>NW_027211604.1:23112500-24421480 GCF_022749685.1 Semicossyphus pulcher | reverse complement strand
CTGCTGCTCACGTCTTGGTGCCAGATACCTCAGCACACCTTCAGAGGTCTGGTGGAGTCCATGCCTCGACGGGTCAGGGCTGCTTTGGTGACAGAAGGGGAGCTACAGAATATTAGGCAGGTGGTCATAATGTTATGGCTGATCGGTGTATACATATAACCTTGAAAATGTTAAAAGAACAGATGCAAAGCTAAAGATGTTGTTTTTTCTCACCATAACTCCAACAGATTGCAATAACCTCAAAGAAGGCAAGAAACATGATGGACACTATGGCGGTGTAATGGTCCAACAGCTGGAAGACATAGATCCCCACCTGCACAGAGACAAACTCTTTACAACGCCAGGTTAAGCATCACACAACTTGGTTAAAAATGAATCCAGTAAACTTCATTCTGTACCTGCATGACACAAGGGATTCCTAGTAGACAGGCTGCACCACACACAGCCAGAACGAACAGCTCCTTACGCTTGAAAACTTGAATCAGACTGTGATAGAATTCATCCATGAGACTGGTCACCATCACTTCAACCATGGCAAACTGACAGAGAAGAAAAAGAACAAAGAGGTCAAACTGTAGCTGTGCAGGATTCGAGCAAACGATCTGACTGATCTGATTTACCTCACTGTCCAGTCCCAGGCACAGCAGCATGAAGAAGAACATCACAGCCCAGAGCTGAGACACCGGCATGTTGGCAAAGGCTTGTGGGTAAACAACATAAACCAGTCCTGGACCTGGGTACACAAAGAGACGAGATGTTAGGGAAGCATTGCTGACTGCAAAAGTAAATCATGCCCCGTCTAAAGAAGGAAAACGGGAAGGAAGGGGCGGCATATAGAGGTTCTTTACATCCTTAGCACATTCACTCGTGACTGCAGCCTAAAGCATCGTAATGCCACTTTAAAGAGATGGACACGTTGGTTCATTTCAGTAAGTTAAAATGGCTTCGGGAAAAGTAATTAAACTTTACAACTACACTTTAAGTATGTTTGAACTGCTTCTCACCTCTGTCATACAATCATGGTTTTAATTAGCTGTTCTGACACACCGTAAAAACGTACCTCTAACGCCTACAATGACCTTGTTTTATCTTGGATCAACATGCTAAATGATCTGAGTAACAGGAAAAAGTAACACTCTAAAGCTAACAAGGTCTAAACCTTGCATGTGGCTGACCGCATCAGGTCAATGTGCGCTTTGTGGGCGATGTGTTACAAGGACTGTCCTTATGAGGCCGATGACAACGTGTTTGAAAGCAGGTACGTGCTGCGGACAAAATTACCTGAAGTAAAAGAACACTATTTTATTTTCTTACCGTCCACAGCCAGGTCTATGATAGGAATGCCCTGCAGGTGAGACATGTATCCAAAGGCAGAGAAAATGACAAAACCAGCCAGGATGCTGGTGAGGGAGTTGATGATGGCTATAGTCAAGGTGTCCCTGTGAGGATAGAAGATGGCTGTTATATCTTCCCAGAGATCATTATTGTCAGTGCAGAATGCATTTGGCATATTACTTCAGAACGTTGTTGTTGAAGGAGTTGTAGCTGGACATGGCCAGGAGGGAGCCAAAACCAATCCCGATGGAGTTAAAGATCTGAGCTGCAGCATTCACCCACACCTGAAACACAGAGGGACACCCATCACCAACACAAACAGAAACCATTTCCTGTTCCTCATCTCCTCTCCTTCTTCTTTCCTACCTCCACTGAGAGCAGCTTTTCCCATTCTGGCACAATGAAGAATTTTATTCCATCTATTGCTCCAGGAAGCTGCGCGTTATTGATCAGTAGTGCAATCAGGATTACATACGGGAACAGAGCTGTGAAGTAAACAACCTACAAACACAAACAAACGGGTTATTCTTCACTGTTCGTTCATCTGTATCTGTCCTTGATTCTGTCCAAGTTGTCCTTTTACTCACCTTTCCGGTGGATTTCACCCCCTTAAAGATACAAAGATAAATGAGGATCCAAGCCAGAATCAGAATGAGGAACAGCTCCCACCGTATCTCTCCTGTTTCCTCCACTCCGCTAGTCTGCTCCAGCATCCTATATCTTCAGATACAAAATAAAACCAACAAAGTAGTGGAGAATGAATGTTTGAATGCAATGACCTTGTACATTATTACACAAATGATTACAATACTGGCTGCATGGTGGTGTAGTGGTCAGCGCTCTCGCCTCACAGTAGAAGCAGCAGTTTGGACAAAGTGGGTGTGTCTGTGTGGAGTCTGCAGGTTCTCCCTGTGCACGTGTGCAGGTACTCCGGCTTCCTCCCACAGTCCAAACACATGCTCGTTAGGTTCATTGGTGATTCTAAATTGCCCGTAGTTGTGAATGTGAGCACCAAAGGTCATCTGTCTCTCTGTGTCAGCCCTGTGATTGGCCTCAGTCCAGGGTGTACCCCACCTCTCGCCCAATGACAGCTGGGATAGGCTCTAGACCCCCCCACATCCAAAGATAATGGATGGATGGATTTCAGTATTCTTCCCTGTTGTAATAAATTAACAACTGCAATCAGATGGACAATGGGCAGGGAAGCAGTAACATGTGGTGTCCCACAGGGCTCCACTCTGGGCCCCTTAATGTTTCAGATTTATATTGGTGGCTGTTTTGTTAGCATCACACCAATGACCATTGACTTTGGTGATACTCTGACTCTTCATCAAGCATCCCTAGCAAGTCAAAGTTTTCACTTATCCAGTCAACATGTACATGATGAATGAGCTGAAATATTGGTAGACATTCGTGGTCCTCAAAGGGTAAACAGAGCAGAGGTGGACATTGTGGATGAGTACCTGGTCGTCCACATAGACAATAAACTGGACTGGACTAAAAAACACAGATGCTGCTCACAAGAAAGGTAACGTCTGCAGAACCATGCTGCAGATGTTCTATCACTCGGTGGTGGCCAGCGTCATCTTCTACGCTGCAGTGTGCTGGGGCAGCAGGCTGAAGACACAGGACGCTAACAGACTCAGTAAGCTCATCAGGACGGCAGGCTCTGTCCTGGGATGTGTCTGAGAGGAGGATGCTGAGGAAACTCCTCAGTATCATGGACAACACCTCCCACCGCCTGCATGCCACATTAGTCCTACCAGAGCAGACTGAGACCACGGAGGAGCAGCACAGAGCGCCACAGGAAGTCTGTTCTACTTGTGGCCATCAGACTGTATAACTCCTCCCCGTTCAGCAGGAGGAAACATGGAGCATGATGGGACTTTTATCGCCATGTGCACCTTCTGATATCATGTGCAATAACACCTTCAATACCAGGTTACATGATGTTCACCATGTGCAACAATACTTTTCTGGTTAACCCATACACTTCATATTTTCACTTATATTTGAGTTGGTTTTTTTCTTGCATTTCTCTAATTTGTACTGTGTTTGTGGAGCTATCTGGCACTGTCATGTCCTTCGGGATATAAAAGTGATATAACACGATGAAAATCTATTACTCTTACATTCATGCTGACGACATGATAAACCTGTTTCACATAGGTTGCCTCTTTGACCCTCTCTGGCCAATTATTATATATATTTTAATACAACCGCTCTGCAAGTTCTTGTCAAAAAAAAGAACAACTTTTCTTTACAAAGATCCTCACAATGACACAGAGCCTGTAATGTTGGGGTAGATCTTCAGTAAGGACAAGCATGAAAACAAGAGAAAACTCAGCATCTGTACTTAGCTTAGGTTAACTGTGATGAAGTGTGTGAAGTCTTTGACCCAGCTGTGAGCAGGAACCTGAATATCTGGTGAGGGTAAAGTCGCCCTGTAGCTGCTGACAAACAATCCATCCTCCTTACATTTTGACAGATGAATCATTCCTGTAAATCTCTGTGTATTTGTGGCTTTCACCATCAAAGACGCCTAACAATTATTTGCTTTGCAGAAACATCCCACGTGACTTTCACTGATTTAACTAAACTTTCATTCCAACCATTAACTGTAGTTAAAAAGTTAATGAGTAAACCAATTTGAAAACGTGAGAGCCCTCTGACTAAACAGAAAAATAACCACAATGATTGGAGGTGGGTTCTTCAGAAGATCCTCCTGCTTCTAATGAAACATGTGAATGTGTTTCTGCACGTTAAAGAAAGTTACAAATAAAAACGTGTTGTCGTTCCTCTGACAGGGTTAAAGGCTAAAACAGACTAAACATTTCTACTTCCTCGAAACAGTTTGCCAAACTCTTATCATTAACCTTCACTTTGAACACCATCCCTCACATGACTCTGATAAGACGTTTCAATTATGTTATATATATATATATATATATACTAACTGTTTTATTTCAGGTCAGATAACTATGGCTGACTGTAAACAATCCAGCCTCCCATAAAACTACAATTAGAGCATTATGTGCACTGGTTTATTTTCCAAGAACCAGCGCTTGATTTTCCCACACAGTGAAATGTACCTGAAGAACTCCTGGCTGGCTGTGGAGGAGTATCCGCTGTCTGTGGCGTGATCTGTACAGTTTGGAGTGTTCCAGGTGTTGTTGCAGCTCTGCCAGGGCAGCGGTGCCTGGAAGGAGCTGAACAGGTAATACAGGGCCCAGGTGATGACGATGTTGTAGTAGGTGCACATTATGAAGGAGATGGCCACTGATGCTAAGCCCACTCCTGAGGACAGAGACAAACATGATGTTTGTGCAATTTGGACACCTTTAGGTGACTGGAAATATTATTTCTCGCCCCAGGGTACCTTTTAGGAGTGGGCAGACGATAGCCAGGGCGTGGACAGGCCCTCTCCTGGTGTACTGACCCACAGTCAGCTCCATGTAGAGCAGAGGGATCCCCAACACCACCAGCATCAACAGGTACGGCACCAGGAAGGCACCTGGCAGGGAGTGATGGGAAATCAACCATCATACACAGATTGATGAGAGGAAGGTTGCTGCTTTTATGGTTTTCTCTTATCGTCTGTGAAAGTCATCCTGACTTCCCTCTTTGTATCTTGTGTCATTAGAAAAAGTCAGTAAATATCAACATGTGTATGATTTAAACCAGTGTTCCTGCTGCATGTACATGCAGAACAATACAAACACACTCATTTATGGAAGAAGATGCCATTTCAGAACATTTTTCAACACAATTAGTTTCATTACAGAACACAGTGTTTGCAGCCTGTGCTCCCTGACAGCACCTAACCTTTGGACCCTGCTGTGAGGCCTGTGTGTATGTACAGAGGGTGGTCTGGTTTGATAATACAGTAAGAGGTTGAAATGTCAGTTTTCTCTCACCTCCTCCGCTCCGGTAGCAGAGATAAGGAAACCTCCAAACGTTTCCCAGACCCACGGCACAGCCGATGCCGGCCAGCGTGAACTCTATCTGCCGGCTCCATGTTGGTCTGCTGAGCTGCTGCGGCTCCATGTCTGCTCCCTGTGTCACCTCTGTCGCTCGTCTGGGCCCTGACTCCATGGAAAGGTTGGCTGGAATGAAAGGGACTGTGGGTGATATAACCTACCTTTTTATTATCCTTAATGATTAGCTTAGCAGAAACACGCCGGCATGCAGCGGCTCCAAGGCTCACATGAGGAGCAAGTATGTATTGGTTATAAAATTCATCAGATGAGGGTTTGAGACTAACCTAAAATGTTCAAGCCTGAAGACATTTGCAGATGTTTTATTTTGAAAAGCTGACTTGGCCAAACAATGCAGAGCACATTTTGCTTTAACTGTAAACAATACTTACTCACTTTATTTTAACGATTTTTAACAATGTAAAATCATTTTTCTTTCTGAATGTCAAAATGTTTTTCACAATAAGAGTGGAAATTCTCTTTTTTGCAGTGTTACATGTTTCTGACAGTGTTTAGGGTCAACAATTATCATCTATGTAGTTAAAAAGATCAGTACTATTAACTCATTTGTTCATAAATAAGCATTGTGGATGTATATATACATAAACTCCACCAAAGCTTTGGATGAACAAGAATCTAAAGCCCCCCAGTGAGGACATAAGGAGACAGGTTACACATGTGCAAGAGGCCACACATCAGACGAGTAACACGTGCTGTAACACAGATTTAAAGTGAGGTCGTCATGGTCACATAAGGCAAATTCCTGATCATTATATCATCAGCAGAGATATGGTGAATATGTAACCATGAAGCAGGCAAAACCACACTGTAGCTTACTGAGAGGCTTTTATCAATCAGCCTACTTTGTTTGCTCTTGTAATTGAACTAAGGCCCATTTCCCAGTACCATATTTATGATTTCCTGTATTGGCCCTAATCACTCATGGGAGTTCAACGAATTTGTCTTGTTGATATTTCAGAAAAATACTGGTCTAGCCTCAGGACCCACCACCTCCTCCTTAATGACTAATCGCAGCCCAAACTTCTGAACATTTTCAACCGCTCGAATGTATTTTATGAAAACTGGTGCAGTTTAATACAGTAATAATAACAACAGTACAGTAGTATAAACAGTAGAAAAGTCAAGCAAAATGACCAGCGGTCCATAAGAGGAAAATATTCCCTCTACAGATCGTTCAGGTAACAGCCTTATTTCAACAGAATAAACTCAAAGTGAATAATCAACGCAGCTCCTGCAGGGCTCATCAAGTTTCAAGAAGGTAAATGTACCTGTAGCTGGGATTACCCAATCAGTGGAAACATGAGTGTGACTACACTAAACTACTACTGCATGCGCGTCATATAACCCATGTCCTTCAAAATAAAAGCGCAGCATCGACTTTTTGCCACAAGTATTTTGTTTTTCCAGCACACATCCGCGACCCACTGAAAACAGCTCCGCGACCCACTTTTTAGACCCGACCCACCGGTTGAGAACCACTGTTTTAGGGGCCTCATACAGCACAATAGCCGAAACAGTCAACAACATAGCTGTTTGCTTGCTGAATGTCATAAAACCAATATAAAGAATGACCTTATTTAAAAAAAAAAATCATAGATTTCAAAATACAATTATTATTACAATTAAAGCACTACTCTTTAAATACGCCCTGATAACTGCACATATAAAACAATAAAGGGGTCATAAGCTACAATTTATATAATCAATTATCTGACCAACAGGACAAGGACATCAACATAATAGATGAAACACAGATAATTTATTAGATAGGTGAGATTCTGTTACATGCAAGTCATCCTGGTAAGTAGTGATCTCTGTGTGTGGGGGCCTCCTGCTGGACGGAGTGGGTACTTCAGACTACTGCTGGTACCTGGAACAGTGAGGTGAGAATGAATAAAGAAGTTTGGATACCATCAACCTTCTGATTGACTGAAGGACCCCCGCCTTATTCTGCTGCTCACAAGATATCAGTGTCCTACCAGTACGCATGCAGCCCTGTGAAGCAGGAAATGTGTCTTTTTTTACCTGAGGGGTGTTTGTGAATGCAGCTTTATGGTATCGTGACAACTAGAGGCTGTGGTTAGTCATATTCACATGCCGGCTATAGAGGGCCGGACCTACTCTGCTTCTGCCCTGGAGCATGTCTTGTCCTTTGGTACTGCAGCACTCAAAGGTCCATCTGTCAACCACATGGAAAACAGGAAAACAGGGCAACATGAGGGCACAGATATCACGAACAAAATAGTGATAGCCAATAAATTGAATTTTGAAATACCAAAGAAGAAACATAATTTGTCATCTCACAGATTTGTCTGAGAGCATTGTCAGTCTAAATGCGGCCATGTTCTGCCACCCTACACCCGAGATTTTATCAGCTGGTTCACTAAGTATACAGTAGGCGACTGCTAAAGTGTAATTAGTGGCATTACCTAGAGTCATGTAGGTCTCTGTTAGAGTAGTGTTGAGGGTGCGAGGGCAGGATGTGCCACACCTTTCCTGCATTAAAACCTTACACTGTTTATGAAGTGGGAAATATTACATCTCCAGACATATCTATGCTTTTAAAAATGAGTAAAACGATTCAAGCTTTCCTCAGAGTTGTATTGGTCAGTTTTAGCTGTGGAAATACAGGGAACCAAAGATGGTCGCTGTCATTGATAATGTCAAAAAAAGAGGGAGAGATTTTCGTATTTAAAAATCCTGTATGGGTTGTATGCAGAAATATCACAACACTGAAACATCACGCTGCTTCCGTCTGCATTAACAGTGCCAATTTCACAAACGGTTTATCAAAACTGTTGCTATCGCAGCAATCCACGACCACGTGATTGACACCGATGGAAACAGACTACGTGATCAGGCCACTAAACACAAAGCTGAGTAGCCTACCACTCTACCTCTTAGGAAAATTACTGTGATTCTTGTTTAGGTCACATGCGTGAGAAGAAATTTAAACAACCACGCCCATATTTTTTTTTTTTAATATCTTATCCCTCTGCTTCGGAGGAGGAGCAGAATAAAGGGGAGGGGTAC
This sequence comes from Semicossyphus pulcher, assembly GCF_022749685.1. Lineage (NCBI taxonomy): Eukaryota > Metazoa > Chordata > Actinopteri > Labriformes > Labridae > Semicossyphus > Semicossyphus pulcher. Next base: position 24,413,114 of record NW_027211604.1, on the reverse strand, counting down.
CCGAACAGCTGAGTCAAGTTGCAGCAAAAGCAAAACACAAGTTTGCCGATGTAATCTTCAAAATAAAAACAAAACAACTACAAGAACGCGTCTTTACAATATTTGCTTTTATTGTGAAAGTCAAAGGCGGAAGTGCTACCCTGTATGACGCTCAGCTTGACGCAGCCGTTGCTCGACTGTTGGTTGAAAAAAACATCATTACTGAGAGTTGCTGGGGGAAAAATCGGGGGGGAAATAGTATTTAAAAGCTAAATTACTTTTTATGCGCCGAGTAGGTTTGGATACGTTTTTTTTCTGTCGGTAAAATGGGAAACTGCCACACCGTTGGACCAAACGAGGCCCTTGTGGTTTCAGGTAACGTTAGCGCTTTTTCGACGATGTGTTTCAGCTCCTCGCGCTCCTTCCTGGCCCGTGAGGCTCGATGCAGTGCTTGTATTGGGAAAAACGAGGAAATAATTTTAACACTATCCTAACCTTCTGTATTTATATCATATTTAACAGTATTTATTTACATAACATTGCGTGGAACGTGCAACTAACCTTCCCCTTTGATGTACTCAAGCTGTTAAGAGGTCCAGCCCCCGATAGGACAGAAAAACGCAAATATCTACGATTTCTTTCAAGTGTTGATAAGTGTAATGATCTGCAAGAAGGCCAACATAACTAAGACGTAAAGTCTGTCAAATAAGCAACTGAGAGACAAGCCATAATATCCTCTATAAATGCGTTTCTCTTAGAAATATTTGATGTATTTTCTCTAGATAAAGCCACCTGTTTTCCCTCTTTAACGTTATCCTAAATGGTATGTAATTACGATATAATGCGTGTTGAAGCCTTTTCTCTACATTTTAGTGGTTGGTGTTTTATGGGTGTTGGTTCCCCATTTCGTCAAGCGTTTGCTTATTAAATTGCATTCACTTCTGTTTTTTATCACGATAAAAAAGCCTTTATAGAACTCACTTTAGGAACTGATATGTACAATAGGTTGGCTTTAATGATTTGTTATATTATGTGTCTTGTTCATGAGGGGTGGTGGTAGGATATGGTGGATCTCTGCTGCAGAAGGACTACAGCAAGCTTAATTAAATAACAGGGACAGTGATGTCTTCTGCTGATGTACCACTGACATAGGATACACAAAACCTAATCTTAATCCCACAGCCCTTTAGTGTCAAAGATTGGGTTTCACACCTCGGCAGTGGATTTTCTTATATTCAAAACTCTAATGTTTAAAGCTCCTGTGAGGAACCTTTGGTTTGTGTTGATTTTGGCGCCCCCTGTGGCCAAACTGTACCTCTTATCTCTTTGCTGATTTTTGAGAATGTAAAATCATCAATAGTTTGTCATTCAGTCATCACTGATCTTATATTGATTCCTGGCTGATCTCAGGCCTCCCTTTTTAAGAGTTACTGACCTTTTACTCAGTTGGAAACTCTTGCCCTAGTTTATAAGTGTGTTTTTAAGAGCGTGTTAGTCACTGCATTGAGGATTGGGATCAGAGGTGATTTGGTGTGAGCTGTACATCCAGATTTCAAGAGTGTGAAATGTGTTTGAAAAAGTGTGGGGGCAGCGATTTCCTGTTGTGAAAGGTAACACGTGAAATAATGCCGTGTGTAAAGTCTTGCCTCAAGAAAGGAGTCTTGCTTCACAACAGGATCTTTGCGGGTTGTGTAAACTTTCATTAATCTGCACGCAGCCCCTCCTCGGGCCTCAGAGCAGTGAATGCTCTCAGGAATCCCAATTATGCCGATAGTATAGGCTGGAGCCACCAGGGCTAAAATGGTGTTGGCCCAAGAATGCCTATATGACCTCAGCCTGTTAGTTGCCAGTTGCTTTTGGCAGGCAGGAGATGGGTGGATTTTCATAGTAAAAGCCTGTCCAAAGCACATTCCTTCATTAACATGGCACATGACAGCCGAGCACAGTAGTTCAATCTAAATGTAGTCAAGCTGAGGGTATTACTCTGTGTCCTTTTCCTGGTCTGCACATTGTTATGCTACTATTTCCTGTGGTCCATTGTTGAGTCACACCAGGAAAGGGTATTATTATGAAGAGCTGGAAGAAGCAGTGTTAGAGAGTGACTTCAATTGCCAACATCTGACTCTAGAAAGAGTCTTTCTAGAGTTTTCTGTAACCCTGATGATGGGAAGTTAAACATCAACAGTGCGTGAGATTTGGGTCGATGAGTTCGCTGTTGTTTAGGTTGCTGTGGGAGTGTGTGTTAGGAAAGACAGTCCCGCTCCTCCCCCTCCTCCGTCCGTCAGTTTAAGTGTGACAGCTGGGAATGTCACACTAAACACTGCAGATTAAAACATCAGACTGGGGCCAGTGAGAGGGTCTCTGTGTGAGTCGCCTAAATTACCCAACTCATCTGGAGAGATCACACACTCACTTCAAAATGATTGTAACTGTGATTTCCAAAGTGCCGTGTTTGGAGGGGAATTCCTGTATTCTTTACACTTGGGCCCTTTTTTACATATTCTTGGGACTAAAAAGAAGAACAAAGAATGTTTTGGAATTGCCAGAGGAGATCGCTTCAGCCTTGACACAGGCTTCAATGTAATCTAAAGTAGGGCAGGATTTAAAAAATAAATGTTTCCAATTCGAATCGATTCTCATTTGAATGACCCAATATCGATTAATAAATCCAGAGATTGATCTTTTAAAATATGTGTAAAAACATGTCTGATCTGTTTCTGAGCGCTCCCGAACGCAGCACGACTTAGTGCATCCCCCGAAACATGACAGTAAGGGAGACATGCCCAGACTCGTTTACTGCACCTACTATGGAGACATCTTAGATTAACCAAATCGATATTGATTGGATCCGAAATTGAATCGAATCGGGATCTTGGGAATCTGAATCGACTTGAGAAGTCCTTATCAACACCCAACCCTAATCTTACGCCCCTTTCCCACTGGTCAAAAAAACCCCGCTCACACCCAGCCTTTTTTGGTAAGTGTGAAAGGCTACAATCAGCATTCAGAGCAGGCTCAAATGACTCTGCAGTAGACCCGGGTAATTATCGCCTCGGCTCCGATCGGCATTGATGGGAACACTAAACCTGGGTCGACACGTTAATCTCCGCCCCTTTCCGATGCGATGCTATGACGCGCAACTTTTTTTACTCTCTTACCTCTGTCTTTGGTCTGCCAACTGCTGAGCGACATCTCTGCCTCCATAGTTGCCTCATACTTCACTTTGTTCACCAGCTTGTTTCTACCTGTCTGCAGATTAATGATGGTTGGGTCGCGTACTCTGGTTTTTCAGCTTCCTTGTGTTATGGAGCGGTGGAAGTGAAAAACAGTGATGTTTAGTTTGAGAGCTGAACAAAGAGCTGAAACACCTCTGTAGAGTTATAAGAGGAGCTGATGATTTAAGTGTGAATTTCAAAGGCTAACCCTTTAACATTGTCATATGTTCATGTGAAAATGTGCAGCTTTAAAGGTCTATGAAATGTAGTTTATGGGTTTTATGGGCTGACTGTATGTAGGTTTAGTTTTTACTGTTATCAGATGCAACAGCAATCTTTTCAGTCCTGATTATAACCATGTGACGTCTGTTTCATCTGTGTTGTTCCAAAGGTGGATGCTGTGGCTCAGATCAGAAGACGTATGTAGTGGGAGGCTGGGCCTGGGCCTGGTGGCTCATCTCTGACATCCAGAGGTAAGACCTGTCTGCTCTGGCTCCAGGCCAAAGACAAAGCTTCAGTGTCCTGTAGGGCTGTTCAGTCTTAGATAGCACCGGGCTCACAGACTCAGAAAGCTTTGAAGAGAAGGTTATGTGCAGGTTCACAGCTCTCTCTCTTTCTCGGTCTCAGCTACAGGAGAGAATCAAAAGACTCTTTTACATAACATGCAAGAGAAAGTGGGCCTGTAATCGTCACTGAGCTCTGTTGAGTCAATCACATATACATTGTCCTGGTGTTATAAATACTCTAGGACACCATATGCGTATTAATCCAACGCTGAAAATAGTTCCCAACAAGTGCACTGTTTAATCATAGACATGGGATTTATTGACAATGACATACATCTAGAAAGTGCCTGATTTAGAATGACAAGGTTTTTTTGTTCAAAGTGAAAGTTACCTTATTTTTGTTCCCTGATATTTTGAGTATTATGATTTAAACGTGTGGAGAGTTAAGCTTTGTGAAACTGCAGAGACCCTAAAAGTCATTTATCCTACCCTTTAGTTATTAATGGAAAATTAGATCAATGTTAAGAACAAATGTTTACCAGATGTATAAACACAGGGCCTCTCCGCTGTGCGCTGCTTTCAAACGCTGGGAAACGCTGGGAATACAAACAGCTGCTATATCCTCGTGAGGTCAGCAAAGCAACACACTTGATATATAAAAAAACTATACTAATAATTAATGTTATTCTTGTTGTGTGTTGAAGCAAAGACTGAACAGAGTTTGCGTCAGGTTTTCATTAATTATCAGATATAAACATTTCTCTGGCAAAGCTTAAAAGCACAAAGTATTGATCCTCATGAAGTCCTCATGAAGACATTAATCTGCAGCTGAACACTGACAGTGTGGTCTGTTTGTTTGACCTGATTTAACATCAGTGAAGCAGCTTTTGTTTGTATTGAAACTCTGAGCTGTCATGTGACCAGCTTTCAGTGACCGCTTTTCATGACTGAATGATAATAAATTAATTAATTTATATTTATGTTTCGCTTAAAAACCTAGTGATTGTGTTTTTCGGACATTAAGCTGTTAGAGAATTATAATAACATGTTAAAGATAGTGTTCAGTAGTCCCATCAACCGTATGTGAACCGTAGATGATAACCTTCGTCTGTGGAGCTCTTGGTTTTGATTGATTTGTTATTTGCTGTCTGCCTGCCTCTTTGTTTCTACTTTGCTAACCTGCTTTGCTTCGTCTGGTGTCGACCTTCCCCCATCTCAGCCCCAATGTGTCTCCTCCAGGTTTGCCCATTTCCCTTTAATGGCTGCTCTTTGTCTTTTAGTCGCTAGGAGACGTAATGGTAGAGCTCGGCAGTCAAATAAAGTTGATGCATGGCTGGATTTATAAATCCCTATTTAGAGCCACGCCGGCCCAGGAATCCTTTCTTGTCTATTTTTGCTCGGCATTTTGGTCATGTGCAGTTTGGTTTCTACATATAGGACGATAAAATAAGGAGGGATGATCTTACTCCTCTCCAGAGTATCGGCCTCTTCAGCTAAAAGCCCTGTGTGCATGAGCTAGAAGCTGGACAGCATAATAGAAACAGAGGGAGGCTGTGTGGCTTCCCGCTTGTGATGCAGTAATCATGTTAATGTCCAGGCCTGTGACTCATTGATCTAATTCCTCTGGAGGTGGAGCTGTTAGCCAGAGAGGCTCCCCTTCCAAGCCTTGCTGCAATCAGCCTCTAGTGTCCCATGACTCCGACAACAATGGATCCAAGTCAGTTTTTCTTTGAAAAAGCAGATCTGCTCTGAAACACGATCTCACACAAGCCATCCAGCTGTTAGTTGAAGCAGAGCATAGTGATTGTTTGAAAGAAGGACATTCCTGTGAAATCTCAAACAAATGTAATCTGGGACGGAGAATCCTGTCGGCGCTGACTTGATTGTTCATGTATGGATCTTGCACTTTGGCCTACTTTACCTAAACAGACACAAGAGAAGCTGCTTTTATTCCAGGTTTTTAAGAAGTGTTAAATTATCCATGAAGCAGCCTTCAGAGCTAAATCCAGCAAAAACAGGAGGTCAGGTTGTGTCCTTTACCCCCTCCCCCTCTTCTCTTCCTCTTGACCTTGGTTACTCACATTCCTAACAGCTGTTGTCCAACTTACTGTTTTGCCTCTGCTATTCCCGCCTGCCTGCCCGCCTGCGTAGAATGTCTCTGGAGGTTATGACCATCCTCTGTCGCTGTGAGAATATCGAAACCTCGGAGGGTGTTCCCCTGGATGTGACAGGGGTGGCTCAGGTAATGCATCTCAAAAGACCCCCACAAAACAAAAGCAAGCAGTGGCTGGTGCTCGAGATCAAAAGAAGACGCAGGAGGACTGTTCAACTAACAAGCTAACGTCTTTGTGTGTTTGTTGTTCTCACCTTCATGGCTTTTTTTCTTCGGCAGTGGAAGGGAGACACTCGGCTGTCACTCACTCGGGCTTCGTCATAAAGCTGAACTCTGAGTCACCTATTGCAACGGGGTCAATAAATGAAGGCTTTAAAAATAAGAATTTGAGCCCAATTGGAAAAACAAATCTGAATATTTGAATCAAATTCAGAGAAAAACCTAAATTCTGCTACGTCTCATTTTGCTCCGTTGTCCGTGATCTGGAGTCCTTGGGTGAATGGTTTCACTTTGTCCTGTTTCTTTCCTTGTGTTCTTGGCCCTTCCCTTCATTTGCTTTGTCAATTTTTATTTTATATTTTGTTTCACATTCTTCACAGGATAACGCTTGAGATTATGACCCTGCAGCCCAAGTGTGAGGATGTAGAGACAGCGGAGGGTGTAGCTATAACTGTCACTGGGGTGGCTCAGGTAAATCACCACACTTTCCTGGGAATGCCAGTTCAGACTCCACTTACACCCCCACACGCACCCCTTTCTTACCTCCTTCCTTTTCTTTGGCATCACTCCCCCCTCCCCCCATGATCACAGCACAGGTGGGATTTCACACAGAGGACTCTAGTGAAGATGCACACCTGTAGTTTTGATTCTTACACTGAGTTAGATGTTGTTTGCATGAATACACACCACAATACACATTTCAACCCATCTGACCAAGCCTGCATTCACACTGACGGCAGCACACAGGCCCCTTATTCCTTTCAAAGCGACTCTTTTTGTCTGTTAAGCCTTCAAACTGGTCCTCCTGATCCGTATGTCATCGTCTCACTGTTACCTGTACACCCACACCACTGCGGCCCCTTGTGTTTTGTTGACACGCTGTTATTTTCAGTCTGAGCTTGGTGTCAGTGTGACAGGAGGAGGGGTCTGTGTCGAGCCTGATGTGAATTTCAGTGTTTAGTTTTTTTATTGTGAGTTCTGTTTGATTCTGTGCCAAAATATGTTTTAAGCTTGACACCTTTAAGATGTTAAAAAGAAAATCCACCTTAAGATATAATTCACTAAATATCGGCTCAACAATCATTTGGATAACAACACGTACACGATAAAGTTGTTGGATGTAGATGGATGTAGATTCACAAACCACTTCTCAGCTTACAGATACACCACAGGATGTTCAGAAACTGTGCTTGGGCTTCCTGTGTGTTTTCTCCGACATGTTTCTGGTGCTGACAGAGGTTGTTTGTTGCGAAAACACAAAAACAAAGTTGAAGCAACATGGATAAAGCCGTCTCCATTGCACACCCTCTGCTCTCTGCCGTTTTTGGAACAGGGAACTGACTGGTGAGATAAAAACTTACCATCATTCTTCAGTCTGCACGAAACTGGCTGGGTTACCTGGTGATGCAGACTAAAGCAGGGTACACACTGTAAGATAATTGGGCCAATTTTGGACCTGATTCCCCCCTTCTGACAATCGTAAGCAAAGTCACGATTTTTTAATGGATCTGAAGATGATCTCTCCAGATGTTCCTGAGGTGTGAGGGATGATAAGAGTGAGTTTACTTCCCCTGATCTGCTCGGAAGGCCGTCGTGGCCGCACCGATTCCAAATCTGTTATCCTGTTGTGTGGGGGGAGCCCCGATGACAGCCGAGCTAAAGTAACATGTCCCGCCCGTGTTCACGCCGTCTCCACCACTTCATCCACCGTTTGTTCTTTTTTCTTCATGAATTTTCAGTAAAAAGGCCAAAAACTATCATCGCCAATTCTTCCTGCCCGTCGTCCGCCATGTTTGTTTACTCTGAAGTCTCGTTTGACCACGAGAGATTTTCAGTTGTGAGAGTTGGACTCTGGTTGTTGGTGAATGGAAAAGACAGTCAAGCTGCAGCACGGGCATATTCCTGGACAGCTGCATGTGCAACCAGGAAATATAAATATATCAAAGAAAAAAGAAAAAAGAGGAGACAATAACTTTGTCTCTAAGGTTGCTTGATTTGCCTGTGTGCATGCATAGCCTTCATCAAAATAAATGAATATCTCACCATCATGGTTTTAGATGTTCTGTGTTTACAGGGACAGCTATCCTCACCCCGCAAACGGTAGAACAGCATAACAGCCGTGCAAACAGGGCGTCTGCCCGTTGCCATGGTTACAGCTGCTTCCTTTTTCCGGTAGAGTGGGGAGGGCGGCCCATAATCATTTATACCCCCTTCATTAGAAGTGCCCCAGCTGTGAGTGTAGCGTGATTTGGAGTGACACTTGTAGTACAGTTGTAGTGAGTAGAGGCTGATTTGGGATTGGGCCTATAGGTCAGTTGCAAAGTTCTTCTTCTGCTGTTTCCGGCAGACTGCACACTTTTTTGTGTCACTGCCACCCCTATTTATGGCCAGGTATCACAACTACCACTGGCTAACTCTGAGGCTCGTTTTTGCTGTAGTCGCAAAATAGAAGCTGGGATGACGCTTACGTGTCACACACGTTCGTCTGACGCTACAGTGTCCAGGTTGATTCCCAGTAATATTCAAGTTTCACTACAAAGCTGATGGACGTGAGTTGTCATCATTGTGAGTAACTGCAATTTATCTAAAACCCACTTTTAAAAAGTGTAGTCATCTCTTTTTATTATTGTCTTAATCAACCAACTTACAGAAGCAGTTTGTACTCTTGACTTCTCATCGATGAAACTCCCCGTGCGGAGCCCCTAAACCCCCTTTTAGACAAACGGGGCCGGGTCGACATGAGTTGATATGAATTTGGATGCATGCATTCGGGGGAGTGCTTCATATATTTATATTTTGAGCGATACCGGAACGAAATTGGAGCCATATTTTTAAAATATCTTCTCTGCATTCCATCTAAAACCCCTCTGCTAACACTGACCTGCTCTGTATGTGGATTATAGAGGGAAAACATACTGGAAACCCAAGAAATGAGAGAATGTGAACCTTTCCATCGGAAATCTCTCTAAGTGAATGAAAGGAAGTAAAAGTGATGCTGTAATTGAAGCAATGTACAGCCGGATCATGTGAAATACACGTGTTAGTGTTGCAGTGGTTCTGTTAATGTCAAAGGAGGGTCATTTAAATTTAAACTCGTGTTGCGGGTATCTAAGTCAGCGCTGTGTTACCCCCTTCGGTCAGTTGTAAGTGACTGTTGTAAACCAGTGCAGTAAAAGTGAAATATTAATTTTCTGGTGGATTTTCTCTTTAAGAACTTGTAAAGTACTTTTATCTTCTGTGTTTCTGTTTGCAAGTAGTGTTCTCCTCTTACTCAGTTCCCTTTTTGACCGCATGCCAGTTTTTTCGTTGTGTGTTTGAAGGAAGGTGCCTCATCATCAGTTCTGTGTTTGAGCCGCAGACATGCCGATGTTCCTCTCCTCTGTGTTTTCCTACATGCATGCAGACAATGAGCCCACTGTTTGGAGCTGAACAGCCCCTCACTCTCACACAGTTCACTTCACAGAGAGGCTCGTCATGCCACCGTTTGATTGGTCCAACCTAAGCAGGGGCCATTGTGGAGCGTGTGTCCCGTGGCAACAGGAGTTGTGTGTCCTTGTTAAATTAAAGGGACACATACGTTTAGACTGAGGGAAGGCACCCAGAGCTGAATGTTAATCTGAGACAGTGTTTTACCTTCACTCTGCCAACTGAATATAAATCAGTCTTCCACTTTTATATCACTTTGCAAAGCGTCTTTTAATGGAAGTTCTTTTTGTCAAATGTCTCACATTGTAAAGATATGCTGGGCTTTGAGGAGAAACTGAAGGAAATAGTTTTCAGGAAAACTTTGGATGCCATTCCTTTTTAAATTTCCTGTTTTGTGTGTCTCGTGAAGGAGCTGTGGGTTTGGAGGAGGCAGGAGGAAGGGTGGTGTCACAAAGGGGATGAGGGGTGGGAACGTGGGGGTGGGAGCTAAGGAGTAGCGGGGGAGAGATTGCAGTTGCGCACAAGTCTTTATTGGAGTGTCGGCCGCAGCACGGCTCCCCCTGCTGTCTGTCTGAACTGACCTGTGTGTGGTTGTGCGGCTGGCTTGCAGCCTTTTTTGTTTTCAGACATGTGTTTCCTTGGAATGACAATCATCCTCCCTAACTTTGTGTTGCCCTCATTCGTGGTATGAGTGCATGTTGCAAAACAGAACCATGTGCAGACCTCTCGCCTAAGGACCCAGCTCACTCTCTCTTTCCTTACAGCTCCAGTGGAGTTCAACCTTCTTCTGTCTGACTCCATTTTTTAATTTGTTGACTGCAGAGTGACCTCTGTTCCTGTCCCTGACTGCTCGTGTTGATTATTGTGTTACTGTGTAAACCTCAGGTCATTGCCATTGATTTTCTCTCGTTTAATTTTACTGTAAATTTTCCCACTGATGATTTTTCCCTGATTGAATTCCCTCAACTGTATTTTTTCCCATTCTTTTTTTTGCACCCTGTTACAGAAACATATAATTGATTGCTGAAATGTGATTAGGACTGCATTACTATGAATCTAGTTCAGATGTTTTCAGGGTAATAATCAAGTGAAAGAAGAGTTTCTCAGGAGAACACAATCTTATGTACATAGAAGTGCAGCATTTTCATTAGAAGCACATGCTTCGGCTGCCATTATGAGCACTAAACAAACAGGTTGGGGTCAAACATATGTTTGCATCAAATGCATAACTCTAATTTAGATCTGAAACTGTAATGCCAATAAAGCCTTTGAATTCAATCTAAATGAATCAAAGTTCTTGCACACATACAATACCGGACTTTTGTAATCGGTCAATAACACGTGACTAACCAACACTTGTTATTCACTTAATAAACTGTGTGACACACTTTGTGGGCTAGACTTAAAGGTGAGGTATTGATACCTGTGGAGTAGCTTAGCAGATCATGTTTCTCACTCTGCTGCTCTGTGCAGGCGCTCATACAGCCTCTGCCTGAAACCACTCAGTCAGCTCTGTCCCTTTTAAGAAACCCCGCCCCTACAAGCCCACTTTCTTCTGATTGGCCAGCTCTCTGAAGCCTGCTGAGGCTGCACTTTGTGACATCACAAAGTGCAGCGTGTAGAAAAACCTGTGAAAGCTGGCATTCACAGCAGACTGAGCAGCCTGAGGATTACTCCGACAGACTTTAAATACAGACTGAAACTTCACCCGCGTTTAGTCTGAACATCCAACATTGTGACATTATATAAATGTCTTAAATGATAAAGCATGACACCCCGTGTTTAAACATCGCTTTGTCGATATTGGCTAATATTTACCAAACCCTTGTTTTGTCACTCAGCGTGGCTCTACAGAGGATTACACTTGGGCTGATCAGCCCTGACCCCAATCCTGACAACATACCCAGCACCTGCTGTGCTGCCAGGGGACATGGATGTACCAACAGTCCTTTTGTCTGTTTAAAGAGCTGAAGCAGTTCATCCCAGTGTTAGCTGATTTTAGGTGATGCATAGCTATAATTTTGCAGCACTCTGAAACAAATAAGCATTAATGCATTCCTCTCACTGATGCATTGCAGACTCTTCTGAAATTCTATTATTGTGTTTGTTTCTCATTTACATGCTTTCTTTTGTACGTTTACTACATATGGAAATGAATGTTTAATGATACAACACTAGCTAGTACATGTCATGTTTTCACCTGTGCCACACCCACATGTGCCTGTATTTGTATTAGTGCCTGTGTTTGTGGTTGTGGTTGTGTGTTCAGCTGACGTTGTTTGTCCTCGTTGGCACCAGGTGAAGGTGATGACAGAGAATGAGTTGCTGGGTTACGCCTGCGAACAGTTCCTGGGGAAGTCAGTCGTTGAGATCAAGAGTGTCATCCTGCAGACCCTCGAGGGTCACCTGCGTGCCATCCTTGGTGGGTGGTCTCTCTAAACTGCATCCTCATGACATGATATATTTTTTTCAATAATGCAGACAGTCTTTGTTTTTAAATCTTTCCTGTTGTTTTAGAAAAACAAAGAAGAACAGGGATTGAGGGAGAGGAGACAAAATAGCTCCACCAGATTCTTCTTTTCTTTATTATAACATCTTTGAGTCAAAACATCAGCCAAGACCTGGTGACAGGATCACAACATGATCACTTTTTGCAACCAAAAGTTTGTAAAATGGCTCATTTTTAGGATTCTGGTTTCAAAACTTTGGTTGAATTTGTGGCTTTGTTATTTGTTATTTTGTTCAGTATTAAAACTTAGTGACATGTAGTTTTACCAGAAAGGTTGTTGTTGATTGATTAAACTTCCAAACAGCCAAGAGCAGGTGTAGTTACTGACTCAGTTTGCCCGTTTCATTTCTATTCTGGTAAAATTTGATCGACTTGAACACATAATGTGCTCCGTTTGATATAACAGAGCCGATGTTGACGTGTCGCATGCATAACAATAAAATAATCTTGGTGAGTCTTATTGCAGGCAAGAACAAGGAAAGGTCAGTTTGATCAAAGAACAAGGAAAGGTCAGTTTGATCAAAGAGAGCACAGGGAGACAGAATGACAAAGAAGATAAACTGGACATTATATTGAACACAATGTCTGTTTACATAGAACTGTAGCATCTGTAGGCAGGGACGCACATTTTAGAGATGGCAAATGTTCTGGTTTCTGTTTGTAGTACGCTCGCAGTCCGAGTAATGACCAATCACGTATCAGCAGGCTGTGGCGTATGCAGGAAGAACAGTCTGTGAGGAGAGCAAACGCAGGCGGAACATAATCCACCGTGATGACATCACAGCTCCATCAGCAGCTATCTGACAACGATTCAGCTTCTTATTAACCTCTATAAACAGACATCTGCATGCTAATAGCTAACAGCTAACAATCTGCTCTAGATCTAAAATTCAACTTGAGATTAATTCCCTGATGCTGTGTCACGAAAGCCGTTAAAATTTCCCGACTTCCTCGAATGCATCAGACATGATGGATCCGAGTTTTCTTCTCCTCTTGATGACCTGACAAAGCTTCATCTTTACTTCTTATTCATCTGCATCATGATGTTGTTATTTCGGCAAACTAAAGACCCGTTATTAAAGTCAATCACAGGAAGAACGGGTTCTTTTCCTGTAAACGATGCAGCACGCGGAAAAGGAAGTCTTAAGTGAAAGTCGTTTATCGCTAACCGCCGGCTGCACGCCCGGCATGTTCGCCGTTGTTCCCAGAGGCTGTATCGCCGTCAGACTATAGCTGATGTCAAACACAATGGCACTGCTTCTATTTATTCAGATAATAATGTATAACTTCCTCTGTGTCATAAGAAGAGGTGTTCATCAACATCAGCATCTGTTGCCTGAATCATAACTGTGTTATATCAGTTGATAGCACAGGGTAACAGTCATATATCTGTCAATGTCACAGGTTATTTCCCATCTCTGTCACTGTGCCCAGTTACAGTAAAATAATGACTGTGAGAAACAGTTTGAACAGGAAGGCACTGACCTCTGTCTCCTCTTCAGGCACCCTGACTGTTGAGCAGATTTACCAGGACAGAGACAAATTTGCCACTCTGGTGCGAGAGGTGGCAGCACCTGATGTCGGCCGCATGGGCATCGAGATCCTCAGCTTCACCATCAAGGTGTGGGACGTTAACTTCACTTTACTCTGCATTCATCTCCTGAACTCCCTGTTTCCTGTTTCTAATGTGATTTGGAATAATTTAATAACTTAGCTCTGTGTTATCCCTGACAGGATGTGTATGATAAAGTGGAGTACCTGAGCTCACTGGGTAAGACGCAGACCGCTGCCGTACAGAGGGATGCTGACATCGGAGTGGCAGAGGCCGAGAGAGATGCTGGCATCAGGGTAAGACTAGCAATTAAAAAACATCCGTTATCTGATGGCTAATAGCTATTTGCTAATGGCTTTCACATTCGGAAACCAACAAACCGCTCCTAATACATCTCCCTGTTGTTGTTTTTTTGCACACTGTCTTTTCCAGGAAGCTGAGTGTAAGAGAGAAATGATGGACGTTAAGTTCTTAGCTGACACAAAAATGGCCGACTCCAAACGAGAGCTGGAGATGCAGAAGGCTTCCTTTAATCAGGAAGTGAACACAAAGGTACAGAGCATTATATCTTAGATTGAGTATTGTTAACAATCAAACATGAGAGTGAAGTATAAACACATTCTGCTGCCTCTCCAGAAAGCAGAGGCTCAGCTGGCGTACGAGCTGCAGGCGGCCAAAGAGCAGCAGAAGATCCGTCTGGAGGAGATCGAGATCGAGGTGGTGCAGAGGAAGAAGCAGATCACTATTGAGGAGAAGGAGATCGATCGTACTGACAAGGAGCTCATCGCCACTGTGAAGAGACCCGCCGAGGCTGAAGCCTACAAGATGCAGCAGCTGGCTGAGGGACAGAAGTGAGTAGCTCCACACTGAGTGCTTCATCATTAGTCCCCCTACATGCTTAATATGGGTGGTCATTTCACGTTTCTCTTGCAAGCGCCGCAAGTGCCATTGTCCTTATTTGAAGTTGTAAACATTTATTCAACGTCATGTTGTGAAAAATGTGAAACTATGCAGCAACAACCAACCAATACAGGATATAATGTTACACCCCCTGCGCCATAAATGAAGTGGTTTACTCATCCAAAGATCCTGTTGGCACGCCACTGAACAAAATGAGTCCCTACTACAGCATCATTAAACTTGCTGCCAGATTGAAAACAATGTGATAAGTGACACGCGGCAAAGGCCAGAGGGCGGGAGTCGAGCCCAGCGCACTGAGGAGTGTGGCCTCTGTGTGTGGGCCGCGCGATTTAACCACTGAGCTAAACAGGCCCCCCAAACAGTAACAGCATGTTTAACACGATTCCTCTGATCTACGTGTAAACTAGTTTTTCTGGACCAGACACTTTGACGTTAATAAGAGTTTCTGATGTCTTACAGTTTCTTTACGTCAGTACAATAAACAAGGAAGTAAAACTAAACTGCATTTTCAGTGTACACTTTGTTGCAACAAGGCTTACCTTTTCTGTGATATTCAAACTTCTATATTCATAGATTATGTCTATGAAATATAAAATAATGCAGCAGAACATGACAGACTTCTAATCAAAATACAAACTTAAGAGTCCCTTTTAACACTTCTCTAATCTTCACCAGGACAAAGAAGGTGCTGACAGCACAGGCAGAGGCTGAGAAGATCCGCTTCATCGGTGAGGCAGAGGCCGCATCCATCGAAGCCGTGGGAAAGGCGGAGGCTGAGAAGATGAGGCTGAAAGCTGAAGCCTACCAGCAGTACGGAGACGCTGCCAAGACAGCTCTGGTCCTGGAGGCTCTGCCCAAGGTCTGTGGTTTACATTTATACACGTGTGGTTTCATTGTTCTCATATCTAGTGTCTTTATGTCTGGAGGGTTGGCACCAAAGTTGTCTTGCAAACAATTCAACACATTCTGTAAAAAGGAATCATAGACATTATTAAAACTATATTTCTATTGTCAAACATCAGCCAACTAGTCACCATCAAATCATTGAATTATCTGGGCTACAACAGTGTTTTATTTAGATAGGAAAAACAACGTCACCATGTGATCTGTCTGTGAAAACTGAACGGTACAAAAAGGGGAGATGGGAAGGGGCAAAACAACACATACCCCGCTTATAGATGCCGATTGTCTCTTTTTCCACTGCCAGTGAAGTAACCTCCTGTCGGTCTCTTTTCTGCCGCGTCACCGCCTGACGTCAAAAACCCGCCGGAGACAGGGTTAATAACCGGTGAAGATGTTACGGTGGTTAGGTCTTTATTTTATCTATTAGTCAGTCTGTTTATCAAACTCTGCGCCGACAAATGAAGAATGATGTTCAGGCGCTGCTCGGACGGAGACGGGCGGAGTTTGTAGCTGAGATGACGAGGAGTCTCAGAAGTTACCGACGGATTACCCGGGTCTGCCGCAGAGTCATGTGACCCGGGTCTGAATGCTGATTGTAACCTTTCCCATAAAGCAAAAAAGCCGAGTGTTAGCAGGGTTTTTCACCAGGGGGAGAGCGGCTACAGAGGATAAACTTTATTTAATTATATCAACCAGAGAACAAGAGATAAAGACACACATAACTCCATGACACAGGTGTCATGTCCTGTAAACAAGACGCCTTACAGGAAGATAAGTGATCTTCTGTTGTCCTGACCTCAAAACAGTGTAGTTGCATAACACGCCTGGCAGGTTCACAGGTGTTTCATAAACAATGAGCCGTCCCTCCTCCCTCTCAGACGCTTATTTTGTCTTATTGGGTGTAATGCTGTTCCCCTATGATTCTTCAACATGGTTAAAGTGTTGCACACAAAGACAAATCAGAGGACCCAGAATATATTTTCTTCTTCTCAGATAAAGATTCTAAGTTCATGTTTTGTCAGTGAGATAACCAACAGACGCTCTCTGTGCTCTCACAGATTGCCGGTAAGGTGGCTGCACCGCTGGCCAAAACCAATGAGATCGTCATCCTGAGCGGAGAAGGCAGCCGTGTGACTGGAGAGGTGAACCGTCTATTAGCTGAGCTCCCCGTGTCCGTCAACGCCCTCACCGGGGTGGATCTGACCAAGGTAAGAGCGGCACCGTCCTCCACAACACCTCCTATAGTTCATCAGACACATGATGTGATTTGACATGTTTATATTTTACCAACGGTTGGTGCATTCTTGGTTTATGATTGCTGGGACATTTGATTGATTTGAACATCTTCAACAAAAAAACTAAAACACAAAGCAGCTTCATAACTCTGCTGTGGATCCATGTATTAGCTAAAATGAAATTACCATTGGAAAGTTTACTACAACAGACTGGAAGGCTCTTAATCGAGCACCAACACCCGCCAGCACTCAGCAGCTCTCCACCTTGCCAGCCTCCGTGCTGCTGGTGCATCATTCAGTCTTCAGGGACTTTCCAAAACAGCAGCATGAATACAGTCCGGGAGCAGCCTGAGGAGCCACGTGGAGACTTTTACTGGCCACATATGACCCACATATAACAGCTGTTATTGTGTGAATATGGGACTGTTTGCTAACACGGTCACCATAACAACTTTATTAGGTTATAGTAAGTCACTGATGTGTTTTCAGCTTGTTCAGCTGCCCCCAAGTGGCTGAAACTTTCTTCATGTCACCTTCAGTGTAAGCAGGAACAATATAGTTTAATAGGACGGTACCAGAATCGTCTATGGAACCACATTCAGTTTTCATTTTGTTCCTACAACTTCTTCATATACCGACTAGAGTCACAGGCTTTGCCTTTAAGACACACATTATTCCCTTCTTTATCATCTGTGTTGTAAAAACACCAAACTTCAGTCAGACAGCTCACGTGCAGCGAGTGTTGCTACGACAACAAGAGATCAAACAGGCTGCCCTCGGGGTGTCGTATCCAACACTGTCCTGCTAGTGACGGAGCGTTCATTAATCTGCCGCCTGTGGTACTCACAGAGCGACGGGACTGTGCTAGCGGGCCCTGAGCCTTCGAGGAATGATTGATTTTCAGATCCCAATTTTAATCAATAATCAATATTAAATAACATAATTAGATTACATTTAATCTATGGCAATCAAAAGAGTCGTAACACTTTTACCTTGAATCTTAATTTTAATCTCTAACTTTAAAGACAAATTTTAACTTTACCTCTATCAGATAATCAATAACTATTTATTACTTTAAATCTTAACATCAATCTCGGCTAGTTTCTTTATCCCCCTGTCCGGTTACCACCGTGGGTCCCCTGGTGACCGCTCCTCGCTCACTGGCCTCATCCTCAGCCTGAGACACTCGTGAGCTTTGAGGACACAGGAAGTGGGAGAGGCGGAGTTAGGCTCCCCTGTGATTCTCTCCCACTGGCTTCTGTAGGTCTCCCGACTCCCTGACAAACTTTTTACTACTCACTTAATTTTGTTGTCTAGTACTGAGCCCCCGTAGGAGTCTCTCTTTGTACCTCCCCAGCTAAAGAGGGTCACTAAGGGGAACACCAAAACCTACAGCTATCTCTTCTCCCCGTCTGAAGAACCTGTAAGGGTCCCGATCCTCACAAAGCCTAGCAGTTATAAACTTTAACCAGGCCCCGGCCCGGGGAGGGGCCCTGACAGACTCTCTACCTGATGTACGTGTGTCTATATGTGCCCTAAGGTCAGTCGTGTAGCTGTAGTGTGGATGTGCTTGAGCTTACCTTCGGGGGCGCCACGAGGATCTTTGAAGAAAACTCTTCATGTGTCCTTGTGTGAGCAACTCACAGAAACTGACAACCAGAATCTCCCTTAAAAGTTTTAAAGGGTTTTAATGAAGTCAGATGCGTCCATGCCAATTTAGACTCAAAAGGACAAAACTATAAAAGAGATTAAATTGGCTCTAAACTGAAGGTTTAGTTCCCTCATGTAGGTTCCTGTTGTTTTGTTTCTCGAGCCATCTCAGACAAGCATTTGTTGTTCCAGCTGCCAGTTTGTCTAATAAACTCCTGAGCTTCACAACTGTGCTCCACACGTATATCAGTGCTTCACACGTTCCCTCAGCGAACCACCTGGATGTGTTTAAAGGAGTCAGTGTCCCAGAGGCTCCTGTACCATGTGATTTTGTATCTCCATAGTTAATAACATAGCAGTCATAATCCCAACACTTTGAGTTTGTTTAAAAAAACTCTCTGTATGACTTCACAAGCCATTTGAGATCTGGTTGGAGTTTTGTGAGAAGACTTGCGAGCAGCAGCACGAGATGGCTGCTTTTATACTGTAAGGAAAGTACCTCACCATCCCGTCCCTGTGCAGCACGCGCGTGAACGGACCTTTGAACAGTCCGTTCTTGCGCACATGCACGTCTCAAGAACGCGTCAGGACCACAGCTGGCATGTGTCTGTGTGACTTCCTGTGCAGCTCCAGCTGCTTCCTGCTTACACGCGCGCACACACACACACACACACACTTTCTTACGGCGGTTCCAGAGGCCTTTAACAAAGCATAACAATATGTTCATTATAACAAACGTAGAGTCAAACTTATTTTCTTCGTCTGTAACAAACCAAATAATGTTGCCAATAAAAAATGCTCAAACCTTAAAACAGTTAAAAACTTCTCTTTGTCTAACATCACACCAAGCACATTGTTGTCCAGCAAATGCGATCATTTTAAAGAGTAATATTACGTGCAAACAATCTTTTAAGCATATAAGGTAAGGAAAGTATGAGTGCAGGCTGGCGCAGGGCAGAGGGAGAGAGCGGGAATCCTGCAGCTTAAAGAGACGACAAAGTGTTTGTCAGGTGACTGTGGAGAGTGACGCAGGTCAAGTGTTAAATGAGTGCAGCTCGAGTTGCCCGCCTGAACTAGCTCATAGACGTCATTTGTAACATTTTCAGCTTGTGGTTAAAAAGTGGACAGTTAGCTGTACCGACCATTTTTACCAGAGCAGAGAGCGTCGGAGCAGCCTGCAGCCTAAAGTCACCTTCATGTCTATCACCCTTCTCCTCTGTCATCACAGAGGGTTCTGTACTTTGTTCCTTGTAGTCCAATGACTGCAATCTTCAGAGCACACTTCGTAGACAACACAGTGTAATGAGTGATATGTTTTTTTGTTGAAATAGTATATTCAATAGCTGCAGCATTAAAACGCACTGTTAGACTCCGTCCACACACGCACATTATTACATTATTCTGCAAAATGTGATGGCATTATTACGTTCTCCTAAAGTGCAGGAAGCCTCATCAGTGCAGTGACACCCGTGAGTGACCATCGGGGGTGCTGAAGTTAAAGAGTGTGAAAAATATCAGTGTCGCTGCTCAGCAGCCATCAGTTTTATCTTGTTCATTCAATGCCTCTACATGCTGTGATAAAGAGATATAACATGCAGCTGTATTCTCAGACTGTGACGGCCCTGTGAGCTCGGCCCTCATGTTGTTTTGTGTTAACACCAGCTAATCCTCCCGTCCTCTGATCCCACAGATCCCTCTGCTGCAGAAGATGGTCAACCCGCAGTGCCAAACAGCCATGTGATGACTCGGCCCACAGACTCGTTTCTCTGAATCCTTCGACATATATCTGCCTCAAGCATGAAGATATGTTTTTTCAGCCTCTGACCCCATATGCAAACTGCCTTCGACCAGGAAAACTTGACGCCAACTGAAAGGTTTTTTATATTTTTAAGAGGTTTTTAATTTTCTAAAGGAAAACAAAGCTGGGGCCTTAAATTCTGAAGGACCAGACTGTGTGTATTTTGTGTTGTGTTTGCTTTTAGATTTTGATCACACTGCACTAGTTAGCCAGAATTATATGCTGCAGTCCTGTTCAGTTTCAGTCCTACATCCAAAAGAGAGAATTTGAGTTCAGGGACAGAAAGCAGAGAGGGTCTATTTTAATATGATTGATTATTAAAGGAGAAACACCACAGCCAGAGTGAGTCCAAAACATGAAGGACACATGTGACTGATGTTCTCACAGTTGTTGACATTGAGAGCAAAGTGTCCCAGCTCTTCTTTAAAGCCGTGTATCGTCTGACGCTCAGAGCGCAGTTAGTGAAGCAGTGCGCCGCAGTCTGAGCACAGCGTGGATTAGGCAGCTTCTATTCCCCCCCTTGCTTGTAAAACTCTTTATGTCCTATAGATTAGTATCTAAAACTCAGAGAACTTTATGGATTACCAAACGGCTGTTTAACTAATTGCTCACCAGATCTTCACCCACTGTGATTGTAAGATTTACAGTACGTTACAATACACGTATGCTAACCGTTACCTCGCCGTATGTCGTCTTGTCGCCTGTCTTGTCGTTCTGATGTGCAGTGCCTGTTCACCACACAAGTGCCCAAACCTTCAGGACAGCGGTTTGGCTTCAGTTGGATTCACGTCCGAGTGATATCTCCGTGTTTTAGATGGATGATGTTTAGATATCGTTCCCTGTTCTTATAACGTCTGCTTCTACTAACAGTCGTGTTTACTCTTCACTTTTGTCGCATTTTTTTGGACACATAGGCGGAAATAAAAAAAACTCATAACCCAAAGCCATACTCAGACAAGATTAGCCTTAAGAGACGCTCTGAACGGCTGCCAGGCTCCCCGATCATTTCTGTGTCACTCATGTAGCAGAGGTTAGACGTTCAGGGTCTCAGCTTTAAATCATTCTGCCTCTTCTCTTCCTCCTCACGTCTAGACTTTGGTTTGTTAGGTTTTCTTCTATATGTAAATATTTTATATCTTTAAAGAGTAACCCTGCACCTCTGTGGGTTGAAAGATGCCACACCCATATCTCTGAAGCTAAGGCAGGAGTTTAATGTTACGTTCAGTCAGCCCGGGGCTCGTTAAGTTGAAAGTTAAGCATGTGATTGGGTGGTAAACGCCGCACATCACGTGGCGTTTGTGCTCGGGTGGTGTTCGGTTTAGTAGATGTAAAGTGGAGTGGTTGGACCAATGACTCTCCTTGCTGCTGCAACGTGTACATGCTTCTGTCTGTTACAATAATTTCACCAAAGGCCCAATCCCAGTCTCCTCCCTGGACCCAAGCGGCCTGCATCCATCACCAGTGAAGTATCTGCAAGTCCCACAGGAAAGCCTGCAGATCTGCTGACTCTTAGACAGGAAGCATTCTGCAAAGTGTGCATCACCAAACTTACGCATTTGACAATTTGACAGTGGGACCAAGTCTGCTCGTCTGTGAGTGAGGAGATTGGGATTGAGCTGTTGAAAGCAAGGTGAAGGCAGACCTGTGAGGACACATTGTGCAACCAGTTTAAACCTCTAGGTGGCAGCACCTCAGAGGGATTCAATCACTCTTCAAATGAGCCTTTTGTTGTTGCCTGTTTTAGACTTACACTTCATATGTTACTTTGTTACTGATGACGTTTTACTTTGATAAATCACACCATGAAATATTAAACCACTTCTGACCATCTGTGACCTGAAATGTTATGTTGCCGCCCACAAATAGGAAATGACATCAGTCGCACCTTTATCTTTATTTCCTGTGAATAAACACGAAACTTCTGGTTTGTTTTGTATCAGCAAATTTCTTGTTTTTCTTTTATAATCGAATGTTAAAGATCCCGAAGATGTGTTCATGCAACTATTCTACTCGCTGGAAACGTTGCTGTAAACACTGCTGGCTTTCTGCAAACACAATAATATTCATCTGCTGATATGTTACATTCGTCACCATGATTTTAAAAGGCCAGTATTTTTTTAAGGAACTGATTAATATCAGTTATCAGTCATTTGAACCTGACGGAGATCACCTGATCATGTGTACACTGTACACTGGAGCCGCACGCCGGTTTACACCTGACTGTTTTCATCAACATGAAACCTTTTTACACCTGATCCAAACGCTGCCCTGACAGTTCAATTTATAAATACATTAAATGAGAAAATAAAGAATTGCAGAATCATTTAAAAAGTGGATTAATCACCTTGTGTTTGGTTGTTTCCAGACTCTGCAAAGGTTAAAGGTTATTATTAAATGTAGGGTTGTCTCCTCTAACGTCCTGTAGTTATTGAGTAGTTCTCTGTACACAGTGCCTTTGGTAAATAAAGAGCAGGTCGCTCATACTTTCATGTGCAGTTTGTTAACTGTAGTAGTCACACACTCGGAGGTGCTGATAGGATAATCAAACACGAACTTCGACGCAGAATAACTCGTCTAAAACTTGGATGTTATACCTCTCTAGTGTTCAGCTGTAAGATTTCCTCTTTCTACCTGTTTAATGACATTCTGCACTGCAAATATACAAGGGAACAGATATATATATATAGTTAGATTATAAATATAAATGTAGCATTTTACAGCTTCTTCCTTTCAGATCTGGACCTCTGACCTTTTTGGCCGTTATATTTTGTGCCAACAGATAAATATCTTGATTTGCATTGACTAATCAGAATAGAGGAAACTTATACTCAAAGTGGCATTTTCAAGGAGAATGTGGTGAAAGACCAAACACTAACGACCGACGCCTTAACTCTTGTCTTCATCTGATTCGTGTCCATCTGTTGTCTGCCATGGAAATAAGGATCTGTAATCTCCATTCAAGTTATATTGTGGATTAATCTCGTGACTTCTCGTGTAACACTGGCCTGTGGAGACCTGCTCCACATGGCATTTCAAGCATGTGTTCATGTCATTCTGTGTGTGCGCCAACCTATAATAAATGTTAGACCACTTCCTGTTGGCCTCGCTGTCGTCTGTTACTGAGTTTACATGAGGACGGGTTGAATTTGCATCAAACACAGAGATGAATAAAATTTGATTGCCTTACATGAGGACAAAATCACATCACAGTGTACTGTGTACTTTCCCTGTGCACGGCTGACCACATGATAAAGCCCTGCTGTATCTGCATGATTTGATTGACAGGAGTATATTTACTTCTTGCAGACTCGTGAAACGACTGAGATCACCTTAATAACAAAAACACATGCAGCTTATTGTAAAGCAGTGCTTTACAATCAGGACGGTACTGAGGCTTCACATGAAAATAGATGAGATTATTACTGCAATGTGTGGCTGCTTCCTTTACTATACATAGTTGTCATTTGACTGTGCTTTGTGTCAGTTCTCTCAGAGTTGCAGAACAAATCAGCCGGCGGGCTAACAGCGACACATTTACAGAACGCCGGTTGATGTGCAGAGTCCTAATAAATGCTATTTTGTTAGTTTTTATCATTTGAGTCCCAAAGTCACTAACTGATCTGCATGGCTGCAGGAGGACACGACTGTATCAGCTGATCCAGAAACACGTTCATGTTCAGCCTGAAGAGGGTGTCACAGTCATGTGACAAACACTAACAAAGGACACAGATACTGCAGAAGCACAGTCATATAACTGCTTCTACTACAAACACTGCTATCACCACTACATCAGTGTAATTATCTTCATAACGCAGTTATTCATACATGTCACTGTAAGTTCATGTGGAGTGAATATTTGATGTTTGTTTTTCTCCCTCTTTGACTCTTTTACTTCACAGTGCTGCTGAATGATTCTTGGATGACGCAAAGTGTTTCAATATTTTATGAACCTCTAACTACACAATCAATTATCTTTACACTTCCCTGCAAATGACTTTAATCAATGTTATGTGATTTTATGAGGACCAACGTCCCCTTACGTTTTTCAGAATGTCACATAACACATCTCTAACCTTTGTCACCGGGTTTTCCTTAGCTAGTGATATCGAATAACATCAAGCTCAGAAAGCATCAATGGAAGGCAAAAGAGACCTGGTCTGTTTCAATAAACTCTGCTCAGCTTCAGTCCCCACATGCACATTCAAAACTTTATTTATGAAACAGGTTGGCCTGTACACATGCACTACGCACCTGTGTACAAAGCCGACAGGTAAATGTCCTCATCATCATGGAGTTCTTTTCTGATCATGACACGTCATCCTGAGATTGAAGAAGTACTCCCACAGAAGTACCCAAACAATCATTTTAAAATACCCGATAATCCTACAAGTAAAGTCCTGCTTAAAAAAAGTACAAAGATAAAGTACAAAAGTTTTATAAGACAAGTGTAGTTGTTCACAGTCAGCAGTAAAATGTGCCTGATGGTTGTATCAGTCATTATTATACTTCTGGCCATCTAACTGTATAAGCAGGTGCTTAAAGGTTCTGATATCATAACAATACTCTTCTATATCAGGCTACATTATATTCATTATCATGTGCAACAATACTATTCTATATCAGGCTACATTATGTTCATTATCATGTGCAACAATACTATTCTATATCAGGCTACATTATGTTCATTATCATGTGCAACAATACTATTCTATATCAGGCTACATTATGTTCATTATCATGTGCAACAATACTCTTCAATATCAGGCTACATTATGTTCATTATCATGTGCAACAATACTCTTCAATATCAGGCTACATTATGTTCATTATCATGTGCAACAATACTCTTCAATATCAGGCTACATTATGTTCATTACCATGTGCAACAATACTCTTCAATATCAGGCTACATTATGTTCATTACCATGTGCAACAATACTCTTCAATATCAGGCTACATTATGTTCATTATCATGTGCAACAATACTATTCTATATCAGGCTACATTATGTTCATTATCATGTGCAACAATACTATTCTATATCAGGCTACATTATGTTCATTATCATGTGCAACAATACTCTTCAATATCAGGCTACATTATGTTCATTATCATGTGCAACAATACTCTTCAATATCAGGCTACATTATGTTCATTATCATGTGCAACAATACTCTTCAATATCAGGCTACATTATGTTCATTACCATGTGCAACAATACTCTTCAATATCAGGCTACATTATGTTCATTACCATGTGCAACAATACTCTTCAATATCAGGCTACATTATGTTCATTACCATGTGCAACAATACTCTTCAATATCAGGCTACATTATGTTCATTATCATGTGCAACAATACTCTTCAATATCAGGGGCCATACTTATATTTATGTATTTATGTATATAGAATGCATAATCATGTGCAGTACTTATTTATTAGTACCATGTGCAAAATGACTTTAACTTTTAATATCAGGAGCAACATAACCTTTTCTTAATTATTCTGTACAGTTACGTTCTATATCATTTGCTGTCTTCAAATTCATAATCTTGTGCAATATAAGATGTGACTCCTTTATAACTGTCAATGCTACTATCAATTTAATTGCCACCATCACTTTCGGCTTTTTGTAGACAACGTATTGTAATATTGTGCTTCTATTCAGCACTGTCTATTTAGCATGAACCCATACACTTTACATACACTTACATTTGAGTTGTTTTTTGTATGACTCTTACTTTGAACTTTATTTTTGGAGCAATCTGGCACTTTACTTTCCTCAGAAGAAAAAGCTTCTGATAATGAAGATGAACTTATTTCTATTATATGTCTTTATTTTTGTTTAAAGCCACACATGTTGGGAACCAGCAGTTAAATGTGAAATCCTCGGGTGTTGGGCGTTAGCACATGATTACGTTTACTTTTTGTTTAGGAGACCTTAAGGGAAACTTTTCCCTCTCTTACTTGACTGCACAGTTTGATCAGACTTGGACACAGCCGGTTGCAGCTCGGCGAGACTTTCCCCGCTTTCTGTCTCTACACGTTCTGAAGAATAAACAACTTATCAGTTAGCTTAAAGTGCAGCTTTTCTGCTGCAGATAAACAAAAACCACCCTGATACTCCCACCTCCATGTTTATCTGAGCCTACAGGAGGACCTCTCACACCCCAGACCGACTCCCACACCCAAACAGGAGGTGTGTTACCGCGGTGACCGCCAAGTCCCACCTCAACTTGACCCTACTAAAGAACATGTTTAAATACAGCATCCATAACCAGAGACGTGGTAAATAAATGGAATTACTGGATCTTTTTGTGCGTTTTACAATAGATTTAAAAAAGGACAATAAAAACGATGTATCTGTGCTTGTAATGAAAAGACAAACATTATTATGATTCATTTAAACACAAATTAGTATATACAGAAAAATGAGAATTTAAAATAGCTGCAATAATATAATATTGAATGTAAATCAAACCTGTCAAAGTTTTAAATAAAACTTGAACTAGTTTTACTACTGGAGTGCACTCCACATGTTGGGCTGTCCCCCACACTGCCTGATTTAAACACTTATTCTGGCCTTGTATGCCTGTATTGGTGGAGAGGACAGTGGATGGTGTTGGAAACAGGGGAGAGAAAGTGGGGAAGCCACTCGGAGGGGGTCCGAGGGTGGCAGTTAAACCTGGGGCGTCTGCATCAAAACAATCAACTTTTGTTTTGTTGTCTTTAAATCTTTTTGTTATTGTTTTTTTTAAATGTTTTTATTGAACAGCACGTTGGTCAACTTTAGTTGTTAAATTTAACTATGATACATTCAAAGAAGATATATACCAAATAAAACAATGTGTAAACTACCGGATCATGATGACCTCAGCTGTTTCTATGTAGTTGATACGTAAGCACACATAGACTTATGACATCACATGAAAAGGAGTGATGTTGCTTTTATACAACAGTTACACAAACAGCAGTAATTATCAACAACAGATTATTTTCTGCTCCGCCAACTCAACTTGTTCCACAACTTCACTGAAGCTGGACTGTTGTTGCCAGGCAACCCAAACATCCTCCTGCTCTCTGTGTCTCCAGGTGACCACAGATCAGCTGTTTTTATCATGTACATTTACCTGTTTGTTTTAATTGATCATCAACCAGTGAAATCAGAGTCTGTGTGTGACTCAGAGGTACCAGCTCGATCACTGTAGAGACACACGGTCTGCTGACATGTTGATTAACAGTGATCAGAACACCTGGCTGAAGCGGAGTGATACACAGAGTGAAAAGTCCCAGTGATGTTGTTCTCTGTATCAGCACTCATGGAACGCCTCTTGTCCAATCAGATTACTCGGTCACTAATATTGTAATTATTGTGTAAATTCTGAACTACATGACTCTGATCTTGTTGTTTTACTAGTTTACCAGCTTTGCAGCAGTTTGGGCGATTTGAATCTAATAAGTCCAGAGTTTCTAGCAGAATATAAAGGTGCGCGATCCTCCTGTGAGGACAAAAACATGACGATCACAATCTGTCAGATATTTAAGATAAACTACACCAAACGACGCTCTGCTCCATCACAGGCCAGGTGTAATTTGAAGCTGTGAATCTGACGTGAGCTGTCTGTGTGACACATCCAATAAAAACACATCTCAGCCTTCCATATCCTGGAGTCTACCTGAGCGTGTGAAAAAGAGTTTAATAAGTCAGATAACATGACATCAGCTGACGTATCGATGTATTAAATTCAAACCCTGTGAAACCATCACACATAAATCCAGCAGCTGTGACGTTCAGAGAAGCTGCACATCAGATGAATAACTGCAGGGAGAGATTAAGAGGCAGGGTCTTACACAGGTGGTGATGAAGCTCCGTGTCGGGTTATTGCTCGGTTCTTTTAATCAAACATGAATGAAACACAGGGCAAAATTCACGACTAAATCTGAGAGGTTCAGACATGAAGAATGTTCGGGGAAGTATGAGAAATACTGCATTTGTGATTCTGCTGCTCAGTTCAAAATAAACTGGGTGCATAAAATAAACAGTATGGCTGTTAATGTCTCTGTGCACCAGATTTATACGGGCATTCTTCTCCATGTGCATCCAGTAAATCTGTGCAGATTCTGAGTCCAAGTGTTCGGGGTCGAGCAGGAGGAGGGTTTAGGTCGCGCCTAAGTGTCCCAAAGGATTGTGTCAGAAGCGGCCGAGCTCATCGTAGCCGTCTTATTAACCTAAAGAGAGGCAGTGTCAATGAAACCTGACAACAGAATATCCTCCAGGTTTCGTTCATCGGGTAGTCTGCGATGTCTCCTTTAAGGTGAGTGATATCCTGTTAGGCCTCTGGAGTAGGGTGCAGTCATTGCAGCCGAGGCCTGCGGGGACCAGTCGCTTTGAAAGTAAACCTGAGGCGGGGATGTGTAAGAACAAGATAAAAATGAAAACCAAATAAATGAAGAGGCTTTAAAAAGTTTAATGACATTAGAACCACAAAAATAAAACACTTCAAAGCGACATGGCGCCAGCAGGCTGCTCTCCTGCCTGCAGACACTAGAGCATCTACAGATGTTGCACATATTTTTGTGCATCCTCAAAAGATATTGTACAGATTCTTCTTGTGTATTTTATAAATATTAAACACATTCTTATGTGTATACATTGAGCAGATATATCTATATACAGCTCCGGAAAAAGAGGCCGCTCCAAATGTTCCTTAAGCATCTCTGTCTTCATGTCACAGCCGGCCCAATCCAGATCTGAACCTCACTGAAACCTCCTGACTGTGATCAGGAGGAAGACGGACGATCACAAGACATCGAACAAAGACGAGCTGCCTCCAGAGCGGCCTAACGTCACCCAGCAGCTCTGAGACGGACAGGAGGAGCTGTGATCACAAACCACCAAACACTGACCTCTGAACTCTTCCTCAGTTATTCTGTTGTTTCAACATGAACTTGTTTTCTTTGTATTATTGGAGGTCTGAAAAACATCTTTTTGTTTTGTGAACCAGTCGTCAAATTCTGCAAATAAAAGACGCTGAATAAAAAGTTTATTTTACACAAACCTATAAAGTGTGTGTGTGTGTGTTCAATAGATAATGTAATCTTTATGTTTATTCTATAGATATTGTATAGTTCTAAAGTGTTTTGTCTACATTGTGTTTTCTACAGATATAGTCAATATTCTTATGTGTGTTCTGTATTGTACAATGGTTTATGTTTATTCTATTGTACAGATTTTACTTGTGTATTATATCTTTGCTGTCATTGTTGAGTTGACTTTTTATTTGATAATAATAATATATATATATGTATAATAATATAATAATACATATAATTAATGTGTATATTTAATATAATAATAATAATATGTCACTGGCTAACCTTCTGCTGTAACACAAACATTTCCTAGTTTGGGATCAATTAAGGACATCTGTTTATCGACCCTTCTACACTCAAACTAAACTGTTATATTAACAATAAAAGTTCTCCTCATTATAAACGAGTTCATATCAACGATCCAAGATAAACTTTTCTGCAAAGTCCGGCCGGGTGTGATGAGGGTGTGGAGGGCGGTCATTAGACAGAGGCACACAGGTTAGGACCAGATAAGACCCCCCCCATGCTGTCTGGTCCACCCAGATGTCATCACAGTATGCTAATGAGCCGGGGGGCCTTTAAGTGCAGGAGCCCAGCGTGCAGAGCGACGAGAAGCCAGTGAACAAGACGAGGACGAATAGCAGCCATAAAACAAGAACATGTGGAGGAAGGTGTCAGCACGCGATGACAGATGCCCCCGCACGCTGCGTCTGAAGAGGTGAGCGTGACAGAGAGGAGGCTTTATGTCTCTGCAGCGCGTTCTTTTTTTACAGTAAACTTAATAAAACAACCTGACTGTCTTAAAAATAGAAACCTCACAGCATGATTTACGTTCTCTTCGCTCGTCCTT
Source organism: Semicossyphus pulcher (assembly GCF_022749685.1). Taxonomy (NCBI): domain Eukaryota; kingdom Metazoa; phylum Chordata; class Actinopteri; order Labriformes; family Labridae; genus Semicossyphus; species Semicossyphus pulcher. The sequence goes on along the minus strand of NW_027211604.1, from coordinate 24,383,144 downwards.
CTCTGTACGCATCACTAATGAGTCATCCACCTTTGCCTTGCAGATTACGTTCACAGCAGGAGCTCGCTGCGAGCTGTGATGTCTTGTGCCCTGGACAGGATATCATCTTATACTGTAAGTTTATTAAAGAGACACTACAGTATAGATGATGTACTATCCAGGGTCTCATCCCCCCTCAGCACGCACTGACTGACTGAGGCACAGCAGGCCGCACACGCTCTAGAGGAGGGCCGTCAAACCGTTACCATTACTGAGTTTTTAGTAATGGTAAGGGTTATATGGCCCTCGCTCAAAGTCATCTCGACCTGGAGGATGTGAAAAATGGTGGTTTATGTGATATTCATGAGCTTCTGGAGGACATGTCTTCATCCTGTTTTTTTAAATGTACTTGTGGATGTATTTCAAATAAAGGTTATGGAAACAGAACAAATGAGTATGTCATTTATTTGGTAGAAAAACATCTAAAGCAGGGATCAGCGCTCTAAATATCTGGTGTTTGAAGGATGGCTTTAATGTGCTGGCTGACGTACATCAGCTATAATATTTCCAAGCAGCAGTTGGCTTGTCTAAGTGGTGATCTCTGCTGCGCAACCGGCTTGTCTAATCACTGGGAAGCAGCCGTCGCAGAGAGCAGGGAGAGCTGGAGGGGCTGACACAGCTTCTGTGAGACATTCAAGGCCTCCCCCTCCCTCCCGTCACCCTCGCTTCAGGCCACGAGCTGGTTATTCATCAAGATGCCCCGGATAGAGTAACCGTCGAGTTAACTCACAGGCAGCAGGAATGAATCCAATCACCATTATCTGACCCATTTTAGCATCAGGTTAGTGCTCCATTTTGCCATCCATTAGGGAGACAATTCAGCCCTCGGGGGCAGAGCGCGGCTTTATAAGAGCCAAAAAAGCAGAGGGAGGGAGGGAGAAAGGGAAGAAAGCAGCGGAACAAAAAGTGATAGTAGCAAAGGATGGATGGCCACACTTCAAAGGCAGCTGAGAAGGCTAAAGTGATGTGGGAGTGGAGGGAACGGGGCGGATGGTACATCAGGGACATCTGAGTGAACATGACTGTGCAGGTTCTGTGAGGCGCCAAACGCCCGCCAAGTTAAGAGCTCTGAGAGCCAAAGATAAACCATCGGCCTTTTCACAGCTCGCCAAACCTCCTCAGCCACGAACACACTGTCAAAGTTGTGTCAAAACATCCGTTTGATGAGGGTCTGTGTCATGTTTGTTGCCTTAAATATATCACTGCTAAATAAACTCCAGTTAATTATTCAGCTTCAGATGCTTTGATGGACATTTTTTCTCCATTTTACTGATTTAGATATTTGAAATGTCTTAGTGGAGGCATCCCTCACCGCTTCCCACAACGGTAGCTTCTTTTACATCCTACATCAAAATCTTTTATAGTGTCTGATGAGACTGCATGAAAGGATGCAGCTGATAAAGTCAGAGTGAAGAACAACATTTCTCTCCCTCAGTGGGAGCTCAGCATGGTGGATGTCTGCCACCTCACAGCTCCAGATCTGACTCTCTATGTCGGTCACTTGCAGAGATATATAACAGTCCATTTAAACCCAGAAGGATCCGTTCCACCTCTTCATCTCTTCAGGAGTTCACCATTAAAGTCCCTCCATCCTCCTCACTTGCTCAGTTTGACTGAGAGCTTCAGCCTCACTTCCCTGAGGAAGACCCGGCTCAGGTCCTCACCCGCTTCTCGAGCCATCCGCGCGACCATCTGCCCAGCTCTGCCGATCACCATCCTCTGCAGACAGAGACATACGAGTACAGTCAGCGGCCACAGAACAGAGAATCAATCTGTCTCATTTGGGTAATGTAGGATTAATGACATACATTTAGACTTAAAGCAGAATCCTGATGTGACTTTAGAACAGCAGAGGATGTTAGACGGTTTTATAAAATCAGGTTTCAACAGCATTTCTGAGATAAAAAAACAAAGCTTAGCAAAGATTAAAACATTTGTGTGAAACATGTGTTTGTCCTTTATGTTTTTGCTTTACTGAAAACTCTTTTTAATACCTACAGAATCTATAATTAAATGTTGGGAGGCTTCTGTCAGGATGCTGTGTCTATCAGCTGTATGGAGAAGGCCTGGGTTTATGTCAATGTCAATGTCACTTTTATTTATATGGCACATTTAAAGCAGCCAGTGGCCAACCAAAGTGCTTTACATGAAAGCAGGAAGAAACAATAAAAACAATAAAAGCATAAAACATATAAAAACATAAAAACAACAATATGGATAAACCTAATCAAATAAAAGAGACTATCCTCTGCCGAAGGCCAAAGTGAACAAGTGCGTTTTCAAAAGTTTTTTAAAAGTGGTGAAACAATTTGCAGTCCGGACAGTAAAAGGTAAAGCGTTCCACAGAGTGGGAGCCACAACAGCAAACGTTCAATCTCCTCTCGGTTTTAAAAATGATCGAGGGACATCCAGGACCACCTGATCGGTTTATCAAAGGACTCTGGCTCCTGACAGAACCTGGCTCTTTCTGGATCCTCAGAAGAATCCTCAATTCTCCCGTCACACATTCACACTTTTGATGGGCGGGGTAAAAAACGTATTCTCAGTAACTGGTTAGATGATCTGGTTGTGGTTATCCACATGGAGAAACTGCAAAGTAATCATTTAAAAAGCCAACATGAATGGGAACAATCCTGGGGCCGCTTTTTCACACTTTCCTCTGTTTAGTTTTTGCATATTCCCATTACGGACCGCTTCTATTTAACAATCAAATGTGGATGACATGAATGATACGTATGCTTTGTGTCCGACACATGGTTTCTTGGTTATTTGTACCCCTCCTCTCCTGATGCATGTGTGTGTGTGTGTGTGTGTGTGTGTGTGTGTGTCTTTAGGTTGGGTTATGGGTTTGGATTTTTGTTACAATAAAAATGTACAGAGGCTTTGTTTTAATCTATTAGACTGCACTGAGCTAGAAAGCAGGAACTCCTCATCTGATCAAGATCTGATTTCTGGTCAGTCGTCCCTCTGACTTCTCCTCCATCTGCAGTTCGTTCCTTATTTCCTGAGCTGAAGGTAAAAGCGACAGAGTGATGCTGGTCTTCTCGAGGTCAGCGGCCTTGAAGTGTTTCAGCGCCACAGATGGAGCTTCAAATATTCTTTGCCATCAAATATGTATGCTTTCAGAAAGGCTGCTCAAATATTTACACGGTAAGAAGACAAGGAAAGGGAATCTGGAGGTAAAAGGGAGCGGCACGTAAAGATGAGAGCGGCTACAGGTGTCGGTAACACGGGGAAGGTTTCACTTGGTTCACTCCCTGTCCCAGCATTTTGAATTAGTCCCACAGAGATACTTCGAACTATATTTTCTTCGTGCTGCATTCCCATTACATGTAACTGGTGTAAAAGAGGACTGAACAACAGGAGAAAACACTGAAGTGTCCTCACGGTGATAACAGGCTGTGTGAGACAATGTGACAGTGTCTTTGCAGACTTTGTTTTTTGTCACTTCGGATTGGAAGAAAAAGTTGATAAGAACCAGAAGTTCTCTTCTTTGGTTGTTTGATGCTTTAAAGTCTCATTGTGTTTCAGAGCACAGAAAGATACATAAAACACATAAACATCTGATGTAAGTTTAGAACAAAGGGCAATAAAAAGCCCTAACAAGTATAAATGGTGAATGTAGCTGAGGACTACAAATAAGCATCTGGACATACAGATGTTGACAGATGAGTCATATTTAATGCACAGGCCCTCCATGAGAGAGCAGAGAGCACTTACCATCTGAGTTTCTTTCTTGACATAAAGTTTCACAGAAATATCGAGCTTGTCGTCTCCTCCATCCTGCCACAGTTCAACAGACTGAAAACAGAAACATTCAAGTGTTAACAAATGATCAAGAAGGTGGAAGAGGAGTTGTCCTACAAGTCCCAGAATTCTTTTCATGTTGGGTAAAGGTGTCTTCCAGATGAGCCTGACGAGTGATTTCTAACAGCCCTATTTATACGATCCACTGTCTAAAGTGCATGGCTCGAAGTAAAGGTGCAGGACACAAAGGGGCTGTATTAAACCTCTTAAACATTCGTAGGTGTGTGAGACAATCTCAGATCCCATCGGCTACAGTCTGACAGCGATACAGCCTCTGGGGACAACGGCGAACATGCCGGGCGTGCAGCCGGCGGTTAGCGATAAACGACTTTCACTCAAGACTTCCTTTTCCGCGTGCTGCACTGTTACAGAAAAAGAACCCGTTCTTCCTGTCATTGAATTTTATTACGGGTCTTTAGTTTGCTGAAGTGTCAGCATCATGATGCAGGTTTGTAAAAAGTCAAAATGAAGCTTTGTCAGGTCCTCAAGACGAGAAGAAAACTTTTAAAATGCTCGTTTGTTGAACGGAGGTCGGACCGATCATGATGCATTCGAGGAAGTCGGGAAATCTGAACGATGAACGGCTTTTGTGACACAGCGTCAGGGAATTTATCTCAAGTTGAATTTTAGATGTAGAGCAGATTGTTAGCTGTTAGCTATTAGCATGCAGAGTCTGTTTATAGAGGTTAATAAGAAGCTGAATCGTCGTCAGATGACGCTGATGGAGCTGTGATGTCATTATGGAGGATTACGTTCTGCCTGCTTTTGCTCTCCTCACGGACTGTTCTTCCTGCATACGCCGCAGCCTGCTGATACGTGATTGGTCAATATTACTCGGACTACAAGCACAAACAGAAACCAGAATACTTGCCTTGCCTACAATCCCTGCCCCTGCCAACAGATTCTATATTTCTATGTAGAACCTACAGACAGACAGATATATGAATGAAACAAATCAGAGGGCCAGCTAATGTTTCCTTTGTAAGCCAGGCCCGCCTGCACCAGGCTGAAGCAGCTCATATAGGTGCATCTTCATCTGATAATGTGCCTCTTAAATGGCAGGATGATTCTAGCAGTAAAAATGAAATGGCTGTCATTTGGAAACAACACTTGCTGTGATCCACTTTGTGTCAGATTTAAGAAAGGCTCCACACATAACTAATGAAGTATGTTATACAGTTTGACCTAATAGTGTGATTCTACACCTGTGGATAAAGACATACTTTAGCAGCAGTACAGACTAACATGAAAAAATAAAACTATGCCAGAATGGAGGATTAAGCATACAGAATTGTCCCCCGGGGTGCAAACAAAAAGCCATAGTGAAGTGTGCAGCTGTGGGTGCCAAGAGCTGCATCAAAGCAGCCGTCAGCACGCAGACTGAAAGTGAGCATGAAAGGCTTTAACTAAGCCACAGAATCAGAGCAGTGAGATGTGATGGGTGCAGTCAGTTAGCTGTCAGATTATCAGCACACGTCACTGACAGCGTCTCTAACTTTATAAGTCACCTGTGTCATTGAATAGGGCACCTCCTGGGGCAGGTACTCCAGAAGCTTCTCTCTGATGATGTTGGTGCAGACCTCCTCTGGACTCTGGTCAGTCAGGACCTCACTGTGGTACTGCCACGAGCCCGGCTTGGCTGCAACCATGAAGTAGCTCTACAACAGTGAGAATAAACCCAGTTATATCATCTAATACAGAAATAACAAACAAACGAATATATATTATAGATTCAATGTTCTGTGGACATGTGAGTTTACTTATTAACATTTGTTTTTTGTTGCTCCTCTTCCATTAAACTTTATCTGAACTCACATTTAAGGTTGTTTCTTGTTTTGCTTTATTGTTTTGATTTGATACTTCTCCCATTGAATATCCTGCTTTTTGCTTTGTCTGTCAAAGCAGTTTGTAACCTTCTAATCACTTTCATGGTTCCATGTATATATCACTATAGAGGCAGAATGCTAGCAGTTTTCAACATGTATTTATCATTTTAAAAAAGTCTCCTATAATCAGTTTCTCTCACTCTGAGCATGATCTAACACGAACCTTTAGCGTGTGGACGTCCTCTCTGTCCACAGCCGAGAGCATGAAGACGTCCTTGAAGTGAGGCCAGCCCTGCTGACCCCTCAGCGCCTTCAGCTGCTCTTTGCTCAGAGCAGAGTTTGAATCATCGCTGTCCTCAGGTCCTGCTTCGTCCTCCTCAAGCGATGACTCCGAGCTCCTCTGCAGCCTTTTTTCAGCCCACGGAGGCTTGATGACCGGCCTGACCCGCATTTTACGTCCATTCACAAATCCGCAGGTCAACTCTGCTGTGATATCCAGAAGCCTGTCCTTCGTCTTTAGCAGGTCGACCTTAAAAACAGAAGAAAGTGAACACGTCTGCAAGATTCTATTTAAAGTTTGGGAAGTATTTAAATCTAACTGGTGTCTGGCAAAAGCCCGCTTATATTCTATTTTATTTATTGTCAGTATGTCCATTGAACAAACTATAACAGGAACTCAAACCTACCAACAAATAGTGCCTATATTTTCAATGATCTTTATTTTTCCTCTACGCAATTATAACCATTAAAATATATCAGAGAGCAGCAGTGTAACACTTGGTGACATGTTCCTTTGTTACCAGTAACATGGACACATCCTCCCAATGCTGTGAGAGTCACAAGAGCACCAAATGTAAATCAATCAACAAATATTTAATTCAGTGTCCAGCTGCGTTGGGAAATTAGTTTGTATGTTTGTATAAAGATTTGTATCTTCAGTAGCACTGAAAAGGCTCTGAGCTGAGCGCCAGTCCTGTGAGACTGACTAACACACTGTCGGTTTGGGTCTTTTCAAGAGATGTGTAAATTATAACACAAGTAATAAAAACTATTGTTCTTGTCCTTCTACTCCAGATTATAGTCAACATTTTAATAACACAAAGGTCTCAGGTAGCCTATTTCTGTATCTGTGAATGAATCAGTTTTAAATAGGGATGCACGATATTATCTGCACGTTATCGGTATCGGCCGATATTGGCTTAAAAATGAACTATCGGATATCGGCCAACACCCAGATATCTGTCGATATAATTAACTGATAAAATAATGTGCTGCTGCATACTTTATTAAATGCCCGACCTCGGCGCAATGTCCCTGGCGCGAAGAAGACCGGCGCGGCGCAGCGTGATGATGTCACGTGTGTCTACCTGCAGCACGAGAGAGTTAGAAGCCAAAATGTCCGTGGTGTGGAAGTTTTTCAAAGTGTCCGAAATAGAAAGCAAAACTGCTATTTGCAATGAATGCTCAGCTTCGGTGATGCGAGGAGGAGCCAAGGCAAAGTCTTTCAACACTACTAACTTGATTAACCATCTCAAGACCCGTCACCCCGACCGTTGTAACAAATGTGATAAGAGTATCACCGTTATACTGTACGCTAATTCCAATACAGAAGAGAGTTGATGATCTCTGCAATTAGTAAGTAAGCCTGAGTGTGTGTTAGTGTGTGTATATTTCTGGGAATAATACCTTATTGAGGACCAGGACTGCGGGGATGTCAGGATGCTGGGCCAGACATTTTAACACCTCAAAGTCAAGTCTGTTGCACATCCATCTGTCCGACACATCCACCATGACAACCACTGAGAAAAGACATGTTATTAGAAGCCTTGAAACCCAGAACTGTTAAATCTGATACATACAAAACTATTAGAAAGAAAACTGCAGCTCAGGTGCAATTAATAAAAGTGAATTATTATACCTAGATCAGCTTCCTTCACTGTGTTCCAGGGATCCACGAGCAAAGACTTCTCCAGCTGGTGTCTGTGGAAACAGAGCGTCCACACATCTATTATCCATCCGTCCATCTATCCATCCATCCATCCATCCATCCATCCATCCATCCATCCTCTTCTGCTTATTTGTGGCTTGGTCACGGGGGCAGCAGGCTAAGCAAGTTGACCCAGGCGTCCCTCTCCCCTGTAACGTTTTCCAGTTCCTCCTGGGGGCCTCTAAGGCGTTCCCAGGTCAGATAGGATATATAATCCCTCCAGCAAGCTCTGGGTCTGCCCCGGGGTCTCCTCCCAGTTGGGAGGTGTCTAGAAGGCAATCTAATCAGATGCCCCAACAACCTCAATTGGCTCTACTACGAGTTGCAGCTCTACTCTCTGCGGATATCTGAGCTCCTTACCTTACTCTTAGGCTGAGCTCAGCCACCCTACAGAGGAAACTCATTTTGGCCGCTTGTATGTGTGACCTCATACTTTCAGTCACTCACAAAGCTCATGACCATAGGTGAGCGTTGGGAGAGAGATTCCCCACAACAGTCCGGTACAACGGCCGCATTATCGCTGATGCTTCAACGATCCCTCTGTCAATCTCACAATCCATTGTACCCTCACTCGTGAACAAGACTCGGAGATACTTGAACTCCTTCATTTGCGGCAGAGACTTACTCCCCACCCGGAGGGGGCAATCCACCTTTTTTTGGCATCCTTAGACTTGGAGGTGCTGACCGTCACCCCAACCGCTTCACACGCGGCTGCAAACTGCCACAGTGCCTGCTGGACGTCCCAGCTTCATGAAATCAACAGAACCACATCCCAGACGGGACATCCTCCTCCGCCTGGGTGCAACTTGAGATCCTGTCCCCAAAAATCACAAACAGAATCGGTGACAAGGGACAGCCCGGGCAGAAGCCAACACACACCGGGAACGTGTCTGACTTTGTGCAGAGAATGCAGACACAGCTCTCACTGTAGTTGTACAGGGAAGGCTAGTAGCAACAACCCCAGTACCCCATATTCCTACAGGACCCCCTGACTAGATCGTAGGCCTTCTCCAACTCCACAAAACACATGTAGACTAGATGAACAAACTCCCATGCCCCCCCCCGCAAGAGTTGGTCCACTGTGAGGCATGTCAGGCAGGACAGCCCAACAATGTCCAGAGCCTTCAGCATCTCAGGGCGCATCTCATCTACACCTGGTGCCCTGCCACTGAGGAGCTTTTAAACTATCTCAGTGACCTCTGCCAAAGATATAGATCAGGCTTCCCCTGGATCTTCAAACTCTGCCTCGTCATCAGAGGAAGTGTTGGTTGGGTGCAGGAGTTCCTTAAAGTGTTCCTTCCACCACTCAACGATATAACCAGTCTGGGTCAGCAGTTCTCCACCCCTGCTTAAAACAGCTTGAGCCAACCCTGCTTCCCCCTCCTGAGCTGTTGAACAGTTTGCCAGGACTTCCCTGCGGCCAACCGAATGTTCTTCTCCATAGCCCCCCCCCCAGAACTTCTCCCACACCCAGGTTTTTGCTTCAACGACCACTGAAACCACAGCCCTTCTGGCCAACTGGTATCTGTCTGCTTCTTCTGGAGACCCCTTGGCTAACCATGTCTGAAAGGCCTCCTTCTTCAGCCTGAGAGCTTCAGGTTGTGGACAGGTTCTTAGGTTGCCACCATGATGGACACCGATAGCCTTCTGACCAACTCCTAGCAGCTGCTTCCACAATGGAGGCCTTGAACATGGCCCACTTGGGTTCCATGTCCCCGGGTATGCACGAGAAATTCTTCTGGAGGCGGGAGTTGAAGATCTTTCAGACAAGGGCCACCGCCAGACGTTCCCAGTTAACCTTCACCACACGTTAAGGATTACAAGGTCCCCCGCTACCTGATCCAACTCACACCCAGGTGCACAGTTGACAGCTCTCCAAATGTCCTTACCCGAGTGTCCTAGACATACAGCCACACTCTCTGCAACTTGCAGTCACAGCATCCCCACACCTGCCTGGTGCCTCTCACCCTGGGCAACAAGAGAATCCCGCCCCTCTCCAGGAGTTTTGTTCCAGAACCAGTGCTGTGTGTGGATGTGAGCCCAACTATATCTAGTTGGTAGCATTCCAACCTCCACACTAGCTCTGCTTCCTTCCCCGCCAGAGATGTGACGTTCCACATACTGAGGATCAGCCTGCCAAGGCTCCCGCCTGCCTGCAGCCAAAGGCTAACTCCCCACCAAGCACATATATTATATGGGATAATAATACTGCATGTAGACTGCAAAGACTGCAAAATAACAAAAAATTTAAAATGCACCTTTTGACCTTTGATACAGTTGTGAGTCCAGGAGTGTCCAGTAAAATCTACAAAAAATGCACAAACAGTTATTATCAACTTTTCAATCGGATTATTGAATTCCAACAGAAAAGATATAAAAAGGTTCTTACTATCTGTGTATCTTCTTCTGTCAGGACGCCCAGGGCTCGTGACCGTGTGGTGTGTACTTTCTTAGACACTGCAAACACCTTCAAGAAATAGATTTTAAAATGTGAGCCTCAACTCCTCCTCAGTAACACAGACACATTAAAATGTGCAAGTTCAAAAATAAGACAGTAAAGACCTTCCTGCCGAGGAGCTGATTTGACAACGTGGACTTCCCAGCGTTTGGAGCACCTATTACAGCCACTTTCAAAACTTTTGAGTTGTCTGGCTGATCTGGGTGTCTTAGTAACAAAGATAATTGTTCACCTGTAAATACACAAATTAGACAAACAAAAAAGTGAATATGACAGAAGTAAAAAAAGAAATAAACAGGAACTAGATGATGAATAATCAGATGAGTCTGATTACCGCCGTCAGGTGGAACTGAGGCTGGAGGGCGATAAAGGCTGCTCTCTGCCTCTGCTGCTTTTCCTTTCATCAGTCTGTTGAGAAATGCCTCTGATGTAATAAAACAGGCAGGAGTGAAGATGAACCCGCTCGTCCCTCCTCGGCTGCAGGCCGCATTTCCTGTAAAGACATCAAGATCTACTACGTCACTTCACAGCCAGCAGGGAAGCAAGGTCACTGAGTAGTTCTGCTAACCCGAATCTGGATATGTAACAGACAGTATAATAATGTATTTGGATGGTGCTTTCCATAAACTCATTTGTAAAGTTGAAAACAGAACCCTCTCTTTCAAGCAACATTTTGGAGCTATGACGCACACGTCTTTAGGGAACCACAGAAACTGTACGTTTATTGTTATTACCAGAAACTTTAGTTTAAACTTCTGCTGAAACTAAACTATAACTGGATTGGCAGATAATTAGTAGAAATTCTGAAAACTAATGTCAATTCATTAATCAAGAAGTAATGTTTAAGAATATTTGCTACTTTAGTAATTTACATACAAATGAATGGAAAAGGTTTGGATCGTCTTACAGCTCTCTGAAGACATCACCACTTTTGCTTCCTTAAAAATAGATAGTGTCAGAGATCTTTTTTATAGACTTAAAAATAATTTGTTTAGTGAAACGAAAATATGTCACAGACGACTCCACAGTGCAAACTGGCAGCCCTGTCTCAGACAAATATAGGGATGTAGAGAACAAGCTGCCCAGCAAGTGAGACCACCAAATCTTAACATTTCCCCTTCAAACATGTTTAAGAACATAAAAATATTTTTAATACCTCCTCAGAAATTCTTCACCTACATCTCCTCCGTCACTGACCCGTATAGAATATAGAAATATTTAAAGATTGTTCATTTCAATAGGTTAACTGCTGGACATAAGTATAAACCTACTTTACAGTGAAGCGTGTTCACAGAGCATGCACACTGGAGGTTTAGAGTTTACAACTCACACATCTGTAAGCTCTATATACATTGTTAGTTTCTGACATGGTTGTGATGTCATACATTTGTACAAGCCTCAGATTTTTGGTGAGCACAGAGACATTTTCCATGCTTCAGCCGATGAATATGAAAACATCAAACCTTCGAATATTTCTAATCAAATCTGACAAAAAACGTGATGTTCATTGGGGAAAAAATAATTGTAATGTGTTCATACCGGTGGTGCGACCGGTGTGTTGTTTTATCAGGCTGAAGCAGTAGCTGTAGGAAAGACACATCTACTCATATGTTGTTATTGTCTGTCAGTAATGTGTCTGCATTACTTCAAACCTGGGCTTGGATGAAACTGTCGTCTTGTTGGACATTAAACCTGACATAATACCATTTTTATCCACACATAAGCAAAAAGTGCGCATCTGTGCCTTTAAATTCGGTCGCCCTGTCAAAACGATAAGGTCATGTTTTCCCCTTTTTAATTACCACAGTCTTACTCAGAAACGCAATTGGCCTCATAATAATAGAAATAACAATTAATGAGCATGATGAACCCTGTTGTGGACTGACCTGCTGTGAGAAACCATGACGCACTTTCTTGTCGCGCGGCCAGGACGACCCGCGAGGAGAGGAGGGCGGAGTCTCTGAAGAAGCGAGCACACACTCTGAGAGCCATTTAGCTCTAATATAAGTTACTGTTGTATTTCAGCAAGTATTACAGAATTTATCGCTTCAGAGGTGAACCGCTGTTTACATTCACATTGCCTACAGGGGGACACCATGATGGTTTGGCCAAAGAGAAGCTTCTTCCGGTCTAAAGAGCGTCCTCGCAGAGGTTTCACTATAAACTACACCTCCCCCTAGCGACTGTTATTTCAACTACTTAATCTTTCTTTATCCAACAAACTCTCTGAAACAACTATAAAACTCACATTCAGTTATTCATTGTAAACATGTTCGTCCTTGAAGCTTTTAAAGCTACATAGCATCTTTACAACGCAGCCCCAGTTAAATGGGTTTTTTTTCCAAATTAAAACCAGATTGAAATGTCTTTTGTTTAACATCACTTAATTTATTTAAATGTGTATGTTGATATTTACCGCTTATTTGAATGTAACATCTTCTAACCGGGATAAAGTCTCTTTGTTGCTCTCTTTTATCCGGTCAAGATTAACAACTACAAAGACAAACAGCAGAATAAGCTTAAGTCTTTACCTAAAAATTACAGGTCAGGGTTTGAGTGAGCACAAAATAATTACATAAGATGAAAAGACCAATTCATGAAATAGAAAGCTAAAGAAGTGACATTTGTAGACAAAGCATTTTGACATTTTTTAATTACACAGATATGTACGTGATCATCTCGCTTGTACCAGGGTCACTTGCTAGGCCTAAGAGCTTTACAATACCAGTCATTTATATTTTCTTTTATATGAGCATTTGTACATTATATAACTTAATAAAATAATAGTTATGCATCATTTTGCAGTAAATCCTCTGCAGCTCCCAGAGGACCCCTGGGGCCTATGTTTGGGAACCACCTGTCTCCAGCAGGTAAAATGAGCCAATGGCAACTTTGAATCAGCTCATCACAATGCACAAACACATCTGCCAACATGAGCAGCTCACAGTTTAAAATGGATGACAGCGCTCAAAGCGTCTTTGTGAGTGATGCTGCTTCTATCACCACAAATCAGATTGCAGTGTGCAGACTTTTCCTCTCTCGCTCGTCCCTCGAGTACACAAAACAGAGCTCATCCCCGAGGGTGCCAGAGCACAGTTGTGACAATGTTGTTAAGGATATGAATCAAGCATGCATGCTTAAAGCATCATGCCAACCTGGGGAAAGCACTGCATGCTGGCACACACACAGGCCTGCAACTTTTCAGTGTTAATTCACAATGACAAGCTGATATGAGGACCTGATAACCGTGGAGTCTGTGAGGTTAATCACCAGACTAAAAGGACACAGTTTGCACATTGATTGATTACTGTAACGTGTTGTTTTTCTTTCTGTATGGCAAAGCCGGGCCGAGCAGATGTCTCCCTGTAGTCCATCAAACACGCCGGCTGTTTGTGAGTCCTGGAGGACTTGCTCGGGGCGGAACAAACACCTCCACTGGGGAGGATGATGAAGGATATCAGGTAGCTCCCAATCTGTCATCATCTAACTCTGAAAGCTCGGCAGCAATGGAAGGCAACAAAAATGGTGCTTTTAGCAGACACTTACTGCCAAACTCCAATTGAACCAGAAACCAAAAAGGATATTTGAGGATCAGTAATGTTTGAACTTCCTCTCTATCTGCCTCCCTCCCACTCTCTCTCTCTCTCTCTCTCTCTCTCCCTCTCTTTACCTCTCTCCCTCTCTTTCCCTCTCTCTCTCTCCCCCCCCCCCCCCCCTCTCACTCTCTCTCTCTCAAATTCATTCAAGGCCTTTTCTCCCTCCGGGCTTTCCTCACATGGCCATTTCACGTGGGAGTGTATCAGAGTTCTTTCTATGACTGCATTAACTTTGGCCTTCAGAAAGAGCTCTCTCTCTCTGCCTAAAAAAAAGACAAAAAGGCTTCGCCTGCAGACCATTTAATCATAAGCTGTAGCCCACTTTGCAACTTGAAGTGCACTTGCCGATGAAATTCAGCATGGTGTGATGGAAAATGTCCCTCTGCTTCCGCAATTCAGTGTGCTGTTGATTCCTAATCAATCTTGTTTTCTGTAATTCTAACAGAACTCTGTGTATTAAAGTGAAAAGGTCATTCTCCTTTTATAAGCAGCTTTTTTTCTGCAGCTGCAACCAGGTGATTTCACACACAGACTTTCTGCGAAATAAGGTTTTTCTCTGGCAACCTAGCTGGGATTAGAAATGCAAAAACTGGCAGCTTCTGCTCTAAAACTACAACCTGGCTGCTCATGAGGAATAACAAAGTTCATGGAATAATAAGCACGAGCCATGGGGCATGTCAACAAGGAGCAGAGGTGGGGAAAAACAATCTGTCAGCGCGTCAGAGCATCCATCACTCCATCACCGCTGATTGCAGTGAGAGGCGTGATGCTGCACAGCTGGCTGATTGTCTATAAAACAGCCGCTCCTCAACTTTTTCACGCTGAGGACTCCAACGCAGACAGGCTATTTGTGAAGCATCCCGCAGATTAATGAACGGCTGGATGAATTTCCACTTTTGATAAATGAGAAAGCAGGGAAATTTAACTGTTAGCGTCAGACGTGACGCCCCTGAAAGTCCCCCAAGGTCCCCTCGATTCAGCAATCACTGCTCCATACGTCCTTGCTCTGTCTGCTTTTAAAAAGAGGTGATTTAGCTCACAAACTACCCATATAGGTCACACTGATGCTCTGATTGTACAATCTCTCTCTCAGTAGGGGAGATAAAGGCTGGAAAAAAAACTTTTATTCATTCTAGACTTGCAATCGATGTGACTTGTCTGTGAAGTGGATCAATAACGCCCCTCTTTGAAATCATCAATCACGTCGGTGGTGAATTTAAAAAGCGTAATTAGGAGCAGCGTCCTTAAACATCCTGTATTGACGTCTTCTTTGGTATGGAGAAAGACACCATTCTGCATCATTAACTTTGTATTATTGCCTGATGGAGCCTGCTGCTGCTACTTCCCCACCTGCTGAACTCGGAGCGCTGTGTGTGATTGGGCTTTCACACCAAATTCTCCCCTCTTTCACTTGCTGATGGGGGAAGTGAAGCTTGCAGGCCCTAAATTGGCTGGAGTATTGTAATAAGCCCGGTCCTGTACTGGAAGCCTGCAGGCCATGGAGTTATCCTGCACAATGCTGTATTTCAGAAATGTTTGTGAAGCTGAACATGTGTAATTTTCTCTCTATAATCGTCTCATTTGATTACTTTTGTGCAGCTTCTAACCTGACACGACGTTAGCACACGTTCCCATAACTTTCCACAATCCTCAGTGTCGCCCATCTGTCTCTCTCTGGTAATAAAACGGTATCAATACTGTGCAGAGGGCAGGTGGGCGCCTGTAATGGAGTAATTTATTTTAGTTGTCACAGAAATATAAGTCTTTGATTAGGGAGCTCGACACATCAGGCTACACAAATAGAACCTTTCATCAAATCACAAAGCATGTGACACTATTGACCGAGGAGTATCTCACCGGGTTTATCTTCCCCGTACAACAATATGTGAGGAGCACAATGGTGCAAAATGTGAGGGTAACACGGCTCGAGGCGCAGCGTGTGCTGCCATGTCTGATGAGTGGGTTCATTACATTTGCGATAGTTAAATGGACGAAGAAGCTGTTGTTTTGGAAAGAGACGGTGGTGCAAGAGCGCTGACCAAGTGCTAACTAAAACACTTTTCATGGTTTTCTCTTTAAATATGTCACCCCATTACTGCTTGATATTAATAAAATCCACATTATTACTTTATTACAACCCAAAAGTTCATCATGCACACTCATCTTCAAAGGGTTGCTACCGTCTGAGTGTCTCTGTTTGTGTGTGAATCATGAGGGGAACACAGTGAGCACAGAAAATTATCCTTCCTGACATTCATCCTGTGCAATGAGAACAACTGGTGATTTTAAATTGTGGAATATATCTCAGGTTTTTGGATAATTTAACCCTTAATTGCAGACTCATGCAGTAGATGAAGAAGTGTGCAGCTCCTAATGAAGCCCCAATATATACCCTAACATATATCATTTAGTAGAAACAGACCTGCTTACCAATAAGCTCATCTAAAAGAACAGAAGTAGCAAACCTAAAATCAGTCATTACCCAGAATGCCCCCTTTCAGAATGTTAAAATACAGCATGTATTATATCATGGGGTTATTATCATCATTGGCTGATTGACATGTGTGCAATTTAATTTCTTGAGTGGTCCCAGTGGAGCCAGCTCTAACTATTTATACACAGTCAGGTTTTTAATCAATCAAATGCTCATATTTTATAAACTGATTATATGTTTTGGGAAGTAAATTATAGACCTGAATGCAACTACCTCTTTTAAAGCCCAGGGGTGCGTTTTGTCACCCTTGTAATTGATTCTTTACTCAGATGACAGAGTCAGCCTGAGTCACGGTCCATAATCACATTTGCTGATGATTCGGTGATAGTCAGCCTCTTACGGGACCACGAGTTGGGCCACGGCCCAGTTCAGGACACTGGTGCAATGACTCCACTTGCAACTCAAAGACAAAAGAGATGCTAATTGATTTTGTTAGAAGCGCACCTGATCCAACACCATGTTTCATCAGCGGCACAGCTGTAGAGACAGTGAGTCAGTATACAAACTGACCTCTGAAGCGACTGTTCTTCATGAGGAAGCTGAGGGTTTATTGAGTCCATTTTAACTTTTGAGATGATCTGTTGGCAAAACAGGCTGAGGAATATTGTTAAACTTTGCTGAAAGATTGTTGGCATTAGCTTTATGTTAACATGCAAGAGCCACTCAGAGGGCAAAGGCCATCCTGGAAGACCCTCACCACCCTCTTAATGCAGAGTTTAGACTCCTGCCAACAGGGAGGAGGTTCACTTACACTCGGAGGGCCAAATCAAACACATATCTCAGGTCATTTGTACCATCAGTGGTTGGGCTCTTAAACAAGCAGTAGGAATTGTTGCCCTTGCACATATAACTGTTGATGTCTCATATGTCACTGCACGTCTATCATGATGACATCCATGAGAGTATCATATCATATCATATTATATGTATGTATTTATGTCTCCTGTTTTTTTATGATGTGTATTGCTTGTCTGGATACTGTTACAAACCAATGTGCCCCTTGGAGAGAATAAAGATTTTCCAAATCCAAATAAATACAGAAATAATTACAATACACTCTGAAATCTGGAGTCAATTTAAGAGGCTCAAAATTAAGCACAGTATGACACTGTGTTACTTCCAACCACTGGGCACATCTAACTGCATGCAAAGCTAACTGAGCACCATCTTATCATTTATTTCCCACAGTTAAATATGAAAATATTTTTTTACATATGCCTACAAAGCGGTTAGTCTAACATGATGACAGATTATAAAGTCTAATACGTGTGCAAAGATGTGAAAAATCATGAATGTGCTCATTTTTTGTGCCATAAGATTTGATTTATTTATTTATACATATATTTATTCATTCATTATACTCTTGTCCCCAGGCCTGTTTATTTTTTGGCCATTGTCTGTAGATTTATTTTTCAATACTCTGTATGAATTGTTCCTGTCATATAAAAATGTCTTTTTTGGGGGTCTTTTTTTCTTATTGCACAGTAAACAAATCAATAATATATTATATCAATATCATCGTTTATTACCTGATGCAAAAGAGCATATTGATTACTCTAAATTTTCCAATTCCAGAAAAGGTATTTAAACGTTGAATTTATGTACCCTTTTATGAACTGATTTGTGATTGCTGTCAGTGTTGATCCCCTGGATTTATCGGTCTGTTTACATTGCTGTTTTTTAATTAAATGTTTGCAATAATAATAATTACCGTATTTTGATATTTAACAAGCGGCACAATGATAAAACATCCACGTCTAGTTTTATTTAACTGATTTCCCCTTCCACATGGTAAAAGTAATAAAAATATTCAGTCATCCAATTAAATCCCACACTGACTGTCCCTTTAAATCTCTCGGCTCCTCCTGCGCAGCACACGGCTCAGTCTGGATCGGTCCCAGGCAGTGCGCATGCGCCGGAAGTTGCTGCCGCAGACAGCAGCAGCAGCAGTGATTCGGCAGCGCAGGGCAACGGGAGAAAATCTGTCCGTTTTAAACCATGGCGACGTACTAAAAGATGCCTTTCGCAGAGGTAAACGGAGAGTAAGTAGTTGTATCTTAATAACACGCCTGCTGCCCGATACTGTGCGACATCCTCTTAAATTGAGGCATAAAGAATTAGGAAAGCTTGGGAAGGCAACAATGGGACTGTGTATGTTTCAGACTGACTGGCTAGGTTAGCTAGCCAGGAGCCTGGGCAGTCAGCTGGCACTCTGACTGGCAACCTGCAGGTTTAAAGCTACTGTACTGTTCACTGTTGTTTCTGTGTGTCTGTTATAAAAACCTTATGGCTCAGGACTCTGTTTGGAGCCAAAACGAATTTATTTAGGTGCTAAAGTTGTCATAAATTCTTGTTTAATGCTTGTTTATCTGAATGGAATTGGGCTTGTGTTGTTGGGTTGGTAAGCTGGTTGTTTTATGCTGAATTAAAACTCAGTTTGCCTGCAAACTCATCATCATAATTTCATCTTCATTATGATTTTCATTACCATGATGCAGACACCTCTAGAGAGAAATTGTAAGTTCCTTTTCCTGTAGAAGAAACCAGCTGTGGATGAAGTTATTAGTGTTGTTATCTCCTGCTATTCCCAGCTTGCAAAGTATGCTATAGCTGTCACTGAGTTGTCTCCCACTGCTTGCATCTGATATACTCATTAAGACATGCCTGCATACATCCATATTTAGAGTGTCAGTCATCTTCACGCGTGATACAGATGTTGTGCAGCCTCCCTGCTCCCCAGCCTGTCTGCAAATAGCACCTCCTCATATAACGAGGGAGGAAAGTGTTTCCACCTGCAAAGGCAAGTGTTAAAGGTGATAACAAAAGGTTGACGTCACCAGGCTCATCCTGATCCTGCTGCACAACCTCGACCACTGAGGAGGAGGTGGAGGAAGAGGAGGAGTGCAGGAGGAGTAGTTTTCAGAGGAGCTTTTTTTCTTTTTTGCCATAACGTCTAATGGTTCATGTCTGGAAGGAAGGAAAGGGCTTATCTCTGATCAAATTTCGGGTATCCTAAGGGCACACTTAACTAATGGGATCCTATCGATGTTTCTCCCCCCTCCAAGCCTGATCTTTACACGGAGGAATGTTAATGTTGCCACAGCCTGTTCGTGTTGTCTTTGGCTGCTCTGAGTCCGGCTTTATGTTGGGGTAGTTTGTCTATAATGTCATGGAGCTGGACGGACATGATTACGAAACACTCTTCTGTGACTGGCTGGACTGTGGAAGTGATCAGGTTTACTCTGCACATGGTAAGATGATGTTTTTAGAGATATAAGCCATTTTGCGTACATTCGCATGTCTATTTTCTAAGTTTAAAAACCTGCCTTTCTCTAAAATGTTCCTTGTGTTGGGACTGTTTCTCGTCTATGACAGCAGGGAGGATGTGCTAAGTGATATCCTGTGCTTACTCTAACAAAGCCTGACATTACTCGCCCAAAAGTGCAGTTTAGCAATGTAGCTTTCTTCCCCTTACATTTTCCAAAGAGCAGATAATTAAATTTCAGACCTTGTTGTCTGGGAAACTCAGGCCCCTAGACTCTCTGCAATTATCGTGTAGAAGGAGGAACCCTTTTTGCATCGGGGTGCTACGTTTCCCAGCACAATGAAGATTAATTAGGTCTTAGAAACAAATGACTGTAAGGCCTCTCCCCAGCTGTAAATGCAGGTTGCCTCTAATGACAGACACATTAATGCTAACAAAGTAAATATATGGATTTTACAGCTGAGTTTTATGGGTTAAAGTTAGTTTTTCCGTGTGCTCTCAGACGTGTATTTACTTTGTGTGTTTTCTCTTAAACATAACTTGAGCAGATGAGCCTGAATGTCAGGATCGCCTGGTTTATTAGTCCATGTCATGCTGGTCAGCGTTGTAGAAAATTACAGCGTTCCGCCAAATTGAAATACCACTTGAACGCATGTGTTAATTAGATCTCTGCATGGCTTTTCAAAGTGTCTCTCCTCCTCTGCCCGTGAGTCATGTGCTGACTCTTTGACCTGTCACTGCAAACCCTGAGAGCCTTTGCTGAGGGCAAACTGACAGGAAAGCAAGTTTGCCTTGTTTTTTACAGCCAACCACTGACAAATCTTTAGGTATTGATTTACTTTGTGGGCAGAGGAGGGTAATTTCCTCTGAAATACTTGTGTAGCATCTTGGCTGCGTAAGCCTCTCGCTCTGCAGTCGCCTGCAGACGAGGTTAAACTATTGCAAAAAGAAGCATATTGTAGAGAACTTAGACACCTACGTATTTAGGTTTACTTGAGTGGAAGCTTTAAAGTAGTGAGTAGAGCACAGTGTGAATGTAATATGAACACCCACACATTCTCTCCATACTAAACTCTCTGTAGCAAACTTTATTCTTGTAAGCAAATGGCTTTGGTGAGTGAGCAGCTTCCTCTGAATCCAGGATGTTCTGTGTTGTAAAAAGATTCTCCACGTGACATCCAAACAATCTGATTCCCAACATTAGGCTCGTCTCAGACAGCAGTAATAAGAGGATAACATCAAAGCCCTGCTTTATTTCTTAGAGACTTCAGAGCGAGACTATGAATAACAGATCACAAGGTACAAAGAGTCAACCAGAGAACTCGAGCAGCTTTTATGTTTCTGCTGTTTTTTGGGATTCACAGGGAGCTCATTAAAATACATTGATTAGTAACAGTCCTGATTCTGTGATTGTTGACTGTGAAGCGGCTCGGCTAACCAGCGCACTTTTTGATGCAATGATTTTCTGTGCTGGAGCGAGCCACTTGGCTGAGGCTCATTTTGGTTTATTCAAAGCCAGTCATTTGATGTAGCGTTTTAGAGACGGCACTTGAATTGGAAATGTGTAACCGCACGCTCATCCCGATGCAATACATTTGTTCCTTTCATATTCCAGCGGGGGTCTGTGGATGTTAAATCTCCTGCAGGTGTCTGTGAATTTTATCTGCATGGCTGATTTGTATTTTCCTCGCTCTGGTCCCTTTAGATGCATTTGTTGAGTATAATCCATTAGCTAAATGAGGCTGCCCCCCTGTTTGGAGATTTCCCAGGTACCATCCGGCTCCACCTTTCAGTCCTGCAGTCACCGGGCAGCTGTCGGCCCACACTCGCCCACTCAGAGAGACTTTCTGTGAGGCCACCCGATGTCTTCTCAGCTGTGTGAGTCTGGTTTCAGAGCGGGAGCAGATGTTTGGTTGCCTTTGTGCGAGCGGGCAAAGTCAGGAGACCCAGTGTGAGGGTCAAACGCAGGTCAGGCTGGGAGTAAAGAACTGCGGCCACATGATACATCCAGATCGGGTGTTTGGGACATCCTGGGCGACTTGTGGATACCTCTGAGAACAAGGGACTGGCCTGCAGGGCTCAGACTGTGGGTCAGCTGTTACATGGTATTTAGTGTGGTTCTCATGGGTTGCTTCATGTTGTGCCAAATAACTACAGGCGGTCGGCATGATTACAAAATACACTCTGTGTCTTTGTTAGCTACATTCTTGTGCTATTCATGACATTTTTTATATTTACATGAAATTGCATGTTTGGCCAGAGTCAGACTGCGGGAGGTTTAAGCTTCATAGATAGTCCAACATGCACATGCTAGAAAATAATGCAGCATGTGCATGTGGGCCCTGGAGAACCTCCGCCAGGCTACGTGAAACGCATCATCTGGCGGAGGACAGGGAGCTCGCTGAACTACACTTCCTCAATCTCGGACGCCGCCTCCGACGTCTGCAGTGTTTAGCTGAAAAACCACATAGCGTAAAATGTAATCATTTGAACCGTGAGGCGCTTTGAAACGCTGCCTGCTCTCCTGTGCTCCCTCTCAGGCATTCCACATTTCTAACACGTCATGTGTCGTTCACAATCGTCAGGTTTGAAATGTCGACTGACGACCTGAAGATGTTTTAGACGATCCGACGGTATATTCTCGTCATGTTTCAGATTCTGTCCCGCTCTGAGCCGTCGCCTGCAGTTAAACGGTAGTATTTCACTCCAGCGTCTCTCGCTGGGCCGTTCCTTTCAGAGGGAGGGGCGCAATGCATGCTGGGTATGTAGGAATGTAGAGTGGCCGAAACCACAAGCTGTTTGTGCGACTTTACTCTCTCATTGGCTATTGTGGTCCTTCTCAAGTATTGATGTAATCACCCTGATTTTTAATCATGAACATTAAAATAGTTCGATTTAATGGGGATGGTACGGATGAGTGTGCGAGATGTGCGGGCGGTTTGAGACTGGATCTGTTAACCCCTCGCATGACCTGAAATCTGGGCAGAACATCGTTTGCGAAACAGATTCCTCCTTAGGTTTTGGGGAGGAGTCAATGCGGTATAAATCTGCCCAGAACTCCTGTGGTCTGAGCCCATCCTTAGCAAGCAGATCCAATTAGGGTAAAACCACCCCCCTTATGGGGTAGTTTGCTTAATCAGCAAACCCGAGACCTTAAAGCAGGGAGTGCTGCAACCTGACGTTACAAAGACCAGTGGGCTCTCTGAAATGGTTGAGTCCTCAGCCTGAGGGCAATCAGGGAGAAATCTAAGCCTCCCGGTGACATTAACAACATAAAGAGCAGCCTTAGCAGCAGGAGGAACACGGCTCGGTTCAGGATGGCATCTGTCTGATCAGACTCGTCAGAGGCACTGGAGACAACGGGGCTGTTTATCCACTTCCATCTCACAGGAACAGTAGAAGAGCAGGGCAGATACTGTTATCTGTTTATGGCCACCTCAATCGGATCACTGAGCCTCCCCTGACACCCCCAAATACCAGACCCTCTCTGTGTAATGAGAGGTCAACAGACGAGTCCCACATCGCTCTTAAGTAATCCTAATAGATGTCATTTGCATGTCTGTGGTTATTGCTGCAGTTTTCCGACGTCCGTGCCAACCGTACATATCAGGGAATCGTTAGCCACCACCAGAGAGAGGCTCAGACTGTGACCCGGTCTGTGGGGTCAGAAAGGATGCCACAACAAAGCAGCAGTAAAGCTGTAGAGGATATCAAGTGCAGGGGGAGAGAGGGAGAGTGAGCTCAAAGTGTCATAGTTGGCGCAGACATTAGATAAGGCTAAGCTACCAGAGGATTATAGAGGGAGGAGATGTAAAAGGCTGCCGGCTAATTGGGCTTTATTTTTAATATTTCAGAGGGTTCATTAGAGACTAAATTGGTGACGGATTTCAGCTCTGGCTGTAGTCTGAGAGTCTTTTTGGGACAAGCTTTGCAACCTGAATAATAGCAGAAAGATTTTGTTGAGGGCTTGACTTTGATCGAGGCTTTTTGGAGGAAGGCTGCTTTTGTTGAACAGACTTATGTTACCTTACTGCACCAGCTAGTTATACCATCATGTCAGGCAACAACAATACACTGAAATTCATGTTTTTGAGTTTTCCCTTTCTTTCCAGAAAGAGGAGCTGTCTAAAATTGGTTATAGAAATGCTTTGCTTTTTGTAACCTTTGGCCAAACTCAGTAACCTGAAGGAAGGATACACACATATCATAGGCTTATCCTGTTCAGAACGACAAAGCAGCGAGTGTATCTGAACGCCTGATAGAGCGGCCGATGCTCGGAGGCTCGGTCTGGGTGTTTAGAGCCGAGCCGGGGAGGGACTGAGGCTGAGCAGAGAGAGAGAGAGAGCTGTCGAGGTGAGCGGCCGGTCAGCACGCGGCACTTTGCCATGACCCTCCTCGGTTTATCTCCGCTCGCACCACTTCTCCAGGCCTCGGTGTGTGGGTGTGTTTTCTCTGTGTGCGTGCAGTGTGCTGGAGATCGAGCCGTGCTTAGAATGGGGCCCTTTATAACCTCCTCACCCTCTGGTCCTGTTTGCAGCCATTGTTGGCCGCAGTGAATGGTATCTCCGTGCCTTGAAAAGTAACCAGATGACATTCTTCCTGTTGTTCAAAAGGGCCCGGGGTTGTGTTGTGAAAAGCGGCTGAAAGGATAGGCTAAGACTGTGACCTTCAGAGGCTAATCTCTGGCATGTCATTCAGGGCCTGTTTGAAGCAAATGCAGACCTTTTTCTCCCTGATAGCAGCGCACCAAGTCAAACAAGGCAGAAATTCCTCTCAGATTTTCAACAGCTACACTCCAGAAACAGTCAAGTCCATTTTTTATCGAACCTCCACTATAAAAGGAGGGGACCAGAGGGTGTTTTGTAGCAGCTGAACTGAATCGTTATTCCAGACAGGCAGTGTGTCTGACACCTACATTGTCCAAACAGTCTCTGCAGCCTGTGACTGAGCCCTCTGTACACAGACCTGTGGCATCAGCAGCCCCTCTGTACTGCATGCTGAAATACCGCCGCTGCTGTGAAAGCAGCGGGGATGAAATGCACTTAGTGAGACAGTAAACATCGGCGCAGCTCTCAAACTAGCTTACGTTGTTTATGTGTGCTCCTCTCGGGCGTATTTGCTGTCTTCAGCTGGCTGCGTTTCCAGGAATGTGCAGAGATGCAGTTGTCGCTCTGCGGGGGGATGCTGGCTGTAATCACAGTTCAGAGTTCAACTCTGTAGTTGGACCCGACTGAGCTGCAATCAGGACAAGAGTCACGTTTTCCTCCTGAACTGGAGGAAACAGCTTCACATTACTTTTGTGCTTTATCTTTAGAGGATTTTTATCATGAAACTTGTTGGACACACAGTTAGAGATGTTCCAAAAGCTTTCTTTGCCTCCCGATGCCGGTGTGATATTTAGAAATCGAACATTGTAACAGTTATATGCTTCCAATCCTATGTGTTACTATTGTTCTCATTGTTGTCTGTAGGGACTCTGCTTGGGAACCATGGGGTGGCCGGTTCAAGTCCCGGTATGGAGCATGGAAGTAGGACTGGTAGCTGGAGAAGTGCCAGTTCCTCTCCTGGGCGTTGTCGAGGTGCCCTTGAGCAAGGCACTGAATCTCCCACTGCTCATGTGCCGCCCCCTCACTCTCCATATGTCCTGTTTGTGCATGTGTGTATTTTGGGCCTCTTCTAAATAAGCTAAGCTAACGTTAGCAGCAGTGTGGCTCTCTTGGCGTCCTGTGTTAAAGAAAACCTGCTTTTTAACTGGAAACTGCTGATTTTGTGTTTTTACCAATTGTTTAAACTTTATATGATATTAAAGGAAACTGATTGCTGACATTTAGCTAGCTTTGACTTGTGTCACGCTCTCAGCTAGCAGCACACTGTTTGATGTCATCACAAGATGACTGACCTGAAACCAGTTATTCTTTGCCTCTCTGAAACAGTAGCTGCTAGTTGCTGTGTAGGCACGATTTTCCTAGAAAAATAAAATACAGACTTTTACTAATATAATATAAATCATCACTTCTGGGCCTCTGTACATGTGTGTGTGCAGACCCTTGTGAGACCCTTCCCTCTGCATCTATTCTGTTGTTCTGCTTTGCGTGGGACATTTTCAGGAGGGGCACTGTCGTAGTTCCCTGAGCCAATCACAGCGTACAGGTAAGTGTGGGCGTGGTTCAAATTAGCAACTGGGCCCCATTCAGACCGGCGAACATGGCGAAAGAGCGATGCAGAGTTGGCTTTCTTTCTGTTGGACAGGTAGGTGCCTCAAACTGGGTCGGACAAGCTAACCGGCGGTTAGCATGCTAGCGTAAAGGTAACCATGATGCTGTCGGTGTTAGCTCTGCGGGGTGGCCGTGTTCACGAGAGAGTGAGAGTGAGCCTCTGGTGACGAAGAGCCCAGGAGGAGGGGCCCAGTCTGAATGTGTAAATCCTAATTATTAGACCTTTAGGGAGAAGAAGAAGAACTAAGATCTTTGTGTCTAATAATTTCTGGTATCAGAGCTGTGCGTTGACTGGTGTACCACTTCCCCACTTGAGGTTATACAGGAGGCTTTTAAATACTGGTGTTTGTATCTGGTATGTGTGTACTTTTTTAGAGAGTTTAATACTTGCTGTATAAACTTTGGACCACTGCTGTTAGATTACTGACAGCACTTAAAGAGTAACAGCCTTCACAGCATAATGAAATGTTGCTTCCCAGTTGTAGAGTTGTATCTAACATTGTGCCTCTCAAGCCCCCCTTAACCAGATGCTTTTAGTCCACACTGAGAAAGAGTCTTTACCATTAATGTGTTCAAGGGGATTTGCTTTTCAGCACGCTAGAATACACTTTACTGGCATTGAGCTTTTCTTTGTGCCCGTCTAAATGATCTCTGAGTGCAGGTCTTTGGTTGAGAACAACGTTTTCTCTCTGCTTCCTGTGTCAGCACCATGCCACCTGTATGGGGTTAAGATCGGGGTCAGAGCTCTTGCAGGAGTCTGTTGTCTGGGGCCCTTTTCAGGAACTGCTTGTGCTTGGGACTGACGAGGAAAAGAAAAGCTGTCACATTTTTTTAGCCTCTTTTGTCAGACATCTTTCAACGATAAATGATTGGCATATCTCCTGCCATTTCCCGCTTTTGTTTGAGACCAAATAACAAAATTGACCATTACGTGCGATGAGTCTGTGGCCTGTGCGCGTGTGCACGTGCACATGCGCACACACAAAAAGGCGAGGTTGTTTACAAAGGAAGCACTGAATTAGAAAAGGAAAATGTCAACTTTTATCGTGCTACTGCACAAGCATTTTGCATTAGTCAGAAAGTATCCCCTGAAGTGGTGTAACATCCGCAGAATGTGATTGAGATAGAGAGAGGGAGACGGGGTGGGGGCAGAGGAGGATGGGTGGGCCACGATTTGAAAGGCATACTTGAAAGTACTCGTGTGTAAAGAGTCCTGAGGCAGGTCATGTTGCTGTGTGACAGAGGAGCATTCGTCTTGCCGCGTCTATCTGACGTCCCAGGGTCTCATTGCGAGGGTTCGCCTGCGCTGCGTGTCGGCTTTCTGTAATTAATAGCCAGTAGCCCCCTCGCCCCATCAAGGGACCAGGTGCTGCTTAGATCTGCTCCGGCACAGAGAGACAGCAGATACGCTGGTGGTGGGTTTCACTGTTATTGGGATGAAACCAACGTCTCGACATCTCAGCTGAGTGTGTACATATAAACAGTCAGCCCTAGACTCCAAACAAAGATGTATAATCATTACTCTGAATTTTAATGGTTGTTCTGATGGATAGCTTGTTGGTGAAAGATACGGTTCATTTAGTCTACTTTGTGTCGAGCACCATTGTACTCATGTCCTGTGCTGTTTAGCGGGGCTCGAGGCCCTGACAGATTGCCATCCCGATGGGGAGATTTACCCAGCCAGCACCGCCAATGGCTCTGACACCATCATTAGGCTTTGATCAGCTGCAGTCTGCGAGGGGAAGAAGAGAGTAATATTCTTGATCTAATTACTAGCAGACATTTCAGGCAGTGTAATGTGTGATTTAACCTCTTGTCAGAGGCTATAAAAGGAAGCTGGGTTAATCTTCCTGGCAACCTCTTTTCCACGCAGGGGAGAATGCTTTTAAACTCTCCTTTTCCCAGGAAGCTGGTAAAAACAGAACGCCACGCCACGCCTGACTTTCTCTGGAAATTTCTGCAAGGCAAAGAGTCGTCTGACCTTTGAATGTTAGCAAAAGCCGGTCCTCAGGAACTCGTGCTTTGTGCATTTTGAGAATTGTAAGTAGAACAAAAAAAAGATCTGTCCTTTTGACTTCTGCATGCGTCCTCCAAAAGGATTGTTCTGCAGCCCCCTTTGTTTCCCTCCCTCTTGTTCTTCCTCTCTTTCTTTTTCTCCCTCTCCCTCTCCACCCACACACTGCAGCACGATGAGAGCAGGAGAGCTGATTGAACAAATAGATTGTAAGTGGAATCGAGGGTTTGGGTTAATCAGTCAAACACAGTTAAACAATTCTTTGGACATGAAGGGATTAGTCTTGCCTGCGTTGAGCTCATCAGATCCCATTCTCCCCAGCGCTGGCCGGGCTTTTAGGGCCAAGGGCCACGGCCTCGCTGGCTCCATGGAGAACCACACACGCACCCCTCAGCATGCTCCGCTGCCTCTGAATGCCCCACCACTCTCCTCTCCCTTTGTTACCCTGCACAATTGGAATGATGGATTAGCAAATTAAATGCAGACCTTTCTATTCGTGGCCATCCTTGCTCAAAGTCTCATTCACTGGATCTATCACAAACGGACTCTCCAGTGGTCACCAGGTTCACTGTACGCCCTTTATTCTTGCTGAAAAGTGTCTCTTTGCTGTAAATGCATCCTCAGAAAGCAGCTCAGTGACTCTCTCCGACATGAAAGCCCCGTGTTTTGTTTATACGGGATGACTTCCTGTACGGTTTCTTCCCTTTCATCCTGAGTGCTGATCGCACTGATAGGAAGTGGCCTTTATGTGATGATGTGTTAGAAAGCTGCGTCCACACTGAGCATGCTCTGGATCACCTGTGTCACTGTCTCCTCCATGCTCTGACCCCGATGGCCCACAGATAAACTTGCCTGACCCACGTTCCCATTTAGAAACCGGCAGTCTAACTAATCAACTACCGATACACTTTCCTCGTAGATACTTTCATGCTTATATGCGTTTGCTTGATTTGCTACTTTGTTTTAAGCCATCGCCCTCATTTGTTTGTAAAGATGCTCTGTTTGAATCCATATCGAGGATTATTTTCCACAACAGCACTGCCACACGAACAGCTTTTATGTTGTAACCAGAGGTGAAAATAACAGTTAATCAAAAACATAGGTGACCAACATGAAAATAACCTGAACCCAAAGTGACCAACCCAACAAAAATGCCAAAGTTAAGCGTCTAAACTTGCAAATGTTTGGACAGCAAATACATGACCTGAGAACTGTAAGAACTTTTGATTTTCTCTGTATGTGGTATGGGATGTGCCTGTTTCCAAATGAACCATGGTCGGGTTCAGGTGAGAACAGGACATAAAGTAGGTCCTTGTATAGGAAGCAAACCAGAACACTGTGCATCAGGGAGCAAGGTGAGCAGAGGACAGACGTGGGGGAGCGACGAGGTGAGGGCAGAACAATGTCTGTCGTTCTCGATCAACCGACAAAGTTCTCGATCAGATATTGGATATTTTTCTTTTTTGTGTCCGATAACTTGATTCATTGATTCATTGAAAAAGAGGCACTTCTGAAATAAGTTGTTCTTTAAGAGCTAACATCTAGTAATTCTAGCAACATCGTTTGTCACCCTTTTTTATTGTAAAATGTTCCAACATCTACATTTAGGATAACTTTCTCCAGAACTTTGTTGCCCCACTAAATGAACATTACAAAGCTGGTGGTTCAGGCTGTCCGATGTAGACAATCAGAGGAATGTCTTTAGTTATGGAGCCTCCTCCACTATTTTCTCTGTTTCCAACCAAACATACACAGAGCTATGCTAACTCTGCCTCCCTCTGCCCCAGCCCCTCCTACAGTGCAGAATGTGTGTGTGAGTTAAAGGTGTGTGTGTGTGTGTGTGTGTGAGGTGTATTGCTGTGCTCTGTAGAGACCCCAATTAGCGGGACTAGCCTGCCTCCTGAAGGTCACTCCCCGAGCTTTGGTGTGTGAGGGCCGGGCCAGTCAGGAGCAGCTCTGCCCTGAGAGCGACGGGACCCCCGGCCTCACCCAGGAGCCCTCACACAATAACCACACCTGCTGTACTTTAGTGCCGTTTGCATATTCTCCTTATTTTTGCATTCAATGGTGTTGGCTCAGGATTTTGCTAAAGGTCAAGTGTTCTCGGCAGACTGTCATAGTATACTGTGACCATATCTGAGAGATCCATTTGTCATTAGCTCCAAAGTCCCCCACTTCATCAGCCCGTGTCTGGTGTCGGCTATCTCGGCCTGATTGATGGCTCTGTCCTTATTGCAGGGAACCGGGGTCGATGGCAAAAAATTTGCTGCTGGGTGCATTAATGCTGTGCTCAATGGCATAGACCTTTGAGCATGCCTCATCAGTCTTGAATCATTGGACGGCCGCAGGAGATCTGTGTGAGCCGGCATGATGCAAGAAGGCAGGAGAGAGAGGAGAGTGAGAGGAGGAGTTTTTATCATTATCACTCCTGTAACTCTGTCTCACTGGTACTGACTGGAAGGGTGAATATTTTGAGTTAGTGCTGTTTTTATGAGCACCAAAATTGTTGTAAAAATTTTATTTTAGTATTGATTCTTCAACAAATGTGAATCTGCAGAAGCCAGCCAGGATTCAATCAGACATAAACCACAGTTTAATTTTGGGCTGTGTGTTTGAAATGTTCTGTATTACAGGTTCAATACCAGAACCAAACTTTTAAAATGTGCTTCTTTTGAGAAACTTAAGGACAAAAACCATTTTATCCTCCATGAAGCTGCTGGAAAACAATAATCTTTAACAGCGTTCTAACAATGTAAGATATTTCCTCTTTCCCACCTAAATTTAGCTCGTTGACGAAGGTTTTTCAGACGCTTATAGATGCCGATTGTCTCTTTTCCCATTGCCAGTGAAGTATCCTCCTGTCCGTCTCTTTTCTGCTGCGTCACCGTCTGACGTCACAAACGTGCCAGAGACAGGGTTAGTAACCAGTGAAGATGTTACGGTGGTTAGGTCTTTATTGTGTCTATTACTCATTCAGTCTGTTTATCAAACTCAGCGCTGACAAATCTGGAACGATGTTCAAGCGCTGCTCGGACGGAGATGGGCGGAGTTTGAGGTGAAAAGGAGTCGCAGTGCTAGCTAATACTACAGACACATCGTTTAGCATTGCATGCATAGCTTTGAGATCAAATCTCTGCTAACTTTGCATGTATAAGCTAACTGCTAACTCTGATATGGAAAGCTAAGCACTTTGTAACTCACTATTCGGTGACAGATGTCAGCGTTTCTGGTTCATCCTCTGATTCAGATTTTTTCCAAGTGCTATGGAAGATTGCAAATTATCGTACCTTATTGTATATTGGTATTGAGGTTTCATTCCGGAAGTGGCTTAGCGATGTGCTCATTTTGACTTCCCAACATATCAGAACATCTTTGCTAAAGATGCAATCAAAGCTGCTTAATCATCCAGTTGAAACCCATAAAAGAGCTGTGCCTGTAATGTGACATTTGGCTTGTTGCTTTGGTATTTTAGAGATTGTTTTTGTATATTAAACCAGTACCTGTGTAGGAGTAAAAACCCTGGTGCCATGACAACACCAGTACACACTGACAGTATGTGTAGGCTCACAGGCAGACAGGCAGACAGACGGAGGGCCCTGTGAGCCTGGGAGGGACAGATGTTCCCATGCAGACACAGAGGTGAGATGTTTGCCGTGCCGGGCCTGTGTTTGCCCGGCTCTCCACAGAGTCACCAGCTGGCTGCCCGCTGCCCTGAGCCGCCGTCTGCATGGGAGAGAAACTGGGAGGCAGAGAGGCTCTCATACACACACACACTCACAGAAGATGAAGGAGAGACCACAAACGTCTCGTGTGTGTCGCCAGGGGCCAAAGGAGCACGTCTCACACCACCCTGTCCGGTGCAGAAAGTTCTCTTTTATTCCTCGGCTCCTCTGTAGATGTGAGCGGGGACTCGTTTGGTCTCGCTGGAGGCCAGACTGAATGTCAGAGCGGCCATGGAGGCGTGTGACCTTACCAACCTACCGCAGACACAGGATCAGCTTTAATCGAACATGTACACAGCAGGGCCCTGAAATCAGCACGGAGGCATTTGTTTTTGACCTGTGTCTGTCTGCACAGCATTTTCACCAGTTCAGAGGAGGGGTATCAAAAATGATCAACTTTACTCTCAAGATTTAGTTTGTGATACTGTACCGTTACTCAAAAACAATATATAG
This sequence comes from Semicossyphus pulcher, assembly GCF_022749685.1. Taxonomy (NCBI): domain Eukaryota; kingdom Metazoa; phylum Chordata; class Actinopteri; order Labriformes; family Labridae; genus Semicossyphus; species Semicossyphus pulcher. Next base: position 24,351,268 of record NW_027211604.1, on the reverse strand, counting down.
ATGTTTAACCAGAGTTTTTTATTAATCATGTTAATACCTTTGCCATGATGTTGGATGTTAAAGGAACTTTGACAAATAACAACGTTCTGGTTCCTTTAAAAACTATAAAGTTTACAAATAAAAAAAGGTGTTTAATCGCCCTGCTTACATATCGCATCGAGATCCTAAGAAGTATTTTCATACCATTAGTTTCCAGTGTGTTGCAATTTATACAACAGTTAGTTCAGACCAAGTGATGTGATTGGACAAGAGGCGTTCCATGAGTGCTGATACAGAGTACAACATCACTGGGACTTTTCACTTTGTGTATCACTCCGCCTCAGCCAGGTGTCTTGAACACTGTTAGTTAACATGTCAGCAGACCGTGTGTGTCTACAGTGACCGAGCTGGTACCTCTGAGTCACACACAGACTCTGATTTCACTGGTTGATGATCAATTAAAACAAACAGATGAACAAAATGTTCATGATGAAAACAGCTGATCTGTGGTCACCTGGAGACACAAACAAAGAAGCATTTTTAGTTCTTCCAGCCACGACTCTCTGATGCTTTCTGGCGTCAAATAATAATTTCCCTGAAATCAGTTCTTCTTCGCTGTTAAACATTAGTGGTCAGTGGCAGCCATGATACATCCATGGTGCAGCACAACACAACTTGCTGTCAGGCTACAGTTTGAGGCACGAAGACGAATTGATTTCTGGTGAAACAAGTCGCTTTTTTATTTAAGGCTGAAACATTTTTCTCAGATTGTTTCATTGACTGTCAGAGTTGCAGGTTTTAGTCGCTATCTGAGGCGTTTCTGATACTGGTGACGGTATCAGAGGAACTCTAACCCTCGTATCTTAGTGCGTACCTTTCCCTATAACCTTGTCAGCACGCAGCCTTTATTGAGAGCAGTCATCAGCAGACTTGTGTCCCTGCGTTGTGTCTTAGTGAGAGGATTTTCTGTGGCCTGTGTATGCCACAGGAGCTTAATACACTAACAATGACAAATGAACCCCGTACATACAATAACTCAGTTATTTGAAACAGAGCTGTGTTTTTTTGTAGGTCAGTGTTCATAAACGTTCGTACAGAGTTTTTACAGCCTCTAAAGCCTTAAAATGGCTGTAATTTTAACAGATGTACACGACACTCACATTTTTATTATATCACAAGTCACAGTTAAGAGTTTAAGGTGATTAAACCAACAGCATGTGAGCGAATAAGGAGACTAATGGTAAACAAGATGATGTTTTTAATGCAGAACAGTAACATGTAGCATTGTTTGTGCTACTCCTCCTGCAGATCTGGACCAGGCAAAAGTCTAATTAGGGTCTTTTTGTTATGCGTGTGTGAATTGGAATATATACAGCAGGAGAGGGGCCAGTTAGCATAATGGCACGGTGGATAAATCTCTCACAGCAGGCCTGTGTAACACTGGAAGCTGTTTTTGTGCGTTAAGCCCTTTTAGGATGATTTGTGAGAGTCAGCGCTCGCACAGTTCTGCCTCGCAGAGCCGCCCTGACCCCCCCGCTCTTAAATCAGCCTGGCCGCGTTGCAAACAGGCCGAGGCTGGTTAATGCCGGGTCAATAATATGGGTCTGGGTGGGACAGACGCACGGCTCTTAACTTTTTTCTCTGTTAAACACAGCAGACATGTCAATAGGAAGACAGTGGAAATACTAGAGGAGGTCATTATTCCTGCAGAAGAAAATCACTGGTGTGTGTGCAGCTTTTGCCCGTGTAGTTTGCTATGCATGAACTGTGTGTGCGTGTGTGTGTGTGTGTGAGAGAGAGAGATAGAGGGATGGGGGAACAGCTGCATTGATTTGGTTTTGTTTGCTGAGTACTCGGAGCAGAAATGTAAGCCGTGGGAACACCTGGAGAGAGGGGAAAATGGGAGACGAGGTGGTGGTGGTGTCAGCTCTGCTATTGGCTCAGTACCAAGCATACATGAACACACACACATACACATGCCGCACACACCTCTGATGTGTTAGGGCAGCCTGGGATCCCAATCAGCAGCACTTAACAAAGCTTTCCTCTTTCTCCCTTTAATCGCAGGCTCAATTTGTCACTGGGGTGTCCAATTTCTGATAAGCGCTTTGACTGAGAGAGGCGAGGTGGGTGTGGGGGAAGAACACAAAATGGATGCACCTGCTAACAAATGAAATCAAACCACTCCATCTTCATTTCCCCTCTTTCCGCCAGCTGGAACAATGCAGCCGCGCTTTAGCTCTCAGAACATTGAGTTATTTCCCTGTAACCAGGCGGAGGGCCGACTGAGGGCTGACTTACAGTCAAACAGTTAAAATGTGTTCAGAAGTCTGCTTTTAAAACCTCCAGCTGGGCCGCTTCTGTTTCACACCTGAACAACTTTAACTGCATCATTTCACTTCGCTGTGCTGGATTTTCAGAACAATTATTTTGTACTGGATGGGAAATAATCAGCCACACTTTTTCTCTACAGAGAGTGACATGCAGTTCATAAGTAACACTGTGTCTCTGTTTGTAGAGCTGTACCAGACTCACGTTTAGTGTTTGAGTGCTTCTGCTTCTGTTCAGTGCAACAGTCCTACATCGGCCTACAGGAGTGTCATGGTTTCCCTTTGAGATGAACATTTCCTATGAACACAAGCTTTCAGCCGGACATTAAAGGGCCAGATTTTCACCCTCGGTCCTCTCATGCTATCATGGGGAGCTAATGCCATTATGGTTAGAATAAAATGCAATTTGGCTCTGTGCCTTTGGAGGGCGCTATCCTCTTCTCCAACGGGCCCTGGAGAACCTCCAGCAGACTACGTAAAACACATCATCTGTCGGAGGTCAGGGAGCTCGCTGAACTACACTTCCTCAATCGAGGACGCCGCCTCCGACGTCATGTCTCGTTCAGAATCGTCGGGTTTAAAATGTCGACTGCAGACCTGAAGATGTTTCAGACGATCCACTGGTATAATCTCGTCGTATTTCTGATTCTGTCCCATTTTTGTATTGCACGAGTCAGGACGACGCTATCTTGCCATGTTGATATTTTGTCCCACCCCTAGTGGCAGCTCGGCTCACAGACCCGAAAGACCCACCAAAGCCCATTGGAGAAAAACTGATTTTTAATTTTAACTGAATTATTCAGTGTTTTGCCAGTTTTATTTACCGAATGTGCTCGTTTTGGAGAAGAGGAGACGTCTGCGGATAATTCGGCTTTAGAGACAAACCTAAAAACAAGCTGAAGGCCCGGAAATATGTCAGCAGCTCACCTGGTAGCTCCTTCCAGCCTCCCGTGTCCATCGGAGACGTGAGTCAAAGAGACGTTGTTTTTAAACATGCAGCTGTTTTACATCAGTGTCTCTACCAGTCGGTTTGTTTTTGACCTCTGCAGATAATTCAGCTTCTCATAAATACCTCATAAACGTTACCATTGAAGGATCATTTTAAGACTTTGCAAAGATTACAGTGTCCTCATTCCTCTGTGAGCAGTGACACAGCTTAAAAACATCAGGTGCAGATATTGGGCTGAGAAGATGCGAGACGGCTCGGGGCAGACATATCTGTTTGTTTGGGTTTCTTCATGCCGCCTGTTCCACAACGATGCGATTTATAACTGAGCATACACAAAAGCAAGGGACTCGAAAAACCTGCTGTCTGATTCTGTTGATTTCTATCATTGCACACACACGCACGCACACAGATGGTTGATATACAGTAGTCTAGTATCTGTATATCTGTTGTTCTAACCATGCCATCCCAGTCCTGAACCAAACCCCACAGCCTGGCAGTCGACACGGCAGCATGTGACCTGGTACATTGTTGTCTGGCCTGATATGGTGATATGTGGAGATAACACCGATGTGGTGTCTCCACTGAGGAGATGAAAGGAGCCGAGTTGCTCTCATATGTATGAGCAACGTCTCTGAGTTGTGTGATCTGATGGTTACCAGAGGGCTGATGTTCCTCCACGAGATAAAGAGTCTCTTCCACGGTGTTTATGCTCACCTGCATTCCTGTGCGTCTCAGTGTTTCTCCGCTGTTGTCATGTAGCATATTTTAATACGCTGAGCTCGTGTGGAGTTGCTTTGGGGCTGGCAATGTCTGTGTTTTGGTCCAGACCATACACTCTATTTGAAGCCTCAAGTTTGGCATTTCAACCATCACCATCTGTTTTTTTCGGAGCCAGAGTTAACCACATTTTGAGTACGGGCAGGATTCACTTTGCTGCGTCTCTTTCTACCTCTCTCTAAAGCATACATCGACTTTTGTCTATTTCAAGCCAAATGGTGCTGGAATTTTCAAAATGAACATGATGCTCTATTGACCATAAACTCATGAGGATGTTTGCCAAGGTAATAAACCAACTGAGAAGTTCTGTCATTTTCTCACCGGCTTCCAAAGGGTTAGGGTTAGGGCTAGGGTTTGGCGATCCATTGACTTTAATCTAGCACCACCTCCAAAGATGGACGATGCATCTCACGAAAACTGAAACCAAATTCCCCCCCGTGGCGGGTGCTGCCATCTTGTGATGGTGACATCATTTGGAGCCAGAGATGCGCAGCAGAGATCAGTGTTTGGAGCCGCCATGGCCACCACCGCTAACCAAAACACACACACTTAACTTACCGAAAAAAAGATCTTGCACATCAGCGTGTTTAACAGCAGGACAGCTTCTTGTGTTGGTCTGGAGCAGTCGTTCACAGGTATGTAAACTTCAGTGACTGTAGTGATTGTTTTAGATACGTCTCCTCTCGCCGTTCGTCCTCCACTCTGCTAATCTGGAACAGATCGGCTGCAGGAGCCGTATTTGTCAACAGAGCTGTCAATCATCATTTTTACAGCATCAAATAACTAATTAAAAATAAACTTGTCAGAAAAATGAACACTTGGATAAATCAGCATGATAAGAACTAACTATAATGACAGAAACCATGTTTGAGAAAAATGTATTTAACGTGTATTTTGATTTTATAGTTTGACTCATGTCCCATCTGTTAACATGGAGGAGGCGGGCTTTATGACCTATACTGCAGTCAGTCAGCAGGGGCGACAGAGAGGGTCTGGCTTCACTTTAGGGAGCTGTCATGTTGTCCATCTGTTTATACAGTCTGTGGTTCCAATATAAAGTATGATTTGGTGATTCCCAGACTTTAAATACTTCACCACAAGCATGTTCACGTTATTTATTTTCATTTATTTATCCTTTATTTTAGCAAGGAGGGCCCACTGTGACTAAAACATACACATATAAACACAGTAAAAAGTAGTTAAAAATACAGTCTTGAACACATTTATTCATCAACAGTTGCGATTACTTTCCTTCAGCCGATCAGACACTAGCTCTTTAACTTTAGCTGCTTAGCTTAGCTGTCATTTGGAAATGACTCCACATAATGGCTGCTGCAATACTCAAAGTGGTCTTCCCCCATTCTGTTGTGTTATACCTTGGTCACTTTAAAGTGTCCCAATTAAGAGATCTGGTTGACTGACTTTGAAATGTTTGGAGACAAGAGATCAGTGAAGTTAGGAGGGCGTTTACCAGAGTGCTCTATCAATAAACCCAACGAGGGCCGGCCTACAGAGCCGTACAGAAAGGGTTTTCAACATGTGTCATCCAGCTCATCAGCTCATCAGTCACATGCTGTGGTTCATGACGATACCTGTAAAAGAACATTATTTCAGCCTCAGATCTATTTTGTGGTTGGCGCTAATTAGCAGATGCTAGCATGCCAACATGCTAAACTCGGATGGTGAACCTCCTAAACATCTGCAGGTTAGCATTGCTTTGTAAAAACTTGTTAGCTAGTTGATGTTAGCGTAATGTGAGCAGCAGCCTCTCTTGTACGGCTGTCGAGTCTTCACCTGTTACGTTTGCTTACTACCTACCAGGTCACTCTTTAAGCTGTAGTGCTGAGGGAGGACAGTCCCAGCCTGAAGACTGTTTCATGTATGCTTCCAGAACAGCGGCTGATTGATTGACTCATTCCTGGTGTTAATCGTTAGTTAGTGTGAGATGTATCAGGAGTGTGAGTGGATCAGATCCGATCTCTGAAGCCTCTTCATGGGATCTTTTTCCTTTCACTGTGTGTCATATCAGATCTTTTTTTCCTCCCTCAAGTGGTGTAAGACTGTCATGTGTGAGGGTAGGCTGGCTTATTTCTCATTGAGGCATGCCCAGCTTCTGGCTGCACTCTGGATGGATTTGCAGCAGATAAATAAATAACTAGGCTGGCACCCCTCACTTTGGATCCCCTCTGTTTTGGCAGGCCGTCCGCGCTGCATTTTCTATCAGGTGTAAACATGTCTGTCAAACGGCACGGCCAGGGGGCCCGGCGTTTTTTGGCATTCATGACGCCACGCATGCGGCGCTGCCAGCCCTTTCTGTCTGCCCACCTGACCTTGGCCAGGCTCGACATGACTGAGCACACTTAGCTCTACCTTCCACATTTGTAGAGCTCTTTAGGAAGCCAAGTGGGCTTAAGTGGCTGTTAGTGAATCTGACCCCAAGTTGAAGAATGGACCTTGGCTGGCTGTCCTCGCAGTGCTGACGTGGTGGAAGGGTAATGGCCAATGCAAAGCTCTGGCAAAGATGTTATTGTCCAGGCTGGGCCAGGACACTCAGTGCCCCGTATCTTCACATCCTCTCATCTCGCCACCATTACTGTCATCTTGTCCAGTGTGAGGAGCTGTGGATACCAGCCGGGCTGCAGGCGCTAAACCACTGATATAAAGACAAAACACTCAGATAAGAAGAGGTCTCTTACTTTGGAAGTCCTTTGTGTTTTGTGGCTCAGTAGAGCCCCAACAATATGGTGTTTTTGGGACTTATACTGGAAGCGATTTTGAGAGGGGAAAATTCTCTTATTACAGATATTGTGGATGATTTTCTGGAGCTGGGATGAAAATAGACCTTTTCTGTGGATTATGCTCGAATTTTGCTCTGACATGATAATCCAGAGGCTGTTTTAGACACATTGTCAACCACTTCTAATACAGACCATTGTTTTTAAGCTCTAATATTCAGCTACATGTGCTGCAGACAGTGCTACGAGCTAACTGTGAAGTTGGAGCACATGCTGCCAGACTAACTTCATAATGACACCATTTTTAAATCATTTTTCTGGCCTTACATGTTCTGTAAAAAAGTTTCACATTGGAGAACAATATGCCTATAGAACACCAGTGTATCCATGATGGGCTCATATCAGCCAATGATATGAACAGATATATTGGTGGGGCTCTCTGTGTTCTCACTGTGAAACCAACTTCCCGTATCTGACACGTATGCAAAGACGGAGCCGATCCAGCTGTGGACTATGCATTATTCTGAGGGCATGCTGTCTCTCTCCGCTCCATATCCACCATCTCACCTCAGGGAACTGTCACTTTTTCATCAGTAAGTTACTGAGCGTTCATACAGACTCCCAGTTGTTTCAGCGACCCCTCCCTCCCTCTAAAGAAGAGTCGTTTCAAGGAGCTGTCTTCCTCTCTCCCACACTACCGCAGCACTTTCCTTGTTTGACAGTTTTATTCCTGACACTCCGTGTCTCGCAACTTGGAAACCAATATTTTACAGAGTCTCAAATTTGTGTGCGAGTTGGGTTTCGGTTGGTGTCTTCTCTTTGTTTTCGCTCTCCGCTCGCTACCATGGCCGTCTCCGCCTCTCCCTCACCCTTTCTGTTCTGGTGTGAGATAACAGTCCGGGTTGACGAGGGGTCTCTGCTGACTGAAAAAGCAAACGTCCCGTCCCGAACGCCTCGGGATGTGCTGGAGTCATCAGGATCTTTTGTGCGAGACTGTCACAGCCTCACATGCCTTCGGCCCTGCAGGAAACAGAAATCTTTCTCTACCTTTTGTTGTTTGTAATGTCTGAGGGGCTAATGAAGGCCATACTGATGTGTCATTTCTTCCTAAGAGCCAAGGCTTTTTCCCCCTTTCTTTTCACAGAACACTCCGGCTTTGCATTCAAGGGTAAAAAGCCGCTCTCTTCCTCCTGCTCCTTTTTCATTCTTTACCTCCTATTCAGAGACGCAGCTTGCAAAGAAAAGTAATTTCACTCTCTCTGTCCCTGAGAGAATCAACACACTGAAGTTGCATTGAATTTCTTGCTGCAACATTTTTTCTTGGCTCTATTTCAGACCCATAACCTGGGGGTAAACATGCAATTAAAATAACAGCAGCCTGCCTTTTCCTCCACTCCTCCTCTCCTTCAGCCGTTAGCACAAGCAATGTACAACATGGTGACTTGGTTCTCCTAATTGGTTTAGCTTTAATTGGTATGGAAAAGCTGTTAATATTCAACCAGCAACCAAACACACTTTTTCACCTTGTTTTTTTTCTTATTGTTTTTCTCCACTAATATTGTTGCACGTCTCCTAATGAGCTTATTTTTGGTGCACGATCTCCCGTTTCCTCCTGCGTTGCTGCTGGTGGATATTTTCATATATGATTTCTGATAATGAGCTGGACGCATTTCGCAGATCGCTTCCACATGCAGATCATAGTTGATGAGGAGGATATTGGTGAGAAGCTTTGGCACACATGCAGTCAGCTGGACTTATTTCCTAAACGACTTCCGCCGATCCGGTTCCTTTTTCCTCGTCTTTGCACTTTTTTTTAAACTTCCACACGTCTCTCTGTTCCTCCTCCCCACTGAGGAATACAAGGAAATATAGGTCAGCTTTTATGGGAGCAATTTGACACATGACACAAGCCATGCGCATCACTCGCTCAAGTCCTGCTTTTGTCTGCTCGCCTTTATTTGTCTATAATGAAAGCCGCGCAGTTATTCGCACACTTTTATTACGCTTCTATAAGTAGCTGGTGGAGACTTGCCGAGTCACGGGGGCCCCCCCTCTAATACTGTGAGAACCCCGTGGTGTCTGTCTGCACGGGGCTGATAGTGTGAGACGCCTGGCTAAACTCCACCAAGCCAATCCCTGCTCCACTGGCCGGCCCAGCTGGCTCGGCTCGGCCTCCACAGACGCAACTCTGTTTCCACCCAGGACAGGCGGGGCTGTGTCTCTGTCACAGAGGCTTCTGATGGGGAGACACCTATTTGAATGGACGGGTGGTAGGCTGCACAGAACATCTTATTTCCATCATCACAGTGATGTGAAAATACACAATGAACAAGATGCTTTTGGAAAAGCAACGAGTAAGAAAAAGATGTACACATGAACGCGTTTCATGTGTTCACCCATCACATGGAGCCCTGGATTAATGGGCCATGCCTTCACAAACACAGCTAGCCGTTAGCTTCCCTCAGATTAGTTGGGGTCGGTTTGGTGGCGAGGAAGAAGAGAAAAAATGTGCTCAACGAAGACCTTGTGGTGAAAAAGAACAGGTGCTCTGTTATTCTGGATTATTTAGGGTTCAGAGAGGACGACGTGTTGCGAGTGTAAAACACGCCTAGCATCAGTAAGACAAAGGAATGTAACGTTATAGCTAATATTCACACCGCTTGTCATGTGGTCGTCACATGATTGTATCCCACATTGCACTTTTTCCTCATATCCTGCATGCCTAAAGGGTGGATGCCTGCAGAGTCAAGCTCTTGTCCAGACCAGGCTTAACCCCCTGCATGGTGTTCAGAGGGCAATCAGGACTCAGCGAGAGCCAGCAGCCGAGACAGTCACGTGCCCATTACCACCTGAGGAGCGGCACCTCCCAACTTTAGCGAGATCAGTCCCCGTCTGCCTCGACTCTGTCAGGTGTAGTCATCCCTGCTCCTGATACAAATAGTCCGTGTGTTTAAAGAGCCTCGGTGCGGGCGGCCCGCCTTTGTAAAAAAGCTCCAGTGTTTGTCGTGCGATGTACATTTGAAGTCGCGGTGGCAGCGGTGCTGATAGGCGAGTCAGTCGACGTCAGGCTTCTGTCTGTTGGGTTTCATCTCCCCCTGCTCGGCACTGCAAAGCAGAGTGTCAGCTGGGGCATTACCATAGGCTGACCTTTGCCGCAGCACTCCCCACTGCACAGCTTTCTGACATTCAGGGGCGCTGTGGGGGAGGCAGGAAGGGGGTGGGCTGATGGCCTGTTGGCTGTTTTTTGCCTGGCGTGTGTTGATGTGTGTGTGTTCTTTTAACAACTGAACTGACAGTTTATGCTGCTGTTTTTTCCACATCCTTTCACTCTCTTGCCACTGTTTTGTTTTTGAAACGCCGAGCAAAGACAGAGTTATATTTGATATTTAGTTTTCATCCTACCCAAACCTGCCTGTTGTCAAAGAGATTGCTGTTATCTTTGTGTGAAATCTTGGCACCCCGATAAATGAGAGGGAGCTGGAAACCTTGCCTGCTGACATCAAGGAGCTGCCATGTACCTAAAATCCTTCCAAGGCCGAGGGAAAAGAATAACATATCAGGCCAATTAAAGTTAATGCATGGTGACACGCTGAATCGAGGGCAGGGATTGCTGCCATATGGCGGGCCGGGCTGTAAATCAGAAAGCGAGGGGGGAAAGGGAGGATGAGAGGAGTGGGAGGCCGAGTATCAGAAGGGGTGACGCAGCATCACCGACACAAAAACACCCACAAAATCCTCAGATGTGTCTCAAGACTGCAGCTCTGCCACCCACCTGTCTCCCCCTCCTTTATCTACCCTTTTCTCCCTTCCTCCCCCCCCTGCCCCTGCAGCACCCCAAGGTGCAACACTCTCAGGTACCTGTGTAGGACTGGCAGCTTCATTAAGGCTTGTTTTTTCTCCTCTCGCTGGGAGGATTTAAATGAGCTGTCATCCTGACCTTTTTGAGCTCCTGCTTTTTTAAAGCAAGTTCAGCCCCCCCACCATCACCTTAAACCCACCACCCGTCTTTCTCTCTTTCCACCTTTCTCTCCCGCTTTGTCACTCTTTCCTCCACTTGTCTCTTCTCCCTGCGGGGGGGGGAAGACACTTTTAAGCCTTCACCCTGCGGCAGACAGGCACGCCAAGGTTGTTTTGTGGGTAATTGCCTCTCTCATAGACGCTGTTTGTCTGCGCACACTTGCCGCCCTCTTCTGATTCCACGCAGCAAAGGGGGGGGAGGGCACGGACTCTGTAGACTTAATTTGCTCCCTGACTGTTCTTCAGTGCTGATTAAGCAAGCATCTGTGGTGTTTTGACTACAGCAGTAAGGCAAGCGGAGCATGGCTAACGCTTTCTCCCTCTCTATTACATCAGGTTATTGCACAAAGTGTCAGGCATTTATTGGCGCTGTAGCGCCGTTTATTCATGTCTTCTCTGCACGTCCTGAGCGGGCTCCATTGTTTAACGTCCCTAAAATAAAGGCCTCTTTGAGGTCTGGAGCACTGCAGTATCGATCAGAGACTCACTAACTTGTCAGCGCCGGGCCTCTCGAGTGTGTTCCTTCTCGAGTGTACAGGAGTCATTAATTTCCTCCGCCATGGTCGGGTGGAGGCGGAGAGGTAGAGCGCAGGTAGCAGGGTCCAGCCAGCTGACTAACATGCAGGGCGAGGAGGGACCGAGTCGATTTAAAGCAGCCAGCCCCTCAGGCCCAGTCTGCCCGTTTTACTTCAGCTGTTTGATGTTTAATTGAAGTTGTTATTGGCATCAAATGTCACCTTACCTGATGCTCCAGGTGTGAATCGGTTTCTAATTGAAAGGTAACTATGTCTCCCTCAGCCCTGTGCCTCCGGGGATCAGCCGCAGAGTTCTATTAGTCTGGACCCAGCCTCTGTATCACCACGCACCATGTGCTGCCTCGCAGTGATGTCTGACTGCTGACCTCCCCCCTCTCTCTCTCTCTCTCTCTCTCTCTGCAGTGTGAGGAGAAGTGTGTGTCCCATGTTGCATTAGTGTCTGTGTGAAATGCTGGCCTGTCTGCCAGGGCCAGGTGACCTCCCCCTCCAGCTTCTCCCCCACACGCAGATGAACACTGGACTTCAGAAATGTAAGTACACATCTCAGGACACACACACACACACACACACACACACACACACACTTTTAACCACCACCATCCCACACAACAAACCAAGCTGTTACCATCCTGCCGCCCGCCCCTCGTCAGATGCCCGAGCCAACCCTGGCCTGGTTCTCTCCTGCAGCTTTGTGTTAAAACCCGACACAAAGAGAGAGTATTTTTGTGCTCCAGGACCACAGATCTGTCTTCAAGGGAAATTAGGATGAACTGCGCCATTAATTTGCTGATGAACAGTGAACTCGCCCCCTCCCTTCCTCCCTCATCGCCCCTGAAGATCTGTCTGCGAAATGACTGTGATGCAGTCTGCGTACTTTAACTCTTTATCACCACATTCATGAGTTAGTATACTTGTCACCATCAGGAGGAGTCGCTCACTGTCAGACTCGCAGACAGATTTCAGCCGAGTGTGTTTTTGCCCTGACGATCTTGTAATGTGAGTGAATTAAAGATGCAATCTGCTGTCCTGTTTAATGGCAGACTAGTCAGAGCTGGCCCAATTAACTCAAAGTGTTTGAATTTCACAACTGCTGACAGACTTGGACTCTGCACAGTGTGAGGGTCAGCAGAACAAAAGGAGAGTCCAAGTCAGCAGGCTGAAAGCTGAGGCTAACTGGATCTGACCAAAGTGATTGGAGGAAATAAAGTATGAGAGAAGGATGAATGTAAACAGCTGCGGGTTTAAGTGCTGTCTCTTTGAGTTTCATGATCACAGCATCATTTCACTGTTTTTAACCCTGAAAACTCTTCAGTGGTAATGGTCTGCCTCAGTGACTGTATATAAAGATGGACGACGTGTCTCCATCCGCTCTCATTGTACAAAATTAAAGCCAAGAACCCCCTGAATCAGCATGATAAGAACTAGCTATAATGACAGAAACCATGTTTGAGAAAAATTTATTTGACTTGTATTTTGATTTTATAGTTTGACTCATGTCCCATCTGTTAACATGGAGGAGGCGGGTTTATGACCTATACTGCAGCCAGTCAGCAGGGGACAGGCTTCAGTATAGGTCTTAGGGGAGAGGCTTTGGCTTCACTTTTAAGGAGCTGTCCATCTTTTTATACCGTCTGTTGTCTGCCTACATTGGGATTTTTGCCTTTTGTGATGTCATTTCTTTGAGTATTTTCAAATGCTTCATATCCCTAAAATCGCTAAAAGCTAAGCTAAAGGTTTTGTAAGTCAATGAACCACATTGTGATAAAAGTATTGTAACAGTTTAGCTTCCTCTGATTGGATGGTCCTGATAATGTGGAGGCGAGCTGATTGGCTGGTTAGCTGAGGCGTAATCATTATACATAGAACTGTAGCATCTGTAGGCAGGGACGCACATTTTAGAGATGGCACGTGTTCTGGTTTCTGTTTTTCATACTCGTAGTCCAAGTAATACTGACCAATCACGTGTCAGCAGGCTGCGGCGTATGCAGGAAGAACAGTCTGTGAGGAGAGCAAAAGCAGGCAGAACATAATCCACCGTGATGACATCACAGCTCCATCAGCAGCTATCTGATGATGATTCAGCTTCTTATTAACCTCTATAAACAGACTAACAGCTAACAAGCTAACAGCTAACAATCTGTTCTAGATCTAAAATTCAACTTGATGAACTCCCTGACGCTGTGTCACGAAAGCCGTTCAGCGTTCAGACTTCCTCAAATGCGTCAGATCGATCGACCTCGGTTCAACAAACCAACATTTTAAAAGTTTTCTTCTCGTCTTGAGGACCTGACAAAGCTTCATGTTTACAAACCTGCATCATGATGCTGACATTTCGGCAAATTTAAGAACAGGTTCTTTTCCTGTGAACGATGCAGCACGTGGAGAAGGAAGTCTTGGCTGGAGGTCGTTTATCGCTAACTGCTGGCTACACGCCCGACATGTTCACCGTTGTCCCCAGAGGCTGTGTCTCCGTCAGACTGCAGCTGATTCAGTGTTTCGGCTACATACATTTTACATTGTTGCTGCCGCTGCTTCAGATTTCTATAACGTGTCCTGAAGTTGCAATTAAATGACGGGAGATGTCTGCTCCATTAAATGGTCGTTGGCCCGCTCTGCTCGTTGAGGAAGAGCACTGAAACAGTGACAGGAGTCACAGGACGTCAATCACACGTAAAGTCGTGGCAACCAAATAAACAACAGCAGGACCTGTTTACTCCTCACAGTGTTCTAACGGCAAAAGAGGGTCCGACATCGGGCGCTCTCTGTCCGCACACAATCATACGCAGTAATGTTACACAATCTAAACAATCATACTGAGTATCTCCGTGTGTTTATACAGCTTATAAAAGGTGCAGATGTCATTTGGTATCAATCGATCGATCGTTTTGATCGTTGCGTCATTAATAAAGTCCCTCGTGCGCACGCAACTCGTGCTGTTCTGAGAAAATGTTCAACTTTTGTGACTTAATGAAACAGACTGCTGATGAAGACAGTCAACACAGCAGACAGACGGACAGACAGACAGAGGGGGCGGGGTCAGCAGCTGTGCACAGAGCAGAGGTGCAGGTGTGTTTGAGGACTGAAGCAAAGCAAAGTGATCAGATTAAAGTAGATTGTGAATTAAAACTTAGTACAGTCAAGAAAGGAGTACAATTAGAGTGTGGAAGTGTACATGTGATGTGCTTCTCACAGAAATCGTTGATATATGTGAATTGCCATCAATTAATTAACACGCGTTCTGCAACAGAAACTCAACGCCTGCATTGGTGTTTCGAGTCTTCAGACGCTCTTATCCCTGAAATCTGTCCAACCTAAAGGACGGCGTGTAAGTTCTTTTGGTTTGTATCTTAGATCAAGTTAAACAGACATGCAAACAACAAGCCCCCGCCGCCTGCCATCCTGTGTTAACCAGGTTTTAAACTGCACATCACTTATTGTAATGACTTTATTAACAACAGTGCGACATGATGACACAAACGACAGAAGCCGTAGCTCTCTGTTGCAAAAAGAATGATTGCTGTAGCTTTTGCCGTTTTAATTTCAGATCAATTTAAACAGGATTATGCAAACATCGATCTCCTGTGGTCGGCCCCGGCCGCATGCACTACATCTCACCACGTTTGTCACTGAAGGTAACACGGAGTCATGACGCCATCGACAACGGTCCAATATGAGGGCTTGAGAGACGGGAGCTTTCACTATCAGTTATAATTTTAGATCAATTTAAAAGGATTATGCAAACCGCTGTCTCCAGCGACCGCCTCGCCATGACATTTTTTATCTGTCCTCCAGTTTGTTTCCTGGACAAACCCAAAAGATCACCCACTTCCCAACATTGATTACTGCCCATCCAGTTAATAAGCTTTGTTTATTTAATCACAAGAAGTCTTCTTCTCCTCCTGCCTGTTTTCTCTCCGAGTGGAAACTCAGCCCCAACTTGACCCATTTCTGCAGCACATTTTTTTTCTTGTTGTAAAATGCTTCAGCTCATCAAGACTGTAATTTCAGAATCACAGTAATCAGCCAACCCCCAGGAGATCAGCGAGCGTGAGGGAGTCTGCTAAGTGCCAACGTCTGTTGCCTCACTCAGGCAGGCTTGTGACATGGTGCAGCCATCAGCCGCTCCGTCTCTCTGCTCTTCCTTTATGTGACAAACTGAGACACATCAGAGCACGAGGCACAACTGGAGTTCAATTTGTTTTTCTGCCCAACACTGTAATCCATTTTGGTGATGGAGCGTGCTTCTCACAGCTCGGCCGGTCTTAGTAGTGTAATTTCAATCTATTTTTTTCCTCCTCGTCATTCTCTTATAATGCTTTTCCTTTTCATCTGCTCTTCAAAGTATCATTAACAGACACAGCGTTACATCAAAAGCTGTGGAGCTGTTTTTCATTTAGTCTGAATCATTTTTATCAAAGTGCCAAAGGGAAAAGAGAACTAAAAAAATCTGTGCAGTCTCAGGTGGTTTCGCTGCCTACTATGCAGCCGCAGTAGATCTTTTTCTGCATGTCTCTGGTACAGCCAGACTGATATTTGGCTGCTATGGGCCGATAACAAACCTTTCCTGGCCAGAAAACAATGCTTGGGATTTAAAAATGGTCCTCAAGCAGAATGTACTCCAACTCCATAGTTTACAATATTCTCTGCAGCACACGGAGCAAAGCATCACAGCACCAGTCTGCTCTGATTGGTCGACAAAGTATAAAAATGTTTCATGTTCTTTAATGAAGTCATTAGTTTAAGAAAGCTGCCTGCTACAGACCTTTCTCATGCTGGTGTAAAATCAGTGTTTTTATGTAAAATATTTATATTTTCATTCAAGCTGAAAAATTAAATTTATACTCTCACCGGACACTTCATTAGGAACACCTGTACAATCTAAAGCAGTTCAATCCAACATGGATTCTGCTTTATGAAGTTTAGTTTTTGCTGACAGTCTGAAGTGTGTAAATTCAATGATTATCACTGAGGCTGCAGTTAAAGGTGCTGTTGTACTGAACTACATTATACTGAGATGTGTCTAATATTTTGTCCTCCCTATTTACATACATGAGGGGGCCAGAGTATCAGGAACACCTCTGAATATAAAGCAGCTCAGTGCAGCCCCACCAGCAGTTATGAGCAACATGACAGCAGATCTTATGGCTGAGCTGGTGTGTTGGATTACATCAGGTTTTTCAGGTGTACCTAATGCAGTGGCCGGTGAGTGTATATCAATAATGTCTCTAAAATCAGCGTTGATATCAGTCTCTAAAAATCCTCAGTCAGGCTGTAGTCTGTGGTTTGTGCAGGGCACACTGTGCGCTGCCACGCAGCTAGATCCTCAACCCTCAAGTCACACTGTGCTGTCTCTGCAGAGCCCCATCGTTTACCCACATGGAAGATCTTTTGACAGCTGAACTCCATGAGAGATGTGCCTGACTGCTTTAAGGTGAAACCCATAGACTAGTTGTCACTTGAAATCTTTATTCAATACACTGACAAGTTCCCACAGAAAGAAAAGGCTCAGATGGAGAGTTTACATAATTAGCTCCAATTTGTGTTCCCATTTTCCTACCCTAGAGCACCATCCCTACAGCTGCTCCGTGCACTCTAATGCTGCGTTTCTGTGACAGAATATTGTCTCTGACACTTTCCCCTCCCTCTATTTTCACCGAGAGCTCCAGATCACCAGGCTGGCCGCGCTCTGCCTCCTCGCCTGCGGGTGAAGTCTGCGCATAGGAGAGTAATTTAAAGTTACGAGCTTGCAGGTTGCTGTCAGAGGCGAGGCCGGAGCAGCTGCTCTATTTATCATCAGGGAGTGACTGTTAACAGATGATGGCTGTGAAATGTAAAGGCTGTCGGAGGAGTAGATCAGGTACGCAGAGAGACAGTGGGTCACAAAGAAAACGACTCGTACTCCAGACAGGATGACTCAAGCACCACAAAGTGGCCCTTGGTGCTCAGTTCTTTCAGGCAGAACAAACAGTGAGGACCGCCGGGCCACTCGGCTGATTTTCACATCTTAGTCCCTGCTGACATCAAAGGAAACATCTTTTCTCCCTCTCCTTAGAATGTTTTTCACTTTTCAAAGCCCTATCAGCATGGGATACTCTGCTCAGATTTCTGTTAAAATATAGGGAGGCGGCATCGTGTGGGAAACCAAAGTCACATGTCTAATTTGACACTGAAGCTTCAGACTTAATTTCCTGCTCTTGTGTGAAAATTGCAATTTGCAGCAGCATGAGCCCCTGCCCCCTGCTGCTTAAACCTTGTTCAATAAAAACAGTAGTTTGAATAAAAGAAACCCTAATTAGAGCCTGCTGACTGTGCACTTGTGTTGCAGCTAGCTAGCTAGCAGCGGGGTAATTAACGCATGGCCAGACTGGCCTCTCTCCCCTGTTCCCTCTCTGGGAACGTGCTTAGCTGGAGATCTGAGAGATGATATGCTCGCAGCCGCCTACAAACTTCACTCATATCCTCATTAACCCTCCCTTGATGCTGTAAGCGCTGCAACTAATCCAAGTTTCAGGTTAAGGTTGAGATGCTAATAAGCTACACTTGCTTACCAGAACACATAATCAACAGCTGCCCGAGCCCTAAAACAGATGTAAACAGCAAGAGGTTGATGTTATCCACCGTTCGGGGGAAAGTGCTCATTGACAGTTTTTTATGACACGTTCTGTTAAACTCTTCATTCTGATTTTCTTTGTCTGTCCCAGAATGCCTGCCTAAGCTTTGTTAACAATGTATAATCCCTTTTCCAATTTAATGGATTGGTCAGTTTCCAGACATTGACATTGCTTTCTTTGCTACTTGCCTGAGTCTAACAACTTAAGTATAAAACTCATTACACAAGTGCCAGCAGCGAGGAAATAACAGTGTACACAGATAATCGCTGCAGGAAGTTACAGCTGTATATTCACTCTATCTTTATATACAGCACATTGTTTAATTTCCCCATGTATGAGTGGAAAAGTATACACACATACATATTGATTTATCATTCAGTTCAGCTTTTATATTGAATGTATACACCTCATTACTTTGTGTGGAGTTTGCCAAACGACGGCTGGTGACTGGTCTGGTACCGTTTGGGTCTATGCTGTGAATAGTTGATGAACGTAGGACTCAGTACATACAGTACGAGTTAGAGACCTGCACTTACACATGAAGTTGTTCTTGTCTCCTTTGAAGCTCTTAGATCATTCAGTGTTGCTTGCTCGTATTAATAACTCCACCTCACCCTCCCGTGTTGACTCAGTATGAACCCCTACATCCCATCACAGCTTCTCTGCTCCTCTTCAAACACAGCAGCCCTGAAAGAAGTGATATTTAAAGGAACTGTGGTCTTTAACATTCCTTCATGCTGTCCACGATCCTGGTTTCATCCGAAGATCTTATTCCCATGAAATGGTGGAAGATGTTTTATTCATTGCAACAGCTGATGGAACTCTCTTCCCACCTACTTCCAGCCCTTTCCACCGATACACTGACATGAGGTTTGGACAACAGTTGCAGAACAAGGAGACTGTGCCACAATCTGTAAATGTATCTGATACTGATAGTTAATCTTGTTTTGATGTTGAAATTATACGTAGACCCCAACTGGTGTCAGACTTTTGAGTCCAGATGTTCGAAGGGAAAAGTTCACCAATTACAGATATGGAGACCTTTTTACATGTAGATTGTGCAACAGTTTTATATGACTATGACCTACGCTTTCTTTAACTAACAACTTTATTCAAGAATGTGTTACAGAATGACACGATGTCAATCAATCCAGCTCATGCCACCATGTGCTGCGTGCGGTGCTCAGAGTTTTGTAAACTGTTAATGTGACGACACATATTCTTCAGCAGCCCAGCACCGTGTTCTGCCTGATCCGCTCTGTGGAACCACTTTTTGTTGCATATTGGGGAACACAGGCCGATGCTGATTGAACTGTGACAGGCACTAGGGCTGATCAATTAATCAAAATGTAATCGAAATCGCAGGAGGAGCAATATTTGTTAAAGGTAAAACTTGTGTCAAAATGCTCTACACATTACACAGACGTAAGTATCAGATATCTTTGTTTGGTGCAGATCCACTCAGAAAACACACCATGAGAATGAGAACAATGCTGTAACGATGACCGTTCCCTGTAATATCACAGATCATATTCAAATCGTTCAGTCCTGATCGGGACATATCGGCTCAGTGATATCAGAGAACATACATCAGTCGGGCTCTAATTATTAAATGTATTGTACTCTCAGTGTAAACCTTTGAAAACAGACCTGCCGTCGCATTACGTTAAGTGCACTGTAAAACACAGGGACGACCTGTGGGCAGCAGGGGGCGGCACAACCGTTATTTTGATAGAAAATAAAAAACAGTAGAGCGAAACCTTTACGAAGGTTTTTAAGATAAAGAATTTCAAACATGAATCTCACAGAGAAAAGTCACTGGTGGACCATTTCTGTTCAGAGTTTTATTGGTCAATTGTTGCATTCAACTCCTAAGTCGGCCTCTATGTCACTCTACAAATGGTCATTAATCATTACCTGTGTACGACAGGTGCAGTAGCATCCTTAGCATTTCTGTCAGCCTGAGTGTAAGTCTTCATTTATCTGTTTGCTTACCCTGGCATCTATTCAGCAACAGACATCAGGCGTCAGTGACGGCGGGTGTCGAGCTCCGGCTCCTTGGCCCGGACCCCTGCATTAATGAGGCTGCCATCAGCAGGCGGAACACTTAGTCACAGCGGCCCCCTGTGTGCCGCCCCATACCGGCCCCGCACATCGCTGCCCATTGTTTCCTGCTCACAAATAAAGCGTGAATTAATTAGCCAGTTGGCACAACTCTTGGTGCCGCCGTGTCAGCGCTCGCAGTTCAGCTCAGTGCCTCATCCCTCAGGCCCAGTCTGTCTGCTGTGAGACTGAGCATAATGGCCACGTCCGCATGAAACCACAGACCCCTGCCAACAATTCAGACATTTCAAATTACTGCTCACTTAACCACAGAGGGAAGCAGCCTGTGTGCTGCAATAACCACATCTATTTCACCTGAAGTGAAAGTCCCTGCATTAAAATTGAAGGGAAGAGTTAATTAAAATTAACCAGCAATCAGACTTGTGATCCTTCCCAGTGATCAGCTCCCGTCAGGTCCATCAGTGCGAGTATTTTGGTATAAGTAGGTCAGGCTGGCGGGGCTTTGGTGATGGGGACAGTTAGACAAAGGAAAAGCGGGGAGAAGAGCCCGTCATTCTCTACAACGATTATCACTGACTCTTATTGTGTCAGTGCAGGAAGTGGAAGTGAGCAAACTGTGTTAAAATGAAACATGCAATCATACCCCCCCCCCCAGGCAAATTATGCACAAGACACTGACATATTAACCAACACCTGCATGATCCTGCTGCACATTTTAAACAGGCTCATAAATGAAACAGCCCCTTGCGCTCACATATGCACAAACACATAATCATGTTCATGTTGTCAGTTCGGCATTGTTAAATTTAGCCACGGTGCTTAGCAGGTGTAACAAATGTCTGCGAGCTGAGGCCTGGGAGGTGTTCCTGCAGATCAGAGACGCTGCTGCTGTGTCTGATTACTTGTCTGCTGTCATGGAGCTCTGCGCTCTGCGTCTATCTCTTTCTTTCCTTCCCCCTAAAGCAGCCACAGGGGACCGGCCCTGCCTTGCTCATTCTTTGTTTACTTTGTGATTTAGTAGCAAGTAGCGCAGCCCCCCCTTCAGATGCATACTTATTGTTTGCTTGGATGATACGTCACTTAAGGCCACTAAAAGCTCCTGACCTCAAAGTCACAGACGGGACCACAAAATTGGATTTAAGACTTGGAATGTGTCGACCGCAATAATTCAGCTGAGAATCAGATTTAGAATCGTTCTGTGTGTCCTCATGGGCTTGAAGCTTTGAGGGTTTTAGCAGAAAAAGAGCGAGTTATTGGAATATGAGAGCGCTGTCCAAATCAGGTTCCTCTTAGATGCTCAGATTTCAGCTGATGTGCTCTTTTGTGCTTTATACACTCCCATCTGGATTAAGTATCTCATGGTGCCTCCTTTTCCTTATCTCTACGTCTCCCCTAATTCTGCCTTTTCCTGTCTTCTCTTTCTGTCTCACTTCTGACCTGTCCTGTGCTCCACCCCAGGGGACACCACACAAAGGATGAGATCCGCTCCGTTTCCAACCCCTGCAGAATTGGATGCATATGCTAAGAAGGTCGCCAACAACCCCCTCACCATCAAGATCTTCCCCAACAGCGTCAAGGTCCCCCAGAGAAACCACGTCCGACGTACCGTCAACGGGCTGGATACGTCAGGCCAGCGCTACAGCCCCTACCCTTCTTCGCAGGCCAGTGCAAAGACAGGCCTCCTCGCCATCATCAGGGTGCCCTCAGTCAAAGGCATCCTCAAAGATTTTGACGGAAGCCGGGCTCGCTTGCACCCTGAAGTCATCATGAACCCTCCCAACGGACCCTACCAAGTGGCTTCGACCAGCACTTTAAACCACCACCCACCTCTGCCAAACCTACCCCTGCTCCAGCAGAACTTACCCCTTCAACAGCAGGAACCACCTCAGACTCTACAGATGCCCCTCCCTCAGCAGCAGAGTCACACCCAAAGCCTCAGACACCCTCCCCCTATGGCCCAGCACCCTCAGGGCCCATCCAGACTCCAGACCCAGCACCCAGCTCTTGTCCACCAACAGGGGCCCCCTACTGTCATGCTTCAGCAGCAGCACCTTCAGCAGCAGCCACCTCCTGGCCTGCAGGGGGGCAGAAAGCTGCCAGATGGCGACGCACCGCCTAATGTTACCGTCTCTACCTCAACCATTCCACTCTCCATGGCTGCTGGGCTGCACCAGGGCCGCCAGGCCGACCTGAGCACCATCGTGCATCAGATCAACCAGTTCTGCCAAGCTCGGGCCCAAGGTGCAGGAGTCACCTCCATGTGCGAGGGCCAGATTGCTAACCCCAGCCCCATCAGTCGCAACCTGCTTATCAGCGCCTGCTCCAGGGTGTCCATGCACAGCAACCCTGCAACCCCTGGCTTCCCCCCACACAACTGCATACTTGGCCCTCAAGAGACAGCCAACGCCCAGTTAGGAGCTCAACCACCTCCCAGTGTGGCTGCCATGAACCACTTGCCTTCAAACCATGCTGATCTCAAGCAGCAGCATCACCTGCAGCATCTGCACCAACAGCCCAATCAGCAGCAACAACAGCTACAACATAATGCACAGCAGCAGAAGATGCGCTCTTGGAATCAGCACCAGTTGGCTCATGTTTCCCACATTCAAAACGGTGGGCCCCACCTCTGCAAGCAGCCCTCCAGGGACCCCTCCTTCCATTTTAAGGGCATGGGCTACCCTGCAGAGGTGTGTGTGGGTCAGCCTTACACACTGAAACCTCCCATCGACAGGCCAACCCCCTCTCCTCCCGTCATCAACAACGGCATGCCCGGCCCCATGGCCCACTACACTAATGGTCACTACTTCCAGTCCCACATTTGGAACAACAGCATCCTCCCAACACCCAACAGTGACAGCTCCGGGTCTCAGGACATAGCCATGCCATTCCACGGTGCGGGCCCCGGGGGCTGCACCACACTAGACTGTGGGCCCCCTGGGGCTCCCCATTACAGGCTAGGAACGAGCTCCTCCACCTCCTCCGCCCAGACTAATCTGATGCAAACAGCAGATTACTTGGGTGGGGACTTCCAGACGCCCTACTTCCGCGATCAGAATCTAGGGCTGATGGGAAAGATGCACAGGCCTCCTCTGAGCAGGGTAGGTCCGGAGGTCGGTGATGGTAGAACCGCTCTCATCCAGCACCCAGGGTACAGATAAGCTATGGCCTTGTCAACACATCAGTTATCAAACCCCCTTTGTTTAGTCTTAAGAAAGTGAACACATGAATCAACTCAATTGGTAACTTAAACAAATGACTGCTAATGTTAAAGAGGGTAAATTAACATATTTAATGAAGACAAACAGTAGTTTTCTTGGTTCTGTTTTTTAATCTTGCAAGTGATCAATTGCTAATTTAATTTTTGTTAATGAGTGCTTTTACCTGGCACTTAAGGGAACTCATGTGCGTGTGTATACACATCTGTACTGTGTGTGTCATTCCCACCTTCTTCCTCTATTGGTGTGCCTGGATCTCAGCAGATCCTGTGTTTCTTATATTTCAGAACTATCGCTTAAGTTTTCTTATGCATGTAAGAAAGAAGAAAAACAGATCCCTCCCTGAAAAATGAACACATCTGCTGACGGATGTTTGGTTTAGCTTTTTCCAAGGTTGGCTCTGACTAGCTTTATTAGATCGGTTACAAATGTTCATTTAACACTGAAAAGTCATTAAAACTTCATGATTAAAAACAATCGGTAGACGACAGAGAACAGCTGGAAAAGCTTGCAATATGCACATGTACACACAGGTTTTATTCTTTTTAAATGTAACTATTTATTTGTATAATAGGACTCTTCATGATTGATTCCTCTGTCAGTTAAGGAAGCATGTAATCAGGTTGTTTGTACATAGTAGAGATTCAGCAGCAAGCAAATATGTTTAAAGAGGCGATGCTCTGTCCTGCTGAAAATGCTGCAATGAATTCAGGTGTTTAAAAGAACTGTTTGTCAATGCCAGGAAGCTTTGGCAACGAGATTGTGAAATGTTTAGTGCAGAAAAAGTCCTGAAAGATTAACTGTCATACCTTGAAACGGCCAAAGTCAGGTTCACAAGGACACACTGTTATGAAGATGTGCCATTTTATGTTTCCTTTACGTTTTTGTTACCATGACAAATGTATTACTTGAATGTTGAGATTATTTGTTTTGCAGGTATTAAAGGGGACAGGTTTATAATGAGGACGCATCTCTGGAGTAGAAGAAATAATAGTGTAATAATGTCACGTAGAGATGAACTACGAGCCGCAGCAGAGTTTGGATCCTGAGAGGAGGTGACGTTATGTGTGGTTGCTCCTGACTCTGATGTGAAGTCTGCTTGAAAAGACCAAATTGATCACTTGCAAGATCACTTGGAGTTAAACAAAACTGACGTTTAAGTTTAAAGTGAAACAGCAAATGCATTGTTTATTTTATTGTACACTGGCTTACCTACTAGACTACTGTAACTTTAAAGGT
Organism: Semicossyphus pulcher; assembly: GCF_022749685.1. Taxonomy (NCBI): domain Eukaryota; kingdom Metazoa; phylum Chordata; class Actinopteri; order Labriformes; family Labridae; genus Semicossyphus; species Semicossyphus pulcher. The sequence goes on along the minus strand of NW_027211604.1, from coordinate 24,326,816 downwards.
TAATGATTGTGTGTGAATGTTGCCTGCTGATGTGGGTAGATTTAAGGGTGTGTGTGTGTGATTGTGTGTGTGTGTATTAAACACAATGAAGCCCATGTTTTCTTCACCTAATTCCCTAACAGCCCTTAAAAAGCCTTAAGTGTTTGGTCCTTGGACTTCCCTTGAAAATGAGCATGGTTTTAATGAAAACCCCAAATAATAAGGAGAAAGGAGACGCGAAGGAAACACAGAAACAGCAATTTTTCTCTTTCTTTTTTGGTCTTTTAATTTTAATGTTTTGTTGAATAGACAGAGCAATTCCTTAGAGATTCTTTATTATGGAAAGCCAGAAAAGGAGTAATATTTTGTAATTATATATTTTAGCAATGTGTAGTTACTGAGCTGTAACATTTTTTTTTCCAAGTTTTAAGGCTTCAGTTTGCAGTTGTGACTATTTATAAAACTTGATTTGCTTGTTATTTAAATTTCATTTTCTTTGTTTCTTGTACTATTGCTGTGAAATGGAAGAAGGTCCGTAAGCCTTTCTTTTGAGTCATTCTGTACGACAGATGAAGAGGCAAGAGCGTGAGAGTTGTGCTACTCTTTTTGTAATATTGTAATAATAAAATAAAGTTCTAATTTATGCTTTGAAAAGAGTCTGAACCATCGTCTGGATTATCTGCAACACCCATTTAAAAACTGACAACAGGTGAGCAGTTTTTATTCCCCCCCTTCACTGTGTTTCAGATCAGTCTCAGGACCCGCCCACCTTAATGAATGAAACCTTTTTCAACCACTCCAATTTATTTAATAAAAAATGGTGCAGTTTGGACCAGAGACAGAACGAAACATCGCACCAGTCAGCTTCAGGAAACACAACAGTATAATGGTCAACCAACATGACCAGCAGGTGTCAGTGCGAGGAACATTCCCTCTATAATTCATTCAATGAACAGCCTTTAGAGTTAAACTAAGAAAGTGCAACATAAGTGCAGCTACTGTCGGCCTCATCAAGTTTCAAGAATGTAACTGTAGCTGGGATTAACCAATCACTGGGTACATGCTACACTACTCCTGCACGCACGTCATGGGAAACCCAAGTCCTTCAAAATAAAAGCTCAGCAGGGACTTTTTGCCACAACTTTTTTTTTTTGAAGCACACACCTGAGACCCACTTTTGGGTCCTGACCCACCAGTTGAGAACCACGGGTCTAAAGCACACTCACTGATTTCACTGTGTGTGCTTATATGTTCAGCCTTACAGGTTTCTGACCCTTTAATTGTTATAGAATAAAATCTGTCTGTTAATTTCCTTTACAATCAAAGATGATCACACGTGACTGGATGTAACTGACCACATTGTAAAACACTGCTGCAACATGAAGTTCTTTTTCTCTCAACAAGCATTTTATAAAACATTCTTGTTTTATGTTTGATAACAGTTTAGTTTATTTATGCGTTCCCATTTTAACAAACTCCATTTTACACGTATTTACTGAATAAATATAATTCACACTGTTCTAGCTAAACACATGCTAACCATTTTACTCAGAAGTCAACTAATTATTTATATTTTTTATTTATGTCAACAGAAATTTAGTGCAGCAGCAAATACTGAATGTGTGTTTTTGTCTTTATGGATGGGGAAGAAGTAAATGAGCATGTGCAGTGTGAGTGCCTTCAATCTAAGAGGAGCAAGACTTGTTGCAACCGTCCCCAGTCTCCCCTAATTTATACGTGCGACAGGTAGTGCAGAAGGAGGTCATTTCATGCCATTTATTCAAGCTTCCCTCTGCTAAATAAAAACAGGAAGTAGAGTAGACAAAGCAAGCTGTGAAATCTGCAGGAGTATCTGGCTGCAGAAGATTTAGCTTGTCTGGCTGTGATGAAAATGGGACTTGTATAAAGGGCACGCAGCAGGAGGGAGGGATCAGCACCTTGGTGATCAGCGCTGCTCCATGAAGGATTTGGAGCGATGCCAGAGGTGCCGGCAGGTGATGGCCTTTGTGCAGAGAGGATGTGCTTCCTGTTCAGGTAGTGGCTGAAACAGCATGTGCAGGAGCCTTTGGATTCAATGTTAAACCCTTGTGCATCATTAACGACGACTGGTCTTAGGAGTCCTTAGAGGACCAAAATGTCCGTGTGTCATAAACTGTCATAAACATATTATATATTAATATTATCTTCCACTTTAACTGAGTTAATGCTTTTAACCAACATCAGTCCTGATCATAACCACCAAATATTCATTTATTTTCAGAATTTTAACCCTTTAAATGCCAGTTTGCTTACACAAAAATACATTTATTTTTTTATGACAAAAACACAAAAAATGAATTATTTTCCTTGAACTAAATGCTAGAGGGATTGTTAATGTTAATGATTAGCAACAAAATTGATTTTGATGCAGTATTAGTTTTTGTGCAGTGTAAGATTTAAAAAAAAAAACTACCCTGAGAGGACAAAAATGTCCGCATCAAACTGCCATAAAAATATTATATATATTATATATATAAATTTATCTTCCACTTTAACTTATTTAGCCAACATCAGTCCTGATCATAACCACCAAATATTCATTCATTTTCAGAATTTTAACCCTATATCAAAGTCAAACTCATGTTTTATCTCTGTACTTGAAGGACACATGAAACAAAGCCAATGAAAAACAAAAGCCATTAGAACAACTCTCAACTCATATGGTCTCACTCAAACACACACACACACACACACGCACACGCACACGCACACACACACACACACACACACACACACACACACACAATCTTACATCCATATGAACAGGCCCTTGGAGCAAACCATGAAATTGCATGTATTAATATTTTTGTTGTATCCATGTTTTTCATTGGCTTACAGTGCAACATAAAACAACAGGAACAGAAACCAGGAAAATAGCAGTCATTTGTCCCAAAGGCAGTACATGTACAAGTGGCTCAATCTGGTGGAAAACCAAAAAAATTACACTTCTGAGGGGAATGCTCCAAAATGACAAACTAACACAGAGGATCATCTTTTTATGTTCTAATGGCTGTGGGATCAAAAAATGGTGTTTTAATGGGTTTCAATGGGGACATTTTGGTCCAAACCTTGAAGGTCCTACTTGATGCACACGCTATAATATAGGCCCACCATTTTAAAATTAGCAAAAAAATACTTCCATTGCCATTTGCCATGCCATATTTTTCATTAACACAGTCAAAATAATAATAAAAAAATTTTTTTAAAAATGTGATGCACAGGGGTTAATGCATTTTGTTTAAATACATGATTTACTTGGTAATACAGCCCCTGATCAAGCTTTCATCTGTGATAAATTATTTTATTTCTGTCTGATGAACAAATATCTTCCTGAAATATTTCTTTAAAGACAGTCAGTCAGTTTACACATTTACATTATGAGAACTGTCTTTGAATGCCCTGCTGCTCAGGTCAGCCCGTCTGAGCGGCCAGTCAAACTCAATGTTGTGTTTCAGACTGCTGTGCTGCTCAGTGGGTTCATCTCTGTGGACTGGTATGTCCCCAAAGTCCGAGTGCCTTGCCTGAAGAAGCCTCTCAAGCTCCTCCCTGTGGACAAATGAGAAAATGTCAGTACACATTGATCACTTTCCTGTCACAGAAAAATGCCTAAGAAGAGTTTTCTAATGTCGAAGCTTTGAGTGTGCGTTGATGTTTCTGCACCTCTGTGCGGTCTGTCCGGCGGTGTCTCTGAGCCAGGCTGCTGGGGCCGATCCCAGCACCCGGGATCCTCATTGATTTTGCCCAGGTTGATGTTCCATTTGTTCCAGTTGACTTCCTCCACTCTGTGAAGACAAGAGGACACATGCTCCAATTACTGTCTGTGTGTGTGACGCATCACTCAGCTGTCAGAGGAGGCAAATTAGTGAAGAACACAGTGCACTGTGCACCAATCGATGCTGCTCACACGGCTGCATCTTCCGTAAAACCTTCAAGCCTAAATCTTTGTTTCTGCTTTTCTTATATTACTTGCTACACCCTGTTTTTTGCTGCCATGAGGATCAGACTGTAGAGGTAAAAAGTTTTGGTGCAAATGATTTGTTTTGTCCTCAATAAAAAAAAAGTGAAATCAGACATGTAAAGCAAATGAAACTTAGGACACACACAGCAGGCCGTGTCTCATACCCAAATCCAAAAGCTGAACATATCAGCCATAAATGCAGTGGATCATTTTAGTTCCATACCTCACACAGCATCCTTATTAAACCTGATGAGAACACACCCAAATAGGCATTATTGACACACATGCTGATTTAGAGTCTTATCTTACACAACTGGACACAATGTGTGATAATTAAAAATGTGCTTGTTACTTTTAACTCCACCTGCTGATAATCATTCACACATCATAAACATAGCAAACATGCTCTAAGTTTCTTATCAGGATAAACCTGCTGAGGAGCACTGTGAGGACTCCAATGATGAGGTAACAAGAAGAAGAGTTAACCGCAGCCAAAAACAGCAGCCATTTTCCTCTGACATCACCCTCTGGGCAGGAAGCTCAAATGCTGCGCTAATGTCACACTGCTGTGTTCCAGGTTGTGAGTTAATAACAATAACAGGGAATCTTTGTTTGTTAACCACCTTCCGATTTATCAGTAACTATAAATACAACAGACAGAAAAATCCAGAGGGAATCAGGCCCTATATCAAGTTTAAACAACATATTAGATAACCCATTAGCTACCTTCAGACAACAGCTAAAGTATGTTAGCATTCACCCTACTGCAGGGTAAAACCTTAACCTTGGCTATGCTAACAAGTTACTTTGCCAAAAGCTCTGAGATTGGAAAGTTCGCACAGTTGGCGCAAGTTCTCAACATTACCGTGAGCTAAGAATCAACGACTTTGCTACCATATGATGTAAGAATATCACATGGTAACATAAAAAAGGAAGTAGCTAGTGCATGCAGTGCATGCTAGCATTTGCTGTTGGCTCATTAGCTTTTTGCCTATATCTGTTATTAACCAAGCATGGCAGTTCAGTTAATGTATGAAGTACATTCTAGCAAGTTTGACCTATTCACTTAAAGTCACAATGACTTGAGTTGTTAATGGTGAGAAACAGAAATTTGTGATGAAATCTGCATTCATTCATGCACTGAATCATCACGAGGCATTAGCCTGCATTAAGGTTTATTTGTACCCTCATAAGAAATTATTATTATCTGATTATATTTTGTGTTAATCATTAAAGGGCCAGATTCAGTGTATGGGTCGCCAACTGAAAACTTCTGTGCAAGACAGAAAAGTTAATGGATCGCCAGAGTTGTCGCTAAACATCCAACTATAAAGATATTTCAGTCTGAACCAGGGTTGCACCGATACTGATACCAGCATCGGGTATCGGGCGATATCCGAGCTTAAGTACTCGTACTTGTAAAACTACGACGAGTACCACGATACCACTTTACGGCTTGATGTTAGCCTCCCGTTAGCTCAGCAGGTAGGCGGAGAACCACTAACATATGGTAACTATGTGGTATGTTGTGTTATACTGAATGTGTTATAGGCTACACAAAAGTCACATGTGTGGCAGTGCCATGTTTGTTTCTTCAGTAAAAGTTGACTGTTAAAATGTCAGTTGCATCATTGTGTCGATTTACTGTGTTACAGTCAGAGAGTGAGGACCATCTGATGAAAATGAAACATGCTGTTAAAGTCATTATGAGAACTGTAATGATATTATTAAGTACTCATATCGGTACTCAGTATCGGTAAGTACCCAAATGTAAGTTCTTGTACTTGGTCGGAGTGGCATCCGTGCGTCCCTCGTCTGAACCAAAGGGGTGCACTCACTGGCCCATGTGGCTCAATGGTCTTTATCTGGGAAAGGATGGGACGTCTGTGTGTGTCATGATCTTCACAAGTAGCTTTTGAGAAAGCCTTTCAAAAAGCCTGTGAGTCAATAGCCACATTTCCACCTCAGGTAGTAGGGACCTTTAGAGGTACTCTGCATTTCCACTGCATGGACCCCCCAAAAGGTCCCTGCTCTGGAGTTAGTACTTCCTGAAGAACAGGGACTTGGGGTTGGGTTTTGCTGCACTGAACATTTCTAATGGGTTGAAATGTCCAAATTTAATTACATCTCAATACTACTAAAAGCGGCGTAATGCTTATGTCTGTGTGTGTACTACGTGTGGCTGTCAGTTTCACCGTTATAGACCGTTAGCTCCATATTTAAAACAGGGTGTGCAGGGAATACACTCAGAAAAGGTCTTAATGTTGAAGGTGATGTGTTGATAAGCTAAAATATAGCAGCGATGACACAAACTGTGGAAACACTACAACTGATTGTGTTGTTAGCGAACTGAAAAAGGCAAACCTGAAACACCGGCGACGGTCATCTCCAAGAAGTGTGCCGAGGTTTTTCTCCACCCCACAGCGAAGCCTGTTCTGTATACACCAAGGCAGCCTCCTCTCCATGTCCAGGATGGTGATGGCCCTCTGAAAAAAGTCACAGCAGGTCGTCAAACCACAGCTGGTCTGAACAGGAACTCCCACCATGTTTACTCCCTCCTGAGCGCCTCACCTGCAGCTTCCAGATGCTGGCACTCTCCAGGGCGGTCCTCTCCACAGTGCGGTTCATGAGGGCGATGAGCATGTTGAGCAGCAGGATGTAGGTGAGGATGATGTAGGTGATGAGGAGTATGTAGAAGACCTCCATGTACTGGTAGTCCTGGGTGAACTCCATGTCGCCCATGCCGATGGTGAACTTGAACAGCTGCAACGTGGTGTAGGAGATGTTTGCGAAGGAAGCTTTGTAACAAGGCTCGTCTTCAACGGGAAGAAAAATACGTGACCGGTTCTGAACTTTAGTGTTGTTTTTCTCAGGAGGCGTTTTAAGCAGAGTGACCACCGCTGTGAAGGAGATAAGAGCAGATGTCACTCAGTACATCCTCCCTTAAAGGGATAGTTTGGATTTTTTTTTAACTGGGGACGTATGAGGTGCTTATAATAGTCAGTGCATTACCTACAGTAAGTGGCAGTCAGCACGGTTTGTTTGAAGAAGCCAGTCAGATTGCCAACACAGAAGCTAAGCTATGTATCGCTAAGGATGAGTTTGGAGAATAATATAGTTTAGCCTGTTAAAGGAGCAGTTGAAGGAACAAGCCACTGTCAGTCAAAGCTGGTGTCCTCTGTAATCGATAGAAGCAATGATACTTCAGCTTGAGGCTTTGCCCATTCTACAAACGTACATTCCTACAACACCCAGCGTGCATTGCGCCCCTCCCTTGGAAAGGAACGGCCCAGCGAGAGACGCTTTTTATTGATTAGAAATGTTTTATTGTTTTTAATAATAATTTACTCAGTCTCAAGTGAGAGCTGACAGGTGTGTTTACCTGCATGCATGTTCACTCCCTGTCTTGTTCCTGCCAGTATGCCTAAAGAGGCCTCACATGCTGCGTTTTGCTTTCAAAGATTTTACAGCAAAGTGCAGTTAGAAAGCAACCAGTGCACAAAAAGAATCTCTGCGTACTTGGATGATTTGTGATGCTAATTAAGGCAATGCAAGGCAAGTTTATTTATGAAGCACCATTCATACACAGAGCAAACCAGAGCATTATGACAGGCATAAACACAGAATACAAAATAAAGTAAAATATAAAAGCAGGTCCGGTCAGAACGATGCAACAGGATGCTTCTACTCAACTATAACGCGTCAGTTATAATTTTCTCACAGGTCCCAGACCCTGGAGTCTCAGACTCTTTATTTGTCAAAGTTTAATGTACCGCTAAGTAACTGTCACACTGTTCATTTGTATATGTGTATGAAGCACTGGGTGTGTCACAGTAATGTGCAGATTACAGCCATGTCACTGTGGATTGAGCTAACGGGGTGAGTTGCAGGTAAAAGGTCCCACACAGTCGGTCGAGGTCACAGTAAAATAGTTTGCAGTGAAACAGCGATCCTTATTAATCCTGAGCTCCATCAGAGCGGTCTTCACAGTTTTATTTTAGGTGCTAAAAGTTGATTCAGTTCTCTCTGGAGTTTCCTCTGTCCTCACAATTTATAACAGTTTCAATTAGTTTTTAGTTTTGCTGCTAAATGTCCCACCAAATTTGCTGCAGTGACATCACTGCACACATGGAAACATTTGCTTCTCTAATCTTTCATTTAAATAGTTGAAGAAGACATTCATGCATCAATACAACACAATAAAGAAATCACCTGAAAGCACCACCACACCCTTTAAGACCTGGGTTCAGAATGAACATGAGGACTCACAGATGATAGAGAGTTTAAGCTCAGCTTAGTAACATTAAACATTATTAAAACTCAAGGACTTGGACTCAGACTCGGACTCAGGTAATGGGGACTCAACTCGGGCTCAACTCGTATTCTTCTCTGGTGACTCGGACTTGAACACTGAGGACTCGAGACTCGACTCGAGACTAGACTCGGACTCGAGGTTTGGTGACTTGACTACAACACTGATTCCTATGCATGCAGCACAGAGTCAGATCTGCTGTTTAAAATATAATACAATGAAAATGACAAAATGCTGTTAATGGTGGAAACGAGAGACTTTTATGAGCCAGAGGACAGGGGAATAACTCGTCCAGGGTGAGACGGGCCGACAGAGAGAGAGAAAACTTATTTTCTTGTTTGGTGAGTTGTTGTTTCATTAATTTATTTAGTGCTTTTAAACAAGTGTCGAGCTCTAGATATTTACTGGTGCTTTGACGTATTCGTCTGCAGGAAAATGACGACTGCAGTTGTCTTATTGCCAGTGGCGACCCCAGGATTTTTTCAGAGGGGTGGCCCAAACTCTGGGGGTGGCACACCAAAACCAAAAGTCATATAAGCCACAGGGGTGGCCAATGAGATTTCAGGCCACCCCCTTAAATCGCCATTGATTATTGCAGCTAGCCACAGCTGTCTGTGGCTGTTACCACTAAACAGAACTCTGTGACATCTACATGTTGACCAGATCCAAAGCACAGTGCGCTGCAGAAACATTGCATTAGTACGGTTGAGAATAGGGCTGTCTGATGGTGGGCAGTGAAAATATAGCGTACAGCTTGAATATGTTCAGCTGCAGACCCCCTCCACAGAAGTACATAGCTTATCTTCAGTGTTACTCCAGCCCACTGGAGTACCTGCTATCATCCACTGGAGGTAATTCACTGGCTATTGATAAGTTCCTCATACAATCACACTCCAAAATCTGAACTTCCACTTTAATATAATTTTGTCAATAGCAGTGTCTAAATGTTGTTATCTCTGTCAGAACCAGAATCTGGTGTCATTACCAAGTAGGTTTACACATACAAGGATTTGTTTTTAGTGCATATCAGTAATAATAGACTCATACCTGCAGAGAACCCAAAGAGGAAGACGATGTAGACAAAAAGAAAGCGCAGGATGTCACTGAGGATCATCTACAAGGACAAGACACAGGAGAGGTTATGGATCAGTTGGCGACTAAGATGTTCACAGTGGACCACCTGTGTGGACGGTCTGCGGACAGTCTGCGGTCTGTCTGTGGACTGTCTACCTTCTGAATCATGATGCTGTAGATGCCCATGTGTCTGTCGCCTCTGGAGAAGTAGAGCAGGTTCACCCAGCTGAGAGCGAGACACAGCACCAGCAAGCTGAGGTACTCGGGCCGCCCGCTCAGATACAGGCCGGAGGAGATCATGAAGAGGGCGCCCTGCACCAAACTATCACCAGCAGAGAAACAACTGTGATCCTGCTCAGCTTTATGATTGTAAATGAGGACAATGTGCAGCAAAACACAAATACCATGTCGTATAAAAAATACATAAAGACACATCTTAAAAGAAGAATCTATCTTTACATCATTTGAGCTTGTTACAAAAATCAGTGTGTCAGTAAATCACAGAATAAAACTGAAGAATATAAGATTATAATGCAAGTTGAGCAGCCTCATGCTTGTTTGACGGTGCTCAGACTGTCTTTAGGATTAGCAAAGGAAGGCTGTAAACCTGAAACCCTTAAGTGTCCAGCTTTAAACGTTTTTTTACCAGGAGACGCTCTTTAAAACAAACAGCTCAGGTAATTCAAACTGATAAAAAAAATACTGAATAAAACAAGTTAAAGATCAGTGTCTCCTCTATGTTGTTTTGAGGAGTTCGGCTATGAACCAGCTAACTTTAGCTAGCTCCCTAAAATCCTTCTTCCAGTTAAATCATACAGAACAAATGAAGCAGGGGACATGTAAAAAGCTGAGGTGGACAGACGCAGGCGTGGTCAAACATGACATCCATATGGGCTGATACAGGAGTTAGATGTTGTGCTGATCTGCACAAAAAGGAACAGATAGCAGAACCTTCATGTTGAAGAGCCAAATCTGATTGGTGTGACATATTTCCAGTCGGGTCCAATATATATAAAATCTTCAACATTATTACTTTAAAAAACAAATTACTTTCCACATATGGATGACCACTTTGAGTTTTAGGGAAAAACACAAAGTCTGTCTACCAGATAACTCAACATGGCACGTTTAATCTTCAACGACCACATCTACAAAAAAAGCATCAATACTTACAACAGAATCTCATAATATCCATCAACGAGTAACGTCTGCAGCTTTGGCCGTTTCCTTCTCATGTCTATAATCTAGGGATTAATAACAAATAATAATAGGTAATCTTATTGAAACATGGATTTCACAAGGTGGTGATATAGAGTTTACTTTTAAACAAGATGGCACCTACTTACCCCTATGAAAAAGAAATAGAGGTTTGCCAGCGCGGTCACTAGCTGCCCTGAAACATACAGGTAACCCTTCGTGCTGTGTTCGATGGGAAACGGCAGCTTTAGGGAAGAGAATGAACATTAGCTCTATAACAAAGGGTCAGACCACTACAAGGATCAATCACACAGTGTGTAGAGCCTGTCTCACCTTAGTTTGAGGCTTCTTATTATAGGCTACAACAGTAAAGATGAGCAGGTACAGGATGTAGACCAGGAAGTTAAAACCAAACATGCCGCCTGCAAACGTCTTCCACTTTGACTCCAGCAGGTGGCTCAGAGGCTCGGTCTGAAGCATCTCGTGACGGTTCTGAGAGGAAACAGGACAAATTGAACATATTCACACTGCAGGCATTTCCCCACAAAAAGTCATGTTAATGTTAGCTAACTCTTATCACTGTTAGTTTGTAATTTACACCTTTCCTGATATATGTTGTAGCACTATTTAAAGATAATGTTATCTGGGAAGTGGCTGAATGCTGAATTAATAAGCAGGTGAAAAAGAAACACTGAAAAGAGCCATATAATATGGTAAAACAGTATATTTATTAACCTGTTAGGCTCAGCTTAGTCACAAAGGTCACTCAGCTAGTTTCTAGCTAGCATTACTGTAAGCTAATTTACATTAGGCTACCATTAGTTTGGACTTTAAGCCTTTCCTGCTGTATCTTGTAACACTATTAAATCCTAATTTTAGCTAGGAAGTGGTTTAAAACTGCATGAGCTGAAAAGATAATTGATAGTGAACATTTCAAGCTAAATACACATATCTGATAAACGATTAGCAACCAATAGACAACAGCTAATGTTAGCATTCAACCACTTCCTAGCTAATATTATGTAACATTACGTTAGCTGGGAATATATGCATTTCTTATGGTACTGTGAACACAACTGTACATATTATCCGTATGAATGGTAGCTTTCAGACACTTTCTATCTAACAGTGTTATTAGCTCGTACGGGGGTGAACTCTGTTAGCTATTATATGACTGTAGCTACTGTGGATTTTTTTGTGGCCAGATTTCCCTCCAGATTTTTATTTTTCATCGTCTTTTTGATTGCTGAGAACTGAGAAGTGCTAATGAACCATTTGTCAGATTCCCTACATCTACACAAGTTAACATCATAGCAGCATAACTGCCTTTGTGCTCACACCCTGAGCATGATGTCAGAGGAAAATGTCCGCCGTGTGAATATCGTCAGTTGAGTGCAGTATAACGAAAGAAGCTGCTCTGATTAGAGTCACGATGTTGGGACTCACAGGAATGCCGCTGCCGTAGACCAGTATCTCCAGCACTGAGTTATCCTCGTACGAGTCCAAAGACGCCAGGTCATACAGGGAGGAGGTGACGGGCCCGTAAACCCACTCTGTGAATTTTCGGGACAAATGTTTGGTGTCACTCTCCTGGAACTCCTTTTTCAGGATGTGTGAAAAAACCTGCAGACAAACAAGAGGAAAGAAAAATTTGTCTGTGATGTTTATCGACAGTTATCCCCCGAGATCAAAGTCAAGACTGACACAGTGGACTTGTCTGTGACTTTACACCAGCCAGCAGCACTGAGGACCCCAGTCCAGACACTCACAGATCCCATCAGAACACACAAAACACTATTATTTAGTCGCTTGGGAGCCATAGTACTGTGTGGGATTCGATACACTTCTACTCAGCTGTGCCTGCTAATACTGCTTATATCGAATTCCAGGCCATGTGGTTCAAAGGTAATCTGAGCTGATCTCGGCTGTGGAATCAGATCAAATCTTTAAAATTGGGGTGCTGGTTTAACTCAGTGTGTAGAGCAGGTGCCCCGGGCAGCCTACAGAGGCAAAGCCCTTAACGCACTGGCCGTGGTTTCGACTCCAACTTGAGGGCCTTTGGTGCGTGTCATCCCCTTCACTCTCCTCCCCACTCGGATGAATCCAATCCAATGTTTGAAAAACTTGCATATAAGAATGCTGTACTAGTTGAACCTGGCTGACAAAGGATTACATTTCTAAGTCCAGATCAATTAAGATCCAAATTGAACTTTTTTAAAAACTGGGCCTAGTTTTTACCCCAATCTTTCCAGTCTTGGCGGCCAATTTGAGAGGTGTTAGCCCCTTGTTGTTCTCGATGTCCTCCAGCTTCAGCTTAGGGTTCAGGCTGGCAGCGGTCTTGAGGATCTGGTTGTACATGGTGGTGATGAACTCTGTGTTTTCTTTGGAGTTGTCAGCCACCACCACCAGGGCGTGCAGCACCGTGTTTCCATAAGAGTCCTTCATCTGGGCATCTGCTCGTTGGAACTCGTTCACCATAAGGAAGTCAACCACGTCAGGCTGGTTGGTACAGGCAGCCAGAGACAGAGGCAGCTCACCTGAGAACAACACCGACAGAGACTCAGCTCAAATGTCTGAATGCAATACATCAAAATACAAGCGTGACCTTTCACAGCAGACCTTTGAGACTTATGCTGGACATATTCATGCTATGAAAGTCCCTCTTTACTAAAATTGACTTTTTCTTTTTATTACTTCCAAGCGACCGCCTCCGGGGCTGGAAAAAAAAGCCAAAGCAAAAGGGTCAAAAACTGCAGTTCCTCAAGAGGCCACTTGAGGCAGGCTCCAAAAGCGAGTCGATCCCTATAGGCCCCATATTAAAACGCTTTACTTTGTCGTACAAAAATGTTTAAGCTTGTGCCAAAACGCTTTTCATTTTCTGTAACCAGCAGTTTGCCAGGGCCAGCTGCCGTCTTCACTAGTCCATAAACTATTTTGGCGCAATTGCCTTGAACAGAGGTTGTTTGTGTTTTTTTGTTTTTTGTTTTTTTACAAATGACAACCAAAAATTATTTTCGCTTTTTGTCCGCGTTTTCCTGCAATTTTTTTTGTGCTTTTGTTGGCTTGTTTTTAATTTTTTAATTTTGAAATGAAAATCAAGTAAACATTTGTTTTTTTAATTTCTGTTTCTGGAAGGAAAATTCAAAGACCAAAAAGTATGCTGAGCGAACAGGTACCTGCATGTTTGAGGACACTAACACACACATGCAGTATTACACATGAACAGATGGGGGGGGTGTTGCCTTTACAGTTTTTCTCAGGAGCTTTTGCTGAATAAAATAAAATATAATGATAGTTGAAGTTATTGAAACAATATGATAAAATCTTCACAACATTTTGTTACTTGGGCATAACAGAGAGAGCATTGATCATTCTTTGTTACCATTTTTGTCAATCAATCAATCAATTATGAACGTTTTAGCACATGTTGGCCAATGATGGCAAAAGATGGGAACTCAAGTTTAAGACTTGAACTCGATTTGCACTTAAGCAGTAAACAAATATGACTTGCCCCTGGAAACTTGAAACACATTCATTATTAACCTGGGCTATAGGCAAGTTTAGGTTACAGGTTAATAGTTGACCACATAACTTTAATGTCACTGACATATCAGGCAACCATGACAGAGGCTAAAGGGCTTTGTTCATTTACAGTAGATTATAAACGCTCAGTACTATGGACTCAGTGTAATTATACAATACGGTGGAGCTCTAACTCATACAGTTTGTACTGAATGTCTAATAATAATAATTTTTGCCACCCTCTCTCCTACAGTGTCTCTGTGTCTTTCCTGTGAATTTTATTTTATCATGATTTATTAAAACCAGACTTGACTTGGTCTCACCACTGCCCCCAAAGACTTGAGACTTGACTAGTGCCATCTCTGGACTGAGGGCAATCGTTTCCAAATAGAACAATTATTAGTTGTGTGTGTCTTTGTGAACAACATAGACTTTGTGTTTTATTATTTGAATACTTTCATTCTCCAAAATAAAACTGTAAAAGGGAGCAATGTGTCAATAAAACAGGACAACTTTTCAGCACCATGCTTACTTTATATGTTTCATTAGTGTGTAAAATACTGAATCAAGAAGTTCATGTGTCACTGCAACATTTAAGGACAACTTACGAGGAATTAAACTAGAATATTGCCTCATTACTCTTTACCACAAAAAATACAGCAACTAAGATTCTGTGAAAATAAAGACAAGTCATTGTCAGTAGAGGATCTTTGTGCGACCCCTGAGGAGGCCGCTCCTCCCTGCAGCAGCAGCAGCAGCAGCAGCAGTGTGCACTCACCAAAGTAGAAGTTGGGTCCGTCGTGCGGCTGAAAGAATTTCCCGCAGGCTTTGGCGTGGACGTCTGCTCCTTTACTGACCAGCAGCTTCACATAGTAAATACTCCTCCTCTCGATGGCTATGTGCAGAGCTGTCTGACCTGCCAGAGTCACACATGAGTACATATCAAAAAAACTATTCACATTTCTCTCTTCTCTCATCCTTCCTGCTCCACACACCGGTTACCTTCGTAGTAGCTGTTGGTGTAGGCTGCGTTCACAAACTCTTTGATGTCGCCTGTCTTCTCTGAGATGTCGATCATCAGCTCCACCGTCTCGTTCTTGCCGTCTTTGAGGTGCAGCAGAGCCTTCATGAGGGCTGTTTTACCGTAGGACTGATCTGCAGGTGTTAGACAGGTGTTATTGCATTGAACGGTTCATTACCCCATTAAAAGAAAGTTGTATCTAATTCCATTATAACTTGGCTGCATTCTTCCCCATATTTTAGTGTTTGTTCACAAAAATACTAGAATCTGCTCACCTTGCTTCTCTTGAGTTATTTCCCCCCCACACACCTCTGCTCTAACTGCTCACAGCGGCCTGTACTAGTACTCCTACTACCGGCATGTTTCTGTGCAAAGCCAACCAAACACCACGTTATATTTATATTTTTAATGCACCAAGGAATCATTTTTTCCATGAGTCATTGTGCGGTGATTGGAAGGCAGCACACAATGATTCAAAATAATAACAATAAATAAATCCTCTCAAATGTATTAAAGCTAAAGGAACAAGCCTTACTCTGTAGACGTAGAAAGAAAAGATATTTGTGTTTAAGTGTAAGTGCATTATGGGTGTGACACTCACACAAAGAGTCGGAGAGTTTCTTCATGTTCTGGTGCAGGTACAGCTGCAGGCCGTCCAGCTGTCTGACGTCTCTGCTGGCTACAGCTTCAAACAGTCTGTCGATATTAAACGTCTTACTGTCTCTCTTCCTGTTCTGCTCGGCCTCTCCCCGAATCTCTCTGAACAGAAGACATTCGACAGACACGAGGTTGGAGAAGATTCACATAAAGGTCAAAAGGTCAGGCAGCTTCATATGAATCCACTCCGCGAGGCTTGATAACAGAAACAGTGCTATAATGAGTATTAAATACTGCAATGATCAGATTAACTGTGGATGGAGAGGCTCACTTGTCAAAGTTGAGGTTGAATCTGAGTTTAGGTTTGGTCTGCTCTATGTCCTCCTGGTAATCAGTGTCCATGGGAGCCTTGGGCTCCTCCTTGCCAAATCCCAGGGCAGAGGCTACTCCATCTTTCTTCTGTGCTTTCTGTCGAGCCTTCTCCTCCTCCGACCTGTCATCCGTCTCCAGCTCGAAGCCAAACATCTCTGACTTCTTCATCTTCCCCCCTTTGTCCAACTGTTTGTAAAGAAATACAGCAGAAGCTCCATCATGCAGGGATTATAAAAGCACATGATAAGATAAATACACTTCAGTAACACAAAGGGAAAATTAGCTTCGAGAAATAATTCTACAAAAACACAACATGTAGAGTACCACCATCAAAACTACACCACCACAAACAGCCGCGCCTCTGCTGCTTGAGACACAGTGTTGCTAAGGGCTAAACACAGTCCCACACATCCTATCCTCCTGTCAGTATGTCACAATTCAACAATGTAAAACAACAAAATAGCTCTAAACTAAACTAAAGACGGTTTTTGTTACTGTTTAATCTGCTAATTCTTTTAAAGATGAATCAGTTTATAGTCTATAAATTGTAGAGAAGTTGTTAAAAATGTTCATTACAATTTCCCAGAGCTCAAAGTGAAGTCTTTGATTAAGCAATATCACATGAGAGTGAGCGATGTACTGAATATCAGCACGCCTGGGATTCAGTGGTAGGCACGATACGATACGATACCGCTGTTAAACGATCGTTATCCAAGCGGCAAATCGTAGTAAACAGTAACAAACAACAACAGATTACTTTTTACTAGTTTTACTGGACTGTTGTTGCCGAGCAACCCAAACACTGTCCTGCTCTCTGTGTCTCCCGGTGACCACAGATCAGCTGTTTTTAACAGCAACCAGTGACTTTTCAAGTAAAACATGAGAAAAATCAGTTCCATTACAGAAGCTGGAACCTGTCAAAAATGATGATACGATACGATGAAAAGGTTAATCAATCAAACGATCCGGTCAATGATTTACTTTTGATCAGCCAGTTTTTTGTATTGATATTTGAGCAGTGATTTAAAAGGGAGAAAGAGAGCAGCTGTTTTAAGTTGAACTAAAGGTCGTGGTTCATATTCAGAGGACAAACTATGTAAAAGCTCCATCACTATTCAGTGTACATGTCTGAGCACAGTTCTTTTGTAAATGATAACACAGTCGTATCTTATAAAATGTAGGACAATTATTCTCTGCGGACCAGACGTTTCCTACGCTGGTTTGGAGGGATGTAAACAAGGTAAGCAAAGAGGAACAAAACACTTTTCTGCTACACAATTGTTTTTTCTGATCATCTCATGCCTCTAATATTAACACAAACCACTACGAGTTTGTCTGAGCTGGGTGGGAAACATGTTTACCACAGGGGATCACCTCAGCGGCCTGTGAGAGCTCTGACATATTTTCAGACATGTGATGTTTGGCCTCCAGTGACGAACAAAGGAGAGTATTTAGAAGAAGATCTCCAACACAGCAGTAAACACACAGCGCGTCTCTGCAGAAAAATCTAATTGTTCACACCACAGTTTGCACAGAAACAGAATCAGGAAGTGAATCAAATGCAAATAGTCCTGCAAGGTTCAGCATGCTAATATAGTGTGATCTTAAGACATGTGGGGACAATGGGAAGCTGATCTGTGGTGGCTTTTTGTTCCCCATATCAGTGTGGAAATGAGGAATTGAAGTGAGTCAGTGGAAACCATGAACGACTCCATGACCACCATGAGAGGAATAAAGAGCTCAGAAAGAAACGACGGATGGAAAGAACAGAAGCGTGAACATCTTATTTTTATAACGAAACATGAGTATTATCACGTCTCAATGATGGATTCAACTTGTGTTCAGTTGTGTGCCGGAGCGCCTTCTTCCACACCACGTCAATATGTCCCTGTCACTGTGTTATTTATGGGTCTATTGATTTAAAATGACCTGCAGTAAACCTTGCTTTATGGTAAAACACTCCAAATACAGACGCACAATTATCACTAAAGATCTGTTCAATCTCTCCCCTCTACACGTCTGTCCTCTCAGCTGTGCACTGCATGAAACAAAGGTCTGCATGGCTGTATGTTCAATACACCAAATATACAGTAACACATCACAAAGCAAAACCACAAGACATCCTTTGACTCACCAGAAGGAAGTCTTCTTTTTGCGCCAGTTTTCTTGATTAAAAATCTGATCTTCAAGAAATAAAACAACACAACACATTGGGTTAGTTCCTGCAGAGATGCACTGACTGTGCCGCGTCTTGAGTTACTTGTTTAACGCAAAGGATGTGAGATTAGCCGGAACAAGACAGAGGGAATTAACGTGACACGCCCTGCAGAATATCAGAGCACATTACAGAGCCCTGAGTGCTTAAAAGGATGCTGTATTGATCATGTGTGCTCAAGACAAGACAGCAGAATTACCACTAAGGAATGTATGCGCTGCACTGAGAGGCAGAGAATGGGTCCATCAGACAGCACTTTCAAAGCACTTTAATCAGCTTCAAGACAAGAAAATAAACCTTAAGTAATACACTGAAGAAATGTCCTTCAAGAAACGACCAGAAGCTCCTAAAAACAAAGCTTCTGGAGATAAACTGAAATCATAAATGAAAAACTCACCCTCCTGAAGTCCTGCTTCTCTTACACGGGAGTGTCTGTCACAAGTATTTAAAGCAAGTCTCCTTCTTATAGTCCATAATGCTGATATGCTTCCTGTGTGTCACAGCTGCCTCTTCTTAGTTTCGCTAAGGGTGTGTATGTGTGTGTGTTTTCAGTGCAGTTGTGGTCCTGTGACTGTGTGGTTGCAGAGCTTCTGCCTACCAAACGCTGCAGATCTGTGTTCATGACACGTGACGATTTCATTTCTTAAGATCACTTCCTTTTTTTCCTCTGATCACACACACACACACAGACTCACACACACACTGACACACACACACACACTCACACACAGTAAGGTAGTTTCTGTTGGCACAGGATGATTGAGGTTTTAATAGGTTGACTCTGATGTTATAAAGCCTGCTGCCTTTTATTCACAGAGCGTGCTCTCCATTCAGAACTAAAATCAGTGCTCCTCATGGCTCAGTAAAGTCATAAAAATCTGTTGTAATTCATTAAATATGATAGATTACAGATATGACACAAAAAGTAATTATAAATACGGCTTTATTTGCACCATAATCAATTTCAAACAGGTGTGAACCGCTGGTCCACGACTGACAGCTTGTTACTCTTTATCATAGAAAATGGCAGCGCAAAATATTCCACATGAACTGGTTCAAAATCTTCCCAGTTAATTATTTTGTCATGGAAAATTTTCATTTTTATCGGTCTTGATTTGCACATCTGGACTGTTCAAACAAAGTAAGTTTTATCTTTCATTATTATTATTATTGTTACTTTTATCTCCTGAAGGACCTGTGTCCACTAACAGCACTAATTGTGCAAGCAGTGCCAACAACCTCAATTTAAGAGCGCTTCCCCCCGACGCTTCCTGTTCCTAGGTTACGAAAGTCTTCTGACGACCCCCCCGGCTCCCGTGATAGTGACCATTTAGGGCCTGTGTCCACTAACAGTGCTTTTTGCACTGGCAGCGCCCTCGGTGTCTCTCTCACTCACTGTCTCTCCTGCCTCATACAAACACTCCCTCTCTGAGCCCTCTCTGGTCTTTGCCTTCAATTTTACCCTAAAACAGTGACTGAGAAAATAGTTCCTCAGTACAGCTGCGGTTGAAATTAGTGACGATACTTAACCGGGCTGATTCAGTTGTTCAGCTGTTAATTCCACGATTAAAGATTAAAGATAGGGCAGACAATTATTTTGATGCACATTTTACTTTTGCTTCAATTCTCTTCTTAACATCAAAAAATAAAAAAGAGACCCTCTGGTGGCTGTGATAAGTCTGCTTATCATTTCATTCAGATATAAAAGAAATGTTAGGACAGCTGTCTACCTCGCTACTTGCATACGTTTTAGCACATCAGCTAAGCCTTCAAGAAGCTAAAGCTAACCAGCCAGAGACTTTGATAAGGTTAATGATGACAATGATACTTTCAACACCTAGCTTACTCTTGCTGTGTTTTCAAAGTTACCCACCTTAGCTTTAAAGTTTGAACAAAAGAAAGCAGCTCAGAGACTTTGATAGGGACACAATTCCTTGTTTGTTTTGTTGTTTTCTTTATAAAATGTGTAAAATTTCCATGAATAAAGGCAAATATTAAGCCTCCAGAGCAATTTAAAACAAATTGAACAATAACTACGGAGGGAAGTAGAAGTGCCGCCAGACAAGTTTCGTAACCTAGCAACAATAAACACCGGTGAGAAGCGCTCTGAAATTGAGGTAATGGGTGCTGCCAGTGCAAAAAGCGTCGTTTGTGGACACAGGCCTTAAAGTCTGTTTTAAATGATAAATATTATAGATACAGAAATTAAGAAAGCACTGTGAGCTCAACGACAAAGAACAGCTTATGCTGAGGGCGTTTTTGTGCTTAGGACACTGAGCACTGCAAACGATGAACTGCATAGGTTCTGTATAGAAAATAGGCACTGTCCCTGCCAGCGCAAAAAACGCTGTTAGTGGACACAGGCCCTAATATTCACTACACTGGATCATGACAAAAGCACCAGCAACAAGAAGCAAGACAAAATTCAACAACAGCCGATATTAAAAAAAATAAAATTACTTTACAATTAAAAAAATACCAGAAATTCTACATGGAAGATTAAGACTTAAAATCAAGGCGGCTTCATAGAGCCAATCCTGTTGAGGCACTTCAGTTTCCCTAATTCTTCCTCTTTACACAGTAAAACCATTAAGGTGTTCAGAAGTGTGCAAATTCTCAATGATCATGTAAACAGACAGGGTTCCCCTTTGGATGCATGTCTCTTTCAAAGTAGGTCACAGAGGACCATGGCCACGCCGACAGCAGAGTCTGCATTTTGTCCATACACCACCGGCTGAGGAAACGCCTTCTCCACTTCCTGTCTCAGCACCTCATTGCGGACGAGGGCGCTCCCACAGCCCACAAGCCTGCAGACCCCCGCCTGCTGCAGACGCTCTGGTGGCATCATAGAGGTGATGTTATCCAGGACTCCTCGGCACAGCGCCCTGGTCACATGACCCAGGGAGAGATTGGTGGTGGAGATGTTGGTCACTTGGCCGAGGCAGAGAGGGTTGTGTCTCTCTCCCAGGACGGTGGGACTCACCCTCAGGTCGCTCGTTTCCTGACTCAGGGCGCAGTGGATCAGCTTCTCATATAAACATGAATCACCCAGCTCTGAACCTGAAATGGATGAAGACGGGCTATTTAACACTGACAATTTAACATTTTGGCATCGCTTTCTTGTGATTCAATTAGCTCACTTAGCTACACTCCAACTCTCTCTCGGGACAGTCCAGTAAAATCTCACTCACCGTCTCTCCTGCCTCAAACAAACACTGCCTCTCTGAGCCGTCTCTGGTCTTTGCCTTCAATTCAACGCACATCAGCTAAGCCTTCAAGAAGCTAAAGCTAACCAGCCAGAGACTTTGATAAGGTTAATGATGACAATGATACTTTCAACACCTAGCATACTCTTGCTGTGTTTTCAAAGTTACCCACCTTAGCTTTAAAGTTTGAACAAAAGAAAGCAGCTCAGAGACTTTGATAGGGACACAATTCCTTGTTAGCTAGCAGCTCTGTGAGGCTGTATTTAGACACAGCGCGTCTTTAAACCAAATGCTAATGTCAGAATGCTAACATGCCCACGTGCTTTTAGCTGTTATAATGATAGCCACGATCACCATCTTAGCTTAGCATGTTAGCATGCTATCAGTTAACAGTTAGCATTAAACACAAAATAAGCCCACAGGTGAGACTTATGTAAACCTCATTATTTTGTAGGTTTGCGATAAATGTGAAGTCTAACTTCATGCTAATTGAACCACAAAACCACAGACTAGATATCAACCTCAAGGCGTCTTTAGAAAAATGTCAGGGGATCACGAGGGAGACTACGAGTCAGCATCTGAGAACCCTGATTTCTGCACAAAGGTTTGTGCTGATCCAAAGGCTGCCTTTACTTTGTAACACATTTGCACCATGCTCAACGCTCTGTAGAACAAGAACATAGCCTACCTCGCATAGCCAATGGCAGCGCCTGTACACCTAATGAAAAAAGTGCAAGCAAGCTTGTTTACCAGTTTGTGGAAACAAAGTAATTTGGGTTTTATGAATGGGCCATGAATGTTGCACTAATGCACTAAATACCATGGCAATCTGCACCACCCCCTTAAACCAAATACATACCAAGTTCTCTCATCCAGGAGGTGAGCATCTCAGCAAAAGTGGCCAGCACATTCCCTCCGTTTAGTGAAGCTGCCACTGCCAGGTACGAGTCGTTGAAGTAGGGGAAGTAAGAGATGGAGGAGGCAGGCTGAGGAGAGTCTGGAGGTTTGAAGTCAGCTGGCATGGCGAAGGTCAGCTGTGCAGAGGTGCTTATGTTAAGAACTGTGAAATTAGGAGAAAGATACACACTGTCATCTAAGGCGAATAAACCAAGAGCACCAAGCATGACAAGCAAGAGACACTGATGGCTGGATTACACGCGTGTTCTGTGTGTGCTCAAACACAATGAGAACAAAGAAGAATAAATGAGGTCTACTGCCTTTACTCTGTATTGTTTTTTTTTTTTATTAAAATATGTTAAACTGTTCTCCTGTGCTTTACTATTCACCATATTTACACGGCTGGAGTTTTCCTTTATATTAGAGGAACGCCGTGCTGCAGGTTTACAAATGTTAAATGGAGGCAATCAGACTGATCAACATCTGTAAAGAAAATCTATAGAAAGGACCAGAACGGACATTAGGTCATATTTCAAGGCAAAACCACGTTACATAACTCTGTAGCAATTCATTACAGTTAGACAACAGCTAACGTTAGCATTCAGCCAGTCCTGGAACCCACACGCTATAGTCTGACGACAACATATCCTCTAGGAGCGACGGACAACTTTCGTGGCTTACAGTTTAGCTAGCAGTTAGCGATACAGGACAGCATTGTTTAGAGTCAAAGAGCAACATGAGACGTGAGAATGGAGCTGGAGTTGAGATACAATGTAAGAAAGGATTGTTAGCTGCACTTACATGCAGATGACTGTTTAAGAAGATGAATACAAAGCTTACTCGTCATCAGATGAACGCCAATGGGAGCCAGGATGTCATTAGAGCTGATCGCGTTCATCCCTTTTTGCTCTCAACACAGACTGCTTATTCCTGCATGAAACCGAAGCGTGCCGATACGTGATTGGTCAATACTCCTCTGACTACAAACGGGAACTGAAGACTTCTGATACCAAAATCCTTACCATTCAATAGTGTTACAAGACATGATAGGAAAGGTTTACACTGTAAGCGAACGTTAACTTTACTAAGCTAACAGTGATATTAGCTAAGAATTAGCTGAATGCTAAAGTGAGCTTCTGTGACTCAGCTGTCAATGGGTTATTAAATATGTTGTTTTATTTGTGGCTGATTTCTTTACAGATGTTGATCAATGGAGAAGCTTGAACATTGTAAACATTTGTCAGATTCCTCAAGTTTATACCATTTACAAACCTGGAACAGCAGGAACAAAACTGGAGCTTCACACCGCCATGTGAATATGGAGTATGGTTCTCTTTAGTGCTGAACTATTGTTCTGCTAGATAAAAGCTGCTAATGTTTTTTTAAATGAATCAAACTTGAAATGATTCTCATATTTCACATCCCAATTCTGATCAAATGTTTCCACTGCAGAAATGTAGACACTAATGTAACTGACATTAACTGACACTACTGTCTGTAGTGCACTAACAGAGGAGATGTAATGGGAGCAACTTGTGATGATAAAGCTGAAATAGATTGTTTCCATCTTAAGTGCATGGGTTTTCTAAGAGTACTGCATCAAGTGTGAAGCTGGCCTGAGAGGAATGACTGCACTTCCTGTTTCACCTGCATCTGTCCGTGCACTCATGCAGGAGTAGACAGAGCACTGGAAGTCTCCCAGGGCGGCTGCTACTGGTGTACCAGCAGGAACACCATGCCAGTCAGAGCACGTCTTTCCCGCCAAGCCACCAGACGGCACACATCGAGGAAGCAGGTGCAAAGGGAAGCCGGCACCCTTCAAACTGGAGCATGCACACACACTGACTGGTTATGTAGGTTAGGCATTAAAAGTCAAAGGCCCTGTTTACACCTGGTATCAGTATGTTTGTGTGATCTGATCCCAAATAAATGCACCCAAGACGCATTCCACATTCAGAGGAGGTTCTTGGACGCTGAT
Source organism: Semicossyphus pulcher (assembly GCF_022749685.1). NCBI lineage: Eukaryota > Metazoa > Chordata > Actinopteri > Labriformes > Labridae > Semicossyphus > Semicossyphus pulcher. The sequence continues at coordinate 24,302,449 of NW_027211604.1, read as the reverse complement.
TTAATAGTTCTCTGCTGTGTTGTTCCCTTTAACTCCCAGCATGTGCAAATGTAGTGCATACATGAGTGTGGGATTTACTTTACTACTTTACTTTAATCAGCCCCTGGACTGAACCAGAAGCATTTCATTTTTTCAACACATACAGATGAGGGAAGCGGGCGATACAGGGCCTGTGACCCAATAGCAGTTCATCAAGTTTAAAATGATGCAGCTCAATGAGAATCAGGGCTGCACGATGTTGGAAAACGTTATAATGCGCTAACTTTTTGTTTTTGCGATATTTATCGCAATGTAAAAAAAATACCTGAAATGCAGTTTGATCATAAAAAGTCAACAATCATACTTTTAATACTATTTGGGACTTTATGTCCATTTTCTTCTAACAAAACAACTTACCTACTTTAAACACACTTGGTTCAGACACACACAGGTAGAGAGAGTGCAGGTGGAGCAACACGTGTCTTAATAAACTTGACAAATAGAGTCGTGGGCTGCAGTTGCTACTTTTACAGTACATCACCTGTTATTTCTAATGGTGTAGAAATGTATGATTAATCGTGACCAGCCCCATGACGGTAACTTTTTGAAACAAAAGCTCACTGTCTCCTACTTTCTGTCGGCACAAACAAAACCTCATGCGTGTAGTTGCTAAAAGTAAATACCCCGTGCCACCAGAACGGTCCGTTTCTGTGGCCACAGCATTAACAAGCACTGGGGCGAGCTGCCACTGATAACTGGAGTACACGGACCGAAAGGCGCCTCGCGAAACTGAGCGCCTGCCTCGATCAGCTGACATTGCGTGTGACAGTAGTGTCACGTTTGTTTACAGACAGCTGACACACAGACACACACAGACTCTGCAGCACAGCGGACAGTTCACTCTGTGCTCTGTCAGAGAGCTGCACTAAAGTGATAGCAGCTAGACCTTTCAGGCAAAATGGCGAGTTTTAGTTTTGCACCGAGCAACAAAAAAGTAACAGCATGACGTGTCTCAGGTCATTTGCCTCACTATTGCAGGTCCTGCGATGTGACTATTGCACATCAAATTGCACTTGTTAAATTGTGCAGCCCTTGAGAGGATGCAGATGTTTCATAGACAACACAAGTGACACAGATCTATTTGTTTGTTTTTTCACTGTTCACAGAGACAGTCTGCAGATGAGTTCAGACACTTCACTTATAAACCACAGAAATGTAGAGTGACATTAGGTTACATAAAAAGTTGTATATCTACACTTCTGTACAAATTCATCCACTCCCTTTTTCCAGCTCTTCCATGTAAGCACTCTCCTCTCCTCTCTCTCTCTCCCTCTCTCTCGCTCTCTCTCTCTCTCTATCTCTCTCTCTCCCTCTCTCTCTCTATCTCTCTCTCTCCCTCTCTCTCTCTCCTCTGAAAGTCTGCATCATAGTTTTTTATCAGTTTATTTAAAAGGCTAATGAAGCTGATTGAGGCTTTTATTTGTGATCGGATCACTGGGACGCACATTAATACCAGGTGTAAACGGGCTCAAACACTCCAAGCCTGTAAAAAAAACTGTACATAGTACTTATTCGTTGCTTATTAGCACATGGCATGCACAAACGTTACAACATTTTCATGCATTTAGTATTTAAACAGACGACACCTACTGAGGAAATGCTGTGTGAACTCCAGCACGGACATTAGATGTCATCAAAATATGAAGTCGTGCACTTTACGTACATGTCGATGTTCCACTGGTTGGAGGAGGTGTTGAAGAAGCCCCAGCTGGCTGCATTCTGAGGCGTCATCACACACTCGTCCAAACCACACAGCATGGACACCACATAGTCCTGGATGGTTCCTGCAACTGTGAAGTCCTCGAGGAACTCAGGTCTGCAGCAAAACCACACATCTTTATTAGAGTTCAGCTTCATAATAGAGATTCTGTAAGTAAGATAGTGATGTAAGGTTCTGACCTGTGTCTCATGTACCAGAAGATTGTTGCACAGCCGAACCCCGTGGCTAAGCTAAGATGTGAGTCTGGCTTTGGAAGCGAGGACAGGAAGTGACTGCTGCAGCGCCCGTCCTGCCAGGTGATCAGCTGCCTGGTGTCTCTGGATGTGAAGAAGTCTCTGTTGGACCAATCACAGCCTGCGAGGGGGCAAGACACGGGGACAAATATAGCAGGCAAAATGAGTTATATTAGAGTTAATGGTTTGGGGGGTTTTTGTAATCAAAAGGTTTTAATGCTAACTAATTATTTCATAGCATGTTTTCAATCCAACCAGCAGAGGGCAACGTAGTTATGAAAGAGGCACAGTAACCCAACAACGTTTCTGTTTAAAGGAGGTAATACAAAAAATACTCATTCCTGATATCAGTGAACCATTAACTGTTCAGTTCCTCTGTCCATTTATGAAAAGTGTCTTAAAAAGCTCATTAATATTACAGAGGATAATAGGTCTAATTCCCCAGCCAACAAAAACTGCTCCCTTCTTAAAAGGCTTTTTCCAAATCCCCATGGCTTCACTGGTGAATGTTTTCTACAGTCAGTTGTTTTGTTAAATCATACGAGCTGAGGTCCAAATCAAAGAAGGCTATCTTTAGAGACGAGCCTCTAATGCAAGAAGGGATTCATTCTGTCACCTTTATAACTTTATTTGACAATAACTGATAGAGAAGAGTCGGAAGGAACCTTGGATTAACTGATTCAATTCAAGTGGTTCATTATTATAAATACTTTACCCTGATATGGACTTTCATGTGAGTTCATACTGAGACTTAAAATAAAAAATATATAGCCATGCTGGAAAAAAATGCTACTGTAGTCTGTTTCTTAAATGATATTAAACTAGAGTAGCTCTTTGGAAGTAGTTTCAACTCCGAATCTCTGATCATATTCCGAACAATGGAGTTGTTTCCTTTTGTAATTAATTAATGATAAGCTTTTCTAAATATAAATGAATCCTTTACAGGGCCTTTATCAGGGCTTCATGCCTGAGTTTGTAATGTGGGGCCTTTATATTGGGATGCTTCCAAGGATCATAGCATTAAAGAGGCCCTTAGGCAAGTATTGATTGTGCAGATGTAGGTGCCACAAAGGTACCTGAGCTCACACTGCAGAAACCTCTGTCATGTGCTGTAATCTTAATACAGCATTTCCTGTATGAGCACATATTCCAGTTGGAAATGTTTTGTTCTTTGTCTATATTTTAGGGGCCTTGGACCATCAGACCAACCTTCTCTGAAAATAATATATTTTTTAATCTCTGTGCATTTCTTTCCAAAGTGTTAATACACTTTAAATTAATGAAAGAGGAAATCCGTTTCTCTGCTGCTCAAACTACTCATGTATCACAGACGTTATTACACAATTTACCACGCTTGATGTAATGCCACAGTGTGTATGCTGCATGCAGACAAGCGTTGTCTCACCACTCTTGGCTTTCCAGAATAAAGCCCCGTGCATCTGCCCGGACAGCCCGATGCTGCGGACGTGTTGCAGCTTGTCTCTGGGCAGCAGGTCGATGCATCGGTTCAGAGCGTCTATAATCCGGCCGGTGTCCTGCTCTTTCGCCTAAGTAGTGAGGACAGTAAGCAAGTTACACACGGGGCAAACCCAACAGTGATAGGCACAGACTCAGAGTTACAGAGGTACAGGCTGCGGCACCTGAACGCTCTCACCTTTATCCCGTTGCTGTCGGTTATATCAGACGTAGTTGCTAAAGCGTGACTCGCAGCCACCGATCTGGAGCCAGTTTCTAATAATACAACTTTCACTGAGGTGGTGCCCACGTCTATACCAAGGATGTAGGCAGACATTGTTGCTGAAGGAACGAGAGCTCTGCAGTTCAGCTGTACGAAATCATCATGACAGGTCAAAGTGTCACTGCCGCATTCAAGCGCAAGAAGAAAAACGGAAATTTAATTTTAGGTAAGATGGAATTAACCAATTAGTTCCATTAGCCTACCTATATATTGAGAAAAATATCATTAAGATAAAAGAAGAAATAACATTAAGATATTTTGAGCTTGTGCCATTGACTTTGGGTCAATCTTTACCACTTATTTACTTTACAACTGGCACTAACTTTGAATAGTATTAGATCACTTCTGCTGACAGATTGTTAGATTTCCTTACTAAATATTAATTTTTATCTTATTTCTTTTTCACTGAATGAAAGGATGACTACATGGGCTTTGTGCGTTTTAATATTTCAGTTTAATGAAGCATTAATAAACCATGGTATTTGATTTGAAGCATTATAGACATAACAGAAACGAGGCCCATACAGGATGTGTTCAGAAAAAATCAGAATAAACAAAATGCAACAATTAAAGCAACTAAACTTGTCTTCTTACTCATTTACTCCTCCACGTTCAGCAGAAGGAAAAACTGAGCACTTTTTGAGCACTTTTTACTACTATGTGCAACTTCTGTAATCATGTGCAATAACACTTTAAATATCAGGTTATATTATGTTCACCACGTGAAATAATACTTTTCTATATCTGACTACATTATGTTTATTATCATGTGTAATAATACTTTTCTGGCCATATTTATATTTGCTATATGGCACTTTAATTTCATTCGGGATTGATAAAGTTCTATCTTTTCTTTCCTTATCTTCTTATCGCTCTTCAGGGTTTTTTTCTGTAAAAGATCTTTTGGGTGTAGTACCAAGAACGCTTGAAAATAATGGATTTACTTGTACGATGCAAGATACTGTATTGCCCCAAGTTAATGATACTTTTAACAGAAGTGCATCTTCCATTGTGTTAACCCAAAATTTCCTACTCTTGGATGTGCTTCGAACGCACCATATAGTCACCTCCTGTTTGATGATTAGCTGTTCCCACAATGCACTGCGAGGGAAATGAGCATGGCCGACTCTTGCCAAGGAGTGTCATCCAAACGAGAATGAATGTGTTGTCTCTTTGCAGTATCAGCTGACATTTTTAAAAACACTCTAATATCAAAGTCTGCAAAGTTAATCTGACAGATTATGTTTTTGTAATCGCGCTGTGAGGAGCCGACGAGTCCCTGCGAGTATTTCCGGTGAGAATCTGCCTTCAGTTAGCGTCAGCTAGCTAGCAGCTTGCAGAGCTGATGATGCTAGCCTGTTAGCGCCGCTAGTGATGAGGATGTCGAAATGAATCAGTTCAGTGTATAATTAAGCTCCACGGGGTCAAACATTACTGTGTTTGATTTATGATAAGACTTAACTGACAGGAGTTGTGTCTGTTTTTGTCTCAGACTGATGTTTTATGTCTTTCTTCTTGAGCAGGGCTTTAAATGTAGTAATTAGCTTTTTTGCCTTATTGTGGTCTGTAGCTAACGTTAGGCTAACATCAGCCAAGTCTGACAGTCAGCTTTTCTTTTTGTGGTTCATGTTACGGGGAGTTATGGTACCTGTGCCAATTTTTTTCTATTTCTTCTCGTTGGAATATTTGCTAGCATGTGTGTTTAACCTAAGACCTACTGACCCCTGTAAGGCCAGGGCAAATAAGCTGTTTTAATAGAGTAATGGCTATGCCAGTATTACAATCCAATTACTAAATCATTCAAGATTATTAGGAGAATTAAAAAAAAATATATATATATATCATTATTTAGTTTTTCACCAAAATGTTAAAGAAGCATTGTTGTCATGAACCTAGTTGGGCTGTTGTTCGATCTGCAACTTCCAATATAAAGGAAGAGAAAAAGACCAAGTGAAAGTTCACTAGTTGCAGTAGGGTGAACATAAATGTTGGGAGCAGTGAAGCAGAAGTATAAGTTAGAAAATGTGCACATTCACTGGGCAATATAACAAAACTACTTAAACCTAGGTTATGAACAAAATGCCATATTTATTTGTATGTAACATTTTCTTTTTTGGGGGGAATCATCGAGCATGTAGGCAGAATTAAAGCGTTTTTTTATCAGCGGAAAATATCGGCAGAAAAATGACTTTGACAAAAAAAATGACATTTTTAAGCCATAATCTGCAGATACCAATAACGTGCCGATTATTTTGTGTATCCCTAATTTGATCGTTAAGATACGCAGACTGATATAGACCAATACTTATTTTTTCTTTATTTTTGAAGGAATAGATTGTTTTCGGTTAAACGTCTGGAAAACTCCAGTGATAAAATTACCAACATATTTTTGTTTTTATAAGTGTAACTCATTGTGATAATTGTACCTATAATATTGTCAAGTGCAGCATCCTACACTGAATCGAATCAAAATCGTATCGTGGCAGACTTCATGATACCAACAAATATTGTATCGTTGTCCAAAGAATTGCTGAAATATTTTCTTGTGATTAACACCCCTAATATTATGTATTTTAAACTTGTCTAATTCTCTCTTAAAACAGCAGCATCTTCCTGTGACAGCTGACCAGAGCCAAGATGGCAGGAGTTGTAGCCAAGCGAGAGGGGCCGCAGTTCATCAGTGAAGTAGCCGTGAGGGGAAACGCCGCTGTGCTGGACTACTGCCGCACCTCTGTGTCCGCTCTGTCCGGAGCAACAGCCGGCATCCTCGGGCTGACTGGACTGTATGGCTTCATTTTTTATTTCCTCGCCTCGTTTCTCCTCTCTCTGCTGCTCATTCTGAAGGCCGGACGGCGGTGGAACAAGTGCTTTAAATCACGGCGGCTGCTCTTCACCGGGGGCCTCGTCGGAGGTCTTTTCACTTATGTCCTGTTCTGGACTTTCCTCTACGGAATGGTGCATGTGTACTGAAATAATCCACCACAAATAACCCTGAATTAATCCTATCTAATGCTATGTAAACCAATAATGTCTGCCCTGCTGTTTGTAGATAGGCCTTTAGTTAAAGACTTGATTTTTTTCCATTATGAACTGTTGATTACACGGAGGATGTGTCAGTGATTTGATTATGCAGAATAAACAATTCTTTCTGCTTCACACCTCTCAGTGAATATGGACATATTTAACCTGTAACCCCTGCTCTGCGATCTGCATCATCCATACCAGGATAAGAGCCATAATATAGGTTGTAGTGTTACATAAACCAACCAGATTACATCCTAACCTAGTGTAATTACATGTCATGTACAATAATATGATTAAATTATAACAAATGATAACTGATTGAAATAAATACCTCTGTACAAATCGTTTGTAATCATTATTAATCAGTTTGTCTGTGAGGCAGAGTCATCTGTTCTTAACTCTGAAATCAACATGTTCAATACATTTGTTTCAAACAAACACAATTCAATAAATAGAAACATCAAGCAGGATGGAGAAGGAGTCCATGCACTTCAACATTGCATCATTCATTAATAATCAGCCAGTACATCAGCAGGGACCTTACTAACACATTATGACTGCACTCCACAGCTTCACAGGTTTAGTTCAACTGACACTAAGATTGTGCTGTAGCCATCGTATGGCCCAAAATCAGCACAGCCACCTCGACATACAGGAGGAAAGAGAAAAGTCAACCATCTGTCACAACACAGGTTCAAGATGCATCCAGCTTAGATAGTGGCCATTCAGACCGGCCACACGTTTCCTTACATTGTTTCCAAATACAGATAAAAAAAAACTATTTTCCCTTTGTATCCATGCACACAAAATAATTACTCTCACTGATATCAGAGGATATTTTACAGATCCGTCCTCCATGTTTGATTTTAATAACTTAATAACTGTGCACGGTTGCAAAAAGAGCGCTGCACGCCAGGTTTTTTTCATTGGGTTGGCCAGAGGTGGCCACTGAAAATCTTGAGGTGGCACATCAAAACTAAAAGCCATACACATGTTGGGCGCATCATTCATAAGAAATAGGGCAACTAGCCAATTCAAATCTCACATAACAGCAGCAGGGTGAGGCAGTGGCTGCCGCGGCGGCTGGCATGCTGGCTTTCCATATGTCATTTTCTTTATTATTGTTTTCTGTCACACAAACTATTATGAAAAATGTTTTGAAAAACCTTTTGAAACAATGAGAAGGAAGGCGGTGTGCTTTTTCAACTGTACCGGATGAATAGAAGCCCACTGCTGCTCACTGCTAACTTTCATGTAATATTTATTTGTAATCTTTGAATGCTAGACATTCATCAGGCCTGAATGTTGCTAATAAATACAAGTTGAACAGGTTGCAGGAGTCTTTCTGCAACTCTGGACGTTCTCAACATCCTGTGTAACGGTTTCATGAAATGGATGTTCAAAGTCTCCTTTTGTTTGACTTGAAATAATAAAAAGCTAAGGCCCGTGACACCTGATCTGAACACGATGCTTCATTAGTCTGATCAACAGCCAAAAAAGCTAAAAGTACTCATTTTATGACATGGAACAAGGACACAGTTCATGCTTTTCATTTATAAAGCAGATATCAGCATATATTTGGCAATTTGCTTAAATTATTTTAATGTCTTTTTGCTCGCAGCAGCGTTATCACAGTACTTTTGCACATTTTGTTATTTATGGACCTGTTGTATTCTCCCTCATCTCTCCTCTGGATCCTCACCCAGCCACTGAAATCCACCTTTCTGAGTGTGTCTACATCAACGTCCTGCAGAACATAAATATTTCTCTGGACCAGCAAATCTTCAGTCGAAAGAGCATCGCTCATATAAGTGGCTTGCAGACAGGCTAGCAGGAAGGCGAGAAATCCGACTTTTGGTTCCACCTCCTGCAACATAATCGAGACCACTGTAGTGATTCTTCTTGCTCTGCCAAAACTTAAGCTTGTGAGGAGAAAGTGATGTGATGCCTTGGCTCTGCACCCTGTGGAGAGACGAGGGCTGAGTATCGCTGTCCTGTGTTGCGTGGAATGGTGGGACCCCGTTTGTCCACAGGCTGCTGGTTCTCTTCAGCGGCAGCTTCCTCCGGGTTTTTGAGGGAGTTGTCCGCATCTTTCCCTGCAGTTGGTTTCTTGGATCTTCTCTCCCGGTGTCCTGACTTCCCTTCCTTTGGTTTGGTCCTTTCTTTCCTGTTACATAAAGCATGTGAGAGGTGTGCCACTAAATGCATTGGTGAATGCAATGAAGGTTTGGTGAATGGTTGGTCTCTCAGTGGTTTTGGCTCGCTTTTCCAATGACTGTTTAAGTCACTTGTCAACTACTTCTCAGTTCAATAGTTTTAGTCTTTATTATACTGTATGTTCACTGCTTTTACTGTCTAAGTCATCACCTGCAGAAGAGGCCATCTATTTGTCAAACCTGGCGGGCTGTGAGGCTCTTATCTGAGTCTGCTTATGTCTGTTTAATGTTATGGTTCTGTGCAGTGTTGTGTAAAACACAACTTTTGTTCTTTTTACTGCATTGTACTGTTTTTAGTCCACTACATGATAAATCAAACTGTATGTCCTATACTATACTCACAGCTTATGCAAATTTACTCTTAAAAGAGTATAATCTAAACCTGGGGCCGGATTCACAAACATACTCTTCAGATAAACGCAGGAAGCTCTGAAGAATGTTCTCAAGTGCAATTCACTATTATTTCCTTAAGAACATTCTCATTTCATAGGGGCTTCTTTATTTTCGTACTGACGAACTTCTTAGATGAGATGAGCTATGTATGTAAATTAGGCGTGTCATTATTGACTATAAAGGACCAAAATGTTATTTCAATTTATTAAAATAAGCATGGGTGTCAACAATATATTACAAATTATAACAATAAAAATCATAATCATAACAATATTTCCGTTGATTCATAATAGGAAAAAAAAGTGAATTAAATGGGTAACTTGAAGTACAGGAGAACATTCAAACAGTTATTGGCTTTGGTTAACGGCCCTTTAAATGTTAACTGTCTCATTTGGGTGGCTTAACTTTAGTAGACATGAGATGTACACCAAACAAATAGTGACATGCTAACATTATAAATAAATGTTTGACTAAATTCAGTGAATTGATTGTCTAAAATATGTTTAAATGAATGAACGTAGCGGCTGACCATTTCACGGTCACAACTTTAAGACATGTGCAGGGTCCTCTTAAAGTTGTGAAGAAACTTAAGAAGAAAGTTAAGAGCTTTGCTTTGAAGAATCTCATGTGTTTTTAAGTTATTTCTTTTGAAGAAACATAAGAAGAAAGTTAGGAAAAAAAACACATAAGAACTTTATTCAGGAATATCAACTTTTCTTTTTTTTTCCTAAGAATGCTTGGTGAATCCGGCCCCTGGTCTGTATGTGAAGTGCCATGAGATAACTTGTTGTGATTTGGTGCAATGTACAGTAGATTTCTTGAATGTTGCTTTGCATAGACGAATTAGAAACTTGGACTCCTGACATGCAAATCTGAAGAGTTTTCAATTTGGAACAAAAAAGCAGTCATAGCTTCAGAAAATAATAGTTTGGTACAATCAGCTTCAGTGTCAGTGAAAGCATGAAGGAAAAGGCTCTTTCATTCTGACAAACCATCCAAACATTTGGACCACCTTTGGTTTTACATGTCACGTCAACATGTAATTTTGGTGGCCCTGACTTATTCGCTGACACAAGAGGTTTATTTGTACACATGAATTAAAGGTATTTGGTGAGTTACAGTGTTGTGCAGGTGACTTTAGGGTTTCCTGCGGGATGTATGAGCTGTTTGGGGAAATACATCTTCAGTTTGAGAACCTTAAAAATGGTTCGAGAAAGCCATTACGAAAACTGTGAAAAGCTTCATCATTACTGTTGGTGTACATTCAGTTGGTCATACTTAAAGTTGATGATCTCAAACTTCTTATCTCGGTAGAAGGAGCTGGTGTTCATCATGTAGAGGAGAATCATATCACACACAAAGGCTCCCTGAAAGAGAGAAAAAGCTGCTGTCAGTCATTTTTTTCTTTAAGTTGCTTATTTTCAACAACAATCATCCACTGACATATCAATTTAATATTTTAGTAAATTACTCACAATACCCAGCAGAGCAACACCCGACCCGATGGCAATTATTGTAGGAACAATATTGAATTTCCCAGCCTGCAATACAATAACAAGCATTTATTGCACGCCTACAACTGAATCATGTCGTTCCCTAAGAAATAAGGACGGGCACGTTACTGTCATCACATAAAAGACAACAAACTTTTCTTCAGCAGAAATCCTGTGCAGCAGCATTACAAAATATATTTACCAGATGCTTTATGCTTATAAAAATAAATAAAGTTGTGCTCAGTGTGAATAAATAGATAAGTTATATGTAAACAGTGTAAACAGTACCAGCTGAAGTGAGGCAGTCTAACCTAGCAGCCAAAGAACATTAATAAGTTCAGTTATTGTACAGTGAGTGAATTACTTAACAATGGTTGGTAAATAGTTAAATAGTAGTAATTATATCTTAACTGTACCTGGCCATTGATCATTATATCGAAGCGGATCCCATACACTTTGTACAAATCACGATAGTTTTCACCTTTTTGATCCTTGTAATACCTGGCATACCTGCAGGGGGAGGTGATGTAAAGGTGTAAAAGGTGAACATAAAACAGGTTGGACTCAGAGAACAGGGCATGGGTAGTTGGTTGACAGATTTATTAGTAGTTAAATGTCTGAGAGGACATACCTGAAGTTGTATCCTGATGTGACCGAGTTGTTCAAGTTAATGTCCAAACGTGTAAAGCTGTACTCTGGGTTACAGTGTGAAGAGTCCTTATCCAGGTCACAGTTCCACTCAATGAGAACACCAACAGACCCACCCTGACAGACCAAAGCAGAGACATTTGCTGTGTTCCAAATGCCATACTATCCTAGCAGTACGTCTTGATGTAGCCTAAATGTAGTCTGTAGTATGCAAACAAAAGCTAAATGTGCAGTATGCCAAAAATACCCGGATGTCGTGCTGATTCTAAGAAAATCTCCAGTATGCATTGGACCAGTCTACCTCGCCTACTGTATCCCACAATGCAAAGCGCTGGAACGTCACAGTGGCAGTTAAAATGGCGGACAGCAGCAGCAGCTTTCCAGAAGAAGGGAAGCTATAGCTGAAGAAGCAGCAGTTTGCTTTTGTCCAAAACCGGAAACTGGCACCTGGCAGCATACTGCAAAATGGATTTCAAAAACTCCTGCATACTACAGACTACTGCCGAATGCAGTATGCAGTATGCAGTATATAGTATGCAGTATATAGTATATAGTATGAAGTATATAGTATGCAGTATGCAGTATATAGTATATAGTATGCAGTATGCAGTATGCAGCATGCAGTATATAGTATATAGTATGCAGTATATAGTATATAGTATGTAGTATGCAGCATGCAGTATATAGTATATAGTATGCAGTATATAGTATATAGTATGTAGTATGCAGTATGCAGTATATAGTATATAGTATGCAGTATGCAGCATGCAGTATATAGTATATAGTATGCAGTATATAGTATATAGTATGCAGCATGCAGTATATAGTATAAAGTATGCAGTATATAGTATGCAGTATGCAGTATGCAGCATGCAGTATATAGTCTATAGTATGCAGTATATAGTTTTTAGTATATAGTATATAGTATGCAGTATGCAGTATGCAGCATGCAGTATATAGTCTATAGTATGCAGTATATAGTTTTTAGTATATAGTATATAGTATGCAGTATGCAGTATGCAGCATGCAGTATATAGTTATTAGTATATAGTATATAGTATGCAGCATGCAGTATATAGTATGCGCTATACAGTGTGGACAAAGTAGCAAGACTGCAGGACAATGTTTAGGTGTTGCCTGAGTTGAGTTTGAAAGTAGTTGTGCTGGTTGAGCCAAATGAATGAATAAACAAAAAAATAATAATCTGTTGTTACTTATTACTTTTTACTACAATATGCTGTTTGTAGAACTGTTTTACTGACTATCAGCACAGTAATTATCTTCTGTACTCAACCTGCAGCCTCGTGTCTATGGCTGGATAACAGCTGTTTTGATATTCAGTATAACAGCACTCCCATTTGTGTGATAATTGTACCTTAGTAGCTATCTCCTGGAAGTCATGTCCTGTCCAGCTGACCAGATCTCCAAGGCGGAAGATGGGGCAGTACGGATGGTTTTCTTTGTCATAGGAGCATCTTCTCAGGTAGCTGTCATCAGAGGTTTCAAGGACATTGGACCTAAGAGGTCAGATCAACGGACATGGAACATGTGTCAAATAATAGACTTTCAATCGCTATGGAAGCCACTTTAATTTTAAGTCACACAATTCTCTCAACATGTTACAGTTGCTTTGCCTTTTTATTCTTTATCTTAGACGCCTTTACTGTTAAAATTGTTAATTGTCTTTAAAAATGTGTTATACAACAGTAAGATCCAACCAAGTAATCTGATTGGACAAGAGTCATACCATGAGTGCTGATATGGAGTATAACAGCACTGGGACATTAAGTTATGTGTACTAATCAGTCACAGGTGTTTAAGACACACACAAAGCAGCAGGAGATAATGTTTATGTGTCACTTGGCTTCAGTCCAGTTCCAGTTGCGGAACTAGCTGTGTTGGCGAAGTAAAATTAAAGATTATATCAACAAAAACAAATAATCTGTTAACAAATAATATTACTTTAAGTTTAAATAAATAAGTGTTTGCTGCTTGTAGAACTGTTGTATATAAGCAATATCACACTCCTGGTTGTGCCGTTGTACTGAATATCAGCATATCTGTGATAGACCGAATAAGAGCTGTGCTGATATTCAGTATAACACCACTCCCTCTTCTGTGATTATACTTAATTATACCATTAGCACTTGATATCTAAACTAAACTTAATTTAAGTTTTTGGATTTTGAGTTAAAGCTCTTTACCCTTGCTTGAAAGTTTCCTGTACACAAGCACACCCTACCAAAAGCAGCATATACAGTATGTGTGTGTCAGTCAACACTGTTACACTCTCTGAGTGTAACTGGATGTGTCACACTGTAAGACGTCTAGAGTTGCCAGCCATTTCGAGTACCACCCATTAGGAGGGATTTGTATTCCAGCAAATATTCATTAAGCAAAAGCAAATTAAGATTAGTGCAGAACATAGGAGGCTGTGTAACACGAATAAGATCATGACTGATGAGTTAACGGTGGCTTGTGGCATCTCTTTGCTTTCCTGCAGCACTTGTTGAGCACACTCAACAGCAGAGAGGGCAGTGGCAAAGCTCCCTGGGCTACCCCCATCTGATCTGACACCTGTCCAGGGCACGGCCCGCTGTCAAGGACGTCTCAGATGACTGTTTCACTGTCTCACTCAGTGCAATGCACAGGCTGGTATAAATAGAAGGCTCTCTGCACCCTAAAGTTATTTCAAGCAGCCATTGGGACACGTATATCCCTCAGTTCACTCAGTGGAGGGCTCTGTAACGATGCCTTGAAACCATAAGAGCACCAGCAATCTGCTCCACTTACAGCCACTTACTTGGAGAATTCAAACTTTGGAAACCTGATGAAGTTCTTGATGTAGATGGTGAAGTTCTCCGCCTCACTTAGTAAGGGCTCTCTGGAAGTGAAAGAGACAGGCAGCTGTGTGAAGAACAAAAAACAAGACTAGTGGAGCTGACAGGCTGTATTAGTAATAAATAGAACCTGTGAAATATCTCCGTCCCTGTGAGGGATCAGAGTGAGTGTCAGTGTAGTGGCACAAAATGGCAAATTTCCAGAGTTCTGAAAGAGAGGAAGGGTCTCACGTGGGTCTCTTGCTGTGTTCGACAGGACACCAGGCGTGGATCTCACAGGTCCCAGTGCTGTTTAGACACACTCCTGTCTTGATTCCTGACAGACAGAGCAAAAACTGTTGGTGAGGTGCAGCTTTAAGAGACTTCATTTCAAAATAAGACACAATATTTATGTAACGAGAAAAATATAAATGATTAATTAAAATGCGGTAACTCTGTGAACCATTAACGTTCCCATAACGTGTTTCCTATAAAACAGGAAGCTAGAGAGGAACATTACATGATTATTGATTGCCATTAAAATGAGCCAATAGTGCTGAATGTGAGAACATTCAAACACAAACACAGCGGTGACTCATCCCTACCAGCTAACTCGTAGATCCTGTGCATCATGGGGAAGAGACAAAAGAATGAAAGAAAGTGTTTAATTGGATGCAAAAGTAGTACATGCATCTGCATGCACGATTGGTGATCATGAAATATTTTGTCTTCCAGGAAAGGACAAAGGACATACTGAAAGAGAGAAAATAGGCGCAAGAGGTGTGATAAAAAAATACACCTAAACATCTTTTGATATGATACAATGTGATACCATACGACATGATAGGAGTGTATTCAATACAATTCCATGCGATTTGATACGATACATTATGAAGCGATGTGATACGATACGATATATTACAATGCAATACGATACAGTACAATACAATTAGATTGGACTGGATTTGCTAGAATACGATGCTATTTGTTACTATACGTTATGATACGCTACACTACAGTACGGTACACTACAATGCAATATGTTATGATAAGACATGTTATAATACCATACAATGCAATATGATACGATATGTTATGATATGTTATATGTTATGACATGTGTTATATGTTATGATATGTTATGGTATGTTATGATATGTTATGATATGATATGTTAAGATATGATATGTTATGATATGTTATGACATATGTTATGATACGATATGTTATGATGTATGTTATTTGTTATGATATGTTATGATATGATATGTTATGATATGATATGTTATGATATGATATGTTATGATACGATATGTTATGATATGTTATGATACAATACGTTATGATAGGATATGTTATGTTATATGTTATGATACGATATGTTATGATACAATGTGTTATGATACTATGTTATGATATGTTATGATATGATATGTTATGATACAATATGTTATGTTATTATACGATATATGTTATGATACGATATGTTATGATGTTATGATGTTATGATATGTTATGACATGTTATAATATGTTATGATACGATATGTTATGATGTTATGATACAATATGTTATGTTATGATATGTTATGATAAGATATGTTATGATGTTATGATACGATATTTTATGATACGATATGTTATGATACGATATGTTATGATACGATGTTATGAAATGATATGTTATGATATGATATGGTATGATATGATATGATATGATATGTTATGATATGTTATGATATGATATGTTATGATATGATATGATATGTTATGATATGATACGATACGATATGTTATGATATGTTATGATATTATATGATACCTTATGTTATGATATGATACGATACAATACGATATGTTGATATGTTATGATATGTTATGATTTGTTATGATATGATATGTTATGATATGAAATGTTATGATATGATATGATACGATATGTTACGATATGTTACGATATGTTATGATACCATAGTACAACAAAATATGATACAATACTATACGATATGATTGGATTCGATACAATACCATGCGATTTGATAGGATACAAAATGATACAAAATGATACAATATGCTACGATACACTTTATTGCCCCTGTAGGGAAATGTATCTTGGCCGTGAATGCTGCCTACTTTTAGCTGCCTCCACGGTAGTGTTAATAAATAAACACCAACAAAAACAATCAACAATTAATTAATCTAAAGAGAAGCACAAAGAAAGATCCTCACCATTGCCAGCTATTACACTCTCCCCATCTGGGCAGTCTTCATCACTTTGACATCTTCCATCTGGAACCTTATAACTCTGTGTGATACAACAAACACTGCTAGATCTGGAAATACACATGTAACCTTTAAAGTTCTCAAATACAAAAATAAACAATATAAAAGTGCTCATAATGGGATTCCTATTCGTGTGTGCACTCACCTCAGCACAGAATCCCAGCCTCTGATTGGGTGTCTCTATGTAATTTGTTACTATGAAGAACACCTGCTCACCCTACAAAATGAAATTAGATCCAGACAGAGAGGCAAAAGGTTAAACAAATTAGTCTCCAAAGAAGTTCAATATCTTTAAATCTGTTTCGACAGATGCTCAGGCTAATGATACCCACTGAGGAGGACTAAGAGGGGCACCTGACATCAATGCTGGTGATCTGAGAAAGAAAGAAAGACTCACATTGGGAGGTATGACATAGTCCTCAGCGCTCCACAGGTGTAGGCCCGTCTCCGAGCTGTTGGTCAGTGTTACACCTTTAAGCTTTGTGATGACGGAGGTCTGGACGGCCTCCTCTCTCTCCTGGTAACCTTTCTTCATCACAAACACCCACCTGACACATCCATGGAAACATTCCAGTTCATCATGTTGTAGAGACATTTCAGTGATATTATCTTTTTGGAAATGTTTACAAAATCAGTGTTGGTGTGATGCAACAGTCTAGCATGGCCTCGTGGTTCAGCCGGGATGACAGCATACCGTCACTGTCATTAGGTGTGTTCACCAGCATGCGGCAGTTATGTTAATGTGTGAATGTAGTCTGATTCATGCATGTTGACTGGAACTAAGTTGAAGGGCTGTAAGTCACAAGTTTCATAATAATGACAGTTATATCAATTATTTTGGAAAAAATACAACATTTGTTGATATGTGAAAGTCAGAATACGATGTTTAATTAGATTCAATTCAGAGGCATGCAATCAATATGGAGGGGATAATATGTACGCTAGGATAACAGGGTTAGAATAGATCATAGGCCCATTTAAACCATTCAGCTGTATTTCAACTCACAGAACACCACAACTGAACTTTAAACTAAAAACCTCTGCTCTTCTCTTTTTGTTGCAGCGATACATTTATATGACAAACTTATATTACAGCTGCAACAATTAATGGAATTATTGATTAGTCATACCAAAGAAAACGATAAATTAATTAATGAATCATTCAATTCTCTTTCTGCAGTGTCTTGAGATAACTTTGGTTATGGTTGGCGCTATATAAATAAAAAATGATTGATTGGGTTGATTGATATTCCTATTTAAGCAGAAGGGTCAAGCATTTTTTGTCATTAATGACAGTACTTAGACTCCTACCACTTTGCAAACACACGTATATCAGGAGCTGACTGTGGCTACCGAAACGCACAAAAATACCACAAAGTCTCGGACGTGTCATGGCAATAAAATCAGTGCAAATGAAGACGAGCAGCCCTCCCTCGGCTGCACTGCACCCCACAGAGCCAACCTTCAGCAGCCACACTGCGGCCTCTACGTTCATAATCTAACTGTTGTAAAATACGCTTTACTAAGTTTTAAAGGTCAACCCGGATACTATCAGACCTCACCATACTGCCCCTGTCACCTACTCATCGTTTCTCTCAGCGTGACATCACGCACATAACTTCCTGTCTATACAGAAATTTGAGACATTAATGAATTCACCAACACAAATTTAATTTCCTGAGACACATTTTTAAAACACGGGGAAGAAAACATTTAGCGCTGCTACTTCAACAACAGTCACAAAGTCACCACTTTGACAAGCCCAACTATTTTTAACTTTGTGAATCACTTTCTAAAAGACGCTGCAGCTCACCCGATTATGTATCCCAGCACTGCCAGCTGGTACAGTCTGAATAATATTCCGATCTTCCTGTTTTCAGCGATGACATATTTCTCCGTCTTGTAGTTGAGGAGAGAAACGAAGAAGACTCCCCAGCCTGCCATTCCTCCCGCACGGTGAGCCCGAGTGAGGCAGCAGCTCTCAGCTCACATGCACGACTGCTTCACTTGTCAGGCAGCGGGCAGACCCATCGAGACAGGGGCTGTAAACCACCACCAACAGCGTCTGCTATAAAACAGTACTGTGAGGCACCCGTAGGACATGTAACTATCATTTCTAATTCATTTATATTTATATTAACTTGGGAGCCTTAAAAAAACTTTGTAAAACTATAGCTACTATAGCAGTGCCGTGCAAAGGGGGTGGGTGGGCAAGGAGCGGCATGCAATTCAGTTATGCACACTTCTATAAGCAGTATACCAACCTTATGTTGATGATCCCTGTTGCTGCAATTTTGCATGTTTTATATTTGTTGTTGTAACGGTTTTATTGTTGTGCATTCTGTGTTTTCTCTGTGCAGTAGGCTATTTATGATTTTTATCCTCAGGGTTAGGGTTAGGGGGACATCAAAGTATATCTCACTGTATCTACTGAGGAAGCATCTAGTTATAATGTCCCATCTACTGGTAATTATAGTACAGTGGCCAACATCGGAAAACTAAAAAGACCTTGGTGCTGACCTCGCCAAAATGATCCTGTAAAATCAGTGAATGTTTTTCTAACGTTCTATGTTTTCCTTTTTAGCTACGTTACAAAGTTGTGTTTCTGCAGTTGAAGAGAGGCCTGGATCCTCGTATCGTTGCTTCTTATTTGTGTTTCGATCAGCAGTAACTACATTAAATTTAGTGTTAAGTCTCTCTCACTCGGGTCAAAAGAAAATTAAGCTGACCCGCTAAGCGCTCACCCTAAAAGCCTGGAGACTTTGTTGTGATGATTAAAGTTTTGTATTAGTAGTAGCCTGCCAAGACTTTGTGCCTCACTGCAGCTTAAAGTACAGAAGGGCAACTCAACATAACTGGCCTTAGCAAATAAATTTCCTTTATTTAAAAGTAAATGAGCTATATGGAAAGAAATGACAAAGCATCCAGTACTGAGCCTTCAGGTTTCTCAGGTGCATTTGTCCTCGATTGACAGTTTTTAATGCTGCCTGTTGGTTTTTTTTATCCTGTAAATCCAGTTTTATTACTTCGTGAAAATTTAATCTGTGTCCTCTTGTGCACCCAGAGCAAATTAATCATTAACCTGTGGAGATAAGAAGATTAAAAACAAATGCTGTGAGCAGAAAAGGTATTGAGACTCTCAGGACAAACATGATTAGCAGAGTCATCATTGATATGTTGATTAAAACATGTTAAAGTAGCAGTTAGCCCGAACCCTTAAGTCTGAAAGGTTTTGTTCCCCCAAAAGAAAATAGGTTTCTATGCACAAGAATGCAGCTCAAATTACAGGAAGTACTTTTATTCTTTAATAATAGATGGATGACGTCTTTTTTATTGATTTATTTATTCTAAACAGTTTTTTAAAAAGGGAATCAAACCTTGTTCAAGATATTGTTACTTTTCTTCCATGCAGTTACTCTGTGAAAACCCGGTCCCTACATTACCCACAAGACCACCCAGCCATTCAGGTGTTTCAGGCTATAGCACCTTTAGTTATGTCATGTCCCATCTGTTAACATGGAGGAGGCGGGCTTTATGCCTATGCACCTATATTGACCTATACTGCAGCCAGTCAGCAGGGGGCGATAGAGAGGGTTTGGCTTCACAGTTTGGGAGCTGTCATGTCGGCCATCTTTTTGGCTGACCGCCGGGGTCAGCCCTACACGTGGCTGGCTGGCTGGTGCTGAGTAGGCGGGGCTGCTCGTCCGCTGACCTCACCTACGTTCGCAGCGAAAAGCGCACATTGACCTGATGTGGTCAGCCACATATAGGTTTTGACTCAATCTTGTTATACTATAACTATTTGTATCTCCTTGTTAATTAACAGCAGCACTTTGTTTGCTCTTTTTTGGTGTTTTATACTGCACGTTTATCCCTGAACTTGTTCGCACTGGCAACTTTCTCTGAACCCTCATACTCAACCTGAAAACTGCAGTGTGCACCAATGTCCTAAAAGTCTTTATCAAAAAATGTATACCATGCTTTTTGGGATGTGTGTTAGCAAGCTGATTGGTTTATACTTTAAGCCATGACTTAGGGGAGGTTCAGGCTGCAGCTGTCTGTTAGAGTCTGCTGATGGAGGTGCACATAATGGGAGAGGCTGGAAGTGGAGGTTTTTGAATAAAGCTTTCTTCAACAATGTGAAGGTTGAGGCAGGTTTCCAGGTCCGAGTTAGAGGCAGCTGCCTTTCTTATTGTGCAGGAGGATGAGAGGAAGTTGGAAGCATGGGAGGCAACGGTCTTTCATTTGGAGGTGGAGGTAGAAGCTGCATTTGCAAGTTGTTGGCAGAGGTTGGATGTGGACTTAGCAGCTCACATTGCTAGTAGACTTCTGTAATTACATTGTGCTGGTGCAGGTAGAGGCTAGCACTTTCTGGCAGAGATAGCAGGTGGAGGCCGAGGAGGCTATTGTTTGGCAGTGGTTGGTGTTGAAGACATGGCTGAAGCTGTCTGCCAGAAACCTGCAGTGGCCTCCACCTGCAGAATGTGGCTGAGACTTGAGTTGGAGGCATGACAGGCAACTGTCTTTATTATGCAGGTGGAGATAGAGGCTGATAGTTTCTTTCAGTGGCTGTTGGTGGAATCACACTGCAAGTTGTTGGCAGAGTCTCCAGGTGGAGAAGAGATGGTGTTGGAGTAGGAGGTTGGAGTAGGTGACAGGCTCTAGTTGTCGACAACAAACTGCAGGTTGAGGCGGATACTGGTTGCTGGCAGAGGCTTATGTTTGAGGCATGGCAGGCAACTGTCTTTATTACACAGGTGGAGGTAGAAGCTGATTGTTTCTTTCAGAGGCTGTTGGTGGAGGCACAATGCAGGTTGTTGGCAGAGGCTGCAGGTGGAGGCGGCGGCTTTAGGTTGTTGGCAGAGGCTGGAGTTGGAGGCACCGACTGCAGCTGTCAACAAAAATTTGCAGATTGACTTGGCTGCAGGTTTCTGGCAGAGGCTTGAGTTGGAAGAATTGGAAGCAGCTGTTTTTTTGTAGTGTGTGTAATGTACTTTCAGAGGCTGCAGGTGGAGGCCGCAGATGATGTTAGAGTAAGGGACATAGGCTCTAGTTGTTTGCTAGAAACCTGCAGCTGCCTCCACCTGCAGTTTGTTGCTGAATCTGAGGAATGGGAGGCAACTGTCTCTTACGCAGGTGGAGGTAGAGGCTGATGGTTTCTTTCAAAGGCTGCAGGTTGAGGCAATAGCTGCTGTTGGAGTAGGAGGTAAGAGTAGGAGACAGTGTCGAGGTTTGAGGTTCAAATAAAAAGTAGAGGACCCAGATGCAGACAATGAGATATACAAGTTTAATTAACAAAAGGCAAAACAAAAGGCTTACTCTGTGTTTCTCCCTTTGTAAGAGTCCAGGTATGAAAAATACAACAAAAGGTCCAACTGAACATCCAAGCCATCGTTGCTGCTGATGGAGCTGTGATGTCATTACGGCGCATTACGTTCCGCCTGCTTTTGCTCCCCTCACAGACTGTTTTTCCTGCATAAGCTGCAGCCTGCTGATACGTGATTGGTCAATATTACTCGGACAACAAGTGTAGTACAAACAGAAACCAGGGCTGCTTCTCATGTCTCTTATTTGATATCTCCTCGCTCCTCGCTCGAACCCGAAGTAGTTCCAGAGCCGCCATATCGAGGATCGTCTCAAAGCTCTTGTCGCTGCTCGGAGGAGCAAGGATCAAGGAGAGAGGAAGGAGTTCCGAGCAGCGATAAGCGAGGATACACGAGAACAGCCTCCACGGAAGTCTTTTACTGACCGACACGCCCCCTTATTAGAGATCAGTCAGTGATTGGACGCTGCAGCAGATCTGACTTATGTGAAACTTCACAACATCACCGGAGTTTCATACTGCAGAGAGGAAGAAGCGGACCTTAAAACAGACTTTACGCAAGTGAAGGAAGCATGGATGCAATTTAGGAGTTGAGAGAAGCGGCAATTAACTCTTGCTGTCCCTGCCTACAGGTGCTACAGTTCTATGTAGAACCTGCAAACAGAGATTAGTTAGAATACAATGCATGCTAAGGATTATGTACAAGAATATTAAAATCATATCAATTCAAGTAGGAAGTTTCTCTGCTCACTGCTGTTCATTGGTGGATAAATGTTGTGTCTCTGTTAATTAAAAAAAAAAATTGTATTTAACACTGGTAAGCAAGTTCAAGTAGTTTCACTCAAGGCTACACTAACATTCACATTATGACTGTAAGCCTGCATCCCATCTGGGAGTTTGATATACTTTGCCAAATTATATATAAAGTATATAAAAACAAAAGCATTATTATAATGGATTCTTCAGGAAAGAATGTTGTCCTTTATAAATGAAGTGTAAAATATTTCCGGTACAGTGTGCATCAAAATAGTAAAGACGTAAGATTGTCAAAAAGTTAAAATCTCATGTTCCATGATGAAAGTTGGTGGTTTGGCTGGACACTGACGGATGCCGACAAAGGACCAGGAGGGGCATCCTCCTGCTGGGCCTGTACAGGATCTGGGCCCAACGAGACCTCTGGCTGGGCCGGAACAGGATCGGAAACCTGATGATACCTCTGGAGCAAGAACTGGGGGCTGCTCATCTGGAACTGGGGCCTTGAGGGGGATTCAAGCTAAGAGTAGGCCTGAACAGTTTACTGGAACATAGGGGCAGAAGCAGGATTCTGATTGTGAGCCAACTTGAACTGGGGAGCAGGAGTCGGCCGGGTAGCCAACTGGAACACGGGGTCAGAAGTTGGCGGGGACCTCGGACTGGAACGCGGGGCCCGGAGTCGGCGGGGACCTTGGACTGGAACGGGGGGACAGGCGTCGGCAGGACCTCGGACTGGAACGTTGGGGCAGGAGTCAGCAGGCCCTCAGACTGGAACGCACGAGCAGGAAACGCAGGGGAGCTGGGCAGTGGAGGCGCTGGGGATCTGGGCAGGGGAGATGGGAGAGGAAGAAGGGAGCCATGGTGTGGCCACATCTTTTTTCTGGGGCTTTCATGGGTTCCAGTAAAAATGGCCAGGCCAGTCCCAGTCCAGGGAGACTGTATTTTATCCTGACTCCTCACTTCCAAGGAAGCCTATCTCAAAATCTCCTGCATATACTTAATCTTAGCAGACAGGTTTTTTTGATTTCATTTCTGAGTCCATACTGGTCAGTTTGTGCTGTCAAGTTTGAAATATTAAAAACAGAGGTAGAGGACCCAGATGCAGACAAAACTGTTTTTTGCCTTT
Source organism: Semicossyphus pulcher (assembly GCF_022749685.1). Lineage (NCBI taxonomy): Eukaryota > Metazoa > Chordata > Actinopteri > Labriformes > Labridae > Semicossyphus > Semicossyphus pulcher. Next base: position 24,278,642 of record NW_027211604.1, on the reverse strand, counting down.
TTGTTAATTAAACTCAAAGGCTTAATGACAACAGGCCAGGTTACAAAATCCAACAAAAGGTCCAACTGAAAATCCAATCAAAACAAGAGAAAACCTGAGTCATGAGGAGAAAACAGACAAGTCTGCAGGTGGAGGCAGCAGCAGGGGGCTGGGGACTGAGTACCACGTCGGAAACCGTTAGCAGCTCATCAGGAGAGATGATGGCAGGCTGAGGACAGGAACCTGATGTTCCAGAAGGGTGGGAAGGACAGGGCAAGGAAGTCTACTTCCTCCTCTGAGACGGTCTGGCAGCAGGAGAAGAGCGCTGGTGCATTGGGTCAGAGTCCTGGGAAAGAACACCATTTTGTTCAATATTGAGTTGCTTGTAATACAAGTTCATTCTTAAGATCAGCTAAGGCTCCATGACATGATGCTGAAAATAGGATTTTTGAGAAAAAACAAATTTTACATTTTTAGAGCAGAACATTACAGGCCAATGATTAAAGGTTTTCGACTGTAGGCCAAATGCGAGAATGTAAAATATTACGGCGACACCTTAAGGTAAACAAGTGGAAGAATCCCTCAAAGCTGTGTACCAAATGTGGTTATTATTGTTTGAGTATAACGGGAAATTAATCCGAATCATGAGTATAAAATATAAATACAAAAGTAAAACAATTACTCATGATATTAATGTATATTGAATGATTGAAACTGGACATGACAGTGTTAAAATATGATCTGCTAAATTAAAAAATAAAATTAAAACATTTTTTATTGAGGACTTTTTTCACATTCAGATTCATTGTAAAATACTGAAGAAGTGACTTAGGCTAATTACGCTTCTTCAAGTACTTATGATTAATGAGTTCATTTATAGTACAAATTCACCATTACGATATACATTTTGTGTTTGAAGGTTTTAAAACTATATTTTTTTCAAGGTCAGGTAATAAAGCAAGTTCAGGTAGGCCTCATAACATTCACAGTATGACTGTAAGCCTACATCCCAGCAGGGAATTTGATATATTTTAACAAATTATGAATTAAATACATAAAAATAAAAGTGATAGGTCTAATATATTTGTTACAGTGTGCATCATAAACACGTTAGATCTTCTGAAAGTTAAAACCTCACATATTCCATGATGACAGGTGGTTTGTCTGTAGGACTGACTACAGTCTGTCCTTTGATCCAGTCAGGTCAGTTATCAGTGATGCAAGTTGATCAAGATTTACTACAAAATCTCTTCGATACTTCTGCTCCCCTTTTAGAACGAAATATTTCACTTTGTACTGCACTATATTTATTTTGACAGATACAAGTGAATCTACAGGTTAAGACGTTTATAGCCTAACATCTACATTGGAGCGATTCACATTAAGCTATATTTGATTATTTAACATTTAGTCATTTCTTTACTTGTTTAATGAAGGTATGTGATTAAGTTTGATAACATTAGTAGGCTACTATTATTCAGAATATTTCAGTATTTATTCAAGCTTTTGTTTTGAAAGAATAGGCAGTTTGCGCACTGGATGACGTACAGGCTACATTACTGTACAGCCAGTGTTTCTGTCACGGGTTCATCAAACTCGCCAACATTTTATGGCAATGCTGGAATACATTTTTAGAAACAAGTGTCCACGTTTAATAATTGTGCCTGCTGCTGCTGTTGGAAAAATGACCACAAGTGTAAGCAGAACGTTTATTTGAACGTTTAATTGATATCCACCATTTCGGATTTATTTTTAAACTACCTACTGCTGCATGCAGGCCACTAGCTTTATTAATGGCAGGAAAAAGACTGAAAAATCTTAACTGTGATTCCTACTGTCACTTTGTAATACATGTAGGTATGTTAATGTTAGAAGTTGTAGGTTTTAAAGCAGGATTCACACATAGCAGGTGTCTGTTGGGGATCTTGCAGTCAGTCAAAGGACAGCCCACAAGAGCTAACCAACACTGCAACCATTCATGAAAGCAACAAGTCCTTTGTCTACATGTGCACTCCAACTGGGTTATCCAAAAGGTATGAAGAACACTTTTGAATCCATTTAGAAGATACTGTTAAACCTGGGAGAGCAAAACCTTCGTCCAAAACTGTGACCAGATTTACTTGTGATGATTGAGCACTTCAGAAGTATCTCCTCTGTCATCAATGCTGGTGTCTTTAACAATGCTCCAAGGCCAGGTGCACCTCATTAACAATCAGGCTCACCTGCAGATTTCAGACAACAGAAGGGGAAATGGGACAAACAGAACAGTGAAACATACAGCCGTAACACTTCTTCAGCTACTTTCTAATCTCCCAATAGATATTATTCTCATCTTTCTTTCCACTTCTCTTTAATAATACTGAAAACTCCCCCCTCTGCATCACCTTCCCCCATTTCCCCTAGACTTCCATGGAACAGTTCACTATTACTGCATTACACTGAGGCTCCATCTACTGACCCAATCATCCAGATGGTTTTTAAGGGTGGGATGCTGAGTTAAGCTTGTCCTGTCAGACTACCTGGCTACGTCTAGTAGTTAGAAGCAATATCCAAATCTGCTTTTCCTTGTGGGTAAGTCGTCCTTGATCAATACTGTCATCCAAGTCACAGTAGAAAATGCTTCACAATACCAGTGAGATGAAGAACTGGTAAGCTAGTGAACTCTAGTGGTCCAATGCAACATTTCACCCCTCATTTAATGTCTTATGAAACCAGCCAACACGATTCAGGTTCCAGTCAGCTGGTTTTATGGGGTTTATCTAGGATGTACATTAGAATGTTGACCATTCAATCACAAGGTTTCCCTGTTGGCAGGAGTTTATTTCAGTGGATACTGGTCAACAGCAATACACTTTCTAGAAGGAAGACAGTACTTTTCACATCTGTCCATGTTCCAGATTTTACAGTGCTCCTCGTTTTTTAACTTCATCCAAATAATCAACCTCCTGAACAAATGTAAGGGAAGCTTGCCGACCATTTACACAGTTGAATGAATGATGTAGTCACGTTACCTGAGTCAATAGTGAAGTAAAAAAATACCTTCAAAGCAGCCATTGTGCCATAAAATAAAGCCATGTTTTCATCAATGTATCTATAATTTAGTATTTTCTATTCTAAAATTGTATGAATCCAATTAAAATCAATATATAAAATAATACTACATCATATGATTGGGGGCTACAAGCCCCAATCTTAAAATTAGCTTTTGTATTTAACAGAATTTTACCATAATACAGAATTAATCAGAATGTGTAATGGTAGCTGGATTTTATCAGGACCATGTTTGAAAACCCATCAGCTCCTACAGTGTCCGTGTCCTATACAGGTATGCATGAAAAACAACAACATCATTTAATATTTAATCTCATCTTTATTAGGTCATTAGGTCATGTAATTCAAGTAAAGTCATGGAATCATCTATTGACCGCCCCTCAGACGCAGGACAAGGTGGAGGGTGGACTCCTTCTGGATGTTGTAGTCGGAGAGGGTGCGGCCATCTTCAAGCTGCTTGCCGGCAAAGATCAGCCTCTGCTGGTCGGGGGGAATACCTTCCTTGTCCTGGATTTTGGCCTTGACGTTCTCAATGGTGTCGCTTGGCTCCACCTCCAGGGTGATGGTCTTGCCAGTGAGGGTCTTGACGAAGATCTGCATGCCACCCCTCAGACGCAGGACAAGGTGGAGTGTGGACTCCTTCTGGATGTTGTAGTCGGAGAGGGTGCGGCCATCTTCAAGCTGCTTGCCGGCAAAGATCAGCCTCTGCTGGTCAGGGGGGATGCCTTCCTTGTCCTGGATTTTGGCCTTGACGTTCTCAATGGTGTCACTTGGCTCCACCTCCAGGGTGATGGTCTTGCCAGTGAGGGTCTTGACGAAGATCTGCATGCCACCCCTCAGACGAAGGACAAGGTGGAGTGTGGACTCCTTCTGGATGTTGTAGTCGGAGAGGGTGCGGCCATCTTCAAGCTGCTTGCCGGCAAAGATCAGCCTCTGCTGGTCAGGGGGGATGCCTTCCTTGTCCTGGATTTTGGCCTTGACGTTCTCAATGGTGTCACTGGGCTCAACCTCTAGGGTGATGGTCTTGCCAGTGAGGGTTTTCACAAAGATCTGCATGTTTGGACCTGTGAAAAATAATATTCCATGTTACTTATAATCTTTAATGAAAGGATGAAAGGCCTGCTCATTTTAAATTGAAAATGCTACATCTAAATTTAAATCTGACCAGTTAATTGGTTGAATGATTGATTCTTCCCGGTCAACGGTTTATGTTAACTGTCAAATCGCTTCATGTGTCGATTATAATTATATATTATTTGGGTCATTATTATTTCATCTTAACAAGTGCGAAAAGGGGGAGCTAAAGTTGACTGTAGTCTTGAACATACTGGTCGGAATCCGGTGATTCGAGCACCAGCGCCATTTTAAAATATGCTATTGTTGTTTGCCTTCGTTTTGTTCAGCTAACGTCATCCGCTAATGGAGGATACAACTAGAAATACTGTACCATTGTTAACCTTAAAGCAAATGGCTTTCACGGTATTAACTTGACGATTGGTAACTTCACCTTTCACAAAGGTTGAATAGCATTTAATTACATTATACATTTAAGGAACGTTATTTGAGGTTGCCAGCTAGCTAGCTTTTACAGTCATTGTTTACGAGCGGTTAGCTAGCTGTATAAAACCGGAAAACGGCAGCAGCTAAAATCTACGAAAGCCGTAAATTGTTGAAATAACTCAAGCAGATGACAATAAACGTTGTACTATTATTCATATACATTATTTTAGCACTGTAAACATTTTTAACGGAAGATTGTACTTACAATTTGTATTAGTATCGTGACCTACTTTCTCCTGATGAAACCTCCCTCTGACTGTACGGTTGCCAGGGTGACAGGATAATTTATACTGGAAACACGTCATTCCGTAATGTTCTTCCGCGCTTGAAAATAGTTCCTACTTCTAGCGTATAAAGATGAAACACTGAGCGTAATGTATTTATATTTGTGGCAAATAAACGGGATTATGTAAAGTTTGCTGACAAAATAACCAATAATAGCTGCTCTTGAGGGCAAATGGAGTAATTTAACTGATTATTTACAGAGCTGAAGGTGGAGAAGAATTGTGATGTGTAGATGTATTTTCCAACTGCAATACAAATATTAAATTAACACTAAATATATTCATTACAATGTTTGAATTATTCTGCATGCTTAATTTACATGTGAAATGTAGAAAATACAGATCACATGCCACATGAGTGGCTGCCTGCTTACAAAAACAATGCTTATTTTTTTAAAGATGTTTGAGTGTAAGAGAAAAGAGGTCAAGTGAGATGACAATCATCCAACAATTGTGAAACAGGCCTGAATAATACATGCTACTGATTTTCCTTTGCAGTTTTGAGCTATCTCCTGTTCGATTTAAGCGGATCAATGAAATATACGATACAGGTTATTGTCAGAATTAGAGAGGTGTTTGTTTTTTAAGTTCTTTTTTTACTTTCTCCTGGTGATGCAGAAACCAACAGTGTTGAGCCTGTATAATTTTAAATTAAGTATAAATTCCACAGTAAAATCCTTGTGATGTCCATGAACCATGCTACTTTTCTAAGTGGAGTATATAGTGTCATTGCTATACTAAGCCTTTGCTTGTGGCTAAAATATGTGTAACATTATTTAAATTTTTGGGGCCACTAGCATACCAGAGTCGTCATGCACAAAGGTCTTTACACATTGAAATTTTTAGCTCTACTTTGAAAAACATAAAGTTTCTATGGATGAACTTTCAGATTCTGGTGGATTTTGGATGTTTCCTGACCTTTAACACGACATGTTTTTGTGTAGTAAAATTTTCTGAATGTGTGCAGCACAAAAATTATGAAATTTCCCCAAAATTTAGTGTTTCCGCACCAGACTTGGAGCATTCGCCAATCTCTTTCACAAGTCAGATAAGGACTATTGACCCAGTTTAATAAGGAAGTAATATATATGATGGTTGCCAGTAAGGGCTTTATAGATGAAATGAAACCAATGTTTGTCACGTCCTACAGTAAGTGACGTCTAAAAAACTTCTGCAAATTACTGTAACCAGTAATAAATTATACAGAAAATAGATAAAGTGAATCTAGTTGTTTAAGAGTGGAGGCAGAGGCCTGTCCTTGGATAATGTCTCTGTAATCCAAGACAGACAAGATGACCGCTTCAGTTATCTGCTTCCTACTCAGCAGGGGTAACAGAGCTCTTTTTCTGTACAAATGTTACTTTTCCTTGTCTTAGATTTAGTAAAAATAAATAAATTGTTTATCCATCCAGATATCAAGACATTTATACATGGATAGTAGATAGGATACTATATCCCTCCAGAGTGTTAACATGTAAACTATTGTCCGCAATGTCTCTGGCTGTATTGAAAAGCATGTATTTATTCTTAGTTAGTTAGCATCATAGTTAGTTAATAATAATGTAATATTATTAATATAGATTGTAAACAAGATAGGACCCAATATAGAACCCTGTGGAACACCATTGGAAGTGGAAAAAAATAGAGTGATCATTTCCCAAAATCTCACATTGCTGTCTTTTAAACAGGAAGTCCTGAAACCATTTACAGTATTAATAATCAAAATCAACATCACAAAGCCTCTGCAGGAGTATAGCCTGATCAACAATGTCATTTGTTTTTGTTAAATCAACAAAGAGGGACGCCCAATATTTCGCTTCGTCGACAGCAGTACAAAGACATTTACAACTAAAGCAATACCAGATACAGTACCATGTTAAGCTTTGAAACCAGGCTGGTGGACTTGAGCTGATTATTAACTAATGACTCCAGAACTTTACTGAGTCTGAACAGTTTGGAAATCAACAAATAGTTACTCAGTTTGCTCCCCTACTCAAATCACTTTGTAGAGCCCTTGTTAAACATCAACTCACCACTTCTCTTTGCAAGATGTTATTTGATTGCTTGACAATAGATGGCGCCACATCCCTGTCCATAGAAAGTCTCTCTACGTTTAAAGTGCTCAGCAGACTGACACTGACCTCAGGCTTGATAACCCCTTTGCAGGGGCATCAGCTAGTCCACTGTGTACAATCCCCATTACACTTTTAATTTACTCCTTATTGACCTTAAAATTGACCTCTACAGATTACAAACCTAGATACAGGGAATTTTGCTATATTATATATATATTGATTATTGCTTACAAGGAGATAGTGCTTGTAACTCAAAAGGTAATACTATGAATTTCATTGATTTATAAAAATGTTTAATTTTCTTCCTACACAATATGCTTCTTGCATACACCATGTTTTTTATAGTGGAAATGGCAAAGAAAAGTGTACACCTAAATTAAACCAAATAGAGTATGGACAGTGAATGTGTCATTATAGCGTTATCTAAAACCCTGTCATAACCAAGGTTGACAGAAATTCATGTTCGTAGTTTTATAACTCACATTTTAAGTATGTAATTCTAAACCTCCCACTTATCAAAGAATTGTCATCAATTTACATAAATTGAAGAGACTCCAACATTAATTTATATTCTTTAAAATACTGGGGTATGATTATACTGCTTGGAATAATACTTTTTTCAAGGAGCTTTTTCTTGAAATACAAATAAGCGTTTTCTTAAAAAAATTTTTTTTATGCCATTTGTTTTAATACTTATGTTGCTAAGTATAGTACAAGTATAACTTCTACTTGTTTTATCAGAATTACTAGACATTTTGCAGTTCACCACACAATCAAACAAAATCATGTTTTTACACCAAAAATATTTTCTAATATTGTCATTACTCATTATCTTTGTATAAAGGAGGTTAGCCTTCTCAACTTTCATATATGAATGAATACAATGAACAAACAACACCAGAAAATTAAGTTTAAACCTTTATTAAGTGATGTGCATCAAACTTTTGGTCATGTTTAAGGTAAAACCTTTTTCATGTGTAACATTTTCATAACAGGGCATGTAGAGCATGTCATACATAGCACGTAAACTTGAAGGAAATAAGGTTAAGAACATGGAATCATAAATGACTTTACTGCCCACCCCTCAGACGCAGGACAAGGTGGAGTGTGGACTCCTTCTGGATGTTGTAGTCGGAGAGGGTGCGGCCATCTTCAAGCTGCTTGCCGGCAAAGATCAGCCTCTGCTGGTCAGGGGGAATGCCTTCCTTGTCCTGGATTTTAGCCTTGACGTTCTCAATTGTGTCGCTTGGCTCCACCTCCAGGGTGATGGTCTTGCCAGTGAGGGTCTTGACGAAGATCTGCATGCCACCCCTCAGACGCAGGACAAGGTGGAGGGTGGACTCCTTCTGGATGTTGTAGTCGGAGAGGGTGCGGCCATCTTCAAGCTGCTTGCCGGCAAAGATCAGCCTCTGCTGGTCAGGGGGGATGCCTTCCTTGTCCTGGATTTTGGCCTTGACGTTCTCAATTGTGTCGCTTGGCTCCACCTCCAGGGTGATGGTCTTGCCAGTGAGGGTCTTGACGAAGATCTGCATGCCACCCCTCAGACGCAGGACAAGGTGGAGGGTGGACTCCTTCTGGATGTTGTAGTCGGAGAGGGTGCGGCCATCTTCAAGCTGCTTGCCGGCAAAGATCAGCCTCTGCTGGTCAGGGGGGATGCCTTCCTTGTCCTGGATTTTGGCCTTGACGTTCTCAATTGTGTCGCTTGGCTCCACCTCCAGAGTGATGGTCTTGCCAGTGAGGGTCTTGACGAAGATCTGCATGCCACCCCTCAGACGAAGGACAAGGTGGAGTGTGGACTCCTTCTGGATGTTGTAGTCGGAGAGGGTGCGGCCATCTTCAAGCTGCTTGCCGGCAAAGATCAGCCTCTGCTGGTCAGGGGGGATGCCTTCCTTGTCCTGGATTTTGGCCTTGACGTTCTCAATGGTGTCGCTTGGCTCCACCTCCAGGGTGATGGTCTTGCCAGTGAGGGTCTTGACGAAGATCTGCATGCCACCCCTCAGACGAAGCACAAGGTGGAGTGTGGACTCCTTCTGGATGTTGTAGTCGGAGAGGGTGCGGCCATCTTCAAGCTGCTTGCCGGCAAAGATCAGCCTCTGCTGGTCAGGGGGGATGCCTTCCTTGTCCTGGATTTTAGCCTTGACGTTCTCGATTGTGTCGCTTGGCTCCACCTCCAGGGTGATGGTCTTGCCAGTGAGGGTCTTGACGAAGATCTGCATGCCACCCCTCAGACGCAGGACAAGGTGGAGGGTGGACTCCTTCTGGATGTTGTAGTCGGAGAGGGTGCGGCCATCTTCAAGCTGCTTGCCGGCAAAGATCAGCCTCTGCTGGTCAGGGGGGATGCCTTCCTTGTCCTGGATTTTGGCCTTGACGTTCTCAATGGTGTCGCTTGGCTCCACCTCCAGGGTGATGGTCTTGCCAGTGAGGGTCTTGACGAAGATCTGCATGCCACCCCTCAGACGCAGGACAAGGTGGAGGGTGGACTCCTTCTGGATGTTGTAGTCGGAGAGGGTGCGGCCATCTTCAAGCTGCTTGCCGGCAAAGATCAGCCTCTGCTGGTCAGGGGGGATGCCTTCCTTGTCCTGGATTTTGGCCTTGACGTTCTCAATGGTGTCGCTTGGCTCCACCTCCAGGGTGATGGTCTTGCCAGTGAGGGTCTTGACGAAGATCTGCATGCCACCCCTCAGACGCAGGACAAGGTGGAGGGTGGACTCCTTCTGGATGTTGTAGTCGGAGAGGGTGCGGCCATCTTCAAGCTGCTTGCCGGCAAAGATCAGCCTCTGCTGGTCAGGGGGGATGCCTTCCTTGTCCTGGATTTTGGCCTTGACGTTCTCAATTGTGTCGCTTGGCTCCACCTCCAGGGTGATGGTCTTGCCAGTGAGGGTCTTGACGAAGATCTGCATGCCACCCCTCAGACGCAGGACAAGGTGGAGTGTGGACTCCTTCTGGATGTTGTAGTCGGAGAGGGTGCGGCCATCTTCAAGCTGCTTGCCGGCAAAGATCAGCCTCTGCTGGTCAGGGGGGATGCCTTCCTTGTCCTGGATTTTGGCCTTGACGTTCTCAATTGTGTCGCTTGGCTCCACCTCCAGGGTGATGGTCTTGCCAGTGAGGGTCTTGACGAAGATCTGCATGCCACCCCTCAGACGCAGGACAAGGTGGAGTGTGGACTCCTTCTGGATGTTGTAGTCGGAGAGGGTGCGGCCATCTTCAAGCTGCTTGCCGGCAAAGATCAGCCTCTGCTGGTCAGGGGGGATGCCTTCCTTGTCCTGGATTTTTGCCTTCACATTCTCAATGGTATCGCTTGGCTCAACCTCAAGGGTGATGGTCTTGCCAGTGAGGGTCTTCACAAAGATCTGCATCTTTTCACCTATGTAGAAATAAGATAGTCCGGACTTAATAAAAGTATTTTTTTTTAAAAGTTTACATGTTGTACATGTCCAACCATAATGATTCAAAAATTAATATTAGAAAATGATAGTTGTAATTTAATATTTAATCTCCAACAGAGTCAAATTCCTTTTTAAGTGTAGGCCTATGTATTCTTTTATAAAGCTGTTTCTAATATATTAGTCTTTCAACATGAAAATAGAAACTTTACCGATGGCATTCCCTAATCAACTGAGATCGTTAACAATGAGGCTGAAAATATAACATCTGACGTTTCATTAAAGGCAATACTATTATAAAGCTGTAAATCATATACAGCTAGGCAGCCATTCCAGTGTGAGCGCCATTTTGAGATCATATTGACCTTCCTTTTGTTCAGCTGACGTCATCCGCTAATGGACGACACTGGAACTGTCGAGTCATTGCTATCGCTAACATTAGCTTAACAATACCGTTACCGTCGACGAACTGTTCGAAGTAAAACCCTAAATACCAACACATAAAACGCTCAAAAGATACAGCACGTACGTTTCACCACAGTTTTGACGTTAATTTCAGAATAACTGCCATGTTTCGTTTGTTTTAATTGTCTTAAGCAACGCACTGAATCCATGGCACTGGTAATCAAAGAAACTACTAAAAAATATATTGAACACCTATCTCAAACTATAAGAATGATATAATCTTAAGAGGAACAGGACACTGTGACTTACTTTCGACAGACGCAGTAAGTAATCAGTTTTCTTCTTCTGCTTTATTGCTTCTTCTGCTTTAGAGCTTCTTCCGTCTCCAGAGATGTACTGCAGTACAGACAAACACGGTAATATATACCGGCGTCTGCATACGTCATCCCTCGATATCCGTCCGCATGTGAAAGTAGTGCCCACTGCTCCGGAGCGCACTATTTCAACATAGAGTTACATTTTAACCATATTACAGTTTTTGAGTATAATATATTTACTCATAAACGCAAATGTTCTGTCATTAAATAATATGCAAGAAAATAATATTTCGACATATCCTACGCGGCGGACTAATACCTCACTACACTCGGGCTCGAGAATTTTCTAGAACCATCGTAGCAACAGGATCCTTCTCGGAGCTTCTGATTGGCTGAACGAATTGTTTGTTTGGCAAGCGATTGGTTGCCGTGTTACAGTAAGTAAGGCTTGGTAGATGAATTGTGTTTATGACTATGGTTTTATAACACAGATTTGTTGAATTATACAAGACCTAAATACCGAAGTCTTCTAATATAAGGAAAACGTAACCTTTATGACCTGGGTGTAACCTAATACACGAGCATTTCCCGATCTTTCTACAATGCACAGTATCATATTTATTGCTACTTTATTAAATCATCCAGTCCACATAACTATGTGACATGCTGAAGGGTCGTGATCGGACAGGAACCCCGTTGACCTCCTTTAAACGTGTCTGTTAACAGATGGAAACATGCTTGGTATACATGCGCGAGCAGCTGTTGTGACAGCAGGGCAAAGTACTTGAGGAAAGAAGCAACACTGCTAACTGACCTCCTTTAACCACCTTATTTCATTATCATTAACGCCTAATCCATATCAACGTTAGGTTTCTAATTAGGTAGACCAACTTTAAGAACATGTGTTTTTTGTAACCAACCTGAACACCACTGCAAAATATGCAATTTGATGAGCAAAATTAGCTGAGACCTTAATACTGAAAGGGATTTTGAGACCTAGAACCATATTTGGTTAGCTTAAGGATAAAGTTTATCTACTTCAAGCCTCTATTTATTGACCTTAATTAATGTGACAGATGTCATATGGGCTTGAAAGTGTCTTCTCTGAACCAACATATGTTCAAATGTTATTGATATTACAGTACACAACTTGAGTCAACGTATCGATATTCCTGGTGAAATATCCCCCATTACAAGTGAAAGTTGCTCAGTCAAATTATTACTTGAGCTAAAGTACTGGAATACTTGCTTGAAAAATACCATAGTATTCAAACTACTTTTAAAAGAAATCTCAAAACGTTGTATTTTCACAATGCATGAGTGCAGTCAAGAATACATGGGTGTACATTTTGCCACGCTATGTTTATTCAGAAAACATTTACATTTTTAAACTCATATGCTGCAGATTTCCAGATTTGTATCTCCAAAATGATGGGAACAATAACAGGTACAACCAAAAATACCTGATGACCAGGGAAAATGTCAGCCAGGCTTTACACAGTGAGAAAACGTAAAAAATTTTTATTAAACAGCCAGTTCAGTAGGTGCAAGGCCTCTTGCACTATGCAATTGTGCAGTATATTCTCTTTTCCTGGTGCTGCTAAAGCTTCTTTTACTTTTTTCATTTCTCTGCAGTGGTGTTAGCACCCAATATACTAAAACATATTAAAAGAAATGGGCCTCTTTACTGTCTTTTGGATTTTAGAAAAGAAAAGAAAATTCATCAGCTGACTTCAGAGCAAAAGTAGCGAGTAACAACAACATTCACAGAAATGTAGTAGAGTCAAAGGTACGATTTTTGTCTTTCAAAGGTACTGGAGGAAAAGTAATAAGTTTCCCCATAAAATAATACTCAAGTAAAGTACAGATACTCAAAAAACGTACTTAAGTAAATTGACTTTGTTACTGTCCACCCCTGGTGATGTTGCAAGTATAATGAAAGCTATGTTGAGGCATATTGTATGTATCTAATTCTGCTTATCATGATGCATAAACTGTCTAGAGAGCAGATTGGCAAGTCACCACATGGTCACTTCACATTCTGTTTCCTTACAAGACACAAAATGTTTTTTGTAGCCTTGCAGTCATGTTTCTTTTAATAGCTCAAACTGAAACGAGTTCATAGATTAAAAGGTCGGCCGTATGTGAGTTTCACATTGGTTTCTACCTTCCTCTGTAAGTCTTTGAATAATTTATCCCAAGGCATAAAGGTGAGTATTGTTAATTGTTTTACAGGCAAGGACTTGTTCTTGTTTCAGTGAGCATACTTTAATTGGTACGTCGTTAACGCCCAGGTGATACTAGAAACTTAACTTAATATTTTATGGGTGGTAGAGTTAATCTTTCAAGTCAGTCAGACTAGTATTTTCATTTAGTATGATGATTTTTTTGGATATGTAACTGTTGATTAAACATACTTAGACTTAAGTAAGTGATCTGCAACGTTTGTTATGGGAACAAAAAGAAAAGAATATAAAGATTTCTGTATTGTAAAACGTGGCAGCTTCAAGTAGAGAGCACTGGTTTGACTCCCTGACTTTACAACACTGTGGTACTGTAAACTAAGCTAAACTAAAGGGCCAAAACTCAGATGACGGTCTTTAACCTACTGGGATCCTATTTTGGGGTCACAGATATGATACAGCTCAAGAGTCCTTATTTATGTATTTGGGTCACAACATTCCCTTTCCCCACCCCTCCAGCACGATGTCATATGACACCCATCCCGTGATGCAGCAGCCAGCACTTTCCAACACAGAGCTGGCCGTCTGGCTGAACTAGTTCAGCCTCTGAGGAATGTGTTTGTGCAAGGCTGCTGTACTTTGCCCTGCCCCTTACTTGGAATAATTATGGCCTGACTCAGTGTTCCAGGAAAAACAACCTTTCGTTCAAGACAAAGACCTAGTTGAGCGCTGGGGAAGGCAGCTGACTCCATCAGCACATGAAAAGAAATTAACTTGGTTTGCTCTTCTTAGAGGTACACACCTTTGATAATTCAAGACCACTTTGGTAGCTGTGAATGGGTCAAAGGCGTTTCTAGCTGAGAGGCTTTTCATGTAAATGTGACTGTAATCTTTGATTGACTTTGACGTGGGTCATTGTGTTTTCTCAGGCGGGGTCATTGGAGCTGTTTTGGAAGGGACGTTCAGTTCCACGTCAACAGGTTGCACAACAGGTTTCACCGGTGAAAGAGTTGAGTCACTTAATGCATGTTCTTTTTCCTGTTGACATTAAAGCGATTGAAGTGTCCTATACATACCCAAATATCTACCCATGTATTCATCACGATGGTGTGTTTTTTTTACCTCCAGAATGGATCTTGTCAAACATACAGGCGGCTGCCACTGTGGGGCTGTTAGATTTGAAGTCTGGAGTTCCCCAGACATCTATGTTTTTGATTGCAAGTATGGATGTTAAATGTATTTTATAATGTAAAATAGTAAATGTTTTTATGACGAGGAAAAAAAGGTTCAATGAGACATTATCTTTAATCTTGTATTAATTGGTAGTCTTCTGCCAATCTGACACAAACATTAATTTACTCCCAAACTAGCATTAAAATGTTTTGTTGCATGACACGTTTAAGCAAATCAATACAAACTGAATTCTCTGTTTCTCCAGCTGTAGCATTTGCACAAAGAAACAATTCCATCACTTCATCGTTCCAAAAAGTAACTTCACAATCCTACAGGTGGTAACTCGAACAACAAATTTAATTCAATTCAACTTAAAAAGTGAGACTATTTATGTGACCGATTGTCTCTTCCCAGGGGTCCGATAATCTGACCACGTACACGTTCAACACTCACGTTGCTACACACACCTTCTGTAAAACCTGCGGGGTTCAAAGTTTCGGCACTCCACGCTCCAACCCTGATGGATACGGTACGAGTACTAACTGCTGACACAAAACAGTCACACCAATGTCAAGTGTTGTAAACAGATTTCAACATCCTGCCATGTTTACTCCAAACCAACTCTGGTGTGTTTACCCCAAGCTGACCCTCAGTCTGCTCTTTAATGCCCTACTTATCGCATTTGTAAAAAAATGTTTAAGTTAATAAGTGGTCCATGCTGGATTACACTGATGTCAGGAGACCACACATGCAACTTTGATTTTGCACTATTGAACCAGGAGAGAAAGGTTGTTATTTGAATGTGCTAAGGCAGTGGGCTGTTCATTCATATGCAAATAAAGAAGCTGCCTTTATTTCACTGTCATCTCTCCAGGTGTTGCCCCACATTGTCTGGATCCAGGCACCATTCGCAGCGTCACAGTGGAGAAGTTTGACGGGGTTAAGTGGGAGGAAACCATGGAGGCTCACAAGACCATAAGAAACATGTCTAAACCTGCAGCAGAGACACAGCTGAGAGAAACCAAATAACACGGCTGTGACACAGAATTCCAACTTTTTTTAATCAGCTGTTTATCAGAAATATCACAATATTCTCAAAAAACTTTAAAACTAAAAGATGAAAAAAGTGATTCAAACCCATGTCTTGTTCTATACAGTGTAAGGAGTGAAAATAAAGTTTTTTGTGACAAAATATTTGATGAACCTTTTTTTTTACTTAAGTTACTGTCAGCTTTTTTTTATTAATGAAAGGTGCTGAAATATATACTCTAGTATTACTTTAACTAACAAAGTTAAAGAAATCTTTGTTCACTGACAGCTCCTCACATCTGTAAACAGCTACGAAATTCACTCCAACTGAAGTATAAAGTATTAGGCAGTTGATCACCTAGAGTTACAATCAGTGCATCTGGATGAGTTAACAGACTCTTTGGTCCTTGTGGGATCATTAGTAATGTTTGTAATGTTGCTGAAGACGGCATAAGAGCCCAAATGCGTTCATCCGTGACCCACACTAAAGTCAGTTTTACCTGTTCCTGTGAGTGCCGGAGCTTTTTGTTTTTTTGGATTTCATTTTCTACCGTTCACCCGAAAACAATATTTTGTCACTTATTTTTGTAGCTGTGCGCGCTGCCACTGCTGTATTCATCATTTTTAATGTGACATGTACTATTTTGGATCCCAAAACTAGCAGAAATTAATTCCCATCCCCGGTATTAGAGCAGTTCGGCAGTTGGACACCCAACAGTGTAATTATCAGTGCTTGTAAAAGAGTAAGCTCAATAGATTATCAGGTTCTTTGGTCCTTGTTGGATCATTTGTAAACTAGTCATTTGTAATGTGACAGTTTTGTTTTGGATCTTAAATTAATAGGAAGTCCTCTGTCAAACAATTGTCGCCTACACACACAAAAATAATATTCAGCCCAAAAGTAGCATCACAATGTTTTGTTGTTTTTACACTCAAACGTCAACATCAAAATCTAAATTAAATTGTCTCTCTATTTGGAAACAATTTCTAAATTCATTCCCACCACAGTATTACAGTAGATCGGCAGTCAGGCAGACCAGTTTAACAATCAGTGCATGTAATAGTGAAACAGTATTAGCTTAATAGATCTTCAGGTTCTTTGGTCCTTGTGGGATGAGCTGGTAAGTGTTTACGAACATGTACCGAGAGAAGGCGATGTAGAGGTGACGGAACCACAGGAGCTGAGAGCGATGGCAAAACATGGCCGCCTGAAAGAAAAGAGGGTTGTTGGAGAAGTTATATAAGGTATAATGTGATACTGCCAGATCTCATTAAACATCCAAAAGGTCTGATGCTAAATGTATCTCTGTCCTTAGATCAGGTTAGTTGGATGAGACATCATTTCAAACCTAAAAGCTCTTCACGAAGCTGTCTTCTTACAAACGCTCTCGCACAGTAGTTTAGATACCTGTGAGAACGGTCTAAAACATTTGAGCCTTCTTACAGTAGACACTGAGACATCGTTGGTTGGACAGTTTGTTTCAGGGATTACTGTTGTTCATCTACAAACAATACCCCCAAGGCATTTCTCACAGCAAGAGACAACTGCAAAAATATGTTTTTCTCTGGTTCTACTGTTTATAGGTTTGTGTTTGAACTTTTGTTTTATTGGAAACATTTGTCACGACTTCCAAGTAAAATATTCTCATTAAGGTCTTTTATTTGCAGAATATGACGACTGGCTAAGATAAAAAAATGTTCACGTTTAAACAACAGAATACTTTTGTTTTTAACTGAGGAGACGTCAGAGATCAGTATTGGGGGGGGAATAACCTGGTTTTGTGAAAATATAAAGCAGCTCTGCTTTGTTCGATGGCTTGTGACCATCCATCTTCCTCTTGATCACATTCAGGAGGTTTCATTTCGGTTCAGATCTGGACTGGGCCGGCCGTGACATTTAGAGAGAGATGCTGATGTAAGGACGATGTGGAGTGGTAGTGGTTGATTCCATTGTTTTTAGAAATCTATTTAGACCTGCATCCAAATATGTCTCTATCCACACTCAAGCTGACTCACTGATAAGATAGATTTGTTCCTCACTACATCCCTGAAATAACAATACGTGCCCTTCAAACAGAGGCTTTCTCTATTCCATGTGTCACAGGAAACTGGAATTGTTGTGTAAATAGTATATACTGGAAGGTCGGGATGCTTCGTTATAGACACCAGACTGTCAGTTAGGTTAAGGAGTTGTCCTTTAAAATAATTTACAAGTATTGCCCGGCCCACCACGACAGGTGGACATTTAGAGGGGATATAAACAAAGACTGCTCTCTCTGTGATCTAGAAACAGTTAACATCTGTTCTGGCTCTGCTCTCACACAAAGAAATTCTGGAAAGACCTCTACAGATTTGAAATTTACTTCCTTTCGAATTCTTATTGGAAACTATATATATGTAGATTTTAAATAATAGATAATGTTGTTAGCAAAGTTTCTATGTAGCAGTTGTTCCTAAAGGAGGCTCAGCAGGATGTGGAATTACTTTCTACTTCAACTAACCAGAAAGCTATCAACACTGTTCATGTGTTTCATATCATGTTTGTGTATTATGTTATACCCCTGGCTCTTCTGTGTAAGTTGTACTTATACTATCATCTGTGTACTGAATCTGTTTAAGTGTATCTTTGTTAATAAACAAGAACCAAGGCTTACTTTGGCCTGCCTGCAGCCCTGTGAGCCTATAACACAGCTGAGGCTTGAAGGCAGCAGCCAGCTGAGGGGAAGCTCCAGGAAGGAGGTGTACTTCCTGAGGAGGCCAACGGTCACCAGGGAGAGCAAACAGCAGTCTGAGGAAGCAGACAGAGACCCAGTTAGCTGTTAATATGTTAAACACTCCCTACAGCTGCAGAGAGCTAACTAGGTCACTCTTTCAGGTGGTTCTGGTTTTTGAGGCTTTTATTGTGACAGAACCTAATATCAGTAACACATAACAATGTCATCTTTCATAAGCCCAATGTGTGTTGTACTTTAAGTAGGAATATGAGAATTAGTACCACTGCTGTGCTTATGTGACAAAAACATTACATTATATTGCAGAACAAAGTCAGTATAGTGCTCATGTTTCCAGCTATGACCCGCACCATGCAGCAGGAGCTTGTGGGGCACGGGAGGCTTAAAGCTGTCGGTAATGAGCAGGGAGTCTTGCTCTAGAGACAGGTGAGGAGGCTTAATGCAGTCACGTTGGGCCTAATTCTCTGCCGCCTCACCTCGAGGCCACAGTCGGGCCAGTCAAACAGGTGAGGTGTAAACGCCTGGTAATAAATAACCAAAGAGCGTGATTATCTACACCCCTGCTGTGTGTGAGAGGGTTCACTGCAGGCTAAAGAGGGCAGCACAGACTGTCGTAAATAAAGCGTGTGTTGGCCGACTACACAACGCAACAGCTGAAATCTCTATTGTATTCTTATGGTGTTTATGGCGTCTACTCAAACACGTGTGTATGCTCTGCGGGCCTTTGTGTTTACCACACTAGCAAAGTAAGGAGCTCACATCCTGTTAACACGTCGGCCCCTCTCTGCCCTACTTTTCCTTTCACTTCTGTTAAAGACAGGTCATTAGAAGACCTTTCAGAAGAAATATATAAATATAATGATATAAATATGGGGCTGAATATATAATTTGTTGACTCGCCCTCTTTTTCCTGTTTGTTTCTTGTCATGTGGTACATTTTGGTTTGTACTGCACTTGTATTAGAAAAATTGGCAGACATTTGATTGACCTGGATTGTAAAGAAACTGATACACTGATTTTAACATCTGCCAACAGCACAGACCTGAAAGCATGAACATCGTATTAAGTTTAAGGGGCATGCAGTTGAAAAAACATTTGCCCCTGCCACTGGAGTTCCTGATATCTACTCATGTTCCCACCAGCAGTCCAAAAAGTAGACAGCACACATGTGATGTGATCCTTTTTGAACAGAAGAGGGCGCTGTGCATCAAGAAAACACCCAGTCTGAGGCAGTGTTTTCAGTACTTTCCAGGGCTGTCAAAGTGGAAAATGCAGACTGGAGGTGTGGTGCTTCTCATGAGAGCATGTCATTTCTGTTTTGTTTGATTGTACAGCTGTCTGTGGATTCTTTTAAAGTGCTACCTTAAGCTCAATAAGCCATACAAATTCTCTCCAGGGATGTCATTGTACTTCACATACATACGTTCCTTGCACCTGGACTGTAAAAGACAACTTTTTAAAAGAGTAAATCTGACCTGAAAATATCATGGGAGTTTCCGCAGAGTGAAACCTACCATTGGGAACTTGTCCGGTGGAAGCAAGATGGCTGAAAGGAAGGAAAAGAACAATGTTACACACTGAAATGTCAAGGATGCAAACGTGTGCGTCACAGTGTGAGGTTTTTACTCGCCAATATGCAACTAAGTGTAGAGTTTTGGGTTTATTAGACCGATTACAACACCAAAGAGTAAGAAGTCAATTACTTTACACCCACAGAAAATGCCATGTAGTGCTGCAGCAAACTACAGCTAAATACCTGACATTATTGTGTGTGTTTTCGGACAGGTTGTGAAGTAGCACAAACACGATTTCATATTCTATTGTTAAGCTGAAACTTATCTTCAGGTCTTGGTGGGAATTAGTCGACTTTTCCTCCAAACTGTAATTTCCGTGTGTGATAGCTGTAAACAAAAACAAACCCCCCAAACGATCCATTCTGCTCCCGAGCTCTGTGAAACTAGTGCCCAGCCCCTCTGGCTTCCAGCCTAATGACAATCATGAGATGTACTTCAGAGAGCTCACATCTTATCATCGGATGAGGCTCACAGATGACCATGACTAACATGGCAGACAATTCATGCGTGAGTGCAATACGGGGACAGCGACGTACACTTCACAGTGCAAAACAGTTTTTTTTAAACCAACAGTCTGATGCAACTTGTTTGGTTGGCCTCTCCAAAACCAGATCTGCCCTCCCACCTCACCACTTCAGGGACAGGATTTACTGCTGCTCTCTGGGAGCAAAGCCGAGTGCCTCTGAGGACTTTGTTTGGATGACCTCTCAGCTATGTAACAGACCGATTCTGAAAAACATGCTGTGTGTGTGTGTGTGTGCGTGCGCACACGTGTGTGCCTTTGTGGGGAAACATTTGGAGGGATGGATGTTGATGCGAGTCTAAATGTTCTGCATATTCCTGGACTGTGTTTTATGGTGTTGGAGAGGGCTGGTTTCTGTGTGCATGTGTACGCCACATAATAACACCGAGGATGGCATCTTCACGCTGAGGGATTTAAAAAGCAAAGTCTGTTCTTCTGATGGCAAAGCCTGAAACAGTTCAGTCAGTACCTGACAGCTTTATGGATGGCTATGTGATTGGCATGGCCGCTTACTCCTCTTCCATCGAAGGTCAGCACCTGAAACAACAAAATATCTCAGTGTGTGGGTGAACAGCCTGAATCTGGGCATCTAAAAGAGAATTTAAATACACACAGTGAAGAAGAGAAAGTTTTCTGTGGGTTAGTAGAAGGGTTCCTGTGTCTGACTGTGGAGCTGCTTGGCAGCTGACAACTGATATTTAAAAGCCTTTTTCTGTGTGCATGCTTGCACACCAGAGGAAGCAAGGGAAAAAAGAAAGCAGGTCAAAGGGAAAGAAAAACGTGCTGGAGTAAAGACTTCAACCAGGACTTCAGTTTCATCTCCCAACACAACAACTTATTACTAACTGTAAATCTCTTCATTCTTGCTGTCAAAGTGTCAGACGAAGGAAACAATATCATTCGGCGCAACAGCAGTGACTTGTACATGTTGTCATCTGATCATATCTGAGAGTTTTGCTGCATATATCATCAGAGACGAAACGATCCTCCAGCCTAGTTGTTGGTCAGGAGGTATTTTCCTGACAGGATGGGAGGAGACCGTGTGTTTGTTTGTGATATTTGATAAGAGAATCATCTTCCTAAAGAGCTGTGTTTTCCTTTCTGTCATTGCAGCTGTACTTTGTTTCACCAGCGTTTCACTATTTTTGCCCTTGTTGAGATAGACCGGATGAAAATTCTTTGATTCTAAATTAGCCACATTCCCATTAGCCAATAGTGCCGAGCCACAATGAGGCAGATAAGAATCTCTTTGTAAACACAGAGACTGAATCCAAACTTTCTCCTGCAGCAGAGGCCATTTCCTCTCATTTTCAGGGAGGCTCAAAGTACAGTCTGAGCTGGAACCAAAGGAGGCTGCAGCTGACAGGATTATTACCAAGACCACAGTGAAACTAGGATAATGAGCTAGGAGACTGTGGTGCCAAAACATTTGGTTAAATTAAAAGACAACAACACATGGATGTTGTACACAGAGTGGCGGGGAAATCATGTGTTAACATCTAACAGGAAATGACAGAGAAGCCACGGCTGTGAGAGGCAAGGACTCAGAGCAGAGCTGAGCGAAGAGATCCTGTACAACGTTACACTGTTTATGTCTGTTTATATCTGTGAGGGAGCGTACCATGTTGAAGGAGTGATCTCTGATGTGGTTCACAATAAGAGAGGAGACCAATGAGACGCTCCATTCTGCTTTGGGATCGTCAGGAAGTTTTCTGCAAGACAAAGACAGGGAATCTGTTAAATCACCATAATATAACAACAGTGTTTTACTGAGTTACAGGAGTTCATTGTGTCTGCATTGTTACAAAAACTCAAGGGCAATCTACACCACATAAGCATGCTGTGTGTCTCAGCACCAGGTTTCTGCACAGTGAAGATTTAACCGTGTGTTTGAAGAAAAGACTGTTGAGGAATGCAAACACAAGGGAGTGCTAGGAAGTCCGGGGGTTAAGGGTCGGAAGGCCCCCAGCATCATGTTCATCTGAAGCTACAGCCTGGAGGAAACACGGAGCGGATGGAGCATACATCAAACATCATACTTGGCCGGCGCAAGCTCTCGGCCTACTAAACATGAACGCTCTGCGTTTGTTTGGCAGATAACCAATTTTTATTCTCAGTTTAAAAAATAAGAAATTAGCTTTTTCATGATTCCCCTTGAATTTGTGAAACCAGAAGAAACACATACGGAGAGGAGTTTCAAAATGATCGGACACATATGAGTAGGGCCAACAGAGTTCAAGTGAAGGACAAAGTCCTGAGGGTTTCATGTCCTGTGTTTCAAGCAACAGAAATTACAGTTTGAAACAACATCTATGATGTGTTGTTGTACATTTAGGGAGGCACATGGGTGTGTGCGTGCATTTGTATGTATATATATTAGTGCATTAGGAGGGGGGAGGTGGTGTCAACAGTTGTTCCCCTCCCCGTGGTTGCTAACAATGAGCCAGGACAGATGAGCTCGCAGAGGGAAGTGATGGATTAGGCCACAAATCTATTGGCTGCCGGTGATGTGAGGGTCAGGCTTTGGTGTGAGGGGTGGCAGGGCGGGGGCGTATGTCACAGGGAGGAGGGGTGGAGGGTCGGGGGTTCAGAGATAGTTTAAAACTGTCATTGAGTGAAAGCATGGTCACATGGTTATGTTGTGTGTTATGTTGTGTTGTGTGTTGTTATGTTGTGTGTTATGTTATGTTGTGTTGTGTGTTATGTTGTGTGTTATGTTGTGTTGTGTGTTATGTTATGTTGTGTGTTATGTTATGTTGTGTTGTGTGTTATGTTGTGTGTTATGTTGTGTGTTGTGTGTTATGTTATGTTGTGTGTTATGTTATGTTGTGTTGTGTGTTATGTTGTGTGTTATGTTATGTTGTGTGTTATGTTGTGTTGTGTGTTATGTTGTGTGCTATGTTGTGTTGTGTGTTATGTTGTTTGTTGTGTTGTGTTGTGTGTTATGTTATGTTGTGTTGTGTGTTATGTTGTGTTGTGTGTTATGTTATGTTGTGTTGTGTGTTATGTTGTGTGTTATGTTGTGTGTTGTGTGTTATGTTATGTTGTGTGTTATGTTATGTTGTGTTGTGTGTTATGTTGTGTGTTATGTTGTGTGTTATGTTGTGTGTTATGTTATGTTGTGTTGTGTGTTATGTTGTGTGTTATGTTGTGTGTTGTGTGTTATGTTATGTTGTGTGTTATGTTATGTTGTGTTGTGTGTTATGTTGTGTGTTATGTTATGTTGTGTGTTATGTTGTGTTGTGTGTTATGTTGTGTGCTATGTTGTGTTGTGTGTTATGTTGTTTGTTGTGTTGTGTTGTGTGTTATGTTATGTTGTGTTGTGTGTTATGTTGTGTTGTGTGTTATGTTATGTTGTGTTGTGTGTTATGTTGTGTGTTATGTTGTGTGTTGTGTGTTATGTTATGTTGTGTGTTATGTTATGTTGTGTTGTGTGTTATGTTGTGTGTTATGTTATGTTGTGTGTTATGTTGTGTGTTGTGTGTTATGTTATGTTGTGTGTTATGTTATGTTGTGTTGTGTGTTATGTTGTGTTGTGTGTTATGTTGTGTGTTATGTTGTGTTGTGTGTTATGTTGTGTGTTATGTTGTGTTGTGTGTTATGTTGTGTTGTGTGTTATGTTGTGTGCTATGTTGTGTTGTGTGTTATGTTGTTTGTTGTGTTGTGTTGTGTGTTATGTTGTGTTGTGTGTTATGTTGTGTGTTATGTTATGTGTTATGTTGTGTTGTGTGTTATGTTATGTTGTGTTGTGTGTTATGTTATGTTGTGTGTTATGTTGTGTTGTGTGTTATGTTGTGTTGTGTGTTATGTTATGTGTTATGTTGTGTTGTGTGTTATGTTATGTTGTGTGTTATGTTATGTGTTATGTTGTGTTGTGTGTTATGTTATGTTGTGTGTTATGTTGTGTTGTGTGTTATGTTATGTTGTGTGTTATGTTGTGTTGTGTGTTATGTTATGTGTTATGTTGTGTTGTGTGTTATGTTATGTTATGTGTTATGTTGTGTTGTGTGTTATGTTATGTTGTGTGTTATGTTATGTGTTATGTTGTGTTGTGTGTTATGTTATGTTGTGTGTTATGTTGTGTTGTGTGTTATGTTGTTCGTTATGTTATGTTGTGTGTTATGTTGCGTTGTGTGTTATGTTATGTTGTGTGTTATGTTGTGTTGTGTGTTATGTTGTTCGTTATGTTATGTTGTGTGTTATGTTGTGTTGTGTGTTATGTTATGTTGTGTGTTATGTTGTGTGTTATGTTATGTTGTGTGCTATGTTATGTTGTGTGTTATGTTGTGTTGTGTGTTATGTTGTTCGTTATGTTATGTTGTGTGTTATGTTATGTTGTGTGCTATGTTATGTTGTGTTATGTTATGTTGTGTGTTATGTTGTGTTGTGTGTTATGTTATGTTGTGTGTTATGTTATGTTGTGTGTTATGTTATGTTGTGTGCTATGTTATGTTGTGTGCTATGTTATGTTGTGTTATGTTATGTTGTGTTGTGTGTTATGTTATGTTGTGTTATGTTATGTTGTGTTGTGTGTTATGTTATGTTGTGTGTTATGTTGTGTTGTGTGTTATGTTATGTTGTGTTATGTTATGTTGTGTTGTGTGTTATGTTATGTTGTGTTATGTTATGTTGTGTTGTGTGTTATGTTATGTTGTGTGTTATGTTATGTTGTGTGTTATGTTATGTTGTGTATTATGTTATGTTGTGTGCTATGTTATGTTGTGTGCTATGTTATGTTGTGTTATGTTATGTTGTGTTGTGTGTTATGTTGTGTTGTGTGTTATGTTATGTGTTATGTTATGTTGTGTGTTATGTTGTGTGTTATGTTATGTTGTGTGCTATGTTATGTTGTGTGTTATGTTATGTTGTGTGCTATGTTATGTTGTGTGTTATGTTATGTTGTGTGTTATGTTGTGTTGTGTGCTATGTTATGTTGTGTGTTATGTTATGTTGTGTGCTATGTTATGTTGTGTGCTATGTTATGTTGTGTGTTATGTTATGTTGTGTGCTATGTTATGTTGTGTGTTATGTTATGTTGTGTGTTATGTTGTGTTGTGTGCTATGTTATGTTGTGTGTTATGTTATGTTGTGTTATGTTGTGTTGTGTGTTATGTTATGTTGTGTTATGTTATGTTGTGTTGTGTGTTATGTTATGTTGTGTTATGTTGTGTTATGTTGTGTGTTATGTTATGTTGTGTTATGTTGTGTGTTATGTTATGTTGTGTGCTATGTTATGTTATGTTGTGTGCTATGTTATGTTGCGTTGTGTGTTATGTTATGTGTTATGTTATGTTGTGTGTTATGTTGTGTGTTATGTTATGTTGCGTTGTGTGTTATGTTGTGTGTTATGTTGTGTGCTATGTTATGTTGTGTTATGTTATGTTGTGTTGTGTGTTATGTTATGTTGTGTGCTATGTTATGTTGTGTTGTGTCTTATGTTATGTTGTGCTGTGTGTTATGTTGTGTGTTATGTTGTGTTGGGTGTTATGTTGTGTGTTATGTTGTGCTGTGTGTTATGTTGTGTGTTATGTTGTGTTGTGTGTTATGTTGTGTGTTATGTTATGTAGTGTGTTATGTTGTGTGTTATGTTGTGTTGTGTGTTACGTTGTGTGTTATGTTGTGTTGTGTGTTATGTTGTGTGTTATGTTGTGTGTTATGTTATGTTGTGTGTTATGTTATGTTGTGTGTTATGTTGTGTGTTATGTTGTATGTTGTGTGTTATGTTGTGTGTTATGTTGTGTTATGTTGTGTGTTATGTTGTGTGTTATGTTGTGTTATGTTGTGTGTTATGTTATGTGTTATGTTGTGTTGTGTGTTATGTTATGTTGTGTGTTATGTTATGTTGTGTGTTATTTTGTGTCGTGTGTTATGTTGTGTGTTATGTTGTGTTGTGTGTTATGTTGTGTGTTATGTTATGTGTTATGTTCTGTGTTATGTTGTGTGTTATGTTGTGTGTTATGTTGTGTTGTGTGTTATGTTGTGTGTTATGTTATGTGTTATGTTGTGTTGTGTGTTATGTTGTGTGTTATGTTGTGTGTTATGTTGTTCGTTATGTTATGTTGTGTTATGTGTTATGTTGTGTTGTGTGTTATGTTGTGTGTTATGTTGTTCGTTATGTTATGTTGTGTTGTGTGTTATGTTGTGTGTTATGTTGTGTGTTATGTTGTGTTGTGTGTTATGTTGTGTGTTATGTTGTGTAGTGTGTTATGTTGTGTTGTGTGTTATGTTGTGTTGTGTGTTATGTTGTGTTATGTCGTGTTGTGTGTTATGTCGTGTTGTGTGTTATGTTATGTTGTTTGTTATGTTATGTTATGTTGTGTGTTATGTTATGTTGTGTGTTATTTAGTGTGTTATGTAGTGTTGTGTGTTATGTCGTGTTGTGTGTTATGTTAAGTTGTTTGTTAGGTTATGTTATGTTGTGTGCTATGTTGTATTGTGTGTTATGTTGTGTTGTATGTTATGTTATGTTGTGTGTTATGTTGTGTGTTATGTTGTTGTGTGTTACTTTGGGACAGGAGTTTATTAAAAAACACACATAAGGATAACATTTTTCTGCCTTCTGCCATCCAGAGGTAAAGTGATTAGAGTGAGAAAATATGAGGAAAAAAAGCAACGAGGTCTGTAAATTAACAAAACACAAGCTTAAAGTCATCTTTGATGTCTGACTGAAAGCTCATAAAAACAAAAAGAGGGTTTTGTGAGAATTTGGCCAAAGTGCATAAACATTAAGTATCATAATGAGGTCACAGCTTCTCTGCACTGTAGCTCAATCTGTGTTTTTAAGCTGCACCGCTTTCTCACTGTTGCATTTATTCATCTATTTTTTCAGACATTTTGCCTTACAGCACAAAAACCGCAGCTAAGACACCTGACCTTTCTCAGGCAGGATGTAGACTCACTGTCAGCTCAGCCATGGCAACAGAGCAAAATGTCCTAAAGTAACCTCCCCGGCTCCCCCCTTTGCAGCTTTGCATGTGGAAGTCTAATTGCTTGCAGGCATCTGTATGCAGTTGTTGAACTTTGGCCCAGTAAGGGGATTCTGTGTGTGTGTGTGTGTGTGTGTGTGTGTGTGCGTGCGTGCGTGCGTGCGTGCGTGCGTGCGTGCGTGCGTGCGTGCGTGCGTGTGTGTGCGTGAGAGTGTGTGTGTGTCACAGAGGGCTTGGTTAGTCTGGTCACGTGGACCACAGGCCTGTGAAACTGCCAGACTTCTGTCCACACAGTCAGATTAAATGTCCTGCTGGGAACGGCTGAGATGTCACAGCAAACTGACAGCACGCCCACAGTATCCCACTGTAATAAGGCAGCTACAACTACAGTAACAACAGCAGTACACACATTGTTCCACGATGATTTAGAGATATTTGTGGGTGCAGCTTTTTGCTATGAGTCACCCATGTTGAGGTAGTAAACTGTCATGAAAAAAGACCATGGAAATAATGTTTTTTGGTGTTGTTTTAAAAGCAAATGGTGAAGAAAAAGATCTCTAAGATCACAAAATAATTAAGTTATTTAAGCAATAACACACTCGGGTCATGATGTCACGGCTGTGATTACCTGTAGCGCAAGGCTGCGTATGCCGCGCTGATATGCAGTACACCATGACCTCGAGTGTGATAACGCTTTTATACAACAGTTATACAAGCAGTGAATAGTAGTAACGACAGATTTATTTTTGCTCCACCAACTCTACTAGTTCCACAACTTAACTGAATCTGGACTGTTGTTGCCGAGCAACCCAAACATCCTCCTGCTCTCTGTGTCTCCAGGTGACCACAGATCAGCTGTTTTTATCATGTACATGTATCTGTTTGTTTTAATTGATCAACCAGTGAAATCAGAGTCTGTGTGTGACTCAGAGGTACCAGCTCGATCACTGTAGACACACGGCCTGCTGACATGTTGATTAACAGTGTTCAGAACACCTGGCTGGGGCGGAGTGATACACAGGGTGAAAAGTCCCAGTGATGTTGTTCTCTGTATCAGCACTCATGGAACGCCTCTGGTCCAATCAGATCACTTGGTAGGAACTAAATGTTTTATAATGTAAAATATGAGCTAAACATTGATCCTCTTTTTTCCCGAACACAGATAAAACTTCTCTGGGACTGTACATTTAGTCAGACCTTCTGGAACGACCTTAATCTTTTGTTCAACAGAAAATGAGATACTCAGATCAAGTAAAAAAAAAAAAAAAATTATATAATTTATCTTTTGCCTTAATTAGCAAAATTCCATATACACTAGGGCCGCACAATTAATCAAAACCTTATCGAAATCGCAATATTTGTTAAAGGTGAAATGTGTGTCCAAATACCATTTTAATTTAAATATTGTGCTGCAGAGATGTTCGGGCCTGCACATCACACACAGACGTAAGTATCAAATTCCTTTGTTTGGAACACATCCCAAAAAAAATCACACCAATTATCCAATAATCATTTAATATGTTTTTCAATGAAAATGAGAACTGATGTAAAAAATTATCATTTGCTTCCATATCGCAAATCATATCGAAATCGCAACATAAGTCAAAAAAATCGAAATTAGATAATTTTTCAAAAGCTCTCCTATACGCATCAGAAAATTTCTAAAACAAAAAGGCATCCTTACTGTCTTCATATCTTACTTAAAATCCTTCCTGGACACACATAAATACAACACAAACTGTGTGTCGAGTGTTTGGTGAAGAATTCGATTTTTAATATATTTAAAGCTCCTGTGAGGAGATTTTAGCTGGTTATAAAATTGACTGACATTGATACTGATGCCTCCATGTGAGCTTCAAACGCAAACCAGACCCTCAGCGACGAGACTGATTATACCTACCACTGCTATCTACCACTGCTGGGGGGTAGGTGTCAGACAAGGTGATTAACTGTGTGCTGCCAAATCAACCTTTATTCTATACTTTCTACAGCAGAGGTTCACAGTGGGTGATACGTTTAGCACTTTGTCCACAGGGGGCGCCAAAATCAACACAAACCAAAAGTTCCTCATTGGAGCTTTAAAGGTACATTACATAATTTGGTTTGTTTGTCTTATTTTATTTATTGATACTATTTCTTGTATCTGTGGTCCAGCTCGAGCTCACAGTGCCTTGTTGTTCCTGAGGGGTAATGCACAAAAGTAGAATAAAGAAATCCAGGATAACTGAGAAAGCCTAGCTTGACCTAGTTTAATCTGCGCATCCTGATTTAATTGGTTGCAGGTTCGCCGAGCCAGGATGAGAAGGTGCAGCTATGTCAAGCCAGGTGCAGATAGTCAGGATAAGTGAACGTTCAAGGCATTCTTAAATAGACCACGGGATCGATCACAGAATCACGGATGGAAAAATGGAGAGAAAGACTCGTGCATCGTACTTTTCATCAGCAGAACAGCAGCTCCTCATGGAGATATGCGAAGAAATGAAACACATAATCAGAAAAAAAGGAAATACAGCTGTTATAATTAAAGAACGAGAGAAAGCCTGGCAGACTATAGCGGACCAGCTGAATGCATAAGCAGTGCAAAAATGTACAATTATTAAACAGTGCTCCACTGAAACTGTCTTACTTTTCAAGTCCAATAATTAACAGTTGTACATTTTGCCTTAAATGTGACAAGTGGATGTGCATGTTACTCAGGAAATGTAGATTATCATTAAGATAAATTGCAAACAATTATCCACAATGTGCGCCTATTTATTCTGTCCACTTTATTTAATCTATTTATCTATCTTGTGTTTTCTGTATTGTATCTATTTATCTATCATTCATTAATTCATTAATTAGCTGCAAAGAATAAATCTCCATGGTAACTTGACCGGGTTTAATATAACTTGCTTTCATGCAACTGAGTCAAGGCTAGATTCAGCCAGGATAGTTGGAAAATCCCAGCTTAATCCCTTATCTTGGTTTAGTGTAATACCCCTCAGGTGTTGAATCTGCTGTAAGTAACAATATGAGGCTAAAGTAAATGAAGTTGTCTGCATGAGTCAGTAAATGGGAAATTCAACGGTTTGACTATGCAGGGGCCAGAGTGTGTGTGCATGTCTGTGTGTGTGTGTGTGTGCTGGTGACAAATGCATCCAGGATAAAAGCACAGCCAGAGGTCAGTGACAATGCTGGAACATCTCACCGCTATTTACTGCGGCCTGCCATGTGCTTATAAATCAGCTGGGGCTATTTTTACCGCTGATCAATGTATATTTAAAGCGTGTGGATATTGGGTGTTACTGAGATGAATCAGCTTTGCTTTCCAGAAAGCAGTGCTGAGCTCTTTGTTTACATCCTTACAGAGAATTACCACTGATCCAATTAAAAAGCTTTCAGTACTTCCGGGTATAAAGTTTGATATCCTGAAATATGTCGAACAATTTCAGTCCTAAAAGAAACGAGGTGTTGCGGAGACTCTGCTCAGTTTGATGGATAATGTAAGGGAGAAGTGGAACGGTTGGATTTGTGCAGCGAGCAGCTCTAATGGAGTCCAGGGAGCAGACAGAGGTCAGGCCGGTGCAAGTGGAGAGGCAGCCGAGCGTGCTCAGATCGAGCTTGATCACAAAGGCCCCAACATGCACTGGGGCCCCAGATACTGTCAACACAGCTGTCCTATTCACTGAGCATTAAAGGGAAAATCCTATTTTAAAACAGAATTCACGTGTTATTCCAGTTATTTCACAGGCTACAGTTGTAGGGAGAAAGTCTCGCACACAGATCTGTCATCGGGAAACACGACCCAGACTGAGCGCTGGACTTTAGCTTTGAAGATGAGTCCAGTAGATCCAGTGTATCACATTACTGATAAATGTCATGACTTTACACTCCATCTAGTCTGATACTGAGACATTATGGACTAATTCATAATACAGTTTTATCCGGTTTGACAATATCTTGATGTCAGTCAACTTCATTTGAGCGCTGTGAGAAACTTTTGGTTTGTGTTGATTTTGGCGCCCCCTGTGGACAAAGCCGTACCTCTGATCTCTTTGCTGATTTTGTCCTGTTCATGCTGAAGTGGTGGTTTTTAAGAAAAAACCTGCTTCCTTCACCAGTCAAATGCATCACTCACTTTAAATGTTTGCCCTAAAAAATATAAACAAAGGCAGCTTGCAGGTAATCGCTTGGTTTAACACCTGCCCCCCCGCCAGCTGTTCCAGGCATTAAAAATAACTATAGAGAAATACCAGCGGAAAAACTCCTCACAGGAGCTTTAAGATTATCTCTACTACATGTGTACTGTGGAGTTTTGTTTGCACTCACTCTACTCCCGAAACATTGTGTTCAAAGTATTTCAAACCCAGCATGCTTCACATGCATGCTTTCTTGCTAACAGTCTTCTTCTACACTCTTTGCTGACACACTGCTGCATATGTCGGAGTACTGCTGCCACCTATGGATCAGTGGAGCAGAGTGAACCCATTGAGAGGAACGTACTGTGCTGTAGATTACGTCACATGTATGGAATAAACAAAGCAGGGAAGCCATAATAGAAAAACTGCTACTAGAACACTATTAGAGGATAAAAAAAGAATACAAGGTTAAAAAAACATCTTATAATCTTATAACAGGAGCATTTGCATCACAGTTGGTCTCATATATAGTTTGTACACTGCTAGAATTATATACATTTGAACCCAGACAAAAGGAGTGTCTCTTTAGTCCGTAAGTGTAACAAAAAATCAAACACATGAACTGAAGTGCCATTTAGTAGGCAGTAGCAACTATCAAGGCTGAATTCCCAATACACAGCACACTTCCTGGTTTGTGTGTGTGCGTAACAAAAACATAATACAACCCAGCCTAGCATACAAACGCAAGGCGAAGAGTTTCATCCCTCAAACCTCGAGGATCTGCTCTCTGTTTTGTTCTTTGATAGCATCACATAAAAGTCTCAGCTCCTGAGCCGAGGAGCTCGTCGTCATAGCTGCTGTGCTTGTTTTAGGCTTTGCGTTATCTCAGAAGACTTCAGTGAAAGCCTTCTAAACACGAGAGATTTGTCTGGAGATCAGTTCTGCAAATGATGTATATGAGCAGCACTAAACTCCAGTCTTCACTGTCTTACACATCATCCGTCTAAAGTCTGAATACGTTTGTAGGAAAACCAAACAAACAGTCGTTCTGTTTCTGTTGGTCTGTACAACAGTCGTTTCCCACAGCTAACAGGAGCACTGCTCACAGCTGCAAAAACAGGAGAAGATGTGATACGCCAACTCTGTGGATCTAATATCCTCTACAGTTACCTGATTCACAACAGCATCTTGGCAGGTCATTACAAAGGAAGCAGTGAGAAAACAAAGGAAATGGTAAATTATGGAACTGAATGTTGGAAATATTTTCCTCCCAAACACTTGGGAGTGTCATGAACAAGCTTTTTGAGATATTGAACGGGACCCGAAAATTATTTACAGTTGATTATAAAAGGACAGAAAATAATAGTCCCAAGATCAGTAGTTTGGAGAAGACTGATGTGGCACGCCCATAACGCCTTTGAATGTTTCATTTTGTTGCAAACTTTTTTTATGGCAGTTTTATGTACATATAGTACATATTCTTGTTTTTTGACCATGTGCTTTATATAAATAAGATAATAGGAGGTTAAACACAAACACACTTAGTATTTGGGCTGAACAATTAATGAAAATGTAGTCAAAATCGTAATATGGCCTACTGCAATTTTCAAATCGGCACAATATTTGTTAAAGGTGAAATGTGTGTTAAAATACCATTTTAATTCAAATATTGTGCCGCAGAGATTTTCTGGCCTACACAGACACATATCAGATATCCTTGTTTGGTACAGATCCTCGCAAATATCACACCATCATCATGTTAATATGTTTTTCAATGAAAATGAGAATAATGATGCAAAAAGTATAGAGGTGAGTTGGGCGTTGTCTGGGCAGTGTGCAGCCACCTTTAAAACACAAACTAATAATTTTAACGTCTAAATGATTGCAGGGCTGCTGTACAGGACTTGATTTCTTTCAGCTTAGTTTACCTGATAAACTGGCAACTGAGAGAAAGGGCAAAAAGTAAGACATGTGAAATGTTAAGGGCTTTTGTTTCTATTCAGATGGTCTAGTTTCAGTTAGAGCCAGATAGATATAGTAGGCCTACATGGGCTTATCACAGATCTAATGGTATCATCATACACGTTTTATGACATGTTCAAATATGAAGCTTTTATAGTGAACTTATAAAACAGAAAACAATACTCTCAGCAGCACATGCAGCACAGCAACATAGCTGAGCAGACGGTGGTCTACACAAGAATCAGTTCAAAGTTCAAAGTTCATATTCTTGAGTTGGGTTATTTGTCCTCAGAAATATCTTAGCACCTCAGCAGAGTCATATCGATGTTAAATCTGTGCATAAGAAAGAAGGAAAAGGTTACTTTTTTATTGAAACCAAAATTCAATATATCGGTTGCCACATCAGTAATCAGTGACTTGTTCCCCTCGAAAATCTGTATCGATATCGGTCTCAATATCCTCTATCAGTCAGGCTCTAGTTTCTATTCTATTTGAGTACTTAAGATGAAAAACTTTCTTTGCTCACAATAAAATGGCCAGTGAGAAAAACAGGGAGAGGTCAAGTCAAGGATGTACATCTGCACATACTTGGGCAGAGAGGGTAAAGAGCAAAGCCAAAGTGTGGTTAGCTATGTACAGACACACAAAGAGAAAAACAGCTTGGAATGACCTACATTAGCTGTGCTCAGAGGATTGCCAAAATTTATCCCACAGTCCTTGGCAGTTGGCTTCGGCAGACATGGACAAGAGGAGGAGGAGGAGGAGGAGGAGGAGGAGGGGTGGAACAGAGGGGGAGAGAGCAGCGAGGGAGAGGGAGCCTGGTTGTGAGTAAGTGGGGCTGGGGCTCTCAAAGTGCTGATTAGGTGTGCATTATGGGCAAACAACAGAATACACAGAAAGGGAAAATGGGCTACACTCCAGTTCAGCAGAAGTGCAGACAGCACTAAGATCAAAGTTCAGCTGTATTCTGTGTGCACAAGATGATAAAACTGGAAAGTCTGTGCATGTGCGTTTGAAAACACACGCACACACACCAACAATGTTCTCTAGGGCAGACAACCTGGGCCGGCTGCCAGCTTATTACTGCGCGTTCCAGGTTAGAGCCAGAGTTCATGCAGCTCTCCTGCTGAGCCAACATGTAGGGACTC
The DNA here is from genome assembly GCF_022749685.1 of Semicossyphus pulcher. NCBI lineage: Eukaryota > Metazoa > Chordata > Actinopteri > Labriformes > Labridae > Semicossyphus > Semicossyphus pulcher. The sequence goes on along the minus strand of NW_027211604.1, from coordinate 24,244,217 downwards.
ACATGTAGGCAGCCCCACGGTTCTTAGAAACTCCAAACATTTTCAAGGGAAAGCTGCAGGATTGATTCACAGGGGAAAAAAATCCCACCTTTTACCACTACTTACTCTGTAACTTGACCTTGCCCATAGCCAGATCCAGGAGGCTGAAAGGCTTACAGCTGCATCAACAACCAAACAAAATGCAGCAGAGATCAGAAGAAGAGTGGGTTTTACAACAATACAGTCGAATATACAGTTTTAAAGTTCTGGCTGTAATGACAACGGCCATGAGTGGAGCCTGTTGATATTTACAGTAGGGCATTTGCAGAAACACTGAAAGAACTAGGCTACAGCTGTTTCTATGCATCATTTATGACCTTCTGTGGTTATAAAAAAAACAATAGTTTAATCAGCAATGTCATCATTTTTTAATTTGCTTTTAAAATCCTTATTTAGTGTTTTCTAGTAGTACTCTACTATAGCACTGCATCCAAGGCTAATCCATGCTCTCTGGAAATACAATCTACCAATCAATCTACCTTGTATACAGCATCTTGATATATAATTTATATTATATATAATTTATCTATAATTAATTGTTTTAATATATATTTATATGTATAACCCTGTACACAGTACTTGTTGTCCTTGTTTTAAGCATATTTCTGTGTCTGTACATTGAGACTAATGTAAAACTTGTGACAAATTCCCTGTATGTGCACATATACTTGGCCAATAAAGCTGATTCTTATTAAATAAGTCAGAGGTCAAAAACAGAAGTTACATTTTTGTCTGTGAATTTTCATGATCTTGCAACAAAGCTGAAATGTGCAACTATTTATATATGTCCTGAAGAGGAAAACGTAAAAAGAACTTTTGGGAAACTCCTCACATGAGTGAGAGGCACCGTATGTCTGAGAAGCACTGCTCAAAAGTTCTCCATCGCATGCACTTATCCTTGAACATTGTACATGGTACGACATTGTACTAAACAACTCCATGTATAGATCTGGATCTAAGGGGGTCAAATGGTTGGTTGTGAAGAAGGGATAGGGAGGGCCAGGTGGGTGGGATAGGGTGGGATAGGGTGGGATAGGGTGGGGTGGGTGGCAGGATGGGTTGGTTTTTTTTCAAATTGCAACTGCCTATATATTTCAGCTGTACTATGTTTGTTCATGTTTTCATTATCAATGTGTGCTGCAAACAAATGTACTTTGAGTATAACTGGAAATCAATAAAAATGGCTAAAAATAAGTTTTCCATCACAAAAAACATCAATGAATTGACACTTTTATACATAATCTAAACAGTCAGCATGCAGGTCTGAGGACTGCATTTAGCTCATCAATATAAGGGACCTGCTTAAGCAGCTGCAATTGATTGTGAGAATGTATATTAAATTTAACTTTAATTTGGGAGTGAAGAGGTAAATTATGTCATTGAATTAATAGGCAAAACCCTTCCTCACAATAATGTTAACCAGCCCTGTAGTCATCCTAAGTACCAGATTTCCCATTAGGAATTGTTTATATAGACTAATCCACTGTGACTGCTCAAATAGACTGATAGAGTTCCACCACGGACAGCTTTTTAGAAACTAAATTGTAAAATAAGTGAGTTAAAAATTGTTTTTCAATTTTAAAACTTGCATGCTTTCCTTTTTAAAAATTGATACATGAATACATCTAGATACTGTAGATAGATATATGGATAGACACATTCATGTCAGATTGGAATTTTAAATCTTTTTTTTTATGTCTCTGTGTCCCACAGCAGGGGAGATCATTTATTTCCCCTGTGACACAGAGGTAATCAACAGGCCGGGTTGATCTGCTCTGTTGTAGTGAGAATGAATGGGTGTCATCTATGGTTAACTCCTTATTTGTTCCTTTAGACACTGGGGGTGGGGAGGGGACTGATGGGCTCCAACAGGCACACATGCTGAGAGATCACTGCTAAAATGAAGGCAGCGCATTACCTATCTATTAAGTGATTTTTATAGCAAACACATTTTTGATTCATATTAAGAGTCAGGAATAGACATGTACCATACCATCATTTTTAACCTACCAATATAGATATTTAACAGTGTAAATTCTTACAACCCAACACAACTCGGAGCCAAAACATTAGATGCAGCAAAATGATATGTAGTGTGTCAGGTGCAGACGGCAGCTTACTTGTGGTCTATTATGGTGACTCTGGAGTCTGGTATCCCCAAAACGGCACAGCTGTTGAGAAGTTCTTGTTTACGCAGAGCCCCTTGATTGTAGTAGTTTCCTGTATAACAATTGCAGGACAGATCAAGCTACAGATGTAACGTATATATGAGAGTGCCTTGTTAGCCTTGTTTTTTTGTTTTCATTTTTTAGGATGAGGAACACCAATATAAATTAGCATAATCTAGCAGAGCAAGCTGCTCTTATATCCTTTAGCTCAATTTTGTTTTTTAACATATTTCATGCGGGGCTTTACCCTTTCGTCTTGGTCTTAGGTAAATCTTTATCCAATGAAAATTTGAAAAGACCAGGCTGGCTTACATGTGACAGTAGAGAGTGATTGATTCACCTAAAAAATCTCAAGTACAACACCAGCATACAGTTCCCTGAAACCTGATTCTAGGCTGTTCATTATGCTGACACAAAATAATTTAATTTTAGTTGAAATAGTTTTCAGCTCTCGCTTTTTGCAGAAAACATATGGTCACTAAAATATATTTTTAAGTTATAAAAGCTAAATCAGAACCAGTTTAAAGCAAAAGCTCCTAATCTTTTAGCATAATGCTGTCAGTTATTAAACCAAATACAGATGCTCTATCTATTACTTATCACAACTACTTAAGCTTAACTTACTTAGCTTAACTACTTAAGGAATGATAATGGAAATGCAAACATTATATGTGTCATGTTTTACTTAATGTTTGACAGAACCAAGTCACTAACTGTTAACTCACGTGCGTAACACATGCAACTGAAACTAGCTAATGTCAGTTAGCAGCAAGCCACACGATTAATAATTAATCATCCACATCTTTCCAGTGACTTAGAGTTATAAAAGCGAACAATGGTATAATGTCACCGTACCTTCAGACAAACACAGCAAATGAACGCTGGCATTTATTTCAACCAGTCGTATAATCGTTGGCGCGAAGAACATACATTCATCATCCGGATGCGCAGTTACAATCAGAGCTCTGATATCAGCGCCGTTTGTTTCTTTGTTTGAATAAACATTTATTAAATGTCTCAAGGACTTCATCAAAGTTCGTCGGTGTCGGTAGTAAATGCATTTTATCAAAATCAGATAGGATAATACTAAGAAGACAACCAGGTAAACAGTCATTATTTTGACCGATACCGTAAACAATCCGTGTAAAGACAAAAGTCAAACATGCAAATGGTTCCATGTATAAAAAAATATGCAGTTTGTCTGATATAGATATTTTACATTAAAGTCTTCTCTGAAGAAGCCAATAAGTATCGTAACTAAGTCGAGCAAAGAAATATCTTCCAATTTCAGCGCCACAATAGTATATTTTGATCTCTTGGATATACTATCGCACTCCAAGTTCGTTTGAGTTTAATTCAACTTACTAGAAGAACAGAGGCACAAGTACGATAGAGAATATTTTTTTGGAGATCTTGAATAAAAAGTATCTGGAAAATGTTGAAGAAATGTATGTAAATCAAGCGACATTCATGGTTTTTAAAGGGGGGAAATTACAAACACCAGGAACATTAGTGTTTGAGGGGAAGATTTAGCTGTCACACCGTATTTTCCTTAAAGGTACATAAAAATAAAAAAGACAAATTTAAAGTAATAATCGAAAGAGTAAACTACCATCTTCATTACTTTGTAAATCTGTCTTTTTTACTCTGCTTTGTGAGAACATATTTGTTGCGAGGTCCAGTGCCGTGTGGATTCAACCGGGTTGGGACAATTTATTTTATCCTTTTAGGACATCGACCGACAAATGCGGCGCAGCCTTCGGTCTGCCTAGTCGTCCACAGCTCACAACCCGCGGATTTACAATCAACAATTGACACATAATTCTGTCCGTGGGTACCTTTCTCTGCCATCGGTATATTTTCTAAATATGAGGTGAGTACAAATCGCTAAAATGCAGCAAAGCAACATGTATAATTAGCACGCTATTTAAGCGCCCCGGTCTACGCTGAAAATCTGCCTTGCAAGATGGCGACGTGGTTGAGAATTCAAAGGTGAAATACAGGCTAAGTTAGCTAGCTCGCGACAACAACAACATCTTAAACGCTGTATTAACACACTGAAGTGATAAAGCTGGACATAGATTTTAGTTAACGTTTATAACTGTGCATGTTTTTGACGCATTTCCGGAAAAGCTGCCTGTTGTGGAAATAGTCCCATCCCCCAAGATAAGCTACAAATCCAATTGCGTTTATATGACAGTGTGTTGTTTAAAGACAACAATAACACACAGCAGCAGTATTTCTCACTGCTAGGCTGCATGAGGCCATGAAGTTCACAATGGCTGCTGGGTTTGGATAGAAATAGTCCTAGAACCGTTGCAAATGCTGTCTATAATTAACTTTGATAAGAACCTAATTGTGAAAAAATAGGAAAATAGATGCTTCTAGTATTTAAATGCATTAAACCACATTGGAAATACAATTACAACCTATTGGAAATGGAAACAACTGAGGAAGGGGAACTCAAAGGCGAATGTAGCTTCAGACACTTCTATCTACATTTCTGCCCAATGTTAAAAGTGTCAGACAGGAATACAGCTTTAACTTTACTTTGAAAGGTCACTTAAACAATTCGCATCATGGATCTTGTAGCAATAAAAAAGGCAGGAATTTTAACTCAGAAACATGTTATGGTTTGTCTAATTACTCATCATGGCTGCAACAGCTGATTCTGATGGTTAGCATGTCAATATTATCCTAAGTATTAATTTCCTTTGGCTGTAAAAAACAAACAAACCAATAATTAAATTATAGGGATTTAATACAGGAGGATGCTGCACAGACTCCTACCAGCGGGTCAGTTTTTTAAGATATATTATTTCTTCATTGGGAGCACAGAGGAGGAGATTATATGTCAGTAACACTCACCTAACACACGTTAAGGAACAGGTATAATTTAAAATGTATTACCAAAATTGTGTGGCTTGAATAAGATAGTGCTTTGTACGTATTTGTTCAATACAGGAGACATCCAGTCGTCACAATCCATACAGAAACATCATCCAACATAACAAACACTTTACTTAAAACTATCCCCATCAGCATCAGTGCAACAATTCTTGTTTCCCTTTGTATTGTCAGCCATACTGGTAAATATTTGGTCATCCTCCCAATATACATCATGTAGGTCCCTATTTTTTAAGATTATTCTATTTCATTCAAGAGCCTTACCAATTTCAGTAAAAAAACATCCACCAGAAGCATTGACTGCAGTGGGTTCTTTTTTATTTTTAAGTCACTTTTTCAAGACATCAACGATATTTTTAGTATCATTTCTGAAACTGTGAAGTTGGCACCAAACTCTGTGGCCTGTGGTTTGAAATTAAATAAAGCTTCCCTCCCTGGTTATGGTGGCAGTTGTTGTAGCTTTTCCAACCCTGAAGTTAGCATCATAATGTCTTGGCATGCTGGTCAAGCTGTAAATCTTGCAGACCTAGATTAAAAATGAGAGAGCAAGCAGAACACAGACTCATGAGATGAAACCCTGAGATGAATGACAAAAAGAGCCAAAATATATGGTCATGTTTTTATTGCCTAAACCAGCAGGAAGGGATGTTTCCTGTGTGTGTTTGGCAGCATATTTTTGTTCCCAAAAAGATCAGACCAAATACAAAATCTAGAGTATTGTGATATCATGTGTGTAAGCTTTTTGTAGTTAGTCAGAGAACAGACATTCAACATAATGTGCCACATTGCTTCCTGGCTCTGTTCTTCGTACACTGCTTAACTGATCCCACTAACACGATATTAAGCAACTTAATTAAGCAAATAAACTATGTAGTTTCCTTCCAACTAACAGGTTTGTTGAATTGGAAGTGGAGGATCAAAACTATAAACACGGCTTTTATGATTGATTTGCCTGACATGTAGCCTACGGTTAGAGATGGCGTCTTTTCACCACAGCTGCACAGCAGTTTGTTAACATCTGAGTAATTCAGGATGTAAAAAACATTGTCGCTGTGAAATGACACACCCTGCACATCCCTTTAATAAACAGAGGATTGTTTCTACGAGAGACGAAGATGCATGAGCAATTAATAGTAATATATGACTTAAATGTTTTATGATGTTTTAAAATGCTTTAAAATTTAGAGGAGAATTTGATCATTTCTGGGTTTTGCACATTTTTTCCCTACTAATAGGGATGCACGATATTGGATTTTTTGCCGATATTTTCCAACCCTTTTTGGCGATCGCCGATTTCCTTACCGATATATTAGGCACATGTTTTTTTCCACCTAATTGCAGAGAACATCAAGTCTCCCCATGTAGTGGTATTGATATCATGCCTACTCTTAAATAAAAGTACAGGAAAACTACTTATACTTAGGTTATGTACAAAATGCCATATTTATTTGTAAGTAACACTTTCAAATAAAACTGTAATATTCGTACAACTTAGACAGGCTTGGATGATAACATTTGTTGAGCAACCATTGCAAATAGCAACCTTGCTGTCTGTTTCGGAAACTTTGAAAAGTACCGTGGACATCCTGCACCATTCGTCGCTTGACAGAAGAGGCGTGGTGCAGGCAGTCTGTGCTCACACTCGTGCCGAGTTAATGTCTTAGCATTACGTCAAGCTTTTTTAGGTATTCATCGAGCATTTAGGAAGAATTAAAGGGGAAGATATCTACAAAAAGAAATCACATATCGGCCGATAACATGTCAATAATATCGTGCATCCGTACCTACACATGTTCTAATTAAACTCACTTTTTAAGAATACTCTATATAAATATCAATAAAGCAAAAACAGCTCCAAATAACGGCTCTTCTTCTGCTAGTGAAAGGAAACACTGGGGCCTGTAGCATAAAAGCCTGTGCCTGCACACATAGAATTTACAATTTGTGGACATAACTAACATTAGCCACACACCCATATCACTTGAAACAATAACCAGTCCATACTCCATCAGCGTGTGGCATCACAGCACATCTTATGTACACATGGCACAGAGGCGGCACGATACCTGATAACCAGCATGAGATAATGAACAACTTAAAATGTTCTCTGACAAAATAAGACAATAGTTACACACTGTCATGAACACGAGTTTTGTTCTTGAAACTGCATTTATAACATTATTAGACGGAAATGCAGCTCAACCATGTCATGTGACGTGTGACCTCAGTACAGTATTAGAACAAATGTTACTCAGAAAACTGCAGATGAACTTCTAACTTCCGTGGCTTCACATTCTAGACACACGACCACAGAATATTCATGCCAGAGTTTGTTCTCTGAACATCACACTGACCTTCACACGATCCTCTCATCAAGGTTTCATCAAGTCTTGCTTCTGTTTGTTGCTCATAGTCGAGTTTTTTTTTACTTTATCAATTAATGGTATTATGATTCTCCTAATCCACGCCACCATTTCATTTATCCATTTTTTTTAGCTTCCATGTGAATTCATCTACATGCACATAAATGCAGCACTAGTATTATGCACCTGACACTTTTACAAATTTGATGTAGGTCTTAATTATTTCACTTATACCGAAATGATTACGAACATTCCTCTTAATATGTCATAATAAGCCAGAAGCCCAGTATACTACTACTGCAGATGTAAAATCAGTGATCAAGTTTAAAACAGTAACCGTGATGTGAAGCTTGTCATTACCAGTAAGCAGAACACAAACATTGGCAGCATTAAACAGAGCATGTTCTGCTTTGAGATCCTGAATAATGTAGCATTTTCTCACCAGCACATCTCCGATATGCTGCTATCATTCAGGGTTTAAAGGCATTCTTCCTACGGCACTTTCAAAATATTTGTCTCAGTTGGTTTTTTTACTGCAGTATGCGACACACCACCTATTGCCCGTTTACAGTCAACCACCAGTGTGCCAGCCTGGGGTTAGTTGCAGTATGTACAGCTGCATGTAAACAGGAATATAAGCGGAACATTTATTTCACATGGCCAAACAATAAATGCACTAAGAATAAGGGCCAAGGCCAGAATATTTTTCCCTGTTAACGTAATTTCATTGTTTCTCCGACTTCTCTGACTCCGGCAAACGACCATAGTGTCTCCAACAGTGCAGCTGCAGGCTACCAGAAAGCTATACTGTGTCCTCCTTTATCTTTAAAAACAAATGATCTGCATACAGAATCCTTTGGGGAGGGAGAAAACTTGGGGTGTCAGAAGCAGGTCATTTGCTGTAATGCATCACTGAAGGTTTTTATAAACCTTCATAAACAGACATCTGCATCTAAGTGCAGGTATGAATCTGTTTGTAGAAGTCGTCTCTCAAAGCCAACTCCATTCCCACGTTTGGACTTCATGTTGGACGGTAAACAATTATGAGAACATGGAAATGTCTAGGCCCTGAAATCCCAAATTGCTTACCTGATTAACTGCTTGCTACAGGAGGCTATATTGTCCACAGATGATAGGTTCAGAGATTGTGCTTTGAAGAGTTTCCTTTTTTTCTAACTTGCAAACAGGCGTGTTGTAAAGAAAAAATACCCACATGTGGTGAGTGTTTGAGCTTGTTTAAAGCACAACAGGGTTAAGGCAAATATAACTCGGTTAAGGTGGGGGAATTAAATAAACAGGAAGTTTATAGAGTTCACAACAGATACATCAAGTTTACAGAGCACATCCATGATAGAGGTGCACATCGTGTAATCCTAATCCTGCCTCACCCCCAGCAGTACCTCCACAAGCTATTCCAAGGATATGTTGTCCCATGAGTACAACAGGAAGGCTCTTGAAGTTAGGTTTTATATTTTAAAAAGAAAGGCAGCCTTTATAAACAAATAAATACGAAATGTTTGAATTGTGCAAATTGATAAGATGAATACAAATTCTTCCTGGCAGAGATCAACACAGGGACAAAAAGTGAGTAATGGAGTCAGTCTTCGACTGAAGCTTGTTACAGTATTTCTGGAAACGTCCCCGAGCCTTTTGGAACGTGTTGTTTGAGTAACAGATTTTTTTATAATGTCCTTTAGCCACTCGGACAGGCTGGGTGGGGCAGAGTCCCTCCATCTTGGTAGTACTTCCTGTTTGGGCAAAGAAAAGCTATACACATGTCATCCTCTCCAGTGATCCCAAAAAGCGTGACCAGAGTATTGGCTTTTAGTGGAGGATTATGGATTATACCCCTGTAAAGAGCGAAGTCTAGAATATGTGCATACAGGAAGTCTCACCATTACTATATTGGTCACAGCAGAGGTTCATGTCTGAGTTGATATGAGATAGTTTGGATACATGGACACTTTGGTGCTAGTTAAGAATTTGTTCCTAACCGATAGCTGACCCCCGTTAACTGATCATTCACTGATCATTAGCCGCTAACCGACAGGGTGTATTTTTACATGTATGCATGATAACAAAAGGTTCCAAAACCACATGGTGCTAAATGATATTGACACCAACCAGATGCACCTTTATATTAAACATGAGAAGAACACACGAGAAGGGTCGTACCTGCGGAAGTCTCTCTCTGTATATGTGTGTGTTTCTCCAGCCCCTTTCATACTGCCAGTTCAAGGCGCGATTATTACGCTCTGTCATGTTTCGTCTTCTCTGTAAAACACACTAAGGTGGAATGGTAGGGCGAAGTCGTTCTGCCTCTGAGCCGGCATCGGAGGTAGTAACAGAAGTGAAACGGCGTCTGTGTAAACAGCAGAGCTTGCAGGTTGGAACACAGTGTTGGTGCGTCTGTAAAGCTTGTTTGTTTACACCTTTTACACGTTTTGCTTTCGCAGCGCCAGAATGCTTCGTAAAAACCCACGCTGGGGGGCTTGGTTCAGTGTAAAATGCTGCATGACGGTGGAGCTTCGTTACGGCTTCGTTATGTAAAAAGGGTTTCTGACGGGTATGTGTGGAGGCCCTGCTCGCGACGTGAGGATGGTGATGTTACTCAGATAAAAGAAGAAAAATGCTGAACTTGGTCTGAAATGATACTTGGCCAGCCCGGTTAAACTGTAACTCACAGTGATGAGCACAGAAGTTCCTCTTCTGTGAGCTGGTCTTTGCTTGTAGTCTGACAGCAATATGTACATGAGAATAGAGTCTATGACCGGGTTGTTATCTGCAGCCATGTGCAGAAGTGTGTTTATGGAGATTCATAAAACGTTTTATTGTCGTTGTGTTTATCGATGATGGTGTCTGGGGTTGCATCTTGTCAAATATATTCTGCCCTGTCTCTCTGCACCGCCTTAACCTTTAATAATGGCCACCAATCATCGCATGGTATTGAGCCTTATAAATGTCCTTTTATTCTGTTAAGACAGAAGCCTTTTGGCCAGAGTAAGCCAAAAGGCTAACTTTCAACTGCTGTCCCTCGGCCTGACACACACAACATATAAAAACAGAGCAGGAAAGGCAAAAGATAAACAGGTTAAAAAAGCTTGAGACAATAACACAGCATCATGCAGAGTAGACTTATAAGCAACAATAAATACAAGCTAATGTTAAGCAGACAATCAGCACAAGCAGTTAAAGCATGAGACATAGACACATAACATCACACTACAAAAGACATAAGCAGACAGGAAGTGTGAATAAAACACAGCACGTAAAATGAATTATCTGGAGATAAAGACATTTAAACTATAATGAAAGGTGTAATATTACTGGTATCGTGTCAATATGACTATCCACGGATGATGTGCTCATATCAAACCTGGTGTGTCACTGCAGCCGAGACTGAGCTGCACTGCTCACCTGGGCCGTGTGGCTGCTCTCACCGTTAATATGGGTACTGAAATAAAAACAAAAGGCTCCCCGACACACACACACACACACACACACACACACACACACACACACACACACAGAAGACTCAGGTGTAAGAGATTACAGTCCAGTATTTTGGATAAGATTCTAACCTTATTACCTGCGCTGGCAACAAGAGGAGATATCAGCAGGGCAGAGCTTCAGGCCTGAACTCACCTTATTTGAAAAATATATCAGCATGGCTGTGCTCCCTGATGTCTCTAGTGTTTATGTGACACTAACTTGATAGCTCAACACGCTGTTAATACTTGATTTTCACACATGTAGAATCTAATGCCATCCAGCTCTGCCATGTATTCAGACATGTTTCTCATTATCTGCCTCTCATGTAAGAAGAAGGGTTGGACAAAATATTAGGAACACCTTTCAATTTAATACATTACAGGTTAACACCACTGCAAAAAGGTGTACTCAAATGAATAACTTAAATAAAATCTGGAGATTAAGACGATTGTAAAGGTTTTATATCTGACTCTGCTTTCAGACTTTATTTCATGCAGAAATATAAAAGAGGTTTCAATGTATTCATCTTCATGTTTCCTGTTTACCTTTCCTTCAGGTGGTTTGTGTCTCCAAACATGGTCTAGCTGAGATCTCTGATCTGTGAAGCAGCAGCAGCCCACGAGCACTGAGCCAAGATGTCCAGTAGCTCGGGCTACCCCCCCAGCCAGGGGAGCTTCAGCAGCGAGCAGAGCCGATACCCACCTCATTCTGTCCAGTACACCTTCACAGGCGCACGCCACCAACAGGTAAACCTTTCCTTTAAGAAGTAAAAACTCCTCTATGAGTAATGATAGGAATAAATAATAATAATAATATTACAACCATATCTGTGTAGAAATAAAAGTATTATTGAGGGGATTGACTTCAAAACCGAATAGTTAATGGTTTTCATTTTTTGGCTTGGGTGTGGTTAGTTGATATGTCAGTGGAAGCATGAAAGATAAACCAGGTTCCACATTTTCATTATGTCTTCTGAGAGCTAGATATTTCATGTAGTCTCCTAACCATCACTGCGTCAGCATTTCATTCAAGGTAACACGTTGTGATTGTTTGTTTGAACTCATCCTGATGCAAGATTCAAGCCATATTTAGCCTGATTTTCAAAGCAAAGCATTAGGCTTGAGAAGCACTCAGCACATCACTTAGCTGTTTATATTTAATGTAAACTATACTTTGTTGCAGCGCAGTTCAATAACAAGGTTATGAGAAACATTTGAAGCTAAGTCGGTTAACAAGAGTGTATTTGTATTCAACTTCTGCACGGTATGGGGCACTCTCAGCAGAAGTTCAGCGATATTTGTTCATTTAGCTGCAATCTTTAAATGTATTGCCCTCTAGTCTAAATAGGTAACGTGTATCTGTTGACACCTTGGCGACTGATTTGCAGCTACATGACTGACGTGCTGAAAATGCCAAGTTTGCCATGTTTCGCGTGGCTTAATCCTGAAGCCTCACGGTTGCCAAAAATCTCCTACAAATGCAACAGTCTACTTTAGGCCATGTCTACACGTACACAGGTATTATTGAAAACCGAGTTTTTGCCTCCTTCGTTTCCAAAAAAAAAAAACCTGTCCACACAATCACGGCTATAAAAAATCCTCGTCCAAATGAAAACGCAAAAGCAGAACAGAAACGCTGCCACGAGAACAGCACACCACCAGGCGGAGATATAACTCGGTCATGCAAAAAAGAGGAAGAAGAATGGCAGCCAGTCAAAAGTCTGAAACAATCTATCCCAACGCCTTTGTTCCCCAATATAGTAGACAAGTAACTGTACATATATGTGTAAACATGTAAAAAGTCCTGTTAAGCATCACTATTTATGTCACGTACGTCATTTCACAAGGAATGGCGCCTCATGTGTGACGCCTCACAAAGGAGATAACGCGCACAGCCTGATGTCACGAGCCAAAAACGCCGTTTACCTCGTCGACACGTCTCCGCGGAAACGGACTTTCTAGAGGTCTTCACCCTGGCCGGAGTTTTACTAAAGATCTATTTTCAGTGACCTAAAACGGCGTTTGTGTGGACGAAAGGATGAAACGCAGAAGAAAACGTACGTTTTTAAAAAGTACCTGTGTACGTGTAGACATGGCCTTAGTCAGACAACATACATGTAAAAGACAACTGACTTTCTATGACGTGCATGTTTACTGAAGCTGCATCAAGTTTTAATATCTTAATTCTTAATTACACACTTTTGTCATGACATTTGTTTACAGGTTTGTGTATTCATTAATAACACTCATTGTTATTTTCAGCTCACTTTCCAGTTGCATCTTTGTCTCACTTTTGTGAACGTGAATAATGTTTGTCGGCCATCTTTGATGACATACTTCTTAGAAGCTCACTTTCACAGAAAACCGTCAGGGGTTCATTTCTGGGCATTTGGATTGTTTGCTTAAATCTCGAGTTTGGAAATATTTCCTGTAACTGCCAGGTGTTTGTTCAGGTTTGTTTGGAGGTCACGCTGTGCTGATAACGGTTTTTTTTACGCAGTAGCTTTTTAATAAAATCTTTCAAGTTTCCTGACATCAACACAACAACACAATTCATTTAAGTTTATTCATCCCATATTTCTGGTTAGCTTTAACATTTTATTCTGACTCCCAACAACATTGAAGCCTATTCCCCTACTTGCTGATACAAGTGTGAACGTTGTTATTTCAACAGAGGATAGTGAGCGCCGGTAATTAGTTTTAAATTTTTGGCAATTAGGCCTCCAAATGCTGACGTGGTGTCTTTGTCTTACACTCAGAGCTGCAGTTGCTGAGTTCATTAAGGAGTTCTGCCTTTATTAGATTGTGTTCAGCTTACAGGAAATGATGTGGTTTAGGGGAAGAGGGGCATCAAACAAAGGTCCCTGGCTGGACTCAAACTGGGGACATTGTAATTAAGCGGTCGGTGCTTTCACCCGAAGCAATCAGGACGCCTCGCAGACAGCTTTTAACGTCACCCACAACCCAATATGTAACCGTTGTAGTTTCAGCATGAATGGAGCAGCCAGTGTAGACAGCTTTATTGATTAAAACTGAAGCGTCTCTGTTGCATCAGACGGATGTGTAGACAGGAGTCTGCCTCTCTGTGAGCATGATCTGATCGCTGCTCCCCGGATGGTCCCATTTCCGGATTTGCGAGTCATTCCTCCAGCTGAAGTGTGTTAATGAGCTTTAAGTCTTAATAAGGAAACAACACGGACACTGCAAAGAAGATTTGACTTTATTTATAGTTCACACTGTTTAAACATCACATTGATAGCTGTTTACAGTAATTGTGATTTTGTCTCAGACTTGTTGCTGCACCAGCACATTCCCTGTGTATACGGCTTTAAATATAGATAACCCTGAACTTTTACCAGGGATAATGGCAATAAAAAAACTCCAGCATAAAGTCTCTGTATGTTGGCAAGAAGTAGAAATGACGTGCGAGCAAAGAAATGATGAAATGTATCAATTAATCAAAAGTTTTTACAATAAAACGTTTTGTGTTCTTGGAAATGTTAGCAGTTGGGGGACTTATTCTTCTTCCAGTCATTAAGAAATTAATTTAAGGAATGTTGCATACTCTCTAGGGATGCACGATATTATCTGCATGTTATCGGTATCTGCAGATTATGGCTTGAAAGTGACATATTGGCATCGACAGATATGTAATTTTTCTGCCAGTATTTTCCGCCGATAAAACATCGCTGTAATTCTGCCTAAATGCTTGATGATTCCCTAAAAAGCTTGATGTAATGCTGCAACATTAACTCGGCACGAGTGTGCGCACGCACTGCCTGCACAAACTTATCAACAATATACAAATAAAGACTAAAAAGTCACAGAAACTGGAAGTTTAACAACTTTGACAACTCTTAACTAGCTAACAGTTAGCTCACATTCTCGTCAGTTTACCGACTTAACATCAAACACGCCGATAATACACTCACCGCCAAAGCCAACGCTAACAGAGAGTAACATAAACATCAGTGCAAAACTAACTCACTTATTCACGGAAGCACACACGATAAAAAGAGTCCGTCTGCAATCACTGATGTCTCGGTAGTAGGTGCAGTAAACCAGTCCGGGCATGTCTCCTTCACTGCCATGTTTTGGGGGATGCTGCATTCAGGTGCGCTCAGAAACTTGAGTGATCAGACACGTGACCTCTTCCGTCAAGCGTAAAGATGGGTGCAAGATGTCTGCGGTATGGCAGTTTTTGGCCACTACATTAAGAGCAGATATTATATCAATTCCACGACAGGGGAGACTTGATGTTCTCTGCACTTAGGTGGAAAAAAATCATGTGCCTAATATATCGGTATCGAAATAGGCAAAAAGGTTTGGAAAATATCGGCATATTGGATATCGGCAAAAAATCCCATATCGTGCATCCATAATACTGTCACAACCCTGATCAGATTACTTCATAATGTTTCCCATTTGTCCCTCTTTCCTTCAGGATTTCACCGTCCCAGACTATCGGACTCACATGCAAGATCCACAGGCTCGTAGAAGACCCTCTTTACTGTCTGAATTCCACCCTGGAACTGAAAGGTAAGGGCTTCACCTCAGATATTCTGTCTGCTGCCTGAGTATCTGATGAACAGCTACATCCTACAATTGAGATCAGATTTATTTTTTAATTCTTTCAGATGTATAGTCGAGTTGTTTTCCTCCTGCACTCCCTCAGGGATGCTGTCCCCAGATTACAGTTTGGGAATCATGCATCTAGACGACCGGATGTGTCTTCTTAAACGTCTGTGAACATCTTGTTTACTTCTGTTCTCCAGGCCTCCAGAGAGACGCCATGGCTACGACCAGCAGTTTCACTCCATCACATCCCAGGCGGAGCACGAGGCCATGGAGTCTAAGCGGCCTCGCATGGAGACTATTGCTGAGGGACACATCACCCGTGCTGCTCCCAGCGCGGGGGGTTTGGTCCTGCCCATGACCCATTCAGTACAGGACAGCCTGAGAGCCACTGTGGAGGTCAAGAAGGTGGGACCTGTTCTTCTACACCAAGTCACATTTAGTCTTTTTTTAGTCTTACTAAAGTGATACTTCATCTTTCTATACTTGTGTCTCTCATCCTGGTTTACAGCTTTTTTGAACTTTCAAGGCCCTCTACTTGTCAACATATCAAACTTCTGTTTTCTCTCTGTGCTTCATAATATCAGAATGTGTTTGTATACACTATTGGGAAAATAGAGCCCCAGCCAAAATGAAGAACTTTATCTGAAACCGCGTCCCTTACTGTTTTTCCTGAATTCTAAATTAGCAGAATTTGACGTCTGGCAGGATCATTCGGTTGTGTACAGATCTCGTGCCGAAGCAAGCTCAATAAACTGTTTTGTTTTGCTCAGGAGTCTCAGTTCTCCGTCAAAGTGGAGTCCCCATCCCAAGGAGGACACACACTACACATGGGGGAAGAGCAGGACGCTTCTCCCTCCAAACTATCCAAGGAGGAGCTGATCCAGAGCATGGACCGTGTGGACAGAGAGATCGCTAAAGTGGAGCAGCAGATCTTTAAGCTAAAGAAAAAGCAGGTTGGTTTCCCCTCTCTCTCTCATGTCTCTGCACATGCATCAAACACAATGCGTACGACATTTGGCACAAGGAACAACAGCAGTTAGGGTAACCTAAACATAAACGGCTTGTTGCTTCTATGTTAAGATGTGTGATTGTAAATGACCACTGTAACATTGAAATGGTTCTTTGGTTGATTTATGTTTAGTGTAAACATAGAATTGAGGTAGAGCAGGTTTGACTGGCTCTAGCTGAAAAGGATTCAACTTGCAGGTTGTGTTTTGAATAGTTTATTCACTGATGGTTCAATCCAGCCACAATTTTAAGAGAATTTAGTACACTCAAAGGTGCTACGTGCGGTTAAAGTGACAAATGTTACTCGTTGTTGTCATCTCCGTCAGCTTTATTTCTGCAATGAGCTAAATGTAACTTCAGTCTTTAGCCCTTTTTTGTTTTCACTCTGTGTGATGATAATGTTGGTCAGTGATCGAGACGAGGCTCCGGCTGAAGCCTCAGTTATATATAGCAACTCCAAAGCCTTACTTGCACCTCTGCAGAAATATAACTACAGTCCACAGACTGCCCCGGCTGTGATTGGTCCACTTGGTAGCATCATAGTAAAGTACAGAGGACACTGTGCTAAACTAGTTTGTAGCTAGCTGCCACATGGAGCAAAACTCTGAATGGGGATTTCACTGTAATAGACGACTTCTGTGCCTTAAAGCAGGACCAATATATTGCTTAACTGATATTTTAGCCAATATAGGCATATTAGATATATATCATAATGACAGTATATGTTTTCCAATATGCATCAAGATGAAAACATAATTCAGAATCAAAATGCTCAGGGTGATTTAGAAAAGGTCTGACTCCATAATTTACGATCAGCACTGTCTGCAGCACATGTAGCAAAGCGTCACAGCTGAGCAGACTGACAGCGTATAAGGATTAGAGGTTTCTTTAATCAACTTATTTGTTTGGGGTAGCACCTTCCTGAGTACGTTAGCACAGAGCAAAATCCAGTTAGAAAAGGTCTATCTTTTTTTACCCACACAAAAATTCACTGTATTGTTTATCATGTATGTAATAAAAAAAAATGTACGTTAATCTATCTCCTCTGAAATCAGCAACAGTACCAACACATGTTCCATGTTATTTCAGTAAAAGTAACTGTTTAACATCAACTAGCTCCTACTTCAAAATTATTTAAGTCGTTGGTTTAAGTCGTCTTTTGAAGTACACAAAGAAACACAAAAATGTTGATGAAGTCCCCCCAGCCCACAGGTATAAATGCTCAGTCTACCTAAGAGCGCAGGCTCTGCATTTATTTAACGCACAAGTATGAGTGTTTAACTCTGCAGGCTAGCAGGAAGTGTAATCAGCACACAGAGCTCTTGGTTGTACTTGTCTGCATCAACAGTGTTCAGCCCCCTTTTACACTGCCAGTTCCAGGCGAGATTATTGCACCTCTGTTACACCTCGTCTTCTGGTGTAAAACACATAAAGGTGGAATGGTGGGGCGAAGAAGTTTCACCTCTGAGCCGGCGTCGGAGGTAATAACAAGCGAAATGGCGTCTGTGTTAACAGCGGAGCCAGCAGGATGGAACAGCGCTGTGTGTGTGTGAAACGTTTGTTTACACCTCGCTCCCGTTTTGCTTCTGCGATGCCAGAACACTTTGTAGAAACACACACTGGGGCGGCTTTACGCCGGCGTGGCTTGGTCCAATGTAAAATGGCAAAGGCTGCATGACGGCGGAGCTTCATTACGGCGCTGTGGCGGAGCCGCAGAGTAAAACTGCTCTTAAAGCCGTTCAGACGGGCTGTACGATGTTTTTCCAGATCTATGGCTTAACAAGTTTGTGCCCATCAACTACTCTGACTTTTCCCACTAAACTTTTTTTTCATCAGCACATCTTCCCATTTTAAATTAGATTGTTTTTAATTCGGTTAGTGGCTGTTCTTCCCTGTTATCGTGTTTTGAATTCCCCCTTATTAGACAGGAATGTAAGCTGAGCACGACTGACAGAGAACACAGCTCGTTCTTTCAGTCTGCGTTTTAAGATGCATTTATCTGTTTATTTGAGGAATACCTCAAATCTCTTCCATGCAACCTGGTAGTTTACGTAATCTTTAACTTGTAAACATTGACCGGCCAAACACCAGTTCAGCTTGTCTGTCGGCGTCAGCACTGGCCTCGATGTCAGGAACCTGCACTTCTGTTATACTTACACAAGCCTGTAGAGATAGCGGGATAAAGCCTGCATGGATCTCAGATATCAGAGGCTGAGATCAGAGCAACGCAGCGTTGATGCATCAGTGTGCTTTCTCTTTATTCATATTAATACAAATACAGTTATAATCATACAATATGTGTGATCGTGAGATCATATATATATACTGGTGTAGAAGAGGCAAGCCACCAATGTTTTCGTGTGTCTATTTTGTGAGTGTTTTTCCTTGTGTTCTATTGGTGAAAACTAATGATGTCGATGTCTCTCAGCAACAACTGGAGGAGGAAGCAGCGAAGCCAGTGGAGCCAGAAAAGCCAGTGACCCCTCCCCCAGTGGAGCACAAGCACCGCAGCATCGTCCAGATCATCTACGATGAGAACAGGGTTAGTCATCTGATGCAACAACTCACACGCCAACAACAGGCATGAGCTCTCCTTGGACACTGTGTCCTCAACAATGGCAGCTATTGTTTCATCCATCGTCTCTGTGCATCATAAAAGCTGGAAGAAGTTACTTTTGTTTTTCCATCGGCCTGAGTTCACTCCCTTAAAACGAGTGGAGGCGTTCCAAGCTGGACACATGTGCCTCTGCTGTGTCCTCACAGCAGGGGACAAACATGGAGACCTGGCCAACTAGTAATAGTTTCCCCCCTCAAACCGAGAGTTTTTGCACTTAAATTTTATTTAACATGTGTCTTTAAATATTTTGTGTTCAGCTCTTAGTGCTTTTGTAGCCTCTTACTCCGTCTCTGTGGTGTGGAGGTTAGTTTTATTCCCATGTGCCTGTTGGTACTTTAAGATAGCAGCCTTTCTGATGTTTTCAGCCAGGACTTCCTCTCTTTTAGTCAAAGCTTTAATTATCCCCAAAGTGTCCCCAAAGTATCCAGAAAGTATCCATAAAGTATCCCCAAAGTATCCCCAAAGTATCCCTAACCCCTGTCAAAAACAGCATTTGGAATAAGGATGTTTTAATTATTAGGAATAACATTCAAGAGTCTGCTATTTTTGCAGTGTTGATGTTCTTAAAGTCGCAGTGTTAAAAAGTAAGCATGTGTTTTTTTCACATATTTTTTCTTTATTTTTGTTGAACTTTTTTACAAATCAATTAAGAAAACATTAAACCAAGTCAAGGGTGGAGGCCGGCCTCACTATCTGTGTTTCAGCTGAACAATAGGACAGTGTGTGTGTGTGTGTGTGTGTGTGTGTGTGTGTGTGTGTGTGTGTGTGTGTGTGTGTGTGTGTGTGTGTGTGTGTGTGTGTGTGTGTGTGTGTGTGTGTGTGTGTGTGTGTGTGTGTGTGTGTGTGTGTGCGTGCGTGCGCGCGCGCGCGTGCGTGCGTGTGTGTGTTGTGGAGGTCACTGTAGTTCATGTGTGTCAGACAGTGTTGTGGTAGGGGAGCGCTGAGACACGCCTTCCTTCTCAGTCAGCCATTAACCCTTTAAGCTGTGGAGCTGCTCCAGCAGCGTGCTGAGCAGCTGTGTATGCACTGGTCCAGGAAAACTTGCTGTCACCAACCCTGATAATTATTCTGCAGCGGGTACATTCTTTCTTTATATGTGTTTGCATATTTGTTTCCCTGTAAGGCACGTTCGGCTGCTCTCTTCTCAAAGCTATCAATCCAAAATGTTACTTAAAGGGCAAACTAATGCATCTAAAAATAGATCACATAAGGATCAGTTTTTCTTCATGCAGAATTAATTGACATTTTTAGTTATTTGCAGTTGATTATTTTCTCCCTTTTGTTAAAGATCAAACACGCGATCAGTTACTAAATTGGAACATTCAATATGCTGTAATAAATGGTCATTTGTGTAAACACTGCATGGTCTTGTTTACCTTTGTTAGCTGCTTCCACCTCCAGGCTGTAGGCACAGAACCATTTCCTTTTTCAGTCCACACTCACACATGACACTGATCATCCGTTAGGATGTTTTTCCAGGTGAAATTGTTTTGTTCTTGCTCACATTGTGTTTCCTCCTTCATGTGTAAAACCTCCTGAAAACCAACCAACGTTTGTTCTTTCTTTGTAGAAAAAAGCTGAGGAGGCCCATAAAATCCTGGAGGGTCTCGGCCCCAAGGTTGAGCTGGTACGTAACCACACATTTTGCCCCTTCATGAGCTTTGAGGAAGAAGTAAATCTTAGCTCAGCAGCTAGTTGGATATTGCTACTCGCCTATTAGATAATGACTAATCCACTACTATTTCCTGGTCTGCCTTTCTTTTTTTAGCCTCTGTACAATCAGCCATCTGACACTAAGGTGTACCACGACAACATCAAGACGTGAGTATCAGCATTTGTTCCATAGCTCCTCTTCAAGACCATTAGTCAGCCTGACATGATGATAAGATTTTATTATTGTGTCATGCATAAAAAATATAACAGAGATCAGAAACCGAAGCACACACAGATTACAGATCAAATAAACCACCCTAATGTTTCGTCCGAGCTCCAGAAACCAAAGCGGCAAACTAAGCATTAAAATTAAAGTGTCGTCATCAATGCACCAAACACTTCAGGATTCTGAACATACATAAATGTATCAAAGGTGTTCTTAGAGAACGTTGCAGCTGACATGACGTTCCCCGCGCTAACAGGATAGGTGAAGTCTCAGCTTAGGAAAGTGTTTGAGGTAACGCTGCCAAACAAGCTCGATAATTCTGTCTAATCTGATTGCTGAGTCACCTGAATAGGCTGCCCCACTGACACCCAGGAGAGAGAGGAAGTGAAAGAACGTACGTGTGTCTAAAGCAGGGTCGTGTTGCTGGGTTGAAGGCCACACTGTCTAGGATCAAACCCTTATCAGTGTGTACCATGAGAGCGGCCCAGCTGGCTCGCTCTTTTATCAGGACAGAGACCACCCCTGTGTGAAGCTGCTGCACAGGCCACGCTCTCAGGGTCAGCTCGCTCACTTTTCTCTCCCTGCAGCCGCCATCATGTGTAAACACAAGAGTTCCCAGTATTTGGTGGAGATAAGAAATTTACTTTTAATTTCTTAGAAAATAAATCAACCTCTCGAAGACTGTTCTTATTCTTAAAAGATAAACTTGTACTCGCTGAAGGACATCTGTGTCTCTCGCCTTCGAGGGTTTCTTCCCTGTTGAAATTATAGGTTTCTGTGGGCACTGCTTCTTTAAGTGTTATGCAACCTTTTAGCCTTCTTGTAAATGCCACATTTTTCTAATGAACAAAGTAATATCTTGAGTAATATCCATTTCACTGCCGTTCTCTTTTAGGAACCAAGTCATGAGGAAGAAGCTGATTCTGTTTTTTAAGAGGAGGAATCACGCTCGCAAACAAAGGGTAAGTGTCCCTCCTGCTGCAAGGAAAGCATGGTGGAAGCCCTGAACACAACAGCTGAACACAACCCAAACCTATCGTCAGTGTAACATCATTTCAACCTTTGACTCGTGGTAGTTTGATAAATGGTCTGCACCTGTATAGCACCTTTCTAGCCTTCAGACCTCTCAAGTTACTTTTACACTAAATGTCACATTCACCCTTTCACACACACATTCATACACTAATTTAGTGACATGATCAGCTGATAAACTAACCATTCAGACACATTCATGATCAATGGCTATGCCTCCAGGAGCTATTTGAGGCTCAGTATTTGTCAGAGGATACTTCGACATGCCTCCCTTTATACTGAAACACAGCGTGTACTCTGCCAACATTCAACACTACAGTTTTAATCATACACAAGAGAAATTTAACTACATAGTTTTGTTGAATTTCAATCTTTCGGTCATCTTAAAATTTAGAAAACAAAAGTTGTAGTTGTTAGAGTGTCCATGATGAAGGACTGTTTAAGTACGTTAGGGCAATGTAGCCCAAAAAGGTCGCCTCTGAAACTGGCCGTTCAGACGGCTGCAGGTTTCTACGTAGAACCTTGCTTTCCCTGAAATCAACCAATCGTCATTCACCGTCATTCCCCTCAGCTGCATTCTCGCACTAGCTCGTAGTCGAGTCGTTGTCGAGATTTGAGCATACCATTCCGACACCTCCTGGTGATTCTGGCTCTTACGTATAAGTGCCGAATAACCGATCCTAGAGCAGCCATGTTTTCTAGAACTTTGGAGTGACAGAGCAGTGTGGCCGGTCCCTCATGTGGGGGAGGGGCTACGTGGTCACTCCAAATACTGTCAGCCAATCGTGGCTAAGGTCTAACCTTTGAACAGCTTGTTCGTTTCAGGAGGAAGGAGAGGCTCTGAAAAATAATTAAATTAAGATATGTATGAAATTTTACCAACGTGATTCAAATGCAAAAATAATAGAAAATAGTTTGCAGAGCAAAAATGTCCCCTTAAAAGGTTTTGATGGCGTTAATATTAGCTGCTTTTTATCAGTGTTTTCAGGCTGCAAGTCGTAGTGTCAAAAATATCTAACCTTTGCTGCTTGCCTCTGTTTGAGATCAATAAATTAGTAGTGCTACTCTTTTAGTTGCCACACCCTTTAGACAACGTTTAAAGCAGACAATTGGTTGCAATGGGTGAGGTGACCTTTTTTGGAAACCTGCTCCTCATTTGTAATATCTCATGTCGCCTTATTGACATTGGATTCTGAGGAGAACTCTTGCGTTACTTTGAATCACCCTAGCTCCAGTAAGCTGTTCCAGTTCCCTCTCCACACCAAACTTATTCATCCAAGAGAGGGCATGAATGTCTGAACTAAAATTTCATGGCAATCAATCCAATAAATGTTGAGAAATTTGACTCAAAACCACAAACGACAACTTCAGGAGAAGACAGGAAATCACTAAACTCAATTGACGATTCCCCCGTAGAGCATGAATGTGGAACATTTCGTGGCGGTCCATCCAATAGCTTTCTCAACCCAACACTGCCATCCCTTGAGCCACGTTGGCAACCGGGCTATTAAAAAATGCACTGATGTATTTGCAGAACAAGAGGAAAGGCCGTGGTTTCCCCTGTTTGTTAAAAACCATTGTTTGTGCCAAGAGCTGCTTTTATATGCAGCATAATAATAAATACAGTCGCATCAAAGAGCAGTGCAGAGAAACAAGCTGACTGTCTCTCTGTCATCAGTAACCGCTGATTTAAATATTTCAGCATCACCCCATGTTGAGTCACCTGGCTCAGTGAGTCCAACCTTTCTCTGGCTGGTCTCTGTCGGGGTCAGACAGACCTGATGGACCCTGAACAATGGCAGAGTGCACATGGCCTCGTGCCAAGAGGAAGGTGAATTGTTTGTCCCTCGCTGCAGAGAGTGGAAACCAGGCTGTATTGTCCTCCTAATACAGGAGTCATTCCACATCTTCACTGAACATTAACATTAACCCTTAAATAAGACTCTTGTAAATTAATCTAATTAAAACATATACAGTACATGAATGTGCTGACTGATAAGTAGGCTTGCATAACAAGATTGTAATGAGCTGTTCAAATGTTTTGTAGTAGTTGCATCAGAACAAACTGTGCCCGAGCCGGGACACTGAATTAGGCAACATGAAAGACGAACACAAACCCACAACAAACACGCCCAGTTCCTGAACAGCGTGTACTCTCTCGACTCTGCTCCCACTTCAACTTTCTGCAGCCGCTTATTTTTTCATTTGTCGTCATATCATCTTCCAGAGATTAGCTA
Source organism: Semicossyphus pulcher (assembly GCF_022749685.1). Classification (NCBI taxonomy): domain Eukaryota; kingdom Metazoa; phylum Chordata; class Actinopteri; order Labriformes; family Labridae; genus Semicossyphus; species Semicossyphus pulcher. The sequence goes on along the minus strand of NW_027211604.1, from coordinate 24,219,898 downwards.
TGACACTGACTTCACTGACAGGTGTATTTCAAAATGATGCCTTCATGTTCACCTTCAGACTGTAGGAATTAGAGACGTCACCGTCATTGTTGCCAGGTAGCTCAATGGTTAGATTGTAATAATTGTCTTCTATATTTGCATCTAATTTGTCTCTTTTTACATCTACTGCACCTCAGACACACCGAGCTCCATTACTCCATCAGACAGCTGAGAGTTTGTTGAACAAGTGGCATCTAAACCTGTTTATTCTGTACGGCTTTATTTATTTAAAGAAACCGATGATTACTTGACATTATAGGAGCAGAAGAGCTTAATTCCCTCTCGATTGGTTTTACTGATTTTTATTTGTGGATATGAACACACCAGCTCCCTCCCGATATACATGCCTTGTGGATCTTTTGGCTCGTTGCGTTGGCAAGAAGTTATTTTGGCTCTTGCCGCAATGATGGATGCCCACTCCTACTGTAGCATTTTCCATGCTGTGCACACAGGAACAGAAGATCTGCCAGCGCTATGACCAGCTGATGGAAGCGTGGGAGAAGAAGGTGGAGCGAATGGAGAACAACCCCAGACGCAAAGCCAAGGAGAGCAGAACACGGGAGTACTATGAGCGGCAATTCCCCGAGATCCGCAAGCAGAGAGAGCAGCAGGAGCGCTTTCAGAGGTAACGGCCTCCTCCTGTGATTGGATGTTTGGCTGTGATTGGTTCTTGGTTCAGAAACGCACATAAAAATAGTACTTGTGTTCTGCTCTTTTGCAAGGAGCATAATGGTTAAAGGGCGGACTGTGTTTTCATACTGACTCAGGCTGCAAGTTATGATTGTTGTCATTCGCTGTAATGAGCTGTAATGTCCATAATTAATTAGTGACCAAATTTTAAAATACAAAGAATTTGTGTTTGTTTCTAGAGGAGACCAAGAAAAGAGGAAGTATTTACATTTTAGAACCAGTGATTCTTTGACATCTTGGCCTGCAATATAAAATGTATTGCAGTAAGGTCATTTTTCTGTGGATCAAAGCTGTGGGAGGCAATTCTGGAAAAAAACAACAATTCAAAAGTATTAAAACAGGAAAAAAAAGTCACAGTCGAGGAGCTGGTTTAGCTCTGTTGGTAGAGCAGGCTCCCCCGCGTCATGACTCTCTAGTCCCCATGTTTCCTGTCTGTCTCCAGCTCATCAATAAAGGCAAAAATGGCCAAATAAATGTCATCGCCACTGCCCCCAAATTGTGCTTCTGGTCCTACATCAGTTCATAAGAGAGTGCTGGGAAGAGACCACAGCGTGTTGTTGGCATCGCTAATCGTAACAAAACCCCCTTTTCTGTCGTTCCTGTGCAACTTGCTCACTAGTTTTCGCTTGTGGAAGGATCTGCTCATGCACAAAGATTGCACTAGCAGAGTGCACACAGGTAGGCATTTATGACGGTATGTAGACAGACAGACAGGCAGGTAAGAAATCAAATCAAATTTTATTGAATAGCGCCAAATCATAACCAAAGTTATCTGAAGACAAAAAGAGCAGGTCCGGACCGTACTCTCTGTTACGTAACTAGAGAGAGACCCAACACGAATCCACCACGAGAAGCACTTAGCAACATTCGGGAAATGATTGGACAGACTTCTTACAGGCTGCTGCAGCCACAAGCATTTAAATGTATGAATTGTGTCTAGATGTAAGGAGGAGTAAGTTAAGATTATAGTGCCAGATAGCTCCAAAAAGTACAGTACAAATTAGAGAAATACAAAAAGCAACAAATATAAGTGAAAATATAAAGTGTATGGCTTAATGCTAAAGAGACAGGGCCTGATCGTAAAATTATATTACAGTAGTCATCCAGAAAAGTAGGCAGGAAGTGATGGCAGTTAAATTGACAGTAGTATTGACAGTTATAATGTAGTAAGAAAATATGAATTTAAAGATGATGTAGAACATAATTGTACACAATAATTAAGAAACGATTATATTGCTCCTGACGCTGCACATGGCTGCTGAACACTGGATGCAGATATTTCTACCTCGGAGTCGACTCTTACATGAGATCAGAAGTAAACCTTCAGTACAGTTTGTGCTCGTGCTCGTCTTTTATTAAACCTCTTTTACTAATATCAGATACTGCACAGCACAGGACGAAAGGATGAACTCTGTCCATCACAGATGAAGGGACTAGAGTGAAATCATATCCTCTCTAACAATCTCTTCATGCATTAACAATGTTGAAAAGATCTGTAGCCACACACTGATATTACAATAGTCTCCATATCTAAGATGTCTGTGCAGCTATCATCTAAGTTGAGGACACTAGGTGGTGTTCAGGGGCCTGCTTTGGGCGGAGACGCTGGCTGTACGGGTGCCTCTGGCAAGGGTGGGAGAAAGGGTCAGGGTCTGGCGTCTGGTTGTTCCTGGCGCTGGCGCTTTGTTCTTTCATTGAAATCTCCAAGTAAGAGTTTGCATGTTAGCACTGTTCATAAAGACTGCTAGACCGTGAAGGAGGAAGCAAGTAATAACTGGTCAGACAGACTCTTTTATTCAGTAATAATGGGTACAATGATTCTGTTTGTTCACAGAGATTCAAGTGTTCCAACTTTGTCTCATTTCGGCAGCTTGACTCGGGCTCTCTTTGGAAACTGAATAAATCATGAAAACGTTTTATTTCCTCTTTGAAGAGCGGAACATAACTGATATAATCTTTGAGCAGTTTACAAGTTTAATGAGAGATTTTGGATAAGCGCATAACGCACCGTGTCACTGTTGTCTGCAGGGTTGGACAAAGAGGAACCGGCCTTTCTGCAACAATTGCAAGAAGTGAGCATGAGATTTCTGAAATCATAGACGGCCTGTCTGAGCAGGAGGTAAGTACGATACGAGCACCTTTTACATATATTACTAGAAGATTGGTGACAAAAGTGTCACGGTTTTTAAGAGGGTCAGATTTCTGTGACATGTCTCTTACGCACAAATACAAATAATTAACACACTTAGAAAGTGAAGGAGCAGATTTCAAAAGCAGACAGACGGTTTACCGAATAAAAGACTCTGTCTTCATTGGAGTAACTGAGGCTACTTTTCCTGTCTGTGTTCTGCAGAACAATGAGAAGCAGATGAGACAGCTGTCCGTCATCCCTCCCATGATGTACGACTCTGAGCAGAGGCGAGTGAAGTTCATCAACATGAATGGCCTGATGGACGACCCGATGAAGGTGTACAAAGCCCGGCAGTTCATGAATGTTTGGACCGAGCACGAAAAGGAGATCTTTAAGGAGAAGTGAGTGCCATAGTTTGTCCTTGTAAACCTGCAGTGGAGATGTGGTTCTGCTAAATGCCACCTTGGACACTGATACGTTTCTGCATATAGCACATGAATGACACCTGTTATCTTATTCCAGGTTCGTCCAACACCCCAAAAACTTTGGCCTGATTGCCTCGTACCTGGAGAGAAAGGTAAGAGGCTGCTCGTCTTTTAGCACGTGTCTATTTTTGCAATACATTGGAGGGATTAATTTTCTATATATTTTTTGGTGCCTTCCATTTAACCAGAACTCTAAAACTGTATTTGTATTCAACCCGTTTAAGCCCTTTGATGACTTTTTCACAGTAAAAGCCTGTTTGGCTGTAACGGCGTGTTAGACGGTGGTCATTCAATCAGATCTATTATTTTAAGATCCTTCCCAACTGATTACTTAAGTTAAGTAATTAAGTTGTGCTTTTGTTTATAAGAAATAGATATATGAAAACATTTCATATCTAAACTCCGTCTTGATGACGACAACATTTTCAGAAACAACAAAAAATCTTAAATATGTTGGGTGTAGTTTCAGTCTCATTATTCATAATAACGCACCCTTTCTTGTTCCAGTGTGTTGCTGACTGTGTCCTTTACTACTACTTGACCAAGAAGAACCACAACTACAAGACGCTAGTGAGACGAAACTACGGAAGACGGAGAGGAAGGAACCAGGTAAACCTGAAACTAAACATTTCTCTCCTGTTTGTTCCTTCTGTGGTCGACAGACAGCTGACCACTTCTTCTTTGTCTTCAGAACCTTAAAGATGAAGTTTAGTTCAGATTTAAGTCAAGAATTGCAAAACTTCCCCTGTTTGTTTTGACACCTTGATCTCTGATCAAACTTTATAGAGCAGCAGAAGTATTTACAGGGTGTTTGCAGTGGAAACAACTCTGTCAGGTGACTGTGAGGTCTGATGGTTTCACATGCTGACATCACTTGGTTTGCCACACCTGTTCCATGTCTCTCTGTCAGTGTGACAGCACATTTATTAGTGTGTAACAGATTCAGATATACCACATGTCACACACGTGCCACACCTCTCTTTGATACTCAGGGCTAATTATTTGGCTCCTGCGTTGCTGAAACTGTTCATGGAACAGAGTGAGCCGTCGGGACGCAGAGGAGTTACTCCACACCTTTTATTGAACTATTAGAAAGCAAACATCTGATTGTGATGTAACGACACTTTGACTTCCTTGTTTGAACAATAGCCCTCTTTACATTGTGGTCTGCTACAGCGCTGTAATGAAGCTCCGTGGATATGCTGCCTTTGCCATTTGACACACACACACACACACACACACACGCGCACGCGCTGCTGGTAGGACGAAACAATCCTGTAACAGATTGCGATTATTTTGACTTATGTTGCAATTTCAATATGATCTTTGATATTAAAGGGAATGATAACTTTTACATCATTATTCTCATTTTCATTGAAAAACATTAAAATGATGATGGTGTGATTTTTGCGGAGATCTGTACCAAACAAGGACATGTGACACTCAAGTCTGTGTGTGATGATATTACGCCTCCTGCGATTTGAAAATTGCAGTAGGTCATATTATGATTTTGATTAAATTTCGATTAAGTGTTCAGCCCTACTGGCCGCCTAAAGCAGGGTACACACTCCAATATTCCCCCCTTCTGACAATCGTAAGCAAAGCCCCGATTTTTTAATGGATCTGAAGATGATCTCTCCAGATGTTCCTGAGGTGTGAGGGATGATAAGAGTGAGTTTACTTCCCCTGATCTGCTCGGAAGGCCGTCGTGGCCGCACCGATTCCAAATCGTAAATATTAAACATGTTCAATATTTACAATCCGTTATCCTGTTGTGTGGGGGGAGCCCCGATGAGAGCCGAGCTGACTGAAGAAGGAAGCACAACAACTGCAGCATAAAGTAACATGTCCCGCCCGTGTTCACGCCGTCTCCACCACTTCATCCACCGTTTGTTCTTTTTTCTTCGTGAATTTTCAGTAAAACATCCAAAAACTATCGTCGCCAATTCTTCCTGCCCGTCGTCCGCCATGTTTGTTTACTCTGAAGTCTCGTTTGACCACGAGAGATTTCCAGTTGTGAGAGTCGGACTCTGGTTGTTGGTGAATTAATGTGTTAGTGTGTGGTGTGCTGTTTTGGTGTAATCGTTGCTCTCCACACTACAGGAGCCAAAGTGTCAAATCTATGATTATATATTGTCATGTGTGAGCTCTCTCACATTTTCAACATCCGTTTAGATTTGAAACATCCTTTAGCGTCGGCCAGGCTAAAGCCATTTACAAAGGTTCGTCATTACACCTCTGTTACGCCTCTGTTTCTACCACTGATGCCGTTTCAGAGGTCTAACGACTTCGCCTCACCGTTCCTTCCCAGTTACATAAAAGACGTGGGGAACAAGGCGTGATAATCCCACCTTGAACTGGCAGTGTTAGGGCAGGATCAGACAGAACGCGTTTTGCAGGCTGTAAAACGCGAGGCGCACCGCACTGCCTTTTTTTGTGGAAGTAAACACCCGATCAGACAGAGCGCGTTTCAGCAGCTGGGGGCAGCTTTTTTTTCTACTGTTGTTAATGCAACCACCGAGTCATTAGCTGTCATTAACCTAACCGTAAACTGGCAGGAGGCCCGCCTCTCCTTTCATCCGATTGGACAATGAGAAAAAACGCCCATGACATCGGGCGCTTTCTGCTTTGAGTTGAAGTTTTTTTTGTACATTATTTGACGTGGCATGCCGAATGTCTGAAAAGCAGAGTTTGAGATGTGTTAAAATACCTACAGTGTGTTACGGACTTTTAGCCTCACTGTACACAAGTTATGTTGTCTCTTTGTCTCTCGCTGTTTAATTTAAAAGTGATGTTTTCCAGTATGTTAGGGAGTTATTTTGACTGAAGACCTTCAGTCTTCAGTCAAAATAACTCCCTCTTTGTTTAATGGATTTCCAAAAGATGGCTTTCAAATTGGATAATAAATTTGTCTCCAGTGAAAAAGGCCAAAAAGTCATTAGTGCCATCTTCGCAGTTCTGTTGCTGTTTTGTTTCCTGCTTTCAGACGCTGTGACAGACTTTTTTTTCTAGATTTTGTAACACTTTATAAACAAAAGTGTGACTTAATTTATTGGGGAACAATCAGCAGATTAATCTGTAATGATATAATGATGTTGGCTGACTCGTCCCAAATCCATTAAAAAACGCACACACACACGATTATGATTTAGTGTGTTCTGCTCTCACAGACACAAATGAAGCATCCAAACACACAGTGGAGACAAAAGGTGAGACCAGGCCAAGGGACACACTCAGAAAACTGGGAAACACACACACACACACACACACACACACATACTCCCCGTTTGCAAATTAGGTGTGTTTGTGTGTGTATTGTGCCCATAAAAATCTTCCGCTCAATTTCTTACTGTAATACAACAAATGTAAAAGAACAAGAGCACAAACAAGAGTTAATGCGCTGTCGCTGAACTGTTTCACACAAAACAAATGCCAACTAATGCAGAAAAATCTTTTTTATCGATGCAGATGCTCTTTCTGCTCCGTGTGGCTCCTCAGAAATGTATTCGTCACAGCGTCAGCATAGAGACACACCGGAGCCGCCTCTTTTAAAGCCCCGCCGTGTAATCATCTGGAATGTGAACTGTGTAGACGTCAGAGTGAAAACTACTAACTGAGATTGTGTACGGTGTTTTATGTAAATGTTGATCCATTAGTAGAAAGTTGCACCGTCTCGGTATTCTGCTTTGACTGACATTATTGATTTCAGTCGTTGGGTGGATCTTGCCTCCTCACCGAGCCCTTCCCTCATGATGCCACAGCCCTCGTACAGGACATTCTGTCTCTGCGTCGACTGCATCTGCTGTGTGACACAGTGGGCTGATTGTGGTATGTTTCTTTTACATAGGAGGAGTTGAAGGTCACAGAGTTCATGATTACATCTCGAACACAATGATGGTTCTTCTTATTTTTCTAAGTGACTGGTACAATACTTGTTGGGTGATCCTCCCCTAGTGATCCCTCCAGTGTGCTAGAGTTCATAGTATAGATGGAGCCAACAGCTGTTGAGAGAGGACTTGTACATTTCAAAGTAAGTGATGGAAATGTCTTTTTGGATTGGAAATGGCAAAGTAGTTTTTGACTGCACATAAAAACACAAGATTTCTTCTGTCACTTATATGTGAGCATGAGATGGTCTCTGTGATCCTCTTAACTGCCTCCAGAGCTTTTTGTAGGCCATCTCGTGGTCATGCACATCAGGGTGTCGAGGCTTTCCAGGAAGCTGCTGAAGAAGTTCCAACAACGATACCAGATACGGCCTACAATGTGGGATCCCAATGTGGGACTATGCACCGACTGATAGCGTAGCCTACACAGCAACAAGTTTTACAATAACAGCAGCAGAGTCGCTTGCTGCCACCATTTTCTATTGCTGCACCTGCAAGGACTGATTTAGAGCGGCGTAGAAGAGCTGATCATGTGACCATAGAAAACAACAGCAGGATGCAACAGAGAATATAGGTTAGCGAGCGTGACACTGAATACTGTAGTTTCACATGCAGTATAATCAGTGTTTGTCCGACAGACACAGCAGGTCCAGAGAGGCTGAGAGCTGAGCTGCTGCGAACATTAGCTCAGGTGTTTCTGCTTGGCTTGTTCTTAAATGAGGATTACTTCCATGTTCTTCGTTTACGAGGTTTTGAACGGGAGCTGAATGATCTGATGATGATGTCTCTGTTCCAGAACAAAGGCACCAGGTCATTTAAACTAGCAAAAAGAGCAAATGAAGCAGTTTGATGTTAAAAATCAGTGTCTCTCGATGCTTCACACTCATATGAAGACGTGACAGGGAGATATGAATAAATAGCTATTCCTCAATATATTTATTAATGTTAGTTTCAATTACGAGTGATTGTCAAACTATATATTAAGAGAAAATTCTATTGCACTCATTTCTGTATGTTTTCTTTCATGTTTTACAAACACGATAACAGTGGATACTATAACATCAGGTCTGCACTTGGTATCGGCCGATTCGCTAATTCACGCATTTAAATGGGAAACTGTTCTGGTGGCGTCTCTTTCTGCTTGTGTGACTTAGCTGCAGTTGGACTGAGCGTAGTGAGTCAGAGAGAGAGAAAGAAGAGGACTGAGTGAGCAAAGCAAGAGCAGAGGAATGTAGGGCGAGCGAGTGAAACTGAGTGAAAAAAAAAAACCCCTCAGCAAGACGGAGTCAGCGCTGGCAGCTTATCCGCTGAGTGTGTGCTGTGTTTTTTTCATTTTCCATTTCCTCTTTCTTGTGCTCCTCTGAGAGAGTGAGCGAGAGTGAGCGAGAGAGAGCGAGAGCGAGAGAGAGAGAGAGAGAGAGAAAAAAAGTCCCCCCTCTCTGAAATAGCTGAGATGGTACAGCCCGGCCATCTGACAGGCCCAAAAAACTCACTGTGCTGCTGTGAGTGCCAATCAAAGAGGAGTGCTCGCAGGGATTACCTTGAGTGACCCTGCATAGATTAGTGCGTGCATGTGAGATGGACAATTCTTTGGGCGGCTTAAGCGGCCTGATGACACGCTTTCCCGGAATATGTGCGGCCGTGCCGTGGCCCGGCAGCCCTTCTAAGGAGCTCTGCTATGGTGCTGTCCTGCCCCTCTACTGCTACCGTTACCACCGCTATGGAAGTACCGGAGGGTAAACTCACATTTGCAACACCAGAAAGCTGTGGCTCACAGCAGAGCAAAAGGGTTTTTATGACCAGCAAATGAGCTTGCAGGTATGTTGCTCGCCTTGAAACCACAGTTTTGTGCTGTTGCTATCACACTCGCTCAGTTTACTTGTCTCCTTTCTTCTTCTTTGTGCTTGTGCCGTACTTTCTGTTGCCCTGTTGCTCGGGCAGTTTAGCCTACGTGTTTACGAGAGGCTTGTGGGAAGTCAAACTCAGCTTTTTCTAGGACATGTGCAGACACGGTGTTGACTGTCAAACCAAGGCTGTGTGGAATGCATATATGAATGTATTCATGCTAAGGGATAGTGAATCTAAGAGGAAATGTAGAAGCTAGTTTTTAATGTCATCATTTAGAGTGCAGACCGTGTCAGGAGTTAGAGACGGCGCTTCCTAAATGTGCCTAAATGCTGAAATATGTTTCCTCATCTATCGATCCTTTCCTCATATTCTGAGTCAGCTTGTTAACGCTGACACAAAAAGACAATCGTACTCTTGTGGTGGCCTACACAGTCTACTCCCCCTCCCCATCTGCATGCTGTTCATTAGTTATTACGAGTAGTAGAACTGTTTTTGTCCGAGCATCGTCTCCGGGCTCTTTATCTGCACTTGAGGAGATTCTGTTACTGATATTGATCTTGTGTAATATTTATCAACATTAGAAATGAAGGAGGAGCAGTCATATTTAAATATACAGTATAATTGTTGTGACTCTTTATATCAATGATGTTCTCCGGCTACACTCAGAAAACAAAGCGTTTTCTTATTACTGTTGGTTGTGCAGTTAGCACAGCATTAAAGTTGCAGGGGGTAGTTGGGTAATTCTCTCGAGGGGCTGGTCCTGAAGATGTGTTTTGTTGCTAATTGTCAACAACAACTAAGCCTTCTACCGACGCAACGACAAACTGCTAATCCTGAACTCAAACATCATACGTCCTGACTGGTCCATAATGAATACAATCAATAAATAAAGCTCATCAGTTTAACAGCCACGTCAGAAGAACCAGTGTTAAACATGCAGCGAAGAGTGGGTACTGCAAGTAGAGGACAAGGCAGGAAGTTTCCTAGTTTCCAAAGCCACACAAATCACGTTTTACAACGAAGATCCCTTAAGCTTGATTTCATCTGAGTCACAGAAACATCGGCCGTTACAGAACATGCATGCTTTGGTGTTTAACTTTCTAACACACTTTCATCAGCAGAGCAGGACACTGACAAAAAAGTCTGGAGGACACATTTTTGTTAAAAAGCTGCTATGTGCAGTTGTTTTCACAAGCTGAGAGAATATATTGACATATATATATATTGTTCCAGAAAGTTTTAAAGATGTTACTGAGACTATATAAAGCTTATATAATACAGTGAACAGCATGAATGCATCACAGATGTATTCTTTGTAAAGAAGATCTAATAAATGAAACGTGTTCTTGAGGGCTCTTTTCTTTACAGGCAGTAAAGTTCATCCAATAGTCGGGTCGATTTCATTGGTTTGTAGCTTCAGTGATGAGCAGATATTCTGCTGCAGAGCTCCCAGTAACCAGGGTAACTGTGGCCAGTGCTACATATTTTTACCTTCCTTTTCTTTTTTTGTCATTGTTGACAGTGTTGATCCATCATGAATTCTCATGAATTAATGTTTTCATCAGCGGGATAGTGCATTTCATCCAAAATACATGCAAGCTTCAAGTGCTGCTGGTAAATATGGGTTTACATTTGTTTCCTGTCCTTTTCCTTCTTACACAAATGTTTTAGGAGTAATTGTGTCATGAGCAGTAAGTGTAATAAGTGTTAATGATAAAGGTGATGCATTGTAATGGTTTGGTAGATCTTTCATTTCCTCTTCCTGCAGTTGGAGAGCTTGAAGCAGGAGTGAGAGATTCCTCTGGTGGCCTCAGCTCTGTGGTAGGAAAGGGAAGATTGACTTGTGGCTCTGTCATTTCCTAAATCAAACAGCACTTGTGAATCAGCAAAAGAGGGGAGAAATTAAAACTCTCAAAATATTCAAGCCAGGTCAGGAAAGAGCTTCATTTAAAAACACTGAAGAACCACAGAACCACAGGGCCTCATTGACTTTTGGAGAACATCTGTGTAGAGGCTCTTTACGCAGTGTGGGAGAAGAGGCAGGAATGCCACGGCTCTCTGACCAACTCCAAAGCAAACACGAGCTGCGCTCCCCGGCCCGACCAGAACAGCGTCTCACTGAACGACATGTACGGGGAGAATTACTCTAAAACAGACCGGTCTCTGGCAAAAAGGTCCCTTAAACATGCTCTGCAGACTATTAGAGGCAGGAAATGAGTCAAAGGTTTAAGTTTGGCACGGCCCTTTATACATATATCCACCTGCAGTCTGAACCCTGACTCTGCAGGGCTTACTTTTAGCTTACGCTGTCCTGCAGATCAGACTTCTTCCAAAATAGGCTCGCTATTTAAGCAAGCAATTTTCTAAAAATGTGTAAACACACCTGAAATACCAAAGACCAATGTTTCAGTAATGTATTCCCTTTGAAAACATTTTTCAGCTAAGCACCGCCTGACCAGCACAAAATATTCTACTACACGCCCAACACGGTCCTGATCCATCAGGGTGTGATTTACTGAACAGCCACCTTGTAGCGGAAAACACTTCGAAGGTGCAATGGTTTCTTGCAACTGTTGTTTTCTGTCTGCACCTCTCTCTTGCATTTATACGTTCACTTCCTGATGCTGCCTATGTTTTGTCGGCTGTGTTTCGCTTCGTTTTTTACTTCCTTTTTCAGTTGAAGCTGTTTTGCTGCTACGTTTCAACCTCTTCTCCATCTTCAATATTGAAACTTGCAGTAAACAACATCATAAACAAATTGGGCATTTGTTTCAACAGGTGACAGTTTGCATTGAAAATAATAAAAAAGATTGTAAATAAAATGTGGTTTATCAAACTTACATTCACAATGTTATTGACTTTTTTCAGTTAAACTATTTTAACAATTATTCAAGGCCCCAATTTTTTTATATCAAAAAACTTAAGTCCCCCCTGCAGTTCTCCAAAGTACCTCAGCGGTTCCCAAACTTTTTAGGCAACAGGCCCCCCTCTTCATCCCGACCGGGTTGATGTACCCCCAACCCAGACACTTTAGAAAAACAAAAAAACCTACATAGCCTATTTATAGGCACATTAAAGGCATCAAGTTTAATTCTGCACAAATAATCAAGATATTATATTCAACAACAACAACAACAACAATGCGCTCTTACATTCGGAACTGAAACTACACTTCAACAAACTTCCACTCAAGTCGTCACTTTTAAAGAGCAGAGAAGATGAGAGAGGCAGACCGGCCCCTCATGAGACAAGATGGGGAACATGCTGTCACATTTTCAGCCGCATTAAAGAAACATTTAATCAAGTTTAAATAACAATTACCAAACATAACATAGCGCTTATGGAAAGCATCAGTCGCCAAACATTAGATTGACACATGCAGAGCCTCAGAAACAGATCACAAGGACACAAAGTGGATCCATTGGAGGATTTACAAGTTAGAAATCCCACTTGGTCTAATTAATACACCATTACACCACCATGTCTCTTTCCTCACACGCACCCCCTCCAGGTAGCTCGCACACCCCACTTTGGGAACCCCTGCTCTGGGGGTATGAGCGCCCCGTTTGAGATGCTGTTGGCTGCACCATCTTGTCTAGAAATCTTCATCAAAAAAGCAGGAGTAACTTATAAGCAACAGTCTGGACAAATACACAACCAACAGCAACATCGACCATCTATCCATATGTAAGTGTCATGAATGAAGCCCTGTAAACTGAACAGTGTAAAGGGCGAACTCAAGATGGCATCACAGCAGCTCTCTTACAAAGCCTGTTTATTTGATTTCACTAGTCATGCGGCTCTGCTCCTGAAAGGCAAAACCCCCCTGATTATTGGCTGTCTCATATACGAGCTGGCCAGAGCAGCCGCTGGTTGCTTGCTGCCTCTTTTTGCTGAGTTGGCGAACACTTCTGTATTGGGCTGTATGATATGGCCGCCAGGCTCCTCGTGTGCAGAACCACGTTGTTGCAAAAGAGACGGACGGCCACAACCCTGTTTTTTTTTTTCTCACGTACCCGTCTTCTCTGTCTTTGCCTCAGTCCGTATCTTTTGCCTTCACCATTGAGTGGAGCACATTCCTTGGCCCCATCTGGTACCAGCATGGGATGTTTGGCTTGGCATAGCCAGACTTGTTCCAGCACAGCGCTTTCATGGAGCAGGCAGGAGGAAGCTTTCTGTGGTTACTGCGCCAGCAGTGATGATAAAGAATGTTGCTCTGTCCTCAGTCGCTGTGTTCGACCAGTCTCTAAAACTCATTTTAAACAGTGTTTTTACTCTTCTTTGTGTGCAGTGTCGATCTTAACCAGGGCATTTCCCTCTTCTTCTCATTGTGAAATACTAAGATTGTCTTTTTCCCACATTAGACTTTTTATAATGTGGCAGTGTTGTATAAAGGTCGTAATGAGTGTCATGGTCAAACCCTGTTGTCTCTTTGAGGGATTTCCTGAGACAAATGAGGCATGAGAACTGGCCTCCCTCCAGATTCCTTCACTCTGTAATTAAAGCAGACCGATCAGTGAGTTTGTTTTTGTCTCTTCAGATCCTGCAGATGCTGGAAAATGTGAAGATCAGCAATATACTCGTGCTTTTATCGTCTAACTTCATTCTTTTCTTTTTGTGTGCATATTTGTTCTCTTGTCAGTTCATAGTATTTGTGTAGCTTGAAGTGTAAAAATCAGTCTGCAGTATTGGTTTCTACAGTTCACCTGGCCTGGTCCGTCTGCTAACAATGTGAATAATTAAGCAGACTATTTTAGCCTCTCTTCAGTTGTACAGTTTTAGATGGTCCTCTGGGCTCACAGGGCCAATTCAAGCACTGTGATACCATTAGAAGACGTCTGTTCCTTGATAGCATGCAGGAAACTAGAGCAGGAAGTGCGTAATGATGTCAGGAGGGGTGTAGTAAAGAGTGAGGCCATGAGGCCGACATAAAGCTTTGAGATAAGCAGCTGTCATATTCTCGCTCATGGTAAAATAGCGTTAGAGGAGTGCATGGTTTAGAAAACACATGAATCCTTTGATGGTTTTAGTGACGAGTTCATTTTCACTAATCTGCACACTGACCATTTTCTACTAACCACTTTAGTTCGTATTAATACTTTTCCCTTGTGTTTTGTTTTCAGCAAATAACACGTCCCTCACAAGAAGACAAGTCAGACGAAAAAAACGAAGAGGACAAATCTGAGAAGTCCGAGAAAAAAGAGGACGAGGAAAAGAAGGACGAGGAAGAGAAAGATGAAAAGGAGGATTCTAGGTAAGTTGTGAATAGTAGCTTGTCCCGGTTTCACTCTGGTTCATTAGGCCCTGCAGGCAAAGCTCGCTTATTACTCATGTCATTTATAATTCTGTCAAATGTTAAATGTTTCACAGGATTATAGTTAAATGCATAAAATTATCTTTATTGCTTTCAGTTGAGTGATGCTGCTGTTACTTTATTTCTAAGACGTGCTTTTATTGGAAACTAAATAGTAAACATTTCTCTCGTCGTCCAACCGCGACGTACAGCTACAGTTTAATATATCAGCGATATTCTTCAAGACAGAAACATGACTGTAGCCTGAGCTGTTGATGAGACAATGCTCGCAAACCGTTAGAAGAACAAATACAAGAGTGAAACGGTAAATGGCTCTTTTCTACTCTTTGCGACCACTCACAGCTTTTTACACGACATGTCGTGTCACGGGAGCAATTAGTGCTTCAGGTTCTTGCCCAAGGACACTTCAACATGTAGACTGAGGGAGCCGGGGATCGAACCACCAACATTCTGATTGCAAGACGACCCGCTCTACCACTGAGCCACAGCTGCTTTAAAGAAATGAAAGTTCTGGCTTCCCCTTCAGATTAAATGGTACAGACTGAAAGTTTCAGTTCGTCTTCTTAATAATAACCACGTGATAAATAGAGCAGTGGGAAAATATTGATACACCTGAGTATCACAAACGTGTTTTTCAATAATTAATACATTCTCAGAAACAATATTGAACTATGAGCGGATAGGCCAGTAGTGCTGTGATGTTACAGGGGCTTTGTTAATACAACAGAGGATCCCATTGGTCTCATATACAAACAGTTTTAACTCACATCTTATGAACATGGTGCTGTGTTATTTCTAAAATGTGCATGTTGCCTAAATATATCACAACGTACTGAATTTAAAGAGAAAACGCTTACAGTGCTTACAAATAAGGGGTGGAACAAAATATCGATACAGCAATATGTCGCGGTCCTCGTCGACTCGTGCAATACAGTAATCGATATGCTGGTGCCAAATATCCATATTTTAATCTATAAATATATCACACTCTGAACAGATGTCCCTGCCATTTTGACTCCTCAGGGTGGCATTATAACATTAATCCAAATTCAAAGTCCTTATTAGTTTTTACAGTTGTTATATAGTTCTGTAAATTAAATTCACAGAGTGGAAACACGCACGTTGGTTCATCAGTTTGTGTCAAATTCTTTGAAACTTGCACCCAGTTGTAGTGAATAAGTACATTAATCCTTCACTTTACCTTTTCAGGGGCATGTTATATTCTTCAGTTAATCACATATGTTGAGGTATCCTCATATGATTGTCTTGCAATATATCAATTATCGCAGAATCGCTGTCTCGTGATATTATCATTACTTGGGGCCATGTATTGTATCGTGAGTTACCCTGTGATTCCCACCCCTGTTACTAATTCACATTATATTCTAGTATATTGAACTGAACCCCCTGCATCGTAATACTCTTGTGTCACCGGATTATTGCCCAAGTATTAATAAGAATACAGCTTCTGTTTTCAGATAGTGTTCTCCATAAATGAATAAATGAACATCATAAAAGGTGCAGGCCCCGATAGAGTAATGCTTGTTCACGGTCTAGAAGAAGACTTGGAAGTTGGTTGTTTTGGCACGTGGACAGAAAAACTTCAGGCCTGTAATTGCTGAGTCAAAAGGGAAAAGAAATTTACTGTACCAACTCTAAAGCTGTGTTTTCCCACTCCAAAACCACAGGGACATTGGCAAGGACAAAGACAAGTGTGACGGTGGGGAGGACGAGGACGGGAAGGAGCAAAACACGCCGCGTGGCAGGAAGACTGCCAACAGCCAGGGCCGCCGTAAGGGAAGGATCACCACACGCTCCATGGCCAATGAAGCTGCATCTGTGGCGGCTGAGGAAGCCCCTCCCTCTGCCCCTGAGCCTGCCTTGCCAGATCCTCCACATCTCCCCAAACCAGATTCAGCACAGAAGGCCTTGAAGGAGCCTGCAAAACCACAGACTCCACTAGCTTCCATGGATGCTAACAAAGGTGAATACTTTTGGGGATGCTCTTGTTGAAAATATCTTATGACGCAGGAGTAACACTGACACAGAATAGATGGGAGGGAAGTCAAACTATTCAATATTAAATCTCTTCATGCTGTGTTTGCAGTCATGCTGTTAGACTGTATATTTTTGTCTAGAAACAACACATGTACTAGACGGCTCTCACTCCCTGTAAGTTACATTATGTTTAAGGACTTTTCCCCCATATTCTACACTTAGTTCTTGTTGTACTTTCCACATAGTAATGATATAAAATCCAGTGTTGTTTTTTAAAGGGGGGGTGTTATGCTGTTTAAGACATATATATATAATGTTTCTATGTTGGATGTTCAGACTAAACGTGGGTGAAGTTTCAGATCTGTAGCTTAAAGTATGTCGGAGTAATCCTCAGGCTGCTCAGCTCAGTCTGCAAGCTGCTGGGAACACCAGCTTTCACACAGTTTTTTTCTACACATCTTCAGCAGGCTTCTGAGAGCTGGCCAATCAGAAGAAAGCAGGCTTGTAGGGGCGTGGCTTCTTAAAGGGACAGAGCAGACTGAGTGGTTTCAGGCAGAGGCTGTATGAGGGCCTGCACAGAGCAGTAGAGTGAGAAACATGAGGAGTTTTTTTAGCTAAAAAATTATGCTAAGCTAAGCTAAACTCCACAGGTATCACAGAGTAAAATATGAAGCTTGAAATTAGCATAATACTCCACCTTTAACTTTAATGTGACAATTTAACCTATAGCAGAGCGCTGTTTGATTTGGCGTGGTGACTGGCTTCCTGTTACAATGCTAGGAAGAGGAAGAGGAGAGGAAGTAAATGGTTGGTAAAAATGGGATGCTTACGAGCTAGCTAGCTTGTAGGTCCTGCGTTCTTGTTGGTAGGTGGCAGATTGTCTGTTCATGACGGAGGGACGTAAAATTGTAGTAGAGTGCGGGATGAGCTATCAACTTTTTTTTTTAATATATTCCAGTAAATGACAAACTGGTGCTCAGTGCAAGACATGTGGAAAATGTTTTGATTTTAAGGGAGCTTTAATACTGAACATCCACTGAGTGCCTGCAGAATATTGAAAAGCTCGCAGCACATCCACTGCTCAGTGAACTCACTGTCCATTCTCTGGGAAGTATTTTAGCCTCTTAAATGTCATAGTAGGCTGAAAGATATTTTTGGTTTTCTCTCATGAATAATCTGTTAGCTCTGTCGGACCTGGTATAAGAGTCAGTTCAGCTTTCTCTTATGAGCAGGGAGAACTGTTTAACAACCACACCAACAATGCACCTACACACGGCTTAGACATGTCACAATGACGCTCTGTTGGCTTTCTCCCAGTTAATCGTGTGGATTCATTATCTGTTCGTAGCCTGAAGATGTAAAGTTGTTCCAGCAGTTTCAGGTGCTCATTACCGAATATCATTCAGACTCAGAAAGCTGTGTGAAACCTGTCTGTCACCATGTCCTGGTCGTCAGTCACGCACTTGTACTCCTCTAACCCTTGAAGCCTGTCACTCTGACGAAGGTGCGTCAGGTTGTTCAGGTAGTCCCTCGTTGGTCTTAAGCCGAATCATTAATTCAGTGTTCTGTAAGTGTGCCGTGTGTCTCCGCCACCTGCTCCCTCTGCTGTCTGTCGAGCTCCACCTCTCAGCAGTCTGAGTTATGCAAGGTCTGCTCCATAATGTGATTAACTAACCATCTGCAGTGTGTCCTTCCATCCTCTCAACCCGCTGACCTTTCTGGCCCTGCTCTGGTCGTATCATACTTAACGTAGGACTGTGTCAACTGTAATCTCCCTTGGTGACTGCATTGTGGGTTTAATGTGTCTGTTTGCCTGCACTGTTGTAACCCCTGCAGCTATGGGGCTTCTTAGAAGTGAGCTGGCTCTCTGACAGTCTTGCCCAGTTGGACAGGAGCCAGGCAGCTTTAGGAAGCTGCTGATTCAGTGGGGGCAAACAGCGTTTGATCTCGTTTGGAGCCATGGGGGAAAGTGTACGTGTCTGTGTGTGTGTCATTAGGTGAGATGCTACACTGTAGGGAGACACCGCGTCTGTTTTTATAGCTCACGAGATTAATGACCACGCTACAGGGGTCTTAACTGTCACGCGGAGAACATGTGAGTGTTACCACAGGAAGGAGGAAACCTAGTCCAGTTTGTTTAACTAAGGGAAGCAGACTGTGTGGCCGGGAGCCGTCTAAACACTGAGAATTGATCTCCTCATCTTCGAGGTGGGTGGGGGTGGGTGTGTGTGTGTGGGGGGGGGGTAAGCCTCTTGCTAATGTCAAGGGTACATCTGCTGCTATATTAGTCCGAATGTTTACACGGTGTCGGTGGGTGCCATGGAGGAGAGTGGGCTGGAGTTCACTCGGCCCCCCTCCACGCTACTAACCGTGCACTTCTGTGAATTCTGTCGGGGGTGTGGAGCTGTGTTGCCAAGCCGAGGAAAGAGGGAGGAGTGTGTGTTTATCTGTGTGTGTGTGTGTGTGTGTGAGAGAGATTCGCAGTGTCACAGTAGAAGGGGTGGGAGGGTTTTTGGTCTGGCTGTTCTATCTGTCTATTTGTCTCCATCCAAGGCCATTTCCCAAAGCAGGAGGCAGGGCTCTCAACTCCTCCACTGTCTGGCGCTACATCAGCTGACCAAGGCCCTCCCCTGTGTGGATTAGAGAGGAGGAGGAGGAGGAGGAGGCGGAGGAGGGGGAGGAGGAGGAGGAGGAGGGTTTGTTCAGGGCTGTGGGGAAGGGGAGAGATAGAGAGCGAGAGAGAGCGAGAGAGAGAGAGAGGAGAGCAAGCTAGAGTGAGAGTGTAAGAGAGGGAGCGGGTCTCGGCAGCCCCTGAATGTAAACAGATTATTAGATTAGTGGCCATGAGAAGGAGACGGCTGAAGGGAGGACTGTCACTCTCTCTCTGTCCGTCTCTCTCCCTCTGTCTCTCTCTGTCTTTCTCTCTCTTTCTATCTGTGCTGATGGGGCTCTGTCTTTCTTCTTTGTGATTTAGCTGCTTCTGGTGAAACCGGAGAAACTTCTCGCTGGACCGAGGAGGAGATGGAGGTCGCCAAAAAAGGTAGTGTTTCAATTCATTTCGCCGTCTTGCTTTTATCTCTCTTTCTCTGCCCTTCTGCTGCTTTCTTGATCTTCTCTTCTCAACCCCCCTCCTCCCCTTCCCCTCTCTTTTTTTCCCTCTTCTGATTATCTGATGTTGCCTCGCCCTGCCTGTTTCTCACATGCACGCAGGAATGAATGCGCACACGCGCTCACACAAATCGAAAACTTGTGCTGGTGCTTTACTGGAAGCTGTCAGAGCCGCGTGAAGGGTTTCAAGGAATTCTTTATTCTCTAGCTCCACTGCTTCTCTGACTTCTGAGAACTGATCTATTAAGGCCATCTATGAAGCAACAGAGCATGACAGCTTCCCCCCAAAGATCCTCATCTATTATTCAGCTTTAAAACTTTGCCATCTGGAGGATTTTAAAGTTTGTTTTTTCTTGTAAACTCTTTAAAATGTGTGTTGCCTGTTCTCAGACTGCACAGCTGTGGTCATTAGCCCAGTCATATGCCATTCAGGTGTCCCCCCCCCCTCGCCCTTTATACTCGGATTTCTCTGTATTGGCTCTTACGTGGAGTTCCCTGAGTGCCAAGACCCACAGACTGGGGGCACCAAAAAAAGGGATTAATGTGGATTTATTAAGACTAACTCGGTTAGGTATTGGAGATTTGCTTCCCTCGTTGCTGCTTCGATCTTCTCAGGCATTCAGACCTGTACGTTACATATGTCTGTGGATTAGTGTAGCTAAAGGAGACCTCCTCCAGTCATATGACAAGGCACGTTCAGAAATCACTTTTATCCTGTGCAGACACACATGGCTGCTCATGCGAGCGCACTAAACCTGGCTGCCCACTAAGGCTTAGGGGGTATCTTAGAGTCATTGTTGTAACCTGTTGATCGGTGTTAATGCGAGGATTACACATCACAAGTTTTCTCGGTGGGAAAAGGAACTCCGCCAAGAGAAACAGAAAAGAGCACTTGTTGTAGTCAGCGTAATATAATGCCTAAAGACTTACTGGACTGAAGTGAACCAGGAGTTTTTAATGGTGCAACAAAGTCACACATTCAAGGGATTAAATTCAATCTGCAAGCAGACGTGTTATTTAATCATGGCCTCATACTGGTATTTTTTATACTGCTGGTCTTTGTTATAACCCTGGTTTGTTCGCATACTGTCAGTGAAGTTGTTATAATATTAAATTATAATATTGTATACAACATAGAACAATACAACTGCACCACAGCCAGGTGCCTCAGAAGCTACCGTACATATAAATCAAGTCCTCTCGTACAACTTTTGAACATTAAAGTATTTTGTACCACTCTTTGATTACACGTATATCCCTATAGATGGATATATTCTACATATTTATATAGTATTCTATAATATTTCTGTTTAATACATTTTATTTGAATGTCTCCTGGGAAATGTGGGCAGTAGAGAGTGGGGGATGATATGATCGTCAGACCGGGAGTCAAACGTGCGATCACTTTGGTGAGGACTGTAGCCTCTCTTTATCGTGCGCCTGCTCTACCAACTGAGCTGAACCAGCGCTCCAGGATTACAGCTGTTTGTTTGCGTTCTAATTTATTGTATTCTATGTTTATTATGCATCAAATCTCCACCAGAAAACACGGATTCTGATTTATTTCAGGGCTGTTGCACTGTTTTACACACAACACTTTTACAGTAGTTACATTAGTGTCCACCAAAT
This sequence comes from Semicossyphus pulcher, assembly GCF_022749685.1. NCBI lineage: Eukaryota > Metazoa > Chordata > Actinopteri > Labriformes > Labridae > Semicossyphus > Semicossyphus pulcher. Next base: position 24,198,769 of record NW_027211604.1, on the reverse strand, counting down.
CAAGCATTTAATGACGATAATATCTCCTTTCCTCTGTTACGGACTTATGACAAGGATGTTTGCACAGTATGTGGACAGATTGTTGCCTTGGTTGTGGTTCAAAGTGGAGAAAAACTTCACACAACTGGCAGAAAATACGTTTAATGCTTTAACATTTCTGTGCTCGACCTTCATCAGGCAAACTGCCTTTGTTTTTATGGCTAAAAGCAGACACTGTTTCTTTCTACTGGAATTTGTCATGTGATGAATGTATCTGTGAAGGCTGTATAACTTCATGTTGACACGTTGAAGTGAAGGCCCATGAGCCACAACCCGTGTGATGCATCTGCTGTACGATGTGATGTATGCAGTGCTCAGCTCTGCTATGAAACATGTGGGAGCGCACACACAGCACGGTGCTTGTTCTCTGAAGGGTCCTGCTGACAGTCCTCATTATATGTCAGTTTTATGCATGTTTCCACGGCTGCTGGATTGATGCTGAATTTAGCATAAGGAGGCTACATGGAGATCTGACAAAGCAAGCAGCAAAGACATGGGCGCTAACTTTCTGCTGTATGTCACAAAACACACGAGACCTTCCTACCTGTCATTTCTCAACTGTCTGCAAGTACCTCAACGATTTGAGTCACCCTGAGCAGTCCCAATGCCCTCGTTCCCTCCTTTAACTGGAGCAGTAATGGGGCTTTGTGTTTAGCTCCGTGGTGATTTGTCAAGCTGCCAGTATCCCTCATCTCAGCAGGGCCGGGCGGGGGGGGGGGGAGGTCACGGGGGTTACAGGACTTAGAGAACAGACGCCCTGATGTCAAAGGTAAATGGCAGTCTTCCAGTTCACTGCAGCTTGGGAGAGTGGTTTCAAAGTTTAGTTAGACCATTAAAGCTGATTGTGTGCGCGGCTCAGTGTTAATCAGGATGAGGGGAAACCAGCAGCAAAGCAACAGGGAGCCCATGAGTATGGTGTCATTTTGCAGTAATACCAAATGATCGCTCTCAATGATAACGGCAGAAGCCTTTTTTTTTCTTTCAAATGAGACACCATTGAGAATTGATTGAGATCATCTCCTTTAATCACTGATACGGCATGAAGCAATAATTGGAAATATGAAAAGCACAAGATTTAAAAGCATGAACACTTCAAATCCTGGTTCATCAGAATGATAAAAAATATGTTTTTTCTATTTGTCTGATGTAGCATTAGCTTGTATCAGGGCTGTACCACACTTAGAGCTTTGTAAGTCTTTATCTCTCTCTGAATAAGGTAACACATGGTGACTGAGCCTATGGCCCACTGATGAAAGCCTTTACATTTGCAGTATATAGTATTATTATGGACCGGGTGTCTGTGGTGGCGCCCAGTTAGTGACGCGTTTTCCATCACCCAGCAGTGGTTGGTCTGCCAGAGAGGGTAGGCGGAGCTAAGCGGCTGCTTTTCCGCTCTCTGCACGTGTTGCGAGTAAACAGTAATCTACTATGGCTGAACAAACAAAGAAAAGATGGATGACTACAGATACACCTTCAACAATAAGTGAAAATCCAGAGAAAAAGAAACAAACTCGACGCTCAGATGAAGCAAACAGTCTGAAAAGAAGGTTTTTGTCAGTGGACGTCTGCATTTTATGTGGACGGGAAAGAAGCTGAGCTAAAGTTAGCAGCAGCTTGGCTAGCAGCCCCCACAGCCCAGCTGAGAGGCATCAGAGAAACACTAAGTTGTAACGTAAATCAGCTTTATTCAGTGTTGTTGCCTCTTTAATTGAAAGAGATCATTGTCTTTGAAGAGGGAGAACTTGGCTCCAGGTGCAATCAGCACTGACGGGTAATGTAGACACTCTGATGGAAGAGTTCCTAAATGACCCCAGCTAAAAAGAGTTCAGATATTCAGAGTCTGATGATTCGACTGTTCAGGTTTTTGGGGGCATTTCTAGCTTATATTATAATATGTGACAGATGCTTTCCACCTTGTTTATTTGTGTTAAGACAAGTGTTTCAAGGCTGAGTCTTTAATGCTGATTGTCTCTCTTTGTCCTTCATCAGGGCTAGTCGAGCATGGGCGAGACTGGACAGCCATTGCCAAAATGGTGGGTACCAAAAGCGTAGCACAGTGCAAGAACTTCTACTTTAACTACAAGAGACGTCATAACCTGGACAACCTGCTCCAGCAGCATAAACAGGTATTTATAATCTTCTCTCTGTGATGGTCTGTCATTGGCCTGGCTTTCATGTCTAAACGTGAAGAGCAACTTTGTGTCTCTCTGTTTCCCAGCATACACGGCGGGCTTGGGCTGATAGGTCTCAAGGTGAAGGTCTCACCACACCATCGCCCGATGATGATGATGAGGACAACGCAGATGACAGTGAAGGTCAGAGAGATAAATGGCTACATTTATCGTCGCCCTGTATCAAACGTGCACCATGGCCACCTCATGGTTGATATGAAGCACGTGCTACCGTAACACACACGGACACACACATTTGTTTGCTTCCTGTTTATCTGACGTACAAGTCATAGGTTGAAGGATGCGCAGAAGGCCAATAGGTTCTTGTCCTAGCCTGTGAGGTGTAGAGTTTCATATGTTGTTACGTGTTGAATAAAGTGCAGAGATTGAGCGCTGTGATGGTTTAAAGCCGGGACGCCTGATCCAAAAGGCCCTCTGAGTTGTCGTGTAAGGATTTCATTCGAGCTGATGGCAATGCGCTTGCTCTCTGCTGACTGTAGTTTTAATGAGGGGAAAAGGATCAAATGAAAAAAGCAAGAGGGGGGGAGAGGTGGAGATAAAAGATATGAACTAATTCTGACTACATGGGCGCCTGTTGCATAACAGCTCTTGGCTTTGAAGACTCAACAAAGCCTGCTCTTTGAACACAAAGTGCTGGTCCACTTGTTTGATCCGGCAGGCCCGTCTGTCTGCCCGCCTCCCTCCTCTCCTGAGGTGGTTATCTCTTCTGGCGTTACAGAATGAAGGAAGCCTGCTGTGAAAAAGAAACAGTGCTACGTGTAGGAAGAGATTGAATGTTGCCTCAGATTCACTACAGCTGGTTTGTAAAATCAATCTGTTGTTTTCTAAGCAGCAAAGTGACTCAATATGTTGGAAAATCCTCAGCAGATTTATACATAATTTATACAATCTCCCGTTAAATAGATAGCAGTGGCGACAGCGGGAGGTCACAAGGTTTCCTGTCATGTTTATTTGACTTTCTCTCCGTCTCCTGGAAACCCAAACTGCTCTTTAGAGGCCTCTGTGACCTGCAGCCTGTGGAGCTCACATTATACTCCTCACACAGCAGAGCAGTGCCAGAGGAGGCAGCGGCACACCTCTAATATGTGTGTCTTTAAGATGTTTAGTTGTGCTTCCTTTCTGATTTGGTGTGATACACATAATACATCTGCAGATTGTTTTTGTATAGACGCACCATCTGCGCTACCATCTCTATGGTAACTACTGCAGTGGTAGACAAAAGGCAGGCTCACAGAGGCAGTTTCTCTCTTAAAAATGTATTAAAGGAATCAGTGTTTGTTCAGTGTTGGTCACACTGCATGTCCATGCAGTTGAAATGTAACCTATGTAAGGAACAGAGGAGGTCTTTGCGTGTCTTCTTTCTTGTATCTTTGAGGCCTTGGCTGAGCGTAAACAAACTAAGATCATGAAATAAACAAAAACTAGTCTTCCAATAGATTAGATCAAATGTGCTCACGTATGCTGAAGAGAAACGTGACAATGGATAAATTCAACATGGGAAGGAAATAAATGTGTGAGGCGTTTAACAGAGGAAACTTGTGGACATGTATCATTTTAATCTTTAATTCCTAATTGTCTCGATCATGTTGTTAGTTTCATTGTTCAACGTGCACTAAAACACTATTTATTAATCCTTCTCATTCCTCCTCAGGCGGTGACAACAGCTCTGATACAGAGAGTGCCCCCTCCCCCTCTCAGGCTGACTCCTCAAAGTCTGGGGACTCCAAGAGGGCAGACAGCGCTGCAGGAGATGCTCAGTGCTCCGACCAGGACAAAGGTCAGGCCAGTAATGGGAAGGCCCTGGAGCCCTCATATGGAGATCTGTGTGTCAAGGAGGAGAAAAGCCCGGAGAGCGAGGTTGGGTCTCAGGAGGAGAGGGCCAGGGTGGCCGCCTACGGAGGCTCAGTGCATCCCAAGATCGAACCTCAGGATCTGGACATGAAGACAGGAGAGGTTCAGGTCAAGATGGAGCCAGAGATGAAGGAGAAAGGAGAAAAGGGAGATCATGGGGAGAGGCAGAGGGAGCTCCACTCAGATAATGACTCCAGCGCCACCTGCAGTGCTGACGAGGATGTGGAGGCAGAGCCTGACAGGAGGTGTGTTTTCATCATCACATGTTGTGTGTACACAGCAGCAGTTTACACGTTTCACAGATGTCTGAGTGTGACCTTTTGCTTTGTGCCTCAGCAGAATGTTCTCCATGGATAAGCCAACATTACTCAACCCTCCAGGCACGGTGTTGGTGTCCTCACCAAAACAGCAGCAACTCAACATCCAACAGCTGCATCAGAGGGCAGCGAACATCCCACCCATGGTCAGTCACAGTTTCAGGTTGATGTGTTTGGACAGACAGGAGGCTGAAAGCATGCACACCCGCTCTACACTGTATGCTGTGCTGACAGCGTTTGATGATCCCTAAATCTGGATCATGTATCCTGATTAAATTAAAGGCGTAGCTGTATATTTTTCAAAATTAATTTCGTTAACGAAAATAATGACGAAAAATGTTCGCCAACGACCTTTTTTCCATGATGAAGATGAGAAGCTGACAATCTAATAAAAGATCGTTGATAATCAAAACTGTGACGACACGAATGTTTTGTTTTCATAAACGAGACGAGACTAAAACGTGCTCACAGAAAAGGGAGCGATTTACGCGTCATGTGACGCTTCTGCACTAAAGCGAGTGATCACCGGCTGTCTGCAGTGTGACTGAAGCAAATATATGTAATATGTGTATATTACATGAAAATATAAAAAGTTTTAACGATAAAAACCAACACTTTTTATCGACTAAAATTGGATTCAAATGTTTTGAGCTGTCATTGACTAATGCTAAAAAGAATTTTCAAGACTAAGACTAAATCTAAATAGCTGCTAAATTATCAGTGCAGGGGATGCGTTGTTTAATTGTGTGGACAGTGCTGTCTTTATAATGCGTCAGCTGTTGAGGCATTTTGCATCTATTTGTGTTTTAATGATCAATGATTCAATGGCATTGATAAATATGCCATATCATTATCTTTAAGATACCCCTTTTATTTTGAAATTTCCATCCGGGCACACCTCAAACCTCTAGTTAGATAAAAGCAAGCGGCAAGATAAAGTGATGAGAATATTACCGGTTAATCTCCAATAAAACAGGATTGTGGAAATATTTTGGATTTTGGAGAAAAGATTAGTAAACAGACGAAGCAGAGGCCAAATGCAAAATGTAGTTATGAGATCAAATAATCAGGTAACATGACAGTCCTGGCCGGGCACCTTAAAAAGAAGCCAGACAATGAACTGCTTGTAAGTTTGCACATATACATGAAAAATGTGGATCTAACTAGATATTTTTTGTCCTTTTCATTAAAAAAGATGCACTGGAGAGTTCAGAAATACAACTGCCAAAACATATTTTAGTATGTTATGTCATGTAGGTTCATATAAATGTAACCAAATGTATTAAACAGGCCTTTGATATGAGCCTAATGTTCCCGCAGGCCCCTGAATTAAATCAATACAAAACCATATGCTGTCTAAAGAATTGATATAGTAACATATGGTGGTGAGACTTGTGATTGTGCTTGTACTTATTCAATATCTGATTCAGTTCATTTCTGGAGTTCGAACACATCTGGAACTTTCTCCTCCTCATCTCATCCAGGCCTTCGGCCCCGGTGGCGTTCCCATCAGCGGCTTTGCCATGCTGCAACACCAGATCAAAGCGGTGCATGAGTCAGCACACCAAGAGGAGAAGCAGAGGCTGGATCAGGGAGAGCTGGAGCGCAGACCCCCCTTCAACACCCGCAGCCCCACCATACTAGACAGAGATGGTAAGAGAACAAAAACTCTCCTCATGCTGTCCTCATCTCCCCCTCTTCCTGTTCGCCGCTCCGTCAGCCTTGTTCCCCATCGCTGCTAGCAGTGCTCTATTTATAACTAATGCATTTTTTAAAGGCCCCCATTCATTTTTGTGCAAAATAAAGGAAACGTTCGAGGGTGATCGGGACTGTCGTAATGTGGTTCCACCTGAGTCGTGACAGAAAAGTTGGCTGACCCTGTTTTACCTTTGGTGCAATCTTGGAGCTGAACTCTGTGATGATGCTCCTCCTCTTCTTCGGATGAAGAAGGGGCCTGTGTGTTTTTTTTTTTTAAATGTATGACTTGAGCGTGACACAGAAGGACAGTTGCTGCTTCTGGGCAATCAGACGTCATTCAGCCACTTAGCTTCAAAAGGCAGAGCAGTGAAGTCGCTAGGCAGGCTGCATTACGGCTGATTTTTCAAAGCTTTTAGCACCTTTTAGCCGGAGTGCTGTGAAGAGCAGAGCAGCTGTCAGTAAGCTGCTGAGCTTTGACACCGAGATAGTCATTACACACGTTTCAGCGGGTGTGTGTGTGCAGGTGGCGTGTTAGCTGTGCAGGCCAGCTCAATGCTCTCATGCATTGAGTTCTTGTTTTAATAGTGGTTGTCTTCCCTTTGTCCCTATGCCTGTGTACTACAGGTAAGCCCCTATCCTACATGCCTTATGAAATGAAGCTGGCTCTGGACCAGGAGGCCCTCTCCGGTCGGCCAGGCTCTCCCTACAGACTTTCCCCCAGGGAGCTGAGCAAGGCCTCACCCCAGCCTGACCCCAACGCCCCCAATGTCTCCCGCTACAGTGTGCCACCAGGTAAAAGCACACATCTTCACCTCCTCCTCCTCTTCCCCTCCTTTCTTGCCTTCTTCCTTCCCTTGCTGATACAAAAACAAGCAGTCTGATTCTCTTGAGTCGTTCATGTTCGACGATGGAGGCAATGTTTGAGCTGCTCTTATATTTCAATTGTTGTGTTTTAATTTCTATACTTCACTGTCTTACAGGCAGGTACGGTTGCCTGAGTTTATATCTATAAATTTAATGCTTAACTGTTGTTATTTGAGATTAAAGTTGCATCAGAGGAGGAAAGATGTGGAGCTTTTAATCAGGTCATAAGTTGGGACTTGGCATTATTTAACAGCACAAGTTAAGCCAGGTTGGATTTTCTCTTTTCCAAAGGTACTGTGTATGTACCCACCTTGGACATACACCACGCTCTGAATGCATTGAGTCAACATTTAGCTGATATGGGGCATTTTCTGTGTCGTCCTCTTATTAGAAGGTAAAGTGTGTGTGTGTTTGATTAAGTTCTTGGGTGGAGCACTTTAATAAGAGCCCAGCTTATTGTGTGTGGTGGGTCTTTATCCTGGTTTGTTGATGAGTGTTTTTAATGGGTTATATCACAGAGAAGTTCTCTGAAAGCCATGCAGAGCCTGGTTCCCTGCATGCGCGTGTATCACTACAGTAAAGGTCAGACGAGCATGAACCAGCTCGTTCTGGCATAATCACAAGCTAGAGAGTAGGTTAGTGATTTTATAACTGCAGCGACTACGTCAGTGCATGAGTCAGATATTTCTGGTCTATGCACAGAGAAAAGACTTCACACTTCTTTGACCCCTGAGTAACACTGGCCCAAAAAGAGCCTTACGTTGTGGCTGAATCACTGCCAGTCAACAGTTACCCAGTTATGACCTGTTTTTATTTTTATGCATAGAATAAGAAAATATTACTCTAATGAAAAAGTTTAGCTTTTTTAATGTCGTTCACATTTTTTTTACTATGAGGGGATAAAGTTTTTTTGCTATCCTTCATTTAATCAATCACGTTTAGTGATTTATCCCCCAAAACTTCTGATCTCCTCTGTGAATGTTGTCTTATTATCTCAAGACAAGACGAGCACTATTTGTTGTGGTTAGTCCAGTTTGGATCGAGTGAGATGTCATGACATAAATGTTTTTTATTTAATAGGAAAAAACAAATGCATTAGAAAGTAGGGCTGCTCCATGTTGGCCTCAATGACAATTATTTTTATTATGTTGATCAATATTGAGATCATGATTATTCATTATGATTATTTATTAATTTTAGGGACACATTTTTTTATTGTACTTTCACATTTAAATAAACGGAGCTTTCAGTTCTACTTTCCGGCTCGTGTACAAATTTAAAAAATCTTCTATAGGCAAAATAAAAATAAATTTGTACCAAAAAATGTTTTAATCAAAATTATATCAACATTTTGGGCGCCCCCTGCTGACTGGCTGCAGTATAGGTGATAAAGCCCGCCTCCTCCATGTTAACAGATGGGACATGAGTCAAACTATAAAATCAAAATACACGCCCGATAAATTTTTCTCAAACATGGTTTCTGTCATTATAGTTAGTTCTTATCATGCTGATTTATGTCCAAGTATTCGTTTTTCTGACTTGATGCTGTCAAAATGATGATTGACAGCTCTGCTGACAAATTCAGCTCCTGCAGCCGATCTGTTCTGGATTAGCAGAGCGGAGGACGAACAGCGAGAGGAGACGTAACTAAAACAATCACTACAGTCATTGAAGTTTACATACCTGTGAACGTTAACTTCAGACCAACACAGAGAAGCTGTTCTGCTGTTAAACATGCCGGCGTGCGGGATCCTTGCTGTTTTTTCAGTAAGTTAAGTGTGTGTGTTTGGGTTAGTGGAAGTGGCTACAGCTGCGCAGTCTCTGGCTCCAAATGACGTCACCATCGCAAGATGGCAGCGCCTATCACAGGGGCTATTTTGGCATCAATTTCGTACAATGGGAGCAGATGGAGACGCGTTGTCCATCTATATATACAGTCATTCGTAACAACAAGAAGCGTACAAAATGCGAGTGAGTGACAGTTGCCTTCATGGCACGTTTGCACAAACAACAAGTCAAAGACGTAACAGATAAGTAAGAGGCATTCACGAGGACAGCTACGTATCTCTTCCCATTTTCACCAGTTAACATGGTCACTCATTGGACCGGAACACCGGTCTCTGTTGTTTACTCTTCCACTCTAATCTGCCGCTGCAAGGTAGCCGCTCATGCCATGACATGCCAGCTCCCCCAGAAATGAAGCCAAAACCTCTCCATCGCCCCCTGGAGGAGTGGCTGTTAGTTTAGGAGGCGCTTGATTTGATTGGGCGAGAATTGATTTTTCTACGGGTGGAGCACGCATTTTAAACGTCAATGTCGGCGTCAATCAATTATGTAATCGTGAGGAACCCAAAATCGGGATCAGGATTAATATTGGATTAATAGTGCAGCCCTATTAGAAATGTCAACTACAAGAACTTAGAAGTGATACTCGAGCAAAGTGATGTATAAAGGGGAGCAGGAGTCGGATGAAAACTATAAACCAGGTTGAGGTTGATCCTGCTGGCCAATTTTAGTTTGTCATTATTTAACAGAGCTGCGTTGGTTTACTGTGTTTCTAGTATAATGGCTCAAGGACAGGAGTAAAGGGGAGGGAAAGGGGGACACGGAAATTTGATGTACTTAAGTTAGTTACTAAAAGTTATCTTGTTGGTCATTGGTGCAAACATGTTTTTCATGTCCTGATGAATAAGGTTACTGTCCTTCATGTTGAACTGCAGCATGAATGTTAATGTTTGACACACCTGCAACAGGGATTTATAAATTCGTCATAGAGTGGCTTGTTTTCTTATCTGTCCCCGTGTGAGCCTGCTGGATGATGACGTCCGTTCCCCCGCAGGAGGAACTCTCACACATCCATTTGCATTTTTGATTTTGTAGAGTGCAGAGCATGAGGCGCGCTCCCTGCAGGGAGGTTACTCCCGGTCTTGTGTGGGTGTATTTGTGTGTTATGATCCATTTTGTCTACTCAGCTTTCCCAGGAGACGGTAAATCAGAAAGCAGACATGGGCCATGGTTTCCTCACGCTGAGGACGGGCTATTAACTGAGGTCGTAGCTGCTTGCTTCAGCACTCACTGGAGTCAGTCAGAATGAAGCTGAATATTTAATCACACAGTCTTTGATGGGAAATGAAGCTTAATGGAACCCTCATGTTGGGTGGGAAGAAGTTGTGGTGTCTGACAGATGGAGACATTTAGAGGACAGATCTGGGTTACTCAGCGGGGTGAGAGTTTGGAGAAAGTTTTTAATCCTGTGTCATTGGGGTCGGTATTTAATGCTGTTTCTGTTGTTATTTTGTCCCACCAGTCCTCCACCCAGCCCCGAACCAGCTGGTCCAGGGTATGCCAGATGGAGTCCGCGTGACATTCAGCAGATCCAGTCGACCTCCCAACATTCCCTCTCCTCCTCCGCTCATTCCAACCACCAAGCCCACGGACAAGCCCTCCTTCATCCAGGGCGGCTCCATCTCCCAGGTGAGACACCAAACGCCTGCTGGTGGAGCCAGTGAAGTAGCCCTGCTCTTACTTTTCCACATCCCTGACTATTAGTGTGCCCCTCTGTTGTGTATCTGTGTGCATGTGGGCGACGCAACAAATAGACATGCCAACAGTTTCACACTTTCCCACTGACCTACAGGTGATGATAACATGCCGCGGTAGGCACAGCCCCCCTCCCGCTCGCATGTGTGTTATTCATTAGTTTATTCTTTAGTTTGGGCTTGTGAAGCTCTGCTCTACAGAAATGTAGACGGCCTCTTGCATCCTGTGTGTCGTACTGTAGAGCTACAGTGTGTCCCCTTAACAGTGGTCACAGAGCTATCCTGAGTTACGAGGCCATTGTGTAAGGTGTGTCAGTCAGGATAATAAAGCCTAATGATTTGAACAGTCGCAGTTTATCACACTATATGTTGCTGTTTATAAATGTAATACATAAAGTATCGTTAAAACTACAAAATCTTTTATTCAGGAACATAGTGAACCTACCTTGAAATGTGTTTTTGGTTGCTGCTTTCTCAGGGAACACCTGGAACATACCTGCCGTCCCACGCCGTCTATGGGCCAGAGGGGACAAAGAGCACTGTGGGCTCCATCTCTCTGGGTCTGCCTCGGCAGCAGGATCCTAACAAACCTGGTAGGACGACACACTGTCACATTAGTGCGCTATATTTGAATAGAAACAAACACAACATGAACAGAGTGGACCCCAGGAAGACTAGCTGTGCTTCAGGGCACAGCTAATGGGGATCCTAAAATAATAAACAATTAAACTGAGAGTAGGCTGTATGCAGCTTTAGACACACATTAATTAACAACCACACATGGTTTAATGATGAAAGCCTTTGCATTTGCAGTATATAGTATTATTATGGACTGGGTGTCTGTGGCCGCGCCCAGTTAGTGACGCGTTTTCCATCAGCCAGCAGTGGTTGGTCTGCCAGAGAGGGTAGGCGGAGCTAAGTGGCTGCTTTTCCAGTCTCTGCAAGTGTTGCGAGTAAACAGTAATCTACTATGGCTGAACAAACAAAGACAAGATGGATGACTACAGATACAACTTCAACAATAAGTGAAAATCCAAAGAAAAAGAAACAAACTCGACGCTCAGATGAAGCAAACAGGCTGAAAAGGAAAGCGACCGTCAGCCAGGAAAATCAAGAGTTACAACTGGAGCCAACCGTGGACGTCTGGTTAAATCGGGACGTGTGCGCCCACAATTCCTTTTTTTATCGCCAAAGGTGGCGCCAAAGTGAACAAAACTGAGAACTTTACAGAGATTATATCTTTGATGGAATTTGTGCACATCAGCGTTGAATCAGCTATTTGTGCATATTTCCAGGTGTGATTTATAAAGGGAACGTTACGTGCAGGTGTGTGTGCTTACGGTTTTACTCATATAAATTATTTAATCAATTATTTTTGGCGCGCTCCATTCGGGAGTTTTCTCCGTAAGTAAAGTTAGTCTGGGCTCTGAGACCACAGCTCATTTTTATCTCCACTCAATGTTGACTTTATAAGATGCTGCTATGCCAAATGAGATTGTACAGTTTTTACAAGTACATATTATCCTGTGCTGTTTTACTGCTAACATTCAAGCACTTAAACACGGTACAACAACCAAAACATACATTTGTAAATTCAGCACTTCTTCTTCTGGTATGCGGTAGAATTCAAATGTAGAAACTTGCACCAGCGTTTCTATCAAAGATCCGCACATGGCTAAGCTGTCACTGTCTCCTCTGTGTGTCTCTCCAGGAGCTGCAGTTCCATCCATACAGGATGGCAGAGGCAACCCAGGAAAGATGGGTGAGGGCCTGGGTGGGAGAGGATCAATCACTCAGGTAATACATGGATGAAGGGATTTTTCTTACATGATAGAATCTGTGAATGGATAAGTAATTAAAAGTTCTTCATGGCCATATATGTAAGGGTATGTATTTTTAGTTTATATGTTGCATCATAACTTTGCTGTCTTTCTAAATAGGGCACACCGGCTCTGTCCCAGTCCAGCATTGCTGCTGACCTCCTGAAGGGCACAATCACAAAGCTGGCCACAGAGGACCTGAGCAGCCCGGACAAGGCCCGGGGAGAACAGCTGGCTAAAGGTCATGTCATCTATGAAGGCAAGAGTGGTCACATCCTCTCCTATGATGGTAAGTGCTATTAATACTGATATACAACATCATTGTTCAGTTTTTCTTTAGCAAGCACACAAACTTGATTTTTTCTCTCCTAAAGCTATCAAGAACCCCAGAGAAAACACCCGCAGCCCCAGAACCGGCCATGAGCTCAAACGCGCTTACGACATGATGGAGGGACCCATGGGCAGGGGGCACCCTGGCAGGGAAGGAGCTCCGTTCGAGGGTATCTATGATGTGTTAATGAATAGAAAGCATGTGTCCTGTTTTCCTGTTGCATCAGGAGAGTGACGGCACTTGTTTGTTTCTCAGGTTTGATCAGCAGAGCCTTGCCCAGAGATGGTCTACATGGAGATTCAAAGGAGAGACCGATGATGACTGGATCCATCATGCAAGGTATCATATTGTAAAGACATTCCCTTTAATTATCACTGTTAGTAGTAGCATCAAGTAATGACAAAGTACTTTTTACATCTTTGCAGGAACACCCAGAACTGCTGCAGAGTCCTACGAAGATGCCATGAAATATGGAAAACAGATAAAGCGAGAGAGCCCACCGATCCGCTCCTTCGAAGGGGGGATTGGAAAGGGCAAGCCTTATGAGGGAGTCAACACTATCAAAGAGATGGGACGCTCCATTCACGAAATCCCCCGGCAAGATCAGTCCGGCCAGGACCTCTGCAAGACCCCTGACATGACAGACAGGAGGGTCATGGAGGGCCCCATGTCTCAGGTGAGTTTTAAGGGGCGGCCAGTATTGTTTTTTTTAACCTTACTTCTGCCATTGTTCATCTGTGTTCATGGACACAGACCGTTTCTTAACACAATAAAAGTAAAAGAGTTCTGACAATTTGAAACCCTGATAAATAAAAATCTGCAGAAATACCTTACATAGTGGAGAAAATTGATTAATTGTTGACTGACCTGGTGATTCTTAATCTCCCAGATTCATCCTCTCAACCAGTCGACCATCAAGCACAATGTCAAGTCCCTGATCACCAGTCCCAGTAAGCTTCCCCACAACATGCCGCAGCTGGAAGCCATGGAGCGGGCCAAATACGAGGAGAGCAAAGGAGTACGCCACACCTCTGTGGTGAACTCCACCTCTGTCCTTCGCTCCACACACCAAGAGGCCGGGAAATCCCAGCTCAGCCCGGGCATGTACGAGGACCCCAACGCTCGCAGGACCCCTGTGAACTACAGCACCAATCCTGTGTCCAGAGGATCCCCCATGCTGGGACGAGCTCCAGAGGGTATTTTACATCAACATTTTATTCTCAAACTGTAGAGTTAGACAACATGTTGAAGCACATTTTTTATCTCGTCAAACCAGGTCATCTTATTAGCTACAGTGGGCATATTAGGAGTACAGCATAGCCTGCACCCAGTGCTCAGGGCAGTGGATGAACTTTTATTCCTGATTCAGTGTAACAGATGAATGGTCATGAGATGATGTTAACATGTTGTTGTCCAAAGTGTTGTGGAAAAGGTAAACTACACTTCTCCAGCATTTCTATAAACCATTTATTCAGTCACCAGAAACAGCAACTGTAGACAATAATCGCAGGGTTTGTCTTACATACGCGCTCTCAGCAACTCTCACGGAACATCCCGGGACAGGAAGTGAAGACAGAAGAGCAGCAAATGCTACATGTAAAATATAAGCTTGCCATACTTCTTGCTACAACTACAAGCACTTCCCTCAGATCAAATGCATCCAACATTAACAATATAACAATCTCAGAACCCATCGGTTATCGTCTGAGACGATACAACCTCTGGGGGCACAGGTGAACATGTCAGGCGTGTCCGGTTCAGCCAGTGGTTAGTGATAAACGACTTCCAGCCGAGACTTGCTTTTCCGCGTCCTGCATTGTGTACAGTCCAGTTAGCAACTTGAGAAGTGACAGTGTGTTCAGATCAAAAGGGAAGCGAAATTCGCCCCCTCCAGATACGTCAGCAAAATAAATGTCGTCATTTCTTGGTTCATTAAATCCCCCCGGAGGAGAGGAGCGCCCGTTTGTCAAAAGTCAAAATGAAGCTTTGTCAGGTCCTCAAGCGGAGAAGAAAACTTTTAAAATGCTCGTTTGTTGAACCGAGGTTGGATCGATCTGATGCATTCGATTCAGTTGGGAAATCTGAACACTGAACGGCTTTCATGACACAGCGTCAGGGAATTCATCTCAAGTTGAATTTCGGATCTAGAACAGATTGTTAGCTGTTAGCTATTAGCATGCAGATGTCTGTTTAAAGAGGTTAATAAGAAGCTGAATCGTTGTCAGATGACGCTGATGGAGCTGTGATGTCATTATGGAGGATTACGTTCTGCCTGCGTTTGCTCTTGCTCTGTTCTTCCTGCATGTGCCGCAGCCTGCTGATACGTGATTGGTCAATATAACTTGGACTACAAGCATAGTTCAGGAAACCAGAACACTTGTCAAAGCCACGTCGCTGCCTACAGATTCTGCATTTCTATGTTGAATCTGTGAATAATGATTAACAATATACTTAATACTAAAATCTATTTACAACATTTAGTAAACATATTTCAACAAAACGTGAAGAACATAGAAAACGTGCTAGCTGAAATGCTAATCCCCCACCTTCAAAAGACAAGTCTGTGCTTTAATCCACACAATCCCCCTGTTCCTAATGTAGTGCAACAGTTACACATAACAACTTAACTAACTAAATGAGTCATGTGTGCTCCTCTCTCTCACAAAGGTGCTATGAGCTCTAAATCTGCTGCACATGAAAGGAAGAGTGCCATGACCCCGACACAGAGGGACAATGTCCCAGCCAAGTCCCCAGTGTCCGGTGGTGACCCTGTAGCCTCTCACAGCCCCTTCGACCCCCACCACCGGCCCGTGGTTCCTGGGGAAGTGTACCGAGCCCACCTGCCTCCTCATCTCGACCCCACCATCGCCTTCCACAGAGTGCTGGATCCCGGTACGGTGTTTAAATTCTTTCCACCACAAAGAGAAGAGAATTAAAGCCTTTATTCTGAGTAAACTGACAAAAGCAGCTCCTAATTCATAGGCATTACATGTCCAGGATCTTTTTCAGCGATTGACGTCAGCAGTCTCGATCGGTATCTGTGAGCCTTCTGTTCATTTGTTTTGTTTTTTCTTCTCCTGCTGTCCTCTACAACAGCGTTCATGTTCCCAAGGCAGCCGTCCCCAACAGGCTACCACAACACCTACCAGCTGTACACCATGGAGAACACGCGGCAGACCATCCTTAACGATTATATCACCTCGCAGCAGATGCAAGTCATCCCTCGACCTGACATGGCCCGAGGCATGTCACCACGGGAGCAGCCCGTCGCTATCCCTTACCCAGGTACGGCCCTCCACCTGCTGACCCTCTCTCACCTGCCACACCAGGCAAGGGGGGATGGCTCTGAGCAGGAGGGACTGTGTGCAGACTGTGTGCTTGTGAAGTAGTGGCTACCTTTTCCAGACGCCCAGAAGCAAATGACCTGGTCAAATTTAGCTGATTTGCTCTTTCTACTGGGGCTGCAAATGATTTGGCTTCTGTTCAATTTCTCTATTGGGTATGATCATCCAAATCTCCATTTGCTGTGTGGTCGCCTCTTACAAGTTGACCACTATTCCACTATTCCCTTTGCAGCCCTGTTGCTTACTGATCAATCTGTATTTGGGAGCACTGATAGACAAAGGTGATGGGTTACTGCTAAGTGTATACGGTGTTCATACATTCAGAAATTGATGGATTGGTTCTTGTTGTTCACCGTTGGCCCTTTGCTTCTGTCTGTAAAAGGGATAATTGATCTAGCCCAGATGCCTCCAACTATCCTGTTGCCTCACCCTGGGGGAACAGGTACTCCCACTTTGGAACGCATCGCCTACCTCCCCGGAGCTCAGCCCCCTTTCCCTCCTAGGGCTTTCAACCCAACCTCCATATCGCCAGGTGAGGACCCCACCCTCCCTTCCCCTCCCCAATCCTCGTCTTCCCTTATCCTCCTTACCACGGTGTCGCTGTCCCCTCACTCCTCTGTAAGAGGGCAGCCCTGCACTGGCCTGAGGTGTGAAGGGCCATTTCTTCCTCAGATCAAGTCGAGTCTTCCAAACATGCTGGGAGGGGTCACAGACCTGTCTCATGGTTGCACCACAACAGAGTGGTTTTCTTTTCCTCGAGGAAAGTGTGCATTTAAATCAAGGTTTGAAATGTATTGTTCATACCCTTTCAGTGATTGAAGGTCACGTCTGCAGCTCAGCCTCTATGACGTATTATAATAATTGTTTTTTGACACAGGTTAAAGGCATAATTAAGGTGTTGGTTGCATTGACTTGCATCTAAAGCAGCAGCACTGTGAGCACCTTGAGTGGTCTCATCTCAGATGGTAAATATGGTAATATTCCTGGGGCCTAGTCCTCTTGTACATAAGTAACACGTATTTTTAAAAACGTAGCTTCTTCTTGGCTTTGTGCTGACACTGAAACTGTGTTTAAAGAGAGGTATTATGCTGTTTCACATTTTTAGACATATAAACACACAAAAAGACACAAGATGCACCCCAGAGTGTGCTGCAGTGCAAACATCCTGTTTAAATGAGTCATTGTGCAGACATTCGGGGCAGATTTGGCCTCTTTGTATGCGAATGAGACTTGTGGCAAAAAGCACCTCATTCACAGACACCAGCGCTAACAGCAGCGCTAACAGCAGCGCGCAGTTAGAGAGAAATAATACGGTCTGCAGAGAGCTGGTGGTAACTGGTGCAGTATTATAAGGGCTGTCACGCTCTGAGTTCACACTGATCATGACGACAGGTAAACCTTTTGTGTGATCAAAAAATGTGTTTGTCTGTAAAAACGTTCTGTTAATGATATTTTGTCATGATAATTATAATCAGGAGACCAATCAGTCCGAGGCTGTGCGAGGCTCGACCTCGGCACACGGGCACACTTTGGAGCCGTTATGCATGACGGGGATTATTATCTGAACGAGCTGCAGCTGCGCGCTCGTTTAAAAAATAAAGCTCCGTTCGAATAGTTAAACAAGTAAACTCCTATTGAGTCTGGACTTTACAACAAACTGTTAAACAGCTGCCCCCTCCTCTCTCTGCCCATCATCGATCTGTGCCTGGAGCTGAGCTGCGTCAGTGTGCGCTCAGCTGATGCCTGAGAGCGCAGCACGGCGCAGCAGAGTGTGGAGCTGCAGGCTGCTTCTCTCCACAGTCAGACACAAAACCAGAGCAAACTGCACGGAGAAACTTTATGGCCGTGTTTGCGCTTGAAAATCATCAGTGCAATTTGCTTTGTGAATTGGACCCTGAGACGGAGCAGATAGTGGGGGCAAATGATGCACAATGTAAAGAGCTATCGGGGGCTGCACTTCATTCTGAGTGAATCCCCCCCTGAGTGGGTTCAGGCAGAGGCTGTATGAGGGCCTGCACAGAGCACCAGTGTGACAAAGATATTGAGCTTTTTTAACTGTAAATTATGCTAAGCTACTCCACGGGTACCACAGAGTGAAATATGAAATAAGCATAATACCCCCCCACCCTTTAAGTTAACTGAAATGTGAGCATCTGGAAAACTCCTTCCAAGATACAAATGATGAAACATTTTGAATGTTGTACCACTGAGGGTCTGGGGGGGCGATGAGCTCATCACAATAAGTCATACATACTCTGCTTGTCTCATGAGAACGCTCCTGAAACAACAACACACGCGCTCTGATCACGTTTATCAATGGTATATTGTGAAACAAAGGTTGCATGGACAGATTTTTAACGGAGGGGTGAAATATGAGCTTTGAAAAATAGGTGTATAAGTGTGGCCGAGCCCTTGGCGGAGTATGACCAAGATTGGGTGGTAATTGTCAGCAAGGCCGTAGCGTTCAGACCCCATGAGAAGTGTGTGTGTGTAAATTCTGTGTGTATGTTTGTGTGTCTGTGTGGTCGTTGTCCTCCTCAGGCCACCAAGCCCACCTTGCCGCTGCCGCTGCTGCCAGCGCGGAGAGGGAACGGGAAAGGGAGAGGGAGCGTGACCGGGAGCAGCAGGAGAAAGAGAGAGAGAAGGAGAGAGAAAGGGAGCACAGGGAGAGGGAACGAGAGCGGGAACGGGAGAGGGAGCGGGAAATGCGAGAACGAGAGCGGGAACGGGAGCGGGAGCGAACCAATGACTACATGCGTGGTGGTGAGTCCCTGTTGTCAGAATCAGAGTGACATCAAAGATTGATACCTGGCATTTTACTTTGATACAATGTGGCACACAAAATACACTGATGCTGATGCTGTAGGTGAAAAAGTGTATACATTGAGTAGCGCAGTACTGTCTTGATTGTTGGAGTTTTGGTTTTTTAAAACTGACTGTTACAACGTGTGTGTGTGTGTGTGTGTGTGTGTGAATCAGGTGGACCAGAGCAGCCAGGCCGGCCAGGGAGTCGAGGTTATCTGCACTCCCCCTCTCCCTCCCTCAGGACGCAGGAGGTCGTGGTTCAGCAACGGCCAAGCATCTTCCAGGGCAAGAGTGTCATCACCTCTCTGATGTAAGTTTTATCATGCATTAACACCAGATCACTTTCAGTCGTGTGTGTGCGTGTGTCAGGTATCTAGTGTTCACATCAGGAGTCTTCAGGTGCATTAGTCAGACACGCCTAACTTTGACCCTGTCATTGAGGAAATGTGCTTTATGGGTTCGTGTCTCTATTTGCTCTTCAGGCCACATACATCAGAACCCACATCAGTGTCCCAGAGCGGCTCTCGCTACAGTACTGCAGCTGATGCTCTGGCGGCTCTGGTGGACGCCGCAGCCTCCGCCCCGCAGATGGACGTGGCCAAGGTGAAGGAGAACAAACACGAGCGAGATGACGACATCGCTTTGGCGGCTGCAGCTCGGCGAGCTCTCGCCGAACAGCAGCAGCAGGAGGCAGAAAGGCGATCCATGCAGTCACCATATGGAGCCATGTCTCTGCCAGGGGGAAAACCCCATTCAGCCTACTCTGAGGGCCCTGGAGGCGGGGTTAAGGATAAGGGCGCTCAAAGCTCCAAGTCCCGCATCGAAGAGGAGCTTCGGACTCGAGGAAAGACGACGATCACGGCTGCTAACTTCATAGATGTCATCATCACGAGGCAGATTGCCTCGGATAAAGACTCCAGAGAGCGAGGCTCCCAGAGCTCCGACTCCTCCAGCAGCTGTGAGTGTGCTGTAGATGATAACATTCAAACGTTACAGAAGTGTACCTAACATAAACATTATAAACTTTACTTAACATAAAGTGTAACTCTCTCATCATACATACTCGTCCTGCAGTGTCATCCAGTCGATATGACAACACAGGTGGAGGAGCCATCGAGGTGATCAGTCCTGCTAGTTCCCCAGTCCAATCCCACCAGGACAAACAGGAGGACGGGCAGCAACAAGCAGCAGGTACGAACATGTAGAATATTAAACAACAAGCTGTCCTCAACAACAGCGATCATTCTAGTGAGAACAATGGGAGAACCCACACTAAGGATAAAGAACCATTATATATTCTCTCACTTTATGGTCATGGTTATAGTTCTTGGTGTTAATGTTTCAGTTTCTTCACATGATCGTTCAGGTCAAAGGTGACATGTAACAGATCTGTCCATGAAGGCTAAATTTAGCCGCTAGTCGAGTGGAGTAAACATACCTCAGCTTGAAATCCTTCACCCCCCGACCTTTCCATCCGACACTGTCAGACATCGTTCCTCAGCAGCAGTCTGGTCACCAGACTCCACTTGAAGTTATTCCTGTCACCTGCTCACACACTCAGATCAGTTGCTGTTGGCAAACAGATTTTTAGCTCCTCCCCGTCATATCTCTCCTCAACTCACCCCCAAAATAACAACCCTGTGTCCCTGTTCAACCTTCCCCAGCTGCAATGCGGGGCTACGACATGGGTCGTTACCGCCCAGCAGGGGAGCCACCACAGCCCAGTCCCCAGCAGCCCCCTTCCTCACAGGCTGACGGCTACTCCCAGGTCCCCAAGACTCACCGGGTCATGACCTTAGCGGACCACATCTCGGTAAGAAAAGCTGAAGAATATGGAACAGTAACAAGTACAAACACAGCCACCAGTTATACCTAACTCACCTGGTTTTGTGGTCACTTCCTGTCCTGCAGCATATCATAACCCAGGACTTCGCCAGGAATCAGGACCCTCCTCCGGTCTCCTCAGCTTCAGCCACATTCCAGAGCGTTGGGCCACCTGTGTCGTCTTCGGGTCGCAGCAAGGTGCCCAGCCGCTACAGTCCGGAGAATCAGGTCCAGGCCCAGCACCACCAGAGACCCTCCAGCAGAGTTTCCCCGGAGAATGCCGCAGACAAGCCCAGACCCAGGTACACTGACCGGCAGTTAACCTTGATTTATCGCTCAATTTATTCCCCATCATCTTTCTAACATTTGTGTCTCTCTGCTCCCCGTCCAGGCCCGGTAAATCTCCAGAGCGTGGCGGCAGACAGATGGAGAACTATGAGCCTATCTCTCCACCACAGAGCTACCAAGGCATGGACAAACAGGAGGGGGGTGGGCCTCCACCGCAGAGGAGAGAGGCTGACAACTCTGAGATCAGGTACACCATCGCCAGTTTGCTGCATCCAAATTCTGCTACTTAGCTAGTGCTTGGCCCTTTCCTTTAGTCTGTGAAGAGAAGGGTGTCATGTGTTTTTTTGAGATCAAGGGGGAGTGGTCATCTCACCCCTGAGAAACTGGAGTTTTTCTAAACGTAGTGGTGGAAAGGAATTCCCATTGTGCTTTGCAACCTAAGGCTGTGTAACGGGCATGGCTAGGAGCAGGGAAAGAAGGACGTATCTTTGCAAAACATTTTCTTTGAGGTATTGATCATATAGGACATCGTATCATAAATCATTCCCTTAAAATTGCTATTCGCTATGTCATGTGACTTCATGTGTCAGCCCCTACCCCGCTGACGTCAGGGCCACTACTCCGTCTAGTGCGTTTAAAAAGGAGGGGGAAGGCAGAGCTGAGAGTTTAAGGCTGTCAGGCTTTCAGGCCAGGTCATCTCTTAATACATGTGACAATAGATTCTGCATCAGTTTGAATACTGAAGGGATGTAGCAGCTGACAGAACATAAAGGTTAATCATATTAAATAGTAGTTACAAGAAAGAGTAAACAAGAAAAAGGAGAGCATTGGTGCAGCTTGTGTACGTTCACTGTGACAAAGATGTTTTCGGGCCTGTAATAAAATGTTCTACACCTGTTTACACATGCTAAACTTAGTTTCCTGTTAGCACGCTGACATTTGATGCCTCACTGTAAATAAATTTGTCGTACCGATGCCAGCAGGCAGAGTGTTCCCCTCCTGTCAGCACTCAGAGAGAGCGCAGTGCCACAGGCTTGTTGTCCTCTTTACCTGTTGAGCTGTTTGACTCTCTGCCCTTTGTCTCTTTCAAGGAGCGACTCTCGGTCCCCGGGGAGCGTGAGCTATCTGCCTTCCTTCTTCACCAAGCTGGAGAACACCTCGCCGATGGTGAAGTCCAAGAAGCAGGAGATCTTTCGTAAGTTGAACTCCACCTCTGGTGTCGGTGATTCTGATGTTGGTAAGTGGGTCTCTTCTTATCCTCTTTCTTCAGACTAACACGTGCATGCCTCAGATGGTGGATCAATCTCTTTTAATGTGTGTGCATGCAAGACATCTGTGTTTAATCTTTTAAATCCTTCTCATTTTTCAAGCTGATCATATATACGTGATAACATTTGAACAACTACTTGTTTCACCTTTATCAGATAGGAGAGGTAGCAATAGGAAATGGGGGAGAGAGAGAGGGATGTAACAGGCATCTAAGGTTGCTGGCTGGAATCACCTTTGCGATGGCCACGTTGCAATATGGCGTCCGCTGTAACCAATGGTCTACTAGGGCCCTGAGAATTTATTTTCAGATTCTGATTCGATTATCAGGTTTAGCTGTTTCTCTGTGTTTTCCACATCCTGGAGGTCAAAGGGCCCTAGGCTACCAGGGGTGCTCAGACTTACTGAATCATGTTAAACTCACATTACTGTCAGACATTTAGTTTTTTCTCCACATGATAATTGTCTTGCAGGAAACGCACAGCCAGGCACAGAGATCTTCAACTTGCCGGCTGTAACCAGCTCCAGTAAGTAGCAGTGACACTCCCTCACATACTTCATTGTTCAGTCTAATTGATGTTTCCTTTCTAATTGTGTGTTTGGTTGTCTTGTTGTTACTTGTAGGCAGCATCAACCCCAGGAATCACTCCTTCAGTGACCCAGCCAGTAACCTGGGCCTGGAGGACATCATCCGCAAAGCCTTGATGGGCAACTTGGAGGAGAGACAGGAGGAGCACCAGGGAGGAGCAGGGGCCATGAACAACACACCAGGCTCAGGCAGTGACGCCCGCCAGGAGGCCAACCCATCACCAAGTATGGGTAAGCACGAGTCTTCTTACAGGACGTTCTTACAGGAGCTCATGTTGGACATGTTGCTGACTGACACACTCTGCCTGTTTGAATCTACAGGGAAGCAGAAGCAGGGCAAAGCCAACAGCCGGAAATCAAAGTCACCAAACCTGGGTCAGGCCTACGCTGGAGGGGAGCGCCCCTCTTCTGTGTCCTCTGTCCACTCTGATGGAGATTATCACAGACAAGCCCAAGCCCAAGCCCAATGGAGCTGGGACGACCGACCCTCATCCACAGGTGAGCTGTTCAACCTTCTGAGATTAGTCTCTGCAAGAACTCTCGTCTGCTCAAACCACTTCCATGTTTTGGGAACGCTGTAACTTACAGAATAGCTGGTAAGAAATGTACAAGGCGATACAGACACAAACCAGATTAGAGTTCAGAACTATATATTTAGCTTCTGTCTCCCCTGTAGGTACTGACAAATATTTAAAGGGTGTGCAGAAAAGGCTCTGACCAAAAGATGCTGCATTTGGAAACTCCTACAAGATCTGGATAGATGTTTGAGATGTACATGGTGGTAGAAGGTTACTGTCTCTTTAAATGTAATATGGGACACCTTCATCTGTGACAGAGGGTGAAACATGTCAGACCTCTGACACCTACTTTAGTTAGGATCAAAAAGCTGGAATAACCAGATCTCCAGACTTTTTGTGGCACAGCTAGTCTTTGAGTCAAAGAGCGTTTAATTTTTGTTAAACTATAACTACTATACTTTAAATTCATTGCTCTGACAATGAACCATATTGTTGTCCGTGCTTTTACATCCAATTTTGTTGCCTGGGAATGTAATAAAATTATAATTTGAGGGAAAAAAGTTTCTAAAAAATGCTTACAAAAAAACTAATCACTCACTTTTCAAGGCGCCGGATTAGATCAGCTGCAGCAGGCCTCTGTATATGTATATGTCCTGTCACTCTTCACTGTCCTATCAAATAAAGGCAAAAAGAAATACTAACTTCCTCTTCTTGTCCTCCACTGTCCAGGATCCATGCAGTTCCCCTACAACCCGCTGACCATGCGCATGCTGAGCAGCACACCACCCACCTCCATCGCTTCCCCCACCATACAGAGCCAGCAGCAGCAGCAGCCGCCTCCAGCTGGAGCCCCGGTGGCTCAGACGCGCGTGTGGCAGCCTCTGCTGTCGGAGCAATACGAGACCCTGTCTGACAGCGACGACTGAGCACTGCTCGCTACGGGCCCCGATAACCAGAGGAGAGGTCTGCGCTGAGGCTTGTCTGTACACCCCCCCTGTCTCCTAGAACTAACTTGCTCACTGGCGAGTGTGACAAGTAGATGGGGTGGTGTCCTTTTTATTTTTGGTGCTATGGCGCCCCCTGGCTGTAAGCTAAGAGTACAAGCAGCAGCCTGTGACAGGCAGGGCTCTCCAGAACAAGACTCGCTTTTGGAAGCACTCACCCAGCCTGTCGAGGGGGGGGAATAAACAAAACTCGACTGAGGGGACGAAATGAGCTAAAGAGAAGATGAAGAACTTAATATGTAAAAAGAAACAACATAAGAGACTATTTCTGAATTTTTTTGTTTGATTTCTGTAAAGATATCCCTTGTCTTTAAGAAAATCATTGTATGTAAATAGAGTAACCTTTTGCAGTGTTTTTCTTAACTTGATTATTTCTTATTTTAATGTCGCTTTTAAATTGATCCACTTTAAAATGGGAAGAGTTGGGGTGTAATCTTTAATATCACAGATGGTCTCCTCAGTCCTCCCCCACCCCACGTCACATCACGTGACACCCACTCTAACGTTTTTACCACAGCGACGCTACGAGAGACCGGACCTTTGGTTTGTACTTGTACCATGAGTGGAGCACAGAGATCGTGCCGCCCTGCGCGCCCTCCACCAAGCACCACCAGAGCCTGAACATCGCGGACATTCAAGGATGTAACACACAGACTAACATTTCAAACAGCATTGATATTCGATGCCTGTCTTTGCCACGCAGTGGAGACGATGCATGGATTGTAACTTGTCACCCCGTTCTAGACAGAGAAATGTCTTCAAAACAAGTTAAGAACACTGGTGTCATAGCAGAAAGGTGAAAGTCTGATATAAGCTTAATTTTGCCGGAAAAGATATCCTGATGACTACTCCTGGACCCCGTCTGAATAATGAAAGTGAGCCAATTTTTTTTTTTTTTTTTTTTTCAATAGAGCCATGGTGTGTCACATGTAGCTGTCTCTCTCTGCAGTTTCCAACCTGTCCAGAATGATCTGCTCTGCAACATTGTCATGGTAATAAAAAGTGTCAGGTTTTGCCATGCCTTGTGACTTGAGAAAGAAGGCAGCTTTAACTAATTTTCTCAGAGATATACGTTGGTGTTTGATGTTTGTATTTGTTTCTGTAGTCCCTCTTTTTTTTTTCTTTTTTTTTTTGATACTGTCCTGACAAAAATCTGAACTCTGTAAAATTGTCTTTCCATTATACAAGAAGACAAAACTAACCAAACATAAAGAATGGTCTGCACCATTGTTGCACTTTTTTGCTTTGTAGCTTTTGACAAAAAAAAAAATCATACTACCTGCTGTGTAACTTATTCAACCTCCAGCACAGGAGTATACTAAGATGTGCTTTAAGTTTTTCCCACCACTCACAGAAATCTGGATGTTTTTGAACTTCCTGCCTTTCTTGTAGCTGGTACATTATTTTCTAGTGTGACACCTGCATCACAGTTACAGTTTTGAGTGTATGGTACCGTTAAATGTTTAGGAGTTTGCTGTCATGGGGATTCAAGCCCATGACCACTTAATCTCTGCTTTCATTGTGTCATTCAACCGGCATAAAGCTTTGAATATGAATTATATACTAGGTCAACTTCATAAATGGCAGTAACGTTCCTTTGCTAGTCTTTTTTTTAGATATGTGAAAAATACAATATAATGGCTTTTAAGCTTTCACTTTGCTCAGTTAACAAATCCATTCTGCTCTAAACTTGATATTTCTTTTGTTCCTTTCATTTTGCTTTGAATCATTTGTCATAGCACATGTTCAGATTTTTATTTCCTGTCATTTTCAACATCTTTGTTATCATCCCGTTAAAACTGGGATGTTATGTGTTTACAAAGGCAATGACAAAAAAAAGTTTACAAACTTGAATCTTAAAGAAATCCGACATGAAGCCGAAAAAGAATTGGAGCATCTTTTCAGCTCTCTATCAAACAAACACACAGTGATGACTTTTTTTTGTCTTTTTGAAATTGAGACTTGAAAACCCGTGTATCCTATGATGTTGAAATGCAATGTTTGTATCGCACAATGTCTCTTAGTAGGCTATTACAAGAGTTCAGACCAATCAATAAAGTGGATCAGTTCACCACTGAAAAATGTGTTGGTCCTTATAATTGTGCCATCCATTTATTGACTACCATGATTTTCTTCTTGTTGGTTGTTGCATGCTCTTAAGTCACAAGTCCAAAACTTCAGGTTCATTTATGACTTGTGTGAATATAAATTGCAACTTGTGGTATATTAAAACATCTCCATCTCCAGAAAACAACAAACATCTCTGTGGAAATCTGAGTAAATATGTCGAATACGAGATGTTGATTAAGTTACATAATGTCATAAAATCATATATAACACAAATAATCACATTGGTCCTTGTAATATATGCATGAGCCATATTAAAATCAGCTGTGTGGGTACATCATGGCTTTACTCAATAGCAGGCCTGCCCCTGCATAATTAAATTTGCCAAATAGTAGTTGATTTCTTTCTTCTTTTTTACATGATGGTTTAAAGAGCTAACTATGTTTAGTCAAACTGAAGGTGTATTCATAATACCATCCGCTATAACACTCAGTTAACGGCTGCTTAAAAGTGCCCGTGTCAGGGCTCTGGCAAAGATCTGTTTCGAAGCAGCCCTGGGACAGGCATACAAAAGAAACTACTAAATACAAAGCAAGGAATTATGGCTATTCTACTGTGGTGTAAGGTTATATTAATGGTTATATTAATTAAAATGTGTGCCTAGTGGGGAAACATTAGAAAATTAAGATAGTATGATTCAAACACATTATGGATCAGCATGAAATCAATAGTCTAGTGGAACAGTGATATACTTGCCATCCATGACATAAATTGTCATGGATATACATGTGCCTGGGACTTGAGCATACACACAACTAATAGGCTAGTGACAATGCTCCCGAAATTTCGAGATACCCCTACCGGAGGTATAACTAAACCCAACAATGTTTTTCCTCATCTCTAAGCCCTCTGAATTAGCACCATTCTGTGCATGTGTAATTTTACATTGTATTATGAAAATGCAAATTCTGAAATGTATATTATTTTTCCCTTTTTACTAGTTTGTTGAATTATGGAGGATGTCTTACAGACATTGGATCCAAATCTTTGTATCATTTGTGGGAAACATTTTGAAAAGAGCAAGAAAAAAGATCCATATGTCCAAAACCCCACACTAGAAGGCCTCCAACATACTTACCCTTGCTCAGGAGAGAGAACCTCACCTTTCCAACAAGCCATCATATGTGTTCCTATGATAATCCCTGGCAAAGCAACTACAAAGTAAATGATAACATTCTGCATAGATTTTTTTTTTTTTGAATGTCCGCTTATTTAAGGTATGTGTTTATAGGTCTCCATCCATTTCATACATCAAGATATTCACATCCAGGTTTTTCTAGTAAGTAAAGCAACTCCCTGGCTACCAACCTGCCAAGTTTCAAAGCTCTCAGAGCTTGTGTTATTATTCTGCATTAGTTTATATGTCTTAACTCCATTACGGACAGGCTATATTTTAGGCCATTCTTTGGTTTGGAGGTATATGACAATATCTGTCAATTTTACAATCTTAGCAGTGAAACAATTTTATCCAAGAATCCATTTCATATATGGGAGACCTTGGAGATGAGGAAAACATTGTTGGGTTTAGTTATACCTCCGGTAGGGGTATCTCGACAACTAAAGCCCTTTTTGACAGTTTGTCACCAGCCTATAAGACTACTTCGGGTCTTAGATATATAGATATAACTCAAACTAGTGTCTGAGTGTCAAAAGGTGTCTTTCTTACAAAGGAAATGCCTCTTTAATCGCAGAAATGTGAAATTAACCTCCACCTGATCAATTTGTAAGCTAGAAGTCAACGTTCTTCCAGCAAACCTGACCGACTGAGATACAGGACTTTTATTTTGGAGGGAAAACAACCGTTTTACCCGGAAGTAGTACTTTTGGTCGCGCCTTATTGGCTAGAAGAGTCGATAACTTCCTGAAACAAAATAGGCTGATAAAATGAATATACATTTACCTGCTGTGGCCGAACAACTTTTCCGAGATATTCAAAACACATACCAGGAAACGTCTCAAAGTAAGACACGAGTGGTAAAGGGAGATAAACGTGAAAGTTGACCCCTTGAAAATTAGCATGTTAAAGTAGCCGTTGCAGTTGTTATAGCAGTATGCAACAAAACGGGACTCTGAGCAAATTAATCAAGAAGGGACAGTTAACGTTTCTTTGGCATTTATTAAACACAACTGGCATGAGTATGCTCCAATGTAACGATAATGTAGCATTGAGTACATTTTGACTTACTGTTCAAGCATTTTACAAAGATGCAGTATGCAGATGCAATATTTGAGCTGTAGGTGGCGCTGCTTGGACACACTTTGATCTCCTGTCGTCTTTTCTTAGGACAGCACACACTTCTGTAAACTGTAAAGAAACTCGGTAAAAATAAACGTTATATAGCCTACAGTTTTAACATGCTAATCAATAACTTTACTAAAATAATGGTTTATAGATGGTAATTTCCAGGTTCCTTGCCTTATTTACAGCAGACATTTGACTTGTCATAGTTGGAAAAAGCTGGTACTACAAATATCAACACTGGCTATGCTATCTTGATGTGTCATGACCTAGAAACAGATAAACTAATTAATTTTATTATTTGCACCTGTGCTGTGAAAGAGGCCTATTGTGCATTCTCACTGGAATGGCTTATTGGCTCAGTCTCATGGAGCTGAGCCAGCCTTTATGTCTGATTGCTAGTTCTAAGAAAGGCATGATTAGACTGACTTATTTTACATACCGGTAGGTCTAAATCATCTTTATCACCAGCCTGTCAAACTGATAAATAACAGGTATTGAATATTTTTGTTCAGTTTTCTTAGATCAGAGTTTGTCTGTTAGGACATGCCACGAGACACATGCATCAAAGTTTTGACCGTAAAGGATGACCTCCTCCAACACAGACTTTTATTACTGTCGTTAATAATTGAGGTTTATCTGTACTTCGTTATTTTTAAACTATCAAACTGAAGAACCTGTTCAGCTTTACTTCAGGAAAGGGTGATTTATTGTTCATACTGATGTCACACACCTGAACAATACTGCTGGGTTGATAGCTGACACACAGCCAGTGCAGTGCATTGCCTCGCCTCTTTTTTTAACCTCATAATTATCTGAACATGTTATCTGTAATTAGACCTGGCCCTAGAACTGTTTTGCCATCAGCCCTCTTCTCCACCCACCTGAATGTTGCTGGATCTCTTGGAGTGGACAGGAAAGTAGTCAAATCCTTCACAAAAAGTAGCAGTAAAACGTCTATGATTTAACAGAGTTATAGGTGTTTTATACTAAATCAGTGGCCAATGTGAACACAAAATGCTTTAATAAGAAACCAGGGCTGTCTTTTCAAATGCAGTTTGCCAGAAGTTTAATGCCTCCGAAAATGAAATCAACAGGCATTCTCATCTTGGTCAACTTCTCAAGTGGCTCATAAACATGTTTTGAGAAGTGAAAGAACTATAAAGGGGAAGTTAAGGCTATATCTGTGTATCTTAGTATAGTTCCCTCACCCCATATTCGTTCATGCATTTCACCACGATTTTCCCATGATTTGATGATGTTATTACTCTTTTATATTTGGATGTTTTAAGTTTTTAAATACAAGTCGAACGTTTAATGACTGATCTTATTTTGCTTTCTTGCAGTTCCTAATGACCTGCTCATCGCGTAAGTACCTGTCAGAAATGCCTTTCACTTATAAACAACCTCAATTGTCAAGGGGGCATGCTGGGAGGGTCGTATCCTCACCAGGGATGGAAACCGTCGTAACTCAAGAGTTTATTCACCACTCAGAGAAATGAAGAGAAGAGAGTTAATTTTCTTTATTCAAAGACATTTGTGAACACTCATGTATGCATGTGTGCCAATATGTTTTCCAGATACGCGTTTTTTTTTCCCTTCAGAGAGGTGCTATCAGTCTATTCTCGCTAAACTAATTTCTGGTGAAGGTAAAGCTTTGCCTTTTTCCTCTTACAGTTTTGGTAGTGATTTCAGAGCGATTCCCGGCCCTCCAACCAGTAACCTGAAAAAGGAAGAGAAACAAAGAAGAGAGAAGCAGAGCAAAAGGAAGAGAGACGAGGCCAGACTAGTTCTAGAGCTCTGATATTTCTTCTCTGAGCAGAGGCTGCAGGTGCTATATTGGGTGTTAGCACACCCCCAGTATCTCTTCCTCTTGTGTGTCTCCTTTCATCACAGAGATGTGTGTGCATATGTAGATTGTCCCGAGTTGAACGGAAGTTCAAGTTGGATGAGTTGTACTCAACACAGATGTTGGTGCCCTCTTTGTGAGGCCTCTCAGCTCTGTGGCCTTGATGGATGCTGAGACAGTCGGTTTACTGTGTCTGTATCACACATGCAGGTATCCTCCCTCTTTCCTCTCACAGAAGTATCTCAGCTAATTAGCAATGGTTGATCATTTCTAGACGTTCACTTCATTAGAAAGCTCCCAGACTTCCATTAGTACCAATCCTCTTATTCCCATGACATGTTAACTTCCATTACTAACAAATGACATTATTCAAACCTTATTTGAAGGTTTTTGACTTTAAGGCTTCCCAAAATCTAGAAGTCCTCTTCTGTCTGAGTTCTGATGTCAGTAAAAAGGGCACACAGCTGATCTCGAGCGTGTATAAAGAGTAGAAACACACTGAGGACGACAGCAGAGGCTTTTTTACTGTCTGGTTTTGCCAAAGTGACTCGGCACTCTGAGACACGGTGTCATGATTCTGCTCCGTGTCTTCACTGAGACACTTCCTCACACAGTGGTTTGAGTAACCGAGAGTGAAGAGGTGCTCACTGTCTGGGTCAGCGTGGCCACATCCTGTCAGTTGGTCATGAAGCTTCTGGTTTAGGAGCTCTTCTTCACACTCAGGATGTTTAGATTTATCTCCCACTTTCTCTCATTTCTGCCCCTCAGGAGAAAACTTGAATGATTGCATAAAATGTTATTAAAAACTAACAATTTTTCTCTAATGTAATGCATAACAGGGATCACTGTAAAAAGAAAAAATAGCAATTTACATTTTTATCTTTTGTAAAAATGTTTCACTGAAAAGATGAAATGGATGTTGTCAAATGAATCATGAATTCTTGTCCTCATCATGAAGCATTACTTAGAAGGAACTTCTGTGGTTAAGTCCAGACTTTCCCAGTAATGTCAGTGTTAGTGCAAACCCCTTTTCAACCACTCACAGGAGAGCTGTGTGGCTACAAGACAAAGTTTGTTTGAAAGTGAGGATTTTTTAAATTTAGACTTGAGTCCAAAAGACTCAAATTGTGGATGTCTTTAAATCTTTGGCCCCCTCTGACCTGTTTTTCTGTCACATCTTTCAGGCTGAAGTTTGTCTTTGGGCCCTGTGCGCTGCAGGCTTTGGACCTGGTTGACCAGCGATCAGTCACCTGTGTGTCATCTCCCAGTGGACGCAAAGCATTCCAGGTCTGTCAGGCTTCTGTCAACTCTGTACCTTTACAGACAGTAGCCCACAGTTTATGTTCTACAAATTAAGTTACAATATCTCACAAAAGCCCGGAGAGGCAAATCAACACAGGAGAGAAAACACCTTCTCTCCGCAAAATAATCTTTTTGTACACCTGCCTCTCAGGGCCTCTCAAGGCCTCTCAGGGCCTCTCAGCAAACAGGTGACAACTTAACAACAACATGATTGTGGTGCAGAGGAGTGTTTTTGTTCAATCAAATCAGACTAATAGACATCAGTGTTAAGTTGCATGTTCTGTTACTCGTGTAGTAATTTGAAATAGTTCCAGTTCAGCTTTGTTTTCTCTCAATAAAAGCATATCAAATAACAGTATACATTTGTAATCAAGATTAACGAGACTTGTTGTACTTGGTTCTAAACCAGTTCTAACCCAGCTTTAGGCTTACAGTCTGAGGAAGCAGCCTAGAGAGTTAATCTGTAAAGAAATTGTGTTCAAACTAGTTAAAATGTAATTTTAGTTTGGAAGTCCCGACACGGCTCATAAAAATTACTCAGTGACAGGCTTATCCTTATAATCTTGAGTGTAATCGAGGCTAGGAGTCAATCACAGGTGGATACTTGCAGTGACTCTTTAAGACCACAGTTAAAGGTGTTACCTGACCTGCCCAGGGTTTTCTATTAGGAAATTGTGTTAATGCATCTGTGGGTTATATTGTAATATCAAATGTTCCCCGACAAACCCTGATAGGAAACTCCCTCTGTATTTGTTCCACAGTGGAGTGGGAGTTGTCAGATCTGCACATTTTCTAAAGAACATTACAAATAAAGAATATCACATGTTTCCATTTGACTCCACAAAGAAGAAGTTCTTAAAAGTCATAAAAGTCACTGGGCCGACCCGTCCCTAAAGTAAAAAAGATCTCAGAAGGACATCAAGTGAAGCGTGGTGGGAGAATCCAGTCAGTCCTCTGAGGTTGTGGTCATTGTGACCCAAATTTCCTGTAAACTCCGTCAAGAACAAAACAGCTTTATGATAGGAACTGAAAAATACAATGCAGCTAAATAAAGACGAGCGTTCTGCCCTCTGGGACGTCTTAACTCAATTGTTGTTATCTTTACTGTTGGGCTTCATTTCCCTCAAGGCTGCCTGACGTGCTGTGGTCCAGCAGCATGTACTGGAAATTAGTTATTTATTTATTAATTATTTTTTTAAACAAATGTCATCTTGGTCTTTGTCTTGTTGTCTGGCTGTGACTGTTGTTTCTCTGAGATTTTTAGAAGTGATTTATTTCAAACTGAATGAAAAACAAAAACAGTAATCACATACATTAAATTACATTTGATTATTCAGTCATGAATGATGATGATGATGATGATGATGATGTATAGATATAGATTAGATGGTTCAAACCTCACACTGCTTTCTGTGTTTCCTAAACATCCTGTTTGTGCTGCCTGAGCTCATATTCAGTCTATGGCTTAAAGATTCATTTACAACTGTTTTGATAATAAATAATAACTGCAGGATTTTCTTGCGCTTATAATGAAATAAAAACATACGAATGATTAAA
Organism: Semicossyphus pulcher; assembly: GCF_022749685.1. Classification (NCBI taxonomy): domain Eukaryota; kingdom Metazoa; phylum Chordata; class Actinopteri; order Labriformes; family Labridae; genus Semicossyphus; species Semicossyphus pulcher. The sequence goes on along the minus strand of NW_027211604.1, from coordinate 24,165,407 downwards.
ATATGTTAAATATGCTTTGTTTTGGAGGGCTGGTTGAACAAAACAAGTTGTTTTCAGACATCACTTCTGGAAGTGTAAGTACTACTATCCCATAGTCGAAATGATTCATTCATTAATTGCATAAAAAAACAGATTCATCAATAATGAAATCATTTTTAGTCCAGTTTAAATGAAACTCCTACAGTGTTTCGTGGCATTATTTTGTTAGTTGAGAACAGATAAGAATTTGCTGAACATTAGTTGCCGGTAAGACAGTTTGTGTCTGTGTCCGTGGGAAGGTCACACCTCTCTCCCTCTGTGCTCTGCTTTATTGCTGCGCTACAACACTTCAGTGTCCACATCACCCGCACATGCAGATGCAGGCAGCCACTCAGACGCAGCTGTTTTTCCAAATTAGTTCAACACTTGACACACAGGTTTCCTCGCTGTCTTACCAAGCCGCGATGACTCAAGGTAACTAAATCTGTGAAGCACCTCTGAAGTAGGGCCGTGATAGAACTCTAGTTTTATGGACATCACAATATGACAGTGTCAAATAAACACACAGTAAAAGACTACTTGAAACTCGATGAATTAGAGTTACACACATGCTCCAAGCCTTCACAGACAGCCTGCCTTCATGTTCTCACCACATGGTCTCACCCTTTCATCAGAGAAAGCCCCAGTTCGCTGTCACTTGTGACTTTGAGGTTTCACTTGCTGAAAAAGAAACGGCACGTCTGCTATTGGAATGATGATGTGACACAGGTGCTGTGTTCAGCTAGCTGTATAGCACAAAAACATAGTGACAAAGATTTGAGCCAGTTTTATCTTTGTTAATTTATTACACAAATTTTCATCACAATATAATGTGTGTAAAAACAAGTTGGGTTTGTTTGTTTGTTTTTTTACGGCTGGGGAAGTTGCTTTCTGACGTCTGACCTGGTTTTCTGGCAACTTTTTTAATTAAATTCGCCCACACTCGCTTCCGTCCAGCTCGCTGATCACTGGTTGGCGTGCATTGAGGAGTTTTTTCCTTCCAAACAGCTCCCTACAAGATTGTATACTTAACAGCAGGGGTGGAACAAAATATCGATACAGCAATATAACGTTGTCCTCCTCACTGTGCAATACAATTATTCTCCCTGCATCACTACTTCATGACTCCTCGTGATGCCGCTTCTGACATGACTGAGGCTAACCTTAATGGAAACTATTTGGCCAAAGAAGAAGTGAATCAGATATCGTGATGTTTCATTATATGATTGGCAATATATCAATTATCACAGAATTGCTGTATCGTGATATTATCGTTATCGTGGGCCAAGTATCGCGTATCGTATCGCGTATCGTATCGCGAGTTACCCTGTGATTCCCGACCCAACTTAACAGGATAACATTGTTATTAAATGAGGGAGAAAAGCTGCTAGGTATCCCAGCATGCTTTGAGCAGCGAATCAGCTGCTTGCAATACACAATGAATGGAGGCGAATTTTCAGCCATGTCAGTTTGCGTTCAGTGGATACGCACAACTATGCTCTTTGTTTCCTTCAGTCGGAGCCAGGCGGCTGTTTCTCTTATTTTCAAGTCTTTGTGCGAGGCCCCGCTGTCTGCGAGCTGGAGCTCAGTATTTGTTGTACAGTTAGAGTGATATTAAGCTTCCCATAAAAACAAGTTTCCAAAAACGTCAAAGTATTCTTTTAATGACACCCTCCAGATCCTTGTTTTCAGTGTATGAGAACATAAAGAGAATTTTTTTATTGAAAACCTAGAACATTTCAGTTACCTTGTTGTTAAACCTGGAGAAGGCACCATTGAAGAAACCAGAAAGAATAATCCAGATTTTGAAAGTATCCGACCTGTGAAATGTCAAAGCCACTCCCTCTGAACTCTTGAACGTGTTCTGCCTCAAATTACCTGCCTGGCTTAAATAGCAAACTTTTAATGCTTCATACCAACAAGACCAAAAATTGTTGAGTTTAATGACGTTAGAGTCCTGATGCTTCTGGACTCATAGGATTAGGTTTCACTTTTAGAGTTATTAGCGTCACATCATGTGCTAATCAGCACGAATTCCCCAGGAAGTTGTTCAACATGAACAGCGTAATAAAGATGTTCTTCTTCCTCTTTGTGATAAATCTCTGAAGATGGTTTGTCTTGTAATGACGAGTGTTGTTCCTGTTATCTTAGCAGGTCTGTTTATGTTCAAACAGTTAGTGAAGCATAAAGTGGGACTAGAGTTTACACAGGGTCTTTCTCTAAGTCATGTTGTCTCAATATTTAGGTTAATATTTTAGGATTTGACAGTAAGGGCTTCAGCAGGCAGCTGTTAATAACCAACCAAGCTCTTCTTACATGTTGGCTTTAATCTAAAACCAAAATGTGGCTGGATGGCATTTAGATATTTTCTGGTCTTTGACTTTAAAGAAATAGAAGCTGGAGGAAAGGAAGTGATGATGGCACCCGGAGGATCAAAGGTTGAGTCACGACAGACATGGCATGTCAGGTTGGTGGGCCGTATGTTTCTCCTCAGGATAGACCTTTTTTGGGCCGCCTGTGACGCCACAGTTGGTTAGAAGAACGTTGTTAAACCTCTGGAAATTAGTGAAGGCAGTGATGACACTTTGAGGAGCACAGACTCATCTAAAAATATAACCCAACCACAATTAGTCATCAGAATTTCAGTCCTTAAAAATTTCCTGTAAGGGTGGGAGACCATGACGGGGCAGATTTGTCTCATCAGATCAAAACAAATAATAAGAAAAGCTGAAACTATTTATCTTAAATTGTCATATCCATGTTTGGATAAAAGACTGTATAAAAGAAGTGGACTGAGCCACCCTGGAGTCATCCATTGTTTTATAAAGCTTCTTTTGAAGCCTTGCCATCTTGTTTTTTTTTAACCAAGTAACTAAGTGACCATATATGGACAACAGGATGGATATGAATTGATAGGACTATTTTCTTGTTAACCGCTGTGGTAGCTACCTGTCAATCAAAGGTTGCTATGTTGCCCTGAAGCGTACCCTGCTTTATCCTCGATTTTATTCCAATGACAAAATAAATATCATGCTGTATTGAAGAAGACTTGAAACTGGCAATTGAGACGATAAACTCATATGGAAGATGTTTACTGAGGTAGAAATTAAAGTGAGAATTAGGCTCATTTTCTCATCTGGTTTTATACAATCAGACTTATTTTACAACAAGTGAAATCTCCCCCTGCTGGACATTAGAAAGAATGAAGGTTAACTGAAATATTTTATTTCCTCTTCTCTTTTGAAATATGAGACTATGGAGTTGGTTTGGTATGAAAATCTATTCTTTCACAGAACAGCATATTGAGTTTACTGCTGTGTGTCACAAAAATTATGAAATAGTAGTTAAAGAAACAAATTTTGCCATTGTTGACATCCTGTTTCAATACTCTTTCTGATGGGTGCAATAGTTTCTTCGTTGTCATGGCTACTTGCTCTCCTCTTTCCTCACAACAAATGAATAACTCATGAGAGCTCTGCATTTCTCTGCTTTCTGTTTTTTTTTATCTAATCTCATTTATAACACTCAGTGACCTTTTCATAGTCACCGGTGATCTGTTAGGAAACAGAGGTACTGAATGGTGTATTCTTCTTGTTTTGCCTTTTATGCACCAAAATATTGACGTTGTTGGCGGTGACAGTAGTGCTTAAATGTCGGTTAAATACGTAGATGCTTATTACTGTTTTGGTCATATTGAATGTCTTTGATTTTGGTTTTGGACTGTTATAAAAGTAAGGGATAATGTATAGTAAACAAATACTTCCATAGCAACGGTTAACTCTGTAGCCTTCTTCAAATGAGCTAACCTATCTGTTTTTACTCGTTTTCAAATGAGCTAACCTAGCTGTTTTTACTCGCATTAAAATGAGCTAACCTAGCTGTTTTTACTCTCAATAAAATGAGCTAACCTAGCAGTTTTTACTCTCAATAAAATGAGCTAACCTAGCTGTTTTTACTCTCAATAAAATGAGCTAACCTAGCTGTTTTTACTCGCATTAAAATGAGCTAACCTAGCTGTTTTTACTCTCAATAAAATGAGCTAACCTAGCTGTTTTTACTCTCAATAAAATGAGCTAACCTAGCTGTTTTTACTCGCATTAAAATGAGCTAACCTAGCTGTTTTTACTCTCAATAAAATGAGCTAACCTAGCTGTTTTTACTCGCATTAAAATGAGCTAACCTAGCTGTTTTTACTCTCAATAAAATGAGCTAACCTAGATGTTTTAACTCGCATTAAAATGAGCTAACCTAGCTGTTTTTACTCTCAATAAAATGAGCTAACCTAGCTGTTTTTACTCGCATTAAAATGAGCTAACTTAGCTGTTTTTACTCTCAATAAAATGAGCTAACCTAGCTGTTTTTACTCGCATTAAAATGAGCTAACCTAGCTGTTTTTACTCGTTTTCAAATGAGCTAACCTAGCTGTTTTTACTCTCAATAAAATGAGCTAACCTAGCTGTTTTTACTCTCAATAAAATGAGCTAACCTAGCTGTTTTTACTCGCATTAAAATGAGCTAACCTAGCTGTTTTTACTCTCAATAAAATGAGCTAACCTAGCTGTTTTTACTCGCATTAAAATGAGCTAACCTAGCTGTTGTTACTCTCAATAAAATGAGCTAACCTAGATGTTTTAACTCGCATTAAAATGAGCTAACCTAGCTGTTTTTACTCTCAATAAAATGAGCTAACCTAGCTGTTTTTACTCGCATTAAAATGAGCTAACCTAGCTGTTTTTACTCGTTTTCAAATGAGCTAACCTAGCTGTTTTTACTCGTTTTCAAATGAGCTAACCTAGATGTTTTTACTCTCAATAAAATGAGCTAACCTAGATGTTTTTACTCTCAATAAAATGAGCTAACCTAGCTGTTTTTACTCATATTAAAATGAGCTAACCTAGCTGTTTTTACTCTCAATAAAATGAGCTAACCTAGATGTTTTTACTCGCATTAAAATGAGCTAACCTAGCTGTTTTTACTCGCATTAAAATGAGCTAACCTAGCTGTTTTTACTCGTTTTCAAATGAGCTAACCTAGCTGTTTTTACTCGTTTTCAAATGAGCTAACCTAGATGTTTTTACTCTCAATAAAATGAGCTAACCTAGATGTTTTTACTCTCAATAAAATGAGCTAACCTAGCTGTTTTTACTCATATTAAAATGAGCTAACCTAGCTGTTTTTACTCTCAATAAAATGAGCTAACCTAGCTGTTTTTACTCTCAATAAAATGAGCTAACCTAGATGTTTTTACTCGTTTTCAAATGAGCTAACCTAGATGTTTTTACTCGTTTTCAAATGAGCTAACCTAGCTGTTGTTACTCTCAATAAATGAGTTAACCTAGATGTTTTTACTCGTATTAAAATGAGCTAACCTAGCTGTTTTTACTCACTTTAAAATGAGCTAACCTAGATGTTTTTACTCGTTTTCAAATGAGCTAACCTAGCTGTTTTTACTCATATTAAAATGAGCTAACCTAGATGTTTTTACTCGTTTTCAAATGAGCTAACCTAGCTGTTTTTACTCTCAATAAAATGAGCTAACCTAGCTGTTTTTACTCTCAATAAAATGAGCTAACCTAGCTGTTTTTACTCGCATTAAAATGAGCTAACCTAGCTGTTTTTACTCTCAATAAAATGAGCTAACCTAGCTGTTTTTACTCTCAATAAAATGAGCTAACCTAGCTGTTTTTACTCGCATTAAAATGAGCTAACCTAGCTGTTGTTACTCTCAATAAATGAGCTAACCTAGATGTTTTTACTCGTATTAAAATGAGCTAACCTAGCTGTTTTTACTTACTTTAAAATGAGCTAACCTAGATGTTTTTACTCGTTTTCAAATGAGCTAACCTAGCTGTTGTTACTCTCAATAAATGAGCTAACCTAGCTGTTTTTACTCACATTAAAATGAGCTAACCTAGCTGTTTTTACTCGTATTAAAATGAGCTAACAGAGCTGTTATTACTCAGATTAAATGGAAACATGTCCTCTGATGGTGAAGTAAGACCTAGTGAACCGGACCGCAGGAATCGGCGCACCTGATTGAGGTTTTCTGTCTCGTCACTGTCAGAGTCTGTTGACATTTTGACTTTAAACACTGCTGTATCCCGTCCTGTGTTCTGTTTAAAGTTAACTTAATGTGCCGTCTTCAGTTTTGTACATCTCTCTGTCATAGCCTTCAGTTTTTGCATTGTTTAATTGCTTTCTCTCCACTGTTTACATATATTTTCGTTTTTTATGAAAACAGACCAACGTAAATTTACCGGACTTCTTTCGGTGGATTGATATGAATACAGTTAGTCCTCCGGATTGGATCGTGATTAGAGCTGCATCCCTAGCAACAGCCTGTTTTTCTTAACAACAGTTTGTTCTTGAGAAATAACAGACCTCAGAATGCCATGATTAACCAATCACAATCAAGTATTTAACACAGCCGAGTAATAAACTTAAATAACACCTGAGAACCCACATGTAAATTGTCTTGTTAAAAGAGCCTCTAAAGAACATCCTTCTTTACTGAGTATGTTGTCTAGACTTTTTTTAACTTGTTTAAGTTTACTATAGTTCACGTATATTTTAAATAGTGTAATATGCAAAGGCTATCTGTTTATATCACTCTGCTCTAAATTGTTGACTACAGCTTTTTTAGTTTAGGACAGGGTACAAGTCCATAAGGCAGCTTTAGTGTGCATGAGTAAAGGAGGTTTGGATGCTATGTTGATGCATTATGCGTGTATTAAAATGTGTGAAACAGGGGCGCTGGTTTAGCTCAGTTGGTAGAGCAGGCGCCCCATATACAGAGACTACAGCCGCCGCTGGCTCGACCCCCACTCTCTGCCCTTCGCTGCATGTCATCCTTCCACTCTCTCCTCCCATTATTTCTAGTCTATCTTCAGCTGTCCTATCAATAAAGGCACAAATGGTAAAAAAAAAAAAAAACCTTTAAAAAAGTATGATAACGATGTGTAAAATAGCACCATAAATACCTTGAATGGATCTTCAATTTGGTAATTAACCAGGCTGAGATGTAAGTTGATCACCTGCTGTGATGCTGTAATAATTACCCCTGTTCATGTTTCCCTGCATCCTTAATTCGGAGTATATTTGGTTTTCACAAGAACATCAAAAATATACACTTCAGTGAAAAAAAAGTACTCAGCATTATTATCTTGTTTTATAGTGTTGTGTTGTTCACTCCACTGTTTGTTGTAGGTGGGGGATGTGTTCACAGGAGCTTGGGTGCTTATGATAGTTATATTTGAATTTGAATTTGCACTGTCAAACTCTATGAGTCATAGACGAAGGCTTTTTGGACAGGACACACGTGAAGCACATGAAAGTCCTACGACCTACAGTACAGGGTTTCTGCCAGAGAAGTCCCCCTGTGCTAAGCTTGGCGGATACAGACAGAGGGTTGTGTATCTCAATTACTTCCCAGAGCTTTTAATTTCCCTGAAGCCTTGTTTGTGGTGTGGAACAAGCGGACAGAGGGCCATCCAAACTCCTGGCCCCGCTGGCTCATGTCCACTTCCAGGGAAGTATTCCTGTGAGAGCCAGCAGAGATGGAGCCAGAGCTGTGCTGAAGCGTCAGCTCTCACTCTTTATTCTGCAGCGACTTAACAGCAGGTCTTGATGTGTGCTGTAGTTTTGAGGAAACGTAGATCCCTGTCAGGCAGTTGAGGCCTAATTTTGGTTGTCCGTTGAAACTGTTTGGTACCAGATTTTCAGAGTGACATAATCTACATTGACAGCGGACAACAGAAAGAGCTAGAGTGTGAGCTGGTTTTCAATAAACCTGGCTGTTTGGAGACCGCAGCGCTCCTTGGCTTTTCTCCACAGTTTTAGTGTTACTTTCCTGCCCCTGCTGTGCATTGTGCTTTATTCATCTCTATTGGCGTGTTCTGGTTCATGTAGTCGTCTCTTTTGTGTCTTATTTATAATGAAATGTCACGCTGATGAAATAAGAGGGTTTTTTCTACTTCTGTAGGTCACAAGAGAAGGTAATATATTGAAGCTCTGGGGGAATAATGGTGCCTGCTCTGCTTCGTAGGAAGCATTACTTAATGTGAAGTGTCAGGCTGATCCACCGGCTTAATGTCCTCGTGTGTCATGTGCATGAGAACGATGCTTTTATCACTGTCTTTAGCTCGGAGTAAATGCCAGCATCACGGACAGGAGGCTCTGTCAGCCGAGGCCGTTAGACACCACATGCAGTTTGGTTGTTTAAAAATGCATCATTTCTATCTCCTCTCCTCCAAATAACTCATGTGAAATGATGAGGTCGGTGCGGACACCCTCACCTTCAACCCGACCACTGTTCTGTCACTACTATGAAACTATGACACCATGACTTCTGTTATAACATGTGAACAGTTTGATTTCACACATGAAGCAGCTGCAGGGCTTGTCTCCATGACATCACTAGGTTTACACATACAAGGACATGTTCTTGATGCACTCTTTGAGACCCTCCTCATCAGGACCAAAACGTCACACTGCAAAAACAGGTTCTTCCCATCTGCTGCTGCGCTCATCACTAAGGCCCCTGTCCCTGCAGTGCGACACAGACTTTCATCAAGTCTAGTCTCTTTATGTTACAGTAATGTAACATGATTTCATTAAGCCTCTACATCGGACTCGATGCATCACACTAAGGCACATAATCGGGATGAGTATCTCTGTACATTGCACACTAAACTTTTGCACACCTTTTCCGACATCTTGCACATACCTGCACAAGCTTTTCATTACACTTTATTTATTGTACATATTTAAATCATTTTTCCATGTTAATTGTATTTTATATTGGTTTCTCTACAGTACTGCTGCTTGCTAATATTAGACATTTTTACTATTATTATTGACATTGAAGCCTTAAAGTAATAATCCCAGATTTTCATGTAAATAAATGTCTATAAGTCTCTATCTCTCTCTGAATAAGGTAACACATGGTGACTGAGCCTCTGGCCCACTGATGAAAGCCTTTGCATTTGCAGTATATAGTATTATTACAGACTGGGTGTCTGTGGCGGCGCCCAGTTAGTGACGCGTTTTCCATCAGCCAGCAGTGGTTGGTCTGCCAGAGAAGGTAGGCAGAGCTAAGCGGCTGCTTTTCCGGTCTCTGCAAGTGTTGTGAGTAAACAGTAATCTACTATGGCTGAACAAACAAAGAACAGATGGATGACTACAGATACAACTTCAACAAGAAGTGAAAATCCAAAGAAAAAGAAACAAACTCGACGCTCAGATGAAGCAAACAGTCTGAAAAGGAAAGCGACCGTCAGCCAGGAAAATCAAGAGTTACAACAGGAGCCAACCGTGGACGTCACACATGCAGCACTGTCTGGATATCTGGGAAGTGTGCTTCCGCAATTACCGTTTATCACCACAGGTGTCACCAAAGAGACCAAACTGAGATCATCAAGATTACAACTTTAAGTCTGTATTATCTGTTGTTGTTGTTGTTGTTGTTGTTGATGATGTAACAAGAACATATGTTGGTGTTGTAGCTCTGTCTGCCCATCTCTATCCTGTCTCTTCCTCTATCCCAGTTTTCGGCCCATTCAGTCGAGGCAGATGTTCAACATGAGTTTGGTTCTGCTCGAGGTTTCTGCCTGTTAAAGAGTTTTTCCTGCCACTGCTGCCAAATGTTGCTAAGTCATGGTGATTCATGTTGGGTCTCTCTCTAAATAACATAACAAAGAGTACGGTCTACACTTTTTGCAAAGTGTCTTGAGATAACTTTGGTTATGATTTGGCGCTATGCAAATAAAATGTGATTTATCATTCTGATTGTGTTCCTTGTATGTTCAAACCTATAAGGCAATAAAACTCCTTTCTAATTGAAATGATCTTAAAATTTAAAAGAAAAAAAAAAAGAAAAAAGTTTTGACATTACTTTTCCATCATTACAAAAGTCAGTGATTCCAAGTTATAAAGAAATAAGACATGGAAAAATCCAAACTGTGTTAAAACCTGGTTCATGTGACTATCACCAGAGATAACGTGGATATTTTGGGTAACGAAAAAAAACAATGTACTTGGAAGCATGTTTGTGTTTTTGCCTCTTTGATTCATGTCTGTGCTGGTTGAGAGACTTTTGGGAAGCAGTAAAGAGTTTGTTTTCCTTCCTGTCTTTCCAACCTTTACAGTCTCCACTGCTGCTCAGCTGCAGCACAAGCAGCTGGAAGCCAATCCAAACAGCATTGTTATCATACTTCATTTATGAACCTCCTCCCACACAGAGGACCAAACTTGTCTCTGTGTGCGATCTTTATTATAAGATCAATTCAAACAAGCCGTGCAAGATTTTTGAATGTGCTTTGCATGAATGTGTTGCAGGTGATCGGAGGCTCGGGGCGATTGTACACCTGCTTCGTGTCCTGTCACTACTGCCCCTGCCCGGCCTTCGCCTACACGGTGCTCCGCAGAAATGAGGGTCCTCTGGTGAGTCTCACACACAGGATGGGCTGCATATCCAACCTCAATACTTATTTTGATCCCAACCACAACGGTGAAGTACCAAAGGCTGGGACTGAATGTTCAGAATGTCAGATTTGTATAACTCACTGATCCATTTCTGATTTAAAGCTTTTCACCACTTTTAGAAAGTAGTTTTGTTTTGAGTAACATTATCTATCTGTCCTAAAACTGAGGACTCTCATTGGACCCTGTCAGGCTGGAGGTGTGGTTACAGAAACAAGGAAGGACACAAAAAGTAGTAAATCAAAGCTGTTTTTTAAAAAACATTTGATCTATTTTTCCCAATGTAAACATCCTTTTATCCAGTCTTTTCCGCCCTGCTGCGGTCTAACCCGAACCCGTCCCCTTTCTGATATTCAGTCCATTTTCCCAGCGCAGCAGTGATCATGGGTCCGTGCTTTAGTCCTTAGATAATGAGTCAGTCTTTCCTCTACCATGTTCAACCACTGTGCAGGTCACTTTTTAACCAGTTCCTTATGATGGCCTTTTTACATGCAAGTATCAGGATTTTAAAGAGGTAGATGTCCTTCTTTTGAATCATGTCACTGAGCATCAGGCCCAGGTACACGACCCGGGGGTCCCTGGGAATCTTCTAACATGCGATCCTCTCAAGAATCGTAATAACCCTGTGCTATTTTTTGAATTTTAAATAAATAAAATATCCATACAAAAAAAGGATGAATTGTTTGAACTGATGAAAGCCTTTGCATTTGCAGTATATAGTATTATTATGGGCTGGGTGTCTGTGGCGGCGCCCAGTTAGTGACGCGTTTTCCATCAGCCAGCAGTGGTTGGTCTGCCAGAGAGGGTAGGCGGAGCTAAGCGTCTGCTTCTCCGCTCTCTGCAAGTGTTGCGAGTAAACAGTAATCTACTATGGCTACTACCTTTTTTTAACGAGAAACATGCAGAGGACTTTCAGTGATTTCATTCCGTGCGAACTTTGCCTCTCAGACTGTAGCTCAGTAACATTTATGTTTCCTAAACGCCGGGGCGCTGAAAGTGGAGTGGTGGCAAAAACATGATTTGAATAATACAAGTTAGACTTTTTAATAAAAATAAAATGAAAATAACTGACAGAGAAGACAACAAAAGCACAGATGTACATACACGGGGTCCTGCTGGGGCTGATCTCTGTCCAGAAACCATCTCTGGCACTCCTGTGTATGCTGATAAAAAAGTGTGGACAGCAGCATATTCACACACAAAGACAGGAAAGTTGTTTCACAGACATTGTGTCCTGTCAGTCAGGCGTGCATCCTGGGGAAAACCATCGCCCAAAAGTGAGAAGAAGCACATGTTACAATGTGTGTTACAGATGTCTGTGGTCAGGTTCTTGTCTGGTCGCTGACGGGTGTCTCCACCCTCACTGGCTGTTTTTGCTTTAAATATATGCAAGCTAACGGCCTGTGTCGTCCCCTAAGTATTGGGAAGACTCGTCTCCCTGGAGGATGCTGCTAAAATCAGTGTGAGAACAAAAGAGCTGCAGCAGACTGCAGAGACTCCCCTGTGAGCGAGTCAGCTCCACTGGTATCATTCCCCATGAAAACAGCCCGAAAAGACCGAAAAATAAAACTATTCCCTGCCTCATCAAACTCTGCAGGAGCTGTAAGAGCTTTCTAGAAAATGCTGCAGCTTCTTATGTTAAGTCACATGTGTGGCGGATCAGGTTTTGATGTAAATCTCCAGTTCCAAAGTCAAACCCCAAATGATACTCAAGAGACTCTGACTTTGACCATGCAGTCTGCAGTCCTCCCACAGAGAAGTCAGTCGGTTCATTCAGGGCCTCTGCAGACTCCGACTGGAAAAGGCCAAACCAGGTCCAAACTGCTCTGACAAGTCGGTCAGAGGACAGATCAAGCAGCTCCCCTATACACTGAATGTGCTATTAGAGTGTACAGGACAATCTAAAGTCTCCTTTTCCTACACTTTGACTCATTGTTTATGTGACACACTACATCACAGGCGTGTTAGTGTGGAGGGAATCTCATTCATAATACATGGAGCAGACTGAGGGCGAAAACAAGTCCATGATTAACATGTTAATGTTGATAATAATGACGTGTGTGCAGCGACGCGTGCACGTAAAGGCAGGACTGTTTGTCTTTCAGCGCAGCTACTAGAGTTACATGGTATGCATCACACCACCGCTGCAAAGCACCACACTCATGACCCTCTTAATCACGTGTGCTTTTCATTTTTAGAACCATTTAATCTTTTATACAAATATTGGAAATGTTTCTGCCGTTTGCTTTGTGACTCTTTTTCCCAGATTGAAGATTAGTCAGCGGAAAATTTCCAGCCAGTCAAAGCGACTCATTTTTCAGCGTGGTGTGCTTCATATCATTAATCACATCCGTGTTCTTGTAATCATTCAGCGTTTGCACTCCTTTCTCCCAGTGCAAACACATCCTGGCTGTGTACCTGTGTCAGGCCATGGGCGTGACTCAGCAGGAGAGTGTGTCTGATGAGCAGATGTCCGCGCTGCTCAGCGGGACTGCAGCCCTGTGACGTCCCGGTGCAGCAGGTGGACCAGCACAGCCTCACGGACCGTCGTGGATGGAAGCTGATGTTTTTTAAATCACTCTAGGTCGCTGCAGAGAGGATCGGAGCTCGGGAACACTACCATGGCATCAGCCCTTTCATATATCTCTCTGAAGGAATCCAGATGTTGCTTTATTTATTTTTCTTTTGGACGGGTTCTTAATCTGTTTCCAGGGCAGCGGCATCTGTTCCTCGAGCGGCTTTATTTTTAGGTTCTTTTTATCTGAAGCTGCATCATTTAGGGAAGTAAGGAGAGTCTGCACGCCAAACATACTTTAAAAACAATCAGTTTCCCAATGTGTCATTTGTAAATATGAACTCCCACAATAAAGACAGATGTGTAACAATATAAACATTGCCTTTATTAACAAAATAACTCACCATACATACAGATTGCATCATGTTAAATAGCAGTATCACTTGTAGTTTTGTTGAGTGAAAGAGAGAAAGGTTTGACTTCAGCGCGACCACAGTGGATGTGTCTCCTGATTAGTAACGACACGACGGCACACTGACGGATCAGTACTTGGGAATGAAAGGCAGGAATGTTGAACCACATCAGCGTGTTATTGTCCGCTCACCTTTAAAATAGCAAAAGAAGGCAATAGTTTGACATCAATCGACAGCTTGTAGAAAGCCGAAAAACACCTACAGTACTTATTTTTACACGTCAACAAACACAATAGTACTACGTTACAGTGCAGTTACAGTATAGATGTCTCCATTGGAATGTACTAAAGCTTTGGCACACTCCTGTTTTAGCCCTTGAAGTTATACAGATGTGGTACAGCGGACACAACGGCAAATGAGGGGGGATGCTGAAGCAGTGGAAGTGCTCGAACACCAACACAACAACGGTTCAACGAAGCACACCAACCAGGAAATAATGTAAAATATCAGTGCAACGTGTTTCTTTGTGTAGTGACGGCTCACAGGTGACCAAACTCACAACACTCCAAATAAAAACTCTGCTTAGCTCTGATTAAATTCACAAAGACCTTTTTTATTTTCATCTATCAGCTCTCCCGTCTTCAGTTGTATAATCTCGACAGGAACATGCACAACAATGCTCACACCCCTGCTGGGAGGAGGCGAAGCATCAGGTGCGCTTTGACTGAGGGGAACGCAGAGCTGCAGCTGTGTCGCCTCCAACTTTGATGCAGCAAAGAAGAACGTTTCATCGGCTGTACCCAACGCCGAATTTTGTCAGTCGAATCTGATTTTGATGTTCACCCCTCAAGAAATCCAGAAGAGCGTTAGAAACACTGACTTCTACTGGAAACTGCTGCATCCAGTGTTTGAACTGTTTTTAGTAATCAGGCCTGTTTGTTTTGGAAAGGAGGGGACCTCTGAGGACTCTCCAGCTGCTTGTGAAAGCCCCATGAACGATGAACACTCAGAGGGGATTTTAAGTCTTAGTTTGTAGAGTTTACAGCCTCCTGCAAGCACTTTCATTATTACAGTACAGAGATTTGACTGACAATGTTTGGCTTGACTCAAGATGTTCTCAACTGATGATCTGAATCTTCAAATTTTAGGGTGCAGCCCTAAATATACGGTGTAACCTGTTTTTCTCTTAAAACTGTCTCGTTGTCTATCTTGGACAAATCTTTCCTGGCACATCAGAGTAACAAGTCTTGGCTCATTAGGAATTGAAGCGATGAATCCTCAACAACATGTTTTGATGTTTCACACTTTGACCTTATCTCAGTTCAGTCATTTTAGGCAGCAGGTTGTGGAGCACTGACTGTGCTAAAAGGGCAGATGAGAGCCTCAGGATCCCAGCTGAGGCTGTCTGAGGGGGTTGGGCTGTGAGCGGGACTCCTAAGGCCACCAACATTCATATACACACACATGAATGAAAGCAATGGTGCTTCATGTTATTTGACTAATTTAAGTGTATCCTTGATTTAAAGAGGGGGTATTATGCTGCTTCACATTTTAAGACATATATATAATGTCACAATGTTGGATGTTCAGACTAAACGTGGATGAAGTTTCAGTCTGTAGTTAAAGTCTGTCGGAGTAATCCTCAGGCTGCTCAGCTCAGTCTGCAGGCTGCTGTGAACGCCAGCTTTCACAGGTTTTTCTACACGCTGCACTTTGTGACGTCACAAAGTGCAGCCTCAGCAGGCTTCGGCGAGCTGGCCAATCAGAAGAAAATGGGCTTGTAGGGGCGGGGTTTCTTAAAGGGACAGAGCAGACTGAGTGGTTTCAGGCAGAGGCTGTATGAGCGCCTGCACAGAGCAGCAGAGTGAGAAACAACAAGTTTTTTTAACTGTAAATTATGCTAAGCTACTCCACAGGTATCACAGAGTGAAATATGAAGCTCAAAATTAGCTTAATAATTAAAGTATCAAAATTGTCCTGCTCAGTAACAGCAGGTCATCGCTCGGCCTAAAACAAAGCAGCTGATGTTCAGGTCACATGATGTATTTCTATAAAGGGTACAATTCATTTCCTGCTTTTGCTTCATTAACATGAGAACAATATGAAGCAGTGCCTCAGGTGTATTATGCTCAACTGCCGTGTGTGTCTGGGTTTGCAGGTTTGCATCAGATGTTCCTGTTTGTCACGAGGCCACAGAAAAAGCCTCCTGCTGGCTCTGACCCACACGGGTCAGAAGATAATTCTGTGACCCCTGTGGCTCTGAGAGATGATTTATGGGACGGGGAAATTAATATTTTCTTGTTTATGTTTGGAGTTCCCTCTTTCTTCTGATTTAGCTGTTGATATTTTCCAATCTGTCTGAGAGTCCGTTTTTCATCCCTCTGTAGACTTCGTCTCTCTTCCTGTACACACATTTACTTCAGAGGATTCACAGCGACAGAAGCACCACAAACACTGGCAGCAGCTCTAATACTTCTGCTAACAAAAGGTGTACTTTATCCTGTATTAGAGCATGTGATGGTCCTGGCTATTAGGTAATCTTTAAAGGGTAAACAGCCAAGGAAGCAGAAGTCCTCTGTTGTACCTGCCTGTATTCTAGCTCTGCAGCTACAGATCAGCCACACAAAGTTTTTTGATCTTTACATTCTCACAGAAAAGGTCCTGTAATAAATAAATTAATAAACACTGGCACTGAATGATGACAGTATAAAAAAGCAGGGCGATAAAAGGAGTGTTTGGAGTTGTAACAGGGTGGATTCACAATGATAAATAACACATTCGGATGTAACAAAGTTTGGATCCTGTTCACAGTCCCACAAATCCAGTTAGCTAGATCGAAAATCCTTCATAATACAAAAGTTATTTAAGACTCAACCTGTCTCTGCTTGACCCGATACTCGGCACAATTCATAAATAAATGTCCACATTCAAGGCGCGTTTGAAATCGGTTCATCTTCACATATCGTCACACACTTGTTCTGTAAACATTATAAACCTTGTTTCAAGTGAAACAACAGATAACTCCTCCTCTGTCTCAACTCTCTATAGCAGAGGGTCGATGGTCATGTGGATCTGGTCTCTGTTGCGTTTGCTCCCGTTGGAGCTCAGGTACAGCTCCTCCCTGCGGCACAGGATGTGACGGGTCAAGATCTTGCGGAAGGTGTTCCTGAAGTCCTGGATACGGTAGGCGTAAATGATGGGGTTTACTGCAGAGTTGGCGTGTGACAGAATGATGGCCACATACATGACGATCTCCGGCCTTTCCAGCTGGTCGTAAAACAGCCCGATGCAGTTGAGGATGTGGACGGGCAGCCAGCAGATGGCGAACAGTCCCACGATGATGGAGAGGGATTTGGCGGCCCGGATCTCCTTCTGCAGCAGCCCGTGGTGGTGGCTGTCCCCGTTGCCCACGCACTTGAGCTCGATCTGTCTCAGCTGCTTCCGGGCCACGGTGAAGATCTTCGCGTAGATGCCCAGCATGATGAGCAGCGGCGGCAGCACGCACACAAAGAAATTAAAGTAGACCATGTAGTGCATGTCCACCACACTCTCAAAGTAGCATTTTAGCTTGCAGCTCTGTAGCAAGTCTCCCCCTCCCGTCAGCCCCTCCACAAAACCAGCGTCTGTAGTGTTGTTCGCTCCACGGCTGCTGTTGTTTCCGCAGTTCGAGTGCTTCGAGTTCCACCCAAAGAAGGGGATGAGGCCGATGACGAAGGACAGGATCCATAAAATAGCAATGATCTCTCTGGCGGTTTTTCCCGTCATCAACTCCTTGTACCTGGAGAAGAAAAAGCAGATGTCACTGCCATAAAAGTGTTTCCAATGTGGACGTTTTGGACAAATATCACAATCCAAATAGGAGGTTCTAGAGCTTTAATACAACTTTTATTTTCTGATGGGAATAGTTTACATCTTTAGTACTTTATTTTATTTTCTCAAGTCTCAAATTCCCAATAAAGCTCTAAACTAGTAGACGTTTATTACACTTAAATACAGCAGCACGACTGGTCGTCAGTCAACCCAAAACAGCACACGTCCCTCCACTGCTCGTATCCCTCCACTGCTCATATAACTCTACTGCTCGTATCCCTCCACTGTTCGTATAACTCTACTGCTCGTATCCCTCCACTGCTCGTATCCCTCCACTGTTCGTAGAACTCTACTGCTCGTATCCCTTCACTGTTCGTATAACTCTACTGTTCGTATCCCTCCACTGTTCGTATCCCTCCACTGCTCGTATCCCTCCACTGTTCATATAACTCTACTGCTCGTATCCCTCCACTGTTCGTATCCCTCCACTGCTCGTATCCCTCCACTGTTCGTATAACTCTACTGCTCGTATCCCTCCACTGCTCGTATCCCTCCACTGTTCGTATAACTCTACTGCTCGTATCCCTCCACTGTTCGTATCCCTCCACTGTTCGTATCCCTCCACTGCTCGTATCCCTCCACTGTTCATATAACTCTACTGCTCGTATCCTTCCACTGCTCGTATCCCTCCACTGTTCATATAACTCTACTGCTCGTATCCCTCCACTGCTCGTATCCCTCCACTGTTCATATAACTCTACTGCTCGTATCCCTCCACTGCTCGTATCCCTCCACTGTTCATATAACTCTACTGCTCGTATCCCTCCACTGCTCATATCCCTCCACTGTTCGTATAACTCTACTGCTCGTATCCCTCCACTGTTCGTAGAACTCTACTGCTCGTATCCCTCCACTGTTCGTATCCCTCCACTGCTCGTATCCCTCCACTGTTCATATAACTCTACTGCTAGTATCCCTCCACTGTTCGTATCCCTCCACTGCTCGTATCCCTCCACTGTTCATATAACTCTACTGCTCATATCCCTCCACTGCTCGTATCCCTCCACTGTTCATATAACTCTACTGTTCATGTCCCTCCACTGCTCGTATCCCTCCACTGTTCATATAACTCTACTGCTCGTATCCCTCCACTGTTCGTATAACTCTACTGTTCATGTCCCTCCACTGCTCGTATCCCTCCACTGTTCATATAACTCTACTGCTCGTATCCCTCCACTGCTCGTATCCCTCCACTGTTCGTATAACTCTACTGCTCGTATCCCTCCACTGCTCATATCCCTCCACTGTTCGTATAACTCTACTGCTTGTATCCCTCCACTGCTCGTATCCCTCCACTGCTCATATCCCTCCACTGTTCATATAACTCTACTGCTCGTATCCCTCCACTGCTCGTATCCCTCCACTGTTCATATAACTCTACTGCTCGTATCCCTCCACTGCTCGTATCCCTCCACTGCTCGTATCCCTCCACTGTTCATATAACTCTACTGCTCGTATCCCTCCACTGCTCGTATCCCTCCACTGTTCGTATAACTCTACTGCTCGTATAACTCTACTGCTCGTATCCCTCCACTGCTCGTATCCCTCCACTGTTCATATAACTCTACTGCTCGTATCCCTCCACTGCTCGTATCCCTCCACTGCTCGTATCCCTCCACTGTTCATATAACTCTACTGCTCGTATCCCTCCACTGCTCGTATCCCTCCACTGTTCGTATAACTCTACTGTTCATGGCCCTCCACTGCTCGTATCCCTCCACTGCTCGTATCCCTCCACTGTTCGTATAACTCTACTGCTCGTATCCCTCCACTGCTCGTATCCCTCCACTGTTCGTATAACTCTACTGCTCGTATCCCTCCACTGCTCGTATCCCTCCACTGTTCATATAACTCTACTGCTCGTATCCCTCCACTGCTCGTATCCCTCCACTGTTCATATAACTCTACTGTTCATGTCCCTCCACTGCTCGTATCCCTCCACTGCTCGTATCTCTCCACTGTTCGTATAACTCTACTGCTCGTATCCCTCCACTGCTCGTATCCCTCCACTGTTCTTATAACTCTACTGCTCGTATCCCTCCACTGTTCGTATCCCTCCACTGTTCATATAACTCTACTGTTCGTATCCCTCCACTGTTGGTGTAACTCTACTGTTCGTATCCCTCCACTGCTCGTATCCCTCCACTGTTCGTATCCCTCCACTGTTCATATAACTCTACTGTTCGTATCCCTCCACTATTCATATAACTCTACTGCTCGTATCCCTCCACTGCTCGTATCCCTCCCTGCTCACTTCCTTTCAGCACCAGTGTCTGATCGCACTTGAAGCTGTTTATTGGCTCTTCCTGACTCCGCCCCCTCCTGTCCTGGTCGTTGCTTGTGTTGTATTAGCTCTCAGATGTTCATAGCTTTGGACAGAAGCATCTGCTTAATGAAATCGTAACATTGTTGTAACATGTTTTTTATTAAGAAGGGGGCAAGGCAAACATATTTGAGTGCTGAAAATATTTGAAAGAATGTCTTTGACATAAAGAGAAAACAGCGTAAACAGAAGTGGTGTCACCACAATCATTTACAGGAGGGTCAAAATATCAGAGTACGTCTGTCTTTCTCTGCACGGCATGTGATTGTAAGAAGATCCTTTACACAGAAGGGTCATCACTACTTCATGATTGTTTTCTATCAGACATTTGTCTAAAGTTATCATATTTGCCGTATGAATTCTTGAGTTATGACGAAAACAGGGGCCTTGACCATTGACCTCCTAATTCATCCTTCAGTAGTGGACATTTGTGCCAAGTTTGAAGACATATCCTCCTGGGGGGTTCACTACGAAGCAGGATTTGCGGTTATCAAGGTTACTTCAGGGTTAACTCCGAGTTTTCAGTACTGCGAAGGTGGTTTACTTGTTAGATCACCGTGGTAACCTACACACCTAACCTGCTCCCGAACAGGTTATGTTCGAGATAAGAGATCAACCTGAACTAAACACCACGCACTGACCAATCAGGTCTCTTGATTCAGGAGCTCTGTGAGCAGATCGTGAGAGGGAGGAGGAAGACAGACGGTAAAACACTTCCTGTCTGATTTTATGTAATGTGTTCATGAAAGATATTCATCCTGCTTCACTGATAGAGACAGCTTCAACAGAGACTGAGAAATGCACTGAAGCCTTGTACTTGTTATATTTATAAGACATGAAAGATAGCTTTAAAACGCTTTACAGTGTGGTTTTATATTTACCTTTGTTTGTTTGTCTGTTTGACACAGCTGGTCTGAGAGAGTCTAAATCACCTTAAACACTTCATAAATACGTCCGTGCAACGTCTTAATCTAATGTAATACACAGTGTCATTACAGTCAATACTTACATGGTGCACTAATGATGAAGCAGTGATATTATAGACTTCAGTTTACATTTACACAGTCAGTCATTTTCTTCCAGTTGTCCTTTCTGCATCCAGCAGCTGAGGGGATTTTAGTCGGGCGTACTGTAACGTCTTCATCTCTTTCTAATATCATAGTTGGCTTTGACTTTGTAAAATATGCCGATCAGCTGACGGCAGACGTGTCCCTGTGTGATTGGTCAGACGCTGCAAACGGCCCTTATAAGTGACCGTGCCCATAGAAACCCTGGGTTGACTTATCGAGTTGATAACCACGTTAGTGCTATCTCCTTTGTTAGACTTACTGAAGCCTGATAACATGAAGATACCCTGGGTATGATGAACTCACTTCAGTTGTTCCGCAGATATTCAGAAGAATCCAACATCTAAAACTACATTTCTCCGTCCACAGCTGTCGCCTGTGCGGAGGCTTAAAAACAGATTCACTGGAGAATGACCCACAGGACGCTGATCTCGTTCTTGCTCACAGGAAGTAAACTGGTGTTGGCTCTCTCAGCTTGTGTGTGTGGCCTCACTGACGCATCACATTATTCTTATGCATCTCTTTCTGTGCACCAGGATGCACATGGGCCTAATAAGGCAGAGAATGTGGCACACAATAGCGATGACCAAGCGTGATGGTGAATATCTGTGATTTGGTGCGTTCAGGTGTCGTAGGAATCATCTTCAAAGTCTCTTTTTATTCACTATTTTTCTTTGTAAACTAAACAACAAAAGACAACAATACAAACACACGGGCAGAGACGAGCTCCTGATCGCCCACACACAACAAAACCATCAGACTAACAACACGTCCGTCTCTTTCTTTTTAACGCAGCAGTGCCTTTAATCTGAACTAAACCAGTATGCTAAACATGCTCACAGTGACTGTTGTAGGAACAAAGAATCCTGACAAAAGAAGGTGTGTGATTGTCTGATATTGCTTTGTCCATGCCTTCTCTCATCCTGACACGTGGACTGTGAGGGTGGGGTGGTGGGAGAATATGAGCTCTGTGGCCAGTGGAAACTACACCCCATAATCACCAAATAAGACAAAAAAGCTAAATACCTAAGTGGAATTCCATCCCATATTTCTTTCCATGTAATTTCCACTTTCCGTGGAAATATTGTGTAACTGGATTGTTCCAATGCTCCTGCTGAGCACACGATCAGCTGCAAGACGAAGCTTTCAGTCTGCTGCGATCTTTGACACTATCACATCCTTCTTCGCTTTATTTCACGCAACAAATATATTGCTAAAATTACACACGCCTCGGCTGTGGTGTGAGGCAGCTTCTCATATGCAGATACTGTAAACCCCAAACACCAGCAGAGCATGAAGAGCTGAAAGTGAAAGAAGCCACGGAAAGACTTTCTTATGTCTGGTTTTGTCATCTGACAACTGAACTGTAACACTAGTTTTGTCTTTCTCTATGAATAAAGGGATAAATGTTGAGCAGCAGACGGACTTATTTCACAGGGATACAGAAATCTGAGCGTATGAAGAGCGGGTCCACAGGGACAGCGTATCGAGACAGCGCTGACTCACACAAGGGTCGTCCGGACTGTCCCCATCATATGAACTATGCTTGAAGCAGAATGAGCTGCTTCCTCAAAGTGAGTCACACACACACACACACACACCCACACACACGAGCCAGTCTCAGCTGGAGGTGCTAAAAATAATCCAGCTGCAAAGTACATGATTACACCAGATCAGAAGTGAACATGTGACTGTAGCTACACTTGAAGTAACGATCAGTTCAAGTCATCTATAAAACAGAAGCATTTATAAGCAACTAACAAAGTCTTTTCAGTTACATTTACGAAAGCGTATTTTATATTTATGGTGTGTTAGATTTAGTCGTCCCCTGCACAGCATAGGCAAGTCTTTCTTTGGTCTTTTGGACAATTGTGTAGTTCTGTTACTAATATCATCGTGTCTAAGGTTCTTTGTGGGTTTTATTCTAAATGAATCCAGTCCATAAGAGGCCTCGAGAGATGAGAGAGAAGCGTGGTTATGATGAAATGGGTTCAACTTGCAGAAAAAGTGTTTGACCTCAAACACACACACTTCCTGTCTGCACCTTCAAAGACCTGCTTTCCGGTTCAGAGAATGTGTTCGTAAAATGAAAGTTACATGAGCACAGCTTCTTAATCATTAGCCCAGTGTATCTCTGAGTCAGCGATAAAGGCTAAAAACAGCCCGGGGATACGTGAATTTGAATATTTCCGAACAGTCAGTTATATCTGTGGCGTTAGAGCCCCGCCTCTGTCCTGGGACTGCCTGTAGGAGGGGAGCTAGTCGCCCCAGGGACCATGAATAATACAGCACACTGCCCACAGAGGAGGAAGCTTCAGAGGTCGGGGTGACCGGCAGAGCGCTGTATTCAGTGTCTTTACTGGTTTTAATCAACAGGTCTGTTTGTTTTGGGGATGAGGAGACCTTTGCCGTTAATTCGGCTCCCGGTAAAAAACTCCTTAATGATGAACAGTAAAGGGTAGCTTTACATCGCGAGTACAATGATGCAGCTGAATAACTACAGCGCAGATATTCGATTGAATATGTGAATCATCTCCTTCTTCTACTAACTCTATATAACAGTCACGAGTACAGCAGGCCGCACAGGGGCCATTTCCCAGAGGGTCCATCTCCTGCTCACC
This sequence comes from Semicossyphus pulcher, assembly GCF_022749685.1. Lineage (NCBI taxonomy): Eukaryota > Metazoa > Chordata > Actinopteri > Labriformes > Labridae > Semicossyphus > Semicossyphus pulcher. Next base: position 24,142,101 of record NW_027211604.1, on the reverse strand, counting down.
GCCTCCCTCTCTCTCTTTTTCTCTGGGGAACGGGCGAGCGGCTGAATGGATTAGTTCTGGCATGACGACAGCACGCTGGCATCTATCTTTGTTTTTCTTTCTTCCCCTGCTCTATTCTCCATACATCCCTTCTCTTCTGTCTGTCGCTGAGCTTCCGCCCGGGGCCGCAGACCTCTGCCAGCCCACACACACTCTCTATACTCTCACAACATCCGCTTAAACGTCCGGCAGTGTCCGCAGTCCAGCTTCAAACACAATCTAACAGGTGGCTGTTCACACTGACAACACTGGGGACTTTTCCCTTCACACGGCCGGCCTGAGTGTACGCAAACAGGCAGGCAGTGCTGGGCTGTATTTGCATTATGAATTGTGTGTGCAAGTATCTCTCCTAAAAAAACAAGTTGTGTAACACGAGGGCAGGTCCAGCTTCTAAACACAGATTTGAATTTGTAAATCTTTCATGGTTCAATTCAACTTTGATCATGATAGTTATGTCTGAAGAGGCAGAGGGTAAATAGATCAAAGCTGTGTCCCGGTCCAGGGGCTGCGGCCTTCCAAGGCTGTCTGTGACGGCAGATTGCATCACAGTGGAGCGTCAAAGGCAGGTTAAGTTGCTAGTTAGCCTGCTAGCTACCTGTTGCTAGGTGACAGGAGCGTAGTTTGTTGAAGCAAGGGTAAGGGCGGGAAGCTGGTGATGCAAACAGGAAATCCTCCGTTCACCGTCTCATTACAGTTCGGCCTTAGCGGTCTACGCATGCTACGGATGACTCATCCTCCGTAGACCGCATCCTTTGAAAGATGTGTCTGAAGTCAGGGGCTGCTCTTGTCGCCTAGCAACAGGTAATGAGCGGGCTAACTAGCTTTCATTATTAACATCATGTAACTTAACCTTTTATTTTAAAGGTAATTTGTTTCAAGGCCCCTTTTGTTTGTTGTTTTTACATTCGTGTCGCCAGCTATTCAATTGAGGTGAAACCAAAAACGTTTACACTTCAAAGTATATTCCTCGCCGTTTCAGAGTCCATCATCTCCATACACACGATGGATCCTCCAAAAGGACGCCGCATTTGCCGGCCGCATCTGAAGGAGCCTTCGAAATGGGACAGCCTCCGATGCACCGCTGTGGAGGCAGCCCCTGAATTGGGACACAGCTATAAACTCTGTCTCATTTACCCAGAGTGCAACAGGGCTCCTATCTGTCAAACTGCACTTTGTCTCTTTGACCTCCTCATTACTGAAGTGATTCTCTATTTATAGTATGAAAACAGCCAATAGGGTTGATAGGTAGAGTTCTTCCTCTCAGTACATAGTCTGTGGTCAGCTCAGTTTCACTGAGATGTAAACAGTTACGCCCAGCAGCCAGTGATCACCGTGGGTCTCTGCTACCTTCAGGTTCAACAGCTCAGACGGACAAATTACAGGACAAAGCTGAGTGAATGACTGGAGTAAGCTAACCAGTGCACATATTTCCATGCAGGGAACAATGGCTCCGTAGGTGGTTTCAGGGTGGAATGTATGTGAATCATATGCTGTGGCTTTCTACGTTAGATCTCATGTCACACAGCGAGTGCCACCCGTACTAACCATGGGAAACTGTTACATAGTGCCACCCACCGATCAGGAAGTCCATTCAAGCAATGAAACACATTTTCATCGTCTGATTTCTAAATGTAGTAAAAGTTCTACATTTTCAGAAACAGAATTTCGTTGTGCGTTAGCTGAGATTGTAATCACTCTCATGTTTGTCGGTTAAGTTTGGCACCGTAGCCTCCAGGGAGTCAATCAATTAGCTTTGCATTAAAGCTGGAGGCAAGGGACAGCCAACCTTGCTCCATCCTGAGCTCCAGAATCTGCCTACCAGAACCTCTAAAGCTCACCGATCAACACATTATATAACGTTTGTTTAATCTAGAACAAACAACAGTTTGTGGTTTTACAGGGCGCCGTACGCCGGAGCAACATCAGCCAGGAACTGTCAAATCACTGCACAGAGAGAGAGACACGCTGTCAGACCGTAACCCATCACACAACTCTGGCTTCAGATGCAAGTACAAATAAATCAACATGCATGACACAAGTTAATAAGTGAGCTCAGCTGGTGCTACAAGGTAGATTTAGTTACTGTTGTACAAAGTGAAGCCAACTGTTTCACCCTGCTTTACTGCTAAGTTAGGCTAAGCTAACAGTCTCCTGGCTGTTTATTCTTATTTTATTTATTTATGTGTGTATTTATTGTATTTTACCTTTTATTTTTATTTATTTATTTATTTGTCTATTTATTGTATTTTACCTTTTATTTATATTTATTCATTTATTTCAATCCTGCCTCCGGTGTTTCCTCACTGTAACTTCACGAGAATTATGATGGCATGGCGCTTCCTCAGTTCCTGTCTTTATAATTATCCTGATGCACGGGGGGGTTGCCTTCGGGGCCTTGACCCCCACAAACCCTGACCTCTGACCCTGCTGGGGGACATGGGTTTCTGTTGAGAGGCTTTCTGGCGGAGGGCACTGGGGGCAAACTCCTCCCACTAGCCATTACAATTCTAATGTTTTATTTACACATTGTTATTATGTGAAGCACTTTGTGTTACATTTTATTTTATGAAAAGTGCTATACAAATAAAGTCTGATTGATTGATTGATTGAAACAAGAGCAGTAAATGAAATATCTGATTTCCTAAATTGTCAAAGGTCTTCGTGATGTGAAAGTGTTTCGAAACTTGTGCACACTTTAGTGAGATAAAGAAGATTTTCTAGATAAGCTGAAAAAAGCCACACTCACCAACCACACACCACTGAGCAGATGTTTGTGTTGCACGGCAGTGACATCCTGTAGAACTTTGTCAGGATCCTTTATCAGACATCTTTTTACATCACACTGCACCTCATTGTCCTCGTGTTTCCACAGCTGATCGCACGTTATTTCAGGACACGCTTTTGCTGTGTGGATGATTTATGCCTCACTGAAAGGATGACGCATCTTTTCCTGCATGTCTGCATTCTGAAGCATGTTTACACCTGGACCCCTTCCTCCTTTTTTTTGTGATACATGTGGATCAGTTGTTTGAAGTCCAGCTGTCAAAAGAGCCCTCACGGTTCTTGAACTACAATGCTAACTAAAATGAGCAATGAGCAAGACGACTGAAAGATGGAGCTGAAATCAGTGAATCTGAATCAGCAGGCTGACATAAGAGGATGACGACTGTCGCTGACCACAATGAGGCCGTGCTGCTGGTGTGGGAGTGGGCGCTTCTTTGATGTGTTAAAGGTTATTTGAAAAGCTCCAACAGGACGGAGGGACAACGCAGCCTGAGGGTCTTTTTTCTGAGAAATGCTAACAGTGAAGACGAGGCTTGAAGGGAGCGTTGGGTGGCTGTTTGGCTCTGTCATCTCACAGGGTTTCCAACATCTGGCTCTGGCCTTTCGCTTCCACTAAAAAACATCTGTGAAAACGCTTTTATCCGAGAGAACTGAGGCCCCGAAGGCCCGCAGCCCGCCCAAACATACACACCAGCCGACGCTGTGACATGTAATCTGAGCTGAACATGCACACACTGGTCTTGTTATCACATGTGTGTTGTCAGGGTTGGAGCTGCGCAGTAACTGTCACTACACAGAGCGGTGTAAAGCAGTTAAAGTTCTGTGTGAGGTCATAGAATAAGTCGTGTTCAGGGTTTTTTTTGCTTCTGTAGGTGAAAAATAGAAGCGCAAATGGGGATTTTACAAGCCACACGACCGCTTTCATCCAAGGCTGGTGTCAAACTGTCCTTTCTTGCCAGCGTTTGAGCCTAATGGAAATGACAGCACATCACAGCCCTGCAGCACAAACAGCCCTCTAAACCACATCCAATGCCCACTACATTCACTGCAATGAAAGTTGCTTTAAAAAATTCAACTGACATCTCTGTGACACTGGAAAATGACACAAAAACAAACACCACCTGGAGACAGACAATCCCCGCGTGTCGATTAAGCTTTAATTCTTCAATTGACGGAAATATCCAGCAGCACTGCGCTGCCTCTGCACGTTTCTGCTTCCTCAGGCGGACTGCGGACACGCTCAGAGTCTGCCCAATGGAGCACGGTGGCCTTTGCCATCAGGATCAATAGAAGTGACACACTGTGGCCAGTTATTGATCGGAGGCTTCTCCTGCCGTGTCACATCAAACAGCTGCATGACAGATCTTTGCGCCTTTTTGAGGAACTGCTGGAGGTGTCGGATGAAGAAGCTTTCTTATGTTTCCACTGCATAAACCACCAGACTGGATGTGAAGGTGGCCGCGCCTTTAGATTAATGAATCGAGGTTAAACGCTTCAAAGTGTTTGCCGAGTCAACAGGTTGAAATGGTGGTTAGAGAGGTATAATCTGATTATCGTTCCAAGTTAAGATATAAACCGGGCTATTTTTACACAGGGCACTTAGCTCCACAGGAAAGCGATTCATGAGATCACAGAGCTGATCTCCCTGCGTCTGGATTCAGTTAGCTTCTATAGGGGATACATGTCAATATTTAGGGACTTAGGGAATTATGCTGAGCTCTTTTATGAAGACAGGATGAAAAGGGGAAGGGTGTTTTTCTGCTCATGCAGCAGGTTGTGTATTAAACAGCAGGGCACTCTAAATCCTGCTGATAGATGGTTGGCTGGTATCCAAACTGGAATCTAAGAACCAACAGGGTCAAAAGGTCTCCTCGAACAAAGACTTTAATTCACTGTGGCCTAACTAATTACAAGACCGGACTCTTTACTTTCTTTTTCACTATCTTCACATTCACTTTATCCTGTCTAGATGCAAACTACGTCTGAAGAACATACATCGTTTCACAACTGAGACAACAGAAGAAACTCACCTCAGAGGAATTTTCACTGCAAGGTATCTGTCAATTGCAATCGCTAGCAGGCTGAAGATGGAGCTTTGCGTCAGTACCAGGACGAAACAGGCCAGGAAGAGGCATCCGTAGAAGTCCAGATATATGCCGATGCTGATGGTGATGGCAAAGGGGATGGCGAGGCAACCGACCAGAATATCAGCCACAGCCAGAGACACCAGAAAGTAGTTGGTGGCGTTCTTCAGAGTGGTGTTAATCGCGACAGCCCAGCACACCAGCACGTTGCCGGATATGGAGAGAACAGCAATTACTACTTCAATCACGATGTAGAACGGACTCATCTCAGCAAAGTGTGTTTAAGGACAATAAAGCTGCAGGCTGATCACAGAGGAGACGGTCACCCACAACACTGCTCCTAATCCCAGAGGAGTAAAGAAGTCTCTCTGCTGTAATCCAGGAGTATTCCACAAGTGTGAGCAGCAGAAGCAGCCATCTGTTGAAAAAAGGAGCTGACTTCGTATTCAAATTAAAACAGAGCAGCAGTCTACTATTCCTGCATCATAAAGTTGACAACTACTGTAGCGCATTAATCATCCACGCCTGCTGCATGACTGTACCCATAAAACATGAATAAAGTCAGGGAACATTGTTGTCGCTCACCTTAATGAACCTGTGCATCGTCTCTGGATGTTTTTACACCAGCAGCGACCGATCTGTGGCGCGTGTAAGCGGCATGAGTAGATCTGTAGCGCAGGCAGACTGTGACACAACTTACTCACACAGCAGTTTTGAAGTGGAAGGAGAAGCGCAAGAACGAACAGAGGGGGAAAAACTCAATTTCACAGACAAGCCACGCCCCGAACACAGACACACACGCACGCGGTTACAAGTAGTCTGATACGGGTGGAATCCCAAGCGAGCGTCACCGTCCGCCGTGCGTAATTACGCGCCAATCAAACCGCCCTCAACGCCGCCTCCACGTGCTTTCGGTTTAATGTAAATGCACTCTTGTGAATACAGTGGACACACACGCACGCGCGCACAACTCAGAGACACGCCTCAGCATCTGGTCTTAATCAGATTTTGCCCCCACAGCAGGAACTCAGTGGGGGCAAAGCAACCAGAAAACTCTAATTATTCGCTTTTTTGGAAAAACAAAGGCACTTAATTAACTGGGAAACATGTCGTCCTATTATTGATTTAGTGTTATTATACATATTTCATTTACCAAACAGTGCTATAAAGTGATCATTTACCATCATATAGCTTCTTCAGACCTATTTTACTGTATTAAAAGTGTAAGCTCAGGGTTACCTGCTACTGTGATGCGTTTCCTCTCAGTGTTCCCACATACCAACATGTTTTACAGCCCTGGCATAGACCTTTAATGGCCACAGTGGAAAAGCAATTTAACCCCCACTACAGCAGCACAGGAATACACTCTGAGAAGCTGAAGCATTCACATAATAGAGGATATTAATATAACCAGACAAATAATAAAATGAAGTGAATGATTGAACTCGTCAATCCTTTATTAAGCAATATCCTTCCATCAGGCCGCAAATCAGACAAACTATAAAACTGCAATCACGTCTTCCTACATTCTCACTTTTCAGGATGCGTCTCTTCTAAATAAATAAATAACAACTTTTATCTTTCAAAACATAAGTGCATCTGCAAACGGAGGCTCGTCTTCATCATACCACAGAGAAAGTGTTGTGCCTCAGCTGGTACATGTAAAAGTTATCCTCTCCTGCGTCATATAACGTGGCATGCCAAATATATTGACTTATATTTTGCAAAGCAGCAGCAGTACCATAGTAACAGAGAGAGTCCTGATGGAAAACATGGAGAGATGACACAGGAGGGCACCGTACGATGGTTTGATTCAGCCTGTAAACAATGCAGACATAGAGACCAATCTGTTTTCATTAAAAAATACTCCTACAAAACTAGTCAGCAATTCTTCTAGTGTTAAATCATGTTAGTGTTGCATCACAGACGGCAGCAAGGGTTTCTTTTCTGTTTGTAAGGACACACACAGTTAAAGGCGGGAAATCTATAAAAGCTTCAGTTCCACTCAAACCTGTCAGTTCAAAATAGTTTCTGCTCTGCAACGTGGAGTGATGAGCTCTCAGTACGAGGAGCGATCGATTCTTGAGACAAAAGTTAGCTTCACGCTGGTTCATTCACGACTGCATGTCAGACAGAGGGTTACACTTTAACCATGCATAGATAGTCTTGAGAAAGTTGTGTGTTGGCAGATTTGGCAAGTGTTCGACGTGTGTCCTCACTGCAGCGCTGACTGTAGGGTCGTGTTCAGAAATGAGAGAACAGCTGCTTCATTACTTTTTTTAATACTCTCAGAAGGAGAGAATTCCTCGGTCATGTCTCTGGTGTCAAACGTTAAGCAGGAGGAGGGTGTGAGGTGGCAGCGATCGGCCTGTCTGGAAGGTGAATGTAGTGCTGACAGACTCGGTGCTGCAGTGCCTCATGTCCATCGCCCCTCTCTCCCCTCCAGTCAGGTCTCAAAGTACTTGTAGATCTGAGAGACGTACTGCATGACGCTCTGCCAGTCCGGCCTGTCCGTCTTCATCAGCTCCTCCATGTCCTGTTTGGAGCAGAAGGAAGTTTACAAGATTAGCGTTGGAGTTTTGGTATGTGAGAGTTTGGAATAATCTTGTGCTTTATAAACAGCACCCCCATCAGGCTAACCAGTAAACAGTGTAGAGCTAGAAAGCAGCATCCATCCCACTTCTGTCAACAAGATACAAACAGTGAGAGGGGGAAATATTTCATGTGATCAAAGACAGAGCCATGTGTGGTCATAAAAGTGCACACGGTGAGCAGTATTATTATAGAGTCACGAAGCATATGCCGAACACCATGAATATGCAAATGTTAGAGATTTTCAAAATAACAGCACCCCAATCAGCCCAGTCAGTTTGAAACACTGGAACATAGAACGAACAAGGCTTTGGCAGCACAGCCCTGACCCTCACATATCAAATGTTCAAATCTATAGTTAACTTTGTTTATGGAATGTGTCCACGTTAGGTTTTAATGCTTTGGGGATTGTATGCTGCCTAATGGGAAGTGAGCATGTTTTGTCTGGAGGTTGTTTTGGGACGGTTCTTAGTGTTGTTTGCTGTTATTTTTGTAGTGTCCTATTGTTTGATTTTGCACCAATGATGTCTTATCTGTGTAAAGTGAACATCCTCATTGGCCTGTGCCCAGGGTTGAAAATGAGTGTGAGCTCTATGTGTGACAGTAAATGTATTGTGCATTGTCCCTGGTGAATAAATAATAATGAATTAATGTTCAATAAATAAATAATTGAATAAAATAATGTTAAAAAACAACAAAATATACTGTATAAGTATTTCATAACTCCAGTGACATGTTGTGTTAGCCTCTGTGTAACATTAATTTGCTTTGACCTCAGACATATTTGGCTACTCGCTCATTTTGGAAATCCTCACATGCAAAATATTTAAACACGCTGTCACAACATCCAAACATAATTTAGATCTTTCAAAGGTTTCAGAAATTTGTTAGCGTGGGCCGCTGGGTCAGCTCAGCTGGTGGAGCAGGCGCCCCATGTACAGAGGCTACAGTTCTCCACGCACTGATCGCAGGTTCGACTCCCGGCCTGACCATCATTCGATGCACGTCATCCCCCACTCTCTCCTCCCCACATTTCCTGTCTCTCTTCAGCTGTCCTATAAGTAAAAAATTATCTTAAAAAAAAGAACTGTGTTAGTACAATCAAAAGAAATAGATAATAAATGAATTATAACCAACTACAGAAGCCCTAAGCAGACTCTATACATTTTATTTACTTTGTTTTCCTGTGCTAACGAGTAATCACAGCTCTTTTCTCTAAATCGCAACTTATTAATCTTGTTATCACGAGATAATAAAGCTCGTTTTCTCGTGATAACAGGATCGTTTTCTAGTGATGTAGAAAACAAAACAATAGGCTGCTCCCTGTGAGATTACAGACCACAACATGCCGTGCGAGTAATACGAGTTATGATCATTGGATGTTACGGTGCTGCTGTGTTGTTATCTCAAGATAAGTCAAGATCTGACAAAAACAACTTATCACCTCATTATCACAGGAATACGGAGTCAATGAAATACATATTTTAACACATTAAGAGTAAAACAGACTTTAGACAACTATCTGTGACATGCAAAACAATTCCTGTCTGTAATAGAAGAACAAAATAGGGCAGACAGGAGCGTTTTGATAAACAATTAGAGTCTAAATAGTTCCTTATTTCCATGCTATGTCCTTCCTTTTTATTCTGTGTTGTACCCCACTTCACTCCGCCAATGAAAGGCGCCTGGTGCTCCCATCACAGCAGGGCCCTAAGTCTCTAACTAGACTCTTCTCCTCTGTCGCCCCCCCGGTGGTGGAACGAGCTGCCAAACTCCATTCGGTCCGCAGAGTCCCTTTCACCTTTAAGAAGACCCAGCTCTTTATGACCTCTGACCTTAATGATGTTGATGATAATGACACTGAGGATGTTGTTTATGCTGACTAGGATTTTCATGATGATGATGACTATACTGATCTTGTTGATGTTGCTGATGATGATTATTATTAAGAATAAATAAATAAAAAACACCCTGCTCACTTCCTGTCAGCACCAGTGTCCGATCACACCTGAAGTTGTGTGTTGGCTCTCAGTGACTCCGCCCCCTTCTGTCTCGATCGTTGCTCGTGTTGTATTAACTCTCAGATGTACGTCGCTTTGGACAAAAGCGTCTGATACATGAAACTTTAACACTACAATTACACATAAAGTAATACCTGTGAACTGTGATAGTGAAAAACGTGTTCATTGACTTTAGAAACTTTCTTGGGTAACTGAAGGTAACTCAATGACAAATCTTAATGAGAAATCAAACAACAACAACAAGAATTAATGTTGTTGTGAAAGAAACAAGTCTTTAGTTTTCTCAGACATGTGACTGCTTTTATCTAAAAGCTGATGGGGCTTTGGGAGAACAAATAAATGTTGCACTGCTCACATCACTGATAAGTTGCTCTTAGTGTTTAAAGAACTATTAGCTAAGCTTCTGAGAAAACCTGAACTCTACAGCATTATAAGACTCTTATCAGAGAAGCTGCAGCCAGCTGCTCAGACACAAACTCTGGCTGTAGGCGATGAGTCAGACAGTGAACCAAGATTTCACATGACTCCGCAGCCAGCGTCACAGCCGCTTCCGTTAGCTCCGATTCACATGCATGCTCCAGGACAGTCACCTCCACATGCTCTCAGACTCCTATCGGGAGGATGATGAGGCCGAGGGTTTTGTTAGGATAGGTTTGTTTGGAAGTCTGTCAGCAGAGACTCGCCCTTACACTGTTTGTTATTTGTTTATAGCATCACTGACATGGGAACATGTTTGCAGTATTTAATTTTGTAGCCACAAGAACGTAAATGGAGAATTAATAAGTCAAATAAATGTGAACTCTGGTCTCAGTGAAACATTTAAGCCTAATTCACTTTGCTGCTCCCGTTCCAGCTGGCTCCTCTACAATGAGCTGCTGGACTGATTTGTATATTTTATTCTGTCATGTCAGAGCAGTTATTTTTGTTGGACATTTAGAGAGAACAAATATTCAGGCACGCTCTTCTGTTTTATCACATTCCCCTAAACATGAAGCTGTCATCAGAGGTGCACAGAGAATAACAAGGCGAGGCGTCATGCTCAGATGTAGAACAGGGAGGAAGGGATGTCATATTAGTTTAACCCTCTGAAACCCTGCAATCATGTCAAACATGTTTAAATTGCCATCAGTATTTGCAGCTCACATTAAAGTATGGAGTAATAGTTTAATGTATGTGTGCAGAATTCACCTGATCTGGTCCGACTGTAACTGTTCAGTGGCAGCACCGCTCCTGGCAGTGACGTGTGTGTGTTTGAGTGAACATAAAAAAGGCTGTGTGTGGAGGGGATGTGTCTTTATGAACAACAGCTGCTGCTCTGTCATCCTTAGGCACTGCTTTACACAAGACACACGAGTCATTTCCAAACAAACCAAATGATTTTGAGATTTCCAAATGTCACGCGAACTTTGCACCCGACTCAAAAACTGACTTTACACACCCTGAAAAATGTTCTTACTCAACTTCTCACATGCACATACTGACCCTACAAGGACACAAGAAGAAGAAGAAAACGTCTGAAATGAACTATTTCTGAATTTATATTTTAGTCTGTGCTTTTCGGGATGGTTTGAAGTGGGCGGGGCTCAGCTGAATAACACAGCCCTGAGTAATTTAATAAGAGTTTCTGAGAACCATTTAAGCTTTGGAAGAACAATAACTAATAACCTTTTTTTTTTTAGAGATTTCTTTTTGGAGGGGCATTTGCCTGCACACCTCCAGGACCCTGAGGTGTGCAGGTAAGATTGTGGTCGACCTCTCTCACCCTTCCCTCCGGCAAGAGGCTGCGCTCCATCAGGACCAAAACCTCCCGACACAGGAACAGTTTCCTCCCCTCTGCTGCCAGCCTCGTCAACAAGCTGCTCTACCAACTCAGCCAAACCAGCGGCCCTTTTTTCTTATTTACTCATTAACTATTAAAGCCATGGAGAAATACCTCATTTATTTTAAAGCACGCTTCCTGGAGCTTTAATGAAAAATCCACCCAAAAAATGTTTCTCGTTCAGATCCCCAGACCAGTCCAATGGACAGCTTCTCCAGGATGTAAATGTTTTCTGTCATCTGACTTCACCAAAATGCACAAACGTATTTAACCAGATGTCTATAAGCCAATCACAGCGTTCCACATCATCCAAAATGGACTGTAGAAGAGCTGCATTTATTTTTATTATTAATAAGTTTACTGTTTGTGTTTAAAGCTAACATGACAAGTTGTATTTCTTTAACGTGTCACGATATCACAGGGATTTATAGCTGTTACTCAGCGTTGAGCCGGGCTGTGACAGCGTCCCAGCGATTATAGAAATCTGATATTTTACTAATTCTGTTTTTCATGAATGATTTTGTATAAAAAACATGATGTATATGCAACACACGTGTTTTAAAACATCACCAAATCCATTGATATGATTCTGAATCATTCATGCTAAATAAATAAACTAGTGTGTCAGGAAGTCGCTGCACCTGCGCCTCGCCACCAAACTGTATAACACTCCCTTTAAAAATGTACCTCAGTGTTTTTATTAGCAATACGAGCTGCACATTGCACCGCCTCACAGGACATAAATATGGAAGTACTATGTTTACCTCATGGAGGGAAAACATGGAAAACATCTGAGAAAACGCTCACGGAGTCTAAATATTTCAGTAGAGCAGCCGGTTGTTACTCATTTTTGCAGCGAGCTGCTAATCCTTTAACAAACTAACTGTGCTAATCAAAGTCCAATTATATCTGAATTATTGATTAAGTTGATTTGCAGCGCTGGAGGCCAACCTATAAATCCAACCCAACAAAAGTATTTGGGAGCTTATAGGATGTAAGGGTTTATATATTTCATATGATAAATCGAAGTGTGCTGTTTATGATCCGACTAATCAGAGGGTCCCTCTGTGTTATCTTAGTGTGTGTGCATGTGTGTGTGTGTAAGGTCTGTGGCAGCTCACCAGGGAGGGTTTGATACCGATGCTCTCAGCCGCCTGGAACGCCAGGGTCAGATTCCGGACCTGCAGGAAAACAAACGGTTGAGTGTTGAGACACAATGGACCTCCCTACAAACACCCTGCAGACAGTGGAGGACATGTGTAAGCCTTAGTATGTTTGCATGACTCTTTTGGGTGTATTAGATGATCTCTGAAGTTTATTTGTGAAGTGTAAAGCTATACCGGATTTAATCTCTGTCTGGGAGCCTAATCAAAATCCCTGCAGATTTAACCTAATTCTCCTTATATAGAGTTTCTTACAGTCACTTCTCCACGGACAGGAAGTGATAAATCAAAACATAAGAGTGAAATACCAACTGTTCTCGTAAGTGAGCCTTGTTGATAGAAACCTGAACTCAGCCACATCATTTCTGGAGTCTCTCTGAGTCACTCTGAACCTTAAGTTCAATTTTTACAGCCTTCATGCTAATTGTGACTCTCAAAATTACTCAAACCACAGCTGAGGTGATGAATTAATTCTGCAGCTGTAGGCGGCGTCTTGAAAGACGAATCTCCCTCCTTCACCTACAATAAGGTTGTTTTCCTAAAAAACCTCTGCGACAAAGGGCGAAGGAGGGCAGTAATGGGATTATTGGAAGGGCAGATTATACTGGGAAGAGGTTGGGTGTTTGGGCCTCGGGCAAAGTCACTCAGCAAGAGTTATTAAAGCCAACACGCGAAGCGTCTATTGAATTATTCAGAGTGATGGGCTGTGCAATGTCTCTGTCATCTGCTCAGGGTTACACATTTACACGGACACGACTGCAAACACATGTCTTATTTGTCACGTAGGGTGTGTGAGGCCTGCTCGGAGGCGTTTGTCTACTGTTTCAATGATGTAAGACTGAAGGACCCGCAGTACCAGAGAGGAACCATATTGTTACTGTATATACGGCCTGCATGTCTACATTACATTACTGTCAACACAGAGCTACACAGTCCCTGCTGCCCTTTGCTCAGGATCACTTACAGCCATAATTCATCTTTAGGCTGTCATTAAATGCTGTGTCAACAATATGGCAGACCTATAACATGTACACAACTACACACAGGAAGGTTGTAATGTGCAGGCTAATGGTGGAAAACATGACTCCTGGAAAATGGCTTCAAAGCATTACAGAGGTTTTATTTTCCTCTTGGCAAACATGCACCTTTCAGACCTTCACCGTCTGAGCAGACCATTTTCACACTTCACAGGTTCACACTGTGCACTAACTACCTTCTTCATGTTTGAGACGAGGAGAGGACAACAAGAGGCTTGTTTGTTTGCTCTGCTCACACATCAGGGGGACATTCACTACAGCTCCACATAAGAGCTTTGCTTTCTGTAGCCCTGTTCAAACAGGACAAGAACACCTGAGGGCCTCTGGTAATCTGTAATAAATACAGAGGTCGTCTGAGATCTTAATCCTGTCTGGTTTTGAGTTGTTCCCCTGCAGAGTAAAGTCATATTTCGCCAAATGGAGAATCAGAATCATCATCATTTAATAAAATTAGTTTCATGCAAATTGGCAGAAGGCTGCATTGTCAATTATAAATGGAAGTTTAAAAGCTTTTTTGTGCAAATTCAGGAGACTCGTTTTGCTACACAGCATGGAGACAGAAAGCTCACATCCATCAGAAGACAACATGACTAATGGATGACACGCATAGCAGCTGTCAGGCATGTTTTCCTTCTTCCAAAGACTTTATGAACCGGCTCAGCAGTTATTATGTGGTAGCATAGTATTATGCTAATTTCCATCTTAATTTTCACTCTGTGATACCTGTGGAGTTTAGCTTAGCTTAGCATGATTTAAAGTTAAAAAAAACCTCCTCATGTTTCTCACTCTGCTGCCCCTGTGCAGGCACTCATACAGCCTCTGCCTGAAACCACTCAGTCTGCTCTGTCCCTTTAAAAAAAACCCGTCCCTACAAGCCTGCTTTCTTCTGATTGGCCAGCTCTCTGAAGCCTGCTGAGGCTGCACTTTGTGACGTCACAAAGCGCAACGTGTAGTAAAAACTGTGTGAAAGCTGGCGTTCACAGCAGCCTGCAGACTGAGCTGAGCAGCCTGAGGATTACTCCGACAGACTTTCACCTACAGACTGAAACTTCACCCACGTTTAGTCTGAACATCCAACATTGTAACATTATATATATAGCCTCTTTCCCACTGGTCAAAAAACCTGCTAACACCCATTTTGCTTAATGGGAAAGGCTACTTTCGGCATTCAGACCCGGGTCACATGACTCTGCAGTAGACCCGGGTAACTATCGCCTCGCCTCTGGCATTGATGGGAACACAAAACCTGTGTCGACACGCTAATCTCCTTATCTCTTTTCCAGTGTGATGCTATGCTCAGTCGCTAACTTCTGCGGCTCCTCGTCATCTCAGCTACAAATTCCACCCGTCTCTGTCCGAGCAGCGCTCGAACATCGTTCCAAATTTATCTGCGCCGAGTTTGGTAAACAGACTAAAGACCAAACCACCGTAACATCTTCACTGGTTACTAACCCTGTCTCCGGCGCGTTTGTGACGTCAGATGGTGATGCAGCAGAAAAGAGACCGACAGGAGGATACTTCGCTGGCAACAGGAAAAGAGACAATCGAAATTGAGCATAATACGCCCCCTTTAAGTAGAGCCTTGACATCATATCCAGGGAATAATGTCAGTAAATTTGAGGATCAAACAAAACTGAACTACTATTAAGGCACTGACCTAATAAGACTCAGATTGGGTGCTGACGTGAGCTGAAAACTTTCGTGTGTGCAGTCACGTGTGGGTGTGTGTGTGTGTTTTTCCTGTGGTCTTCTACCTTATCTTGACTGATGAGTTCCTGGTAAGGGATGTGGGCGGGCAGATACGTGTGCAAGAGGGCACAGAAAGCCAGGCCGTCACTCCAACTGCTGCTGAAGTTGGTCACATCAATATTCTGGGGAAAATGACGAGGCACAAGGCAGAGTAAACACACAGAAGTCACTGACAGGCCAAAGTCAGTAATACACAACAATAACGAGCTAAAAGTGCCCATAAGTGTAGTGGGACAGGAAACCACGTGATAATTAAAAAGTTCTGCTATTATAAGCTGTTCTGGGACTTTCAGAGTCCATTAATGCCTGGTCGTGTTTCCTTTAGAGGATGTAAGAGGAACTTCTTCTTAGATCCCATTTAAGCCTCTGAGGATCTCTGATCTCTCCTCCGGGTGAAGAACGCGCATCACAGCACGTCCAGTCTGTTGTGTTTGTTTGTGTGTGTGTGTGTGTGTGTGTGTGTGTGTGTGTGTGTGCGATTCACCACATCATGCACGGCATATTCAATGTCTGATAACAGGAGAGAATTCGGAAGAACAACTTCCTCTGGTCCATTGTTCGGTGTTGAAGGGTCCCCGTTCGTTAGATAAGTTATTTCTGGAGTCTTTATCTTGTTATATCCCAGAGGATTCTTGTTATTTCTGTTAGTATGAAAATATATCATGGTGTGAAAATGATCTTCTACCCATCTGTACCGCTTATCCTGTTCAGGGTCGCGGGGGGGCTGGAGCCAATCCAGTAATATGCAACTTTCACATGTCAGATGTAGCATTTGAAGTGTATACATGTTAGCATGCTAGCAACAGCAGGCACACAATGACAAGACTAACATGCTGATGTTTGCATGCTTACGGTCTTGGCTTCAAATTCTTTCTACATTGAGCATTTGCTGCGGATGATCGTGCAGCCCCTTCTGGGAAGATGAGACTGGAAGCCCTGCTGTGTTGTTACTGTACAGCCAAAGGCAGAGAGACGTAATAGACATGAAGTATCTTTGGGTACATCTGTGCGTCTGTTCACAAGGCATTAGCGCTGGTGAGATGCTAAAGATTATACATGCAGCCGTGTGTTTGTTTAGCGTTGCCTGAGGAACAGAGCTCTGCTGTATTTCATTCTATAAATGTATATCATCTATAGAACCAGTGAGTGAACCACAGACATGACGCCAGGTGAACGTAATTAACGGCCTGATAGGACAGAAAAACAGCACAACTCTGGCTCCTGAGGACAAGAATTACAAATCAAAGCTTGTAGTCACTGCAGTCATAAATAAACCCTGAGCTCCAGAGAACAGTAGACAAATCTATTATCTATTATCTTTGATGGCTTTCACTAATAATAAATGCTGTTTACCTCAGTTTTAAAGTAGATGTAACCCACCTACAGTGATGTAACCTCAACCCCGTATGTAAGAAGTGTTAGACATGATTGTGTTCATGGTGAACATCAGACCTGCAAAGCATCAGCATGGTCGTATTGTTACTGTGAGCATGTTAGCATGCTGATTGTTAGCATGACTCTTGGTCTTGTTAAATTGTGGTTATTGATATGTGATGTAATGCTTTAATATGAACATACTGTGAACATCACATTAAGTTACTATGTTCTGTACCTTGCATCTGATTTATTAAATTTAAATAGGACGCAGGTAGTCGCAGCTTTCTGTTTCACGGGAAAGAAGATTAAGTAAGTAAGCACATTAAATAGTGAGGGAAGTGAAGCCCAATGATAATGGTCCAAAATGAGTCATGAGGGAAAATCAACAAGCATTTGTGGTCACAATGGGATCTGAAGGAGCAGCTGCTTCATCTGAGTGAAGCCAAACAGGATGCATAGTCCTGGACTCGGGCTTTGTTCATGCCACTGTTATTTAACATGAAATACAGTCAGGACTCATTTTAATTAATCATCATAAGGGAAACAATCAGTAAAAGAATTGTTTCGCACTCGACAATAACCACTTTGATAGTGCTCAGCATGTACTTTCAATTAGCGGCAATGTTTAAATCTCTACTCTGCAGGTAACACACACAGAAAAGGGGCTGAAAGTGTCGTTGGATGAATGAGTCTTCTCTACATCAGTCACTGCCTGTCTATTATGTCTGGAGGGCAGACCTGTGCCGTCATGTCAGCTCACATTCCTCTCATAACTCCCCCTTCTCCCTCTTAGCTGGCTCAGCAGCAGCAATATAAATCCTGTGTGTGTGTGTGTGTGTATGTGTGTGTGTGCGTGCGTGTGTGATGTATATGCAAACACACACACCTAGAGGGAGTGATAAGGGGTCATCAGACCTCTGAGTCTCTAAAAACTAAGATAGACAAAAACAAATAGGCTGATAAGAGGGGTTGCAGAGGGCAGTTTGAGTCTTGGTGATCTGAGGAGGACACATGTCCTTATCCAGGCCAGGTAGGTATGTTCCAGTTCAGGGTGGGAGTTGGAGAGAAACGGGGTTGGGGGTGGGGGATTTGTTCAAAAAGAGAGGGCGAGGCATGAATGCTAAAACAGCAGCGGACAACAACAGCTCTCTGGGAGCCGGCTCAGAAAAGCAAACACAGCATCAAGCGACAGGAAGCGTCCTGCTCGGCACAAAAGGCAGCGCCGTCGCTTTTTAGTGCTCAGAGAGAAAAAGAGCATGAGAGAGGAGCAGGGGCTGTTCAGAGAGAGGACTGAACAGAGACAGAAAGAGAGAAAACATGAAGTTGATCTGAGTGTATTTGCTTTGGTGAGCTTCTGAGTGGGAAGAAGATACGATCTATGATAGCATCAAATACTACACAGACACATTCAGCTTCCTATGAAGACGAGAGTTGCTGATTCTAAGCCTTTCAATGATGCACACTTAAGATTATTTGAAATGTATGTGACAACAAGCAGGCAGAAAAAGATGTGCGGTAACTGCAAACTGCTATAAATGAAACCACAGGTGGAGAATGAAAATTCACATTCAATCTCATATTTTTATTCTTTTAATAGTTCACAAAAAACGACACAAAGCTTGGGCTGAAACCAAAGATTATTAATACCCATAAATAATAAATAAATAAATAAAAATCCTTCCAGGGGAAAAACAGGAAACATTTAATATTAAGCTTTCTTTCTTGATAATTGTATGGCTTATCAAAACTGTGACTAATCACAATTAGCCTATAAAACATATTGTCTGCTGAAAAACATTCAAATGTAACCCACCGATGAGCCGAGCACTTAAACGCCACACAGACAGTCGTTAAAAACTGAGTGCAGCAATAGACTCTGGACACCCAGATAGCAATACTGAGCTCACACACACAGATCAAGAATGTACAATAAATAAAAAGCACAAGGCAACATGCAGCAAGCAGGCTCAGAGTGAGGGATAATAACTCGGCACACACACACTTTCTTCACATGGCGACCATTGTCCTCTGACGTCATGCTGAGGTTGGAAAACTCAAATGTTGTTATCGTGTCGTTCTTGGTTCCAGGTTGTAAGTTGTAAATGTAGGGTACCTGGCAACTGTTGTCATTTACTTCACGATAATTGAGCAACTAAACAGACAATTGGCAGTGAAAATCAGGAGGTAAATATGGCCGTAAAACAACATATTTGATAACCCATTAGCTACATTTAGACAACAGCTAATGCTAGCATCCAAGCACTTTTTAGATAAATATTAAGTTAGCTAAAATGTATTATTATTTATTAGAATAATTCAATTAACTAGTTGTTTGTTTGTTTGTTGTTTAAGCCTTTCCTAATGAATCATGTAACTCTACCAAACAGTCATTTTAGCTTCCCAGCTAACGTTAACATTATCTAACAAGTGGCTGCATGCTAACTTTAGCTGTTGTCTGGTTGAAGCTAATGGGTGTTATATATATTTTATCTTGAGATATGATCACATTTCCCTCTCGGGTTTCAGAGTTCATTGTCTTTTTAGTTGCTGATCTATCCGGAAGAAGTTAATTGATAACAATGGTTAAACCTTAAATCTATAAAATTTAAAAAAATTATAACAGCACCCTAGCTTAGCAACCTGAGCATGACTTCAGAGGAAAATGGCCGCCATGGGAATAGGGTCAATGCAGACACAGTTTGCTAGAAGCTCTAAAGGAGGAAAGCAGGAGACATCACGCCTGAGGGTTGTCTGACTGATGAGCTAGTCTCAGTATATGCCTGTCCCAGGATCTCTCAACCTCACCTCAACTGAATGAGTAAGGCAACAAGAAGACAAACAACCGACAATGACACGTGAGCCAGAATCAAAAACTAAAATGACAGAACGTGAGTAAACAAGAAAGTAAGGAGGAGTCATCATCACAAATGGGAGAAGGAAAGTTGAAATGGAGAGACAAAGGAGAGAGACAAAGGAGAGAGAGGGGGAGAAAGTCCTAATGGGCCATGGAAATGAATCATAGTCATGAGCAATGACAGGCTGAAAGCCCAGACAGGCAAGACCAGGAGATAAAGACGCAAGGTCGGGGAGCTGGCAGTGCTGGGGAGTGCTGCACTTTAGAGATTCAGCCTGTGTCTACACACCTTTCAATGGATGTATTCTGCAGACGGGACAGGATTAGGCGTGGGGAGGGCAACACGGATCACACAGGTAAACTGTATATTAGATCTGCCTGTGATTAAAACTGTACACCTGTCTGATAAGAACACAGGAGATAGTCTGTGTTAATATTACGATGATATAAGAGAGATTTAGATTACCATGGTGTTAAACTGAATTACTGTAGTGTAAGAACTTTTAAATGTATGTTTGCTTTTATCCCTTTCAAAGAATTCATACTGACATGAACGATGATCCAATTCACATTACTTGTAATCCTACATTTTTAGACCTTACAGTCATGGTTACTCTTCAGACCCCTGCCCTCTGCCCCACCTCCATGTCTGACCTCCATTCCACACTCACATGGGGGTCCATTCCTGTATCTTCAATGGCTTTGTATGTGTGTGTGTGTGTGTGTGTGTGTGTGTGTGTGTGTGTGTGTGTGTGTGTGTGCCAGACAAGGCCGGATGCGCTGTGCTCTGTCAGGCCCAGCTGAGCCTAATGTCCGAAGCCTTTCCTCATTGTTCCCATCTTGAACAAACAGCACATTTATTTTTGTTAGGCTTGTACGGTTAATTGGGGGAAACAAAGTTTAAGAGTCCAGAGCTGTTCTAAATTAAAACATCAAAGCTCCTGATAAAGACACAGTAGGTCAGAGTTTTTTCCAACACACTGGACGTTCAAGAAGACATCTGCTTCTTAAATGTGGCCTAAAATCACAAAAATGGCCACTTGTAAAACTGGAACAGTGATAGAGGAGCTGCTGGTTTGGTACTGTGAATGACCCCAAGCTTAATAAATAATGTCTATATATGATCCTTTAACTGGCAATCAATACAGATAATGTGGAAAGAACTAGTCAATATGGTGCTGTATTAACTGGCACACATATATAATAGCAGTCACTCTGTATTAGGCTTGAGTTATGTGAACTGACGGGTGGTTTAGGATCTCTCAGTCTCTCAGAGGAACACAGGATGACCATTATTCTTCCAACAAGGCAACCTGCTCCAGTGTTGTGAACTATCAGCAACACACTGACTGCTCCAGAGCATAAAGTGCAGGTTTAGGTGTCCTTTACCTGCCTGACCAAGGCCTTAAAGGGCCAGTTCGCCGATTTTCAACCTCAGTCCTATCATGCTATTATGTAGAGCTAATGCCATTATTCTAGAAAAAACATGCAACTTCTCTCTGTGCCTTTGGAGGACGCTATCTGCTTCTCCAATGGGCCCTGGAAAACCTCCGCCAGACTACGTAAAACGCGCCATCTGGCGGAGGACAGGGAGCTCGCTGAACTACACTTCCTCAATCTTGGACGCCGACTCCGACGTCTGCAGTGTTTAGCTGAAAAAAACACATACCGTAAAATGTAATCATTTGATCCATGAGGTGCTTTGAAACGCTGCCTGCTCTCCTGTGCTCCCTCTCAGACATTCCACATTTCTAACACGTCATGTCTCGTTCAGAATCGTCAGGTTTGAAATGTTGACTGACGACCTGAAGATGTTTTAGACGATCTACCGGTATATTTTCGTCGTATTTCAGATTCTGTCCCGCTCTGAGCCGTCGCCTGCAGTTAGGGAGAGGCACAATGCATGCTGGGTGTTGTAGAAATGTAGAATGGGTGAAACCAAGAGCTGTTTGTGCAACTTTCTCCACAGCTATAACGCCAATTTCAAATATTATTGCTTCTATTGATTACAGAGAACACCAGCTTTGACTGACAGCAGATTTTTAAAGGGGCGAACTGCTCCTTTAATTGTTATTAAAGCCATATTGTTGCATGGAAATGAACCAAATTGCTGAACTTTTAAAAAGCCACCACAATTGGCAAAATAGGTCAGCAGTGGTCAGCCCGGGGCAGTGGTGAAAGTTTGATGAGTTGAAGCATTTGTGTGGTGCAAACTTTCTTCTTAAAAAGGAACTTGCAGTGATCTAACTTTGCTATCTCTGTTCCTGGAACCACTGCTGTTGTTTTGCCTCCTGGCCACAGAGCTCTATGGTCATGACGTCTACAAAAGCATGTTCTGCTATGTCTTGATGTCAGTTATGGCCATTACTGGGTTAGTCAGTACTTGGGAATCAGGCCACCCAATCATCAGGGAATTGGAAATTACAAGATCTGGATCAGCGATGATTGCGTAGTGACAACAGAAAGGATTAGTGTTCATATTTGCCCCGTCTCGTTTCACTTCATCTACCGATTTTAAAATCGATCGAGCTCAGGAACAGCAGTTGGCTGTTGGAGGATACTGACCTGCCTCATGACAAAACTGGACAAACTTAGCTGGAAAGCTCTCTATGCGAGCTTTTTCCAATGAGGGAGAGTTCTGCATGCTTATTGTGCTCCATATTTGGACTGTGGCTTCAACAAGCTGCTCAAAAGACCTGAATTTCCTTGCATCAGGCACTGATTAAATCATTTTCAATGCAATGTGTCTACAGAACCGAGACTTATGTTGTTCTTTTGGTTCATCACAGGTAGACACATCTGCGGTGATTCGCCTGGAACACTAGAATTAGAAAGAAGGACAGCGGTTTCCCCACCCACAAGTCTTTGCGACTTATGACAGCGATAGAGTTATGCTAGCATGTCACAATGCTGATGATAGTGAGTTCACTGTAAGTTCCCCAAAGTTCAAGTTGTGTAAGTGATTGCTTGTGCTGTGGTGCTTCTCTGGATCTACACCGCGTTCCAAATTATTACGCAAATTGTATTTAAGTGTCATAAAGATTACATTTTTTGTTTTTCAATTAAACTCATGGATGGTATTGTGTCGCAGGGCTCTTTGGATCACTGAAATCAATCTCAGACACCTGTGATAATTAGTTTGCCAGGTGAGCCCAATTAAGGAAAAACTACTTAAAAAGGGCGTTCCACATTATTAAGCAGACGACCATTTCCAAGCAATATGGGAAAGAAAAAGGATCTCTCTGCTGCCGAAAAGCGTGAAATAGTTCAATGCCTTGGACAAGGTATGAAAACCTTAGATATTTCACGAAAACTTAAGCGTGATCATCGTACTGTTAAGAGATTTGTGGCTGATTCAGAGCACACACGGGTTCGTGCAAATAAAGGCACAATGAGGAAGGTTTCTGCCAGACAAAAACATCGGATTAAGAGAGCAGCTGCTAAAATGCCATTACAAAGTAGCAAACAGATATTTGAAGCTGCTGGTGCCTCTGGAGTCCCACGAACATCAAGGTGTAGGATCCTCCAGAGGCTTGCAGTTATGCGTAAACCTTCTATTCGGCCACCCCTAAACAATGCTCACAAGCAGAAACGGCTGCAGTGGGCCCAGAAATACATGAAGACTAATTTTCAAACAGTCTTGTTCACTGATGAGTGCCGTGCAACCCTGGATGGTCCAGATGGATGGAGTAGTGGATGGTTGGTGGACGGCCACCATGTCCCAACAAGGCTGCAACGTCAGCAAGGAGGTGGTGGAGTCATGTTTTGGGCCGGAATCATGGGGAGAGAGCTGGTCGGCCCCTTTAGGGTCCCTGAAGGTGTGAAAATGACCTCTGTAAAGTATGTGGAGTTTCTGACTGACCACTTTCTTCCATGGTACAAAAAGAAGAACCGTGCTTTCCGTAACAAAATCATCTTCGTGCATGACAATGCACCATCTCATGCTGCAAGGAATACCTC
This sequence comes from Semicossyphus pulcher, assembly GCF_022749685.1. Lineage (NCBI taxonomy): Eukaryota > Metazoa > Chordata > Actinopteri > Labriformes > Labridae > Semicossyphus > Semicossyphus pulcher. The sequence goes on along the minus strand of NW_027211604.1, from coordinate 24,118,622 downwards.
TGCATCATTGGCTGCTATGGGCATAAAAGGAGAGAAACTCATGGTGTGGCCCCCATCCTCCCCTGACCTCAACCCTATTGAGAACCTTTGGAGCATCCTCAAGCAAAAGATCTATGAGGGTGGGAGGCAGTTCACATCCAAACAGCAGCTCTGGGAGGCTATTCTGACATCCTGCAAATAAATTCAAGCAGAAACTTTCCAAAAACTCACAAGGTCAATGGATGCAAGAATTATGAAGCTGCTATCAAATAAGGGGTCCTATGTTAAAATGTAACATGACCTGTTAAGATGTTTTTGATTGAAATAGCTTTTGATTTCAGTAAATATGACCTCCTAATGCTGCAAATTCAAAAGATGAGCATTTTCAGTTCATAACAACGTATAAAATGTTATAAAACTCTGTCGTGCGTAATAATTTGGAACAGTGCATTTTAAGTTTTTTATTTTTGAAAAATACTGTTATCATTGGGAGGTTTGTTCAATAACATTCGAATTCATTAAACTAACGGTTGATGACTTGAAAATTATGCTGACTGTCATTTGCATCGACTATTTAGGAAAATCTGAGAAAAATGTCATTTGCATAATAATTTGGAACACAGTGTAGATGCCATAAACACCACTTGTCATTTGTAGTCCTTGTTGAGGAGAAAAGCTACTGCCCCAAAGGCTCTCCCTGAAGCGTCTCAAAGATTGGTACGCTGTAAGTGCAGCATCAGGCATCGGCCAACATCGTCGGAGTAAAATGCCAGGTAGCAGCTGAAGTCCATCTCTGACATTCACCATGATCTGAGGAGGTCTTCTGGGAAAAGGTTGTCATCACAGTCTCCTTCTTTTTTCCCTAGAGGTATTGCGCTAGGATCTTGGCTCTTGTAGTATAAGGGATGAGATGTCCAAGAGGATTGTATTGTCTTGCCAGAAGGTAGTATATCCTAAGCACTGTCGGCTTTGATCAGACTAATACAATTTGCTGGTCAAGGCGCACGGCTCTCTTGGGCTTAAAAATCGTTCCCAGTTAGGCCCAAATGTTTACATTTGAACAGTATTAACATTATGTGCATCATTTTCTTCTAGATACATAATGATCTTGAAAAGGATCCAAAGTATACATCAAATAATCCAACACCAAAATCAGACATGTTGCTGCTCTTTTGAGCTCCCGTGAAATCCACTTTCAGAGTTGTGTGAAAGTGGTCTGGTGTTTCAAGTCCAGCGCTGACGTGCACAACATCCCTTGTGAATTCTAATTTCCGGTGAGAGGCCTCTTCAGTTTCTCCCACAGGGCAGAGTCAATCAGAGGCTGCTGAAGGTCTTCACTGATCGATCTGTGTTTCCCAGAATCTGACATTTGTGGTGTGACAGAGCCTGTCTGGGATCACATCTCATCCTCTGCTGAGACACAGGTCAGGTATTTAACCGCTCTTAGGACCTCTGCGTTCCTGGGATATGAAGACAAATGGTAGATAAACACACCCCATTACACAACTGATTCTTCCTCTGGGGTTTAAGGGCTAAAGCACAGCCGTCCTACTCTTGTGTGTATGTTTTTTTATGCAAATAATGCCAAAAGTTTCCCCTCTCTGGCTGTGTTTGCTTTCACAGAATGTCGAGATACAAGATCCATATGTCATACACGTTTTTATCAGCACATCCACACACACGATCAAACATAGACACGTATAAATCCACCTGCAGCTCGACTGGATGCATGAGGAACTTAGGCGAGTTTTTTTTAGTCTCCTATGTGCGTATCAAAAGCAGAAAAGCAAATATATTTACAGAACCACACATCACCTGATACAAAACAATGATTAAGATGAGATAAAGCTTTATATCAGTACATCAAACACTTTACTGCGGTCTGATTTTATCTGCTCCTACTTATCATTACAGTCACCTCTCTCATCCCTTCCCTTGTAAACGGGCCTATTGTGCCATCAGGCTTTATGTTCAGCTGTAATCGCACAGATTTACTGAACCCTCGGCAGCTGTTTGCACCTGATCATCAAATAATCTCCCCGCGCGCTTACAATAGCTCCCGTTTTCTGTTTCACTTTAATTAGGCTGCTATTTGACCAAACGGTCTGCCAACAATGGGACTGTAATAACAACTGGCACGGGGCGGACCCGCCCATTGGCTTTGTCCCCGTCTCACACAGCGGCTTTTCTGGCTCCACGCTGGCAGATGAGGATGATATAAGAGCTTGTTTCCTGACTCCACTGTGTGGAAACTGAGAGGATGGAAAGCTGATGAAAGGTGATTGTCAAAGCTGCCCCTTCAAAGTGACAATTCATTATGTAGGTCAAAGAGGCCAAGCATAAATTACATCTTTTTTTTTACAAAGGAGCCAATTAGTGTTGAGTTATCGACCTTATACGGCATTAGTCCACAGCAGAGAAGAGAGGCACTGCAAAGAGCATATGGATGTATTGATCAAACTAATCCTTCTCAGCAATCATAAAGGACACGGAGTGACAGAGAGAAACAAAGACAAAGCAGGCAAGCTGGAAATGGTTGCATTTCAGGCGATTGTTGTAGTCTGTTGTCTATGCTGTCCTGGAGGCACAGACTGTGTGAAAGATCAGTCAGTCTGTGGGCATAAGGCCTCTCATTAGTGTCCTCCATGTTGACGGAGGCCTCATCAATAGCTGTCAGTGAGGGCAGGGGCCCGTAGAGGGTGCCCCTGCTTTACACTGTTACAGTCTAACCTTTCACCGGACACATGAAGCTCAACATGCACTCTTAACGTCAACCCTGTCCTTCAGCTCACCATGAGACTCAAACAGAGGCCTGTGATCGCACGTCTTCTTGTGGGAAGCACTGAACTACTGTAACCAATGCACAAATGTGACGCAATATTTCACAGGCAAACAGACAGCACATATCCATGCATCCTAAGAAACAGAAATCCCTGTGGAAGGTAATGGAATTCACCAGAAACAGGAACTTGCTCAAGAGAAGAATAACAGCTGTGCTTTTATATATCTCTGCTGAGAAGCTGAAGTTTATGACAAAGGTAGAAAATATCTGGGAAACCGATGAAAAGATGTTCCTTGGAAATTTGACCTCATGGACAGCTGTTAGTAACTGCTGTCTTTATTCCTTTAGCTATATTTACAAGATTAGCAAATAGATGTGCGTCATGATCAATTGACCTCAAAGGTACAACAGAATGGAGCTCTCACACAAAAACACACAAACATTTTTACAGTGGACCATTTTAAATGAATCCAATTACAGCTCAGGCTCATAAGGCAGATGGAGAAAACATACAAACACGAAGAACCACAGCTCACATCCAGAACAGTTACTCCAGGAGGGGACGGATTACGCCACAGACTGAAACACATAGTAGCCAAATCTTCTTATTGCATTCCTGATACGTGCAAGTAATCACACTGTGTTGCTAAGCCCTTTGTGAGAGGGGATCATAGTTCAATGGGAACGAGGCTCGCGCTGGGGTTTGCATGTTGCTGGATCCAACTGTCCTGAACTGAACTGAGATTACTTGCAATTGCATTTGGGTTACTCTTTGACAAGAGTCAACACAAACATAATCAATGGTGCAAAGTATGTAAGTGCATTGACTCAAGTAGAATTAGGATGAATTCCATATTAAACTACCTGTGCAGAGTTTATATGCAAAAGATATGATGGTAAAATAAGATGTAATACATGTTTGTACATTTAACTACATTCAGTCAGTCTTAAAGTAGTAAAAAAAATAGCTCAACTGTAACCAACTGCAACACTCAAAGAATCAATCACATTGATTGAACAACAAAAAATAGTAAAGTTTTGATGAAGCAATATTCACTAAACTCTTCGAGTGTTAAAGTAATAATGTCAAAGATGTTCATGTAAATAAATGTCTGTTGGTCTCTATCTCTCTCTGAATGAGGTAACACAATGGTGACTGAGCCTATGGCCCACTGATGAAAGCCTTTGCATTTGCAGTATATAGTATTATTATGGACTGGGTGTCTGTGGCGGCGCCCAGTTAGTGACACGTTTTCCATCAGCCAGCAGTGGTTGGTCTGCCAGAGAGGGTAGGCGGAGATAAGCGGCTGCTTTTCCGGTCTCTGCAAGTGTTGCGAGTAAACAGTAATCTACTATGGCTGAACAAACAAAGAAAAGATCGATGACTACAGATACAACTTCAAACATAAGTGAAAATCCAAAGAAAAGGAAACAAACTCGACGCTCAGATGAAGCAAACAGTCTGAAAAGGAAAGCGACCGTCAGCCAGGAAAATCAAGAGTTACAACCGGAGCCAAACGTGGACGTCACACATGCAACACTGTCTTGATATCTGAAGTGTGCTCTTGCAGTTACTGTTTATCACCACAGGTGCCGCCAAAGAGAACGAAACTGAGGTCTTTAAGATTACAACTTTAAATGTAAATTTGAGGAAGTCAATTTGTACAATCGTGTGACATTCAAATTTTCCAAATGATTGCTGATTGGTCTACAGCTTCTAAAGATTATTCCTAATGAAATCAATATACAAAAGAGAGGTGGGAATCTGCATCATCTATAATTTTACTTTTAACACATTAAGCAGGTTGTACATGTGAGCTTTTACTTAGTTAAAATCTGAATGCGTGACTTTCATTGTGTGTTGAGGATTTTTTTTTTTTTTACATTATTACTATTTGTAATTAATTAAGGATCTGAGTACATCTTCCACAATGTAATTGAACCAGGATTAGTTTTTACAGACTTTCTCGTGCTTACTGCAAATTTAACTTGCACTATTCTGTGTTTTGAACGAGCTTATTAAGTTAAACACTTCATTTTATTAAAGCTTCTTTTTCTTGTATCTACTAATCTTATGAAGTTTCTTGTAAGCACCTGACACACTTTCTATCCTCCTGTTGGGCATGGGTACTGAACCAATGACCTTCCATAACAAGCTAGTGTCTTTAAAGTCACTGACCAAAGAACCACATCAAACCATAGGAGGCATGTGAATCAAAACAACTGGAGCGATGTCGGTCTGTATTCAGGTCGAGCATCTTATCAGACCGATCACCAGACTGTCTGTTAGTCAGCAGCAGTTTTATCTTCTCAGATATTTCCATAACAGAGGATCTTCTGTGTGTGTTTTACCAGCACACACGTTATGTGATCATCAAACAATCAACCTCAGTTAAAGGGAAGGTGACATAATGTACACTGAGCGGCACTGTGCCTAAGAAATAGGAACTACTGATCTTACAGTTTATACAATTATTCAGGCTTTTTATCGCAGGGGAAGCTGGGTCTATATTTAACAGTTCAAGTTTCACACTTAGTCAAGTCAAAGCTGCATGTATTACAGTGACACTAAACAAAGTCATGCATGTTTATATCTACAGCAAATCTAGCAGAATGACGAGAGAACTAAAAAGACTCCTTCTGCCTATAAACTAGAGTGTGCAAGACGGGACCAGTGTGCTTGGTAGTAAGAGTTTTAGCATTAGCTAGATGGCATGCAGGCGCATAAACATGATGATTACATGGGCAAATCAGTAATCCCCCCGGGTTTAATGGGATCCTTAAACTGGGTATTAAGGGGAGCAGCTAAGCCTGGTGATTGTCAGCACTTGGCTCCATGGAAGCAGGAAAAACAGATGGGGGGCCCAACACAATAACAATGCATAAACACGTGGACATGCATAAAAGCAAGGGGGCTGTATAAATACACACATGTATATATCCAGTGTGTCTGTTACACTGAGAGCTTTGCTTTCCTGTTTCCATTACCTCAGTGCGACAGTGACTTCTTTTCCCCAGTGAGATGACAGGTGGGTGAATGGTTATGTGCCACAACAGTCTAGCACCTCAGTGACAGCTGAAAAGAATAACTAGCTAACCTGAGAGAATAGACAGACCAACACTGCAAAGGTGCAATAAAATGATGCAGAGAAAAGCAGGGTGTGAAAGCGGACCGAGCCCGCCTTGTATTTGAGAGAGGTCTCTGGCCTCTGAGCCCTACCGGATAGCCTTCTGTTTTCTTCTGGCACCACTTCAGTAAAGCGTTTCTCTTAGATCCTCCGTACTCCCTCGCCAGTGCAGCCAAGGGGTCCTTTCTTTCCACACTGTCACCAGGGAAACACAGACCGCAATCACATACACACCGAGAGAGAGAGAGAGAGAAGGGGACAGTTAAAGTCATTGGACTCTGGTTCGTGTAATTTTTGAGTACCCCATTAAACTGATGTCTTTACATCCTCACATGAACTTTAAAGCACCCTTAACTTCATAAAGCTTTATTAATACCATGATAATTCAAGTTTTGTTGTCTAGTACTGTAAGACTTTGTCATGATTAAACCATGTCTGAAACCACGTCTTAAAAGGCCTTCCTATAAAACGTGTAACTGTGCTTCACAGACCTTCAGCTTTTTGATTTTTTCAGTTGTATTACCTCCAAAGCCTAAAACTTCATAATGAAGACTTAGAGGAATCCTTAAAAAAGATCAGAGCCACCAGGATAATGCTGAATAATAGCCTAGTATCAAATCATACAAATGATATTTTTGTTTGTTTCATGCTCCTTCACTTTACTTTCCCACATACTTTCTCTCCCAGTGTTTCTCTCTGAAAGGCACCTCTCCAAATTTAAGGATTTCCATTCCCAAAGGCAATTCTATTTTCTGATCTTGTCTTATCATTAAAGACTGAAGCCTCTTTGAGGTTTGCTGTATGTGCTTTGGAGTTCAGAGTGTACTCAAGATTACTTTGGAGTGAAGCCAAGTACACAAAGCTCTGTGCTCAGTCTGACTGTACGTGTGAGATGTTAACATTTAGACCTTCGTCTACCTCCTCACACGTTAACACACAGTACACTGATTGATCTGTAATGAGTACAATACAGAAGAGTGGAATAACAGATTGTTATGCCAATCTGCAGTATTATTCAAAGGGTTTCCTCCCTGGGGTTTGTGCTGGAGCTGAGGCCATGGGAAGACCATGAGACACGGTCATTGCTCTGTGCATGGTAAACATTTCACACGTCACTACAGTGCTGCTGTTAAATTCATTATTTTTCTGTTTGAGGCACCACGCCAGAAGCAACACGATCCTGTCCAACAAACACAAAGGCGAAGAATGCTTGCCTTTATCAGTGATGATAGTGCAGCTATATTATATAGCTAGGCTTATACAGAGGGCCTGCAAGAAGGTCTGCAAGACAGTGACAGTTAGAGCATTTAGATACAAACAGACAATACTGTACAGATGGTTAGGGGGTAGAGAGCTCAATATGTCCTGAGCCCAGAGGATGAAGAGGGGAGGCTGGACGGACTGGTTTTGTAGTTTCCAGATCACTGACAGTACAGTATATTAATGTAAACAATACTTAATGTTGGTTTATACTGAGGGTGTGTGTCCAGTTTGATGCCCAAGTGACGGCTTAAACCTCACCATCCCACTCTGACAACATGTAACACTGAGTGATCTACCTCCAATGTAAACTGCTGCAGTTGTAGTCGAGCGGTTGTGTGCTACAATTAATCCTCGTGTGTCAGTAATGCCACAAGTTGAAGGTGAAACCGTGTTTGTTTAACATGTGTCTCTCTTCCTTTTGTGGTAAGCAAACAGCCGATCCTTTATGTTAAAGCCACCTGTGTCACACACACGACAGGCAGTGTCTGGTGTCTTTAAACATCTCAAACTGGATTTCATCACAAAAAATATTGAAATGAAAAAACAAGGATATTTATGAGCAGGTGGATAAACACCAAAAGGTCTTAGAGGGAACTTCTGTTTTACATAAACAAAGAACAAACATGACGTCTCATTGCGATGTTTGCTTGGTCAGAACAGGTTTGTATTTCAGTCTGATTTTCTATAAGTTAAGAACAACCATTATGCTGTATGTAGAGCTGTCATTATATTAACTGATCAGTTTGTACATGTTAATAAATATGTCATTTGGTTTATTTTTCCAAAGTAAAGGAGGTGGACTCCTGCTCAGCTCCACTGGATTCACTGAACATGAGCAGATCATAACCCCACCTGAGCTTGCTGTTGCCTCGGTTGTAGCTGAAGGGACTTGTGCGGCTGCCGAACGAGGAAGGCATTTTGATTACAGACTCCAGAGAGGGGCTCTTCCTCATTAAGCTGGTGGGTTTCAGGTCTTCTCCGCAACCCGACAATTTATCTGGAGGAGGGAAGGATGCAGGATTATAATCTATTTAACAAAGCACATTTTGACAAGTTGAATTGTACTTAAGTAAAGTAGGGCTGCAACAAAATTAGGGTATAAACATTCAGGACCAGGGTAAGGGTAACTGTAGGTTAGATTTAAAAAGTTACAGACTGAGAAAAGTCACCGTACAGTCTCGTGGTGCTGACTGGTGATACCACATAAAGTCGCTTTCAGCTTTGTCAACACTCAAAGTAGCCCTGCCTAAGAGCCTCTGTCCTCTGACTTCAGCCACCGTCCATGCTAATAATGAACCTGAATGTAATGAGCAGTCAAGTTTCAGTTGCAGAAATGGCTGGCAGTGAAACAAGATTAGAGAAGTGATGCCAAAGTACATGTAAATCACTGTCTGCTGTTTTACCGAAATAGTACCTTAAAAAGACATTTCTGTTCAGTGTTCTGATGCTGAAGTCACCGTCCGTCGGGTGTACTTTTAGGGCATGGCTGATTGACCGGTGTCTACCATGGCCACCTGCCACCTATGATACAGACCTGGCAAGTATTAACATTTCTGGCCCCAGAAAACCAAGATGGCAGCGAACAGGCATAATACCAAACTTGAGGCTTAAAAACAACAGTCCACAAACTGATGGGTGGCGTCACAGTGGCTACATCCACTTCTAATATACAGCCTATACAATCAACTCATAAAGGAAGGAGCTGGAACATCTGTTACCTGTGGCTGCACACATTTACAGGATTTGTCTTCTGAGTACGACACACTTAAACAACAGGAGTGTGACGTTTGCATTTCTGTATTCATTCTCTCTGCGATAAAGAGTTACTTCTGACATTTCAACCTCCCTCATTTTGAAAGGCACTGACTCATAGTGGGGCTGATGGTAGTGTGACCTGAAAGCAGGGGGCCAGTCCCATCACTTGTATATATACATGCATATTTAACCCGATGACTTCCCCTTCACCACATTTGTGTTACGTACCATATTGAAGAGAGAACTCCCCATGATTGATTCTTTTTTCCAACGTCTTTGAAAGAGGTTTGATGAATGTCTGCCTCTGAAAGAACAGAAAACAGAACAGGGATCTGTTCAGAGTTTGAAAGAGGTTTAACTCATAGAAACTCTTTTATATTAAATGTATTTATTTATATTAAAAGGGAAATAAGTCAAGGTATACCTGGATAGGAGAGACAGCAGCAGCAGGTGCAGTGCGTACAGGGATCCCACTCAGCGGGGTTCTTTGGGAGGAATGCATTTGAACTGTGTGGCTGGGACCGTCTGAAAAACCAAAAACCACTGAGACTGTTCCACAGGAGTCGGTTAAAACAAACATTCATTCTAACACTTCAGTATAATTACTGTAAATAACAATGTCTTAAAAAAAAGGACAAGTATTCTGTTCCTCTGACACAGACATAATGAAAGCAGCTTTTACAGTTGCATATTGTGGAAGCAATGAAGGGCAGACAGAAAGTGACTCCCAACATGTCTTTGGTGTATCTCAAGATAAAACTAAGAGGAAAAAATAGTCGTATTTTAAAGCAGTATGAGAGAAACCAGTTAGATTAGATACCAGTTAGCCCTTCAGAAGAGAACAAGGTATCAAAGATCAAAGCAGCCATGAGTTCTAAAACCTGTTTGAAAGCTGTTCAGCACCCGTAGTTGGCATTCAGTTTTTGGTTAGATTACTTGTCTTGTCTTTTCCTTTGTCTTATCATACGTCTTTCTTCTGCCATCCAATACAAGTGTTCTTCCTTTAAGTAAACACTTCTTGTCAATGTAAAGGAGGAAGCTAAAACAAATACACCCACCTCTCCTTATAATACAGTGCAGTGCATTACTACCCAAGTATAACAAAGATATCATTGAATATACACATACTGTATGTCAGGATGACGGGGAATGTGACGCAGAGAGATAACCACAACAATCGTGATCAGAAGGGAGAGGGAAAAAAATAAATAATATGAAGCTACAAAACAAACAAGCACCCTTCACTAAATAACGCTTCGATAAAGGGAAACTGAACCACTGCTGCCGAGCAGCTGACAAGAAACTAAACTTTCAGGGTGACCAAGGAAACACTTTGAAACCGAAACACAATGGCCGCCAGGGATGCCTTCAAAAACACAAAAGGCTGGGGTGGAAAAGTCCCAGCACCAATAAACTACACGAAAAAAAACTAGTAATGGTGAGCAAAACACAGACAGGGAAAACACTAAGAGAACCTCTAACTACCTCTGATGGTGAGATAATGAGTCAGCACAGAGCACTGGAACCCAAGGGCATTTACAGTATATAGGCTTCCCACCCCTGGTTTAATCAGGGGCAGTTAGACACACACACACACTTGACCCTGCACTGAGAAGCTTCCCTCACCAAACTCAATGAGTGACAAGTGTTAGTGCCCCTCACATGTGTCAAGAACATCACCAAAAACTGAACAGTTACTTGTACTGATGGATGTTATGGCAGAGCTGATGTATTGGATGCATTAGATTCTACAGGTGTACCTTATAAATTGACCACTCATATATATTTTCATTTATTTGTAATTTGATTTCACTGGATTTTTTTTATTGCATTAATATGATTGTAAATTAAACACATTTATTCCACAGTGGCATTTCGTCAGTGTTCTGGTGGTGCTGCGGCTGAGGGATTTTGGGGAGTCTTTAAAAAGATGATTGCTTATAGCTTGGCTATGAGAAGAAACAATCTGAAATACACAGTACATTGACAGTGGTATTGAAGCCACTTTTGTCCTGTTATATTCAGTTTTATATGCCATCATTTTAAAATGTTATTAACATGCTAGAATTACTGTGAACCTATGACAATAACCATTTCACTGCTGCTGTAACTAAAGCTATTTAACGACAATACCTCCTCATCAGTTTTTACAGGTGTCTAGTGATTATATGGACAAAAAAAAGATAAACCCTTCATCCTGTCTGCGGTCAGTTAAGGCTCGGCAGTTCTATAAAACCACACAGGACTCCGCTTCAGAGAAATGCCTCACTACAGATCTCACCAGCTGTTCTCCTGTATAGCTGCACTGCTGTGCTGGGATTCCCCTGTCTGTGTGAGTGTGTGTACTGAGGTGCTCGATGCTCACTCTGTCCAGTATCAAAGGATTTAATGAGGGATTTGACAGTAGCTCCGGGCTCTGAGTCGGCATCCCTGCTGGCGTCTGTGGGTGTGGTCGGGATCATGGAGATGCCGCACCAGTGATGGCTGTTATCCGAGTCGGACACCCTCACCTCGTCGCCTTGGGACCTGACAGACACAATGGAAAGGGTTGCTGTGTAGAGACATATATAAAGTACATACACCTGGGGAGATTAGACACAAAACCCTCAGTTTAGTGCTTACTTTACATGAGTAGGTGACAAGATCATGAGGTCATCGTTTGAACTAAAATGATCAATAACAGTTGGAGATAGCCAGGTCTCATACATTTCCAACAATCCAATCTTTGAGACCCTTGAAACCCATCGCCCTGGTGAACATTGGACTCCAGGCTGCAGAGTGAGGGATTGTTGACTATCTTTATCAGTGATGGATGAGGAATGAACACAAGTAAGGAATTTCTGTCTTAAACTTTGAACTCAACTCACCTCTGAAGCATAAAGACTTAAAGGGACATATTTTAGCTCTGCAATCACTTTTCTATTATTCTAATGTGTTTTTGAATCACGCTGGTAGAGTTTGTTTGGTTTTAAAAAATATACATTTTAATTTAATTATTTCTCAGAGCCTCTCCTTCCTCCTGAAACGAGCAAGTTGTTAGGGTTAGGGTTAGGGTCATGCAAAACATGAGAATATCCCTTCAAAAGATATGGCCCCTTTAGAGAGATACACAAACACAGTTTGACTGGTGGAGTTTCATTTATTCATTTTCCTAATGAACAACATACAGACATAAAACACACTCTTATGTTTTCCTTCACAGGCATAAAAACAGTCACGTGACCTTCTAGGTCTTTCTTTGCAGAATAAATTAACAGCACATTCACTGCATTGTTCATTAAAGGGCTTCAGACAGACCATCTCATCTTTTTCCTAAATGGTATCAAACATATCCAGATGTTTACATTTGGAGTACCAGCACTGTTTAATCTGGTATAACAATATGGCTTTTCATAAAGATGCACAAGTTGACTTTAAAAACTGGACTTTACGAAGAACCTGAGATCCTGTAAAACGTCATTACGCCACAACCACACTACAGAATATTGCAAAGAGATTGGCTCAAAGATGAAACAGGTGACAGTTCTTTCTATATGAGTGACATCACAACATTTAAGGATCTGATACATTAAAAATTGTTCTGAGAAAATCTCATGTAACAAGAAATATCAGGACATTTAGTGGCCTCTGAGGTTCAGATAAAAACTTCATGCAGTTGTTTCATTATTAACTGATGTCTTGGTACAAAATGAGTCCATCTCAACTCACAGTGAAGGATTATAGAGAAAGTAATCATCTCACAAACTCTGTGGTGGAGTATTCTAAGTCTTTGTGTTAAATTGGACCATCAACCTTTTGGTGTGTAACTCTGAGGTACAGCTGTCTGTGTCAGTCCTACAATCTAATATTGGCAGTGCTATGGCTAATATCTATATCATCCTCATTACTTTGTCTGGCAGAAAGAATGAATACTCTGTAAAGCTAAAAGAATATAGCAATCATCCAAAAATACATATATAACCATTAACAGAGCAGACGATACCAGTATGTTCACAGGGATATCAGCTGAGTGTTGTGTGTTCCACAGTGCCATCTACTGGCAATATGTGACACTGCATTGAGTTCTGTTACAACGACAGGACCGTGGACCAAGCTTAAATGACAAGTTGAGATATTTTAACAGGTCATAAATGTGAAGGTTTATAGTAAACAAACCGAATTCAAAGTGAAGGTTAATTACAGAGACAGTAGGAAAAGCAAATGTTAGGTCCAGCACAACACCCAGAAGCCTCCTTGTTTCTGTAGGTACGTTCAGGTACGTTCTCCTGCATTGTGTTTACCTTTACAGGGCAAAGTCTGATTTCCTGACTAAGAATCTTAACTGTTGCAGCTTTGCCTCTGACTCAATATTTACCAAGTAATTCACCTGCTTCATGCTGCTTTTCATGGTGCATTTTGTAACAGGTCATGTATTATTCTATACCATCTCATCTCTCTACAAAGGCACAAATCAGCTTCGCACAGTACAAAAGGGAATCTATCCGACATATGGCATTTCTTCAACAGAGGTTGAGTAAATAACAAAGAAAGAGCACATTCATTAAGAAATAAAAAACAGAAGTGTAGCTGGATAGAAATGGAAGCCTGACTCTTTTAAAGACTCTTTGTGTACTGCATCTACACTGGTCAAGGCGGCTGATAATGAGACCTGTTTAACACATCTTGAACGACACAGAAAAGGTAATAAGTGCAACGATAACACTGTCTTCATGTGGTGCTGAGGTGGGGGGCACTTCTCTAGTGCCCCTCTACTGCAGTCTTGGTATCAAAAGTGGCTCCGGTGCTTATCCTGAAAACGGAAAAGAAGAGGGGAGATGAACTGTGGAGTATGAAGACTTTTATGTGCATTGATCATTTGCAACAAAAATTGAGAGCTTACATTTTATCTTAACATTGTTATTATGAAGCAGACCTCTGGGCACTTCAGGACTTCTAAACACTCTGACCCATGCATACCTCATTGGATTAATAAGATCAAGTCTAGTATGATTAAATCACCCGGTGATGAAGACTTTAGGTAAATGTATCTGAAGCAGATGTAGCATAGCATGAGTTTAATCCAGTCATGCCGTGCAGACCATCCTGCTAATTAACCAAAACAGTTGAAGGGTTATTCATTCAAAGAACAGCAGGTGGCACCAGATACATCTACTTCAATAGAAGGTTTACAGAACCAGGCAAAGCAGACCAAACAGGTAAGATAGTCCCGAATGTGCAATCAGCCAGTAACATGAAAAGACAGACAGAGTCAGACAGGCTGAAGCAGCAACATGAAGCCAAACACAGACAGGAAGGTCAGTGAGCAGCAGCAGCACACAGGGCAGGGAGAGGCAGGCTGGCTGAGAGAGGGCTGACAGGGCAGGGGACTCACCTGGACGTTACATAGAGAGGCTTGTCACTGGGACATCTTAGACAGAGTCATCAGAGGGAGCTGCTGGAGGTTTGGAGCGGACGCAGCGTAACAGCTAATCTTTGGGGAAAGTTCACTGATTTAGCAAAACTCTAAAACCAGTTGTGTAACGTTCTAATCCACAAGGACTGCATGAAATTTCAACAGGATATATTTGGTTTTAAACCAAATATTACCATTTCTTATTCACTAGAACTGCTCTCATGGAGTTTGTGAGATGATATACGAGTATACAGTAAAATTATAAATCATTTAGAGATAATTAGCATTGCTTAAAGGATCAAACCATGGCTGGGCACACAGGCTAAACAGAGCGCTTTACAGGCTCTAATCCAAGCAGAATTTGCCATCGGAGGCATTTGACCTGGCATGATAATGGAGGGGATAACACTGTGAGAAACACCATGGCATTTGCACGCTCAAACACACTTATATACACTTATTTCTATTCTCACACAAACCAATGCAACACTTTCTATACATATATCAATCCCATTACTGCACACAGTGCAACAACACCACCAGAAATCTAAAATAGCATGATACATGGGTGTGAAATATTTTGAGGACAGTGTTCTGCTGGCTTCAGGGTTGCATTGTAACAAACTTGGATAAAAGCAGAATCTATGTATCGAGCAGATCTACCTTCAAAATGTCTTCTGATCCATACACTGTAGTTTATTGCAGAGTGTAAGGTTTGAATGTTACTACAAGGCTGTGGTCAGTGTGGTAGAGGGAGACAGAGAGGGCAGCAGCTTAAAGGAGTAGAATACACAGAAGGAAATACTGCAGGAGACTTTACCAACAGAGTCTGCCAAATCCCAGGAACTTAAACTCTAAAGGATTTAATATTGTGAAAAGCCCAGATATGAACAAAACACTCTTAAAACCTTTGTTGATAACAGACAGAAAATTTAGAAACCTCTTCAGCAAGAGGTTTTTGTGTTAAAGTATTAAATGTATAAAACACAGGATGGGGATATGGCAAGACTCTGGCAGGTATATCATATTCACATTGTGTTCAGAGAGAAACTGCAGCCCGATGCTGAACAAGGGAAGCCGAGGGGGGTTTGGACGAGGGGAGAAAACAAGGAGTACAGTGGAGAGCGTACCTGACTCCCTGCAGGGCCTCAAGGTCTGTTGAAAGCTTGGCACTGCGATCCTGCTCCTCCTGCAGCTGCCTCCTGAGCGTCCGCAGCTCCTGCTGAGCCTCCACCTTGATGTCGTTGGCCACAACCACTGCCGTCTGGAGGTCAGCCTGGAACCGTCGCCATTCCTCTTTTTCATCCTGAGGAAACATCACAATATAAATACACTGTGTGCTGTACAGGTAGATGCATGTATAGACACAGACAGGGAAATGAACACAGACAGGAATCACCAACTGATACAAGAACTGTTGGATCGACTTTCATATCAGCAATTATACAACAGTTAGTTCCAACCAAGTAATCTGATTGGATGAGGCATTTCATGAGTGCTGATACAGAGAACAACATCACTGGGACTTTTCACTCTGTGTATCACTCCGCCCGGTGTTCTGAACACTATTAATCAACATGACAGCAGAGCGTGTGTGTCTACAGTGATCGAGCTGGTACTCTGATTTCACTGGTGATGATCAATTAAAACAAACAGATACATGGTCATGATAAAAACAGCTGATCTGTGGTCACCTGGAGACACAGAGAGCAGGAAGATGTTTGGGTTGCTCGGCAACAACAGTCCAGTTTCAGTGAAGTTGTGGAACCAGTTGTGTTGGTGGAGCTGTCTGTTGAAGATTATTACTGTTTGTAACTGATTTGCTGCTTGTATAACATTTGTATTAAAGCAACATCACATGAGATGGAGAGATGTACTAAATATCATCATGGCTGTGATTCGATTGTAGGCCTTAAATGAAGTCTAACAACAGATACATTAAATATGATAAATGTATGAAAGACAAAGAATTACATTCTTGTGGAGAATCATTTACAGTTAAGGCTTTAATTAACTTCTAAGATAAAAACTCTTTCAGTCACAGTTTGCCCTGTAATAATCCACGATTTGTCTATCTTTGGTAATAGATACTGAAAGAAAAATGGTGTCTCTAATCAAGTTTTAGATAACCTCGTATCGTAACATAAAAATCACCTCAAAAACAAAGAACAGCATTTGGATCTGAACCACAGGTGCCCTTCAGTTTGAAGCAGCCAAAAAAAAGAACTGGTGAGATCCCTTGGCCCTGAAATAAAAGAAAAATGATGTAGGCCTACATTCAGTGTTTTTAGGGCAACGATCAGTGCCTTGTAGATTTGTATTTTGGTTTAAGTACATTTCAAATGTATTGTGGAAGTGCCAAAGATCACTGAGATAGCACTGTACAAATTGAATGAGATGATGGATAGTGTCTAGTGCCTGTGGTACTGCCTGTTCTTAAGAACAGACAAAAACAAAGGTGAAGGTCACTAAAGAAACCATTCGCAAAATCAGTTCCTGCCAATAAATACAGAGCTGTCTTCCTGAGGAGTCCATCGGATGCTACAGGAAAAATATTCAGTGAACTCCAATCTGTGACTGATACCCCAAAAAACATTGTAAAAGTCAACCAAAAGGACCAGCAGGTGGCAGTGTGAACAACCTTTTTTCAACAGAAATAAACTCAAAACTACTGTACTGCGTCAAGTTTACAGAATGTTAGTGTAACCGGAATGTGAAGTGTGAATAAACTACACTTCTACTGCACGCATGTCAAAGGAAACCCATGTCCTTCAAAGGTCAAAGGGCAGCATTGACTTTTGACATTGACAAAAACATTTTTCAAGTGCACATCCACGACCCACTGAAAACAGCTCCGCGACCCACTTTTGGGCCCCGACCCACCACTTGAGAACCATGGTTTTAGCTTATGCCATCATCAAAGCTCTGAGGCATTTCCAAAAGTAAATCATGTAAATTTTGAGTGCGGTGAAGCTTCTAATCCACAGTTAGAGTAGAAGAAGAAGAGGAGATTGTATGTTACATCCATAGGATCACATGGTTATCAAAATAACCAGGCCATCTCCAATTTGAACTATTGAAGCTTTTCTATATCACATTTAAAACAACCTCAACTTTACAAAATCTCAGCACCAAAGATAATATATAAAGGAGCTTTGAGGATCTGCATATTAAAGCTTGTCTTACCTTTATCTGTCTATTCAAGACCTTCAGTTGACGGTCTGCTTCAACTTTCTGCTCCTCCAGCTTTTTGACAAGATCTGCAATGACAAAGTCAAGGGTATTTAGAACTGCATGTCTGACTTGACTGAACGCTTATAATAACTAAATAATAATTAAACTCTTAAAGTCTCAAGTAAACTGCTCAGTGTTCAGTCTGGTGAAAACACAGCAGCCGATCTATAGCATAAAGGCAATAAACAATAAAATAGTCCCTTGTGCAACAGTATTTAATGCTTCTCGGAATGTTTCTCATCACTGCAATAATATTAGCATCAGACCAATTTCATCTGCCATGTTTTATAACAGCTTGTGGAAATACAGTGTATCCAGCCATATCCTGGAACATTTGCCAACTGCACTAACGGCAAGCCGGAGACAGATGTTTAAGTTTGTCCTCACATTGCATCTGATTTCCATATACACTCAGATACCAGTTTATAAAGTGGTTATAAAGCACGCTTGGCTTCAACTGATGCTCTACATTCAAATTCATGATGTCGGAACTGCTTGTTGTTTAAACTGTTTTTTGTCTACACATTTATATAAACAAGTAAAGACTTAATATTACCACTGACCGATTAATGTCTCTATATTAGGCTGCAGACTGCAGGTTAAAACACGCCACACATTACAGAGAACAGACCATCCAATGAAAAGAACATACTCTCCATATCCAGGACGGCTTGGTTGGTGTGACAATTGACAGCCCTCTGCTGCTCCACCTGGTCCTCCAGTTCAAAGATGGTCTCCTTCAGCTCCTTCACCTGGTTCTCAGCTTGGATCCCCACCTCCTCCAGGGAAGTCACTTGGCTGGTGAGCTCCTGCTCCCTCTTCTCTGCTCGCTCCTGCAGCTGCTGGCATTTGGCCTCCACCTGTGTATGTGTGCACATTTGTGAGATTAAGATGGGTTCAGAGAAGAAATGGGTTTTACAAAAAGGCAGTGCTTAATGAATTGCGTCACTGTGCTCGTTGGATGGAAGCACTTAAGTCACCCTTGGCTCAAGACAGGATAATTTATGGTATCTTTCAAACGTTGTTGTGGTGCAGTTTTCCATTTCATCTGCTTTTCATCATCCCCATGTTCTAAAAGATTAAGATCAAGACAACATTTTGGGTGTCCATGAATGAGGGCTGGGCGAAGACAAACAAACGTGTGAGCAAACCACTGACCTACATATCATGAAATGTCTCTGCAACATTTATTTAACAGATACACTCGACTGTTTGGCCCGAACAAGAAACAAACTCTATCTTTTAGTGACTAACAGTAGCCATAAGGGCTCTAATTAGACTTAATATATTGCATCCTGTGCAATGTGATTAATGTGCATTTGTCACATTTCATTGTTGATGCTCAGACAATAAAGTTTTTCATTATAATTTCTTGCATCTGTCTAGTTTAAAATTACAACACAAACAGGCCTTTAGAAAGAAATCAAAATCAGTGGGAGAATAAACAAATTGATCAAAACAAAAGTTAGATTAAACCACACAACCAAAATATGCAGTGACCAATATCCACTACTTTCAGCACGCCCACATACATTAAAGGGCCAGTTCGACGATTTTAAACCTCAGTCCTATCATGCTATCATGGGGAGCTAACGCCATTATGGTTAAAATCAAATGCAGTTTCTCTCTGTGCCTTTGGAGGACGCTATCCGAGAACCTCTGCCAGGCTACGTGAAACACGTCATCTGTCGGAAGCCAGGGAGCTCGCTGAACTACACTTCCTCAATCCAGGACGCCTGCATCTGATGTCATGTGTCGTTCAGAATCATCAGGTTTGAAATGTCGACCGCAGACCTGAAGATGTTTTAGACGATCCACCGGTATATTCTCGTCGTATTTCTGATTCTGTCCCGCTCTGAGCCGTCAATGCAGCGATCAATGTCCTTGAATGGAAAACAGTTGTATTTCAATCTAGCGTCTCTCGCTGGGCCGTTCCTTTCAGAGGGAGGGGTGCAAAGCATGCTGGGTGTTGTAGGAATGTAGAATAGGTGAAACCACGGGCTGTTTGTACAACTTTCTCCACAGCTATGGGGCCAATTTAAAATATTATTGCTTCTATCGATTACAGAGAACACCAGCTGTGACTGACAGCGACTTTTCACAGGGAGGAACTGCTCCTTTAAGACGACCCTAAGATGAAAGGTCATTTAAGGCTGTGCACTAGGTTTGGTGTCAAAAAACACCACTAGGTGCTGCCAAACCAGACGCAAAGCAATAACTACACAAAAGAGAAAATTATAAAGCTTGCTAGAAATGGCTCTAACATCCATCCATCCATTATCGATACCGCTTAACATGTTCAGGGTCGCTGGGGGGCAGGAGCCAATCACAGGGCTGAGACAGAGAGACGGACAAAATTTCACGCTCACATTCACACCTGCGGGCAATTTAGAGTCACCAATGAACCTAACGATCACGTCTTTGGACTGTGGGAGGAAGCCAGAGAACGGGGAGAACATGCAAGCTCCACACAGAAAGGCCCCCTACGTCTGAACCAGGAACCTTCTAGCTGTGAGCCAACAGCGCTAACCACCGTGCAACCCATGGCTCTAACAATGTGTGATAAATACTGCAGAGGACTTACAAGGTGAAAAGTTCAGTCTAGATTAGATCTCACTGCATTGCTGCGTTCTTCGCTCCCATCGTACACTGAACATAGATGCTGACTGCTGTCGTCCTGAGAAGTGATACTTCCTGGTTACTTCCACGTGGCACTGATCGATGAGGATGTTTGTGAGTGAAGTTATGTAGTGGCCTCACCCTCACACCCATGTGGCAGAGGACAGGAGCGTGACTCCACACACGGGTGGACCACCCTACTGATGGCACAGCAGTCACAGTCCAACAATGACAACATCACGAAGCTGATGGCGACACGCCTCACTTTGGAGTCAACAACTCCCAACATGACCCCCAAACCACACTGCCTCAGCCTTCTTTGGTGTTGTGGCATTTGAGGGGAAAACCAAAGTGAGCAGGCAGAAAAAAACGTATGAAAGTAATGTGAGTGAACACGAGTCCATGTGGTGTGATGGTGAACATAGGGCCCAACAGCAGCTGTTAAGCTTGATTAATGGTCATGTTTGAACAACTCTGGAAAAAGTGTGTCCTCAACTTCACATTCAATATGAGGTGACTGAGTCAAGAAGCCATGTTGGCCCATTTAACTTACATTTTTTAATCATTAACAAGTGTTAGACGGGTGATACAGTTTTTACGACAATCAACTTCAGCATTTTGGTCTCTTTCAAACCTCTCCCTGACAGAGACCGCTTCCTTTGACTCCAAGAGTTTACAGCAAATGTAGATGAAGTGATTGTTCTTTGCATTCCTTAAAGCTTTGTCAAACTCAGCCCTAATAACGAGCACAGTACGTTTTTTTGAACAGGGTGAGTCAGATATAATAAAAGTCCTGGATCGTACACACACACCACTGAGAGTAACACAATAGAAGCAACCAAGTGGACAACGTTAAAACTGTGCAGAGACAGAGAGTCCAGCTTTAAATAGATTCATCTGAATCTTTCCTGACAACATGTGGCCCTTATATTCTCTCCAAACAAACAGCAGGTTATATTCTGTGATAAATGCCTTAACTTGTGTTCTCACAAAATATTCAAACATTCAGTTTTCTCTTTATATTTTATATGCAAGGCGCAAAAATCATCTATACTGTTAATCCTAAATACACATTGAGCTGTAACCTTGCCCCCTCCTACCTTGGACATTGTAGTTCGCACATGCTCAGTCTCGGCCTGGGCCTCTTGCAGCTCCTGCCTCAGCTCTGTCAGCTCTCCCTCCAGCCTGTCTCTCTCAGCGTGGGCTGTCTTCAGTAAGTTCTGCACCTCGGTGCTGTCACTGGCACTCTGCATGGCCTTCAGCTCACCCACCTTTTGCCTCTCAATGTCCACCTGTGCCTTCAGCCTGCTGTTTTCCAGTCTGAGACAGTCTGCTGTTGCCTTCTGCTCCTCTGCGGCCTGTGCTGCCTGACCCCGGGCCTCCAGCTCCCTGTCCAGCTGGGCCTGCAGCCTGTCCATCTCCTCTCTGAGGCAGCGCACCTGGCCCTGGGCCTCCTGGTGCTCCTCCTCCAGAGCCCGCAGGCTGCCTGTCAGCTGCTGCTGGATGTCCACCAGCTTCTCCCGTTCGAAGCGTGAGCTCTCAATCAGCTCGGCATATCTCTGCTCCAGCTCGGCCAGCCGAGGCCCTTGGCTCCCCAGCTCCTCCTCTCTTTGGGCCTGAGCTTGGGCTTGCTCCTGAAGTCGGCCAGCCAGCACCTCATTCTTCTGGGCCATCACCTCCACACGCTCTCTCTGCTGTTGAAGGGAGGCCTGCAAGAGGCGCTTTGCCTCTGCCAGGCGCTCGTTCTCAGCTGTCAGCTCCTGCACCACTTGCTGCTGGTCGGCCAGCTCCTGTAGAGTTGCCTGCAGCTCCTCGGCTGTGCTGTGGTGGCTCTCCTCCATCTTGTGAATCTGTTCTGTAAGGCTCTTCACTGACGCATCCTGTCCTCCAGCATTGGTTACTGCCCCTGCTGTAATGGCTTCCCCACTCAGACCACTGCTCACAGAATCTGAGCGTGATGGGATCTTCTCAAACTCAGAGGAGTCGGGTGATGGCGAGTCCTTGGTGATGTCAGAGCTGGAGGAAACAGAGGTTTTGACAGGGCTGGCAGTTGAGGGGAGACTGTCCTGTTGTGGAGCAGACGAGTTGGAGTCTGAGGGCAGGCCATTCACTAAAGGCTTGGTGGGGCTGCTTGTGTTTGTACTAGAGAGAGGAGACGCCTCCAAGCTGAGCAGCTTTTCCTTCAGCACCTGGTTCTCCTCCCTGAGCGCTGCCAGCTCTCTCTGAAACTTCCCATTCTTCTCCCTCAGCTCCCCGACCAGCACGAGGGCCTCTGCCATCTGCCCCTGCTCTCGATCAGCAGCGGGCTCTTGCCATGAGACAGAGCTGGGTGAAGTTGGAGGGGAAACAGTAGAAGCTTTACCTCTGCAGCGCTGTAACTCCATCCTGAGATTGCTGATCTCTAAGTCTTTAGCTTTGGCCTCAGCCAGCAGCTCTTTCACCTGGCTCTCAAGAAGGCCCCTTTCCTGGCCCTCTGCATCTCCACGGGACTTGGTGGATGCACGTGTCTGCTTTGCCAGGGTGGAGAGGCTGGAAGTGCTGGCACTAGAAACCATCCTCTTACTGCTGGAGCTCCTTAGCTGCTCCCTCAGAGAGGTGCGGTCTCTTGTTATGGTAGAAGATATCTCTCTAGGAGCTGGGATACCAGACTTCTTAGCTGTTTGTGCACCTGCAACACAGAAAAAAAGATGGATTTAAATAGTGTTTAAGGAGCTAACTGATCCAAAAATCTGTCACTGTGGCCCATCCACAATCAGCTTTTCAGTTTTTTTTTTATCTCTAATAAAAAAAGAGGAAATATGACCACAGGGTCAGGTAACAAAAATCATGAGTTGTGTTCATCACAGTCAACATGGCTGGCCACATCAGATACACAGTTACATTCAGAGTGATAAAAATGGATCTAGATAATCAAATGAACACAAAGATTCACTTGAGACTACAAATGTGGTGTAACATGAAACCACACAGCAGGCGTGATTCTGACCAGGGCAGGTTCATGGAGTCAGCACACTGCCATGCTGGGGCCATGAATTTGTTAACATCATGTAATGCCACTAATTGAATAGACAGTGTGTCTCATTCAGATGCTTGTATTATTCAGCAGTTTCATGTTGCTGGTCACTGTACCCTATTCACATATTGTTCTCTGTCTGGACAACAGAGCATCTGCCTGGCACAGTCTGTCTGTTGGTGTCAGTGGTCATTCATGGCCCCAGCAGAGCTTAACTGTGGCATTTGAAAAGGCATCAGCGTGGGTCACGGGCGCGAGCCTTTTCCAGCCCTCTCTCAAATATGAAGAGTATTTACTGATGCCCGGCGTGAGCTGGGTGCCGCCTGACAACGTTTTATTGTTTGTTTTCAGATCATCAGCAAACAGCGATGCAGACACAAGAGGGTGTTTGTTTCGAACGATGACAAAGGTCCCTGTGCACGTGGAGCATTCAGGCACAAAGCAGCTTAAGCTGTGCACTGACAAAGACGGCCCTGTGTCTCTCTCTTGCACACACTATCATCAGACCCAGTAACCCACAGAGCAGAGACGAGACAGACAGCCTGTGTGTGGAGATAGACAGAGCATCACCCTGAGCAACACGTGCACACACTTATACACACATATACACAAAATCCACAAACAAATGGCCTAGTTTGGGATGGAAATCCTATACCCCTGTGGGTTCTTTAAGTACTCAGCCATTGATAGGCACTTTGCACAGACTATCCTCTTATTGAATAAACTAGAAACCGTGGCAGGAGCTGCCAACACTGGCAACATTTCTGGGGTACAAAGCGGTTTAACATTCCCAGAGTGTGCAGCTGTGTTGGGAAGAGTGAAGTGCTTTAAGCAGAGAGGTAAAGACATAACGGTATAAATAGATGACCATCAATATATTGATTTAAAACTAAAATCCTACTTAAACAAGGTTTGGGTGTTGTTGTATACCAGGGGTTATAAAAAGGAAGAACTGCAGCATGCCACCCCGTCTGTTCTGACTGTCTCTCAGTTAAAAGCTACCCTTTATAAATAACTCCAACGTGTCTGGATTAAAGAAGCTGTCATTTAGATTCACATGACAAACACAGCACTTCCTCCAGGTCAGTTAGATGAATCTGCCACTGGACCGACCTGCACTTGAAAAAGACCCGAGTGCCATTAAAGATCTACAGTCACTTTTGTGTGCACTTCACAGAGGATGAATCCATGACTGACAGAATGAGGACGGCGTGCACTCCAAAATTATGTACTGTCACATGGAAGACGTTAACACAAAATCAGCACTGTGTGTTATATATGACTATTTACTGTGCACTACATGAAGCACCACACGGGCGGGGCAGTAACAGACAGATATACCTCGCAGCTCACACCTATTATATGACCTCTTGTAATATTCTCATTAAAGGTGGTAATAAAGAGCGGGACAATAGGTCCCTGTTAGACAGAAAGAGAGCAGTCTGATGTGATTAAAATCAGTCCGTTCCCATGAGGCTGAGTGATGCCAGGAGTGGGACTGTGGGACAGCCTTTCATTTGCTGTTCATATTCTGTTCTGTCCTCTTACTCTTACTGAATAAAACCCAGATGGAGCACATGAACTCACTCATCTTTAGATCGCCCACCTCTTTTACCATGACATCACCACAGCTGCTTAATGTGCACAGAGAAATGACACCAGAGACGAGATGCCAGGAGTCAGCACATGCAACACAGCAGGATCCTAAAGAGGCGGGCAGAGCCACAGGAATACAAAATCAGACGGTCAGGGAGGCTCTGACATGTCAACAAAGGCCTTTAAACTTTGTATGACTGTGTTCTTATTGTAACAGATGCAGGTCAGGTTTAACTTCTGCAAAACTGGCTTTCTCAAGGGAATAGTGTTAAACACTATGGCTATATTTTACTGACAGATGTATTAAGTGACATGCTCCCCACGTTTGGCCAAGTTTTGGCTCGTAAAACAATATTAGATCCAAAACAATATTGTTGTATAAAACCGATACCGGCCAACACTGACAGTGGATCAGTGTGTCTCTGCTCGCTGGGAGATTAAGAAATACCAACCCAGTTTGACAGCTAGTGTCCAAGACCAACACTGCAGCTCCACAAAGTTTATTATTCAAAATTTCATATCATCAAGTGTCCACTTTGCCACACAGAGAGTCAGATAAAGGCTTGGCTCTGCCAGGAGAGGAGGATGTAAGTTATTCTGCCAGAGATGATGAGAGCACAAGGGGACAAAATAAAGAGACCACTGACGCCTAAAGTTGCCAACTTATGGCTGAACATGGGAGTACTAATAACCAGGTTAGTCTCTTAAATATCTTTAACAACAATCTAACTAATAGTGATGCTGGACAGGAGAGTGGATAAAAAGAGGCTGTGCTACACGTGAGATTTCCCTGAAGAGACATTTAACCTTGAATTGCTCCTGTGGAGCTGCTCAGTGGCCACCTGTAAAGACTCCCAGGAGAGACTGGGGGTAAGTGCATTAACACGTACAGTGCAGTGCTGCGAAAAGATTGCCCCACTTCATTTTTTGATGACGACTAAAAGAAACAAAACAGAACATCCACATATATCGCTGATGGATAAAAACAATTTCCTTAATGCACACGCAAGACGAACACAGTACACAGAATGGGAGTGTAACTGGGGCTCAGAGGGGAGATATTTTTGTGTTGAAAATATTCCTAAGAATACATTACCCTAAAAACAAAACAGCATAAGTAAGCCCACATTAAACAGGAGAGGCATCCACGAGCATATACAGAAGGATGATAATACTGGAGAACATCTCTCTCTCTGTCTCTGTTTCTCCGCAAAGCATGCGACTGTCGGTAGATCCTTCTCATAGCAGCAGAGGGAACAGCTACATGAGGGTTAAAGCTAGGAGAGAATGTCCAGTAATAATGGCCTTGACCTTTGACCTCTAAAATCTAATCAGTACATCCTTTAGCGCAAGTGGACAATTTAGCTTAGCTTAATTGAAAGATCTTTCCTCCAAGTCCATCCATCCATCATCAATACAGCTTATCCTGTTCAGGGTCTCGGGGGGGGGGGGGGGCCTGGAGCCTATCCCAGCTGTCAGTGCGCAAGAGGCGGGGTTACACACTGGACTGATCGCCAGTCAATCACAGGGCTGATACATAGAGACAGACAACCTTTCACGCTCACACTCACACCTACGAGCGATTTAGAGTCACAAATTAACCTAAACAGGAAACCTGAGTACCCTGAGAGAACCCACGCATGCACGGGGAGAACACGTAAACGACTTCAACCCCAACATGGGTGCAAACTAGGAACCTTCGCTAACCACTGCATCACCGTGAAGCCCCTTTCCCTCAAGTGTTCCTGAGAAGCTTTTTTACAAGAATGACACGTACAGAAGAATGGACGGATGGACATCCCAAAAACATGCTGCCTCTGGCCATGCTGTAACCAGCATTTAGAAAATATACCAGTAATTGACACTAAGTGACGCCGACATCACCCCAATATTTAAGGGGAGCTAAAAAGTGATGAAGCCACCAATAAAATGTCCTCCCCGATCACGTTAGAGAAGTTAGACAAAACAGAATGTAAACTGCACATCTTAAATTGTTTTAAGTTGTAATGAAGTGAAACTTGTGCTCTGTCCAAGAGGGCAAAATAAATATATTTCTTAAAAAAATCCAAACTGAAATATCCGAGACCCGGGTGGTTGAGAGTTATCTTAGTCCTAATTTAGCTGTCTTTGTAGGCTCAGGTCCAGGAGCATTTATAGCTTCCTCTGAGAGGCACTATATCTGTGAAAAGGAGGGGAATGGGCAGTTAATGGTGCACTGAGGAGCTTTTCCTCCTCTAGCAAGGGATAAATCTTCATGAATTCTTAGGAGACCAGCTCATACTGAAAGCAAAGTGCAAATACTGCGACACACCAGTTCAGGGACGGAGAAGAAAATCACTCTGTAAGAAGGAGAGCGCTGACTGACTGACGTTATACTCAGTGTCTCTGTTTTAGTCTCCTACTTCTGAATGTTAAAGAGAAGAAACTTTTCATGTACAATAACTGTTTAGACAGGAGCGTAAAAAGAAGCTAGTTTGGAGACCTTTATATGCCTGACAAAGCCGACCGGACACATGAATGTGTTGTTTACATGAACTAATCATCTAAATTAATTGCTCTGACTGACTTCCAGTAATCCAAAGGCATTCAGTTATTTCATGGAAAGTCTGTGATTACAGTAATGCATTGTGCTGTCTTCTTTCTTGCTAATGAAGATAAGCTTTCAAATCACAGCAGGAGCCGTGTGGCTGGATGCAGTCCAGCACCAGCCCGTTAACTGCAGCCAGCCTGCCTGCCAGCCCAGAGGTGACAGAGTGCACAGACTCTTCAATTTACAGGACACAAGGGTCATGGGTGATGAGTCATGGTGAATTAATGACTGCAGTTGGTCAAGTGTCACGGAGTCGGCACCTGTAATGACGCACCAGTTTCGTCACCATAACAAACAAGCTTGGGATGGGAATCTCTCGCCGCCGGCCCTCCGTCTTCCTCTCTGTGTTCCAGGAAATGTGGTGAGCGCGTTTACAGTAAGGTGGAAGTGGAGAGGAGAGGCAGAAAATGCAGTCTGTGTTTCTGGCCTTCCTGTTGTCCAACTGACATGGCATGAAATAGGTCAACAGGCGCCCCTCAGCCAGACGCTGGGACTCACAGGCATTCCTTTCCTCTTACTGGAGTGGGAGATAGACAGAACAGAGGCTCCATGACTGCCACAGCGCCTGAGCAGAGATTAGCCTGGACGGAAAGCTGCATCACAACAATGTGCCACTGAAATCCATGACAGCACCACTTACGTGTGAGGATACATTTTCATTTCATTTCATTTCAGCAAGAAAATAGAAAAAATAAAGCTGCACAAACTCCTTTGGAAAATGTCAAACAACAGAAATAAACTGTTAGAAGAGAAGTGTTGGCTTTGTAAACCAGATGTACTAAACTGTATTATCGAGCTTCAGAGATTTCCTGAAGGCTGACAACAGTCTAACACCTGAGTTAAAGCGTAGACTACACAGAGGATTTGATTGGCTATTTGAACTTGGCATAAGTTCATCACAGAACCCACAGATTCCAAAATAAATCATAACCTCTCGTTAAAAGTTTCTGTGTAAGTGGAAGAAAGTCAGCATGCCCTTACAGCTATAACCCCCAACAACACAGTTTCTGGCTAGTTCTCACCTACAACAAAAGGTGGGTCAGAGCTGGATTTATACCTTCTTGCCCAGAATCATTTGTTGGAATAGATCTTGGAGGTGCAGCTGTACAGTGGGAACCGAAATCACAGCAGGCTTCATTAAAGTAATACTCTCGAAGATTTTGATGTAAATAAATGTCTGTAAGTGTCTATCTCTCACTGATTGAGGCAACACAATGGTGACTGAGCCTGTGGCCCACTGATGAAAGCCTTTGTGTTTGCAGTATATAGTATTATTACAGACTGGGTGTCTGTGGCGGCGCCCAGTTAGTGGCGCATTTTCCATCAGCCAGCAGTGGTTGGTCTGCCAGAGAGGGTAGGCGGAGCTAAGTGGCCGCTTTTCCGCTCTCTGCAAGTGTTGCGAGTAAACAGTAATCTACTATGGCTGAACAAACAAAGAAAAGATGGATGACTACAGATACAACTTCAACAAGAAGTGAAAATCCAAAGAAAAAGAAACAAATTCGTCGCTCAGATGAAGCAAACAGTCTGAAAAGGAAAACGACCGTCAGCGAGGAAAATCAAGAGTTACAACCGGAGCCAACCGTGGACGTCACACATGCAACAGTTAACATTACATCTGCAATATGTAACTGCAAAATGTGAAGTAAAAGTTTTTTTGTTTTTGTTTTTTGATCAATTTTGTTATTGAAAAAATTTTGCATAGAAAAAACACTACACAACTTATATTTTCTTTTTCACCCCCCACTCCGGCGACCAATATACACCCTACCCCAGATCTCTCAACCCTAAAAACTAAATTTAAATCACATATTAGGGTCGATCACGCTGTGTCATTTTCAAGTTCAAGTTTTTGTTAACAAATATTAAAAGTATTTCTGTTGAGGTTATTCTATGACAGGAGTCAGGAGTAGTTTGGCTGTGTTAGTGGCTTAACCAAAAATGCTGAGTAGGCGGGGTGATAATACTTCTTGTGGGGTTGCTCAATAATCAGTAGAACATAATAAGCATTTGCAAAGTAAGAAAACGTTTGGTTTTTGCCTGCTCTTAAAGAAAGGGAAATATAAGGAAGCTGCAGTAAACACAAAAAAATAACTGATGGACTCATTTACGAGCCGAGACAGAACCCTTAAAAGCACCACTTCCTCTGTAGGCAGCAGTGCAGTATATCACCCAAACACAACAAGTTGGTAATCATTACTGTGAATCTCTTGTCAGCAGGTGGCATGATCATTAATCATGCCTACAACTGACCGGGCAAACCTCCCACCCTGTCTTTAAGACAGACATGTCAGACGTTGTGGTATAAAAGCTGAGCTGCTTGTTTCTGCCTGCAGAGTAAACAGCTCTGTGCTTCTTCTGCAGCACCGCATGAAGGTTCAGCGTCAGAGCTGGCAAGCCGCAGAGGGCCACTTGGCCTGGCTCCTTTGGCTCCTTTAATCATTTTGATTGAATCATTTCAACTGGCCTGCATGCTAGGACTTTTAACACAGCCCCCTTATGTTGATCCACTCTGCTTTACAATGCTTATGGAGCCAATACCTTACAGAGATCCAACAGCAGGGACCAAGAGCCGGCCAACCGAGAGGGGATTTCTTTATGCCGCAAATGGAAAACAGTTTAACACAGGACTCACAGAGGGAATAATAATATACCATTTTACATGATTGCAGGTTTATAGGATCAGCGTGTGTGATGGGTAACAGGTTGTAATGAGTATTGTTAAGCTCGGATGATGTCAGAGGCTTTATACCTTCAGACTGAATGTGACAAGACTTAGGATGTATTAAGCGTTGTGTGATTTATTTTCCTGGATTGACCACTAAACTGATTAAAATACATATTCTGTGGGAAGATTACGCTGCAAACAGGGATTTGCAAAAGAAAGCAAACGTCAGTCCTTAATCTCGAGCAACACGGCCGCTCCCTTTGAACCTGACGACAGCTTAATGCACAACCAACAGAGGGGCCAAACATTTCTACATAAAGACTCAGTCCCACCTGCGTCAATACAACAAACATTTCATACAAGGCAAAGTAAATACAAGCTCTTTATTTTCAGTCCTTACTTTGGGGAGAACAAAGTATTATGGCTGTGTCATACAGCCCACAAGAAGTCACCATGTCACAAGAATTTTGCTGTGACACTTTCTGGAGTGACGGGACAAAGACACATAATCAACACCCAGTATTCGCAACTATACACGAGGAAAGTGATAACAGACAGTACTTTCATTTTACTTTCCCAGAGTGAGGACAAACCACAGCCTGCTGACAGATTCAATAACCACATCGAGACAAGTGTGGTGTTGTTTGCATTGAACACAATCACAGCCGTAACATGTCAGATCAAACTCAAGTGTGGTGTCCATATTTTACACACCTTATTATATGTTCTGCCATAAATTACTGTGTTTTATCTCACTCCCAAAGGCTACAATATACCAACTTTGATGTCCAGGCTCAGGTTACTCAAACAGCACACACCTCCCTCTGCAAACACAAAACACATTGGAAAGTCCGATGTGTTTACCGTACCAACTCTGAACTGCCATGGAAAGTCTGACTGATGTAACTTCCTCACAATGTCCCAGCTATCACAAGTTGGACAAACTTGCTTCCTCATGTTCTACGTCAGTCCGCTCCGATACAGTGTTGAGATGCTCCAATAATCTACGTGTTTCCACATTCTTTGACTTGTTGCTCATTGTGGTGTCCGGCTGAGAACGGGGGGCGGCACCCACCAGGCAGCATGAATCAGTGCTTCACCACATTTGTGCACAATGACAGGAATAGAGTCGAGTTTTTAAGTGTCTTTTTGAGGCAAATGTCAGCTGTAGTCTAACATGAGAGGAACCACTGCCCAGGGTGGTCTCGGGATGTTATTTTCAATGCTGTGATTTATTTCTCAGCAAGACGGCTAAAACAATTCAATAAGCACAAACATCCCATTAATGGGAGAAAAAAAGAGGAAGACAGATGACATGTCTGAGAGGAAGCCAAGCTAATGTTCCTCTGCAACACGGGAATACAGCAATTACAGGCCATCAGAACTTATAACATGACAAATACAACCTTCTGTCTCAACATCTGTAACATCACTTTTTGTTATGTTAACTACTGTTTCGAAGCCTTGTGTTTTGCATGTAGGTTGTCTCCAGAGGCAGAAGAGACCGTATTTGAACAAGAGAGTGGATACACACTGCTCCTGGTTAACAGGTCACTGAGGGAGCAACTTGTCAATCACAGGTAGTTGTGCCCTAAAGCATGTCCTGCTTCATGATGTATTTTACTCTAAATGGGATCATAACTTACTGAATCAACATCGTAAAGAACTGTCGAAGACTTAAACTAGGGATTCAAACCATAAACGTTAAGCAAATGTTTACTGTGCTAATAAATCAACAGAGAGAAGTTTATTTTCTCTGAAGCTTACATATCCAGCTTATTCCTAGCCCCCATGATCCTTTGCGGGAGTTATGGGCGTGACTTCCGCCGCCATGTCTGTCACAAACGTTATCCATGGTAATGGCTAACGCTGATCCTCTTTTCTGAAGCGATCGGGAGATAAAACATGTGGGAACACGATCTTTTACTCCTCAAACGGGATATTGTCATACCGCTGCCTTCTACCATCGAGGGCTGGGAGGACGACCTTCAGAAGTGGCCTCAGATAACTCTGGGCTTAATCCAAAAGGCAACTGGACTTGGTTGAAGTTCTTAAAGACGATTCACCTCTCATCTGAAAGGCTTCTCCGTTTTAAACTGACTGGTGGATGGAGCTAGAAATATAAGCCTCTGTAGGTCATTAGAATCATCTTCAAGAACTCCATCCAAGTCCAGTCGTCTTTTGGATTCAGCTTACAATTACCATGACCTGGATGACTGAGAACCTTCACAGACATGTTGCCTCAGATAACGTACACTAGCATATTTAGCTACTTCACTGAGTCTATTGCTACGGACGGTGAAGCTATGAACAATCTGAAAAGCTCCGAGGCTTACCAGTACTTCCACAGCAACAAGGTGGGTTGCGTTTTGTTAAAGGAGGTGGGACACGACCTCATGTACCTCAAAGCAGTCATAGAGCCTAGCCAGAGCCACATCACCAGGCCTGGGTTTTAGTTTCAGCTGGGTGCTCATGTGTAGCAGGACCAGACCAATCTCGCAGCCACGCAGCTGCAATACTTGCTGAGTATATTTTATAATGGACAATTTAGTAGCCCAGCCACAATGTAGGATGCAGGTTTTCCTCCGTTGGCTTTCTGTCGACGAAATGAAACAAGCACACATAAAAAGTTTTCAGTGGTCTCTTTAAGTTCAGGTTTTTCAGCAACATTCTTTTGGCTGCCTCATCTGAAGGTAGGCGATGGAAACTGTACCACTGGTCACAGGAACAATCCCTTGTTGTGTTGGGTGCATGTTCAAATCAGTGGTGATCAAGCCACAGATTTAGCTCCGTCTGGCTGTTAGTACAGCCAACGAACAGCCCAACAGGTGCCCAAGCTCTGCAAGGACATTTTGGTAAAGCCAGTTCATTTGTTTAAAGAAAAAAATAAAAATAATAAAAATAGGGTTGTAATTCTTATTTCGAAAGAACCGCTGTTGTCGATGAGCCGGCACTAAGTAGCTTACTAGTACTTCCACTTTCACACCGGACGTTGTACCCATAATTTTATCTACAACAGCGCCCCTACGAATAAGGTGGATACATTCTGACTTCTTTTTTGCTACCAATCGAATCGCCCCCTGTTGGTCATTACAAAGAATGCAAGTTTGAGGCACTTCTATATTGGCTTAAATTTTGAAACAAAGAGGCTCTGTCCACTTCTAACATACAGTCTATGGTCAAAACTTGCACAGAGCCCAGGGGGCTGCTAATGAATCACTTATCTGGGCTAGCAAGCAAATCTCATTATGAGACCCTGCACATGCACACAAGTTGATTAAACTTCTGCTTTTATTGATGTTTGGAGAAGCTACAATGGGATTTTTGTGAGTTCACCAAACTTCATGTACCAGTTAGAGTGACAAAGGAATTAGCTGCCTCGCCCTAACAGACACAAGACAGCTGACAGGGAAGTAGAGGAAATGATAATCACGCAGAGTGCGCACTTCCACACAGCCCTGAGAGGAGCTCTAATCAGGTAGATTAAGTGAAAACACCTGTGTGGGTGTAAATCAACATTTAATGACAAACATGAGAAATGTAATACTGGACGTCTAGCAGAGCTGGGTTTCTGTACCAGCGCTCATAAAAATGATAAGTTTCTGTTACTGTGATGACCTGAGTAGAGCAAAGAACAATGTTATTCCAATGACAACACCCTAACAGCTACACTGAAAGCATCCCCTGCAGTCAAAACACACTGTGCTTTCTCAAAGTATTTGGCAGCATCTTCCAACATTACAGCAACCTTCAAGCATCCCGATTAAAGTTCAGGGAAAACCACAAATATGTGAAATGTCCATTTTTGACCATGTGAAAGTCCAGATATTTGCCTATTTCACCTCACTATACAAACATGCTTTCACTTCCCTTTGAACCTGGGCCCAAATGGGTACAACTGCCTGAGTTGTAGCCCTGAAAATAGACCCACTGTTATTGGACTATATTTCACTGACCATTCATCAACAGTTGACAACATGCTGACCGCAGACCCTGGTCTTGGCTGCTCTCCTGTTGAGCCAGGCAGACAGGAAGGCTTGGTGTAGTAGCCCTCAGTGTAATTTGGTTGTGATAATGACCTTCTTATCACATCAGCAGACAGCTTACTCCTTAGCTTGCCACTTCAGAGATAAAGCCATCAATCAAACTTGAATGAGTTCCTCTTTTTCCCACGTCTTTCCCAGACTTTCTGGACTTCCAGAACCAGAACTGCATTTTAGCTTTCCACCCCAAAGTCTGACAAACCTCAGCTGCAGCTTGCGTGTAGAATACAAGCTTTACTGTTTCTGTCCATCACTACACTGCGGTTCATCAGAGTAAAGCAGAAAATGAACCCGTGTTTCAAAGCTTAAGAGTGGTCTGCTTAATCCTATACAACTACTTTACAGACAACAGATTTAAAGGCTTCTGTGTGTTCTTGGTCCACGTGCTCGTGGATCTATAGCTCCATGCTATGATGAAATATCCGGCCGTTTGATGATCAATTTTCATTAAATAAAAAGGTTCATTTGAGAAAATGTCGAGTGGATTCATAAGAATAACAGGTCGATCAATTAACAATATAGCTGACTGCTGCATTTCATAATGGAGGTCCATGTGGGAGGTTTGACCGAGGATCATAGAGTACTGTACCAAGCAGAGTTTAAATGCTTTTCATAGCCTGGCGAGCGTGATTGATTGTTCGGAGTGTGACTGTGAAGGCACATTCTTCCTTCGGCTGTGCAAACATTTTTCTCTCATTATTTTCACCCCACATAGCTCCATGTACCTCCTACATGTGCCAATCTCAGAATCTTTTCTATCACGAGTCATATTTAGCAACAAGCGGCCCAACATTTCTTAGAAAATAAAAAATAACTATGGAGGTCAAAAAAGGGAATGTTAGCCTTTATTGTTCCTCCTTTTTGTCATGACACTCATCAATGTTTTGTTTCTGTGTACACTGAATTGACTGTGCACTGTAAGCTGTTTGTGTGAGCGCGTGCGTGCATGGAGAGGAAAAAATTGGGAGCTAATCTTTTCAAGCATGCAGCAGCTTGCTACCATTGCCTTCAGAACTGAGCTTTCTTTGCTCCATCATCAAGCAACACAAGCTGCTGCTGCTGCTATAAAATGATGCAACTTTACGCCCACTGCTGATAAAATACTCCTCTGTATTGTGCGTGTGTGTGTGTGTGTGTGTGTCTGTCCCGTTTGCCCTAGCGAGCCACCTGCCTCTGGTCTGTTCAGTGTCGGTTTTTGTAGGGATGAAAAAAACATGGAAATATAATTGCACGAATCATATAAATACGATAAAGCTCTTAAAGGACTATTTGTGTACAAATGTGAGGATACGCAGCGCTCATACACAAGCACATGCAAATGCATGTTTTGTTAAAGAAATTCAGCGAGGTTACACAGATAGGGAAGAGCTGGGTTGTCTCTCGATGAGCGTGAAGTTGCTGCTGAGTGCAGTTCAGACGCACTTTGAAATGGAAATCTCACTGAGGCGCAGTGAGCTCTAGGCAGTGGAGGGATGTGAGCGTGAGACTGGTGATACCATCATACTCCTCTGGCAGGTTCCCTCATGCTTACTGTCAGACAAATCTCACTCAGCACTTTCCCCCACCTGACTCCCAATATAATATCTGCACACAGGTGCAAACACACACACACACACACACACACACACTGTTCAGACAGAATAGAAAACACAGCAGACCAGACTCATAGCACGCATTCACACACAAACAATGGCACAAGAACAAAGCAGAACAACTAACTTCAAACCCGTTTAAACAGCTCCTATAACTCCAGGGCGTATTAATCAGTACTCATCAGTCGGTGCTCTGTTGGTGCGCATCTTAGTCAGTACTCATTAGTCAGGACTTGTCGTGTCTGAGATGTACTCAGACAGACATGACAGAGGATTAGCTCATATCTATTGTACTTCGCAAATGTATGTCTTTGCCTGTTACATCGACAGAGAAAGACAAACGCAGACAGAGAGGATAATAAGTGATGCTGAGACAAAACCACGATACAACAGAAGCAGACCTGACTCTGTTTCTTCTTGTCTCCCCGCCTGGTTCCCCATGTTGGTCCGCTCCGCGACTCCCACTCTCCACACCGGGGCGGACTAATCCAAGAATCCGTGGCTGCGGGGGAGAGGTGTGTGTGCGTGTGAGTGTCGGGGATTGTTGTCTGCTCAGCACCCACAGCCAGCGTTGTTCTCCTCACATAGAGAGAAAGCCATACGAGACATACAATTCTTCTTATTCCTCCCTTCCTCTGGTCTTCTTTTCGCTTCTCTACTCCTTCCCTGGACTGTGTGAGCGTGTGTGTGTGTGTGAGGAGGCAGGCTGCCTGTGCTGTCAGTGAGTGACTGCGAGTGTGTGTGAAAGTGTGCGAGTGTGCGTGTCCTCCAGAATGGTGACAGTATGTCACACTGGCAGGCGGGCGGGCGGGCAGCGCTGTGTGCACTTCATTATTGCTCTGATGACTGGAATCAGCTCAGAGGAGGAGTGGCTTCCCTTGCCCCACACACACACACACACACAGGCATTAACACACCTCCTCCCACTACTGCCAGCCTGTTTACTCTCACCAATACCAGTTGAACAATAGGTTGATCCATCCCTCTCGCTGGTACAGAAACGAAGAGTGAGCATTAGAGCGAGAGAGAGAGAGAAAGTGGGTGGAGGGAAGTAGGAAGGAAAGAGGAGCAAGAGGAGAGGAAAAGCACTATTTGTATTTTTGGCAGAGGGTGACCGCGAAGCTCTTGTCTCTTCTTGCTAAAGGAACTGACAGCCTGGGACCTCACACTACGTCTCCTGTTTTTGACCAGCTCACTAAATTTAAAACTAAAGTGATCATAAATGGGGAAAAGGATGCTGGTCTAGGGGATAAGAGGCCACCCCAGGGTGGCTACACAGCCTCTCTACATGCACCCAGCAGAGAACAATAGCATGTGTGCATGTGAGTGTGTCTTCTTGTATACAGAATGTAGGGGTCGTGTGCTAGTTTTGGAGGGGTTATGTGGAGCTAGTGGGAGGGTTGCTGTTTTTTTATAATTCACAATGTATAGACATGTTAAGTATTTATGATGGCAGCAGCTACATGGAGGAACAAAGTTGCATTTGGGAAGTTTAGCCAAAACCTAATGGAGGTCAGACATGATTCCTCCACCCTTTAGACCAATTAATTTGTCGCAAAGAGAAAAATATAATACCCCTTTCCCATTTAAATTTAGCGTGTTAATGCAGGTTTTTATAGACCCGGGAAGACCCGCTAATAAATGCCGATTGTCCCTTTTCCCATTGCCAGTGGAGTATACTCCTTTCGGTCTCTTTTCTGCTGCGTCAGCGTCTGACATCACAAACCAGCCCCGTAAACAATGGTACACACAAAGAACTCACATTATACTCTTTGGTAAGCAGCATGGAGGCCAGTGAAGATGTTACAGTGGTTAGGTCTTTATTCTATCTATTATTAATTCAGTCTGTTTATCAAACTCGGCGCAGACGAATTTAGAACGATGTTCGTGCGCAGCTTGGACGGAGATGGGCGGATTTTGTAGCTGTGCGCGTTACAGCATCACGCTGGAAAGGGGGCGGAGTTTAGCACGTCGACACGGGTTTTGTGTTCCCATCACTGCCAAGGTTAGCGGGTTTTTTGACCAGTGGGAAAGGGGCTTAATTTATCTATGGGCCAAAAATACCTGTATAATAAAATATTACCCAGTTGAAATAAACAACAAGCATGAAAACAGCCCTTTAACGATGGATTTTTTACTTGTGCCACAATGAAGAAACAGCCAAAGTGCTTCTGACCTCTGTTTACACTATTTCTAAACTGTCACATTATCTAGGTCTCTATGACACAGCATGCTGTGTTGTACTGGTCCAAGAAGAATTGGGCAATGGCACAAAACTGTATTAAAATTCATATTCACTGCATCATCAATTTTTAAAGCCACACTTGACACAGATAAGCACTGATATTTTTAGTAGGATGAGCTTCTCAGTTGCATAAGCGCAGAGCTACCAGCTTATTTCTTTCATGTCCACTCCTGAAAAGAACCAAGGAAAAACAAATGAATGTGCAGAAAAATAACACAATGCACATTTAAAATTGAGGTTGCATTTTTGATTCACAAAATTCTCTAACTCCAGCCAGAATAAAACCAGCAATGTCTGTAAGGAAAGGCTAGTGTGCTGCACAATTCTGCTCACGTCAGGGTAAATATTCAACTCTTCATGCAGTATACTGTACATGGCCGCTTCCAAGCCTTTTCATATCTTATAAATGTTGCATAAGTGTTGGTACATTTCCTGGTCCTGATAAAATATTCTCCTTTCTCCTCATCTTGGAGCAGCACATCTACTTTGGTAAACAAACATGCCTCTAATCCAGCTAAGAATGTTCTCCTCACCACAGGACGTCCATCTCTGTGGGCCCAACAGGCCTCTTCAGGATTTGGCAGGACCTTTTCTCTCTGTCTTGCATCTTTAGGGGACTTGCAGGGCTCACAAGCTTCTCGAGTGAGGAATTTCAAACTCGATTGCCAAAACTTTCACAAACCTATAAGTGTGTTTATGTCTGAGTTGATGCCAGATGCCTAGAAAAACTGTTAATTTTGGCCTCAAGATGCACTGTGGTCAGTAAGTGTAAAGCTACTCCTGCTAAGCCTGTTTGCTCTGCATGTATAACAATAAGGGGGAGTAAAGTATCACGTATATACTGTAGTGGATATGTAGACGACAATGTGGGGGACGTAAAAGATAAATGTGTGCATGTTTTGAATGCATATTTGTGTCCATCTGCATGTGCATGCACGTGTGTCTTTCTCCTGCTCGTGTCAGCGTGTGTCTGTCATGGCTGAGTGCTTATGCAGTCTTAAGACGTCCCAGTGGGCTGAGGCATGTTTTATTAATTCATCTGACAGATATGAGGAACCTAAAGACCATAGCTTCCTCTCCTCTTGCCTCCCAAACACTCATACAGACAGACAGACAGACTGGGCCTGCTGGGACCACATGTTCCCGGTGTCTGGAGTCTGGTGTCTGAGTTGTGCATAGTAAAACTCACACACACTCTGGGTCCATAATATTCCTCGCACACCTTGTTCTCTCTGCACTTCTTATCCTTCACTGTGACCGTTAACTGAGGTCAACTAACCCTTTCATCATACATCCATCTTCCAACTCTCCAACAAGGGAGGAGAAGATGATACAAGCTAGGAGCTGATTCACAGGGAGAAGAAAGTCAGTCCATCTGGTGGGGCTGGCAAACCTCACATATGGGAAACTGAGAGAGACTGCCTCTTTGTCCCTCACTGACAGCAGAGCTTTCATACAGGAGAGGCAGGAGGTTAATGAGACGGACGTCCTGTGTTTGGCTGATAGATATTGGGGGAATGACACAGCAAAAAACATTCAGTCAGACCAGCTACAACAACCATTAAGATGCACGTAAGTCAGGTTGCAGCATTAAAAACATTATCCCTGTAAATAAGAATCCCTGTGTGTCCCTCACAACATCACAAAGAAAGAAAAGTAAAGGCTGTGCCATTTGAGCGCACGATGCTTCTCCGTGATGCTAAGCTAATCCTGATCATTAATTTTCATCTTCTAGCTGAGTGAGATTTATGAGGTGACAGTACCGCGCTGACATGTGCCACTTAAGAGAAAGACAGCATGCAGCAGAAACGCTGGTCTTGGTAAGTACTACTGCAGAGGTGAAGTGTTGCTCAAGAGGGAGCCGCACAAAGTCTTACTTAAATGATGTAAAAAGTTAAAAAATCTGGGGTGGTGGAGCTGTAGCCTCTGTAGCCTGATCCTTTCTTCTACTTTAAGCTAGTAGCACAAGGCTACATTAGCCACCAACAGAGTAACACACCTGAATCTCTATTGTGAGCAATGCTAAATATGTGAACGACTTGCCTCAGAGGCTTAAGTACCAGTGGAGCTGGATTAATGCTGAAGCAGTACAGTTTAATTAGCAACCGGGACTCTTGAAGTGCTCGAGAAAGTAAGTGTCCTTCAGTGAATCAAAGGAGACTCACTGAGGAGACATTTATGTTCAGCTCACCTCTCCTCACCCAAACATTAACGATCAGTGTGAAAGCATCGACTGAATATAGGTGAAAGAAAGCACCTGTCATTGAAGTGGCCATTGGTAAAGTTATGCCCTGCGGTCACCCCGACCTGCCTGTTATTTATAGAGCACGACAATCTTATCTCCTTCTGTCTCTTCTCCCTGCACACTCCACAGGGACTCCTCTCCTACTGAAAGCTTTACTGAATTATTGATGAAGTGTTTTAAATAAGTCATCAGAATGAGGCTGGCTTTTAACCCATTGTCTGACAGCGCTGTACAGTTGGTTAAGTACCAACTGGGATATAGACTTGAGTCCATTAGCAAAAATAACAGTTTTGACTCATTAGTACATCATGCTGTGAGGGCAGGCGAGGGCGGGGTCAGCAGACCTTTAAAGCCAGTAGTGTGCATGTGTGTGCGTGTCACATGAACTTGTGTAGATCTAATGTTGACACCTATTTCTCAGCCTGATACATGTATTGTTACTGTGCTTGAATCTTGTTTTTTTTTAGTGCTTGGGAATTGTTTTGAAGCCTTTTACAAAGACAACAGCCTTTCATCGTGTGAGAATAACACTGATGCATCTGAACAAAGCCCACAGCCTCATAGCTGAACCAGGATGGATATGAGAGGGTGCAGTGAAGTATTTCAAACATTTTAATAAAAATGATTCTTCCTAATGTGGGTAATCTTGGTTGATTTAATCCAGGGACAGAGGGTACCAAGGATTCATTTCATGATTGAAGACTAAATCAGAATTTCACAAAAATGTGAAACAAATTTTGAAAAATTCAGTTAAAAAAAAAAGTTTCAAAAAAAGGAGGGTGTTTTTTCTTCTTTGCTTTTCCACATATGCAAAACATCTCAGGCATATCTGATCCAGTTCTGCTGAAACTTCCGTATTGATACATTTAATAAGAACTTAAAGGGGGCTGCACGGTGGTGCAGTGGTTAGCGCTGTCGCCTCACAGCGAGAAGGTTCCTATTTCGAACCCCAGTTTGATCAATGTGGGCCTTTCTGTGTGGAGTCTGCATGTTCTCCTCGTGCATGTGTGGGTTCCCTCCTCACCAGCTTCCTCCCACAGTCCAAAGACATGCTCGTTAGGTTCATTGGTGCCCCTAGGTGTGAATGTGAGTGTGAAAGGTTGTCTGTCTCTATATGTGTCAGCCCTGACACTGCCGATCAGTCCAGGGTGTACCCTGTCTCTCACCCCAGTGACAGCTGGGATTGGCTCCAGCCCAGAACAGGGTAAGCAGTATTGGTAATCGATGCATGGATGGAAGATTCTTTCCAATGTGGGTACTCTTGGTTGATTTCATCCAGGGAAAGAGGGTACCACAGATCAATTACATGACTTCAGATGACTTCAGACAAATGAAATAGATCATTTGTGAGGGACACATGATGGGGCATTGCTTATAAATCTTTGTGACTCAATAACGTTAAGTATGTGTTGAATGCACAGTAAGGGTTCTGTCATGCAGCCACAGTCTAGTAATAAAATGCACTTGGACGGCCTCTGAGAAAAGACTCAATTACAGCCAGATGGGTGTGATGACGGTTCTGCCGCAGTGTGCCTTAGAGCCCAGTAAGTCCTGATTGCTACTTGTCAGTGTGTAATGTCACACATCAAATATAGAGAAGCTAATCTGTTATGATCAATTTGACGAAACTCACCGGTGACATTATTACAAAGACAACCTGAAGATACATCTCAGTATTCCAGTTCACATGTTAATCTCAAATTGTCATAAAGCAAGTTCTGAGACTTTCACTTCAATAACTGCAAACATATTTCCAAGCATTACCTCTCAACATCAATGTCTTTAAAATACCACAGCTCACCACCCCGATCTATATTTAAATCATGGCATTTCTCCTCTGTGGACGTTTCAGCAGAAGTCTCAGGTCAGACAAGGTGGCTAAGAATTGAGAGCGACAGGCTAAATGCTGATTGTCACTTCCTGCATGCATGGTTAGCAGTCACTCCTCTTTCAGGTGTCAGATTTGATCTTCCACTTGTTGATGAGACCTTGCTCGGTGAGACCTGTTTGACATGTCCATTCCTTGTCTCTTGTCGTATGTCTTGACGTGCACTGGTGCAGAGTCCCAGCCCAGGTGCAGAACAATACAGTTTGCCTTGAGGGAATGTTCTGTTGAGAGAAACTACCACTCTTGGGTGGGTGTATTAAAGTTCTATACAAGGATGGGATGTGCCTGCTCGTATACATCTATTATAAATATTATGCGACAGTAATTTCAAACAGTATCTAGACATAAAGGGAAAATGAATTTAACACAGAGATATGTGTGACGCAAATTGCAGCAACAGCAGAGTTGTGATACAGCATCACGACTCTGGCCTATTTTTGAAATAGTTTTCTTTATGACCAGGAACTATACTCCTGTCCTCAGCGCTGGTTGGCTACCAGGAATTGGCGAACAAATCTAGGCCAGAAGAAGAACACAAAGTGTAATGAATTTATCATGAACAGCACAAAGTGTGACTCTGTTCCTTTCCTTGGGTGTGAAAACCCTCAGAAAAAAACAAACTTTGGTTAATTAGAGCCCAGTCCTGTGAAAGCTGATCATGGTCTAATTGTGCATGAAAGAACCCAGAGCCTCACTTGGCCAGGGTTTCCCGGCTCCTCTGGAGTCTTTTGTCAAGTAGAATTCAATTATCTTCGCTTCAGCAAAACAGCCCTTTGAAGCAGAACTTCACTGAAGCGCAGCATCCACACACTGTGCGGATGGGCCGCCGTAAACAAACAGAGCATTCTCCATCACAGAGGATTTACAAGGAAACAACAATATTAATTACTGCAAACAAATCCATGTCATTATCTGATACTATATTTGTCCTACTTGTAATACATGCTTTGCTATCAGGTCTATTTGTAGGCGCTCTGTTTATCCAGTTGCATGACTTGCTCGTATAAAGTGCAATGCAAGCACACAGGTTAACAGATCATAAACAATATGACTAGGCACTTTTACAGGAAATAAATAAGGATGGCATGGACCACAAATCCTCAACATCCGCGTATTTGCCCCTCATGTGCCTAAACACCACACTCTGGGCCACATTATTGC
Organism: Semicossyphus pulcher; assembly: GCF_022749685.1. NCBI lineage: Eukaryota > Metazoa > Chordata > Actinopteri > Labriformes > Labridae > Semicossyphus > Semicossyphus pulcher. The sequence goes on along the minus strand of NW_027211604.1, from coordinate 24,075,429 downwards.
AGACACAATCTCCAAGATTTCAATTTTAGGGCTCTTGAGCGCCTCCCACTGGCGATAATCTGTAATTATAAGAGCACTGTTCCCAATTTAACCAGACAAGAGTCGTTGTTGTAACTCTTGATTTTCCTCACTTTCCTTTTCAGACTGTTTGCTTCATCTGAGCGTCGAGTTTGTTTCTTTTTCTTTGGATTTTCACTTCTTGTTGAAGTTGTATCTGTAGTCATCCATCTTTTCTTTGTTTGTTCAGCCATAGTAGATTACTGTTTACTCACAACACCTGCAGAGAGCGGAAAAGCAGCCGCTTAGCTCCGCCTACCCTCTCTGGCAGACCAACCACTGCTGGCTGATGGAAAACGCGTCACTAACTGGGCGCCGCCACAGACACCCAGTCCATAATAATACTATATACTGCAAATGTAAAGGCTTTCATCAGTGGGCCATAGGCTCAATCACCATTGTGTTACCTCATTCAGAGAGAGATAAAGACTCACAGACATTTATTTACATGAACATCTGAGATTATTACTTTAAGTAGCATAAGTCTGTCAACTGTCTCCACCCTCCTTTTGGCTTTTATATGCAACACTAGACCATTAAAAGATCTACATTCATAATGTCACCTGACCTGGTGTAATTCTTGAGCTGCCGCACCTTTACAGGTAGCCTCAAACAGCCGGACACAGTAGTGAATGAGAATCATAACAGCACTTGAAAAAGAAAAGTATCTCACAACAAGGATCTTCACTGCTCACTCCTTTAAGATTAAGATAAAAAATGTTTGTTCTCACAAGAATATCTTCATTTACATTCTTATGAAAGTAACATGAGTACTTGGGGTAACTGGGACAACTGCCCCTCCTTAAACTCCCCTTTTCAAGCTGGATTGTGTTTGGATGCAATGTTCCAGAGCAAAATTATGTCTGTGAGATGAAAATAAATGCTTACCTTTGTCATTCAGTGAAGTAGAATTTAAGGGTGTGCCTGAACTAATGTGCGCTTAGAGTATTTGCTTATGTAATAACAGAGCTCCTTTCACAGGAGGTCAGGTCTTTGGGAGGTTTCTTAAAATGATAACTTACTGATTCAACACACGTACATCATAATAGAGTACTTATAAGCTAAATCAACACTCACTGTACACACACTGAAGCACTCATCAACACATGCTGCACACAATGAAGGAAAATAACACCACCAACAAAATGTCCCTGTCTCCTGCCCTTGAAGAGAAAAAAGTTCATTTTTCCTCGTTTGCCATCCAAACCATCGCCTGCTGTTCACACGGATGAGCAGGTGTTTTCTGAGGAGCAGACCATGAATGCATCCAGTCTCTTAATTTTGGACCAAAATCACAAGAACCATAGTCGTCAGCCACCTGCATCTCACCAGTGCCAAGCAAACAGTTCGGTCAAAACAGAGACAAGAAAGAGGTTAAAGAGAGGCCTCTCTCAGGCTACCAGTCACCACCAGCACCTGGGAGCTGTGGAGGGCAGCTTTAGTGGTGCACTGTGGCCCTCTAGTGGTCACAGGTTGTTAGTTGCACTATTTTCAAAACGTTTACTATGATTATATCTCTAAAGCGTGACACTAAATACAGATTGCATCCATATTTTCTGAAGATTACAGCTCTTTCTCCTGCTGTTCAGCTTCACACTGCCTTTTTTTACAGTTAGACAGAAGAGGTAGTGTCTTACCTGACTGGCTGCGAGGGCGGGCCTCAGCAAGATCTGATATGGCTCCAGAGGTCACAGTCTTCCTCATTCGGGAACCAGAGGCAGCGGCTCCCAGTGCAGGCTTTGTCAGGGCATCATCACTGCTGGCTCTTTTCAGCTATAAACACATACACTGTTAGTATCAACAACAAAGGCAACATGTTATAATAATGTTGTGAAGGGATTTGATCAGTTTCATGTAAATGTAGACTGTAGTTTTCTTGTACTCACTCTGCTGAGGCGCTGGTCTGAGGCCAGCATGTTGGAGGATCTGGAGGTCTTCATGGCTGTAGAGGTGGTGGTGGAGGAAGAAGAGGTCAAGGACTTTGTCCGCTCCTGAAGTCCAGACTTGGGCAGCCCCACCTTGGTGGCGCCCGCTTTCATCATGGCTGCACCTCAGCAATCTACACCTGAGAGACGTGTAGAGAAGGGAGGAAAGCTCTGAATAACAAACCTGTATGTATGTATAAAAAAATATAGCATTAGCATTAGCAATAGCATCAATGCTTCGGTGTATTCACAGCCATACAACAGAACATTCTCCTGGAGCAGGTAGGCCGATTCTTCGAAAAACAGATACTCAGTATTGTGCCATTAAAGGCTGCTCGCTTTAACCACCATATCAAACCCCCTGGAGGCACCAGTAAGTGCTGCTCAAATAGGAGCACATGATCTTCCATTTATTAGAAAATAAGTTTGAACAAACCCAAACAAGACCCATAACATGTTTTTATAAATAGCCTACACTTGCATTCACGGATTAAAACTACACATTCATATTAAAGCAATATGCACAAGTGATGCACTTAGGCACAGAACTGAAGATTTCCATCTTTCCTTTGTGGGGCAGTATGGATCCAAATCGTTCAAGGAAATTACTTACAATGTAAATTTAAAAAAAAAAATAGAATAAATACATAACTCTGTATTTAAAATATTTTAAAGATTTAAAATAATAATATCTTACAATAGCTACAGATGTGGGTCAACACTAAAGGTCTCCTTCAAGCCCCACATCTGGATTAAACTTGAGAGGAAGAACAGAATAGGCAGTACCTTTGCTTCTTTAGATAAAAGGACTATACAATGTGAGCACTGCCTAGAGGCATTTTGTGGCTGTTCCAAAATATACAAGCAAAAGTTGCCCCTGAGGGCAGCTGAGGTCATTAAAGTAGCAACACCATTGAAATACTTCCTGCAAGAGGGAGGAGAGAGACCAGAAATATTTTATCTGATTTGTTCAACTCAGCAGCACGGACCAACAAACAGCACTATCGCCACAGATCTAGTAGTCGGTATGCAGCCGGCTAGAGCCATATCTGTGATTCCTCGCAAAGACAATGGCTTCATTTTTCCATCTCCAAAAGCAGACAGTTAAAGGTGTGCATTTGATGCCCAGAAGGAAATGTACTCATCTGGCAGAAGAGGAAATGGAAGGAGGTGGAAGTGCACTTAACCAAGGAGAGGGTGCACTGGAAAAGAGCTCTGTCGCTCCCAGAGGACTCACTGAGTCATTGATCAGGGTCGGGGTAAGCTGATCTTTGGCCTCTGAGAGTCACAGAGCTGTTAATGGGGAGTCTACTCTCTGCAAGCACTGAAATGAGTTAACCCTTGACTGGGCTATCAGGGATGCCATTTCTTTCCCTTCACTATTTACACTCATTTCATACACTGGACTGACTGAAGTGTTGCATGTGTTCAGACAACAGTTCAGAGCAGGACAACTGATGCTGCAGTAAACTGTGCAGTAACCAATACTATGCACATCTACAAATAATGTTATCATGGGTTATATAAGCAGCATGGGCACCAGAGACAACAGATGGGATCCACATCTGCAAGATGTTCCCAACACAAGAAACCGAGTTTGGTAGGTTTTACACTTCACTTTTATGACACAATGTTTGTGGTTGCTTTGGGATTCTCTGATTAAGAACACACAGTTCGTAGTTTGTTTTTAGTCCTTATGAGAGCGTGTGTCTCCCAGCTGGCTCATCATATGATACTAAGACCTCCTTGGGCCAGATCCTGTGACTTACTCCTGCCTGGCCTGGCAGTCTTACATCTCAGCTGTGGTGGCTCACATCCTTTTATATCAGTTTACAAGCCTACAGCATCGCTCACATGTAACCTGCTTCGTCATCTGCTCTGAAGTCTGTGTGGGCTAAATGAAGAAGGGAAGCAAAATTGAGGATGTGAATGTCCCCTATGAGGTATAAATCACATTCTAAGCAACACTGACATTAACAACAATAAATAATATAATGTTTGAAGACAGGCTTTAAAAGTGCATCCTCCTGTAAAGCAGAAATGTACACAGTTTTATTCTTATCCACTTCACCTTCTGGACCACTGCAGGTCTAAATTCTGCAAATATGACCTCTCCATATTCCTCTGCAGAGAAATGATTCTCAGGAGCCAGAACTGCGTCCCACTTACTTCACATCGACCTAGTTAGAAACCCAAAGGTCTTTGAAAGACAGCCAGCAGGATGTATTCTCAACTTGAACAAGCCAAGAGTTAAGACACAGTGTGTGAGCTGAGTATCTCCCTGTAAAAGAAAAATGCAGCAGTGGCGGCAGGCACGGTGACTTAAACCACACTACAGCTCCAATGGTCTGACAAAACAAACATGTAAGAGGATGGCATTGTGGCTTGAACTGGTAAAGCTGGCATGAAGTTAAATATGGAATTTGCTCAACAAAATACCAAATTAGAAAACCAAATATAATTTATAGTCATCATAGCCATAAGTAATGGGTTATCATGTGCCTTAATTATATTGCTGCCAAAAGCAGTAAGATGAATGTAAAGGCTGAATAAGGGAGAGAGGGAGAAGGAGGAGTTGGAGACGGTTGCTGTTGGACTGGACTGCTGAAAGGAGATAAAGAGAAGGCACTGAGAGTCAAGAGACAGAGAACGATTAGCAGTTTGGTCCGGATGAAAGAATCTCTCACACGTCTGATCTGATAAAACCCAGAGGGACAAGGACATGTGCTTTCATCAAACACGGGAGAGGATCACTCTGACGCTGTGTAATGATGTAATTAGCTCACCAAGTCTGGCTATTCAACATTTACGATTGGTCAACATATGTGACAAGTTAAGCAACACATTGGATATATGATATCATACTACCCCCCTAATTTAAGCATGTCTTTTCAGTTCAAGTTAAATCCCTTATACATGGCCTATTGAGTTAGCAGCAGGATCCAGTAGGTTCAGTATGATCAAAAAGTGTTGATATTTTTACCAAAGGGGATCCACATGTATAATCATCTCAAGGTTCAACCTGCAGTAGCACTGCTGCTCAGCAGAAAAGGGTGCAGACGTCAGACAAAACCAATCATTATTCCTTACAAACCCACTACTATATGTTCCAAAGGAAATGCCATCTTACACGGACACATTCATTCGACGAATATGGAACTTGGCCGACTCAGCCTGCCACAACCACAAGTCGCCTCCCATCATGTGAGGAAATCCTAGCTAACCAGTACTGACCATTTTCTGACCTTAAATTTAGGTTTCCCTGCTGCAGTGCTGGACAAGCAGTGTGTACGACACATTCAATGTTCAGTTTGTGTGTATGTGTTTAACAGACACTCTGCAGAAGCACAAACATCCTGTCACTGCCATTTACCATAAGAGGAAACTGCAGTCTTGCAAAGCAGCTGCGTAACCTGCTGCCTACTTGTGATGGCGTAATTGGGCAAAGTGCATTCAGGTGTGACTGCACTGCTTTGTTGCAATCAATATTCTTTATTCTTTCCATAGAGAAAAACATTAAAAAGATTCAAGAACTGCAACAAACAACAAGGCATAATCAAACCAGGCTTTACAGCCATGTTGATGCTAAGTATTTCTTTATTATCACACCACAGGTATTAAATAGACCACCCAAAGCAGAGCCATCTCCTCTGCTTCACACTGAGAGCAGAGATCATATAAGATTCTAGGTTGAATGTCACTGTGTCATCACATCCTCTGCTCTTTCCTGTCTGGCTCAGAGGTTAACATGTTTACTTTGAAAAGGCGGACTTAAACCTTAACATGACATACTGTAAGCATACCATGAGCCTCTAAATACAGCAACCTCTGCTTAGCCACTGTTGTAAAACCATGTGTAAATACAACTCCTGCATAGAGTGCTTCAAAGGTTGCAAAGTTTAGCCCCAGGCCACATTTCCCTTTCAGACCTGTACTTTCAGTGGTGACAGAAATGTGAGGAACCTGGCAGAAATATCAGCAGCAGATGTTATAAGTCACTTTCCTCCCAAGTTATGTGAAATTACTTTTTCCTATATTTCAAACTTTCCTGTTCCAGTCTGACAGCTGCCAGTCACTACTGCAATCCAAATAACACTCCATTGTCCCCACTGAGCTGTAAAACAATGACTAATGTTTAAAAAAAACATCTGAGAGCTTACGGCAGTGAGTCATGAGAAACAGGATGATGACAGATTCATGTAAGAGAAAAATGGTGCAGTTCACTCACGTGTTTGTCACTGGACGCTGCCCTACAGCCTGCCCTCTGCCTGAGAGCCCTGAAGCACAACTGACCAAAATATCCGTCCTGTGCTGAGCTCTAAGGAGAGAGTCTGAGGGCGAAAATACGGGGTCAGGAGCAAAGCTTTCTACCTCAATACAGCAGTGAGGAAGTACTAAAGGCTGCTAACCGCTGCTGTGTGCCGTTGCCTCGTATTCTCTCATACAAAGAGGAAGAGTCAGACTCAGCCATGAGCATGTTTTTCTCCTCTCTCAGTTTTTCCAGACTTTTTTTCGATTGTGAAGAACAGACGACGAGAGTGGGAGAACGGTCCAGGAAGAGAAGGAGGAGGTACACACCTCCAACATGTGGCATTGAGACTACATAACCATGCAGAATAAGGGTTATGATTTCTGTTATTATGACTCAGCCTATGCTTATGCTGTTGTTTGAAATGCAGGTGTCTGCACTTTGTTCTCAGGACTGTGGCTTGAAATTGGATTTAACCTGGGGCTATGTGTGTTTGCGGTTTGTGGCTGAGACACAACTGCTCCATTGTGATCCTGAATTAAAAACCACAGCTGTGTAAAGCAAGTTATTGTGCTGCTTCAGTGCAATTTGTCCAATCCTATTCGAGTCTGTCTAGAATCTAAAAAATAAAGATTGATTTGTGACATGGTTGTTTATTTCCCAATCCCCAGCGAGGGACCCTGACAGAGCCTGTCTTTGTCTCACAAACACTTCTTAATGTGAGGGTGGATTATTTGTGGAGGGGTCCACATTTTATGCTCTACCATTCTGGTCTAATTTGGATCCCACAACTTGCGGCATGCCAAGGCCGTGGAGCGTGTGGGTAGGGACTGTACTGCATTCTGGTCAGGGATGAAACAGGCTTCAGTTTGTGGTAGGTGGTAAACTGAGGAACTTGGTCTGACCACACCCCGTCACCGCCACAGAAACTGCTTTTTGAAAGGGCGCTGCAAAAGGGTTGAGAAACAGTTCATTTTTCAGGCACTACATGCTGTTTCACACGCTGCTGCAGACACAGATTTTAGAGTGTGATTTAATGCATGCTGCATTTCGTCGTCCACACTAATTGAGTATCGATGCCACTGGCAGGCACTACATTATTGATTATAACCTTGTTAAATGTAAACCCATGTATGTGCTACAATTAAGCCTGCACAATGAATGTTTTGATCTTCATTGCAACATGAAAGTAAGTGATAAAATAACATCACAAAAGACTGACTGAAATTCTATTAAGAAGCACCAGCTACCTGCGACCTACCCTGGGATTGATTCGATTTGGTGGCGACTGCGAGGTTAGATCGCACGATGGCCGAGGAGGTTGATGAAGAGCTTTTGTTGCAAAGAAGAGCACTTAAAATGATTATAGGAACCATACTGGACAATTTTATTGCATACTGCAGATTTCCTCGTATTGTGCGGCCAGGCCTATAGCAGCAACTACAGCATTAGCACAAACATCACTTCTTTCTAATCTTTAAGTGTCTTTTGCTGCATGTCATTGTCACTCTCTCTATCCGTACTTCCTCTCCCTTTTCAGCTGTTCTATCTAATGAAGGCAAATGCCAAAAAAGCCTACTGTTTATACTGTGCTTCCCTGGGATGGCAAAGAAAAGCCATCTGTAGAGATATAGAGGACACATGTGACTTTGCGTTCTATTTTAGTCTACCCTTAATGCATGGCTGCAACGCTGAACAAACATGTCTGGTGGGATTCCTGACTCAATTTGTCTTTCTCCCAGCTCACACAAGGGAGTGGTTTACTCCAAGTTATAATGCACCCCTAGAGGGCAGGTGTGGTGAGCCAGCAAATGTCACATGAAATGAGATTTAATTTAAAAGTATGCTTGATGAAAAGACAGAGCATCATACGGATACAAAATTTGGGATTAGAATAAATCTTCTGGGAACTATGAATGTCTAATGTTGAATAGAGTTGTTACAATACCAGCATCATAAATGGCTCTGTTAAAGCCTTAAATGCAGGTATCTTCCAGTCTATCCAACAATATAACACAACCTAAATTAAACAATAAAATTAACTTGTGTCAACGGAACTCCATTTTTCCATTCTGCTCTAAAACAGAAGCCGACACAGCAAGTGCTGCCACTGAAACAACTGTTTAAGACTGTGAAGAAGTACTGACTTAAAGTAGTAATCTCGACGATCTCAGTTTTATCTCTTTGGCGGCACCTGTGGTGATAAACAGTAACTGCAGGAGCACACTTCCCAGATATCCAGACAGTGCTGCATGTGTGACGTCCACGTTTGGCTCCGGTTGTAACTCTTGATTTTCCTGGCTGACGGTCGCTTTCCTTTTCAGACTGTTTGCTTCATCTGAGCGTCGAGTTTGTTTCTTTTTCTTTGGATTTTCACTTCTTGTTGAAGTTGTATCTGTAGTCATCCATCTTTTCTTTGTTTGTTCAGCCATAGTAGATTACTGTTTACTCGCAACACTTGCAGAGAGCGGAAAAGCAGCCGCTTAGCTCCGCCTACCCTCTCTGGCAGACCAACCACTGCTGGCTGATGGAAAACACGTCACTAACTGGGCGCCGCCACAGACACCCAGTCCATTATAATACTATATACTGCAAATGCAAAGGCTTTCATCAGTGGGCCAGAGGCTCAGTCACCATTGTGTTACCTCATTCAGAGAGAGACAGAGACTTACAGACATTTATTTACATGAAAATCTTCGAGATTATCACTTTAAACTAATGTGGTGCTAGTGGAGAATGTAGTTTAAGTAGTTAGAGCTAGTAAAATGTCAGCAATTTGGCAAGTTGTATGATGTGAACACAGTATGCAAGGCTTCAGTCTGGAGGGGTGGCATTAGTCAGCACAGTGTCCACCAAGAAGAGAACTGAGAGTGAGAGAGCGTTTAGTCAAAATATCTTCCTCAAACGGATTTGTTATAAACTATGTTATATTATTTATTTCTGTTCTTTGTCAGTTATGACTTACTCTCAAGCTAGAACAGAAAGTCTGTATGTTTTTGGTCATGTGTTACAACGGGTTGAACCTAAACCTGGCCATGCAACACTGATCAGATCCATACAGGGCTAGTCGTTTACAGCAGTTAAAAAAAGATTAGGTATCTAAATCATATCGTGTCGGCAAAAATGGTTTGAAAACATTTCTCATGTTGAGTTTCGGTCCTTTAGAAATGGTACAAAAATTGATGGTTTGAAAAAAGCACTGCTGACTAGTAAAGGTGCAGACAGAGGATTATGCCCCATTGAAAAAAAAGGACATCACTTTTCCATTAGTACGTGGTCTTAATATAAAAACAATTGTCCCAATATAGAATGGGAACATGGAGGGGAAGCCAACAACCACTTCATTCACTTCACGTTCACCTCGTTTACTCACAAGCACCAAATTGAAAGACCAGAAATGACCAGTATACTGACCATTTCTCAGCCATAAAAAACAGCCAACTTGCCTATGAGCACATTTGTAAGAATTTCCAACTGGACTGAGCTTCCTGCTGCCAAGATCCTTTGCAGAAATTAAAACACTTACAGTAAGAGTGTTTTAGGAAACAGGAAAGAGAAGACCTTTTGAAACAGGACAAACATTCATAAATAATGATGGAACATATTGCCATGTGGCTGGATGGTGAATAGTGGAGGCGGCCCTTAGAGGATTCCTGTCATTGTGTGATACAAGAGGCTGAGTGGATGGTCCACTGAATGCCACAATCCTCAGACAAAACAATAAGCAGGCACGTAAGTGTTGCCTGCTTCCCTTTTCCTCCCCCCCCTCCACAGGAAAGAGCACTGAGTCACACTTGCCACATGCACACAAATGCTTAAAAGAAATATAACACATAGAAAAATGGTGATTTAGCTGACTGTGTGGCCTAAAATATAGCCTTTTCCATGGTTACTGAAGGTAGAGTCCACTCTCCTTATACCATCCACGTTCAAAATTAGCTTAAAGGTCACCCAGGATTACATGTATTTCATTCAACTGTGTGCAGAAATGTAGATTAAATAATACTACTGCTGGTGGTGAATGCAGTAAGATTCATACATCAGGATTCAGCTGTACTTGAATAGAACATTGATGTTTGGCCCCAGTCTGTACGATGTTTGATATGGTATGTGGGACCAGTCTATGCTATGTGCTTGTCCCCATAAAAATACACATACAATCAGCCCAAATATAAACCCATTATTTGATTTCAAGCAACACCCATTGATAATTCTGGCCGTGAATGGATTTCAACTTAAACAGTGTGAAAACTATTCGATAAAATAAGGAAACATTCAATAAAGTGTTTCTTACAGTCACAGTAGTCACTTAAATTTGTGTAAATTTCCACCACGTGGCTAAAGGATTAAATTGTGCACAAAATGTGTAACACTGTATTAAGTAAGGAACAGATGGTTTTCACAACTTTAGTGAGAGATTTATTAGAAACCGCTGCTGTCATTTCACATCCTAAATTATAAAACAGGAAGACAAACTGGCCAAAGCAGAAGTGCAGCAGATCGGTCTGGACCTACCCTCCCCCTCTCTCCCCTCCCAAACAACAATTAGACTGGCAGGGAGGATTAAAAAAGGTCAGGATGGTTGGGGAAAGTTAAAAACAGGGATTTATTTATCTTCTATCGTGCCTAACTTTAGTTAATAACCTATCAGGTGTGAAATTAATCTGCAACAGACAAGGGAAACGCCTTTTGCTATGTGATTTTGTGCAAAATTTACAAATGCATACAGTAGCCCTTTTTACACTACCTGTTCAAGGCGGCATTATAACGGCTCTGTTAAGTTCCGTCTTCTGTGTAGAACGTACAGAGGTGTAATGGTGGGGTGAAGTCGCTCCGCCTCTGAGCCGGCATCAGAGGTAGTGACAGATAGACAGGTAGTCTGTGTAAACAGCAGAGCCGGCAGGGCGTGTGTGTATTTGTTTGTTTACACCTCGTGCACAACACCGGAGCGCTATGTAAAAACACACACTAAGGCAGCTTCCAGCCGGCGTTGCTTAGTCCAACGTTAAATGACAAAGGTGGCATGAGGGCGGAGCTTCGTTACGGCGTGGAACCGCAGTGTAAAATGGGCTATTAATTCCTGGCTAGCAAATTGCTCTTACATGTTGACCAAAAAGTTGTCAAGTGTATTGTCACCACAACTGGCTGATATTTTGAAAGTTTTAAAAACCACTGCTGTAACGTTTGATTGGAATGAATGAAAATAATATCTAACAATTGTCTGGCTCGAAAAAATTGGTGAAAAGGCAGTTGATCGATCGATTGCGGCGCCTAGCAGCTGGTTAAGAGGAGGGTCACCAAGTCAATCAATAAAAATGAAAGAAAGAAAAATCAATAAAAACTGAATAACTGCAACTACAAGAACTTACTTTGCATACAGGTAAAAATATCTTTAAAATAATGCTAATGGTTCCTGTATTGTGCAGATTAGCTGCAGATAGACAGATACACACACACATGCAAGAACACACACATGAACACACACACAGACAACTTAACACAGGATCCCTATCCAGGCTGATGCAAGAGAGATGCAGACATGAATCTTTCTGTTTAATATTGAGTTACTAATGCTGCAACTAATATCACATTACCATCAGCAGCTGAACATCCGACCGACATCTGCAAGGGTCGCTACGTTCAGGTTCAAATTACAGATGCCATTATCTATTTAAAAATGAAGATCCATCAGTCTTATTTCAGACAATATTACTGCAGTTGGCAATGTTTGCAACACTGAAATGTGTGCTTATGTGCATGCTAATGTATTTATTGGTGCTGACCACGTCGGCAGCTCTGAACCATCTGTACAGCACCTGGGTCCAGACAAACAGTGTGTGCAAAGTCGTTATCTTAGCTAAAGTGAAACAGGAAGTGTGGGGGATTAATCTGTGTCCCATGCTGTGAGACGGTCTCTGCTCTCCCTGTGGGTTTCCTCTTTAGTCTGGAGGGATCTGAAACTAGTGCGCAACAGGGCGCAAGTCTCCTTCTCCAAAGCAGAATCGAGGAACTTGCAGCCTAGTTTCACACCAATGCAGCAAATGTGTGACATTTTCTGCAGTGAGTAGAAATTTGTCAAAGTTGAATGTGAGAGAGATGCCAAACACACCAGAATGCCTACAGCTGTGCAAATATGAACAGGCTTTAAATGGCTCTAACTTCACTATTGGGAATCAAGTACCCTGAACACACACATTGGAAGCAATAGTTCACAAGTAGTATGTGTGAGCTTCTATTGTGTTCGAGACTATTGGCTATCCTGCCAAATTTGTACGGTGATGTTGATATAATGTACCTCTAGAAAGAGAAAAACAAGAACCCCAATAAGCTTAGTGCGATTTCAAACTAATTCTCAGCATCTGAATAAGAAAGCACCTAACATGCTAACTGCTGCCTACATCAGCACATTTGAGTTCAAAGAGTGAAGAAAGCAGAGCAAGTGAGAAAGCGCTGAGATGATGAGTTCCTTTGATCTGGACAGAGATCAATAGATTGTTTGGCTGGCTTTATGGCATACATAGCAGGGGTTCACAAACTTACTTACTGTGGCATCATTAATACTGACAGTTTGTATCCAAGAGGAGGGGCTGAGAAGTTCAACTCCCTGTTCACACATTTATAAACGTCAAAACTTTTTCATGAATTATCGATCTGTACTTTAACTTTCAGAAATATTTATATCCTGATAAATGATTACTGAAAGAGTATTGGGGGTCAGACATAAGGGAATGGATTTTGAGAATAAAGTCAAAATGTTGACAGTTAAGTTGCTTTCAGTAGCCTATAGGCACAATAAAAAAAGTAAAGTAAAGTAGAAATCTTCCTCCTCTATTTATTCTCCTTGGGCCTGGCCCCAATGCATTTCCAAACTAATTTCTATATGAACAAACAGCTAAGCTTTCTAAAACATTCAATAATATCTTGATCCTGATCATATATAAGCCCATTAGCCTACATAATGAAAACACAATCAAGCCATCACTTTTTGTTAGTAAGCATTCAATGATGTAGAATAACTGGTATTAATACAATTATATTATAAACATGGACTGCAGGGAGGCGCAGTGGTTAGTGCTGTCGCCTCACAGAAGGTTCCTTGTTCGAGCCCCGGTTCAGTCGAAGTGGGCCTTTCTGTGTGGAGTTTGCATGTTCTCCCCGTGCATGTGTGGGTTCCCTTCGGGTTCTCCGGCTTCCTCCCACAGTCCAAACACATGCTCGTTAGGTTCAGTGGTGACTCTGACCGTACGATCTATGCGTTACATTAATGCACACTGGACTTATATTGTCTATACACTGCACTATTTTTAAATTAATACTGTAAGCTCTTTGCACTGTTCAATATCTTGCACACCTGTACAGTTTATAATCACACCTGTTGCACATATTTTGTACTATTTGCATTATACGTATTGCTTTTTATATTTTTTATCTCATTCTATTTAAGTCTTTAACTTAATTTTATTCTAGTTCTGTGTTAATTGTTCTGCACCAAGATCACCAAAACAAATTCCTTGTATGTGTAAACCTACTTGGCAATAAACCTGATTCTGATTCTGATTCTGACGTGTGAATGTGAGCGAGAAAGGTTGTCTGTCTCTGTGTGTCAGCCCTGTGACTGACTGGTGATCAGTCCAGGGTGTAACCCCGCCACTCGCCCAATAATAGCTGGGATAGGCTTCAGCCCCCCCAATGACCCTGAACAGAGAAGCAGTACAGAAAATTGATGGATGGATATAATGAACACCATGTCCAACAAAGCAGCTATAAGATATTAGTTATGAACAGTTAGTCCTCATGGGCTGCAACATGTTATAGACACATTAGTAAGATAATTAAGATAAGTAAAATAGTAAAAATGACCTTATTAACTTCCCCACATGAAAAGGTGATGGCCTTAAATGTCACACAGAGTCCAAAAGATTAACTCATGTATGACAAAGAGAAGCACAAAATCTTCACATCACCTAATGCACCTGAATATGAATATCCATCAAACAATCCTTTGCACTTTGCAGCTCCACAGTCATCCATTATCTCCCCTAAAAACTGCTCCATCCCGGCTTGACCAGGCATACAGTAGTCGGAGCTGAAATAGATACTCATGCATATTTCATCTGCTTCATCCTCTGTTTCATCTTTCTCAGAGCCGGGCTCCCTCGAGGGCTTAACTTCCTGCTCTGATGGTGTCAAAGTTCTTGTCTGATAAACAGCCAGTCAGAGCCACGTTTCAGAAACTTCCGCTGCTTTCCTGTCTGCCTGGCTAGCTGCATGTACAGTGAGTGGGCGGATTTCCATAGAAACACTAGCATAGCATCCATGAGAACTGCGCGGGAATAAAAAAAAGACAACCGCAAGAAAGAGCACAGTGATTTTCCACAATGGAATATAATAGTATTAGGGCCACTGAGTAGAAGAATTACTGTCCATCACAACATGAGCAATCCCTTTACTGTGTCTTAAGAGTATACAACAGTACAAAGACTTGTGGCATGACAGCTATTTGCTGTGCACTGTGGGTGTGGTCAATGTATGAAGAGAGACCAGAAGAGATTACAATGGGTCAGACCTCTTTGAGCTACCAAGCAAATATTTAAAGGACACTCCTCAAGCACATCAAAACGTCACATGTAAACTTGCCTGTCCTGTTTACCTGGATGAGATAACTCAATAAAATCAATAAGTCTGAATTGTTCTTGACGTGCACATCGCACTGCAGTGGAGGCAAAAGAAGCCTGGCATTCAGATTAAAAGGCAATATTGCTGCTCTTTTACCTCTGACGTGGCCCAGATGACCCATTTACAGAAACACAAGCAGTCCTTGGAGCCGCTGAGTTAGACTGTGATGCTTGTCAAGTATGCAGACGGTTTCCTGAATTAAAAACAGAGCCAGAGGAAAAAGATACTTGGATTTACCTTCCTTCGCAGCTAAATATACACCTCTCACAGAAATCATTGCTGTGCCTGCGCAGTGTATTTTCCTCCACTGGCCTTATTGTAGATGATAGTTTAGGAGAAAAAACTAAGGAAGGTAGCTTGGCAGTGAGCTGCGAGCCATCTGTGCCTTTTCGAGGCGAGTCTTGAGTGAAAATGTAACGCAAAATTAGCTGCAACCTGCTGACAACAAACCAAGAAGCCTCACACTCTGTAAGAAATAAGGCGGCTTCTATTTATTCAACTGACTGGATGCCAGGCCAGTACTCATTCCTGCTGCAAATCAGTCGATCTCCTCTTATCTCCTCAATTAAAGCCTCCTCCACGGCATTAAGGATGTGCCACTCCAAATGCATGCAGACCAGGCCTCGCCTCTTGAGGACAGATAACAAGTCTTTCTTCTCTGTTCTCACTGAGTGCTTATCCTTGAAAGTGACTCTCAAAGAGTGAGAACGAGGGCTGTCTGGGCACACAAGGCAGAGAAATGTGCTTCTGACCACAGTCGTTTTTTTCCTTAGATCCTCAGGCTAAAGAGGATGAGAGCTAATCCTGTTACAAACAATAAAAGGCAACATTCACAGCAATAAAGGCGAGATAAATGGTTACATAGAGACAGACAACGGTGCTCTGCAAGAAACACCTGCAACAAAATCATAAGTACGGCTACAGATCTGTATGAAGGGCTATAGCTGGATATATATCAGGTCACTCTGTACTGAGTCCCACTGGACACATTGTTACTCATGATTCATGAACTATTCGGAGTCAGCCTCTTTCTCAGGTACAAACCACATCTAAGACTAAACCACTTCCTGTAGAGCATATTTGCATGTCATATCTTTAACACTCTCTTTGAATAAACACACAAGAACTTGACGCTTGTTTAGGTCTAAGACATTGCATCCATCTATTCATTTTTAGTTACTTTACCTGATAACGATTCCCTGGAAATTGTTGCCAAGTTGATCTCTTTATGTACGGCACACAGTCTGTGCACTCACTGACCTGCACCAGCTTCCAAGACATGAATGCCATCAGGAAATTCTCACAGTTAGCTTGTTTAAAGATAAAGATATTGGCACCTCTAACAAGATTTTTGCAAATAAAGACTACTGGTTATTATTACATGAGATTAAACTATAAGACCCTTTCATGCATGAGGCCTATTCTCATAAGAGCTGCAAAATAGTTTGGATGAGTATGTAACTTTGGTTGCCCCATAACAAAATTCAAGGCACAGAGTTTTAACAGTCAAACACTCAGCACCTAAACTGTAGCAAGAGGAGGACTGCCGACAGGACCATTATTGTGTGAAGGGGGATGATGTGTGTTTAGTTAATAATGGGTATCCCAGGCACTTATAAACTCCCTAAACCACAACAAACTCTGCCTTGACTCCTGACATTGTCAAACTGTACCATGAAGCCGTGCCACAGACATTAATTCCCCCCAACTCCACATCTCATTTTTGAATAAACCTAAAATCGTCTGACAAAAATCCAAAACTCTCTGAACATAACAACATACAAACTAAGTCCATATTTCAGATTAAATGTCCGATTAGTACTTTTATGATTAAATTCACTACAGAGAGATTTGCATGTCCACATATTTGCATGTGCAAATGACTGAAGAGGGACAGTGCTGCGCCAAAGAGAGCAATAAATAGACAAATAAACAAACAGCTCTAACACTGCACGGCTCCAGTGTCCACTGATTTATTATAGCATCAATTTGACATTTTGAGCACAACTGATCTCATAATTGTACTGAGGCCTCAGGTCGTTATTATGGTGGTTTTACCTTCCATAGAAAGTAACTGGATAACCAATTTAGCTTCTGATTAACTGAGATGAGCAGTGAGCATCTGACGCACAATGTAAAGACGTACATCACTGCAGGATCAGCCTTTCACCCTTCTTACAACAGCTGGACAAGGTCATTTCAAATGTTGTAACCCCACCCACACCCTTACTCTACAGCCTGGCGATGAAAGACTCCAGTGCTGCTGCTAATTTTCTATGCACAGTCCCTAGGTGTGCAGATAACAAAGGTGAATCCAGGACACCGTCAGTGGTTGCAGATCCTCCTGAGTGGCTGCGGCTGCAGTAAGAGACCTTGAATTCTTCCCATTGAGCAGAAAGGAGCTCACCAGGTATAATTTTCTGTCAAACAACGAAACAAGCCATAGCACCACTGTACAACTACACATGGGTGCTCCCCACATAACCCCTGGCTATTAATAGCAAGCCAATGACAGGGCCTGCCTGGATAATGAGTTGAACAGAGGATGAGAGCAGCTAGAGAAAAAAGGATGCCGATTCACTGATCCAGGCGCTACAAGGACATGCCAAGTATGACTCCGGGGTAAGAGCTATTGGCAATTGCCTTCATCAATGACAAACACAAAGTCATGACATCAATACTAAAATCTGCACTCTTGCAAATTTAGTAATCCCATTAGTCGCTGTCAGATGTGTTCATGTTGCACACAGTCTAACAAAAGACTTCTAATACCCCTTTCCCACCTACATTTAGCGCGTGGTCGCAGGTTTTTCAGACCCGGGAAGACCCACTTATAGATGCTAATTGTCAGTGAAGTATCCTCCTGTTGGTCTCTTTTCTGCGACGGCTTTAGACACAGAAAGGACAGGACATCTAGTAGTCAATATCAATGGTTGACGAAGTATTTGTCTGAACATTGACTGAATATAAGAAGTGGACCGAGCCACCATGACTCCACCCATTGGTTTGTGGACTACTGTATTGAAGCCTCTTGTTTGGCACTGTGGCTGTCTTTGAAAAAAGAGGGTAGATAGTCATTGCTAAGTCTCTATCCTGGTTGATATGTCGCTATTTACAAAAAGAATATCAAGCTGTATTGAATGGATAGAGACAATAAACCCATTATGAAAACATTTACTAAGCTAATGAATCAGCTGATAGGGAGGGTAGTGGTCTCCTCCGTTTCCATTTGGGCTATGTTGGCAAGATTCTGGCAATATGATACACAAAGCAAGGGTTACAATTCAATATATTGCAATGTAATATACAACTGAAAGCAAAAGTTAGAAATTGCAAATCTTAGAGCTCATATTAGGAAAACTATTACAGTATAAATAACACATCACCATATGCTTAAAATTTAATTAAATACTTTTTCCTTTTTTATGTTATCAGAACAGTGGGATCTGCATTTGTCTTTATCACAGTCCCTGTAACATCCAATGTCATAGCACCACTCTTTCTACAAACTGAACGAAATAACTCACATTTGCTACCATGATAAAATAAAATGACAGTGTTGAGAATTTATATTCAATAAAAAACATCTCAGTTCTAAAGTATATTGTCATTTTCGCACACCCCTAGTTTCAGCACAATACGAAATCTTTTTGCAACCATTGAAGCTGCTGGCCATTAGCAAGAATGCAGGCTGAGGGCACTTCAGCACTGGCTTTCCAAACCAGAAACCAAAAGGCTACATCCACTTCTATATTTTATGGTTTCCACTTTACACTGCTATAGTCTGACTGCTCATCATTACATTGACACAACACCTGCATCCCATGATGCTTTTTTGTGTCCAGCACAGCCTGTTGTGCACATAGCACAGCGGCAAAAGACAGATTTCAAACAATTTCCCCTCCCTAGTTGGCTTACCATAAAAAACAAAGGGTGTAATTTGCTACAAACAGCATTCACTTTGACTGCCTCATAAATGACTGGTGCACGGCTCATATTTGAAGTCTCCTTTCTCCTGGCATATTTAAAAGGAATCGAAGAAAGCGAAAGCTGTCATTTGTTGCCCATTTGGTTTCTCCTAAAGGACACATGCAGATTCTACTGCTAGGTTGGCCTCTTCTATAAACACCAGACTACAACGTCAACTCTGCAATTAGGATATCTTACAGCTTTACTTTTCATTTTGTCGTTATTGAAGTTTTCAAAAAAAGCAGTACAGCAAGGCATAAAGAAAAAGGCGAAGGTTTATCATTTAAGAGTCACCACTTCAGGCAGCGTTCAGACATGTCTGGAACACTTGGTAATGTCATTTACAAGTAAATGTTACGTGGCATGAGTAGAATTGCACACAGGAGCTTAGTCAGGATAGTTTGCTATAATGAAGCATTTAAGGACCTATTAAAGACATTAACAACAAACTTTGAAAAAATAACTACTCTAAGCACAACAAGGCCTTGTTTGACTGCTTCACATGGCACAGATCTAATGAGGAACAAATGGTGGCTGATCATGTGAAGAAAAACTGCTTGCAAAGCACTAAAGTGGTTCCAAAGGCAACCACCATTGGCAGGAAAGTGTCAAATTTAGATTAAACAAGGGGAAACCTTAGCAGTACAAATTAATTTGGTTTATTCATTAGTAACTTCATCTGCCAGTAAATAACCCTGTTACTGTATGTCAAGAGTTTGAAAATGCTACAAAGCTGCAGGTGTTCAACAGCTCCTATCTATTGGTAATGTGCACAGAGCTCTGAGAAGAAACTATTCTTTGATCCTTGTAATAATAAGTTACAAGAAGATTTATATCATCTTTATTTCTGAAAATAACTTTAGGATTTACCTTGGGGGTTTGGGGGGGGGGCTTTACATTTTATAATCAAAAACATGACCTAATGACCTAACCTACATTATTGTTATTCTAGTAGCAGATGCCAATATTTTGAGACTTGATGTTTAAATCTGAATACTTTCAGTACACAAAATTTTAATAGGAAATGAATAGAAGCTCCAGCATTTCTCCTCTAGACCGAGACCTTCATATTTGGAAATAAAACTTACAGAAAATACAACTGAAAATGTGCTTACATGTATCAAATATTTAAAAAAAATCTCAATCATTTATTTTTTGAGAAGGGTGGTTGAATATAAACTGCGGTATTTTACAGATTGTCCCACCACAGAGGAGAAGATTAATGGAGTTCAGATAAAATATAACATCACCAGACATCCCTAGGAAACAGTAACACTATCACTGCATTAAAACTTTATTAAAAATAAGGCTTAAATGTTTAATAGAAGAAGAGAGAATTAATCGAGCAAGTATCCTGTTGAACACACGACTTTGCGTGGTGCAACGTCAACAAGCAAACTGAAATATTCCAGGTGTATATTTGAAGCCATGTATACTAGAAAATTATATCTACTGGCATATTTGTGCTTGTTATTGGACTTTCTGTTGCTTAACATAACAGTCATACGGTGACACATTCATTTAGCGTGAAAACAACCTGTCCCCTGGCTAATTTTATGACAGACGTTGTCGAATCAGGAAAGACACGTCGCTTCAGAATGTAATAGTCATTACATTAAAGGAACACAGGCGTCTATTGTTATTGTGAATGCTGAAAACAAACAGGCTACCATCAGAGTCAGTTTGCCATTGCTGCCAACTGGCCAGACCAACTGATCCCGCGCGACTCTCTCTGACAGCTTCTTTAATGTTCACCGACAACAGAGAAGCGTTAACGCTGAAGTTTACACATTTCAACCCAACAAACTGGTGATAAACAGAGGAAAGAAATTGTAGACTATCAGAAACAATGAGTGTTAGCCACTAGCTTCAGCTTACCTGGTCAGTATTGCGGCGGTGCTGCTGTTGTTTGATCAGGATGCTGCTGCTGCCGCCGCCGCCTCACGCACGCGAATCATTAAAGTGTCACCACCAGCCTGTGCTGGAGCCGGTAGGTGGAGCGCGTGAAGCGAGTTTGGCGCAGTGCTCGGGGAGATTTCTGGGAAATGTAGTCTCTCTATTGAAAAACGGTTGATGGGAACGAAATTACAAAGAAAGATAAAATACAGTACAGCTTCTTTAAATGCCCACTCTATGATAGAAAAGTATAGTAGGCTACATATAGGACACATAGGTTGTATGATCTAAAAAAACAACAACACAAGGACAGATACACTGATTGCAGTTCACAAATCCACTGTGATTGAAAAACAGAGAGTTGCTTCAGTGTTTCTGAAAGCAAATGGAATACCTTGGGTCACCCTGAGTGGGCTCACATAGGGACAGTATAATAAAAACTCAATCAATTTATTGGAACATACATTTGGCTACATAAAATTTCAAACAGTGTCACTCACAAATAGCCTATATGGCTTGCACGTGTTCATCTCGGTAGCGTATGAAATATTCTTAATACGTCATTAAATGTATTAAAGGAAGCTTTTTTTTTCATTTTTATGTATTCGTGAAGTATGCTACAGTGGGATCTAAACGAGTGGAAGCTTTGAAATTGGTAAGCCAGCATATTAGCTTGCTCATGGAGTTTAAAGGAAAATATTTTTATTTAATCTTCTACACCAAATATGTAAGCAAAACTGTACACTACACTGAAATACACATAGGCCTACAACAATCCCTTGAAAAAATATGAAATAGTTGTTTTCATGGTGGCCTGAGAGAAATTAATGGCAATTTGTGAGGCAGTCCTTTTCTGTTGGTAATGCATTTGATATCACCCATTTTAAGTAAAAGGCTATTTTGTAATTTCCCTTACTTAAATTGTGGCAATGCACACAATCATTGACACAGCTGTAATATAAACATATGCTATTAAGCTGCACAAATGCAGATGTACCGCAAGAATAAGAGAAATTTGTAATATAAGCTTTAAAAAACGCATTAAAACTTTATTAATCATAATATAGCTGGTAAACTACGATTGATTTAAATGATTTTAAATTTGTATGAAACACGTGTATTAGGCGATACAATTAAAGACACACAAAATATAGCTCCAAAATGACCATATAGTTGAACACAACGCGAATGCGTAACCTCCGTGAATATGGAATATGCCGCAGGACTTCAGTCACTTTGTGCCGAATGTGCTACCACGAATTTAAACGAATCGTGATAAGAGAAATACAGCTTCTGCTTTTTTTTTTTTTTTTTTTTACTTTAATACATTTGTTTTTACGTACCGCTGACCTTTTAAGTCAGTAGTAAATGGATATTCTTCAAGTGCGTTTGCTCAGGCGTTAACACGCATATCAACTATGACGAATCTGCGGACTCTCGTTTTTGACTACATTTCCCTTGAGTACTGTCATTGACAAACATGGCTGCCTCCACGGGTGCAGCAGACGGCACTTCCTCCGACTTTCAGGGTTCAGCTTCGGTTGATTCAAGTATGGACAGCCATACGATTCAGTACAGTATGATTCTGGACCATCTCATCGGGGACAAGAAGCCGGTTAAGGACCTGAATCCTTCCGTTATGGGGGGAATGCCGGTGCCTGCTAAAAGCGACGAGCAGAAGATGATCGAGAGGGGCATGGAGAGCTGCGCCTTCAAGTCGGTGCTGGCATGTGTGGGAGGTAAGCAATGACACTGACATTACAATTAACACATATAATCTGTATGTTGGTTTAGCTTCAGCTTGTTGACCGCTGTCTTGTGCCAGAGCTCCCAGCTCAAGTGAAACGTGGGGGAGGTTTTTGAGAGGACACTGGGATAACAATTTTTACATCAAGTTCCTTTATTACATGCACTAATATTATAAATCGAGTAGCAGAAACCTAAATGTGATTACATGCAAGATTCAGGTCATTTTTCAAGCTAAATATATTATTTCAATGCTGAGTAATGTTAGTCTGGCAAAAGTAATAGCTAGAACACCTTGTGCATATTGTTGTAAAGACTGTTTATCGCATCATTTGTTCTGTGCATTACACCTGCATGATCAATAACTTAAAGAGCAGTAGCCTAATATTACTCAAATCAGAGGGTATTAGCTCAACAGTATGCATCTCTTATTCCTCTCTTAGTCTGTTAATATGATTGTGATATGTTGCACTCATGTTGGTGATTTAGTTGATAACTTTTAAATTATTAAAAAATGTACAAAAAGCAACATCAAACAGTTAGCCCAAGTAAGCTAGTTTTCCTCAGCAGTCCCTTTACCCAATGTTGTCAGGCAATCCCAAATAATAATAGTAAAACAACATCATACACAATGGTTAAAACATACATCACAGTTAAGCATAAACATTCGGGAAAATAACAACATGAGCAATAACAGTTGAAACAACAGGTAAAATTGGTGGATGATTATAGCATCAGTGTTGACACTCACTGGTTATATAATGGAGACTCCCAACTTGATTGTGGTCCTGAATTCCATTGATACTCTACCTGGCTGAAGGCATAAATGCATGTTCTCCACAGGGTTTGTCCTCGGAGGAGCTTTTGGTGTTTTCACAGCTGGCATTGATACCAATGTTGGCTTCGACCCAAAGGACCCTTTAAGAACCCCAACAGCACGAGAAGTCCTCAAAGACATGGGCCAGAGGGGGATGTCGTACGCCAAGAACTTTGCCATTGTGGGCGCCATGTTCTCCTGTACAGAGTGCATCATAGAATCAGTAGGTCACACCACTTCTTTACATCATCTCTTCACTTTTAAGGCCAGTGGTTGTTGGGTAACATACTGGTGTTGGATATAATCATTAAGCTTTATAAACATTGCTGAAACTGATGGCTCTACAATCTGGTAAACAGCATCAACATGTGATATTACCCATTAAATGCGTTTTAAGATATTGAAAATATAATAACATTGAATTGTTTTAAAGTAGTCTAACAGAAGCTCTTAACAAAGAAATATATTAGTAGGAAGGACTTAATTACATCCCTAGTTCTCGGTAGAAAAATAAGAAATAATAAAGATATGAGCACCTTAGCTACAATTGAACATTGCTTTGTCAGGGAATTCAAAGTTACATGATTTTAAAGCTCCTGTGAGACACATTCGGTTTGTCTTGATTTTGGCCACCCCTATAAATAAAGCCGTACCTCTTATCTCAGTCACATGTATCACTCAGTTTAAATTCTTGCCCTGGGAAACGTAAACAAAGGCAGCGTGCAGTTAATTGCCTCGTCTGACACCTACCCCCTGCCAGCAGTTTCAGGCGTTAAAAATAACAATATAGAAATAGTCGATCTTGTCTCTGAAGGTCTGGTTTGCTTTTGTAGGTCAAATAGAGTAATCAGAAGTAATTTCAGTCTGTTTCATAACCAAAGGTAAACTCCTCTCAGGAGCTTTAACACATCACCCATGGGACCAAAATAGGTAAGTTGTAGTCAAGATAGAGGATTATTTATTACATTAACTGGTATAATATGAATTTAAGTTGGAATTAGTTTTCTGAATTGTGATCACCAACTCATTCATTTTTCCTGAACTGTTCATGTTATCGTTGTGTTTAAATTGCCTTGAGGGCAAACGGACAGTCTAAGATTTATGTATTGTGTGGCCTCATAAAAAAATCATATTGTAATTGTAAGACACTTCAACATCTTATTTTAAATGTAAACATTTTAGGGAATCTCCATGGTAGTAGCATTTCTACAAAATGGTCTTATGGCGCCCTCTGGTGGTATTATTTTGTTGATTTTTAAATCATACATACATGTATAAAGCTTTGCACAGTACAATGCTTGCAACTCACATCCTAATTTTACTTGTAATGCTTTTTGGACAGCCTCATTGTTTCCTGGCTTTCCCCCCTCCGCCCCAAGTGAATAACACTTTACACCTTTTTTCATTTTTAGCATCGAGGAAAATCGGACTGGAAGAACGCAGTGTACAGCGGTTGTGTAACTGGAGGAGCTATTGGATTTCGTGGTATGTAAATCTGGTATATTTACTGTGATGTTTGAAATGGCAGGTTGTATATTTTCTTGTCCTCACATTTGTTCTTTTTGTGTTTTGTAGCTGGTCTGAAGGCTGGGGTGCTGGGATGTGGAGGCTTTGCTGCATTTTCCGCTGCCATTGAATATTATTTGCGGTGAATCACGAAAATGTGGACAAGGACTTCATCAATGCACACCTGGAAAAGCCAGTTCAAGACTGGGAATGGAGGATACATACATACATGAGCAGAAGTTTTGCATTTGGGGGAAGAGATCTGGAGGATCTCAAGACACTCGCCAGAGTGAGGGCCCGGTCAGACAGAACGCGCTTTGCAGGCTGAAAAACGCGAGGCACACCGCACTGCCTTTTTTGTGGAAGTAAACACCCAATCAGACAGAACGCGTTTTAGCAGCTGGGGGCGGCTTTTTTTTTCTACTGTTGTTAAGGCAACCACCGAATCATTAGCTGTCATTAACCTAACCGTTACATTGTAAACTGACAGGAGGCTGGCCTCTCCTTTCATCCGATTAGACAATGAGAAAAAAAGCCCATGACGTCGGGCGCTTTTCTGCTTTGAGTTGAAGTTTTTTCAACTTGAGGCGCTCGGAGCGTTTCCTCAAAAACGCGAGGCGCACAGAGCAGAAAAAAGCGAGGCGTTCTGCAAAGCAAAAGCAGCGAGCAAAAAGCGTCCCTCTCATTGAAAACAATGAAAAAAAAGCCGGCCCCAGCTGCTAAAACGCGTCCTGTCTGATCGGGCCCCGACTCTGCTTCTTTGTTGAACGTATAATAATGAGATAAAAATGTTGGAGACAAATGACCCTAATCCTGAGTGACACACACCTCAAACTCAGACTCACATAAATGCTGTTCTTTGTTTAGAACCTTTGTTTAATGTGTCAGCAACTAATCTTTATCAGTCTTATTTAAATTAAAGATGTTTTTTTTCTTAACTTTTGCCTTTTTCCTTGAAGTTTTAGGCTTGAAGTTAACAATTATGTAAAGATACTTTGTCATTGTATGCATACAATGAATTTCGTTTGGCTTGATGTCAATGTCCACATAATTACTGAATGTAGAGTCAGTGGGTTGTTGATTTTGTTGTCCACTTTATCAGCAGCTTTATCTGCTTCTCCTATGTTAACATCAGTGCTGTGTGGTTCCATCTCAGCCACACTCTGTCCATTTTGCACGGCAGCAGTCACATCCTGCACACTGAATAGAAGACCTGTTTTTGTAGGAGGCATTCTGAAATGGAAGGGTTTAATAGTATAATGATACATACATAGTAGATGTTTAAGTAAAAATATGATTATGAGTTATATAATTATTATATATAATATAAGTATGATTATGTAGAAAGTAAGCTGAAGTAATAGATAGGGTCAACTATTGATTGTTGGATCAATAGTTTGGGGTAAAAAGTATTGTACTGCACTAAATAACATCTCAGTAGATTTTTTATAACACCAGACTGTGTGTCTGAACTTTTCTCTCTCCTCTTATCGTAACAAAAAGAATCATTTAGGACTGTTGTCATTTTTACCTTAACAATGAAATGGCAACCCCCAAACCATTCTCATCTTTTCCCAGAATAAGCACCCACCAGCATAATCACAACTTTTTCTGCCTAATACAACAAGAAAAGAAGACCAAGAAAAAGCCCAGGATCAGTTAAATGTGTTTTATCCGACCTTATTTTATTATATTTTTCAGTATTTGAACATGTGAGAAATCTAATGGCCCCATGTTATGTGTGAGGTCCACGTGTTATTTTGACTACCACTAAAGCCAAGTGTTGCAAAAATGCAACATTGAAATAACAATGTTCTAGACACTGATTACATAGAAATATTTAAAGTAGGGCTGTCAATCGATTTAAATATTTAACCTTGATTAATCGCATGGTTGTCCATAGCTAACTCGTGATTAATCGCAAATTAATGGCACCTTTTTTACTTGTTGTAAATGTACCTTAAAGAGATATTTTTTTAATATTCTTATCAACATGGTAATGGACAAAAATGCTTCCTTTATGCAAATGCATGTTTATTATTACTGCAACATTTCAAAACAATGACAAATACTGTCCAGAATATTCTACAGAATAACCTCAAAGGTACTGCACGCTCAAAACATATGCTGAAAGCAGATCATGGCAATTATCGCATATATCAGTGATTTCTGTGAGAAGCACATCACATGTAGACTTACTCAGTCTGGATTACCCTCTTTCTAGATGCTGATTTCTTCCTTCCACTGTTTAATTGTACTCTCTTCTTCACCTTAATTCACGTTTTAATTCACAATCTACTTTAATCTGATCACTTTGCTTTGCTTCAGTCCCCCCAACACACCTGCACCTCTGCTCTCTGCACAGCTGTTGGCCCCGCCCCCTCTTTCTGTCTGTCTCTCTGGCCCAATCCCAATCTCCACCCTAAAGCCTAAGCACTGAACACTCATAGACTTTAATGGCGTCAGGCGTGCAGTGCGTGAGTGTGTGAGTCCATGAGGGTTTAAGAACTGCATAAAAATGAGGAATGGGACGCACTATCATGGCATCGCTTGTGCCTGGAAACTAAATCTAACAAGTAAAAGAGCCGACCTGCAGCATGTATTTGTGTGTCTTACAGTGTTTACATATTTTAAGATAAGATAAGCTTTATTTAACAAACTATCAAAAGTCAGAAAGGCATTAATGTTAATCATTTGCGAATATTTAATTGTTGTCACTTACAGATAAACGTATTTGCGGTTCCTGTCACAGTCCATGCTCGCATTGTTTACATTTCTTTTTTTTTTTGGTCAAAGTTTACTGAATGCTACTTCAATGTACGAACATTTGTTTACATTTAGTGGGGGGCTGGACAATGACGTTTGTATACGTCACCAAGTTCGCTATGAACCCTGGGTAAGTCAACCAGGAAAGTCTGCAGATATGCGGACTCACGGAAAGTCCGTAATTTGGCGTTGAAAAAGATGGTGGACATGACAGCTTCCTAAAAGTGAAGCCAAACCCTCTGTGTCGCCCCCTGCTGACTGGCTGTAGTATAGGTCATAAAGCCCGCCTCCTCCATGTTAACAGATGGGACATGGGCAAAACTATAAAATCAAAATACATGCCCGATAAATTTTTCTCAAACATGGTTTCTGTCATTATAGCTAGGTCTTATCATGCTGATTTACGTCCAAGTGTTCATTTTTCTGACAAGTTTATTTTTAATTAGTTATTTGATGCTGTCAAAATGATGATTGACAGCTCTGTTGACAAATTCGGCTCCTGCAGCCGATCAGTTCTGGATTAGCAGAATGGTGGACGATCCGCGAGTAGAAACGTAACTAAAACAATCACTACAGTCATTGAAGTTTACATACCTGTGAACGTTAACCTCAGACCAACACAAGAAGCTGTTCTGCTGTTAAACACGCTGCCGTGCGGGATCCTTGCTGTTTTTTCGGTAAGTTAAGTGTGTGTTTGGGTTAGCGGAAGTGGCTACCGCCGCTTCACTTGCCGATCTCTACTGCGCAGACTCTGGCTCCGTATGACATCACCATCGCAAGATGGCAGCGCCTATTGTAGGGGCTATTTTGGCATCAATTACGTACAATGGGAGCAGATGGAGACGCGTTGTCCATCTATATATAGTCATTGGTCTGACACTGTCACTCCGTTTGTCTCTGTTAACAGAGACTCCAGGCTGCAGTTTAGTTCAAACACTTTATTGATAAACCTGAGAGTTACACAGTACCGGTATGTGCCCTCTCTCTCTCCCCCTTGCTCTCGCTCTCTCCAGCAGTCCTTTTAAATGTTATTTATTTCATAGTCATTGCCTGTTTTAAAACTCACTATGACTCACCATGAGAAAAAGTCTAATGCAACTGCATTTTGGCAAAACATATAATAAGATTTGGCAAACATGAAATAAAATATAAAGTGAATCCCCCTGTTATGGTCAAACTTTTGATAATTCTGTCAGGAGGCAGAGAGAGAGCAGCTTAAGTGAAGAGCTGTCTCTCTCTTTCATTTGATTTCTGCAAGGACAACATTATACTACCAGTAGTACCAGACATGATGTTATTTGTTTTCATTTACAAATAAAGACACTTCCATCACAAACTGGGGCATAAACCCCCCAACATATAAACACACACTATATTTCCTTACCAATATTGAAGTATTCATTATTATTATTGTTAAATTATGAGAGCTCTGTGTTAAAGTTATTAGCGTTGTTGTAAAAACTATTTCACCTAATTGTATTTTCTTTATTTGATTTGACAGACGTTCAAAATGTATAAATGTATGGTACTGAATCATAATGCAGACATTATGATGTTCCAGACCTTTGCTTGAGAAAAAAATCTCTAACTGGACCTCTTTCAAGTTTTTTAATTAAGTACCCCTGTTCTAGAGGGGTAACATGGCACCATGAGCTCTTTAAGATATGATGGTGCCTGACCATTAAGAGCTTTGTAAGTAAGAAGAAGGATTTTAAATTCTATTCTAGATTTTACAGGAAGCCAGTGCAGAGAGGCTAATACAGGAGAGATGTGATCTCTCTTCCTAGTTCTTGTCAGCACACGTGCTGCAGCATTTTGTACCAGCTGCAGAGTTTTTAGTGACTTATTAGGGCAGCCTGATAGTAATGAGTTACAGTAATCCAGCCTGGAAGTAACGAATGCATGGACTAGTTTTTCTGCATGGTTTTGAGACAAGATGTGTCTGATTTTAGCTATGTTGTGTTAGGTCGGAATTTTTTTTTTAAATGTACCCCCTTGAGCACTGTGTTAACACATCTGTAATTATGCCCACAAAACCTACAGAATGAAGTGACCTGTTGAATAATGAGATGGTCGGAATCATTAGTCCTGTATTACGATGGATTAATACATAAGAGAGTTTAAGCCAGGTTACTCAGATGGATCATACTAAAGAGCACAAATATTCATAAAGGTTCTTAGGCCTCCGTGTGATAAACTGCGGACTGAGAATCACCAAGATAAGTCCAAGGCTGCCAAGTGAAAAACAAACTCCATATAAGGAGTTCCTGTATCTCCCAGAAAGTTACAGATAAGGCCGCATCCCTGCAGCACCCCAAGAGTGGGAGGCAGAGTAGGTGAGAGCAGGGAGGATCTTTTTTACAGGGTGTTGACCCCGCTGATTGGATAGATCGAGTGGCTGTGGACATGGACTTGTCCATGTGTTTATTGTACTGAATCGTGGTAGTCCTTTCCTGAAATTTTGAACACCTGACAATTGGTGACCCCGACGTGATTTCTGGAAAGAGGAACGACAGTCTGGACCTCGGGACGACGGACTGTTTTCCAGCCGCACCCGGAGGGCAGGTGCCTGATCCTTCTCAACACTCACAGACCGGTCTCAAAATAAGGTGAGCAGAAACCTGTTGTTATAAACCAAATTCTGCATATTGAACACTTCAAATTATCGTGAGTGGAGAGGAGGTAAGGTTAAGACCCATGCAAATTGCTAATGTTAAAAGTAGTGAATGTGAAAACTGTCGAAGTTGCTGAGAAAATTTTAAGATATTTTTTACTGGGCCAAAACACCCTAGGAGTACCATACATACTGGGCGAAAACTCCCTAGGAGTACCACATAGTCAAGAATGTGGATATCTCCATAAGAGTACCACATAGACATAAATATAAAAACAGAGCACGCATTGTAACCGTTTTTTTCTTGCTTGATTGTATTGTGAGTCTTTTGTGTTGATGAAAGATGGTGTCAGAGACAGAGCTGCAGTGGTGTCTTGATGCAAGTGAAAAGCAAACAGTGGAAACCTTACGTTGTTAACGTAAACTGTCTGTTTACGTTATCACTGTAAGGTTTCCACAGCACAGCCACTCATCAAAAGGGTCAGTTGCTCGGCTGAACTCCATAAAAACTGGCTGGCCATCTGATTCTTGTTGTGTCTGTATGTTGTGAGTGAGAAGGAGTAAGGTGGGGATTTAATTTGAACTCTGTCTCCATCTGGTGGGGAGTAAAATAAACTGCTAGCATATTGTAATCTGGAATCTCTGCCTCCATCTGGTGGCCAAACTTAAGAATTACAAGTGACATATTCACCTGTTGTGGATGTTGTTGCATCCCCTGCATTAGGACCCTGATTAATAAACTCATTACCACTGCATTGTCCAAAGAAAGTGTTGCTGAGCCCCCTGCCTATCAGATGCCTTTACTAGGACCAGATAGCGATGGAGGAGAGAGTTCAGCTGATGAGGAAGATGACGAGGTGGAGGATGATATGTCTGAATCCCTCTAAGTGACTCACACCTTGTAGGTGTGAAAGGAGGGATTGTTAGGTCGGAAAAATTTTAAAAATGTACCCCCTTGAGCACTGTGTACATAAGAGAGTTTAAACCAGGTTACTCAGATGGATCATACTAAAGAGCACAAATATTCATAAAGGTTCTTAGGCCTCCGTTTAGAGTGTGAGAAACTGTGGACTGAGAATCAGAGATAAGATAAGTTCAAGGCTGCGAAGTGAAAAACAAACTCCATATAAGGAGTTCCGGTATCTCCCAGAAAGTTACAGATAAGGCCGCATCCCTGCAGCACCCCAAGAGTGGGAGGCAGAGTAGGTGAGAGCAGGGAGGATCTTTTTTACAGGATGTTGACCCCGCTGATTGGATAGATCGAGTGGCTGTGGACATGGACTTGTCCCTCCGCCAACGACGAGGGAGCGGAAGTCTAAACTGTCGCTTCCCTCCATCAGTTTTAACCAATGATTGATGCTTAGTTGCTAAGGCTAATTTGCATCACATGCATCACACATAGAGTATATAAATCACAAATATATTAGGAAAGGTTATCCTTTTTTGGGCAGCTGAGTGCAGCTAACTGCTTGCAGACTGCAGTGAGCCAAACAGAAAAGGTCCTTGTACAAGAATACATTTTCTCAGCAATTTCAATAAATAGATGTGTTTATACTGAATCGTGGTAGTCCTTTCCTGAAATTTTGAACACCTGACAGTTGCGAAGGTGAAAGAAGGCTGTCCTTGATATTTGTTTTATGTGGGAGATGAAGGACATATCCTGATCAAATAGAACTCCCAGATTCCTAACAGTAGTGCTGGATGCCAGGCTGATGCCATCTAGGGCAGCTATATTATTAGAGAAAGAATCTCTAAGGTGTTTGGCGCCGAGCACAATAACTTCTAGTTTAGATAGCTGATTGGAAGTATAATTGAGTATCATCTGCGTAACAATGAAAATTAATGGAGTGTTTCTTCATGATATTACCCAGAGGAAGCATGTATAAGGTAAAAAGAATCGGTCCGAGCACACAACCTTGTGGAACTCAATGACTAACTTTGGTGTGCATAGAGGACACATCATGAACATTAACAAACTGAGATCGATCTGATAAATAAGATTTAAACCAACTTAATGCAGATCCTGTAATGCCAATTAAATGTTCTAGTCTCTGTATCAGGATGTGATGGTCTATCGTGTCGAAAGTGGCACTAAGATCTAACAGGACGAGTACAGAGAGAAGTCCTCTGTCTGAAGCAGTAAGTAGATCATTTGAAACACGCACAAGGGCTGTCTCAGTGCTGTGGTGGACTCTAAATCCTGACTGAAAGTCCTCAAATAAACTGTTGTTATGAAGAAAGTCACATAATTGATTAGCGACTGCTTTCTCAAGGATCTTTGAAATAAAAGTAAGGTTAGATATAGGTCTATAGTTAGCTAAGGTGCCTGAATCTAGGGTAGGCTTTTTAAGAAGTGGCTTAATTACAGCTAGTTTAAAAGACTGGGGTACATAGCCAGTCGATAAAGACATATTGATCATATCTAGTAAAGAAGGGCTAATTGAGGGAAAGACTTCCTGAAGCAGCTTGGTTGGAATCGGGTCTAAAAGACAGGTTGATGGTTTAGACGAAGATATCAAAGAATTTAGCTCAGGAAGCTCAATTGGAGAAAAACAGTCAAGGTAAACATCAGGTGTTTGAGCAGTTTCCAAAGATACATCTGCACCAGTTAACGGCAGGAGGTTAAAAATTTTGTCTCTTATCTTTAGGATTTTGTCATTAAAGAAGCTCATGAAATCATCACTGCTGAGGCCTATAGGAATACTCGGCTCAGTGGAGCTGTGACTCTCTGTCAGCCTGGCTACAGTGCTGAAAAGGTACCTGGGATTGTTTTTATTTTCTTCTATGAGGGAGGAGTAGTAGACACCTCGAGCATGCCGTAGGGCCTTCCTGTATTTATTAAGACTATTTTGCCAGAGTAAACGAGACTCTTCTGTTTTGGTGGATCGCCACATTCTTTCAAATTTACGCGACATTTGCTTCAAGTTACGAGTTTCTGAGTCATACCATGGAGCTAGCCTCTGTCGTTTAATAATCTTCTTTTTTAAGGGGGCAATCGAGTCCATAGTACTTCTCAGCAAACCTGCAGTACTATCAACAAACTGATCAAGCTGAGAGGGACTAACATTAGCATAAGAGCTTTCTGTAGTAAACAGATGTGGCAAAGAATTAAAAGCAGCTGGAATTGCTTCCTTAAATTTAGCTACAGTCCTATCAGACAAACATCTTGTGAGTACATTTTTGTTAACTGGAGAGTAGTCGGTTAATAGGACATCGAATGTTACTAAATAGTGATCTGATAAAAGAGGATTTTGTGGGAAGACAATTAAGTTTTCGGTTTCAAGGCCATAAGCTAGAACAAGGTTGAGGGTGTGGTTAAAGCGGTGAGTAGGCTGGTTTACACTTTGAGTGAAACCAATAGAGTCCAAAAGGGACATAAATGCCATGCTAAGACTATCATTATCAACATCTACATGAATATTTAAGTCCCCTACAATAATTATTTTATCTGAACTCAGGACTAAATCTGATAAAAACTCTGAGAATTCAGTTAGAAAATCAGAGTATGCGCCAGGAGGGCGGTATACTATCACAAATAAAACAGGCTGTAAAGTTTTACAGGCTGGGTGTGAAAAACTCAGAACAAGGCTTTCAAAAGAGCTGAAACTAAGTTTTGGTCGAGGGTTGATTAGAAGACTAGAACTGAAGATAGCTGCCACTCCACCACCTCGACCAGTGTCTCGAGGAATATGAGTATTAAGATGACTGGGAGGAGTGGATTCATTTAAGCTGCCATATTCTTCCTGACACAGCCAAGTCTCAGTTAAAGAGAGTAAATCAATATGATAATCTGATATCAGATCGTTCACTAATAGAGCTTCAGATGACAGGGATCTGATATTTAACAGACCACATTTAATTCTCATATTTTTTGGCATAACTTCGGTTGTTGTTTTAATTTTTATTAAATTTTTTTGATTTACTTCTTTTTTATTTGAGTTTGAATTAACTGTAATAAAAGGCCTGGGGAGTTGGGGGGCAGACACAGTCTCTATAACATTAACATTGTGGCTGGGAAACTGCTCACAGGGAAGCTCAGAGGAGTGTGTAGGACTACAGCTCTGCCTCCTGGTCTCAACTCTGGTTTGTCAGGTTTTACGACGAACAAGCTTAGCCATACTACGAGACAAAAGAGCTGCACCATCCAAAGTTCGATGAATGCCGTCTCTTCCGATAAGACCAGGCTTTCCCCAGAATGTCTGCCAGTTATCTATGAAGCCCACATCGTTTGCTGGGCACCACCTCAACAGCCAGCGGTTGAATGATGACATGTCATCACTCACTATACATGTCATCACTCGTCAGATTGGGCAGGGGTCCAGAGAAAACTCCGACATCGTCTTTGCAAATGCACACACCGACTCAACATTAATTTTAGTGACTTTCAATTGGCGTAACCGGGAGTCATTATCGCCGACATGAATTACAATCTTATCAAATTTACGATTATCCTTTGTCAGCAGTTTTAAATTGGACTCGATGTCGCCCGTTCTGGCCCCAGGAATACATTTCAATATGGCCGCTGGCTTCGCTAACTTCACGTTTCTGACTATGGAGCTGCCAATAACCAGAGTTGGTTTCTCAGCGGGTGTGTCGCTGAGTGGGGAAAACTTGTTCGAAACATGAAGTGGTTGGTGGTAAACCGTGTGCTTCGTCTTGCGGCTATGCTTCCTTCTGAGAGTAACCCAGCCACTGCATCCCGGCTGCTCGGGAGTTGCCGGGGGAGAATCTACCCTAGGTCGGCCCGCACCGGCTATTGGCCCTTTGGCTCTTTCTCGACAACTTCATCCTGTCCTCTCTTTTTTTCGACAACCTTCTTTGCCTCAGTTTCTCCTGTGCATTCTCCTGCCTTCAGCTCCATGTCCTGTTCAGTGTCCAACAAACCTCCCTCAAACTGTCCTATTGCTTCTTGAAATGCCTGCTCTGTCTCCACTTCTTCCATCTCTCCTGTGTCACTTCCTCCTGCCTCTCTCAGTCCAGGGATTTCAGGCTCTATCTCCATCTCCACCCTGTGCTCTCTTTCTTCATGTTCATTCTCCTCTTCTTTTTCTTCTTCTCCTTCCACTGCCTGATTGTTCTCCTCTGCCCTCTTTTGTACCTTTACTACATTCATACATAGAGCAATTCAAAGTGCTTAACACAGTTAGGAACATAACATTAAGGACATTAAGAGCAATAAAAGAAATATGACATTAAGATAAGACATTAGAATACAAAATATATAATATCAGATCAGGACCGGTCACAACAATGCAACAGTAGATGCTTAAGCTTAGGTCTCCTTTCGCTTTAATTATAACTCTTTAGTTATAATTTACCTTCATTTTTTAAATTCCCACAATTACTTTTCTCTTGAGTCCCACACTCCTTTATTTCTCAACACCTATAACATTGTATTACACAGTCACAGTCCCAGACTTGTACAACAGTGTTAGAAATGTGTAAGTTAACTCATCAGTTAAACTTAACTCCCTTATTAGTTCCTGGAACTTTTCTATTAGTGGCTCCCAGACCCTGAATTGTTGCAGTCATTTGTTCTCAATAGTTTTCCTTTTTTTGTTACCCCACTAACCACTTAGAATTTTGTATTCGTTTTTATTTACTACATAAGTGTGTTTGACACTGCTATTGTATCTGCTGAAAGAAGAAGTTTTAAACTGTCACACACCTCATAAAATATCAACAAACATATTTCAAGAAAAAGTGTTGGGAGGAAAAGAATAGCAAGAATAGGTTTAAATTCAATATTAATAGCTTTTATGCAGACTGTGTCACCAGCTTCACTATATGTTCAGTCAGGTGGGCAAAGTCTATGGGCAGAAATATGTGTCACGGTTTCAATTTAAACAAAAAGGTGAGGACCCAGAAGCAGACTTAAGCAGATAACGGATTTCATTAAATAAAAGGCAAAAATGCACAAACAAAATCTAACTCCAACAAAAGACAAAAAGGAAAATCAAAAGACAGAGCAAAAAACGTACAAACAAAACCAGAAACAGGTAATCCAAGGGACACGAGGAAATCAGGGGAGGCACGAAGAATATCCAAAGTAGTACGCGGAACAAAATCACAGACATAGATCAAACTCCACAAGAAGGACGACAATGAAGAGGCAACGAGACAGGGGAGCACAAAGACTAAATAAACTTAGGAGGTGAGGCTATTCAGACACAGGTGAGACAATCAAGGGGCAGGTGAAAACAATCAGGGCACATAATCAAACAAGTGGGAAACACAATGGCAGGAAGTGGACCAACACGAGAGACAAGGTGACAAAGTAAAACAGGAAATGATCTAATCAAAAAGACACAAGTGATATACTTACCTAAACAAGACTAAACACTGACAAGAACACAGAATAAACTAAATACAAAACTAAACGATGAAAACTCATGACAAGGGACAAAGTGACAAGGTAAAACAAGAAATAATAACTGAACACCGAAATACAAGACAAAACCAGAACTAAACTAGAAACTCATGACAATATGTGTCAGTAGAAACTGAATTTCAATTATTTATATTTGAATTTGAAATGCTCAAACTGAATAGTTGAAATAAACATTTGAATTTGAATCACAATTTGAAATTTGCTGAGATCTTATAACAAAGCAACATCGTTAAAATAATTTAATAGAAAAATATTCTCAGATTTTTATGTGAAGGAACACAAAATACTCAAATTTCTGCTATTTATTGACCTTCTTGACATGATGTGATTTGTGGGATTTGCTCCTAGCATTTCACATCTGTTGGTAAAAACTGCCTTTTGAAACCACAAATCCACAAATGTAATGGGTGACCTTTGACCCACCAGACTTGGCGTCTTTTACCATCAGATTGTTGCTTTGTCAGACTTTGTCGTAGGCATGGCCAAGTTTTGAACCAGAAATACCCTGAAGCATAGCTCAAATTACACACTTTCTACAGCATCTTGTGCTGGAAAACCAAATTTGTTGGTGAAACAGAATAAAGTCCATAAACCAGAGAAGGTGCTAATGTATTCGTCATAATGAGAATGCTTGTCTGCGAGATCAAGACGCCCATGTCCTCCTTTGAGACTCAGTTGAACCAAGATACAAAGTTAGTTTAAGATGAGTCAGACCTGTGGAGCATCAATTACTGCAGTTTTCTACATAACACACGCTGACTTGACTTGCTATGATGTCAAGCTAATGGGAGCGGCAACGACCTCATGACAAGAGGCAGCTAACGTTTCCAGAGCCACATGACCAGTTCATCTCCAACAACTGCACGCTTTGAATGCCTAATGGGAAATGACTTGTCTATGTGCAGCACTCAGAAGCCTATTCTATAAATAACTCTTATTTGAACATATGCCTCTTCTTAAGAAAAATAGACAATTTTTCTATTAGGCCAAGGCTGAAATTATCTTTGCAAAGGTAAAATCATAAAACGCATTTGACTAAAAATTGTCTTTTTATACTGCCTGACGCTGCACTTAAATCCCAAGAAATCAATATTTGAATTTTATACACGTTTTACCAAAATAAAACTATTTCTTCGATGAAATGTTTTGTGATTTTTTGTGATGTGGTAGAAACCTTTTTGAAAATGTAATTTACTTATCACATTAAGCATTCTGATCAGCACTGTTACTTATAAAAGTTGTCTGACACATGTACTGTAATCGTCATACACTTCATCTTCATCATCTGCCCATTGGTCTTCAGGTAATATAGCACCCAGAATCTTCATTCGTTTCCACACTATCAAGGTATCTTTAAAGTTTAGAAATCATAAAATGTAAACAAAAACATATTTAACTACACAATTGAGATTTCAATTTGTTTAAGCAATACTTGACACATGTAACAACATGCAGATTTCTTCACAGAAACTAGACTTTCTTCTCTTGCCAGGAGCTACCTCCTTTTATTTTGTCTAAGATCAGCATGTTGCTAAGCTAACCGCTAAACACTAGCTGTGTCTCAATTTAGGCTGCATCCTTTAAAGGACACAGGCTACTAAGGATGTGTCGTTCTTAGCCTGCGTAGACCACTAAGGTCGAACTGAAATGAGACGGTCTGCGGAGGATTTCCTGTTTGCATCACCAGCTGTTCCCGCCCTGACACCTTGTGCCACAAAGAGCCATGCCCGTCGCCTAGCAACAGGTTGCTAGCCGACTAACTAACGAGACTTAACGATAGATAATTTGAAGTTTCAAGGCCCCTTTGGTTATTTTTAACATTTGTCTCGCAAGCTATTCGATTGAGTTGAAACCAAAAACTTTTACATTTCAAAGTGTATTCCTCGGCCACCATCTCATTCAAATTGCCAATGAATCTCAGAAAAAGTTGAGCCATGAAGGATGCACCTGATGGATCTGAAAGAGCCTTCTAAATGGAACAGCCTTTGACGCACACTGCTGTGACACAATCAACCTTCAAGTACATCCTTCGAATGATGCAGCCCTTTAAGTGGGATACAGCTACTGTGTAGCTTTCACAGCATTCTAAGCAGCTAGCTGTTCTGACATGATAACTGTTTTGTATGTCAGTCCTTTTACTTTAGCTGGCTCTAAGTGTGTTCAGTGGATTTATCACTGTACTGTAACACTTTCTACAGGGACTTGTTGATCTATCAATGGTAATACTTCCTTTTTCTGACTGTAGCTAATTTGATAGCCAGTTCTATACTGCACTAGGTCATTATTACAATACCTTTGTTTTAACACTCGTTCATTGTATGTCATCGTTCACAGTCACGAAGCAAATTTGATGTCAAATACTCTTTTCACATTTTCACAATTGTTTTCAGTGAGAACTTCAAAAGCACATCACGATCCTTCCCCTTTTATGGAGGTACGATAGCTTGCTACATGGTTGCCCTTCAATAAATAAACATCGCAGCCCAACATGTTGGGTTCATATTAAAGGTCAGAATGCAGATGGCGACAGGATTAGGAAGTATTTAACTCAGGGATATTACTCAGAGTCTTATGACTTAATTTCATATAGATGTGCGTACTTTGGTGGCAAATAAACAGGAAACAAAGCAGGTGTCACGAGGTACGGCACCTGGGGTAGCTGGATGGGGTCCCGGGCTGGGGAGCGATCGTGCGATCTTGGAAGAAGCTGCCTGCCTGGCGGGCTTGGTAAGTGGCTGGGCAGGCTGGCAAACAGAGTTACACAGGAAGGCAAAAAGGTTAAACTAGAGCTGGACTTGTGGCACATAAATAAACCATGTAGAACAATCCTGCAGGCTGACTGTCGGAGCAGGGTTCTTGTAGGAAGTGTTGATTGCTTGATGGCTGGCGGGTGTGCTGATTGAAGATCCAGGGCAGGTGTGCAGAGAGTGAAGGAGACGGAGGGCAAGGGGGGAGGGGAGAACAAAAACACACCAAGCACTCACTCACACTAAAAACACACTTACAGGCAGACAGATGTCACAGAGGACGTACTGCTACTAAAGGGCTGTACATGTTACATTTCAACACGTACCTTTTTACTGTTTTCTAAATTAAATGAAATTTCATCTAAAAATTGCTTTGAAGATATTTTAATGCATGTATCCAAACAAAATTACCTTATGTGAAAACACCTCAACATCCAGCTTCCTGTCCAAGTGCCTCTAGCTGAGTGTTCATCTTTCATGCACAAGTTCTCGTAAACTAAAGCAGCAGAGGGCGAGTGGAGCTTCCGGCGACACACGCTCATTCCGGGACCGTAGATCTTCTTTAAGCTGTTCCAACTTTTCGAGGTGAAAAGCTCTTAAATCACGCCAGCTGCCCGGGTGGCCCGCTCCGACTTCACATAACAGTTTACTCTGTCACTGCCCTGTAAATACAACCGAGCTGAACTGCTTCCTGTTCAGTCTGTTGTATTCATGACTCTCTCAGCGTGGCGTCACGATAAGAATGCATCTGTCTGCTGCACTGACAGTGATAGAAAATGCTGCTGTTTGAAACTCTGACTGAGATACAGGCTGCCCCGTGGGACAGGAGATGTGATGTGACAGATGGGTGTTTGTGTGTAAGACAACAGAAACCATGCCGATGTGATGGGAGAGTGAATGTTCTTTGCAGCCCTGTACAATCAGTTGGACACAAAGAGGCTGTGATACAGTTTTCCAGTTGCACCTTAGTGTGCCTAACAAGTAATGGGTACTTGTAATAGGTAAGGTAAGACCTAACCGCTTCTCATCCAGATCACCATGTGGCGGCTACTTACCCAAAAGAAACATGAATTTGAAGCAATTATTGATTTGAAAATGATGTTAGTGATTTAAAAATGATTATATCCCTTCCGCTAAAAAAATAGTTCCTTTGAATCTATGATTGGGATTGCTCCTATAAACAAACTGAACACTGAAGTCTAGTTAAAATCAGACTACAGCTGTTCTTAGCCACATTAAATTGAAGCTTTTTGTGATTGTTTAGTGGGACAAGGTAAACAGGATGGTATGAATAAGGGCAGTATCAGTTTATCTTCACTCATTAACCTGAGAGTTACACAGAGCTACATCAGGCTTCATCATCATGACTAGTTTTCCTCTTATTTCCGCAGTTCTGTTCTTATATGTGCCGGTATGTGCCCTCTCTCTCTCCCCCTCGCTCTCGCTCTCTCCAGCAGTCCGTCAGTGTACGTTTTAATGTGCGTTTAAATGTTATTTATTTCATAGTAATTGCCCGTTTTAAAACTCATTATGACTCACCATGAGAATTATTGTGGCCAGACTAAGGCACACCTGTGCAATAATCATGCTGTCTAATCAGCATCTTGATATGCCACACCTGTGAGATGGATGGATTATCTCGGCAAAGGAGAAGTGCTCACTAACACAGATTTAGACAAATTGGTGAACAATATTTGAGACAAATAGGCCTTTTGTGTACATAGAAAAAGTTTAAGATCTTTGAGTTCAGCTCATGAAAAATGGGAGCAAGTGTTTCGTTTATATTTTTGTTCAGTGTAAGTACAGTCCATTCATCAGTGGGGCTCAATTACTATTGTGTTCCCTCATTTGGTGATACATAGAGAATTAACAGACATTTATTTACATGAAAATCTTCGATATTATTACTTTAAAGCAAATGCAGGAGTTTAATTGTCCAATTTCTTTTTAATTTGACCATTTTTCTTTCACATCACGGTCCAGTAATGCCACCTGCAGCAGCTCCGTTCCTTTGAGTACAATATTTTTGTGTTTCCTGTTAAAAAAGTGCCAGTGCAGTGAAGAACCCTCAGTCTGCAACCAATAAATGAGAAATATTATCATCCTTGAACCCTCCACAGGTCACATGTTCCAGTAAATAGGTCTCCCTCTTGAAATCGACCGAGCTCTGTCAGCTTTTCATCTTAGCTGATTGTTACATACTGGTGTGTTTGGTGTCTCTGCCTGTGCAGCTTCTTCTCAGAGGAAACATTTAATATTTGGATGAAGGAAGAACAGGAATAGAGTAATATTCAAATGGTGCATATTAAAATGTTTTACACAATGAAGGTGCGTCGCTCAGATTTAATCACAGAAATCAAACACATACACACACACACACACACACACACACACACGTGCGCATAGGCCTGTCTGTTCTGACTTCCTCACCCTGCACGCTGCCAGGCCTTAGATCAGGGGCTAAGGCTCCAGCCTCCCATCCTGTTCCCTTGAGGTTAATTATGTTCACTTTACCAGCCGTGACTCACTTTCTATCTGCCTGAAAAGCTCACAGACTACTACAAGCCCCACATTGGCTGCTGTTAGCGCTAACAACTAGCCCCTCCGAGCGGTTTCTGTTCACACGTGATGTATCGCAGCCATGCCAAGGATGCTAATTAAAATGACTGACTGTGAACACGGCTGGATGTGAAGCAGGTATAGGAACCGTGAGGATGTTCTGTGCCGGTGTTTCAACTCAAACTGACAGACTCTCATGTTGCATGTTGTCTTCCTTTTGGTATCCAGTTAGTGTGTCGGAATGTGTTTGAGAGAGCGCACACACTGCCAGTTCTTCCCTGTGTTTATGAAGAAGTGAAGCTTTGAGATATAGAGCCATGTGTTTCGTTTTGTTTTGAACTTACAGAGTAAATGTTTTAAATCATCTGCATGGAACATTTAGTTTAAAATCATATTCTGAGTGATAATCTTTTGATGGAACTTTTTCTTCAAACACTGCTGTCCAATATGTACGCAAAAGACAAAAATACTCATGTTCTCAGCAGAAACACTGCATTGAAACATGTCATAAATTTGAAATCACCAATAAACCATTATACAGCTCATACCATGTAGAATAATATGCACTCCCATAGCACGGAAACTTACCTAATAACATCAACCTCTTTTGGCCCATGCACTGGGTATGACACTTGATAGTTACGACCACAACAAAGGAAATGTTTGGCTCACCATGTGACCAGTAACATATGAAGAAGGACACCATAACAAAGTACAAGTTTCAAAAAGATAAGGAATTTTTATTTTTACAAAGAAAAAAATGCCTTGATAATTACCAAAGCTATGGGAGTCTGGAGGTCTGGCCAAATAGAACAAAAGGAGTGAGGAAGTCTGGGCAAACCACGCAATTGGCCGTAGGACCCAGCTCTCCTCCCCAACCTAGTAAAAGTAATAAATAAACTAGAAATGAAGCTGCAAAAACTAGACAACCAGACATCAAAAGAAAAGGAAAAACCAAAGTAACTTAAGTTCTAAACTAACATGGTGTGCAGGCTTGCAGGATCAGAGAGTGACTGAGCTCCTGCTCCATCCTCATTTATATAGGAGGGGCAGGGCCAACAGCACCATTATGGAGATCTCAATCTTGGATCCCATCAGCTATAGTCTGACAATGATACAGCCTCTGGGCACACCAGTGAACGAGCCCGGGCATGTAGCCAGCGGTTGGCAATAAATTACTTCCTTTTCCACGTGCTGCATTGTTTACTTAAAAAAACTCAGTTTTTCCTGTGATTGACTTTAATTAACGGGTCTTAACTTTGCTGAAATTTCAAGATCATGATGCAGATTAGTAAAAAGTACAAATGAATCTTTGTCAGGTCTGTACTCATGCTCGTTTGTTGAATGGAGGTCGGATCGATCATTTCTGATGCATTCGAGGAAGTAGGGAAATCTAAACGTTGAACGGCTTTCGTGAC
Source organism: Semicossyphus pulcher (assembly GCF_022749685.1). Lineage (NCBI taxonomy): Eukaryota > Metazoa > Chordata > Actinopteri > Labriformes > Labridae > Semicossyphus > Semicossyphus pulcher. The sequence continues at coordinate 24,032,093 of NW_027211604.1, read as the reverse complement.
ACAGCGTCAAGGGAATTTATCTTAAGTTTAATTTTTGGATCTAGAACAGATTGTTAGCGGTTAGCATGCAGATGTCTGTTTATAGAGATTAATAAGAAGCTAAATCATCGTCAGATAGCCGCTGATTGAAGCCTGGATGGCGGATTACGTGCTCTCCACACGGACTGTTTTCCTGCTCACGCCGCAGCCTGCTGATACGAGATTGGTCAGTTTACTCGGACTACAAGCTGTCTACAACCAGAACACTTGACTTCCCAGAAATCCACATCCCTGCCTACAGAGTCTACAATTCTATGTAGAATCTGTAAATAGAGATTATGGAGATCTTAAACAAATGTCCATAATACCAATGCCATCTCATGGAAACGGCTAATTTTAATTTGTAAAACTGTGAATGCCAGACTACTTATTTAGGCATGGAATTGGTAAAGGACAAAATAGCAGGAAAATATATGCAGCACTGAGACATTCATGTGGATAAGATTTTTATGGTCACATCTGAATTTTAGGTTGAATCTGGAAAAATCACATCCCTGATTTCAGTATTTTTGCTATGTAGTGGTAGTTATCTTCATTACACACTTTTTTCCAACCATACCATGTCTGCTATTTCATTTGCAACCTCTCAATACCCAAGTACAGTGTGGCTCTAGCTGGTTAGAAAGCCTGAGACTGGGAGGACTGACGGCTAAGAGATAACTGTCAGTAAGGTCAGTTCAGCTGCTTCACACAATGTCTGCTGCTGGTAACTATGACAGTGACAGAGTGGCCCTTAAATTACTCTGACATCACATATAACATTGAATACAGTGTTTCTGCCACACAGTCATAATCAGTGTCATGGTTAATCGTGTTGCATGGCACTGTTAACAACCCATCAGGCCCTCATGTTTTCGTTTTTGACACAAAATTCATGACAGGTTTTGTTTATTTATGGATTCATCTTTTTTTCCCCTTTTCTTTCTTTTAAAACCCCTTTTTAATAAATCTGTTTTTTTGACATGTAAACAAAAAAATCAATAAGAAGTCATTTCAGAAAAAGGCAAGGTGTAAAGGTCAGCTTGGTTGTTGGACAGGTATTCATATTTGCCTTATCTGTAATCGCCGCTCTCATCTGCAACCATAAATGTAATGTTTTTGATTTTGAGGCATGTTTAATTTTAAAGGTTAACCACTTTATATTTGATAATTGTACGGCAATAAGAGGTAGTACCCTTTATATCTTCCTTTTCTTTTATCTTTCCTTAATATCCTAAGAGCCACAAAGTAATGCTGATCAATAAGAAAATGTAAACACTTTTTTTTTTTAATCTCAATACTCATTCTTTGAAAAACACAAAGGCTTAAAAGATAAAAGTGGTGTTTTTGCAAGTAAGAGCTCAAATCCGAGGAATAAATGGTGTAATATGAGAATAAAGAGTAGCAGTAGCTCCTTAACAACTTTAAATGTATGTGCAATTTTCAAGTACAATGTTACAATTTAATTTAGAAGACGCTTTTGTCCAAAGAGACGTACATCTGAGAGTTAATACAACACAAGCAACAAACCAGACAGGAGGGAACGAAGTCAGTAAGAGCCAACAAACAGCTTCAAGTGCGATCGGACAGGCAGTGCACACTGCATAGTTCATCATCGTCATCATCATGAAAATCCTAATCAACATAAACCACATCCTCGATGTCATCATCATCAACAGCATCAATATCATCAAGGTCAGAGGTGTTCATAAAGAGCTGGGTCTTTAGCTTCTTCTTAAAGGTCAAAGGGACTCTGCGGACCGAATGGAGTTTGGTAGCTCGTTCCACCACCTGGGGACGACTGAGGAGAAGAGTCTAGTGAGAGAGTTAGTCATTGGCAGAGCGTAGTGGGCGAGACGGAGTGTAGACCTGGATGAGGGCATTCAGGTAGGCAGGAGACATTTTTGTTGCTGTTTTGTAAGCGAGCAACAGGGTTTTGAATTTGATGCGAGCAGTGACTGGGGGCCAGTGGAGGGATATGAGCAGTGCAGTGACATAGTGCTGTTTTGGGTTGACTGAAGACCAGTCGCGCTGCTGCGTTCTGGATCATCTGCAGAGGTTTGAATGTGCATGCAGGGAGGCCTGCCAGTAGGGAGTTGCAGGAATCAATGCGTGATATCACAAGAGCCTGTACCAGCAGTTGTTGCATGCGCTGAAAGGTAGGGTCTGATCTTCCTGATGTTGTACAGGGCAAATCGACATGACTTCCTAATCATTATTTCTTGCTGGAAGTATTAAGCCAAAATACATAATCACAAATTCAGTCTGACTGTGTGCAGACTGCTCTGTCCAACTGAGGAACCTGCATTGATATTTAGGTATTTTTTACAGGAAGGACAAATAAACATATTTTATGGAAATTAAGTGTCATGTACTTCACCTCTTAGCGATATACAGCATACAGTTCACAATAAGTCCATAGAAACTTCTCTTGCAGAATAATCCAATTCAGCACTGCCTCTTTGCAGGCTCAGTGTGTTCCAAACACTCTTATATTTGCAAGCATATACAGTATATTTAAATTGCTATTTTTTTATAGTGAAGTTTTGCAGAAAATGTATTATCTCAGTCTTACAGCTGGCTGCGAAACCACAGAAACACCAGCCTGTGACACAGCTGTCCATTACAGTAAACTTGGAGGAGAAAGTCTTACAATCATTATAAAGGACAACCAGACTAGTCGTCAGTATGTTTCAGCATGACTTCCTGTCTCACGCCAATGAAGTTCATATGAGAAGGCTACATTTCACTGTGCATGCAGGGGAATTGTTTACTTTATTTACATACAGTGAATCTGAAATATTTATTTGTTGAACTTATCTTTAGTGTATCCTTGTGAGTTTGTTTACTAAGGCACATACTTTATGTCTTATTTATTGGATGACTGCGGCTCATATCATTCACTGCATGTCAGACACACAACAACTCGCATTTCTCATTTTAATCCGCAGTGTACATCTTACAGCTCTGACTGATCTACAAACACAGGAGAATAAAATGTAGGAAAAGGTGAAATTCAAGCTGGGTGTTTACATTTAGATTCATATTGTAATAACAAAATATATAACCAAGATATTGCCTTTAAAGCCCCTGTAAACCCCAATCCACAAAATCCTTCTAGCTGTGTAATTTAGGGTTGTATGAACATACTAGTAAGCATCTTAAAAGTTTTAGAAATTAGTTTAAATCCAAACTCGAGTTATTGCCATTCTTTCTTTGTTAACTTCCCTCACGCTGGGGTTAAATTGGGCGTGGTTATGTATGATATTTATCACATCATAAATGTCCATGAACCAATCAAACACAGTTGTCCCGCCCTCACAGGTGCAATAACACTGGCTTGCGATCAATCTTCCTCTCTGAGTCTGAGCTAACTGTGTCCACCTACTCTAAACGTCTCTGCACATACCTTTCGCAATTACCTAACGATCCCTTTTTCCCCATCATGCCTGTGTGTGCTGTCCCCGGGTGCACATCTAGCATTTGAGATGACAACGTGTCATTCTTTTATTTTGTAAATTCGGCAGACTTGGAGAAGCAGCAGTGTTTCCGCCACATACATTTAGTGAATTGTTGCAGCCGCTGCTTCAGAAGTTGTAATTAAACGAGTCTTTCCAATTCCAATCAACGATCGTCCATCCTCTCCTCATTGAGGAAGACCACTAAAACAGTGAACTCGTGAAGTCTTGGCAACCACATAAACAACAGCGGAACCAGTTTACTTCTAAGGGCAAAAGAGGGTCCGCTCCGCATCGCTGACATCGGCATACATACGCAGTTCTAATACGCAATGTAAGCAATCCACGTGCCTCTATCAGCTGTGTGCTCAGTATCAAACTTTCAGCTCCCTGGCGATCTCCCTCCAGCAAGCTGCACAATATTATACTGACATGAGGAGATATTGTCTGTCTAACTCCGTACGTCCCTACTGTAAATGATTTATATGATGATAATGCAATTGATTGTTTATAAAGCTTATAAAAGGTGATGTCATTTGGTAACGTTTTGATTGCTACATCATTAATAACGCCCCTTGTGCACACAGCAGACAGAGAGACGGGATTGATATATGAGATTAATTTAAATCAATTGAAGCCTGTAATTAATTTGATTCATTTTTTTAATCACCTGACAGCAATAGTTTTGATATGATGTGCACATGCGCACATACCTGGGTGGTACAACAAACCCTCTACCCTGCTGCTGAAAGTCCTAGAGGAAACACTGCTTTCCCATGCGCCATTGTTGTGTTGACAGTTGCCATGAGAACTCGGACAGGCGGCGGCAGGTGTCAATCAACATGGGATCTGCCACGCCTACACAGTCCTGAGAAATGGTCTGAACAGCCAAATGAGCTGTTTTTCAAGAAGATTTTCTAGTGGTTCTGAACGTTTATTTTCACTCAGATTTTTGTGAATGCTTTATGACACACTCAACTCTGATATCATATATATATATAGCATTTTTGCTATTTCAAGCCGAGTTTCCAGGGCCTTTAAAAATACCTCAACATTTTGGGAAATGACAAACAGATATGTCAAAGACAACAAGGTTCTGGCAAAAGAACAAGACAATTGGTGTTTGTTGGGGGAGTTACAGTATTTGCTAGAACTATTTCTTCATGAACTACAGTTTATTCATCATCTTTTTGCAGCATCTCTCATGTCAGTGTGGGTTCCCACATTCCAAAAGTTTGGCCTGTGTTTGTCTGTTTCAGGGGTTGAAACAAATGAGATACATGTAGTTGGCTTTAGAGGCGGTGGTAGGTGTATATTTTTGTATTGAAGAGATCTAAGCTGGCAGATAACCCTTCTTCCTGTCTTTATAGAAAGCTAAGCTAAACCTGGAATCTAGCTAATGCACAGTGTTGATATTAATAACTTCTAATAAATCAAATGAACAGGTTTGTGGCATGAGCAGGACATATGTGTAGATACACTGTACATTAAATAACTGCATGAGGACTTTGATAACATCCTTCGAAATGTAAAAAAATAATTGCAACATACATACTCATCTTTTAACCAATCTTACATCTCCAGTGTAAATCCAAGACAACTTTATTTGGCATACTGTATATTGAAATGTGCTAAAAATCCCACCAGTGAGTGCCATCCAAAGATAACAGTTTTAACCTGAGAAACTTGGGTTGAAATATTGGGAAATATAACCAAACAACTACTGCACTATATTTGGGATTTCTGGGTAAATAAAAACTATTTGAAAAGTATAAAGAAAAGAACAGTATACAATAAAATGAACACCCCGAATTAGACACAATTAAGCAAACAACACTGAAGGTTTAAAATCCTTTAGATGCAGAATTGATTACACAAATTATGACATTGCCAAGTTTAAATGAAGATGGCTTTATGACGTTCTAGTGCACAGTGGAATTGAAACTGTATTCTTTATGGTGGTTCTAAAGGGAAGGACAACTGGTCCAAAAGCTTCAGGCTATATTCTCTCTGAACCACAAATATCCAACAAAAATCCAATAGGGATAGACCAGGATTATCGGCCGGGCCGATTATTGGCGCCGATATTCGGCATTTCGATGCATATCGGCATCGGGCTTTCTTTTTTTTTTTTTTTTTTTCAATCTGACGGCCGATAAGAGATCAATTTAAAACTGGGTTATTTCGGCTCTGATGCAGCCGCGCCTCTCTGTCTGCAGTCACTACTCTGTCTCCAGCATTGTCCCACCCACAGCACTGATTGGTTACACACAGAGCCATGGCATGGGTAACAGCCAATCAGCAGTGAAAGCTGTGCATGCAGAGTGCTCACACACACGGCGGAGAGGAGAAAAAGTTCATTTCTTTACAAATTTTGTTTGCACTTTGTTTTATTTACTTTATAAAACTTCAGGAAGTTATTTATTTATTTATTTAAATTTTTAGTTAACTTTATAAGAGATGCTGCTGACCCTGGGAACTCCCTGCGCTTGCTTAATAAACATATGCTTAAAGGCATTTAAACAAAGTTAAGTGTTGGAGTTTGTATTATTCAAAATGTTGACGCCAATATTTTCACTTTTACTGCAAATGAATATCGGCTCCAAATATCAGTTATCGGTCTCCTTGACTACTAATAATCGCTATCGGTATCGGCCCTGAAAAAACCATATCGGTCTATCTCTAAAAACCAACAACTAATTTTTCAGATAACCTGACCTACATTGTGGTAGAAATGGAAGTGAACTTCCAACACAACTAGGTCTTCTACTGGAAAGTTTGGACTTCATAGAGAGCATAGGTCTGATATGGTTTTAATAGGAGGATATCCAGGGCCATTTTTAGACAGGCCTGCCTAAAAGTGTTCAGAAATAGTTTTGTCAAGAAAGGAAGAATATAGCAAGAGATAGAGATACTAACCTTGGCCTGTCTGTCACCCCCGAGGAGCTGACCAGTTTGTGTAAATAGTAGATATCCTGTTTTGAAAAGTTAGAGAAACGTTCAGACACAACCCGACAAATCTGTCAAGGGAAGGTTGTCAGAATTCTGACAGAATAAACTGGCCCTCAAGAGAAAAATTGTGTCTTTCTACGTCCACTTGAATTTCCAACTACTCGCAAACCAAAATGATCAGTGACACAACAGAAACAAGGGAGCTACATTACTTTTCAACACATTTTCTACAACCCTCTTGTGACCATTTCCTGAGATTGAATGTTAAGGATCGTGACCCGTTGTGGTGGCCAGCATATGAATGAGTACTTTGTCAACACTAAATCTACAAGCTAAACTGAGTTTACTGAATAATCATGTTCACTGACTGCATCGGAGCTCCCTCTTTGATTGAAAGTGCATTTAATGTCAATTCAGCTGAGAATCTAACTTCCCAGTTAAAAGCTTACTGGTTGACTGCTAATGCCATAGATAGAATCACAACGTCATAAATCTTCTGCAGATATGGCTGCTGAGCCATTAACAGCAGGGCTGTTTAATGCTAAACTGTGCACTGGGATGAAAGTAGTAAATGATTCATAATTTTCACGTTAAGTTAACTGGACTTGTGTCTGACTAGAAAAACTTGTTGGGAAGTCGAGTCTCGTAGATTTTAATGCGTCTTGGCAGTTATTTTAATAGTACTATTCCATAAAGTAGATTTTCATTGTATGCCTTGGGGCATGTGTGCTTGATTAACAGCTTCGGCAGCTCATTTGTACCTCCTTATAGCCTTACTCAGGCTACAGTTTGGTTAGCCAAATTTGGATGGTTCCCTTGGGGCAACAGAACCAAAAAAATCATGGTGGGGAGAGATGATCACAAAATTCTCTAAGAAAGCTACTACATGGGTCACGGTGATGTTCAAAATGGTCCCAAGGTAGTTTTGACTCAGATCCCAGGACACACCAATGACAGCCAACTCTCGCCTACTAAGATAAGGATTCAGGTGTGCAGATGGTGCAATCCAAACTGATTCTCTCCCTTGTTGCAGGAAAATGCTGGTTTCCAGCAGGTTATGTAAATTATACCCATGATGCGTCTGACTGTCAGATCATAATATAACTTTACGTCCTCAGCCGTGAAGAACAACTCTGGTGGGACCATAAATTATTGGCCTATGTCTGCTTGCGTTTGCTATTCCCAAGCATGCAATAACAACTCTTTCTTGTGCCTACTCACTAATAAATCTCCATGACTTGTTAACCATCGCACAGGAGGCCACTTTGATACACAGAGGTCCTATCTGCTGCTAAGTGCATTGTACCAAAGTGAGGTTACCTTTTGCAGGTTATGTGTGAGAACTGCTTTCCTGCAAAGATAGAATATGCAATGCCAGCCTTTTGGTTCAGGTTTTAGAGTGAAGGCTGTGCATCATAAGCTCATTTAGAATCCTAATATTGTTGCAGAAGGTCTCCATGTTGGTTAGAGTCCTTGTTTTGTTAGACTTTTACAATCATAATCTGGTAACTGTGGCTGTGGCAGGCCTGTAATGAACCTTTCCAATCTTTTTATTTGGCTGCATGAAATGATTGGATGGTCCAACTGCCTGTCTACCTTCCTACATGCGGGCACTCAATGCACATGCCTAAAGTCTTACACAATGCTTGGTAGTCATATAGCTAATGCTAGCAAGCTAGTTGCACAAGAATGGCAGAGAAACTTGGTTGGATACAGTGAGCTATTACAACAGTTGCACTGCATAAATCCCCCAAGTCTCTTTGTGAATTTGTCTTCCAGCTGTTGTCTGACAGGGCTTGGATGTTTGGGTTGGATACTTGAAAAATCTAGCATACTCTAGCTTTAAGGCCATTCTAGTCACAACCTTAAACGAGACTATAGAACATTTTGAAACTAGTCTTTCTTGCTGGCGTTTCTTCAAAACATTGTTGATTCCTGCCTTCACAAGCCTGAAGCACTGTCCCTCGAGGTTTCTGACTTCAGATCTACTTTTACTTCGCCCTCCAGACCCCGTTTGTCAGAGCTATTGTCTGTCTTCACACTAACAAGGATTCTCACATGGTGCTAGCTGTGGTTTGCGCACTCCTTGCTGGACCTCATCCAACTGACCCGACTGACCTGTCAAGTATTGATCAATTCTCGGTCCTTGCATCCTTCTGTCTAAAGTCTCTTCTTAACCCAAGTTGTGTTTTGAGCCCGAGGAGGCAACACCACCAGAGGCAAGGTCAAGTGCTGGTCTGGAGTTGGAGTGAGGTTGATGGCAGGCCTCGATTGTGTTTTAGCCTTTGGATTCAAAGGACGCTGATCTCCCCGTTAGTGTATAGAACGTAAAATATTTCAGATTTATAGATATTCAGGAATAATAAATGGAATATTTTAAAATGGCATGCCTGTTGGGATAGGAATTTGACATTAGAATTAATTGGGTATATGTACAGCATTCAGGGCTGAAGTGTGGCAATGAGAGTAGGGTAGCCGGTAAACGCTCATGTCTGGGACTGTAGCAGAATCATCCAAATGAAAAAATACATTCTTTCACTTGTGATGCTTTTACATGACTTTTTATCTGTAATATTGTTTTGCATATAATTTGTTACCCCATAAAATCCGAGAGTGGCACAGCCAAATGTGTTTGCCACAAAGTAGGCCGTGCTGGAAGATTCTTGCACTCTGGGTAGCTCACAGGACAATATGCTAATCCAGTTAACTCAAGGGAACACGCTGGATTTGCACCATCTACTCTCTTCTCACAGCTTACTGAAAACCATGCAGCATATCTTTTGTAGAGAAGTTCATACCCCAGCAGAGCAGGGACTGACATGGCTTATAATACAGCTTTCAGTCAGTTCCTCAGTTTCGAGACTCTTGTTTTTGTTCGTTCAGAGGTCAGCGCTGTCGAGACAATCGCTCAACAGTCAAATCCATATGTCAAGGTTCACTAGTGTCCCAGTAAACGACAAAACTCCATGCAGATTTGCTTGCCTTGGTGAATTAATCATTGACCTTGTATTACATGTTATTGGACTAACATTAAACTAACATTTTCTGTTGTCGGAGACGCTCTCTGTATACTTTATTTCCCATAGTTTTCCAGTGAATTAAGGGAGGTTAACAGATGTTTTGGATGTGCTTAATGAGGGTGTTACACTCAAACACATTGGATTGGTGAGTCAGGTTAAATTGTTGGCTTCTTTCCAACCTTGACTGTCTGAATGCCCTCCCTTTAAATTAGATAATAGACTAATTGGTATTGCTGCAGCTAGGTTATGTCAAATATCTTAATCACAAACATCGTGAGCTGGATTGTTTTTAACACATTCCACATTCACATGGATGTAGGCAGATGGTACATTTCAAACTGGATTTCCTTTAAGTGGACAAAAACTGTGGTGAATTAGGTGAGGCGGATAGACAAATCTGGCAACAGTAGTTCCGTGTAAAAATGTTAACTTTTAGCCCCACTCTGCGACAAAATTTACAATTAGACTTTACATAGCTCTCTCACACTTGGAAAAGAAACAAAAACATGGTTTAGACATCAAGAAGCAAAGATAATTATTCCATCCTACCATTCTTTCAGAGCATCCGTTCCTTTTTCCTGTGTCACCCTGTCATGACCTGGCTCAGAAGTCACAACAAAGAAGGGAGACCGCACCATGCCAAACGTTTAAACAAATCTTTATTCATTCAAATCAAACCAAATCAAACCAAATTAAGTATCCAACATAAAAGATGGAGCTTTATTTCACAGATTAAATCAAATTAGGCCAAATTAGATATTTACAATATGAGGTGTGGAAATCAGTAATCAGTAATGTATGATGTGCATGAGTGGAGAATGTGTATGTGGACAAGTGTTGTATAATGCAAACATAACAAAAAGTAAACTCAAACCAACATCACCAAACACATGTGCCTGTGGAGAGGGCCAGAGAAGAGAGAGGGAAAGGCTTCCTGCTGGAGCTTCAGTAACCTCAGCACACTGGGCCCAGGTGAGCTGAGTTACTCTGATTAGTTACCTGCAAAGGCACACCTTCAGAATGACACAGAAAACACATAATGACACAGGGACATCACAAACCCAGAAGTAGTTTTCCATTTCAATGTTTTAAGTGTTCAACTGGAAAAGATCTGTGGCTGGCTGGATTTAAAACACAATTTTCTTGTTAGCATCACTTTAATAACTGAATCTGGATCATCTTGTTGCAGTAATCTGGGAAGCCAACATTTTTTAACTGAAAATAAAATTTGATGAACCTCTCAGTCTTACTGGCGTAGCTAAGAGATTTAAATTCTGTCGATTTCAGCCTCTGTGTTTGGTAATATTTTCTCTGTCCAATGGTGAAAGGCTCTAATTATGTCAACAGAGGACTTCTTTTTTTTCCATTCTCCGCAGTATTCTCAGCTGTGTGCTGGACCACAACATTGAAACATTGGTGTCTGTTGGCATCAAAGTCATACCAGCAATTGTTATTGTGATATATTTCTTGTTATAGTGGAACATCAGTGTGTCTTGTTCAAGAGTTAACTCTTCAATACACACGTAGAGAGCCTGACACACCTGTGATTCATCCATTCTTCAGTCCTCCCCGCTGCCTGTCTCAGCAGCTGCACCTGGTGTAATTACTACCTAAATTGTGCTTCTGTATCTGTTCAAATTTCCCCTGCTTTATTCAGACCTGACTTTCATGCCAGAGCAACAACTTCAACTACATGCACACACAGAGGGCCGTAATACATTGTACATTTTATATTTTGTACAGCATTTTAGTGATGTATTGCACACTGAATCATGAGTTTTTGTCATGAGTTTCTAGTTTAATTCTGGTTTTGTCTTGTATTTTGGTGTTCAGTTATAATTTCTTGTTTTACCTTGTCACTTTGTCTCCCTGTCATGACTTCTCATTCTTTAGTTTTGTGTTTAGTGTATTCCATGTACAAGTATTCCAGTAGTAGTATTTCACTTGTGTCTCTTTGGTTAGATCATTTCCTGTTTTACTTTGTCACCTTGTCTCTCGTGTTGGTCCACTTTCTGCCTTTGTGTTTTCTGCTTGTTTGATTATGTGCCCTGATTGTTTTCACCTGCCCCTTGATTGTCTCACCTGTGTCTGATTAGCCTCACCTCCTAAGTTTATTTAGTCTTTGTGCTCCCCTGTCTCGTTGCCTCTTCATTGTCGTCCTTCTTGTGGAGTTTGATCTATGTCTGTGATTTTGTTCCGCGTACTACTTTGGATATTCTTTGTGCTTCCCCTGATTTCCTCGTGTCCCTTGGATTACCTGTTCCTGGTTTTGTTTGTAAGTTTTTTGCTCTGTCTTTTGATTTTCCTTTTTGTCTTTTGTTGGAGTTAGATTTTGTTTGTGCATTTTTGTCTTTTATTTAATTAAATCCGTATCTAAGTCTGCTTCTGAGTCCTCACCTTTTGTTTAAATTGAAACCTTGACAGTTTTGTTTTTTGGCCTTCCATTGACAATGAACCATTGGTACGAGCATCATGGGAACACCATTTGGAGACAGTATTTCCATTCCAGGGAAAACATGGGTGCGTTTACTACTTTTTTGTAATCAATGTTTTAATATGAGGTCAGGTCAAATATCCTAGTTTTGTCAAACTGGTAGTTGGATATATCCAGTGACGTTTTTTAAAAGGAAATTCAAGTTGAGCATGCCTAGAGATTAAACTTTAGTAACGGTAATTATTAACTTAACTAGGATTAGCCCTATGATGAAACTCAGGTATGATGACACAGCCCATATTCCTCCCAGGAGCCGGGGGCTTAACCAGGCTCATATTTTTGCTTTTGAGATTAAACTCAAAACAATGATGAGAATTTGAAGTGGAATAGGATCTTATTTCAAAATTCTTGCCTCTTCATATTCATTACATTGGCAAATCTTAAGAGGTGCCACATTAATTATGTTGTAAAAGTCATCTCAGTTTTAATACTGAAATGGAAGCACTTCAACCATATTTTAAATATTAAACTAATTAAATATAATTCAGTGGCTGTTTTAATGTGCATTAGCTTTATCCCTAACATGATGCTGACTTCACATGAATTCATGTTGATTAAACTGAATGTGTTAGTTTAAAAAATAAAAAATCCAATAACTTACGGCGTCTTATTTGAGTTAAATATTGCACATTTCTGTTGAGTTTAATTGTTGGATTTTAAGTGCAAGATGGTACAGATGTCACAGTTTGCCTCTCACTCTCTCCCCCAGTCCTCTGCATTAGTAGCTCTCTGTCCCCGTCTCCAGCCCTTTCTCAATGCCTGTACTTTCCTCCTTCTCCCCATCTTTGAACCGTCCACCAGATGCTCTCAGACTTTTCCACCATACTTCCTCATTTAGCTGCTCACCTGCTCTATTCCCTCTTCAGCCTCACTTCAAACCGGACCTATTTCTTTGTTCATTTGCCAGTTCATCCTGGTTGCCATGTGCCCAGTTGCTTTGTTCCTGTTTTGCCTTATGGTATTTTTGCCTTTGAGCCTGAAGCTGCCTGCCTGTCTGCTTACCTCTCTGCCCCAACCTGTTGCCAGCTGATGTTTCTGTACCCGCCTGTAAACCTTATACTTAAATAACTCCTACACCCTGTTCCCACTATCATGCAGTAGATAACAATTACAGATCCACTTGTTGCATAGGGTTTAATTTCTCTCCTTGCATGTACCCTTGATAATACAACAACGTCTTTTAAAAGAGCCACTTCCTGTTGCATTTGTGGAGGAAGATCTGGCCTAAAAAACAGGAGATGCAAACCTAAGTCATACCGTATATCCATTTCCATCAGGCAAGAAGAAGGGCACTCATGAGTGTAGTAAAAGAAGAGTGCATCTCTATCAGCACAGTAATGAAAGAGTGGAGAAGCTATCGTGGAGGAGAGGAAGGGATTCATCAGAGGGGAAAGGAGATGGAGGCCCGCCAGGCTGAAAAAACAGCAATCCCAGAAAATCCTTTTCACAAAAATCCCAGAAAGCCGCTTAAGTTCTACATATTTGCAATGTAGCGTTTTCGATGTAATGGCCTGTCAGCTACTGACAGAGTAAGTAAGGAATGCAAGTACATAATGAAGGGATACATAAATGCAAATAATTCCATTATTCATACGCGAGTAAACGATGAGACGGATTGAGTTGTCACAATTTGACATGGAAAATAATTACAGTAAGACTAAGATATTAGGGTATTAAATAACAGAATGTGTTTGCTGAGCTTCTTCAAATGCCACTGAAGAGGTGGAAACATACTGATGTGCACATGGAGAGTGACAGGAGGGGGGTTGTCAACAGGGAACCCTTTTGCTAGACTAGAATTCTGGATGATTCTGAAAAATCTGACATTTGTTCAGAACATGGCGACAAAGAACAGGATTTAAAGGAAGTAGTGATGAAGCTAGTGTTATAAAGCTAACCTTATTTGTATGTCTGGGTTAGGGCTAGTAATGTGACTCATCCAGTGACTTGCATAGATGTAATGCTGCGTTCCAGATAACTTGGAAGTCGAGTTTTTCTGACCTCCGACTAGAAAAATTGCTCTGAAACTTGTTCCTACTTGTGAACTCGGAGCAGATTCATCTACACCAACTTCATGAGAATCAGAAGTCTGACATCACACAACAATGGCCGCACCCATGGAGAGGCACATCGTTAATGGTAATCAACTGAAAATTCTAAGCTTAATCTGAAAGGCAACTAGACGTGGTTGAAGTTCTTGAAAACGCTTCACCTCTCATCCGAAAGGCTTCTTCAGTTTTAAACTGACTGGTGGCAGAGCTGGAAATATATATTTCTAATGTAATAATAATTGGCTGCATTTAATTGAAACAACTATCATCAAGTAACAAATGTTCTGCATGAAAATGTTTATAAGAAATGTCGCTAATGTGAAAGGTAGCCGGTTACTATAAATAATCTCTGAAAGAGGAAACGTTACTGTCACAGTCGGCCATGTTTTTTTATTTACCTTTGGCGTCATGCACCTGGAACTCTGAGGTCGGAAGTCAGAAATTTCTACTGGTAAGATCTCGAGTTCCCAGTTGTGTGGAACGCAGCGTAAGATGCTATTCACCTAACTACCCACCTCCAAATGTTTAGTTTTTACCTTGCTAAACAAAAGAATTTCCTTAATCTGTCTTTGGCACGGAAAGTACAGAATATAGTGATGTATCTAGTTAGGTGTGGAATATTCCAAAATGGACATCACTACTGTCACGATTCAGGTTTTAAACAAAATGTTGAGGACCCAGATGCAGACTTAGAGATGATTTAATTAACAAAACAAAAGGCAAAATCCAAAATGGGAGAGCAAGTAAAACAGAAAATAAAAGGCAAACTCCAAAACGCTTACTGAGGGGAGGCACGAAAATAATGCAGTCAAGAAACATGAGTAACAAATTCGCAGGAGGAAGGATGACAAAAATCCACAGGTAACAACATAAAATCCATGGGTAACACGACAATGAACTGGCCCAGAAGGGTAGGAACACAGAGATACACACAGGGTAATCAGGGACAGGTGAGACTAATTAACACAGGTGAACACAATGAGGGCAGGGCACACAATCTGAGAAGCGGGAAACAGAACAAAGGAGGGAAGTAAAACAAGACATGACATACAAGGGGCGAGAACTACAAAATAAAACAGGAAACACTTGAAACCAGACGCAGGACTACAAAGTAAAACAGGAAATTCTCTACAAGAAATGCACAACTAAACCAAACTAAACCAACACAGGAACACTACACACTAAATACAAAACTAAACAACAAGAACTCAAGACAAGAAGAGACAAAGTGACAAAGGAAAACAGGAAATAATATCTAAACACCAAAATACAAATACAACATAACTAAACTAGAATGACTCATGACAACTAGGCTACAGGATTAGAAAAAAAGGTCTGTGACCAAGTCTTGCTCAAGGAGAAGTCTCGTGCTGAGATCTCGCACGAGACCGTAGTTGTTGCAGGAAGAAGGAGAGATAAAAGATAGTTTGTTTGGCATTCTATTTTCATAGGACAGTGAAGAGTGACAGGAAATATGGGGAAGAGAGAGTGGGGATTGACATGCACAAGTCGGACTCAAACGGGGCTGATGCATCGAGGAACTTGCCTCTGTACATGGGTTCCCCAAAAGGACGGGTCTTTGAGAATCCTGTCAGTGGTAAATCATGGAATATTTTTTTACAGTCTGTCGGTCAAAAAAGTCAGAATTTACCACCTTAATATTTCTCCTGGCAAACTATTATAAAATTAATGTTTTCTTAAATGTGATCAGCCAATCTATCTGCATTTTTCTTACAAGATTTGATCCTGAAATACAACAACATGCATAATGTGAAGTGCAACCTGTTATATGTTGTTACTCGTGGATCTTGACTATAGATACATTTCCTTTTATAACTATTCCAAGTATGAACTTATGAGCAGCTGCTGCAGGCTGCTGATCTCTAAACACTGCTTCACTTTGTATGCCAGCGGTGAAATGCAGCCTGTCTGCTTCAGAGAGTGTTGAGAACTTTTGAAAGACCACGGTCTGTAATCTGTGAGGATGATTAATAAATAGGAATGAAAATGTCACAACAAACAAGCCTCGGAAGTGGAAAGTATCCCATGCAGTGCTTTACATCTTCTGTGCTGCAATAATAACAAGGGAAGTGGTCTATGAAGGTGAGGCTTAGAGATCTTAGAGGGATGTGAGTATTAAATGCAGAGCTGGGGATCCTGCTGCTTTGGACTGAGTTGGTGTAAACAAGCTGCAGAGACAGGTGTGTTTCAGAGAGAGCAAAAATACAGCATTTCTCAGCAATGGTAAGTCCTAATGCTATGGTGTTGATGTTTCATTCAATGGACTGCAAAAAGTAATGTCATTCTTAAAAAATCAACTTCACTGGACTGTTGGGAAAAAGTTTCATACATATATTTTAAATCTTACTGACCAATAAACTCATTCTCATCTTAGGTTGTCATATACTGACACTTTGTCACATCCCTTTGGCCTCCAGTTCAGACACACGGGGTGTCCTTTGGTTTCTCATGTAGACTCACAAAGTAACTCTTAGTGTTGTCAAAACACAAATGGAAACCATGTGTTTAAATTCAGTCTAAGACATGGATCATTGAGTATTTAATATAGCACTAAATCATAACAAACCTGTATTCTTTGTTGTATTTTTAACAGAGACCCAACATGATTCCACTGTTGTTAAAAAATAACAACTACATGTAACCAAGCTGCATCCTTCCAAAGATGTATTTGAAGGCGGATTACATCACAGCAGTGCATTGACGGCTGTCCCATTTCGAAGGCTGCTTCAGATGCCGCCGACAAATGTGTCCTAAACTTTTAAATGTTCAAGTTTTTGGTTTCAACTCAGTCGAATAGCTAGTGATACAAACGTGATTAGTTATGATAGGGAGTTAGCCCGCTAGCTACCTGTTGCTAGGCAACATGAGGTGCATTTGGTAGCGCAAGGATTAGGGCGGGAAACGCTGATGATGCAAACAGGAAATCCTCTGTAGACCAGACCTTCACATTTCAGTTCGGCCTTAACAGTCTACAGACTACGAATGACTCATCCTCCGTTGACCGTGTCCTTCGAAGGCTGCTGCCCCTGAATTGAAACACTGCTTATGATGAGGAAAACTTCTTGGGGAAGGTTTCAACAATTTACCTTAACCCCGGTCTGCTGGGAGAAGTCCCAATGTGGTTTTGCCCATCCATAGCGCCACCCATAAACCCAACTAAGCAATGTCTTTCTACTACAATGCCAGGGGCTGTTTCTCTGAGTGTTTAATATTGCTACATATTTGGTTAAGATCTTGGTTTGTCTCATGCAGTTTGTCTCGTGCAATTTAAAGCTCGGATGGCTACTTTAATCTATCTAGGTTCTGAGGAGTAAATATGAGAAAAGAAAGTTTAAGTACAGTATTTAACTTAAGCTGGCAAGATGCTCTGATATTAGCTTTATTAGCATGTGCTGCTACTTATACTGTATTGAATTTAAGCTGGCAAGACGCCATGCTGTTAGCTTTACAAGCACATGCTACTTCAAGTCACCGGAGCTTCCAGATTAAGAAAAATAAATCCTAACAAAACAATTCTATAATCCTCGGTTCAGGGTCTGTTCAACATTATGTGTAATACCCGAATGGATCCAGGAAGACCCGTGATTAAAAAGTGTTCTTGATTAAAGTGCTGTGTGTGTCTGTGTATTTTAACTTGCAACAATGTAAATAATAAAGAAATAAAGTGGGAAAAAACATAAGAAAGAGCAACGAGTTGAGTGATGTGTCACGTGACTGCAGGTTCAGAGAAAAGTTGAAGCCAAAGCCGGTAATGATGGATACCTTCCTCGTTGATGTGGACAAAGACTAGAAGAAAGTAAGCGCAGTTACGTGTAACACGCAGGCATGGATAGGCAATCTGGCGTTCTGGGCAATGCCCGGTGGGCTGACGCAAATTTTCGGGCCGGCCCGGGGCTGTCATAATTTAACCAAAAAAGTATATTATAAATCATTTTTATCGGCAGCGACGGCCCATTGGTTGATTTTCTTGAAGGACATTGGGCTAATCTAATGAAATCTCTCAGCCCTCCTCGGCCGATCAATTCGGCAAATGATTGCCGAATTGATGAGTCTGTTGCATTTAACTGCAGAGTAGAGTTGCTGACCTCTGAGTGCCATATATCGCTTCAAAGTCCACTTCTCAGGAGCTAAAGAAAAAACAACCGAGTCCTCTCTTCAGTTTAAAAAACGTGGAGTTAAATGGTTCGTTAGCTCAAGAAGGAGGAGAGATTTCTCAGCATGTGACCGAAAAGTTAATCATATAAATCAAAATTAACACATCTGGAGATCAGTAATTAAAGGTAGGGGGAAACTAATCTGTAAAGTATCTCATACTGTCAGACAGATGTAGTGGAGTTAAAAGTACAATATTAACCTCTCAGATGTTTTGCACTTAAAGTAATGATGTATTTTGTGTGGCTACATTGGGCGGCTGTGGCTTAGTGGTAGGGTCGGTCGTCTTTCAATCGGAAGGTCGGAGGTTCGATCCCCAGCTCCCTCAGGCTACATGTGGAAGTGTCCTTGGGCAAGACACTGAACCCCAAAATGCTCCCCGTGGCATAGGCAATGGGTATGAATGTGATAACTGATTGATAGTTGGCACTTTACGTAGCAGCCTCTGCCATCAGTGTATGACTGTGTGTGTGTGTGTGTGTGTGTGTGTGTGAATGGGTGAATGTGATATGTAGTGTTAAAGCAGCTTTGAGTGGTCGCAAAGACTAGAAAAGCGCTATATAAGTCAATTTACCATTTACCATATGTACCATTATAAAGTGAATTTAAGATGTAATTATTATGACTTCTAATGGAGTATGGATAAGAATGGTGTACTCCACAGTTACCTCTAAACAGTCAAGAGGGATTGCTTGAGCACTGGTTACGGGACCTACTACTTTGCTCAGCAGTAAATTCATTGAATAGTAGCCTATACCATACTCTTTAAGGAGGCTGCATGACGTTGAACTGGTGGATTGTCATGAGTTTCTAGTTTAGTTCTGGTTTTGTCTTGTATTTCGGTGTTCAGTTATTAGTTCTTGTTTTAACTTGTCACTTTGTCCCTTGTCATGAGTTTTCATTGTTTAGTTTTGTATTTAGTTTATTCTGTGTTCTTGTCAGTGTTTAGTCTTGTTTAGTTAAGTATATCACTTGTGTCTTTTTTGATTCGATCATTTCCTGTTTTACTTTGTCACCTTGTCTCTCGTGTTGGTCCACTTCCTGCCTTTGTGTTTCCCGCTTGTTTGATTCTGTGTCCTTCCCTGATTGTTTTCACCTGCCCCTTGATTGTCTCACCTGTGTCTGATTAGCCTCACCTCCTAAGTTTATTTAGTCTTTGTGCTCCCATGTCTCGTTGCCTGTTCATTGTCGTCCTTCTCTGGAGTTTAGTCTATGTCCTTGACTATGACTATGACTTGGTTCCTTGTGATTTTCCCTGGATATTCTTTGTGCTTCCCCTGACCCCTCGTGTCCGTTGGATTACCTGTTCCTGGTTTTGTTGTGAGTTTTTTTTGCCCTGCCTTTTGATTTTCCTTTTTTGTCTTTTGTTTAATTAAATCCGTATATGTCTGCTTCTGGGTCCTGACCTTTTTGTTTCTATTGAAACTGTGACATGGATCATGTTCAATTGATTGTAGGGGTGGCTCTGGGAAAAAAATGCCAGGGCCGATTTTTTGTCCCAGTCCAGCCCTGGTAACAGCGCGTTTGTCGTCCGTCTGTGTGACAGCAAGTCGACTTTCTGTCTGAAATAACTGGTGGATTGGCATCTCTTTTTATCAACACGACATGGATAGCAGGAAACCTGGATGTGTTTTATAAACTTTCTTGGTTGAGGATGGATGATATGCACGGACAGGCACAGGGGAGAAGGCTGCGTCACACAGGTAGGACAAAAAGGTTTGTTTTGACAGCTGACTAACCGTAACTTGTTAATATTAATCAGCTGTGAAGTTGGTGGTGATCGGGCCTGTTTCGTCCGGTCGGTGTCCGATCCGACATAACTCTTCACAGGTCCGGGTCCCAACTTTCAAATAATAGACGGGTCCGGTTCGGTTCCCGATCGCACAATAACAGGTCTCTTAGGGTTGGGGCATGAAATTTTGGACCCGTGAAGACCTCTTCTCTGTTTATACAGGGGCGTGCTCTCTCACTGGTTGAGCGAAAGGGATGCGCCGAGGATCAAAACAGACTGACTCTTGAGGAGTTACCCCTTTAGTGCCCATATCTTTTTATGTGGGTTACATATACACTAAGAAATGACAGGGCAAAGCTGCTTTGCACTAACTACCATATCTCTAAATAATTGATGCTGATTCTGTGTGAGTGAGAACAAAAGTTGCCTGGGAGCAAGCCGAAGCTTCTCTTAGAGGTGGGAGTCGGATAATGAAGGAAACACCAGTGTACTGTGCTGAAAACACTGCTCTGCTTCCCGAGGAAAGCACCTCTATGAGATAATGAACTCTGGATGTGTGTGTGTGTGTGAGACTTTTTGACTAAGAGCTTCTCGTCATTTCTCGAGCCTATCCATGCTGAACATCGTAAATCCCCCTACCAGCGTACAGTAAATCTGTTAGCACATGCATTAGCATTTCAGCCTCCTTTTTGGAATACTTTAAAGCTTCATTGAAGAAGGATGGATGTAAACAGCTTGGACTAATCCCAATACCCAGGACAAGAAAAAATAATTAATTGTGCCTAATTTGCTGCTGTCTAAACAGAGATTGGATTTCGTTTAATGCTAAACAGGCAAGTCCAGGAAATAAACACATTGCTAATTTAAAAAGCTCCCCAATGAGCTGCATGCTTTTCTCTCCGTTCTCTAGAAGAAATATATGCAAATGACAGCGTTTAGGTTTCACTGCGTGCTCTGAGAGGGAATGGTGAAAGATCCCCAAGAGGGTTTAAAGTCTGAAACGAGGCAGCTCCATTCTTTCCTCAAAGCCACATCTTTGAGCTGCTGCACCCTCCACCTTCCACAGCGAGCTTGTTTGGAGATGTTTGAGCGACTCATCAGCTCTACCGCCGATCGGACTGGATGCTGACCCGAGCCCCGCATGAGGCATTCTGATGTTTTCCTCCATACGTGTTCAATCAAATGAGAAATTTGTGAGTAAAGCTGGAGGCTGAACAGCTGCTTCTGCTCGTCTGAAAGCGGGAGGGTATAAAAAAAGGTAGTCGAGAGCTTATCTTGAAACCGTCTGATCAGTGTGGAGTGAAGACGGGCAGATGACTGACAGAAATAGAACATGGATATCTTACAGGACCGAGTTTGTTTGCATCATCTCCGTATTTTCACAAAGGTATATGTGATGTAATTTGATTGACACTCTATATGGTCTACTTTCCATGACCCGTTATTATGGAATATCTCACCAAGAATAGTGTGAACATATGGCACTATAAATCAGCAGAATACATATCATTAAGGTATGTGTCACACATTTAAAGGGCCACTCCACTACTTTCACACATCAGGTTCCAAGGGCGTAGTTTTCATTGTAACATTGGTGGGGACAACAATTTTTTAAAACATACTAAATTTTAGTATTTTTTAGCATCATTTAAAATGTGATTATTCATGTCATTATACTTCCTATTAGTCTCGGAGTAGTTTAGTTGACAGAGAGTGAGGACAGAATGATTTCTCTGCTTCATCTGCACTCTCCCTGCCTCATGAAGGAGTTATGAATTCACTAAAGCCCCTTTCCCACTGGTCAAAAAACCCTCTAACATCGCTAACACCCGGCTCTTTTGCTTAATGGGAAAGGTTACAATCGGCATTCAGACCCGGGTCAAATGACTCGGCAGTAGACCCGGGTAATTATCGCCTCGGCTCCAATCGGCATTGATGGGAACACAAAACCCGGGTCGACACGCTATGCTCTGTCGGTAACTTCTGCGACTCCTCGTCATCTCAGCTACAAATTCCGCCTGTCTCCGTCCGAGCAGCGCTCGAACATCGTTTCCAATTTGTCATGCCGAGTTGAATAAACACATTGAATGAGTAATAGATACAATAAAGACCTAACCACTGTAACATCTGTTTACTAACCCTGTTTCTGGCGTGTTTGTGATGTCAGACGGTGACGTAGCAGAAAAGAGACCGACAGGAGTATACTTCACTGGCAGGGGGAAAAGAGACAATCGGCATCTAGAAGCGGGTTTTCCCGGGTCTGAAAAAAACGTGTCAATGCGTTAAATTTAGGTGGGAAAGGGGTATGACAAATTATTATTGTTTCATTATTATCATTGCTTGAAACTGAAAAGAAATGGCTTTAGTATACGACCTCCATTCTCTGTGTCTTTATCTCCACCTCAGTAACTTGTATTTGTAGCAGTGAGTAGGTTTTATCGTTTATTTTATCTATTGATTATAATGGATAAACGTAACTTTTGGTACCACACGCTTTGATGATGAGCTGTTTATATTTCAAATGTCCCACTGTAAGCAAAAACATTCGGGCAACGCTATTAATTAATATTAGTATATATAATGAACTGCACTCCCTCAGGGAGAGACAGCGCACATTCATATGGACAGCACGGATACGGCACAAAAAGTGGTCATTTGAGCATGAGACATGTTCCGCTGTATACATTTCCGTTTGGTGAAGTGTATGAATGAACTGAACTGTAGATTGGAGTCCTTGTTTACAGTGACACACACAGTCTCATATGCACGGAAGTGCCACAGTGTTACGGGGCGATACTATCTGAACCCAAATGCAGAACACAGAACACTGAGACTAGGAGTTGGTGCCAAAGGATTTATTGAAAATAATACTTAGTGTGAGCTGAGAGTCTCTTGGCGTTGTGGGCAAGCAGGGACTGAGCCGTGAACCAGAGGAAGGAGCAGAGCAGGGCAGGGAGTGAGCAGGGACCCAGGCAGAGTGAGTCCTGAATCCAGAGGGGGTTGAAGATCCAGAGTGTTTTTAGAAGACACAGGAGCAGGGCTGGGGCAGGAGTCAGGTGAGGACGGTGTGGTTAGCAGAGTCTACAATCTGGCAGCATGGTGGAATTTCCCCTTAAAGTTAAGACTAGATCCTGGTAAAGGTAAAAGTTATTCAGAAAGCATCTCAGCCCTTAAGAGAGCTCCTAAGGTTTAAGAGGCTGAAGAGTTTCTTAAGCAGAGAAGAAAATGGCGGAAAGACGGAGCGATAGGAGAAAAGTTATCAAAACACTGAATAACAGTGAGCTTATTAAACAATAGCCTACAGAGTGGATCGTGCAGGGATCATGTTTGTGGTAGATCTCATTAGAGATGTGACGCAACAACGCGATTTTGCCAGAAGTGATCACAACATTAAAATATTTGGCAACTGGAAGAATGCAAAGTGCAGCAGTGATGACTTGGGTCTGTCACAGCCGTCAATCAGCAGAGTGATTACAATTAAAGGGAGTAGGCATGGGTATAGCGGGCTTGGGTATGGGACGCACATCCATATTATTGCACGGGCATATTTTAATTCTGCATCTAAGTTGACTTTGACAGCAGTTATAGGTAAGAGGTAAACTATCTCACCTGTGCTTGCAGATTCCCGTTTGGGTGCTGCTGTCTCCCCTCTCACGTTAGACTTTAATACAGAGCCTACCACTGCTTTCCGCACTCTTCACTAGTGCGCACAACCAGAGGGAAAGATGCATTTATCTGCTGTGCTACATCTTCCCATGCCTGCCTCTTGGTTTGAGCTGTAAAATCGGGGCTGAATGTATGTCCTAAAATGATTTTTTATTCATCAAATACTTGAGATAAAAGTAAACACTGTCCCTCCATCCAGTTGGGTTTCTGGTTCTTCTTGTTAAATGCAGCAAACGCAGCTTCTTATAAGCTTTATAGGCTGGCCAGCGTTCCCAGAAATTGCGAAGATTTTCCCTCGTTAATATCAAGCTAAAATTAGCAGCATGGTAAATAAAAGTGATCAAGTAAATATAACTGCATGTGAAAATGAGCATGTGTTTCAAACATTCTGTAGGCTTTGTACTTTAAAGTGTGGCTTACAATTTATTCAACAGAGATGTTCAGTACATAAAATGGAGTTAATGATGACACAATGTCTGAGTAAATTCTACGATTAGGCCGATAGATTTCACTGTCCTTCTCTGCCCATCATCACTGAAAGAGCTTTTTTTTGGATCAGCCAATCACAGCTTCTGAAAGAATGTGTCATAACTAGCAACGGGGTCAACCACGCCTCCTCACTAAGATAAAAGTTTCTGTCCCTTCCTTGCTCAGAGGAACAATTTTAACACTCAAAGACACAACTATAATTCGTAGGTACTATTTCTTTTCCTTCTTCAATTGCCTCCTTGTAAAAGGGTTAAAGTATCAGAGACTGTATGAGCATATGACGTCAACAGTAAACAGTTCATTTAAAGTTCACATCAGTGTTTCCTCTTGTTTGTGAATTGCTCTGCAGAACCCTGAAACCAGGGCCTACGTGTGGAACACAAGCCACAGAATGACTTGAAGGCTAAACCAATGTCACATGTGCTTCTTCTAACTGTGTTACACTCCTTCTAGAGGGGTAGTAGAGCCACATATTTTCACGAAACACTAATCACATTTCACAGAAGGTTGTGAGGCTGAGGAAACAACAAGCTACTGTCAGTTGATCGCCACCTCCACGGTGGGAAACCTCGTCAATTATTGTTGCAAGATTGTATGATTTGAATTCTGGTTACAAGTTGTAAATAGATGGATGATGATGTAAATGTGAAGAGACAGTTTCCTCGTCATTTTAGCATTGCATAAAAACATCATGTTTTCATTCAAGTTACACAGCCCTCTAGTGGCCAGAGGAGTTATGACTCTGGTCTGTCATGAGCACGAGTACAAGATCATGGATGCTCAGATGATCAATGACACATAAGACTTTCACATGGAAGAAGTCAATGTCGCTTTCTTCTAACCATGACTGCAGTTGATTTCTGACCCATGACCAGAAAGATCCCCTAAAAATAAAAATGAAAATATTTGTAATTGTTTAAAGCACACTGAAAAGTTATAGTTCATTTGTACATCATGTTAAACAGAATTATGTGAAAAACAACTTCTCTCTGCGTCTGCTGCACCTGTGTCTGACTGACAGGTTGCCCATTGTGAACCTGAACTCCCTAAATAGTTCCATCTATTAAACTCGTACAATCCGAATTGGGTGCTTTTAATTGTGTTCCCTCAGGACCCCAGTGCATTAGTATTTTTAGAAAGATCCAATTAAAACAAAAATAGAAAACAATTATATTACTTTTTGAGGAACAAATTGATTGACCAAGTAATTAACAATTGAAATGATAAAACAAAGCACCTGCAAGAAATGAGAAAAAGTAGACCTCTGGGGTCTGCGACCTCCGCATAAATTAATAAAGTAATTAATTCAACACAAACTCTGATCGCTCTCTCTAACACTAGCGGAGTTAACTTTACCGAAACAGAACCAAAGGTTAACTTACTGCAGGGGGCGGATGATGAAAGTCTTTTATTCTTGTGGTTTTTAACGGCATGTGAAGACAAATAATTTCCAACAGGAGGCCTCAGAAAGAGAACGCTGTAGGATGTGGTTTTAGACGGAACTTTCAAACCTGCTTTAATGTTTGATAAAGCAACTTGTTGATTTGAACACCGCGTGTTATAAAGAGTTGTCGGAAAGCTGTAAAAAGCCAGACAGCAAGTTCGCTCATTGATTTCAACAACTTGCATGAGGAAGTGTTACAAGCAAACAGCTGGACTTTTTGAGAGTCTCTTGATTCTTTTGAGTTTAATTGATGTCTGACAGCGTGTGGGAGGTGTTTTATCCACTTTCATTCTCTCTGCTGTGCCCCTGGAGCTTTGTGAAGTCGTGTCTGCTCCTGATGACATTTTAGAATTAGGCTTTTTGAATAAAGAACAGGAAATGGAAACACCGCCATCTAAGTGTGATCCTCTTCAGGCTCGGCAGGTACTCGCACCAATTGACTGGGATTGGGCTGCTTCTTTGTTTGAGGAGAAAATATGGCAATAATCTCATTGTTGGATGAGTGGGATGAAAAAGTGCAGCTTCCGCTATCAAGGGGAAAGGATATAAAAGAGGGGGAAAAGGATTTGAGAAACTTTTAATGATTAGGAGCGATGAAACACCAAGAGCGTTTGCGGGGAGGAAGTCAAGGGTGGCTAACAAAACAGTGTTGAGAGAAAATGAAGTTATGTTCCGTGGGGATTAAGCTGACAGATAGCAAAGGTAAAGACTGCCTTCTTTTTCCAATCTGTCCGTGATATCGGGGTTTGATCAGGAATAAGGCGGCAGAAGCCAAGTGCAAAAACAGGACCGAGTCAAATATCGGACTGCCACTCAAGATGGAAGAGATTTCTCGAGACTGCAGCACAAAATAAAACATTTAAGGATGGAAACACACTGGCTGGAAACAGACTGTCGAGTGGTTAACCTTTGAGAGAAATGGCAATGCTCCATTATCAGGGCTACGTGTCAGAAAAATGTCAGTTGTTTGCATATGAACAGTGGAAAATAACAATAATTAACAAAAACAAAACTAACAAATAGTAGGTCTAATCCAAATTAAAGTCAACAAAAAGCATATGTGGATTTACTCAATACTTAAGATATAGATTTAAGTCTCTATTTTTGTTCCCAGCTTATGTTATTATGCAAACGGTAATACACAACTCCTGCTAGCTAGCAGCTTCCTGCTTAGCTGTAGCTAAGGTTAGCCCGAGGCACAGCACATAACAGAAGTAGCTAGCTCCAGACTCTAACTTGTAAAATGAATGCAGCTCCTTCAAAGTCCTTCTCATCGTCCTTGTTATCCTCCATATGTGGCCACACAATGTCTCCACCACGTTAGCAGTTAGCATCCTCACTGCTGGAATTATCAGCTTCTGATTGTCACCACTTACATCATCCTCTTTCTTTCGTTTCTCACAGATCAAAAAAGGAACCCCGTCCATAATCAGCTGATGAACACAAATGATTGTATTTTACTTTTCGCCCCTTGTAATAAACCCTAGACAAGAAACTGTTAGAGTAACGTATGTTTATGTTCTCCTACACATGCAATTAAACTAGCAATGATACAAAAACACCCATCGAATTGCACAAGCAGCAAAGGTCAAAGGTCATCATCTCTGATGTTGCTGGAATGTCATCACGTAAACTAAATAATATGATTAAATCTACTTTTTATATAATTGTAATCCATATTGATGTCTTAGTTAAGGGGGCTCAGCCATATCTTTTAAATGGATATTCTCATGTTTTCATGGGTTTCACATTTTTGGGTGTTTATTGTTCACAGTGAAAAAGTGAAAATTTCCCAGAATGACATTTTTAAGAAGGTCGCCTCTGAAATGGGCCGATGAGAACAGCTGCAGGTTTCTACGCAGGTTTAGGACTGCTGTGGCTCAGTGGTAGAGTCGGTCGTCTTACAATCGGAAGGTCAGAGGTTCGATCCCCAGCTCCCTCAGGCTACATGTGGAAGTGTCCTTGGGCAAGACACTGAACCCCAAATTACATAGCCAACGGGTATGTATGTGATAACTGATTGACAGTTGGGCACTTTACGTAGTAGCCTCTGCCATCAGTGAATGAATGTGTGTGTGTGTGACATGTAGTGTAAAAGCAGCTTTGAGTGGTCGCAAAGACTAGAAAAGCGCTATATAAGCACATTTACGTAGAACCTTGCTTTGACTGAAATCGACCAATCGTCATTCACCGTGATTCACCTCAGGCTGCCTTCTTGCACTAGTTTGTAGTCATTGCGATTCTGGCTCGTACATATAAGGCTGAATAAACGATCCTAGAGCAGCCATGTTTTCTACAACTTGGAGTGATCATACACGTGGGGGAGGGGGCTACGCGGTCACTCCAAATACTGTCAGCCAATCGTGGCTAAGGTCTGACCTTTTGAATGGCAAAACGGCTTGTTCGTTTCAGCAGGAAGGAAAGGCGCCGAAAAATAATTAAATAAAAAATACGTATACAATTTTTAAAACGACACAAACTTTACCAACGTGATTCAAAAACACATTAGTATAAAGAAAATTGATTGCATAGCTAAAATATGTCTCCTTTAAAGTTGTGTTTTTTGTTCTCCTATAGTCTCCATGCAATCAAACTAGTAACCATACCAACCTACCATTTAAATTGCACATGCAGCAAAGGTCAAAGGTCATCATTACTTGTGTCACTGCAACGTCATCACATAAACTAAACAATATGCTTCTATCTTCTTTTTCTTTATAAATATAAAACATATTGAAGTCCCTATTACATTTCATATTATGCTCCTATCACAAAGCTAGCCTCCCCCTTTGCATATTAACTCGAGTGTCATGTGAAAGCTGCAACGAGAGAGGCATGGTATCCATGGATGAAGTAGGGTAATCTTGATTACATGGCAACAGCAGACTGGACTCGTATTCAGCTGAAAAGTGGGAATGAACTGGAGGAAAGTGGCAGTGGCAGTAATTAGGGGAGTTAGTCATGCAAAAGAGCCGACCATTAATACTGGATATGGAATAACGGCAGCACAGAAATCAGACAGGGACAAAGGTAGAGGCATGAGTTAAATACTGAGCCTCATGCCACTTTGTATTTTAATTTTATGGCATTACAACTGATTGTATTTAGGATTAAAAGGAGGCTCTGAACCGCCCTATAACAACAGATGATTTTCTCTGTTGACAGAGAGAATGTAAAAAGTAAATGGGGCTGTTTGGTCCGGTTTAATGAGCTCTGTGTGGTTCAGAACTGAGCTGGAATTAAACATTGTCTGACCATTTTATGCAGTGTCCAAATGGTGGCAGTAATGTAACGTTCTCTGTGCCGTGTAACTGCAGAGGGGCCTGTGCCGGTTGCGAGCTCAGCTGTGTCACAGCTTTAGTAATGCTCTGGCAGCGTCTGTACATTAAATGTTCATAGAGAGTACATTTAAGGCCATCATCACCACATTAGTCATACAAACAGTGAGTCCACACGGGCCGGGAAAGCACCATTATTTAGCTGGATGAAGCGCTTTCGTATCAAACATCTCCTGCTATCTTTGCCCACTGATACCAAAAGATAGAATAAAAGGAAACACGAGCTGTATGTACAGATATAAAACAGTCTGGACAGGAAAAAAAACATGGAGAAACATTAAGCTGCTTAATGTTTAAAAAGAGTTGCAGGGTTCTTGTTAATTCTTCCTATCTCTGTGTACTGTCTTATGTTGAAATATCATAAAGGGCCCTAATTTCCTGTTTGATGCAATTAAACATGGTCTCTCAGAAAATCCAACATGTACGCACAGTATACTAACTAAATAAACCTAAATATAATATAAAAAATAAATATAAAAAAATACTTTAATTTTGCACAAATCAGATTGTGTGAATTGTTTTTAGAAGTACTTTTATTTTACAGCGTTTTACAGAGTTGGGATGAACTGTCATGCTTGGAAAGATAACAAAGAAAGATGCAGACAATAAGAAGGTTTAATATACAAAAGGCAAATCAAAAGGCTTACTATGAATCCAGGCAACAAGTAATCCAAAGGACAAAATATAACAGCACCAGGGGAAAAACACGGGGGAAGCATGAGGAACGTAGGACCAAAAGGTGGTTTCACAAATGTAGACTAAAGGGTAATCTACACAGGCAACGTATTTCTGTGACGCGTGTGCTGGGACAGAACTGCTCCAATGTTAATGCTGCAATCTCCACCAGCTGTGTGTATGCTGCGCGGGAGGTAGGTGTAATACGCGAGTAATTTTCTGCTGCTCCATTCGAGTCTATTTTTCCCCGCTGCTGTGCGTCAGTGAAGCGTAGAAAGCTATTGACTGCTACGTAAATACATGCTCACAACCAAGGACTCCATGTTAAACCATGAGATCTCTTCATTTTGGCCAACTTTGATTTCAGTTTCATGCTTCGATCAAGTTATTGATCGGCTACATGAGCAGGCGAGATTAATTTGAAAGATCAATGAACATGCACATTTCCTCAAGATATGGGTGTAACTATCCTATTAATTCATTCTCATTTGATTCTACATCCTAAAGAAATACAGAATTTATGCACAATAAAGAAATAAGTGGATACATAATTTTGTACTGATAAAAGTTTCTCTTAAATTATTGTGCTAAGCATCCTGATTGAAACCAGATTAAATGACTTGACAAAATTTGAACCAACAGTGAATAATAATTCTGCATTTCCTCAATGCCATCAGAAATATCCTGTTTTAATACATTCACTAGACTTCTACCTCCTGTATAAATACACTTGGCCCATTTATTCAGAAGATAAATGTCCACATAGATGCTGCCACGACGCTTACGTGTTGCGCACGTTCGTCTGACGCTACAGTGTCGGTGTAGATTTCCAGTAAGTGTCACGATTAGTAAGTTAACAAAGGAAGGAAGACCCAGAGGCAGACAATAAGAAGGTTTACTAAACAAAAGACAAAATGCAAAAGGCTTACTGTTAGGGATGCACAATATTGGATTTTTTGCCGATATCCGATATGCCGATATTTTACAACTCATTTAGCCGATTACCGATACCGATATTTTTTTCCCACACACCTAATTGCAGAGGTCATCAACTCTCTTCTGTATTGGAATTAGCGTACAGTATAATGGTGAGACTCTTATCACATTTGTTACAACGGTCGGGGTGACGGGTCTTGAGATGGTTCATCAAGTTTGTAGTGTTGAAAGACTTTGCTTTGGCTCCTCCTCGCATCACCGAAGCTGAGCAGTCATTGCAAATAGCAGTTTTGCTTTCTATTTCGGACACTTTGAAAAACTTCCACACCACGGACATTTTGGCTTCTAACTCTCTCATGCTGCAGGTAGACACACGTGACGTCATCACGCTGCGCCACGCAGGTCTTCTTCGCGCCGGGGACATTGCACTGAGGTCGGGCATTTAATCAAGTATGCAGCGGCCCATTATTTTATCAGTTAATTATATCGGCTTATAATGAACTATCGGATATCGGCGTGTTGGCCGATATCCGATAGTTCATTTTTAAGCCAATATCGGCCGATACCGATAACGTGCCGAAAATATTGTGCGTCCCTATTTACTGTGAGTCCAGACAAAAAATAATCCAAAGGGAAAAATATAACAGCAGCAGGGGAAAAACATGGGGGAGTCACGAGGAACGTAGGAGCTGTGTTGATTAAAGGTGGTTTCACAAAGGTAGACTAAGGTTGACATAAGACAAACTGGCATGGAGGGAAGGAACACAGATGGGGACTTATGGGGTAATCAGATGCAGGTGAGACTAACAAGCCACAGGTGAAAACAATAAAGGTGGGCCACACAATCACAAAGGCGGGAAAACACACAAAGGCAGGAAATGAGCAACACAAAGGTATGCTGACAAGGACCCTGATGAAAACCTTATTGATGGTTCTCCTTGAAGCTGCATGCCCATTGGACAAAGATGAGGAACTGTGACAATTAATAAAGCAAATCACCAAAAACTGACTGCCACACGCTGAACCTTTGAGGCCAGGGGCAGTTGCTCACTTGGTCTTAATAGCAAGTTCGGCCTTATAGATTATAATAATAAAAAACTTTATTTGTACAGCACCTTTTAAAACACACAATTGCAAAGTGCTTTACACACAATAGAAGGTAAAATCTTGCACAGACAGAAATACAGCACATACACATACGTGAGACAAACATACTAGCATACATTCACACAGCTAGATGCAGAGACTGACAGAAACATGGATTTGAAGTGATCGAGGAACTGATAAAAGGCCCTGATCGGAAGAACAGAGAGGCCGGCCGCTAGAATAAGGGCTCAATAGTTCTGCTGTGTATGCAGGAACCAGGCCGTGCAGGGTCTTGTATGTAATAAATAGAATGTTTAAAGTGATTCTGTTCTTTACTGGAAGCCAATGGAGGAGGCAAGAGTCGGAGCGATATGAGACTGTCGACTAGTGTTCGTTAACGACCTAGCTGCTGCATTTTGGACAATTTGGAGGCGTGCTATTGAGGACTGAGTAATGTCGATGAGGAGGGAGTTACAGCAGTCTAAACAGGGAAAGATTAATATGTGTACTAGAAGTTCAGTTTGTTTGGTTGTTAGCATAGGTTTGATTTTGGCAATATTTCTCAGCTGGAAGAAGCAAGACTTTTGAGATATGAGGTTCAAAATTTAAATGCTGGTCAAACAGAACACCAAGATAATCAACCTGACTATTATATTGTTATATATTATACTATTATATAATTATATTGGTGACCCAAATTATATGAAGCTTACTCTTCACCTTGACAAACTAAATACTGGAAATACCCATCTGTCCCACCTTGAGCACTTACTATTAT
Source organism: Semicossyphus pulcher (assembly GCF_022749685.1). Taxonomy (NCBI): domain Eukaryota; kingdom Metazoa; phylum Chordata; class Actinopteri; order Labriformes; family Labridae; genus Semicossyphus; species Semicossyphus pulcher. The sequence continues at coordinate 23,999,783 of NW_027211604.1, read as the reverse complement.
TTCAAACACGTCTCATGGTCTGCCTCAGTAAAAGGAGTTTTGTAAACTGAGTTGAATCAGAGTTAGGATGTTGGATGTTTTGTTTGTATAGCTGAGTATTATCTGTAAAGATACCAATGCAGTTTTTTCTTGGTGCTCAAAGATGTTACCCTCAAATTCCACAGGATCCGTCTCCAGCGCGTTGTGTGTGCGCAGATCGTTCCAAACAGGAAGTCACACACGAAAACAGCATACAGCATCCGGTCATTTCAAAATAAAACACCATGTACAGACTCAGGTTTTTTTCCGTTTTCGTAACAACAACACACTGAAATCTTGAAAAAAGAACACTTTTTATTAAGAAGTGTACTCAGCCATGGTTGAGGCACAAAAATCACAGAATGATCTCCAAATGAGCAGATAATCAACCTCGGAGGTGCAAACTGAACTGTTGTTTGTGTGATGCTCTGTTTAACATTGATGTTATCGTGTGATTTCGCAATTCTCGCACATTCTTGTGATCTCGCAAATCCAGCTGCTTGGGTCAGCACTCTGCAGCGCTGCCGATCAGACACGCTTCCTGTGGGCGAGGGCTCGCGCCGTCTGACGGACCAGAACCGCAGTGCAGACGGAACGCGCCGGACACAGATCCTGTGGGATCCAGGCATTACAATGTAACAATTACATTTAGCAGATGCTTTTGTCCAAAGTGACGTACATCTGAGAGTTAATACAGCAAGAAACGATCAAGACAGGAGGGAACAAAGTCAGTAAGAGCCAACAAACAGCTTCAAGTGCGATCGGGCACTGGTGCCAAGAGGCAGTGCACAGGGTGTTTTGTTTGTTTGTTGTTTTTTTTTATAATTATCACCAGCACCATCAACAAGTTCAATATAGTATCAACAACATCCTCAATGTCATCATCATCAATAGCATCAATATCATCAAGGTCAGGTGTTCATGAAAGAGCTGGGTCTTTAGCTTCTTCTTAAAGGTGAAAGAGATTCTGAGGACTGAATGGAGTTTGGTAGCTCGTTCCACCACCTGGGGAAGACTGAGGAGAAGAGTCTAGTTAGCGATTTAGGGCCCTGTTGTGATGGTAGCACCAGGTGCCTTTCATTGGCAGAGCGTAGTGGGTGGGAACGTGTTGAAAGATGATGTAATAACTTTTCTAATCGATGGCATACTGTAGGTTTTAGTTTACAAGTGGTGTGTTTGTGTGTGTGTGTGTGTGTGTGTGTGTGTGTGCCCTTCTTATAATAACATTTAGTTTATAAAGACTTGTTATTAAGTGACAGATAGGATGTAAATTCATTATATTGATGTGCACTGATGCATACCATACAGAGCAGATGTCTAAATTAAGCTCATACTTCTGCATATTCCACCCACACTGTCAACGCATCACTTAAGTTCACAATATGAACAATCAACTTCTTCTTCCTCTCCATAGTGTAAGAAACCTTAAGAGCACCTTTCATTAGAAAAGTGGCCTTAGCTGCAGGGGGGCTGTCACTTTAAACATACCTCTCTGTAGGAGATTTAGAGCCCGATATGAAAGTGCGATTGAGAAAGATCAGCTTCACAGCACACTAACTGAAAGAAATGACAAAATAAAAGCAGCCATTACTTGCTCATATAGCCGTGTGGTCAGACTTATAAACCAGTCCCTGTGGTCCCCAATATGTCAGAGAGAGCAAAAGGCTCCTGTAGATACAGATAAATGAACACAGTCAGAGTGAAAAGAGGACGCTCATTCACCAATCGTCCGATATTTGAAAGTAATTTATCACATGCAGAGTGATTCCAAGCAGACATTAAGAACAGAGGAAAATCTGGAGCTAAATGCTGAATACATTCAGTTTAACCTGCAGAAAGGAACCAATGCATTCAGCTGCTTCTCACTGCCTGACGTTACTAAGATCGCATATGCATTTGTACTGTGAGTTTACATGAACTAATGTGAGACGTGGTTTATAACCTGTATCAGCCAAGTATGAAGTTCAGTCAGACAACTCACGTTTGTAATAGTTTAAAATGTTTCTCGCAGCAGAACATAGCTTGTGTTTGGCGTCTTGGCTCTGACCTCATCACTCCTCGTAGATTTATTTTACATGCAGAAATTTGAGGAGCGGCAATGACAGAGCAGAGGGAGAGACCGGAAATCTTGCAGCTTAAATAGACCGCCCAATTTGGAGGAAGTGTTTGTCAGGTGATTGTGGAGCATGACGCATGTCAAGTTGCAGCTCGAGTTGCCTGTCTGAAGTAGCTCACAGGCGTCGCTCCATTTTTGTTGGTGCAAATGTGTCTTTGGAGAGAGAGATTTTTGGCTTCTTTTCCTTTGTCCTATGAATTATTTTGTTAGCCGTCCACATACCATGTAAGCATAAACACCACCTTAATACAGAGAGACACAGTTTATAATTCAAAAAAGAGAAGGGAGAAGGTTTGAGAAAACTTTTAATTGAACTTGGATGGTTAAACTTGACCTCACAAGTTTTAGTTTGTCTGTACAGAGCCAAAAGCCACATTTAATTTGATTGCTTATTAGAATGTTCAATAAAACAAACATGAGGAAACTCCACCTGCTGCTTTTTGGTTAGATATAATCTCAAAGATCTCAGTTTCGTTCTCTTTGGCAGCACCTATGGCGATAAACGGTAATTGCGGGAGCACACTTCCCAGATATCCAGACAGTGTTGCTCCGGTTGTAACTCTTGATTTTCCTCGTCGACGGTCGTTTTCCTTTTCAGACTGTTTGCTTCATCTGAGCGTCGAGTTTGTTTCTCTTTCTTTGGATTTTCACTTATTGTTGAAGTTGTATCTGTAGTCATCCATCTTTTCTTTGTTTGTTCAGCCATAGTAGATTACTGTTTACTCGCAACACTTGCAGAGAGCGGAAAAGCAGCCGCTTAGCTCCGCCTACCCTCTCTGGCAGACCAACCACTGCTGGCTGATGGATAGTGCGTCACTAACTGGGCGCCGCTTGTGATTTTTTCTGCGACAGTTGCACCAGACACCCAGTCTGTAATACTGCAAATGTAAAGGCTTTCATCAGTGGGCCATATCGGCTCAATCCCCATTGTGTTACCTCACTCGGCGATAGATAGTGACTTAGTGAGTGATTTATTTACATGAAAATCTTCTGAAACTGAAACTGAAATTTTAAGATTCAGTGACATGAAACAATACTCTGTCTCATTCTTATTGTTCTCTTATACAGCAGATGTGTGTTATGGAAGCATATATAATTTGCATTTAAGTGTTGACATGTCGAAATATTGAAAATGTTTCTGTTTGGTTTGAGTTAAACTCAATCACACATGATTATCACAGCTATTCTTTCACTTGTAAAACTAATTAAATGACAATGACTTTCAATGTGGACTTCCATCCATCAGCGTGACATGTCGTATTGATTCCACAGCATATGGATTTGAGATAAAATGCTGCAGATGTTTGGGCAGGAGGGTCGGACAGAAACTCGTGTTTGTAGAACCTCGGTGATGGAGAGATTCCCTGATAGGCCGGCTGGTTCAATAGCGAAGCAAGTGAAGCCACTCTTCAAACATGCTCTGCCTGACTGCATGTGTTACAATCACTGTGTTGTAGTTATGTGCTCTGACAGATTGCTTTCTTTTCCAGAGAGCAATTGATTTTCCTAAGTCTCTATCTTGTCTTCATCCGTGCTCCTCTTTTGAACTAACTGTTGAACTCGACAGTTTTCACTTTTTCTACGAGTTTACAAACTGTCATGGTGCTGACTGCAGCAAAAAATATGTTGAACTTCGACTGCTCGGACTGGAGCAGGAAGTGTTGTAGGGAAAAAATATTAGAGTCATAATTCTGTCCTCAGGGCATTATCAACACAAACAAGAGAGAGACATCGACTGTATATTATAAATTAGCATACGCACTAAAATAACCTCAACTTCAGTTTATTTATAACATACTCACCCACAGAGTCTCTGCACGCTGCACACAAGTTACAACACAAACATCAGACGCACAATATAATGAACACAATGCTAGCTATGGATGGGTATGAAAAGGTAGGTATGGAAAACATGGCGGGGAATGAGAAGAAAGTCAAAACAAACAGAACAAGAATCCATGTAATTAAGAACACATTTGGAAACTAGACAACAAAGCAGTCTGTTGTACATATTAGAAATGTTAAATGACTGTTTCGCAGCATCTCACTTTTCCACGCTAAAGTGTCGCCTCTCACAGGAGGGCGACCACGTTGGCTTGTTCCCTCCAAAACTGAAATAACTGCTGAAGAATAGATCTGTTTTATGATGTAATATCCCAACGCTGTGGTTAAGGTTTGGTTTGAGCACAAAGAAGACTTCATTTTTGGTTTGGGAAAGATCTTGTTTATACTTTGTTAAGATCAGAGCAGCTTTATAATTATGGCTACAATAACAGACACATGGAAAAGGTTCATGAGCAGAGGGCATGCTTTAAAAAAACATCTGTTGAGCTACTTTGAGCACCAAATTACAATAAACTTAAGTGTGACCTTAAGTGTTTTGGGTTGGGTGGTTGACGTCTCAAAACTTCAGCAAGTAAATCTGAAAGTGTCTGAATGGCAGGATACCACTACAGGTAGAGAACAAACCTTTATAAATGCATTTTAAAAAGCTAGTGAAGAAAAAACTAATTTACATTTAGAGGCTATTCCAACTTTCAAACTGATCTCCAATTTTTCAGCGTTGGTGTGCCGTCACCAAAACACCCACCGCATTCTGCTTTGATGATTTAATTTCCTGTTTGGGAGGCATACACTTTAAAGATATGTGATGAAATGTGTCCTACACAAGGGCGGATCCAGACACTTTCTACTGGGGTCGCCCAACTGGGGCCATGACTCATGCAGGGGAGGCATGATGTATGTGCCCACACACACCTCAATGAATACCATTTATTTGCCCTTTCTATCTCCACTAATCATATCCACTTTGACTACTCACATTAAAGTGTCTAAAAGATGTTATATTCCTGTCTATATTTTTTCACTTTAAAAAGTAACACATATAAATCTTAATAATCATAATCATAATTCTTTAAGGATTCAAAAAGAAGATGTATGTCCAGAGTTACAATTGAAAGAACTAACAAAAGGAAATGTGACGCATTGAAATGCAAAGAAAGTTACCAGCAGCCTGTTGCAACAGCCCAAATATGATTTTGGGGTGGCACCTGAGGTGGCCAATTAGATTTCAAGGGGTGGCCAGGCCAGCCCTGGCTACCACTCTGGACCTGCCCCTGGTCCTAGACCACCTGTGCAAATGGTTTGAGTGATCTGATTACAATGCACCTTGATGGACATATAATAATGCATATAATCTGATCACTAATGACACGTCTTAAAACCAGGTGTAAACAGGGTCTGTGTGTGTCTGCACCTGGATGAAAGACAGGCCTGAGGAGAGTCTGTGTTTCGTGCAATCTTTTGTTAAATAGGTAACACACTGAGCACAGCACCGCTTATGTATTGCCAATTGTAATAAAAGATTATATTTCATTGCATTATTTCTTCTAACCTCACTGCTAAAGCAAAGTAATGAAACAAAATATCAAGTAGGATTTGAAGCTGTAGCAAATACATCTTATTCCCAAGCTTTGGTACATTATTGAATTTTCAGTCCGGCTTTAGAAAGTAAAGGATTAGGAAAAAGCAATAAATGTGGAGAAGCTAAGCAGGAACACTTAATGATGTGCAGAGTCAAATTATCATATTAATAATCATATATGCTCGAAGCAAACGCTGAAACTTGTTGGAAAGTTCTCTCAAATCAAAACCCCATTGACTGTAAGTAACTTTTTATTTTCTGCTGTTGACTGACTCAGCTCTCGCGTCCTGACACGTTGGATGGCAGACATTCAGCTGCCGAGTGCTCGTCTATTCGCAGGCGGCAGATAAACCAAGAGCCATAATTCAAACGGCGCTTTAAATGGATATGAAAAGGCTTTGCAGTGAATGGCAATGGTTTCACAGTCAAAGAAAGTAAAAGAAAGAAAAGAAAGTTAAATTAGACTGGGATTCAACACCCTGTTTGCTTTATGAATCATTTTTCTGTACAGCCTTTTTCCTCCCGTATGTTCCCCCATATTTTTGCCTCCGGGTTCTATTTTCCTGAATTAGCATTCGCCAGTTTAGTGGTAAAGGCTTTAAGCGAGCTGGAACGCAGGGGCATTAATTAAACATTAAAGCCTCGACTTGAACAATAACAAGAATTTCCTGGTGCTGAGGAGCCGCTCCTCTGCTGCCACACCAGTACCATGGATAAATGCACAGACGCTCCAACTGCCCACACAACTATTCACTGTTAACCGGTCAAGTGATTCTCTTCACCTCATGAACACTTTGCTTTAAGAAGCGAGGAGTGTTTCAGAGGTGGCACAAGACTGAATTATCTTCTGGTAGTTTTTCTATGGTATTATGTATTTACTTAAAGCCATTAATAGCAAGTCAAAGCAATCTCTTCTCTTACTACTAGTGTTAGTATCATTAACAAAGTGATGACAAATGGTGGCTGAACACTATCAGTGAATAATATGTGCAAAATAGTCTTATTAGGAAAAAACTTGAAAGCAAGTTGTACTTTTCCTTTCACGGTTTCCATTCATCCATCATCTATGCTTATCTTGTTCATGGGCACGGGGGGAAGCCGATCCCAGCTGTCATTGGGCGAGAGGCCGGGTTACACCTGGACTAATTGCGAGTCAATCACACATAGAGACAGACGACCTTTCACACTAAGACCATGTCCAACACATTTTCGTCCACACACAAACGCCACTGAAAGCGGATCTTTTGTAAAACTCCGGCCCGGGTGAAGACTTTTAGAAACTTCTTTTCCACGGAGACGTGTAGATGTGGTTAACGGCGTTTTTAGCTCCTGACGCCAGGCTGTGCGCCATTATTGCCTTTGTGAGGCGTCACAAATGAGACGACATTCCTTGCAAAATGACGGACGTGACAAAAACAGTGATGCTTTAAACCTCGCTAACAGGACTTTTCACATGTTTACATATAGTTACTCCACTATATTCAGGAACAGAGGCGTCAGGATGCACTACTTCGGGCAATAGATTTTATTTTCAGACTTTTGATTGGCCACGATTTTCTTTTTGTTCTTTGCATGGGTTATATCATCGCCTGCTGGTGTGGCATTCTCATGACAGCTTTTCTTTTGTGTTTTTGTGTGGATGGGCTTTTTTTTTTTTGGAAATGTAGGAGGGGAAGACTCAGTTTTGAAAAATACCAACATAAGTGTAGACATGGCCTCACACTTACACCTACAGGCACTTTTAGGGTCACCAATGAACCTAACGAGCATGTCTTTGAACTGTGGGAGGAAGCCGGAGTACCCAGAGTGAACCCACACATGCACGGGGAAAACATGCAAACTCCACACAGAAAGGCCCCTGCCATTCAAACCGCCATTTGAACCAGGAACTCAAGGAGCTGTGAGGCAGTGCAGCCTACTTTCAGTTTTGAAGCTTTAAAATAAGAACAACTGAGACAGAGGTGAGATTTGTGCTTTTAGAAAACCCCAAATTCCATCCAGACATTCTTAAAATTCTTTCTTCCTCACTGAGTCGCCCACAATTTGTGAACATGCAAAAGATTTCAGCCATGAAAAAGCTTAACTTACTTCAATGAAAAGTTCTTTAGTGTCTACTGGAGGTTACAATTCATATTACTCATACAGGACCAGGATTGGCCTCAAAACTACACGTTATGTTGCAAAATCATCTCTATAAAGACAATAAGGTCAGATAAAACCACAGAGTAACTTACAGAGGAACGTGAGAACAGCCTTTTACTGTCAAGCTCTGCATATACATTATCAGTGATACGCAACATTCAACTTAAGTGGTAAAAACTGAAAGACATTTGTACTGAGTGTAAGAATTTAGAAAATGGAAATTGTAAAGCTCCTGTGAGGAGTTTTTCATTGGTTACGAAACTGAAACTGAAATTAATTCTGATCAATCTATATGACTGAAAAAGCAAACCAGACCATCAGCAACAAGATTGATTATTTCTACATAGTTATTTTTAATGCCTGAAACCGCTGGAGGGGGGCAGGTGTCAGACGAAGCGATTAACTGCACGCTACATTTGTTTACATTTTCCAGGGCAGAAATTTTAAGTCAGTGATTCATATGACTGTTGAAGAAAGCAGGAGGAGATTTTTTGTTAAAAACCAACACACCATGAACAGAACAAAATCAGCCGAGAGATAAGAGGTACGGCTTTGTCCACAGGGGGCGCCAAAAGCAACACAAATCAAAACTCCTCACAGGAGCTTTAAGCAACAGAATCAATTAATTGTAATATACATAGAAATTTCAAGACATTCCTATGATCATCTACTTCAACATTCATATTGAAACCACAGACATGAGCATCCTAGATTATATTACACATACATCCAACTTGCTGCTCCAATTACACGTTCAACAAGTATGCATGCCAGTGAATAATGTCTCCTCTACTGACATCATCATCTTCTCTTCTGCCTCAACACAAAGGACAAACCTTTTCAGTGGCTGCCCTGGGCCTAAATCGTGATCCAGCATGAATGCAATTACTCGGATATCCTGCTGCACAACGTCAGCTATGTTGGGAGCACATATGACGCATTCACTATTCTCCTTGGTCATGTTTGTAGTGAAGTGAAATATTAATCAAAGTGGTGTTGGGATATGCATCTAATGGATGGTGCTTATCTGCTTTTGCAATGAAGCCTTCATATCTATGAGCAATTAAACCTTCCAGAACATTATGCCCTCATGAGATACGTCAGCCTCTTTTATACACACAAGAATGAGCATACAATGATAAATAGGAACCATAGAGCGCGCCTTTACTCATCATGATTTACAGCAGCCTTGCACTGCAGGCAAAATGTGTAAGATGGATTGCAGATGGCTGGATCTGATCTTTACCGTTCAGTTTGCTTTGAAACATAAAAACACTCTTTCTGCACAGGGCTGCTTGTGCCTCTTTCTCCCCCTCCCTTACCCACTGTCCCTCGGGAGAAAGTGGGTGTTTTTCAAGCTTGGCCTTTTGTTTACCTGCTTCTTTGTTCTAGGCTGTCACATTATCTCTCAAAGTGACGCCGGAGCCTCCCTGCGGGCTCATAATGAGGAAGAAGTGGTGGCACGCGGACTTGTTTCTTTACATCGAGGATATCACCGCATGTTAGGGCACGCCATTGTTCAAGTGTGGACTTATTTGGCAGTTGACAGATTTATTCCCGCCTCTATGATAACGGTGTCTATTTATTTAAAAATGGAGTATGTCTTTGTTTTCTCGGAGTCAGATCCGCACCCAGAATCAGCATCTGTAGCCTGCTTTCCAGCTAGATCCACTTCTTGTGTACCATTTCCTGCCACATTTTTATTTTTACAATAGCAATTAAATATTAAGTACTAGACAGAAGAAAAAAATCCATCCGACCACTGAAACACTGTCCTAACATTAAAAGCTGAACTCCACATGGTGCGAGATGATATCGAAAGCATACCCCTTGAAGACTTATTGACTTCCACCCCGCAGTGTTTTCAGTGTTCCCATCTCAAAGCTAAAGTTCACATGAGGACTCCTGTGATGCTCCACTGTTCAATTAGAGTTTGTGAGCATTAACAGAAAGCAGACAAGTGAAGATGAAATCTGAAATCTCTAATAAAAATCAAGGTATAAAAACCTGGATGACATTCCCTTAGGTGTAACGCAGCAATAAATGAATGAATTTACCTCCCTGTGGAAAGTCTCTTTATTGACGCTCTGTCTGTGAATACCCTCCACAGACACATTCTGTCAATGTGGAGGATGTCATCCAGCTTTTACCTGCTAAGCCACAGGTCTCACAATTCGATTTTCATCTTCATGCAATTGGATTTCTGGCCCTTGCAATCCTTTTCTCAGCTGTGCAAATCCATATGACTTACTTGTTTTTATTTTTATTGCACATATGTCCCGGTAACAGACGCTCACAAACATCTCATAGCAAAAGATCGGCTCTCCAGACAGAGATCATGTCACATTTAATATGTAATTAGCTTCTCTGAGGTCAGTTTAGGTCACTTGTTTATTAAGTAAGCATGTTCATTTGTCTCTGGAGGTGGACATGGCTCTGCAAATGTATCTATTTTCTTTATCAGCATGATTAAGCTGTTTAGCAACAGAAATATTGAGTTTTGATACGCAATAATGACTCCTGCAATCAACATAATTCTTGCCACACATTCCTGCACACAAGCAAACCTTCAAGTTTAACCCTTTTTGGTTAAAGCTCTGCACATACCTGAGCGTGCCGTTCAGAGTCAAGGTTGCATAACGGTTGTACTTCTTTTCATAGCTTGTCCATGAATCTGTGTTGCTCACACAAAAGCTATTGTGCTTTCACTGAAGGGAACTAGAACCATTATATGTGCAAACAACAACACAGCGTTCATTGGTTGATGTGTTGTGCAGTTATTTTATAGATTCAGCATAAACGCTTTAAATTGTATATCCAATCCTTCATCATCATCATATTATAAATACATTGCACATTACTCTGCATCAATTACACCTAATACACTTAGACTATAGTGTATGAGGCTAATATTATATCAGGTAAAAGGCTTGTTCTCTACCTGTAGTGTTTCACATTTACCTTGAGACATCAATCAGCCAACCTGAAACATGCGCTCGAAGTAGCTCAACAGTTGCCTTGCAATTTGCAAAGCATGACCATACTTAGTATACGGTTAGTTCTTCCAACATCCTGTAATTCGACTTGCATTAATAAATCTGCAAAATGCTGCTGATCCTTTTCAAAGGAAAACTATTGATTATTAAAGCTTCTGTTGAATACAGTGTTATTATAACTAAGAGAATTGACGGCCAGAGCTACAAAGATAAAATCAAAGCAATTGCAGAGACCTCAGATCTGACAACTGTCATGTATGATCCTTGTTTAGTTGTATATTCGGTTTTTAAAAGTTTTCTAAAAGTCTTCACACTGGCCAGAGTTTTACAAAACATCCATTTTCAGTGACCTAAAACGGTGTTTGTGTGTGGACGAAAACGCAGAGAAAAAGCTACGTTTTGAAAAAAACCTGTGTGTGTGGACATGACCTTAGTGTTCCACTGTCTCCATGCCCATTGGTTTTCGTCTATCTTTGTGAAACCTTAGTCAACTTTGTCAGCTTCCTCCAATCCTGCTCCTAGTGTTTTCCTTGTGGCTTTTCATGTGTTTTTCATGTTTTGCTTGCACCCTTTGGACTCAAAGTAAGCTTTTGCCTTTTTGTCCATCAACCAAATTTTGTGATAGTCTGCATTAGGGATGTCAAACGTCACAGCGGTAGCGGACTGTATGGACTTCTGTTCTGTGTTGCTTCACACATAACTCACATGTTTTCCACTCTCGAAGCTGTTGTCCGGTGGGATGGTGTCTTGTACTCCAGCTCAACAAACGCCATCAGCTCACGGAAGCCTTCTCCTTCCACGAAACGTAATGGTAGCATATCTCCAGTCACCATTTTCATCATTAGCAGGCTAATCTTCTTCACTCTGGTATCATCATCACAACGTCTGCTAATAGGGCTAGCAAATGATGTGACACGAGACTGCCTGTTTCTCTATCTTGTCTGTCTTGGCTGGCTTCTCCTTGTGCTTTAAGCACATGTGGTTAAGCATCAAACTAGTATTTCTTTTGTTTAACACCACATATCTTGCACGTCTTTTTTTACTTCCAGATATCACCCCCTTCTGGTCACGGCTGACATGGTGCATGTAACTGAGTTAAACTACTTCAGCCGAAAACAACTCATGCACGGGTGCATGAGTAGTGTAACGTTACTCGAATAATGACATCGACAACATGTACTCGAGTACTGGAGTATTCGTCCCCATCCCTCGTCTGCTTTTAGATCCTCTCCCTTTTTGTTTAAACTGAAATGTGACAAGAACAGGGGAACCCTCCCTATTTGCCAAACTTACTTGTATAGAAAAATGAAGTCAAAATGATTAATAACCAAAACAGCCTGTCATTAAAAAATGAAGCTAATTTGGCTAACTGTCGGCTAGATTACAACCTGTCCGACTGTCACTTGCATTTCTGCCTCTCCTTTTTCTAGCCATGTCAGTAAATAAGCCTCGTTTTGCTACTCTGTCAAACATTTAAATAGAGAATCACTCGCTGATGTGGTGGACTCCCCTTAGAACGACAGCTGAACAGAGATATATATGAATAAAAATAAACATTATAACTTTAAAAGGCTTACTACTAAAATGTAAAGGAAAGGGAGAACAATAAATAGAGAATAGAGTCATTGGGTTTATCAGCACGTGAACATGAACATTCTCAGAGCTTCATGGCAGTCATTGCTCGTGACAGTTATATGCACTTTCAGATATCGTTCCTTTACTTCCTTCCTTCCTCTTGCCTGTGAAGACTGCTTCTGTTTCCTTTGAGGCTCCAGAGACATGGCTGCCGCTGTGCTTCCAGTTCCTGAGACCTGCAGGACGCTGCCGTTGTGCTTCCATCACACAGGCCTCTAATAGCTCTGCTGCCCCATTAACTCTACTTTCAAAGCCTCCACTTTCCCTTGTAGTGTTTGAAACCTTGTTGACAGCATGGCAATAGACTTTTCAACTCCCTATAATTAATGCTATGTCCTGCCATTACATTTGAACTCTAATAATAACTTGGCTAATTGGTGGAGCACTGAGGCCAACTGACAGAACGTCCTGATATGCAGGAGGAGCTTTGTTGGCCACTGACGTATGACCAGGGACACATAAGGTAGCATAACTTGCTCACAAGAGCCATACAGATACATACAATCCTACCTGACACTACCTGAAAGTCTAATCAGGAGCTCCATTAGGAGCAGGCAAGAATTAAACATTTAAAAACAACCCTGACACAGTCCAAAAAAACACTGTGAAGACACTAGGAGTAACCAAAGACGACATCCACACTATTCGGCGTTGGTTTTGCACAATCCTCTTTAGAAGAATGATCGGTGCAGACGTGGAACTATCTTAGTGTTAACACCATTATCACTCAACAGAACCCGGTGTAATCTATAAAGTAACCAGGAAGCTCTTTGTTTGAACAGTCTGGAAAAAACAAGCAACATTAAGAAAAGTGAAGTTTGATCTCAGTCTGTGCGGCACTTTCTGACAAACAGCTGACATACGGCATAAAACACTTCACGGCATTTGTAGGAAAACAATTTCCTCTAGCTCCCATTGTGTAATGGCACTTTGTCGAAAGCGCTGACCCACACAGCTGATCTGATACCCTGAACTGAAATGTTTGTTTATATGTAAGACTCTTTTAAGTGGCTAAAGTATGTGGTACTTTGGACCCCGTCTGCAGTGGTGCTTAGCTTAGCTTCCGTGTAGGAACTCCGGCCGGCTTCTCCTAACAGGAGCCGTGCTGACTGTTATCTAATGTAGGTAGTAAAAAACTTGTAAAAACTCTTGTAGGTAATGAATTTCCATTTGGGGATCGATAAAGTTATTGTTATTGTTATTGTTAGTTCATTTACTATTGATAAGTACCTCATACAACCCCACTTAAAAATATGAACTGAACTATCCCTTTAACTAGCACAGAAATAAGGGAAGAAAAAGACTAAATACAATATGAAGGTAAGGCAGGTATCAATACAGCTATACTTTATAAAATTAAAAAGCAACACCAGATGATGTAATAGAAAAAGGTACATATAATAAAACAAAAGCCAAACATTATTAACAACAAACATATTGCTTTGCTAGTTTAATTATGGTCCTGTAAAAAACAACAAATCTTGGCTGCTCTGAGTATCAGCCTGGATGAATCACATTAATGTTAGTGTCTAGACTGTGGCCTGACGGTAAACACAGATGTTTAATGGCCTGCCTCTCATTTATTGTCAGATTTGTAATGTTGTACTAACACGACTACCACCTGTGTTTCCTGTCAAAAAGCACAGCTGAACAAGTTTGCCGTCTACAGCGACTGTATCTAATTAGAAGTTGACAAACTTCTAATTAGATACAGTCGCTGTTAAAACACTCTGAAAATTTGCCAAGTCAGCACAGTGTAACTCCATCTCACCAAATACATCACATTTCATGTAAAACATTATTGAATATGTACCACGTGAAAGGCAACGAGACAGGGACATGGTTCAATGTCCGCAAACAAGTTTTGAGTCAATTTGGAACTACTGGTTCATGTCTGTTTATGATTTATAGCGAGCCAAGGCTCAGCCACACCTGTGATGGTGGCGGCAACGATTTTTCATTTATTCCTTCGAATTAGCTTATTAAGAAAGTTAAGCTATAAAACTGGTTTGATTTAATTCAAATTGCGAACAATCTTTCCTGTTGGAAACCACTTTCCTTTCATTAGCTCACTTATTAAAGTTATGAAAGGGCCTGGAGCTCCTCCCATTATGTACTGATAGGCTACAGTTAGCTGCATGAACAAGTTGCTAGCCCTGGCTGCAAACACAACAATGCTTTCATTCTCATGTTTAGGCTTCAGTCTTCAGTTCATCCGTGTTTCGTCAGGCTGTGGGCAGAAAGGGCATGTAAGTGACGTATTAGAAAGGACCAAGAACTAAACCCTGTGGGACACCGGATATGTAAGATGATGGATAGTCCCCTACAAACAAATGTCTTACAAAATCCAAACGACAAGACTTACAAATCTTTTGGCAAAAATGAAAAGCATTCATTTTTCACTCTGTAGTATTTAAAAGAATGGGTGAGAATGGCACGGCCCATTTACACTGAGCCAAGGCACACCACAGGAAACACAGCATGACTCTGTCCTCTTGGCACAGGCCGAAGGGGTCAATGCATTTTCGAGAGTTTGCAAAATAAAGAGAGGAGGGACATAAAACATGATGAACTACTAGAAAAGGTATTAAATCAGTGAAGTGTAGAGCAAAGGTGGGAACTATCACTGCTCTATTATCTTTAACCTTATTAACAAAAAGGGATGCCCTTGTAAAACTCAGTGGGTGTAAAGGTGGAGGTTGATGGGATCAAATACAGCGCTAGCTTATGAAGAAAAAAGTCAGTGTCCCTCAAACTTAGGATCATAACAGAAGGCACACAGAGGTGACTTTAGAAAGCCTGTGTGTTGGAGAAGTAATTAACAAATGATTAATTTACAAAACTCAGGAAGGAAAGAGAAAGTAGGAACATGAGGCTGGTACATTACTACAGATGAGAAGACCATGGGAAACTTTGATCATGCACTTTTGGAGAGACTAATGACAATCAGATTACCTGTCGGTGTTATTGAGAGTTCCACCTGCTGGTCACATCACATTTGGAGAGCCACATCCCTCCATCCATTATTAAGGCTCAGTAAAAAGCACATGTAAAAATTAAGCATGCAATAATCGCCAACGCCTTAAGTCCTGGATCTAGCTATTTTATTATTGCTTGGCCAGTTCATATAAGACGACTGAACTTCTACCATATAGAACAGATCTCTGATGTTTTACAGCAGGTAGTCAAGCAGTTTTTTGTTTGTTTTGGAAGTTCAGTTGGAAGATTTCATGGCATCTTTGCATTGCATCTTTTTCTTTCAAATTCGGAACATTAGTGGGGTGCTGGTTTAGCTCAGACGTTAGAACAGGTGCCCCATATACAGAGGCAAAGGCCTCATCGCATCAGCCGCTGGTTCGTCTCCGACCTCGGGCCTTTGGTGCATGTCATCACCCCTCTCTCTACCCCACATTTCCTGTCATGTGTCCACTGTCCTATCTATGAAGGCAAAAAAATGTCACATCGCTTACAGATTGTGTGTTGCTGATTAGAGTCTTTACAGGGCTATGTGTACTGAAAGTGCTATGTAAGTTGAACGGATAGTCATGCAACACTCCTCCGCTCTCTAACTTCCTTGCCTCCTCAGGTGGAACAAAAGCATTAGAAATAGCTTTTAGTTTTAAAAATGATTTCTTTGCAAAGTTCCTTTCTGTCACGACTAATTCCTGGTTGCCATTTCCAACAAAAGGTCCATGTATTGACCTTTACTTTACAAGTGAGTAATTCAATAATACAATCCAACATTTTCCTTTTGTGCTGTCTTATTTTTTTTCTCTAAATCTAAAACAAGAAATCCCCAAACTCTACCTTCAAACTCCCCTCCATCCTCTGGAAGGGGATGCTTCGGCGAGGAACTCCGACGTTAAACCGCTCGTAGAATATAAGGCCAGTTCATTTCTCCAGCTGATTTCTGGCTGGCCTTCCTGTGTCATTAAATCTCTTCCTACATCAGGCTGTTGTTTGAGGGGGGGCCAGAGGAGCAATTAACCAAATTTGTTCCCTCCTCTTCAGCTAATTTACCACCCTCTGTCCTTGGCCGCTCATTTGCAGAGCCATAGATTTGCTCTTGGCTATTCGGTGTTTCCTGCCCAAGGACACCAGCTTCCCTTTGCTCCACACTGCAGAGCTTAGAGATGTAACACCAGAAAATACTAATATGAATAAATTCAGTGAGACTGTGCACACCTGGTGTAGCATGTCGCGTTGCATGGAGTAAATTGAAAAAAAGTGTAAACCAGAAATGAGGTGAGAGACGGGATTTAACAGGCAACAATAATCTTTCTGGTTGTAAGGCAGTCTTAGTGTGTGTGCGTGACTGTTGGGAGACTGTTCCTTTGGATTTGAATATGACTAATTAATTTAGTCACAGTATCAAGCCAGCCAGAATGCTTTCAAGAACTACTGTTACATTCAAATCTGCTTTTTAATGATCAGTAATATTATGATGACAGCTACTTAAAAGTCCGGCTTCCCTGCCCATCCAGAGTTTAAAGGTAAAACTGGACACGCCTCAGTCTTAGTTCCCTTCCGTGTATCGGCCTTTCTGGGATGAACCCCTTTGGGAGAATGAAGTCAGAGCGGTATGACAGAGAATTCTCAGCCTGTAAAAAACACATAACTCTTCGTGCTTCAGTTCAGCATTGTGGAAGTCAAACTCTAAAGGATACAGCACCTGTCCCCGGCTGCAAGCACACTAACGGGGCCGCCTGGCTGTTTGGAAGCAGCTCAGCCGTCTGCCGCAGGAAAGAAATATTCCTGACGCTTTGCATGCATCCATTATCTCACTTGTGGGAAAACAGCACGAGTCCTTTTGGGGAAATTGTTCCTTCAGTTCTAATCCTTGCGGAGGCATCAACAGAAGACTGATGTAGCTTCCTCTGAAGTAGCAAATGGAGCTGCGCTGTCATCTCTCTGCTACGACACAATGCAGCAGAGAATTTAAAAGGCTGCAGAGAGACTTTAATGCAGCATTAAGAAATCTCTGTGCTGTATGGCTAACGCTGCAGACAGAGAGATAAACATGTCCTTATACTGTCTAGCCGGTAATTGCTTACCTGCAAACAGAAAACACAAGGTGTATCCACTTTCTATGTTTATATTTAGCTGTTAATGATACGACTTTCGACCAAAGCATTAAACAGAGAGGCATGAGTAACACTTCCACTAGCTGCATATGTACGAGTGTCTCCATAAGTATTTTCTGGCCCTAAAATTAAAAATGATGATAATCTCAAAACAAGATGAAGGCTTATGATATATATACTTGTTTTTTCTTACATAGACAAGCAGCTGGGACACGAGTGGCCTTGTACTTTGTGTGCACCTGGAGTCCTGAAGAGTTTCTTCACAAGGGTGGAAGATGAAGGCCGAATCATCCCCGGCCGACACAAAAATATCTCCCCTCACAACCTGAAGAATGTAAACATATCTAAATACATGTATGGCTACACTTAATGGGGGTTATTATATTGTTGAGATAAGATCAGAGCAACCTAAACACCTCTCAAACCTGTCTTCTGTCGTTGTTTGTTCAGTCAGCTGCTGACCTTCTTTTATATCGTCACTTTTACTGCCCCCATCTTTCATGAGAGAAAGCGCATGTTGCCCACGTACAGTAGTATATAGTCACAATTGTTGTTGATGGGGCTCAGAAAAGATATATGGTTTGCAATGTTTTGCTGTCTGCTGTAAAGTATTGTTATTGGCACGTCCTCTTGGAACCAGATGTCAGAGATGTTCATACACAGATAGGGACTTAAATGTTTGGTCAACTAGATTAACAAGATTCTATAAATATCCATCACAGGAAAAGTCTTGGAGGTCAAATTTCATTATTAACATATCATTATTATAAGGTTTTCTTTCGTTTCACGGTAATACAAAACTGTGCAAACTGTGTTAAATGTGTAAATCTATCTTTTTCTTTTCTGTCTAATGACTGAAAATGGTCTGCAAAATTACTTTCTCACTGCTTTCATCTAAACAGTCTTGATGGTTTGAATATAAACAGAAAAATCACATCTGTTTGCATAGTAGTACTTCATTATTTCCTCTTTATTTTCAAATTTTAACCCCACTATTACCATGTTATCACCAAGCTGTAATCCATCCAACCATTATCTATACCGCTTATCCTGTTCAGGGTCTCGAGGGGGCTGGAGCCTATCCCAGCTGTCATTGGGCGAGAGGCCGGGTTACACCTGGACTGACCGCCAGTCAATCACAGAGCTGACACATAGGCCCAATCCCAATCTCCACCCTAAAGCCTAAGCATGGACTTTAATGCCGTGCAGTGCGTGAGTCCGTGAGTCCTGCTTATAAATGAGGAATGGGACACACTCTCGTGGCATCACACGTTGCCTGGAAACCAGATGAGCCATTAAATCTAATAAGTAAAAAAGCCGACCTCCAGCATGTATTTTTGTCTCTCAGTGTTGACATATTTTAACAAACTATCAACAGTCAGAAAGGCATTAATGTTAATCCGCAGCCTCAAAGTCTGTGAGTGTGGAGATTGGGATTTGGCCATAGAGACAGACAACTTTTCACACTCACACCGACAATTTAGAGTCGCCAGTGAACCTAACGAGCATGTCTTGGGACTGTGGGAGGAAGCCGGAGTACCTGGAGGGAACCCCCGCATGCACGGGGAGAACATGCAAGCTTGTCACAGAAAGGCCCACTTCATCATCAGTGCTACTCTAACGCCATCAACCTACATTAGAAAGGTCATTTTAGCTGAAATAAAAGCCAAATCTATCACACTGATATTGAACAGCTTTTGCCATATTGTATATTTATGGTCGGTGTTGTGTTCACGCAGAATAACTGCACAATAAACTCCAGTGTTAGTTGTGTGTACAGAGGAAGGGAACTTTGATGTTACTTAGCTCTTCGGGGTTCCCGAGTGTTGGCGGCCTGCTAAATAGCCTAATAATGTCTCATCTAGCTGTTTTAGCTGTTTAGGCAACACAACAAACTCTTTCCGGTACTCTTCCTCTCTCCCAGGCTCGTGTAATCACACAAAAAGCTGATGAGACTCTATAAAATCCAACCTTCACAGATGTATTTCTTCTCAGGTTTTTACTGCAGCTGGGAGTGGTTTGCTAAGCGACACACGGAGAGCTGCTGTGAAGATATTTTTAATTTCAGCTGTTGAACTGAGTGTCCATAAAACGAAATGAACAAGTCAGCCCTCTTTGTTATGAGCACAGCAGACTATAACGCTGGTTTGATATGCATTAGTTTGATAAAATAAGCATTTATATTTAATCATGCTTCTCATTCAGACACCTCATATATAAGGAAATGACTTGAAAGTGCCTCTGAATGCGCAGGCTGCTGTCCATGCGCCGTGTAGTCAAGAAGCTACTGATGTAGTGGCGATGAAAAATGCTCATTTCTGCGATGCTATTTTGAGGCACTGTGTTCATATTTTCAGCCGTCTGTGTAATAAATCATGAGGTCATCGTGCCATGCAGCGCAGGGAGGCTCACGGTAACAATAAAGCAACTGTAGACTACACTGGACATGAGATGCTTTTAATAAGATGGAATATACTGTTACACGTGGTGAATCCTTTCTCTTCCTTTAGGCCTCATCCTACTGTGTTGGATCCCTGCCAAAGTCAGCAGTATGAACAATACAGAGGTTAATTACAAATATTAGCTTTTGTCCAAGCAGTTAAAAAAATTAATTGCTTTATTTGTGTTTTTCTATGTGGGAACTGGTCGTGTATGTATTTATAAATTACTTAAATGACACTTTGTATACACCTAAAGATGGATTAATTAATTTCATTGGGCCACTTGGGAGACCAAGCTGAAAACTCATATGATGTATTATCACCAGTGTTGGGGGTAATGCGTAACAAAGTAATCTGTTAAAGTACTCTGATTACTTTTTTGTTGTAACAAGTAACGTAACGCTTGTCCGTTATCCGTTATCTGTTTGTTACCTTAAAAAAAAAAAGCACTGTTTCTCTTTCTCTCCTGCTTCTTGGCAGGTTGCTGTGTACCAGCAGAAGGTAAACAAAGCCGTGTCAGTGCGCATCTGTAGCTAGCTAACTCAACGAGCAAGATGGCAGAGAGAACAGCGTTTACTTTGTGGAAATATTCCCGTTTATTTGACATTTTGGGGGAAAGGGACGAGTACAACATGACGGTGAAATGTAAGCTGTGTCTGGAGGATAAGTGCTCGTCAGCTGCGAAAGGCTTGACTTCTGAAGTAGCATCTGCAGCTACTATCTGCAGCTCCGCAACACTCAGTGTTGTATTGTTGTCATGGAAACAGCTGTGCCTAATACTATATGCCTTTGCCCAGTTCACTGTCAGACTGTTAGCATAATAACTAAGAACTGTGAAGGTTATATTGCGTCCGTCATTGCTGTTATTAGGCTGCAGAGTTACAGATTATGGGCCGTAAACAAGGCTATGCAATGACGGTAGAGTCAATACATCCAAAGGTAGACGTAGGCTACACGCTGTCCTGACAGTATAACTGACTGATGTGTAACAGGTTTTTTGGGGGTTTTTTTTAAGATTATTTGTTTGGCTTGTTGCCTTTATTCATTGGACAGCTGAAGAGAGACAGGAAATGTGGGGAGCAGAGTGTGGGGATGACATGCACCGAATGGATCGGCAGACTGGGAGTCGAACCTGCGATCAGTGCGACGAGGACTGTAGCCTCTATACATGGGGCGCCTGCTCTACCAACCGAGCCAAACCAGCGCCCCAAAGGGGTCATTTATAATTATCAGCAACGCAAAAGTATTCCAATGCGTCACTTTTCTCAGTTGCTAGCGCAGTAACTAGTTACTTTTAAAAGTATCATTACCCAACACTGATAATCACCTAATAAAGTGACCTGCAAACTAGCTGTCACAGTCTGTCTCCCTGTTCCTCCTCAATAGTCAGATCCCAACTTCTAAAGGTCATGCGCCATTCTCCAACTCCAGACACCAGATTCCTTAAAAATGTCCAACCTCTGGAGGAGGTACCTCCTTAGGGTTCTGGGAGAGTTTGGCCTGGGTGCCTCTTTTATATCTTGGATACGTTTATCATACGCTCATCCTCACAAATCTTCTCTCTTTAGAGAGGAACGTGGCAGGGATGCCCCCCTTTTCAATGCTCCTCTTTGCATTGGCCATTGAGCCTCTGGCAATAAGCATTAGAGGACATGCGCTCATTAGGTCAATGGACATAATGTCTGCTTGATTTTACACTATATGACTGTATTACTTTTTCCCATCTACAAACTTGTTTGCTGTTCTAACAAGCCCTGCAAGAACCTGACCTTCTCAACCAGCATGGTCTTTGTAGAACTTGAGCTTGTTTCAAGCGCCGTATGTCTATTAGTTGTGTCTCTATATTGACAGTTATGTAAAACCAGAGTCAAATACTTTTTGTGCCCATACTTGGCCAATAAAACTGATTCTGATTACCTCATCTCCTTGCTTCACTCAGCATACCCGATCATTCCTTTTGTTTCGTTACCCGTTCATTCTTACTGATTTGGTCTGTTGTTGTCTTGGTTTGAATTTTTCTTTTAAAGGGGGGGTATTATGCTAATTTCAAGCTTCATATTTCACTCTGTGATACCTGCAGAGTAGCTCAGCATAATTTACAGTTACAAAAGTTTTTCTCACACTGATGCTCTGTGCAGGCCCTCGTACAGCGTCTGTCTGAAACGACTGTCAGCTCTGTCCCTTTAAGGAACCCCACCCCTACAAGGCTGACTTTCTTCTGATTGGTCAGCTCTCCGAAGCCTGCCGAGGCTGCACTCTGTGACTTCACAAAGTGCAGCGTGTAGAAAAAAACTGTGTGAAACCTGGCATTCCTGTCTTCACTATGCATATTGTGATATTAGAAACAAGTCTGGACAAAAAAGCTTGGGGGCTTCAGGGGCTCGAATGGGCCACAACGAACCTCCCTCCTGTCTGTAATGGGGTATGATGTAGCCTCAGATTTGCTCTATACTGTTATTAGACACAAATTAATTGGGAATTAATAAGCATGACGCAGTTTAAGGCCCTTAACACATCAGTTGATATTGTACTTTAAGAGGAGCACATTCCCATATTCCCAAGCAATGCAACAAACCAACTGCCATCAGCTAAGGGCTTGTGGGGTCTCCTTGATATGTTGCCTTGTTTGCATGGTTTAAAATCCAGCCTTGTCCAGCTAACAAAGAGCAACATTATCACTCATTTGGAGTTGGATTCTCACCATTAGATGAATATATATACGTGTGGTTGCTCTGGTTTGCTCTCTACCAACTCCTAATGGAAGTGTCTGGGTCTCACATGTTGCACTGTCTTTACCAGAAGGCCCCTAACTTTGTCTTCCTGCCGTCTATTGCTGGGCAGGTAGTGGGTTTATCATTAGCTTTGTTGAGTGACCCCTTTCCTGTTACACATGTTATTTCATAAATTTCTAATATTAAAATATTGACCTGTACCAGTGTTTCCAGATTCCTGCTTCTTCTTTGGTGCACTCGAACAACTAAGACGTAGTTCCCCTGGTGGAAATGACACATTAAGAAGTGAGCAAATTTCCTGAAGACATGCTATCTCCTCGTTTCATTGCCCGCACTCCGGCAAGACTTTGATGTACATATATATATATATATATATATATATTTCTTTTTTCAAAACTGTCAATAACAACTTTGCTTTAGGCCTTGGACCTTTGATGAGCAGTCAGTGCCTGCAGGCTACAAAACATACATTACCAGGTACTTGAAGCAAAGTTTGTAATTCATGTGAGTAAGCTTCATGTTAAATTCTGCGCAGGATCTCTTGATGGTGTTAAAAGCTAAAGTTAAGGGAGATATCTGCACTGAGCAAACCTCGGATGAACTTGTCTGTCAAAGTTTGACACGTCTGAGATAAAGTTTAATTTCCAACTTCATCGCGAGGTTGTTTTTTCACTTGATCTGGAATAAGACTGAAGATGAAATCCTTTGTTCTGAAAATAATTGGAGCGTCCCTTTGTGGTTTCTCGTAATGATTGGTTCATTGTTTACAGTAATTACCACTCTGTCGAAATAAATGTAACAATTTTATGAGTATGCGAAAATACTGCATTTGTTTTGCTGAGAACTTACTTTTAATGACATTAAAAAGCTAATAAAATAAACATTTTTAGTTGCAGACAGGGGGCCCATTGTTTTTGATTTCCTGCTCAAGCCTTTGTGTTACGCTTAAACTCACAGGGCTAATAAAGTGCTATGAATGCTCTTTATTAATTCAACAATGTATTTACCCATTGGTGTCTTTAATACGCTTACAACTCCCTCGACTACTCTTACATTTATTTAATGTTGTGATGCTCAAAGCATTCCTGACCTGGCTTTACTTTTTAGTACGGTGTATGTCTGTGAATCTGTTAACTCGAGATAGCTGGGGATGGGGACTACATTTCCCAAAATACTTTAAAATCAACCAGCAAGATATATATAATATAGAACATGTAGATTTCTTGTCTGAGCTTTGGTACCTCAGAGAAACCACAGAAATCTGCACCTTCCAAGCTCTCGTCTCCTCATAGAATGTTCTAGAAAGCAGTCCCAGGTGCCGACTGTGTAATAAGCTTCCGCCTTAATTCAAGCGCTAATTACACGCCGATTGCGAGCGCAAATTCAATTAAATGCTCAGGGTAATTCTGCCTTGCACTTTCACATATGCAAATCTGGCCTCATGTGCCATGGAGGTAGCACAATGCACATGTGTGCTTCCCACATGTCTCTCTTTCTCAGGCTCCAGGTCAGCAGGAGTGCAGTGCGGGGAAAGAGGCATGCCAAATTGGCAGACAAAAACTGTGGGGGAGAAAGAAAATAAATGAACATATGGGTTTTTAAGCAGGTTGCACTTTTGGACAAACCCCAAGTAATGATGTCACAGCCAGTGTTCGATGATTGACAGCGAGGAAAACACCTGCTTTGCTCACTGATTGCATCTATTAGAAGCATCCCGGGAACCCACACGAACAGCACGGCTTTCTCAATAAAACTACACCGACTTGTATCTCTGACATCTACATTTCCTTCCAAACAATAAATATATATGAGTGCCACAGGTATGAGATAAGGTTGTCACAAGAATGACCACAGATGTTGTCCAACTGCTCTTCTATGGAGCTGGCCTTCTAGCTATTTAAACCACAGTCTGGTCTTGTCCTCAAAAAGGCTCCGTCATCTCAAAAACGTCCACCCCAAGCTCCTACAAACCATATCCCACAACATCTGCGATAAAGTGGACAAGGCAAGAGCACTTCTGTGCATATGGACTCTAGTTGGCTTAATACGGATGTTGAGTTGGGACAGGACTTGGGCCATGACTGATGGCATTTCCAATGTCCTCAAGAATAGTGCAGATGAGAATACAGATTGAGAGTTCTGCAGTTTTACTGAAAGGCCTTTTCTGTTGCACTGAAGTTTAATTAAATACATTTCATGTTAATCTACTTTTACTGATTGCATTCTTTATGAAACCTTTGCTTTGTCTGGCCAAGGTAAGCCGGATAAGGATGAAATTCAGTAAACAAGTAACACTGATTGCTGCACTCACATGTCGACGTGTCCTTGGGCAAGGCCCAAATTGCTCAATAGCCAATCGAGTATGAATGGGCATAGATCTGATTGGAAATTAGCACTTAGGCCATAAGTGTGGGAATGTGGGTGAATGTGACATGTAGTGTAAAAGCAAGACTAGAAAAGTGCTATATAAGTCCATTTACCGAATATGTGTAGTACTGTCTTTATAAGCTGTAGGAAACACACCCAAACAACTGAAAATGCAAGTCACACAAAATGGCCCAGTCGGCCGGCGTCGGGTTCAAACCCAGGGCCGTCTTGCCCTGAGGCAGCATTGCCATAGAGCCGCAGAGGACCGCAGAAGTGCCCTGTCTGATCCAGAGGTGATTTAAGCTTGCATTAAATAGAAGTATTAGTGAAATAATCACTGATTTGTCTGCATTACCTATTTGTCCTCAAACTACCCCACACCCACAGCTTTAAAACTTCTCTCTGAGGGTCAAAAAACCTTGAGTGCCACATAAACCAACATCTGTTGCTTATCATTAATATTATAGATTTGTATATGAGAAGTTGAAGGACTTGAGGATGGTGTGGCAGCGCAACAACTCCACCATTACATACACCCACAAATGTCTGAAGTCATTACAACTGCCTATAACTCTAAAAAGTACATTTTCTTTACTCAAGTCTTTTACATAATTGCGTTGAATGTAATATTAGGGTCATTATTGGATATAAGATGTGTATAAATTATAAGATGTCAAATCAGCCAAGTATAAAATGATCAGATATGCAAAGTGAGCGTAAATTGAGAGATTGTCTTTTCTCCAGGCAGTCCAGCAGCTCCATAAATCTAATATCAAGCCTTTATTATTCTAATTTAATACCCTATTTGAATGGGACCTCAGGACATCCTGTGATTTTTAATAACTGCAGAGATTGAGTGTGATTTTAATGCTCTTTGAATTTTCCATATCTGTGCTGTGCCTAGTTAAAATTAGACGGGCACTTTGCAGATGTTCAACCTAAATCCTTTTGTTCAAACAGGGAGAGGACATGAAACTTCAAATGACATTCTGACTATGACATGTTAGGCTCCTGTCCATCACATCTCTAGGTACAGAGATTTATTACGCAGTAAACTACTGCCTTTGTTTCCTCATTTTAGTTGACCTGCCTCCACATGTGCTAAATGACTGGAGCAACTTTCTTCCTGTCACTTTATTATGAGAGAGAGCGCTATGCTAATTTAAGTTTAATTTCCTGTTACAGCAGGAAGGGGTTTGGCACAAACAGAGAAAATAAAATCACACTGCATTGGAAGCTCTTCCAAATATAGTGAAAGATTCAATGGCCGACAAGCAAACATGGTAGAAAAGCCCCAACGATTTTGTGTTGCCAATGGGCAGCGTATACAGAAAGAAAACCTTTTCAGGAAACACGAACAAAAGTCATGAAGAAGTACAACAAAAGAAGCAAATATAAATATAACAAACGTACTGCAAACACATAAACAATGCAAGTCAAAACACACAAACCCAGAAAACAACTGCAACCAAAAAATGCAGCCTATGCGGTCATCACAAAGGAAGTGCTCCAGGACTGTAGGGGGCGCGTTTATGAACTGCATTCTGATGAAACATCTGTTTACACACGCTGAAGCTTTTGGCAAGGACAAAATCTGAGCTAGCTAAAGGCAGGTACACTAAGCAGTTATTTTAGCAAAGCTATCTGTTCATCAGAAACCATTCACATTATCTGTTCCACAAATCCTGTTCAAGGTCTGGGAGGGGGGCCTGGATCCAATCCCAGCTGTCATTGGGCGAGACCCGGAGGGAACCCACACATGCATGGGAAGATCACGCCGGGGACACACCGGATGCGGAAACGCCGCGAATAGCCACGAAGTGCCGAGAAGCAGAGCCAGTTTCCTTTCTGCGCCCATGTTAACCGATTGTGTCGTTCACACCAGGCGCGCCGCGGCGTGCACCTCCGCGGTCGGCTCACGCCCTGCAGCGATTGCGTCAATCCTAGCCGGAAGTCACACATGAAACAACGAGAGAATCCGGTCAATTTTCAAAATTAATACAATTTTCAAAATAAAACACCACGATTGACAAATGCGACGTTATATTTGTGTGCTTTTATATATTTGTCAGTATCTAAACAGAGCGCGAGAGATGAAGATACACACAGACACAGACACACAGACATAGACACACACAAGAAAGAGAGAGACACAAAGTGGGCTGGCTATAGGGGGTGCGGGCGGGGTGTCAAAACACACGCAAACAGAGAGAGAGATCAAGAGAGAGAGAGAGCATGATGAAAAAACAGCTCCAAATGTGAGTAAACGACAGCTGAGGAGCAGAGTTGTTGTCGACCGGCGCGGAGAAATGCGCGTCTGGTGTGAATGGAAGTGCTCCGGCTCGCGCGCGATTTTCGTTGCGCAGCGCTTCCTCGTCCGGTGTGTCCCTGGCGTCATGCAAACTACACGCAACATTTTTTGTGCAAAAATTTCTTTGATTGGTAGACTACATCATTCTTCAAATGAATGCTGTGGAGGATCACCACAATAACTCACTTGTCCAAAGTACCGTAGCAAAGTCACTGATTAAATATTGGTAAAAACTATTCCCGCACAGATTAAGGTACCACAGTAAGAGAAAGGATTAAAGTGAGGGATAAACTGGGAGAAGTAACCATCATTGCGGCTACTGTATGTGCAAAGAAAAATCCCATTTGTCCTCAGTTTCTATGCCATGTTTGGTGAACAGTTATAGCACTGTAATCTGTTTTGTTCTTCTTCCCTTCTGGCCTGGAAAAAAATTGGACAGACAGTAGACAAAAAGTTTAGCTTTGTAGTGAGCGGTCCCTTGGAACTCACAACCATCAGCAGACCCTTGAAGTCTCATTTTGCAGGCTGTCTGTGCAGTGTTTTTGCATTTCAGTCCACCCCAATAACAACCTACCCACAGCACATCTCCACTTGCATGGAGATTGCACATTGCATAGCCTGTGGTGGCTGTAGTAAATGAGAACTCAGAGGTCTGAGTCACTGCTCCAGCCTCACACAATAACAATTCTGTCATTCTTCAAGCAGATTTGAGCAATTTACCAAATGTTAAAGGTATAATGAAAATAATGGCCATTTTAATTAGTTGTAAATTAAAGTTTTGCAATTTTATATGTGATTAAAACCCAATAAAGGGTCAGTCAAAATATATTTAAAAACTGCCTACAAGTAAACATCTTTAAGTTTTACTTGTAATTAACAGCCAACGTTTGTGTTTTAGCTTTCAATTATGTGCTTGTTAGAAAGAGTGGGGCTATAAGGCCTCTAACATTATACCAATTTCAAGGGCCACATTCAGCAATTTTCAATGTGACACGTGGAGCTTGAGGTAAACGACTCCTTACACAGTATCCTTTTAAAATACTTCAGCTTAATTTTCTGCCTGGCAAGATGTGGTATCCTGGCGACTCGCTGTGCGTCCCAGTTGGAGGTGAGGCACAGCAGGTGGTGTGGTGATGCCAACCCAATGTCGTACTGTAAGGAGATTAACCATTCACACAGCCAGGCTGGAGTCCAGTTTAAGACACAGCTTGAGATTCAATTTTAAGTCTCTATTCATTGCTTTCCGCGAGGATTACATGGCTGGAATATAATCGCAAATGAAAATAAAATCCTTCTGCCATTTTACAGGCAGCAAGTAAGATAGAAACAAGAGAAAGTCGGTGCAGAAGTTTCTATAATTGGAAATGGAAGGCGAGTCCTCCTGAGGTATAGTTGTAGCCTTACAAAGTCCCAGTCCAGCCTGTACAGTATAATGACCTGAGATAGGTTAACCAGTGCGGCAAGCAGGGTCTGGCAACCATGATGAAACTGGTGCAATGCCCTGCTTCCAGCACATGATCAATGACAAGAAAGTATCAGTATGTCAGCGAAGGACTGCACAGCATGCCAAAGGAGGACACAAACTCTCGGAGGACCCGCTCAGGCCTGCGCCATCCAGTCGAGGCAGGAGAGGTTAACATGCTCCGTTCCACTTAAGGAGACATCTTGTGGTGTAATTTGTCAAATTCACGTTCTCTTACACTCTTCATGTGGTTAGCCCTCTTAGAATTCTGGGCGCTTTATGTTTCGGGGGTGAGGCGGATTTCACCACTTGCAAAGTTGCAGACATTTTGCATCAAATAAATGTATTTCATTGTCTTTTTGATGGCGACAGTGCAATTAGCAGGATTGCATTCAACCTCTTAAAATAAAAAAGAGGTGTTTCACATCAGCTTTATAGCTACAGGTAATTTCCACCTCTTGCTCATTGTTGGGCTTTTAAACTGATTACTTCAAATTACACAATCTGAAACGCATCCTTTGTTAACAAGATACACAGAAACCTATACACCCATGAATTGACAGCTATCACAACTGTCTGCAAGTGTGTTTTTGCTACATTAGCATTGGGTAACCTTAAGGCTAACTAAAACATGTGTGTGATCAAATATTTATTTGGCAGAGTTAGAGGGTAGGTAGGTTTTTGATTGATTTGTGTTCTTGCTTTAAAAAAATGTTCAAAAGAGTGTGATGTAATGTTATGTAATGAATTATATCTGGCTTTATGAATCAATACCTCTATACTGTACACCTCTCCTTCTCCAGTAGCGAGAGTTGAAGGCAAGTAGTGTAATTGTTGCCATTGCTAAATTGCATCAGAGTTACGAATGTGAGGCTTTAACCCTGCGTTGGTGTAAATTCCCCTTTCCATGATTTTATATCATGCTCCGCCCTGCATTTAAACTTCACAAATTAACATTTTGAATCCCTTTATTATTTTTTGTCATATGTAAAGAGAGAAGATGTAGAAAAGTTTAAGCCCAGAACCAATTATGCATCTTTTATTTTGAATTTAGCATCCAGGATTCAACCAAAATATGTCTCCCATTACTAATAAGCAAGCGCAGCACCATTTGGTGGTGTAGTATCATTATAGGGTTTGCACTGCCCTCCTCAAAACTAATTGGAAAAAGGTCAAACCAAATATGGAAACAACTAAACCTTTTTACCAAGAGTAAATCCACAAAATATTCTCGGGTAAACAAATGAACTAATGAGCCGTAATTCCAAGGACGCAGTCTTAATAGCGTCACCAGGAGAGGCTGGAGCGAGCCCGGCTAATTGGCACCGACGTTCAAAGTCTCACAATAAAGCGGAGGCATGGTAACATATGCAACAGTTAATAGGGTTTAGCGTGTGAAATAACGGCAGTGGTGAGCTCATGAGGGGGGCAATTATGACAAAGCTGTGCACATCCGAGATAACCGTCCGCCTGACTCAATCTGGCTAAGCCTCAGGGGAGGCGGCTCGCAGGAGCTCCGGGGGCTGCAGAGACTAACAAGAGGAGGGAGGAGAGGAGAGAAAGAGAACGTATCCACATAAACAAGCATCTAACAAGCTCTCCACACACTCGTTTTAAGCACGTGTAATGTAAAACCATCTGGCTTACAGCGCAAATACATATTACACAAAGGCGCCTCCACGTGCTGGATTCACACACATACGAATCCCATATGAAAATAATATAAATGCTAAACCGAAGATTAATACGTACAATTTCAACAACTAAGAATGGAAGTGGGTAGTGCAACACTTCAAGCCCTCACTCTCACAGCCCAAGTTAAGATAATCCTTTGAAAACACTACAAAGTTCCTCCAAAGCCATGCGAGAAAATTCCTCTTCACAGCATGAGAAACTAGTTAACTGACCTTGATGTGTCGGAGCAGCGAAGTGTCCCTTTAACTGTTTGTACACCAGTTCAGATGCCTGGACGGAGTAATACTTGTTGTTGACTAACACTTAAAATATCCTTAAATCTACATACAACAGTCATAGTGTGTTTTAATCCACATATAAATTATATTATGCTCTGCTTTAAGTGCTCAGTAGTGGTTTTGAAATCAGTGTGCTTTTACTTTCTCACCTTGGTTGTGTTCGAAATGGCATAGTGCGTACTGATTTGGCCGAAGTATGCAGTATGCAAACAAAAGCAAAATTTACAGTATGCCAAAAATACCCGGATGTGTCACTGATTTGGAAGAAATCTCCAGTATGCATCGGAGAAGTCTGCCTCGCCCACTCTTCCCCACAATGTAAAGCGCTGGAACGTCACAGCGGCAGTTGAAATGGCGGACGGCAGTAGCATTCCTGAAGAGCAGAAGGGGGCGCTATAGCTAATGAAGCGGCGGTTTGCTTCTGGTGGGCTATTGTTTACTTCCGCTTTCCCGAATTTCCCATCCCTGGGGATCAATAAAGTTTTATCTTACCTTTCCAAAAACTGCTAAATAAATTTGAACAGCACCATTGTACCGCCGAACACAGTATGCAGTATGTAGAATACATTTCAAACACAGAAGCTGTGTTCGAAATGCCGTGCTATATACTACAGGGCTACTCAATTAAACTTGAAAGAGGTCCAGTTAGAGATTTTTTTTTCCCAAGCAAATGTCCGGAACATCATAATGTCTGACCTGCGTTATGATTCAGTACCATACATTTATACATTTTGAACGTCTGTCAAATCAAATAAAGAAAATACAATTAGGCTAAATAGTTTTTACAACAACGCTAATGACTTTAACACAGAGCTCTCATAATTTAACAATAATAATAATGAATACTTCAATATTGGTAAGGAAATATAGTGTGTGTTTGTATGTTGGGGGGTTTATGCCCCAGTTTATGATGGAAGTGTCTTTATTTGTAAATGAAAACAAATAATATAATGTCTGGTACTACTTGTATTATTATGTTGCAGAAATCAAATGAAAGCGAGAGACAGCTCTTCACTTAAGCTGCTGTCTCTCTGCCTCCTGACAGAATTATCAAAAGTTTGACCATAACAGGGGGATTCACTTTATGTTTTATTTCATGTTTGCCAAATTTTATTATATGTTTTAACGAAATGCAGTTGCATTAGACTTTTTCTCATGGTGAGTCATAGTGAGTTTTAAAACAGGCAATGACTATGAAATAAATAACATTTAAAGTACACTGACGGACTGCTGGAGAGAGCGAGGGGGAGAGAGAGAGGGCACATACCGGTACATATAAGAACAGAACTGCGGAAATAAGAGGGAAACTAGTCATGATGATGAAGCCTGATGTAGCTCTGTGTAACTCTCAGGTTCATCAATGAAGTGTTTGAACTAAACTGCAGCCTGGAGTCTCTGTTAACAGAGACAAACAGAGTGACAGTGTCAGACAATGTCCGCGTTTAATACTCGCCACAGTCATGGAACATATACCAGTCTGTCCAGTCTTAAAAGCTCGGTTTTCTGTACTGCTCTCATTTTACAGCACGCCAAATTCATTGGTCTGCGACTTTCTTGGACCCCCAAAGACAAAAAAGCTGCGCAGGTTAAAATAGATGCGCTTGTCAAAACTATAAATAGGTCCGGGTCCGGAGAAGAGGGCAGTTGGGTCCGGATCCGGAACGCGGCCCACCGCTTGGGGACCGTTGATATACTACATACTATATACTATGTACTATATATTGCATACTGCATATTGCATTCGGCGGTAGTACTTAGTATGGAGGAGATTTTCAAATTAATTTTGCAGTATGCTACACTAGGCAGAAGTAAACTATAACCACTGCTTCTTTAGCTATAGCCCCCTTCTGTCGTCATTTCAACTGCCACTGTGATGTTCCAGCGCTTTGCATTGTGGGATACAGTAGGCGGTCCGATGCATAATGGAGTTTTTCTCCGAATCAGTACGACATCCGGGCATTTTTGGCATACTGCACATTTTGCTTTTGTTTACATACTGCAGACTACATTTTGGCCAGATCAGTCGGTACTGAGAGTATAGGATGGCATTTCGAACACAGCAAGCCCTTATTTCTAGTGTTGATCTACTTCCTGTCTTTGTGTGTTTTGCCGCTTGTTTCATGATGTGCCCCGCCCTTATTGTTTCCCCCTGCCCCTTCAATGTCTCACCTGTGCTTGATTAACCTCACACCTTTACAGTGTATTTAGTCCTTCCCCTGTTTCTGTGCCGGTTCGTCTTTCAACCATCTTTGTGAAACTTTGTGAATCTTTTTGTCAGCACTTTTGTCAAACCTTCAATAAGCCTTCGCCAAGTCATCCATGTTGTGGACTTGTAAGATTTTCAACTGGAGTCTTGTGTTTTCTCCCTTGTGGTGGCTTTTTGGTTTGACCTTTTGTTGGATTGTTTGATACCTGGACTCTATAAAGTAAGCCTTCTGTTTTTGTGTTTACATAAATCATCCCTCGTCTGCATCTGGGTCCTCTCCCTCTTTGTTTTAACCTCAAATGCGACACTAGAGGCCCTGGTGCCTCGACATAACACTCTGTAGCAGGATTATTTTAACCTGGCCAGAATTTCCAATGATAATAAAGTAAATACACAATGTAATGAAATGTTACCGGCCCCTAGCTTTAAACCAAGCTCAACCAATATTATTCCAACTCACTTCATCACCACTTGAGTTGGGACCTCTAGTTTTAAAGATTACAAATTTGGCTTGATTTTATGAAAAATAATGTATATTACTTATGAACCCACCAAAGAATTTACTGGGGTAAAAAAACAGTTAGAAGATCAAACATGTTATCCTTATTTGAAAAAGGAAATAAAGGTAAACAGGAAACCGTTTTAAACATGTATCGACAGGATATACGATTCTTTCTTGTGTTGGATGAACAGTGAAAGGCCTGAATAGTTAGCCTGTTATAAGATCACAAGATGTGTGATTGACAAGTGATGTCTCTGAGATGAAGTGCAGACACACCTCTAAAATAAGAGCCTGTCACCAATAGAGACAAAGTGAGAGAATAAAAAGGTTCCCAGCATCTCGCTACCTTAGGTGATGAATATGATGAATATTCTAATGTGTAAAACAGACCTGAAATTTTAACACAGCACTGAGCCAGATGTGTCAAAATGACTCTAAATTTAGTGAAAACTGTGCCTCATGAACCTCTTGCTGTAGCATCATCACTGGGTAAGAGCACACTGTAGGAGAACATCTGCAATTAGCTCGTTCTATTTTTTGCCAAAACAGGCTTCTAGTGCTTAATGGTGTTGACTTCACAGACATGCAGGTAAAAAAACATTGGATCTGACATTCTGTCCAGTGAAGGGTAAGTTTGTGAAAATGACACTGCAGGACTGGTTAACGCTTCAACTCTTCTTTTTTCATTAAAAAAAAAACACAACCCATTTAGGGAGCTTTGGCAACTGATGCTGACAGTGTGCCATTATCAGTTAGGACACACACTGTACAGTGCAGGTGCAGCTTTGGCAACAGTAATTATTTATAAATCATAGTCATATAATTCAGCCATATCAGACTCATTTCATTAGCCGGGCTCCAAATATTGGCTGTATTATTAAAGTAAATTGTGGTCATTTAGTCTACAAAATGGTTATCAAGATGTTTTGGTTAACTCTTTTAAATATTTGGTTTTAAAAGAGAGACAGCCTTCAGGCATTAAACTTCTTTGTTCCAGTCAGACAGGAGTGCATCCTCAGAAATATTATAGCTACTGTCTGTCTGGTCCATGCAGTCAAAAAGGTTGGGAACCGCTGACTTAGTACATTAAACCCTAGATGGATCACCAGTTTTGAATTATTTTCTTATTTTCATCATTAATGTATTCTATTTGATTGTTTATACTGTGATCTAACTCTGCTGTCACTCCCACCTGTCTGCCTCTCTGCCTGCACAATCACCTCACTTGCCCATCCCCCTCACTCACCTGCTCCCCATTGCCTGATTAGCTCCTATCACATTTAACCAGTCCACTTTCACCAACTCTCTGCCAGATTGTCTTTGTGCTTTGCCTGAGCTTTCCAGCGTTTCATAGGCTGTTTTCTGATCTAGTTTTTGACCCAGTTTGTATTTCGTATTTTGCCTCAGCCTGACCCCTTTGACTTTCTTGTCTGGACTTTGTATTATTGTACTTCTGTTGTTACAAGTTGTATATTCTACCTACTGACTCGTGCGCATGGGTTTCTTTTGCCTCTGAACTGTGACACTGGTCACATTTATCATAAACATTCAACCTTTGTCACGAAGTAAAGTTACAACAATTCAAAAGCTTAAAGTTATTATGATATCCTGAGTCACTGCCTTTGAATTCATGTGGCCTGTGTACAAACCTCTGGTGCGACTGAAAAACTGCAAAAATGATGCTTTGAACAAAGCTTCTGGACTGTTCTTACTCTCTGCTTCTACCCTCATCAGTTTTTGATGCATACCCAACAGGGCACAAACCCCAAGTCCTTCTTGGCAGACGTAATTCACACTTTTCACTTGACTTGAGGGGTAGTATTTTATTCACATGCTCACAAGCTCCAGTTTCTATCATGTAAGCCTTCAATTAGCTGTCAGGTTCACTAAGGCTCATCATCCATTTTGGTTATTCCACATAATTAGGCTTTTGGCCTCGGCCCTTTCAATTTTTGGCAATGATACCTGTGTGTAAACCCACCACTGTGCTCAATATCAGTCCCCTGATGTGCAAGAGAGGCTTACATACAAATGAGGTAGTATTAGAGGTCTATTAAGGCAAATGCAACAGGACTTGCAGAATGATAATTTAAATATAAACTCAGGAAGAGTTTAAACATGTAGCTGAAAAGGAAAAATAGCAACCAACTGGAATTAACATAACACCTCTACAACTGACCTAGCAGTCTACCTGCCAACTGATTGATTGTCTCTCCCATTTCACAAGAGACAAATTTAGATTTCTGACCATGGCCGGACCAACTCAAAATGTGGTAAACAAGTCACATAAAAACACACGATCAAACTTAAAGGGCCAGTTCGCTGATTTAAAACCTCAGTCCTATCATGCTATTATGGGGAGCTAATGCCATTATGGTAATGCACATTGCAAAATGCAATTTCGCTCTGTGCCATTGGCGGACAGTCCAAAGGCACAGAGACTTTTGGACTTCTCCAATGGGTCCTGGAAAACCTGCGCCAGATGACGCGGAGGCCAGGGAGCTTGCTAAACTACGATGTCATGTCTCTTTCAAAATCGTCAGGTTTGAAATGTAGACTGCAGATTTTCTCAGACGATCCACTGGTATATTGTATTTCAGCTTCTGTACCACTCTGAGCCATTGCCTGCAACGATCAATGTCCTTGACTGGAAAATGGTAGTATTTTACTCCAGCGTGTCTCGCTGGGCTGTTCCTTTCAGAGGGAGGGGCGCAATGCACGCTGGGTGTTGTAGGAATGTAGATTGGGCGAAACCACAAACTGTTTGTACAACTTTTTCAACAGCTATGGCGCCAATTTCAAATATTGTTGCTTCTTTCGAAGATAGAGAACACCAGCTTTGACTGACAGTGGCTTTTTCCAGGGGAGAACTGCTCCTTAAAGGACCTTGGCATTTCATCTGATAAGACCTTTATAGAAGTGCTGACATAGAAACCAATAGATTGGATTTTGCCCAAACTTTGCAAACATGAGGTTAGCTAAGTAGGAAACTGAATACAGATGACAACAACAGAACACTCTTTGGACAGACAGTTAAACTTTTAAACAAGTTTAAATGAGTAGAACAAAATGTAGAAGAGATATCCTTTTTTTGGTATCATTCCAATTGGTGCTAGAATTGGTCTTCAAACACAGAAATAGTATCTGAAGTATCAATATTTTGGTATCAGTCCACCCACATCTAATATGGGGCCTTTTGGGCTAATGACTGTCCAGGGCCCAACAGCAGTTGTCCACCCGACCTGGTTGCTCCAGCCCTACTGGAGAACAATGTTAACAGTGCTGAGAACTCCTATACCTTGTTACTGTACAAGGACTCTGTTCATCCACTTGTGTAATCCATAGAGTACGAACAGTCACCCTGCCTCCTGCATTAAGTGTAGCCCCTTCCTCTCCAAAGTGCAGGGGGCTGTAGCAAAGGTATTGATATGCAAATCAGCATTTCATGTAATTTGGCAAAGTCTGTAGCGCCTTTTTGAGCAGCCAATATGTACTTTTGTGGGAAGAGGGGATGTAACACCAAGAGCATGCTAATGGAATAGTGGCCTGCCAGCCTTTGTATCTCCATCTCCATCATTCTTTAGGCTGACTCTGAAATGCTGAAACTAATACATTCACCTCTCTGTCTGCTCCCTCTCCCCTGGCACACCTCATTTACTATCATTTTGATCACAAAGTCAGCACCAGCGATACATGTGGAAATCGGGGCACATTCACTGGAACCCGCTCCAAAGGCAACAACCAGCTTTTTCAAAAGCACAGCTGCCAACTGACAGGCTGCCATGTCTGTGTCACATTTTTTTTCCACCACCATTAGACAGACTGAAAAAGGGTGTGCATGTGCTCTCATTGAAGAGGACATCAAACTAAACTCTTGCTGGTAAAATTTTGCAAGGGATACATCATTTCAGGGGATTTAATACGATAAACTTGAATGAACTTGCTGAATGTGGGAGTACCAGCGTCTCTGTTTGAAGTGCGGCTCATTTCATTGTGTTTCATTCAAAGTTTTCAAGAAATGGATTAAATGCCTTTCAATAAAAAAGGAGAGAAAGAACAAAGGCATGCAGGGGCTAGAGCACTTGGACACACTGCCCACACCTGAAAACACACTGCCTACCATGATAATCACACTCTACTGATGTCATGCTCAGGTGGGAGGCTCATGTGTTGTTATAATGTTAAATGGTAAATGGACTGTACTTAAATATAGCGCTATTACACACATTCACTGATACACTGACGGCAGATGGCTATGTAAAGTGCCCAACTATCAATCAGTTATTACATTCATACTCGTTGGCTCTGCCCCCGGGAGCAATTTGGGGTTCAGTGTCTTGCCCAAGGACACTTCAACATGTAGTCTGAGGGAGCTGGGGATCGAACCTCCGACCTTCCCATTGAAAGGCGATCGACTCTACCACTATCACTGAGCCACAGCCGCTCCTCAACTTGTTGTGTTTCAAGTTTGACCAGAAGAAATCTTACAAGTTGTCATTTAACAGCTTCTTGGTTGATTAGCATTCAAAAAAATACAGGTTGATAGTGAATATCCAGGATGACATCCTGGCAAATTTTAAGGCAACATGGGTAAGTCACAAGCGAACAGTAGCATTTAACCATTTCTATAGCTTGGAATTTACACCTTTCTTTCCTATTGTGTATACTCTATCAAGTGGTAATGTTAGCTTAAAAAGTTGCAACAGCTAACATTAAACCAATTTAAAGCTTCCATTACCCTTAGCTATTAATTTATGCTGCTATAGGTTTAGACTGCCGGGGAGGATCTGACACACCAAGCTCCTCTCTCTCTCTCTCTCTCTCTCCCTCTCTCTCTCTCTCTCTCTCTCTCTTTGTCATATTAATGCAGCTCATTAACTCTGTATCTTCTGGTCCCATTAACATTACTAATCATATATCTTCCCGGGAGTTCTTGTGCTCCCTTGTCTTGAAGGTTCCTGGGGATCGTTGCTGCAGACCACCTGCTGCTGTGGACCTGCTCGACTGCAACAACTACTAACGTCAGTCTCCCCCATAGTATCATTATTGTTGCTGCTAATGCTAATAGTAGACCTGTTGACTTCAACTGTTACAATTACGATTACTTCAGCCTTTATCATTACTCTGCTTCTCGCGCCAATTTATTTTTTGCTAATTTTCACACTAGTGTACCACTATTATTGGCATTGTAACCAAAAGTATGTACTACCTGTTGTTGTTGATGTAACAAGGACATATGTTGTTGTTGTAACAAGAACATATGTTGTTGTTGATGTAACAAGGACATATGTTGTTGTAACAAGAACATATGTTGTTGTTGCTCTCTTTGCCTGTCTCTATCCTGCATCTCCTTCTATCCCATTTTCGGCCCATCCAGTCGAGGCAGATGGCTGTTCAACATGAGTCTGGTTCTGCTCGAGGTTTCTGCCTGTTAAAGGAAGTTTTTCTGCCAATGTGCCGAATATTGCTAAGTGCTACTCATGGTGATTCATGTTGGGCCTCTCTTTAAATAACATAACAAAGAGTCGGTCTAGACCTGCTCTTTTGTAAAGTGTCTTGAGATAACTCTGGTTATAATTTGGCGCTATACAAATAAAATTGGATTGATTGATTGATTGATTGATTTACACCTTTCTTTCCTATCGTGTGTCCTCTATCAAGTGGTAATGCTAGCTAAAAAGTTGCAACAGCTAACTTTAGCAATAAACCAATTCTATTATATTTTGCTAGGAATTTAAACCTTTCTATCCTATTGTGCAGCCTCTAACAGTTGTTAATGTTAGCTAGGAAAAGGCAACAGCTAACCTAGCATTAAACCAATTAATAGCCACCATTACCGTTAGCTAGGAATATAAACTGTTCTATCTTATTGTGTAGCCTCTATCAAATGGTATTGTAGCTAGGAAGTTGCAAAAGCTAACTCAAGCGTTCAACAATTTTCTACCATTAGTTAGGATACTCCTTTCTATCCTACTGTGTAGCCTCTAAATTAGTTGGGAATTGGGGAATGCTATAACGTTAGCTGTTTTCTAACTTTTAGCTAACGTTAGCTCATGTCAAACATGGTGTTTTAACTTAAAATATGGTCAATTTCCCTCCAAATTTTTACTTTGAGCATCGAGAATCTGTGAAATGATGCAAACCTGGAACACAGCAAATCAGCAATTTGACAGCATTTGAGCTTCTCACCCTGCAAGTGATGCAAGAGGAAAATGGCCGCAACATGTATATAATGAACACAGCGCACCATGCTCAGTAATGTTTTTTCTGTTCTTCCAGCATCACTCTTCCATGAAAAAACATTGATGTGAAAACTTACATGCTTTCAACTTAAATACTGATAATCATTTGATAATAAAAAATTAAAGAAAGTTTGTATTCAGTTGAGTCTGACTAAGCACATTTATTAACCACAGTTAATGTAGCACTGTTTGTGACTAAACTGCAGAATACAAATGCTTAAAATGAACACTGACGACAAAGTTTAAGCTCTGCATATGGTTGAAACTGCAGTTCTGAATGAATCATGATCTTAAAAATAAACTCTATTTTTCCTACTGAAACAGCATCACTGTTGTCTAATTTAGGCAAACATTTTGTTTCTCCAGCAGTTCTGTTTGCCCGGACATGAT
Source organism: Semicossyphus pulcher (assembly GCF_022749685.1). Taxonomy (NCBI): domain Eukaryota; kingdom Metazoa; phylum Chordata; class Actinopteri; order Labriformes; family Labridae; genus Semicossyphus; species Semicossyphus pulcher. The sequence goes on along the minus strand of NW_027211604.1, from coordinate 23,959,742 downwards.
GGGAGCTGCAGGGCAAAATCAAACTGCAAGCAAAACAAAGATCTCAGTAAGGCAGTGCATAGGAATAAAGATGTCAGGGGAATAAAACACAACTGTTCTGGCATCATAGGCTTCGCTTTATTCTAAAAATGTAGCATAATTAGTCCTCAGACACACACGCAGACTTGAATCACTTAATCATGAATACACTGTCTGAAATATACAAAAAACAGATGCAAAATCTTCAAACGTGACAATAAAGATATTATAAATACTGCAAACACACATCAGAGGCCTTTGATGCCTTCCACTTGCATAATTCAATAAAATACCACAAATTAGTTCATCTGATGCTAGGATTTAATACAAGCCTTTTCTCGATTGAAGATGAGTTAAATCCAGTTCAGAGCATAAGCAGTCCATTTTATTCTGGGATGCTCCCACTCTGCAGATAAAAAACCTTGGCTTTATTGATTAATATTTCAGTTATCATCATTTATGATTTCTATTTCTCAGTTGTTTTATTCATTTTAATCTGTGCTATTAATTTTAAACACTTGGTAAGTATAGAAGATGCAACAGAATAAAAAGCACACCACTGCTCCACACTCAAAGATAAAAAAAAAAGTACATTGTTGTGTTTCCTCCAAATCAAATGAGCCCTGTTTTGCACGCAACTGCAAAGTACCTGAGGCAAATCAATAAGAAAGCTGAGAGATTTCATTAAGTGAAGAGCCCTTGTGGTGACTTTCTTGGAGAGCCGCGCTGATCCAACAACCTGTCAGGGCCTTGTAGTCGATTACAGCGGGGATTTCAGAACATTATTATGGGTTCAGGGGTCAAATTGTACACTGCTGATCCCATCTTTAGGGACTTGCTTTAATTTGCGAGCAGTTCTGATTGCACTCCTCCTCATTCATTTTGCACACCACTTGAGACTGATCTATACGGAGCACCATGCAATGTCTTCCAACACCCAGAGCTATTTATCTAATAGTTTTAAGAGGCTTCTGCCTTACTTCTTTTTGACTTAATACACAGTTTAAAGACATTTCAGTGGGCAGTTTGTTAGGATTGTCTTTCTATAGTAATGTAGTAAAGTGATTGGAATTATATGAAAATGTTTAAACTTGCCAATTTAATCCTCAAAGATTCTCATCTATGTTAATACATTTTTCAATAATTCATGCATCACTGTGTGCTCATGACTTAAACATGACTTTAAATTACACCTTATACATGCACATAGATAAGTCTCATAAAACGAAACTTTAAACCAAAGTTAAATGAAGTAACTCAGCAAGAACCAGCTGTGTTAGCAGAGGCCTTTGTCTAACCAGGTTTAGTTTCATAAATAAAGACTCGTCTCTGAATGATTTAGCTCATTTTCCACAAATTATTCGATTGATACAGTAAAATAATACACTTTACCTTAGTCAAGCAAGTCGTGGTGGCAAATGTGGTTTGAAAAACAGTGTTTAGCAGGAATCAAACATATTATACTTGATTTGAAACAACTGAGCAGAAACATGCAGAAACGCTGTCAGTCCTATAAATAGTAATTAGGTAATGGCACCAATCCCAGATCTGCATTAACAGTAGAATAGAATCATTCATGAAACCTGATGGACATCCATCAATAATTTGCTTAATATTTGGACAGTTTTGCCCCAACTCTAACCTGCTCTACTCTACATGAGTCTTTGCCCCTCTTAAAGTTGTAATCTCCAAGATCTGGAGTGCGCATGCGCTGACCTGCTGTGTCAGAGTAACTGTAACACCCGAATTTCCCCCCAGGGATAAATAAAGTATTTCTGATTCAGACCTCAGTTTCGTTCTCTTTGGCGGCACCTATGGCGATAAACGGTAATTGCAGGACCACACTTCCCAGATATCCAGACAGTGTTGCATGTGTGATGTCCAGGGTTGTAACTCTTGATTTTCCTTGCTGACGGTCGCTTTCCTTTTTAATAACAATAATAATAATAAAATGTATTTATATAGCACCTTTCATAGATAAAATACATAAAAGTGCTTTACAATAAGATCAAGACAGGACAAGCTGAAATAGAAAAAGATTCAATTAAAACCAAAATCCACTGAATAAAATAGTAGTGGTAATAATAAGCGTCAAAGTGCATAAAATGCATAAAAGCAAGTAAAATGCAACATATAAAAATAAGTGCAGCAACATTTTAGACTGTTTGCCTTCATCTGAGTGTCGAATAGCTCCGCCTACCCTCTCTGGCAGACCAAACACTGCTGGCTGACGAAAATGCGTCACTAACTGGGCGCTGCTTGCGATTTTTTCCGTGAATGTCGCACCAGACATTCAGTCTGTAATGCTGCAAATGCAAAGGCTTTCATCAGTGGGCCATAGGCTCAATCACCAATGTGTTACCTCATTCGGCGATAGATAGTGACTTAACATTTATTAAAATGAAAATCTTGTTTTGTGAGGGGTTTGCAGATCCACTCCCAAACCTCCCGGACGGCTCACAGACTCATCGGAGCATTTAAAAACCTGTCTGATATTTAGGATTTAAAATAAGGAAGGTTACATCAAGTCCAAGTAACAGTAAACAGTCCAGCCCCTGAGGCTAATGTTAGCTAGAATACTATTGTTGACAGAAATAACAGGTCACTTGAGGTGCTACGTTGCTCCCTCTTGCACACAATGATACATGACACTTTTTTTTTTAATTCTAATTTTATTTTAAAATCTTGTGAGGATGATGTGCCATTATTTTCATATCTAGCGCTGTGTGCATGTATGAGATTAGAGAGAGTAAAACCTTTGAAATTTCTCATCATGTGCGTGATGCAAGAGGATTTTTAAATCAAAATTTTCATCTCTTGTAGTCTGAGCTCAGCCTAAGTTATGATGAAAAAAAAAGATATACAATCTGTTTGGTGGTATTGTTCAAAACCTGCAATGACTGCAAATAAAACAAAGAAGCCAAATTGTTAAAACTTTTTGTCCCCCACTAAAAAAACGACCACTTTGGCTCCATCATGTGTTGGTTTTGTACCAGAACCAGAAACAGATGATGATGTGACGTGACACTGCATCCAGCGCAGCTCCAGTCTGACTGTGGAAAACATCAAAGGCAGAGGTCATGCTCGAGTGTCGGGCCCTCAGTATCAAAGAGTTATAACTTCTTTTTGGATTTAAAATGTTGCACTAACATTATCAGAGGCTGGAATTTCCTTTTAAGTCCTTGAGTTTGCTCGGCAGCAGGTGTGTCATCTCCAGTTACAAAGTTCAGGAGGAAGCTGAGCACCACCAAACTTCAAAAAGACAAAAAGAGGCGAAAAAGAATCTCGTGGAACTTTTTCACCCATATGTTTCCCAACTTAAGGTTTCGCTGATATAAAAGGCAGACAACGTTACAGCTTGGAAAAGCTCTCAGGTATGGAAACAGTAAATTACATGATATTTTTCCATTAATATTAATATTAACTTACCAATCCCTCTGTCGAAATGGCCCTGGATTCACTGCCGCACGCTTGCATGTATTAGCATTCTTTTTTGCTGTCTAACAGAAAGTAATGATTAAAAAGTCTTCCTGGTTTTAACTCGTCCCAAAAAAACTAAAAACAGTATACTATTTTCTCCATGTTTAGCACAGCAGTCTCAGGGACAAGTTCTGATGGAAATACTCAAAGGCTAAACAATTGATTCAGTTCATGTCGTCTGTAGGGACAATGAAAAACAAAACAGGCTGAAAAAGATTTCTAACCATACTCCCGCCGCGCATTCCTCCAACACAACATTTAGAATTGAGTCATTAGAAAGTTGTTTTTGTGTCATTATTAGTGGCATTCATAGGAGCAGCTTCCAACTAATGATAAGCAGCTTATGACATCTGTTGTTTGAGCTAACTATGTGTTGCCAAGAAGCAGCACAGTCAACTTAACCAGTGTGCACTCATTAGCATCTTTCTTAAAACCACTCACAAAGAACAATATCTCAGTTTTTACACTTACCGCAAGTTAAAAACACAATAGAGCAGTGATGGGACCCCTCCCACGAGCAGAAAAAGTTAATAGTGAAGAGGATAGACAGGGGGAGGTGCAGCTGGTCCAGCTGAGTCTCTGACTCAGAATAGGAAGTGTACTGCTAAATAAGAAGGAAGCACCCAAAGTATCCTGATAGAACAGTAAAATGGTTCGAATCCCCTTTCAGACGTAGGGGCCTTTATGTGTGGAGTTCGGATCTTCTTCCTGTGCATGCATGGGTTCCCTGCGGGTACACTAGCTTTCTCCCAGGTTGTCTGTCTCTGTGTGTCCGACCCAAAGACTGTATATATAGATGGATGACATGACAGCCTTAAAGTGAAGCCAAAACATTCCGAGCGCCCCCTGCTGACTGGCTGCAGTATAGGTCATAAAGCCCACCTCCTCCATGTTAACAGATGGGACACGAGTCAAACTATAAAATCAAAATACATGCCAAATACATTTTTCTCAAACATGGTTTCTGTCATTATAGTTAGATCTTATCATGCTGATTTATGTCCATGTGTTCATTTTTCTGACAAGTTTATTTTTAATTAGTTATTTGATGCTGTAAAAATGATGATTGACAGCTCTGTTGACAAATACGGCTCCTGCAGCCGATCAGTTCCAGATTAGCAGAGTGGAGGACAAAAACAATCACTACAGTCATTTAAGTTTTCATACCTGTGAACGTCTGCTTCAGACCAACACAAAGAAGCTGTTCTGCTGTTAAACACACTGGCGAGTAAGATCCTTGCTGTCTTTTTTTGGTAAGTTAAGTGTGAGTTTTGGTTAGCGGAAGTGGCTACGGCGGCACCACCCGCCGATCTCTACTGCGTAGACCCTGGCTCCAAATGATGTCACCATCGCAAGATGTCAGCGCCTGTCACGGGGGCTATTTTGGCATCACTTTCGTACAATGGGAGCAGATGGAGACGCGTCGTCCATCTATATATACAGTCATTGGTCCGACCTGTCCAGGGTGTAACCCCGCCTCTCGCCTCATGACAGCTGGGATAGGCTCCAGCCCCCCTGCGATCCTGAACAGGATAAGCAGTATAGATAATGGATGGATAGACTGAGGACGAAGCTAATGCGGCACTCTTTTAAATAGCCTTTTTTAATGACCTGCAGGGGGAGACTGATTGCAAGGAGAAGTCAGATTGTGTGAAACCAGACCTAAATTCTTCTAAGTTGACTAAATTGAAGTTCTTTAGTTGCAATCCCAAGTTTCTAGTCTTCTTCATGGCAGCATAATGTTCATTTTGAAGATAATGTTCCCATTTGGAGTAAAATATACAATAAAGCAGGGTATGCTTTAGGGCGTGGCTTCCTTACCAGGATAGAGACGTAAATGCATATCCGCTCTCTTCCAAATATGGTCACATCTGGTTGGGAAAAAAACAGACATGAAAATGCGGAACTGGAGGATACACAATCAACCACAACAGCCAAAACAAAAATCCTCTCTGCAAAGCCGATGCTCATTATAGCAAAGAGGCACTGAGGCACAGCAAATTCTCCCTGAAAGTTACTGACCCAGGTTTTAATTAGTGGTGTAACACGGCACATCATAGCACAATATTTCATGTTACCAAAAGCACAATCAGCTGAAAAGCTAGCACTAATTAGTAAGCATTATCAACTGGCTCGCACACAGGTTGTGATCAGCATGGGGCGAGTTCCAAAAAATGACAGTACAGACGTTTGCTGTGACAAGTACAGGCACCAAGTGTGTTTTTGACAGCTGTAACAGACTGACTTCAAAACTTGCTTCAAATTTTCTTCTAGAACTTCTGTTTTCTGTTCCTGTGTTTCACAAACACAACTATTTGTTTGGCTGATAAAAAGCATGCAGACAGGAAAGTCGAAATCGATAAAGCAGTAAAATAACTAACCTACCTGTGACTATTAGAATGGGGATCCAAATCCAGCTAACATGGTCAATAAATAAGATCTGAGAGAGACTCAACATTGCCTCTTCACCTCTGCTGGTGATGAATCCCATCAGCATCAACACAGCACCATCCTGGCTAATTGGTGAATAAATGAATTGAAAGAGGTGCAAATTAAATCTTAATCTATGCAATGATTGGAAGAATGATATGAATAAGGACAAAGGAAGAGAGAGGAGCTTGTTAGGTGAGCATATCATTGCCTTTCATTAGTTTGTTACTTTATATAGTGTCTCACTGAAAACAAACACATTTGAATCTGGTGTAATTTTCTCTCATCCCCCCAAAAATCTACAATAAACCTTCTTCAATGTCTTATCAGGTCCCCTGTCAGTTGTTGCATTAAGAGCCCATAGTTAAGCCAGTCTTTAGTGGTTTAAAACTCATTCTTTTTAAAGGTAGACAGAAATTATTAAAAAAAAAACAAATTTCAAAGAGGTGTACCGCTAAACCTCTCTGGCAATTTTGGGGCAACAGTGCCCTTTTTACCCTCTCTCCCCCAAGAGTGAGCGCATGCAATTACTTGAAATACTGCGAAATCTCCATGAAAAACACACACACACACACACACACACACATCACGGTGGATGAAACAAAGCCAAAGGATAAAATTGCACAAAAAAATCTCAGTGCGCCTCAGGGATTCAACTCACATTTGGTTGACTAGCATGAATATTTATCATGTGGAGAATACGCGACTTGTGTATATTTGCTTCTTCATAATATCCCCGGAAAATATGAACCTAAAATTTTTCAACCTTATTATCAGGAAACTAATGCATCTGAAAAAGAAAACACTGTGGTAAACTTTTTGATTCTAAACGTGCATCATTTGATTGCTTTAAAGAATAAAGTCTTCTCTTTCCATTCACACCAATAGAAACACTAATATGATCGAACAGGAAGATGAAGGCAGACAGCGGCGCTTTGAACAACCTGAACCGCACACACCCCTGGCTCTTTTCAGGGGGAGGTGACTACCGCTTGGCTCGTCAGCCTCCGATCCTGCCAAGCTCTCGACAGACCAAAGGTATGGACGCTCCACAAACAGAATGTTTAAATCTGGCCCGCATCAAAGGCCTGAATAGGAAATCACTATCAACTGGAGAGAATGTCAATGAATTGCGTAATCCGCAGCTATCAGAAGACAATATTGGAAGGTTGAGGAAAAGTAAAGCCACTTTGTGACCAAACTAGTGTCTTGTCATTGAAGGTATTATAAAGTATTTAATCTTTTTAGTCTTCTTTAACTTGCTCAGGCTCTATTATACTGTCTGTATTGTGTGTTCTATCGTGTCCACACAGTTTGCTGAAAACCTCATGTGTGGACCCAAGGATTCTTACTGTCATATCACTCCTTCTAAGGACTAAAACTTTCCTGTAACCAATTGAAGTCCAAGATGTTTTCAACAGTTTCCAACAGATAGCGAAGAGGATGAATATAAAAGCTGACCAAGTTAACACCTCACAGTTCTCCTGGAATAGCCCAGAATATATGTCCATACATGGTTGATTACGCCTGCTTTTATTCATCCACAACACCGCCAGTGGAGCTCCAATACCCCAAACAAATTGAATTTCCAATAGCTTCTTTACAATAAATAGAACGAGACCGTTTGTCAGTGGAAAGCTCATAATGTTAGGAAGCAACAGGTCTGATTTGAAACATGAGTAACTTAAAACGGCTCCAATAAGGTTGAAAACAAAGAGTCAATAATATAAAGCTGAGACGTAACGGTTCAAACAAGAAACTGTAAACCACAGGGATTCAGTAAGAAGCTACAAAAGTACTGTAAGACCTTAAGAATCAGTCTCCAGTACAAACAGGTGAGTTTAGTCATTGAGGACACACCTAACAGGAGGTTGGCCAGCACAGAGAGGCATTGCAATGCCTTTCATCATGGCTTGGCTTGGCTTGGCATGTCCTGGCAAAGCTGATTGACCCTGGTCCATGAAAAGATCCCAGCCGGAGACAGGTGAGGCCTAGAGGTTAGACACAACCATGCCGGGTAGAGCATTTCAAGGTTGGAGGACCAGTTCAGGAGTCCCTCCAGAATTTCTAAACTTTGGCCAATCCACGAAGATGAGATATGTTTACCAGCTTGACGATGGCAGAGAAAAAATTGAACAAACCAAATAAATGGGTCGGTTTGGCAATAGGGTTTTCCTCTGAAGTACTAAACAGACTGACTACCATCATCATCAGATCTTGATGATGTCTGGAAAGATCATCAAATCACTGGAGCAAAGCTGTGCTTAAAGTTGTTTTAATGTTTATCCAAAAGCCTTCTTCCATTCAAGCTTCTATGGGAGTAATACTACCATATATTTCCATTTATTAAGTTGACCATGTCCCAAGTAGGTTGGGTCCAGAGACAAGGAATCCCTGTTTGCATTTACATTGTCACACAAGCTTTGAGGTCAAGACAGATTTGGGGAAATAGAACCTTCTATTTTTACCGCAGCACTGTGAACAGCAGACAAAGACACATTTTGAAGAAACACAAGATCCTCCTTAATGATTAAGTCTGTTTGGCCAGTTCAAATCAAATATTAAATCAAATATGCGATTTCTTCTGCTGTAATTGTTATTAAAATTATCCGAGTTGTTCAGTCGCTGTGATGATAGAAACTTTGATGCGTCTCTCGAAGCTGAGCTCCAAAGAGAACATAAATCAGTTTCAACAACTGAGAAAAGGCTCGGGTTTTATTGGGTTATAAATGTGTACTGGGGCTTTAACACAGCCTCACTTGACAGCCTATTTCCTCTTCTCTCACCACTTCTCTCCTTCACTTGGATCAATTATTTTGTCCTGCCAATATCTAAACCTTGACATGATACAAAAGTGTAATTATCTAGCAAACTGTTATAACTACCTGCAATATTCTCTAAACGATTATAATCAAATTTCTGGATTCTTCTCTCTCTGTCCTTCATATGTCTCTTCCTGTTTGTCTTAAAGCAGTGCCAAGGCCAGCCTCACAATTATTTCGGCTGTGCTATGTAATTTACACATACTGCACAAGTTCATGCTCCCAGTCAGATTAAACACAGACTGAGCGTCTTTGTCTCAGCTTGCATCCACAAACTAATAAAGCTGCATCTTCAACTTTGCAAAAAAATAGGTGTGGCATCAGCCCCTATGAGCAACACCCATCCGTGCAAACTTGCCATATCAGGAAAGCCCACATATCTTGTCCTGCAGCAAACTCCTGTACAAATAAGTGTTTATCTAGACATGACTCTTTCCACAAGATAATGCAGAATCCTGTAAAAATGCACGAGTAAAAATAGACCTTTTTCACACTCAGTCCTGCACGGCAGCTCCACACATGGAGAAGGCTCAGTGGAGCAGCTTTTGTTGATCACGACAGCATGCGGCCCCTTACTTTAACTGCTACAATCTACAATGCTGACAGCTGCAGCAGAGTGTTGTGAGCACCTTTCTGGGCACCTGGTTTGTTCAGCCTGAAATGGCTTATTGTGCTATGGAAGCATCTTCCTTCAGAGGTCTTCGGCTATTACCATCTGTACAAACGTCCATCGCATTGTGATGTCATCTTCAAGGGACAAAGGGAGACTCTTACACTAAACCAGCTGGCTATCTAACTTTCTAATTCAAAGCAATGGGGTGCTGTGCTGTCTATATAGATGTAACATAAGTGACGACTTTCACTTTAAAACAGTTTCCTGGACTGGTTTGAACGGGTGTGTCTTTGAAATCCCTTCCCCTCCTGTTTGTCTCACTTCTCTCAACTCTTCCCTTCAAACGTTTCCTCACTTCCCTCTTTCATTACAGAGACCGCAGGGGGGCTGACGGAGCTATGAAGCCTCCTTGAGAAGTTAGCTGCAACTTATTTTTCACACTTTGGGTTCTTCCTGATATCACCTCCTGGTTTATGTCCATCATTTTCCTCCTCTAATACTTCAGCCCCATTTCTTCCAAAGTTTTCTCTTCCAAGATCACTAAATATTCGGTCATTGCCCTTTGACCTCTCCATCAGGTGCAGTACGGTACGGTTTTCTCAAATTATATATATGATTTGGTTGAAAGTTAAAATTTAGATTTAATATAAATCAAAAATATTCCTTTTGCGTGGCTGGCTGGAGAGGATCCTCCTCCTCCCTGATGACGAAAACTACCATTGTACACCTCTCAAGCTCTCTTTTTGCTTCATCCTTCTGAACAACCTAAAAGACAAGACATTTATTAGAAAGTTATTCTGAAGAACTTTTAGTATGAACTTTCTGTCTGACCAATATAAAAAAGTATCTACGCAAACAATTCTGCCAATCAAATCTCAAAAACTTAAATTGGGTTCTAGTAATGTGAAAATGAAATGACCAGCAAACTCGTGCAGATAATTAACAGTGACTCCCCCAAATATGTTTCCGATAGCAAACATTTGACTTAATCACATGCCAAGCATTGGTACAAGTATTAGCCTAATAATAGCTAATAATAGCCAACTAGAAAAATTGCATTTCCTTGCAGAAAAAGCATGGGAATGCTGAAAGCTGAAGGCTGAAATGCAAACACTGCTGGAAAAAAAGGTTAGGAAGATTAGGCAGAATGTAAGAAGTTAAGCTCAGAATGAGAAAGAAGAAGCAGAAGTTGTGGAAGATGAAGCTCAAAGTGAGAAACAAGAAGCAGAAGTTGTGGAGGATAAAGCTGAAAGTGAGAAACAAGAAGCAGAAGGTGTGGAAGATGAAGCTGAAAGTGAGAAACAAGAAGCAGAAGTTGTGGAGGATGAAGCTCAAAGTGAGAAACAAGAAGCAGAAGGTGTGGAAGATGAAGCTCAAAGTGAGAGGAAAATGTAGCTAAAAGCCATGAAGAGGAAGCTGAAATAGAGGGAAATTAAGCTGAAGGTGAGGAAGACAAGTTGAAAGTGTGAAAGACAAACTGAAGGCTAGGAAGAGAGAAAAAGAGAAGAGAGAAAGTGGAAAGCTGAAAGTGAGGAAAATGAAGCTGAAAGAGAGAAAGAAGTAGGGAAAAGAGAGAAAGAAAGAGAGGGGGAGAAAGAAAGAGAGAGAGAAAGAGAAAGACAGGCAGCTGGAGAGAGATACAAGCAGTCAAACAGCCTCGCCAGCTGAAACTGTAGATTTAAGTGAGCAAAAGCTGAAAACACGCATTGGACCTTGACATTTTAAATATTCAATGTTTTAACTTGTCTGTGCCTGTCAAACATTAAATATAAATATAGTTTATCTTCCAACAACAAATCAAACTCCACAATCAAATGTATTGACAAAAGAACTGTATTGCTTTATTGACAATGTTACTATTGTGATACAAGACAGATTTTTCTGAATTGAACAAGTACATGCCTGATCAAGAACTTTGAGTAATCCCGGGTCTTCTCTCTAACAGCTCCTCCCTTGTTTCTGGTGATGTCAATCGGCTTGCTGTGGTGCTTGTCCAAGGAAGCCAGGAATTGTGGTTGAAGTGGAACAGTTGTAATTCTCATGAATTCAGCATTGATCTTTAAAAAAACAACGCAGCATATGCAAATGTTATTGCATTACATATAACATGACAGCTGTGTGGCGTGTAAGATCTCATTTTTGACATCCAGGACCTAAACATGCATATTGAATTTGTTTGGTTAATTTCTTCGGTTTCTTTTCCATTTAATTTTTTAAATTGGGAACCAGGTTGGCACATGTCACCCAATAATCATCTCCACATTAAGTTCACATTGTTTTTGTTATTTACATAATTAGAAAACAATGCTGCCAAGACAGTAGAAGGTACAAGGTACACTTAACTTTTTACTTATTTTACATTTTACTTATTTATTTGACTTACCAAATTTGGCAATAAGGGCAAAATTGTGACCTTTTCAGGGAACAACAGCAAACACCTGTAAACACAAAGGAAAAGGTAAGAGTTCACACTTAGTTTTATCCATAATTGTCACTACAAATCAATTTATTACTCAGGCCATAGACATACTGGTGGTATTATATTATACTGCATTATACTGACAGATGAAATGATGGAAATGAATTCTTACTTTTTAATCAGCAGTGGTTGACTGTAACTAAGTACATTAACTCAAGTATTTCCAGTTTATGCTACTTCATACTTCTACTTCACTACAGATTTACTGACTCCTATATACTGACCAACGATTAAATAAACACTGAACAGGCTAACAAGCAGCTAAAGCGAGCACAGTAAACCTGCTACTTAGTGCTAAAATATATCAATACAATAACACTAGCATTTAACTCACCGACAAGCTGGAGCTCAGACTTCTTGCACAGCCATAAAGTTCCATAAATCCCACAGAGAGATTATTTATCCAAACTTTGAATGAAAAAATCCCCAAAAGGCTCCAAAAACACAAACAGGTGAAGTTAAGCTCAGTGTCTGTGTCTGTGTTGACGTCTAGCAGACAGCCAGCAGGATCCACCTGTCAATCAAGTGATCCTGCCCCTATGATTTAAGGCTTAATAAAATCTAAACGGGTGTGTTATGAAAAAAATCACCCCCCGTACAGTTATCCTGAACAATAAAATTAGCTATTTATAACAAAACTGTTTTTTGTACCAGGCTGTAAACATTGTTGGCATTTTCCCACCTGTTATTTCTTGTTTTCCGGAGCCAGCCTCAAGTGGCTACTCGAGGAACTGCACTTGTCAAACAGAAACAACTAAAGCATGGCCCTTTGCAAGATAAATTAATGCTAATAACTTGGTTAAGCTAGCTCAGCGTTAGCCCGCAAAATACAAAGAGCAATCTGTAAAGTAGTTATCCATCCTGCAACTAACCATAAATGTCTACAAAAAACTTATGTAGCCCATAAAACAACACAATTTGGAATTCTTACCTTGTTTAACAGAGTTTCCTACCACAACCGACAGTCTCCCCTGCGTTCTCCACTTTCCAAGCGAGGGACAGTGTAATGGCCGACAGCAAAGTTTGAGAAGCGCGGTCTGGTGGGACGTCATGTGGTCACGTGACATGGAAATCTCTGGTTTAAAGTGAAAATACTCCTCAAGTCAAAGTATTGGTTTTAATTTTGTCTGATGGGAGTGTCCTTTGCTTTGAGGCAAACTGAAAAAAACAGGTTAAAAAAAACATTATTTTCAATTACACCAATATAAAAATGTACTTTACATGAATGACACTGTTGTTTCAGTGTATATTGCCCCTGACCGCCACTCAAAGTGCACTTTCACAGCTTGTTCTACTGCTACTATTAGAGCAGTAGCTCTGAGCGTCTAATATTAGTGCAGATGGGTTTACTTTACAGTTAGTTGAAAGCCAGATGCGTCCCATGCAAATTATCTGAAGGGTACCTTGTGTGCCTCCTTGAGACAGATAGGGCTGTGACAAAGCTTTAGTTGTACAGTTGGGAATGAGCAAGGGTCAGTTCTTCCTACATCTAAACCCCTCTGATCTGTCTTTCATAAACTCACCCTCACCACCCCAACATTCCTTAAAGTGATAATCTCCAAGATCTTAAGCTGTGTCCCAATCCACCGGCTGCAGCATTCGAAGGAGGCGGTTCATGGAGGATGCTCCATTCCTGCGTAGACCGTTAAAGCCGAACTGAAATGAGATGGTCTGGTCTACCCGTGCATCACCAAACGCCGCTCCTGTCGCCTAGCAACAGGTAGCTAGTGGGCTAACTAGCTAGCATAACTGACGCAGCGTAAGTTAATTATTTTAAAGATAATTAGTTTCAAGGGCCCTATCGTTTTCTTAAACATGTGTAACACTTGCTATGCGATTAAATTGAAACCAAAACTTTTACATTTTAAAGTGTATTCCTCAGCCGTTTAAAAGTCCGCCATCTCGTTTCAATTGCTGCGCAATGCATCACGGGATATGGTGGGCCGCGAAGGATGCATCCCATGGATCCTTTGTGGCCAGGGTAACGGAGGACGCATTTGTCGGCCGCATCTGAAGGAGCCTTCATCTGAGCGTCGAATTTGTTTCTTTTCACTTATTTCTGAAGTTGTATCTGTAGTCATCGATCTTTACGTCATTTGTTCAGCCATAGAAGATTACAGCTTACTCGCAACAGACCGTCGCTTTACGTTGTATTAGCTCTGCCTACCCTCTCTGACAGACCAACCATTGCTGGGTGATGAAAAGCGCGTCACTAACTGGGCAGCACTTGTGATTTTTTCCGCCATAGGCTCAATCCCCATTGTGTTACCTCAGTCAGCAATATAGTGACTTAACAGACATTTATTTACATGAAAGTTTTTGAGATTATTACTTTAATTTACCCAATAATTAACACATTAGCCTTTGTTAGTGATAGTACATATAAAGCTGCAGTTATATTTCCACATATATGAATGGTCCCTTTTGTTGCTCCAGTACAACCCATCACCTCCCTTAAAAGTGTACTGCTTAAATCATCATGGGCTTACACCACAATATTTATCCACCCCCATCATCCATCATGTAATCCCTCCTGGCCTCAGATCACGCCACAGTGGCTGCCGTACTGTCCAGAGAATCAAAAAATCTGCAGGCAGCAGAGTGTTTTCCTTCCCTGGAATCAACATCCCTCTTGTGATAAAGGAAGCACCCACTGTGGAAACCTTTAAATTGAAACCCATGGCCTATCTATCCTCATTGTCATATGGGTGACACCGGCACCGTCTGGCTCACTGGCGGCAGTCTCTACTCACATACCCCAGCAGAAACAGGCCAGTGGGAACCCTGTGCTACCTCCTGCATTCCTGGTTGCTGCACCACCACACTCAGTCAGTCGCCCTGCTATCTGTGCGTGTTTGGCTGCCTGTGTCGGACTCCGTGAGCCGTGTGTGTGTGTGTGGCTGTTTATCTCTCCTCTCTGTAACACACTGCCCTGGTGTAGTGTTCCTACCTGGTAGTGAATTGAGGTTATGCACTTACTTCTGGGGATGTTGATGCCGGGTAACCATCCACCACGCTACGTATCTGTGTCACAGTCGCTTTTACTGTTTAGCTCCGGCATCTACTCCCACATTCAGGGTTGAATTAGGGTTAGGATTGTTCCTCCTGGAGGTTATTTCCCTGTGAGCAGTGGGGCCAATAGATGGCAATGTTGGTGAATTGCTCGGTCATGTCATGATGTTGGTCAGCCCATCCAACACTTTTTCCGAGCTGGCCAGGCTGCCCTCACATTTAGGGGTTCTCTGTAGTTTTCAGAGCTTAATTGTTAATGCTCCTTGATAGATCTGGGGCTCTTCGTAATATGTAACACCTTTATAATAGGACTAAATAAATGACCGAAGCATTGAATCTGCAGGTGTTTAGTAAATGCTTGTAGCTGGGGTTTTTTGTTTGTGCAGCAAGCTCTTCACAAATATAAATACACTATAGACCAGCAATATTAAATTTGACATCAAGGACACAGGTCCTTATGATGAGAATATTATAAGGGTATCACTGAACTCCAATATCGGCTGGACTGTTTTCTTTTCTAAGGATTTTCATGGTCCTAGTCGATGAGAGTGTCACCCTGATATTTGCAGCACAACCTCTGGTCACCTTTTTTTAAATTATGTCCACAGCACCTTCATTCCTTTTGGTCTCCTGATACCTGTCTGCTGCTTAGCCACCTGAGTCGAAAGCACGTCTTCTTGATTTACCAGTCGATCAAACCTCTCTGCTTAAAACACTCAGCAATATTTAAAACACATAAATAATGTTACAATTTCATTTAGCAGATGCTTTTGTCCAAAGCGACGTACATCTGAGATTTAATACAACACAAGCAACGATCAAGACAGGAGGGAACAAAGTCAGTGTAGGAGCTATTTTCAATTGTTGAGTATTATTTATAACTTGTTCTCTTTGTGGGTGTGGGAGGGCGCTGAGCATGTGACCAGTCATTGACTGGATTTACATAAAGGTAGTAGGTGTGTCACTGTGGGGTCATGCACCAGGAAGGGGACACTGGTTTTTACCAGGTCAGTGAAAGGCAACGTGAAAAATGTTTGTTTGTATTGAGCTGGAATAAATTAACTAAATCATAAATGTTTGACTGGACGTTCAACTTCTTGTGACCTGAGTACAACCAAACTGGAACATGGCCTTTTGCTGAAGGTATTTTGAAGAACATGCTTTTTTTTTTGTTACTTTGACAAATAGCCAGTACAGTCAGTATGCGCCAACAAGCAGCTTCAAGTGCGATCGGACACTGGTGCTGACAGGCAGCGCACAGGGCGTCATCAACATCCTCAATATCATCATCATCACAATGTAATTTAATATCTATATATGTTTATATTTGTAACTTGCATTTAAAAACAATAAATATTTAAGCAATTTAGGACATCCAAATTAGCATAGTTCCTACATTTCCCTCGGGATCAAAGTATCTATCTATCCATCTAGATAGCACAGTAAAACTATAGCTTAAATGCTACTTATAATACAGAATATTAAATGAGATATGTGAGATCCAAAAAAAAAGCTTTTGACATAGATGACATTACTTCTTTCAATCAACCGCATCTGTGTTCTAAAATACTTAGCATTAAACAACAAGAAACAAATGACCTCATGTTTAATTATGTTTAAATGCCACATCTAAAAATGTCTTGTAGTTATCGGTCCTTTTGGAGCAGTCCTGACTTTATACATTTTCCCCACTAAGGTGCTGAGAGTTCCAGTTTTGTACTCATAAATAAACTTGTGTGTGAGTGGCACAATGAATTAGGTCTGGGTAATATATATAATATAAAATTAAATATAACTGATCCTTATGATTAAAAAACTGCAAGTTATAATTTAAGTTTCTCAATAACCTGTTATTTTTCTGTACCTGTTTCATTTGTTCTCTACTTTTTAATGCATGACCGTAGCTTTTTGAAATTGTACCACTTACATTGTGAATGACTGTATCTCAAAGCAGTGTTCATGCTAATAGTCATTTAATCCATCACCCTTTCCCCACAACTTTTGCCCAGGTAGATTTTTCTCATCATTGATAAGAGAAATGCAAAGTCACCATCTAAGTTTGGGAACTCCATTATGTTTCAAAATGCACAATTTAGCATGAATAACAGTAATAGTCTAAGGGCATTTCCCCCTGTGAGCAATCAATGACCCGTAACCTTAACTTTTAAGAACCTGTAACTTATTCCTGCTAGTTTCTGAATGTTTTGGACATGCATAATTGAAAAAGTCAGCATAGGGACACACTTTATTGCTGTAATGCACTGTTTTGTAGACAGTGTAGCTGTGTGACAGACAACAAAAGAAGAGGTGGTGCTGATATTGATTTTCCTTCACAGAGTGAACATGACCAGCACCAGACCAGCACTCACCATGCTGGCCAGCACAGGTCCTGCCCTCTTTCTGCTCTGTCACACCAGACTACTTTATTCTCGACTAAAATAGGTGAAGAATCACCTGGCAGGTGGGGGTCTTATAGGGCCACAATATAGCTGGCCCTGGAACATTACCGATGGCAGTTGGGTAATTTTACAATGCAGTTTCTTTCTACTCTCCCCAAATCACCCAAAAATAATATATATATATTTATATGTATTTTTTATCAGAATCAGGTTTATTGTTTATTTTGTGTTATATTGCTTTTTTATATTGGATTCTTATAGTCTAATCTTAGCTAAATCATATTTAAGGTCCCTGTCAGTATGGGACGGGATGCATGATATTATCAGCACATTATCGGTATCTGCAGATAATGCCGATATTTTCTTCCGATAAAACAACGCTTTAATTAAACCTAAATGCTTGATGATTTCCTAAAAAAGCCTGAGTTGATGATAGTGTCACTGCCTGCACCACCCCTCCTCCATCGAGCGTGAAGAAGGGTGCAAGATGTCTGCAGTATGGCAGCTTTTATAGCCTATTAGTCTCATTTATTCAACACTGTGAAAAGAGTACACTATTTCTCTGTTATTTCAGTTGGCTTTAATCGCTGTACAGTCGTACAATGCATTTAACTTCATGTGATGCTTTTGGACAGATTTAATTTCATGTGTTTGTTCTGTGCAATAGGTAAAATTTGCCCTAGTTGTGCCTATTGTCAGGATTGTCTCAGGGAGAGCATCATCCAAGCCTAAGTTGTATTGAAAGAAAAAGAAAATGAAAAAAAATAAATATGGGATTTTGTACATAACCTAAGTTTAAGTCGTTTTCTTATATTGTCCAGTGTACATTTTAAAAAGCACTGTATTATGTTATTTCTGCATCTGCCGGTAGGCCACTATAATAAGAGCAGGCACGATATCAATTCCACTACAGGGGAGTCTTGATGTTCTCTGCAATAAGGTGGAAAAAAACATGTGCCTAATATATCGGTATTGAAATCGGCAAAAAGGGTTGGAAAATATCAGCATTTCAGCAAAAAATTCAATATTGTGCAACCCTACTTATTTTTATTTTAGTTCTGTGTTAATTGTACTTGCACTAAAACATCAGGACAAATTCCTTCTATGTGTAAACCTACTTGGCAATAAATCTGACTCTAATTAAGTAGGTTTACAAATACACAGGATTTTGTTTTTTGGTGTTTTGGTTCAAATCAATAAACGTGGAAACAGAATATGAAATAAAAAGCAAGTAAACAGCAGTAATAATACTGTCAATGGACTTGTAATACATTAAAAGATTTATATATAAAATATCAATAAATTGAAAAAAATAAAATCAAAATCTAGTTAAGACAGGCTGGGGCATTAAAGGACATGAAATGTGTTGCCTTACTGAAGATAAAAAAAGACCCATCAAATTATACCACACACACACACATCCACATCCACACCCACACAAACCCTCAAGTCCTACATCACATCACAGCGTTAAAAACATTGACAACCTCAAGTTTTTTCTTTTATTTTATCTAAGTACATTTAAAGACTAATGCAGTACAACACGCCTTCATTACAAGGGAGACGATTTATCAAAAGAGCCAAGTATATGAATATGGTAAACAGTACCCTCCCTTTCTCGCATCTCATTAACTGAGTCCCGTTGTAGCTATAGGTGAAGCTGCCTCGCGCTGCCATACTGAAGCAGGTGTCCAACATGGCGAACACTGGCAGCGGCTCTCTCGCGACTATTCTCTTTTTATTCATGCTTCAAGCGGCTCTTCACAAAGGTAGGACTTTTAATTTCACGCCGTATGGGAATACCGACTTTTCTCTCACATTTCCATGGATATAGAGGAAGGAGTGTTAATTTTAACAGCGGGGCAATTTGTGAACGTGCGAGGCAGAGCATTGTGAATGTGTGATGTTGAACCTAACTGTCCGTAAAGTTGAAATACAGAATCTAAAGGACAGATTTATGTGTCTGCTGTGTCTACAAACAGGCGTTACAGATACGCTGCCTAGGAATACATCACTTTGGTCAGTCACCATTATTAATCGCTTTGCCGCTACACAGCTGCCAACTCCTAAATGTAGCCAATTCTATTGTGAAAAAAGGAAATAACATGGTCTTTAAACGGTCAGAAGACATAGAAAGATGCATCTGACCTGCTTACATTAGTGTTTGTGTTATAGGTCCTCTAGCTTGGTTACTTTTGTTGCATGTTGTTTCAGAGCGGAACCTGGGCTGCTGTAAATCACAGCAAACAGCGGTGCGTTTAAGTAGTAGGATGTATGCAGCAGCTCTGGCAGCGTGCAGTTTGAGCAAGCGCTACAGCAAACTTCATTCAATACTCAGGCGTTTTTTATTGGATGCCATTGACCCAAAGATTCGCACACACTGGAACGTAATTCAAGGCATATCAGTGATACAGTGCCTTTTGATAAATTCGGCGTAAATTTAACACACAAATCAGAAATCGTTCTCTATTAAATCTCTATTTTTTCAACTCCTTTACATCAGCCATCCCGCGCGATTTCTAATAGGAGTCTCTTTGAACAGCGGGAGAACCCGTTATAAAAGTTGATATTGCATAGAGACAAGTTTTACTCGGTGTTTTAGGTGTAAGCCGAATTGAAAAGCATCTCATGGTAGTCAGCACTATGCCTTGTTTAACCCCTATCAGTAATGAATACAAAGTGATAAGCAAGAGAAGATTAATTGGGCCGTCTTTCCAATTGCTTTCCGGGCTGTGTTTTCGTAACATCGGCTGTGGATTTTGCAGCAGCATCGTGCTTAAAAACATCAAAGGTTCGCTCTCCGAGTCAGATGCTCTCAAGAAGCGGAAATGTTACAGATAAAGCTAGTGAGGGTGAAAACTGCGACAGCAATTTTTACGCTTTGAGCTTTTAAACGAGTGTTGATGTTGTGAGTGGTGTTTGTGAGTTGGCGGGCTGCGGAACAGGCACACACGTTTATTTACCACACTAAGACGGGATAAAGTGTTGTGTTAGGTGTTGTCAGTATAAAGTCAGGGTTTTTATAGTCAATGTGCTCGGTGTTTAGTCTTAAACTGCTGGGATGTAGACTCGGTTGGGGTTATTTATCTTTGCGCATTGATATGGTGAATATAGGGGGATAGTAGTCGAGGCAACGCACCCTCCACCAGCACGCGCATGCTGTTAGAAACTACAAACCCTTGCAAATAGGAAACACAATTATATAACTGATTAAACCATGGCTTTGTGGTGAATTTGAGCACAGTTGCGGTATTGCTTAAACCACCTATTTAGGCTACGTCAAGTCAGTGTTGTCATGGCTGATTAGAAAGGTAAAGTTATTAGGCGTAAAGCGGCTCCCCATAAGAATATAAACCCTTTTTATGCTGAGTTCGAGCCTCCTAATAGTGAGAATGACAGGGCGGCAGATGTCGGCGTTTGTCATATTGTGGATTATCCCGCAGGCTTAATCCATTACACAGTTTCATCCAGTAAAATGGACGCACACTCATCATGTTTTTTCTTGAACAGATTTAACAGTCCTGCAAAGCACAGCAAACTAAACAGGGCTCTGTTGTTCTTTGGACAGTGCTGCTTTACCTTCATGGAAATGGCTCCACTGATTTCAAACAAAGCTCAGGGCAAGCTTGCACAAAGCATATTAATTATTTACCTCCAGTGCATACTGTAGGCTCACATCGTGCAAAGCATTGCAGAAAGCTCTTTTTTTGGTCTGTCAATACAGATAAGTGGAAGTTGATGCTGTGAGGGTTAGAATTGCACTGCAGTCAGGCTAAGAGAAGGTTGCAAAAATATAAGTTTCATTTTGGCACGCAGGATATCCTCGTATCAAATCACGAGTGCTGCAAATGAAATGGATTCATGAGGAAGCATTCACAGTTCCCTGCATCCGACTGCCATGGCTCTTGTTTCGAAAGAGTAAGAGCGGATTTATCCAAAGGATAATGTTCATCCTTTGGAAAATAAGTTATTAAGTGATACGTTTGTATCAGTAATGCAGAATAAATGCAATTTCAGGTGACCCAAACAGAGAGTATGAATTTACCAACCATAGCATTTAAATTGCACTCATAATATTTCGCATAGTCCTTGTATTTTTATATAAATAGCAATTAACTGTGGTTATGGTAAACATCTTTTTACAAATAAAGGGTTCAAACCGAGCACTGAGATGACCATCTCTCTGTTTATAGGCAAGATAGACATCCTGATTCACATTTAAAATTGGCACTTAGAGAGAATATACCCTATATTATTACTAACCCCCCCAAAGGCACACACATATATGTTTGTAACATTATTAAATCTGCCTATAATCATATAAGTCTGATTGCAGTTATGGGATTGTCTTCTATTATTAAACCGTGACATTTAACATTTCAACATTTCTCTTTCTAATTGCACTGTACTAAATGCATTCTTAATTCATACATTTTAATCACGTTTTATTTTACCGTGAAGTAATTTTAAGAAGTGAAGCGACTTTTCTGTCCGTTTAGTGTTTAAAAAGTTGTTAGAAAGATAGAAGAATAATCGCAAAGAAGCCCGAACCAACTGAAACGACTGATAATTGTGTGGCGCTATATTGAGTTATTTAGTCCTCATTTAGTTTCCTGTATGCTTTTGTGCAGAGATTGTGAGTAAACCCAATAGCAGAGCAGATGATACAGTAAGAACACCGGGGGCAGGGCTCTTTACAGCTGTTACTAAAGAGTGTTAACGCAGCACACTCTGACCACAAGCTTGCTGAGACTTGAACACTCGCTTAGGCAATCCATCAGTCGTAGTGCGAGGCATCTCTGCTTTCATTTTTGTCAAGTTATGTAATGGTGTGATGGTGCAGGTGAGGACAGGGGCTGATCGTGTGCTTGCAGGAAAAACTGTGTGTGTGTGTGATCCAGCTTTCACCATGTTAAGCTCATAAACATTGCCATGGTATGTGTGTAAAGACAAAAACATTACCTTAATGGCTTCTCTCTTAGTGTACATGGCTCCTGTGTGTTTGATCTCAGGTACTGATTGTGTTTATCTGTGTTTCAGTGGATAAGAGCACCGCTTATTTGTTTGGAATTGATTCAAGGATTGTCAGAGATTTCGACATATTTACTACAGAGGGACATTCTGACTTTTGGCTTGTTTTTAGCATGCAAGCAAACATGCTTTCTTCAGACACTGGACAGGAGGAGATCCCTCTGGAGCTCATTACTCTGTGCTTCTCCAACATGTGTTGAGATCTTCCTCTCCTCTTGCATTGTAGTAACACCTTTTTGTTTTTGATTGAGATAAACCATACTGTACATCTGAGGAAAGATTATTCCCTGTTAACGTGAAGTCTAAAGCCTTAAAGTATCATTTATTTTCTGTTTTGGTTTTTGGCTTCGGTTCCAAGTTGAATCTATCTACAGCTATATTCCAGAAATGACCCAAATCCCATCGGCTATAGTCTATGATGTAGCCGACGACAATATAGCCTCAACGGTGAACATGCCGGGCGTACAGCCAGCGGTTAGCAGTTAACGACTTCCAGTCAAGACAATTTTTCTTGTGATTGACTTTAATTAACGGGTCTTACCTTTACCGAAATTTTAACTCCATGATGCAGATTAGTAAAAAGCAAAAATGAAGCTTTGTCAGGTCTGTCCTCAAGAGGAGAATAAAACTGATGCATTCAAGGAAGTCGGGAAATCTGAATGGCTTTCGTGACACAGCGTGAAGGGAATTTATCTCAAGTTGAATTTTAAATCTAGAACGGATTGTTAGCTGAACTTACATGCAGATGTTTATAGAGATTAATAAGACGCTAAATCGTTGTCAGATGGGAGCCATTAGGGCGCATTACTTTCCGCCTGCTTTTGGTCTTCACACTGACTGTTTCTCCTGCACACGCTGCAGCCTGCTGATATGTGATTGGTCAATATTACTCGGGCTACAAGCGTAGTATAAACGGTAACCAGAACACTTGCCGTCCCTAAAATCCACGTCCCTGCCTACAGACTCTACATTTCTATATATAAATAATATAAATCTAGTACAAAGAGAACTGAAATTTACGGCCCCATTGTGATAATTAAAGTATTATTCTTAACTGTTCAAACATGTGACACCACCTAGTCAGAGAGAGGCAGTTTGATGGAATTTCATGAATATTTGATGTTTTCTTTCTTTAGTTAGTTTATGATGCACTTTGCATTTAAATGCACAATGGCTCCATGTGTGATTGTTTACATCCAGCCCTTCCATGTGACAGCTCATTTCAGATTTGATCTCCATGCCGCCTGCGCGCCCCCTGCCACCTCATAGCCTGTTGTGCTTAACAGAGGGGATTCACCGCTTCTCGTAGAGAGCTGACGGTGCTCCGTGTTTCTGTGCCGTCACTATTTTTCAGGAAATGTAACAGCCAGAAATGACAGGATTAGTAACTAACTCTATGAAACCTGTTGCCTGTTAGTGAGCTACTTAATCCCTTGTATCAGTGGTGATTTACAGACCGGCGTTGTGATCTTTAAGAGGTTTTACTTGCTTTCTTTAAGTTAAACTGATGCAGCAGTCTAAAGGCCTTTCAAATGTTTTGTCTAATAATTAGGGAAAACACAGACACAACATAGAGAAACCAATACATCAAGCAGGACTGTGATAGAGCGGTTCCTCTTAAATAGCATGTGTGATGCAGCTTGTTTGATGTCATAGCTGTTGTATAATTGTTATGTTCTCTGTCTCGAGCCCTAAAGATGAAGTGATGCGACTAATGACAGATTAAGCCTACAAAATCAATCAAAAAATACTCTTGCATTCTTACTTGTTGGTTGTTTTATTTTTGATGTTTAGTTCTTGCGCAGATACCTTGGTTTAATGGAATCAGGGTTTTGTTCATACTCCTCAATGCAAGGTATTGAGAGTAGTGTTGCAGTCGTAGGTTTATAAACCACATCTGGCCTGGGAGCGCCTCTGAATCCCCCAGGAGGAGCTGGAAAACGTTGCTGAGGAGAGGGACTTCTGGGTCACCTTGCCAGCCCCGGATAAGCAGACGAGAATGGATGGATGGATTGTAGTCGTGTCTGTACCAGATTTCAGCTCCTGTATTGGCACTTGTCTGGACACATTCAGCCTGCAATGAGAAATCCGTATTCTGCACGTATCACACACTTTATTTTATTATCTTCTTTTCCGATTGTAAAGGCAGCGCATGTCATCACAAATATCTCCTGTATCTGAAATAGATAGGTCAATTTGTCGTTTCCACTGAGCAGTATGGGCAATAAAGAGCTCTATTGGTGTTTCCGTGCAGAGTTTCCTCACAGCTTTGCAGTTCCAGAATGATCTAAATGCCCTTTCTACTGGCTTTTCTGGCTGGCAAAAATAATTAACTGAATAGCTTATTTCTTTTCTTTTCAGACCTGCTCTGAAAATTACCGTTTTTTGTTATCGCAGTGAACTGGCACAAAACATCGCCCACAGGCAGCCTCACTTACAAAGAAAACCTGTTTCAGACTCAGTTGGATCCTCGTACAGCGTGCTTTGGCTCCGAGTCAAGCTGGTAGGAGCCCTGGTGATGGAAAACAGGTGTGGAAATGGACTTGTTCTCCTTCTGTACCCCCCAGCAGCCTCTCCGGCTGTAATGAAGAACAATGGCTTTATTCCTGATGGGAGGGGACCCCAAGTGACCCCCCTGCTCCCCCTCCCACTCCTCCTCCTCCTTCTGACCCCGCCAGTCTACAGTGACTCTGCCGGCGAGGCAACAGATGACTGGGCTGAGTCGCATCTGGCCTCTGTGCACTTAGTGTAATCAAAGAGAGAAAAAAGGTTTATGGCCTACTTGTTAGTGTGCTGCCGACTGATGGGATGTCAAGTAAGCACCCTCCGATTCCAAATCTCTGGAGGGGACGGGGAGGGAGTGGGCGTGGGCAGCAATCTGCCATGCTGAAAGCAGCCCACTGGCCTCTGTGTGGAATTATACCGTGCTGTACGGTGCCACAATCTGGCTATGCAGCGAGCGAAATGAGTCAAATTCAACTGATATTTTTGAATATTTATGAACAAATTTACATAATGTTGATGCACAAAAGGCTACCGAGGTGAATGCAAATATTTCCCAAACATTACTTGTAGGAGTCTTGTGCGGGTGCGGCCCCTAGCAAGTGTGTGTGTGTTACGAAAAAAATCAGACTATTCATTGAATCTCATTAAAAGGTATGAATGAAAGAGAATGAGAGTCTTAGCCGCTAAAGCTGCGAAGCATTTATTCAGGGATTAAAGTAAACATTTTATGTACTTGTTCACTCTGTGCCATTGCGAGCCCTACTTTGTACACAATCACACCCAGCCAATTAGACTTTAGAGCTGCACTGCAGCGCATTTACACACCAAGCTCTCTTCCCCCTCCTGTTTTGGTCAGTGCCACTCAGGCTGTGAGAAAACGTACAAAGTAGCATGTCTTGTGGCTCTGGAGGAGCTTTGACAAGTCTGAGAAAATATCCCTGATGATGTCATGAGGGATTTCTCAGCCTGGGCTTGGACATTACAGATTTCTAACAATCAGACTGTTACAAACTTAGGCCCTGGAGTTTGAAAGACATTGGCAGTTTTTGGAGCTCGACCAACTCTAGAGACTAATACGCTCTGACACGTCCATGACTATACTTTTGGTAGGGAGTATTTTTTTCTTTGCTATTGGTCTCTTGTGAGTCTCTCAAGAAACTGTGAAGCTGTTTGTTTTTTACCAGCATATTTTCACAAATGAAGTCATTTTCATAGCTTTATATTTTATGGCGATTGTGCGGTACTATGTTTAGCTGATTTTACACGTGTGTGGAGTTGTTCTGATACTAATACCAAGTGTGGTACAGGGTACGTAGAGTAGGTGTGTTAAGTCACTATCTATCGCTGAAAGAGGTGATTGAGCCTATGGCCCACTGCAAAGCCTTTGCATTTGCAGTATTACAGACTGAGTGTCTGGTGCGACTTTCACAGAAAAAATCACAAGCGGCGCCCAGTTAGTGACAAGAAAAGATCGATGACTACGGATACAACTTCAAAAATAAGTGAAAATCCAAAGAAAAGCGAGGATTACAACCGGAGCCAACCGTGGACGTCACACATGCAACACTGTCTGGATATCTGGGAAGTGTGCTCCCGAATGACCGTTTAACGCCATAGGTGCTGCCAAAGAGAACAAACCTGAGATCTTCGAGATTACAACTTTAAAGTACTTATCCAATACCACCATTTATTACATCCCCAACACATGTTCTTGTGTCTTCTCCAAAACAGTAGCCATAACAGCAGTGATATTTATTATGGCTTCCAAATTCTCACAGTGTGCTGCTTAGGGAGAGGGTAATGTCAGTCAAGGATAGGAAAATGTCACCACACATTTATGTCTATTTTTTGCATTTATTTTACTTTCATTAAAATTAAGCAGAGTATGTTAAGAAAGAGTTTTTCTGACACTCTGCAGTGGAAACAGGACTTCAAGGCTGTGAGCTGAGCAGCTGCTCTCGTACGCTTAGTTCTGAGCTTCCCGATGAGTTTTTCCATGGTTCCAGGGTTTCCATGTTCAGTTAGACCTTGATGTGTTTGTGAACAAGGTCTACTCTGCGATTGTGTTCTCATAAAATTACAGATCAAATCAAACCTGTATAAAGATCTCCAGTGTTATTTGTGCTAAACGCATGTGGGACTTCTTCTTCCTGTGTCACTTCCATCTCCCTCAGAGAGAAATGAGCCTGGTAATGTGTTTAACCTTTACTAAATAAAGTTAGTGCAGCTGTCATCTCTGAGCAGGATTGACTTTTCTTATTTTGAACAAAATGTTTCTTAGTCATCACTCGCTGCTCGTCTCTCCTGTCTGTCTGCGTTACAGCACCGCCACGGCTCAACTGTCACTGTCACACACATACAGCGATTGGCTGTGTTCGCTTAGTATGCATATATTAAAAACATGTGATAGGGCAAAACAGCCAAGACAGCGACAGTCATAGTGACAGCTTACTCCATGTCGACTAAGCGTTTGTACAGACTCAGGTTACATTAATCAAAATCAGACGGCATCAGACACTCGGTGTCTTCTCTGTTGACTGCCTGCTGCCGTCTTCACTTCTGTCTTGTTCAAGAGATTTTTCTTTTAGTCAACAACTGACTAGTTGGATTGAGGTCAGGTGACTTGCCAGCAGAGAACATTTCACTGTTTGGTTAAAATACAAGAAATGTTTAGGTGCCTAAGCTACATGTTCAGGATGATTGGCAATGTGTGTTGTCTTAGAATATGTAGGAATATTGTCTACAGGGGGTTCAAGTCCTACGCTGCTCGACTAGTATTAATGTGGACAGGTTTACACCCTTCAGCTGCATTCTCTTTGGCGGCACCTGTGGCAATAAACGGTAAATGCAGGAGCACACTTCAGATGTCCAGACAGTGCTGCATGTGTGACATCCACGGTTGGCTCCGGTTGTAACTATTGATTTTCCTCGCTGACGGTCGCTTTCCTTCTTGCCTTCATCTGAGCGTGAAATTTGTTTGTTTTTCTTTGGATTTTCACTTCTTGTTGAAGTTGTATCTGTAGTCATCCATCTTTTCTTTGTTTCTTCAGCCTTAGTAGATTTCTGTTTACTCGCAGCACTTGCACAGACCGGAGAAGCAGCCGCTTAGCGCCGCCTACCCTCTAGCAGACCAATCAGTCTGTCATACTGCAAATGCAAAGGCTCATTCGGCGATAGATAGTGACTTAACAGACATTTATTTAAATGAAAGTCTTCAAGATTATTACTTTAAGCTGTAGCAATTTGTAGGAATATTGTCTACAAGGGGCTACAAGTCCTACACTACTCGACTAGTATTAATGTGGACAGGTTTACACCCTTCAGCGGCAAGTTAACACCTGGTGATTCTGGCAAAATCTTACCGAAACTGAAAAGCCTTAATATTGTTGGACTTTCTTTCCCCTGAAATCCATATATTCAATCATTTTCAAAATGAGGTAAAAATGTCATCATTATTGTTTATATTCACTGTCTCAAATCTTGTCTCAGGGTTGGAATTAAATATATCGTGTTGGTCATTAAGTCTGCACTCTTTCAGAGCTTTTGTTTAGACAACTTTAGGCTGATGTACTTTTGGTTTCAGCATGGACTTTCTCACTGCCCCGAGCATGATTTGTTGTAACCACGTGTTCTTTAGTTTAGTCTTATGCTGCCTTCAGGACCCTGAAGAAAAAATGTGTTTCAGTCGTGCTGTACAGCTGAGCGTTGTGCAAAATCTGACGTTATTTAGAGTCAGTATCCTCTGCAACAGCTGGATTCCAGTTTAATTTCTTGCTGTCTGACAATATCAAAACTACACAAAAGTGCTGTCAGGGATAACTTTTATAAAGTTAATCTTAATCTCATTAAGTAAGATTGGTGGGTTTAAAGTGGCAAACTGCAGCTTCTTTGCAAGTGAACTATTGAACCCATTTCATCAGTAGGCTGTCAAATAGAAACACTATTTCTAGAGACATCCACCTTTTTAGAAGAAAATTGTTTTAACTCAACCAAAGTTGTTGTTTTTTTTGTTCTTTCTCTCGTGGAGAAACAATGGAGAGAAAAAAAATGGCCCTTTTATTGTGAAACACAAGGATGAGCCTGGGCAACATCAGAGAGCTGCCTGAGGCAGGTGGATCTGCCCCGAGCCTCTGACACATGGAAGCAATCCTGACCAAACACTGACAACTGGGATTACGCACACACGCACACACACACACACACACACACACACACACACACACTTATGATCACAAGCCAGAAATAAAATCCAGTTACATAACAAAAGAAAGAAAAATATGACCACAGATAAAACACATACATTTACAAATTCTAAAGGCGAGGTGATTGAATACAGTTTGAGTATTACACACATTTAATTGCAGTGCTTTCCTAAATTATTGATTAATTTGTTGTGTAGTTCTTAACAGTTTCTACACCATAAAGTCCCACTGGCATTTATTTACTACAACAGCTGCAAGTATCAAGACTTTATATGCAACAAGATGGTATTTAAGACCCAACTTTTATCACCCTCAGCAAACACAACACTTGCCCCGTATTTACCTGTTATTTTGACTTTCAATACAATGATCAGAGGGGTGAGTGATAGCCCCAGACAGGGCACCTCACCCTGGCTCTGCCTTTCCCGTTTTCTTTACACTGCCAGTTCAAGGCGGGATTATTACGCCTCTGTTACGTTCCGTCTCGGACAGAGTAACAGAGGCGAAACGGCGTCTGTGTAACTGTAACAGCAGAGCCGGCAGGGCAGAACACACTGTGGTGGCTTTACGTAGGAGTTGCGTGGTCCAATGTAGAATGACAAAGGTGGCATGAGGACAGAGCTTTGTTAAGGTGCTGAGGCGGAACCGCGATGTAAAAAGGGCTTAACACACCTCTCTATATTTTTCTCTTGTGTGTTTAATTCAAATGTGGGGGTCAGTAGAAGCCATGTGGTAGGGTATTGGCGTTGGCAATACCTGGATCGTGCATGAACAGAGCCTGGGTCTGTTGAAGTTGGCAATACTGCTTGGGTTGTGGTGGTAGGTTACCTATTGGGATAATTGAACAAGGGGAGGGGCTTCTTCACTGAGCGCTTATCCATATTAGGGCACAAGTATCTTGTGTTTAATTTGAATTAATATGTAGAATATGTGTTTTTTTTAATTGATAAATTGATGAGTCATGTGGGCCATAATGTGTGGGATCATGTAAACAACACAGGAGCAGCTCTGTTAGTCAGACAATGTGTAAGCCCTGCTGTATGCATGTGGTAGACTAATCTAATCGGCAGTCCTGACAGAACCATTGTCAGCCACAGCGAGAAATGTTTTTCCATTTCGCTTTTTGAATTTACAAAAGACAACAAGTGGCCTTTGATTGCTCTTTTCCTCTCAGTTTGAGGCCTTCATCATCTTGCTCTGCCGCGGAGTCGCGGTGAGGCATCGCTCGCTATAATTGGGCCCATTTTGCCTGCATTCATTGATACAATGCCGAGTTCAACAATGAATGAATAAGGAATCAATGCATATCATTTGTGCTTTCAACCAAATAAACAATACAGCTGGTGTTCCGCTGTAATCATCTGAGGGGAAATGAATGCCCTTCTGAATACAATACAGGTATGCATCAGCCATCGCGGCACAGTGGGCTTGAGCGATCTGGGTTCTCCCATCCTTCATTTTACATAACACTCCAGCTTGTATTACATTCAGAGAATTTGCTCCTGATGAGGCCCTTCAGGCTGTTACACTGTCTCCCATAGAACCGGATCACCTCTCCCCACTGTGCTCACTTGCCATCCTTTGTCTCATCTATAGTAACTCTATCTTGACTGATATTTTTTTGCACTAATGCCAGACAACTGCAGCACAGTAACACACCATCTAATTTTCTGTGTGTCCTTGTTTGATAATGCAGAAAAAAATCGTAGCTGCTTAAGAACAATGGGGCGACCTCTCGGACGGAAACGGTAGATTGCACGGCTGTGAAGCACCACTTAATTCCATTTAGAGTCACGATCTGTTTCATCTTTTGTGTGAGAGGACGAACATGTGATCGCACAAAAGCAAAACCTTTACAAACCATTTCATGTTTTACACCTGTCATTACTCATTCCAAGTAACATAGTATAGTCCTTACTGAGCCATGTAGCCATTGAAGGTATAGGCACTATGTAGCTTGTTGTCACCGTTTGTTTAGTGCTAGCCAAATGTTTGTTAATGTCGGTGTGCCGGCCTGCTCTGCCGTAATATGAAATCTTATGTTCAGATACATGTGCAGGCTGTCTGTATTAGAAGATGGCATTATTCTGGCCTTGGTCAACCCTGAGTTGAGCTCGGTGAGGTTTTCATCCAACTGTGGAGTAGAGGTCTTCATGGGTCTACTGGAAGCCGAGGTCCCGAGACCCAGACGGGTCAGGACTTTTTCTACAATCCTCGGTTCTGGGTCATTTCAACATTATGTGTAATACCCGAATGGATCCGGGAAGACCCGTGATTAGAAAGTGTTCACGATTAAAGTGCTGTGTGTGTATTTTGTGTAATTTGCAACAATGTAAACACTGTACTACAAAACCAATTATAGGTTTGTAAAATCGACATTTTACAAGCGCATGCAAGAAGTGAGCCGCTTGTTAACGACAGTTAATGTTAATGATGACATGTTAATGATTGCACAGTTTAGGGGAAGAAACTACCCATGGTTCATAACAAACCTGCCAGACTACGTCACATGACAGGCCGCCGCCCTTTAAGGGTAACACTACAGATAGCAGATAACAGTCTAACAGACAAAAGATAAGGAGAGGCTTCTGGATGGACACTGAGGCTTTTGTCTCTGCGCCCCCCCCGACCATTGAACACCTGGCTGACTAAGACTGTTGACTAGGCTTTGGTCGACTATTTAGGGGCATCCTTATACTATTATGTGATCATATTCATATAAGTCTTTGTTCCTGCGCCTGCTGGTGCAACAGTGGGTAATATAAGGTTTCACTCAAATCCAAAAAGCAAAAGCAGCCATTCAAAACAAATCATATCCATGGGTCTATCAGAGTGTTAGTTCTGTTGCCCTCTTGCTTTAATATTCCTTGGAGTTCCTCGGAGTTGGTTGCCTCCTGATCAAGTTGTCAGGTTCTGTTTTCTTCCAATATGAAAAACCGAGTTAAGCAACAATTGGCAAGTTAGCTTCAGAAATGGAGGCTTTTGCCCAGTGAGACTGTTGAGCATTTAGAACAGTAAGAATTGGCAGCAAACGTTGCTTTGATGAACACTATAAAAGAAGTTCAATGTGAACTCAGGGTTTTCCTGACTCACAAAGTACCTTTGGAGAAAAGGTATGCACGCTCGCGGTGTTTTCTGCTGCAAGCCAAGGCTCTCTGCAGTTTGGCCTTCTAAAATCAAGTATTTCTGTGGGGAGATTTGGCTGCGAATAGTGTTTATTATGACTTATGCGGTGAGTCTTTACTTGACCTTGTCTTCTATAACAGATCATTTACAGAATACCTGGACAAATAACAGAAGAAGTAACATTTTCCAAGAGCATAGATCACATTCCAGATCATAAAACAGTTTATATAACCGCTCAACAAAGACACAAAGATAAAACATACAGGGTGTTTGTTTTATTTCAGGCACCTCTCTCTAAATACTTGCTGGAAATAGGTGTGCATTTTTTTTCCAATTCCTTCCTGAATACAATTAATCATACTGCAGGAATAAAACAATATTTCAGCAAGTAGGACAAAGCGCCCTCTGCTCTCCATCAGCCTCTGATCTGACAGACTTTGTATCCCATTCACTCTGTATGTCCTCTTGAGCTCCTGCTTGAAGAAGCTGTTAAATTTAAAGGTTCAGAATATTTTGAATAAATTACTCTAAAAACATTGCCAAAAAATCTCCTTATTGAAAACCATTGGGTTGCTCCAGTTTCTCTCACAGATACAAACCACTGGTAGATTGTTCTAACTTACTTCCAAATGGAGATTGCTGAACACATTTTCTTCTATGTGGTTTTGGTTACAATCAAAAAGCAAGTTTTTCTGTTGACCCACCACCCGGCACTCGCACACAACAAGCACTCAGCAAGAAATCACATCCAGCGGGAGGTACGGATACCAATTTGTCTACCAAAGAAAGCGAGAGCAGAGTGCCTTGCACACCATCCTTCCACACAACTTTAATGGACAGACTTCACTTGGAAGCCAGGGCTCTTTTACCTCTCTGCTGTTTGACCTCAGGACAAGCTGTTACACTGACATCATAGTCCATCCTTCCATCCATTACAAGTTCTCTCTGATCGTGACTGTGAGTGGTCGTTGTTATGTCTTCGTGAGTTTACTTAAGCCCTGCACTTAATAAGTAATGCATGTACTTTTCTTGTAATTATCTGCCAACAGTAGACCAAATGAAGTGCAGCCAAAAGACACTTTTGCTCTGTGTAGGAGGTGGAAGACTTCCTGTGAAATGTAGGACATTACTAACTGAACTTGAGGCAGACTAAGACAAAGTGTCTACAGTTGCAATTGCATCTGAAAAATCATTAAATGATAATGAAGTGAGCGTGACAGATTGATGGCATGTAGTCAGTAAAAGAAAGACTTTGGTCTATTTAATGCTTTGGTCTTTGTAAGTGTACACGAGGCTTTACCTTGCTGCTCCTCCAGCACTGACATACTCCACTTTAGCAGTGGATCCAATTTGAACATCAGTAAGCAACTCTTTATTTTAGGGTTTACTGAGAGTTGTTTGAAACACCTTGGGAAGGGTGTGTGTCTCCGACTGAAAATAGGAATGAAAGAAAAAAATGTTTAAACCCGTCCGGTTTTCCAAAGCAGTTCCTGCATCTTTGAAGTGTGTAGTATTTGTTGGGCTTCACTTGGCTGTCAGATTAATACCTTCTCGACTGAAAATGAAAATGGGTGAAGGAGCAGTTAATCCGCATAAGAATATTTTTGTGGATGAGAAGCTGCGAGTCTAGCAAACCGTCTGCGTATTGATTGGTTGTCTGGCAATGCAACGTTGGCCTGACATGCCAGGATCCTCTAATTCCCTCTACATTGCTGATTACTGAACAGAATCTTGGCTAATCTTAACATTTCTTACTTCCAAGTATCCAATACCTGCACCAAAGCAGCACCTGTAAAGTTAGACTGTAGCTTTCTGATCCTGTGCATTTCAGGGGCCACTGACCTTTGCAAACTGTTTACTTTGGGGGGCATGGCTGTTTTCCATTAATAATTGATCAGAGAGGAAATTATGTTTGCTTTGGAGGAGGTAAATGTCCGCTTCACCTGCGTGCAGTGCTTTACAAGTATTGTAATTCTGAAGCTCACTGAAGTGAAACAACCTTACATAAACAATAATGCCACAGAGTTATTTACAAACAATGTGGATCCATCTCGTCTCTCCTTTTACGTCAGGATAGGGTTCACTTCTTTTTTTTATCAGATAGGACAGATGAAGTGAGACAGGAAATGTGGGGAGGAGAGAGTGTGGGTAGACATGCACCAAACAGATCGGCAGGCCGGGAGTCGGACCTGCGATCAGTGTGTCTAGGACTGTAGCCTCTGCATATGGGGCGCCTGCTCTACCAACTGAGCAAAACTGATCCCCCCCTCTTGCTACTACATAAGTGGGTGCGACTGCTATATTAGATGATTTGGAAAGATGA
This sequence comes from Semicossyphus pulcher, assembly GCF_022749685.1. NCBI lineage: Eukaryota > Metazoa > Chordata > Actinopteri > Labriformes > Labridae > Semicossyphus > Semicossyphus pulcher. The sequence goes on along the minus strand of NW_027211604.1, from coordinate 23,925,302 downwards.
AAAACTTAGTGAATGCACCCTCCAAATAATTCCACTGTTAGATGCTCGTAACTAACTTTACAATAACTTCATTGAAAGAACACTGGAAGTATTTCTGATAATGGTGGTTTGAAAACTGGGTCGACCATGAACATGCGATTAGATGGAGTTGCCTTTGAAGCCAGTGGGGCTGTCCACTGACGTTTGACCTGAGGATACAATGTAGGCATAAGGCCGCATCATGAAAAATGTCCACATCTTCTACATGGCTATCGTCTTTCCTCTCAGTGTTTTTAATTTTGCAGCAATGTTTGACCACAAGCAGAAGGACCTCGTCCGTTTACATTCAGTGACTTCAGTAGTTCATGATCCAAGCCTGCAGACTGTCAAACAGAAATCTGAGACAATGCTTGTGTGCTCACCACCGCCTACATGCCACTTAGCTTGTTCCTGTCACTGTACATCCTCCATATCACCTCTGACCTGTTGAGCAATGCTCGTGTAGGATGGTGGTTGTCTCTATATACATCACATTACTCCTACACCAGAATGATTGGCCAATAATTGCAGCTTAGAAGGCTCTATTAGTGCTTCTTAAAAGCCATAAACCACCATTATACCTCACATAGGAGGTCATTTTCTTCCTATATTAGACAAAAGCTTCCCTTAAGTGAGGCAGGAATGTGCTCCTGTGCTAAGTGTATACTTAAAGTCTTAAAGAGGCCAAAGTCTCAGGACCTCTTACTGATTACAGTAAAGACTGCACTTAATTGGTCTTACTTCTAAATCTGATTGATCAATCATAAGTTGGTGACATTTAGGGTTGATTTTGGCAGCTACTGTATGACACAATAACACTGGTTGTTACTGTGCAGCCTAACGGTACGGTTGAGTATTAATGGCTGAGAATTTCTCCCTCATACATGCATCTTTTTAGTCCGTTTTTTATGGACGGCTCAGATCGATGCATTACTTTTCATAACATTGGTTTAGTTTATATTAACATTGCAGTCTTATGTTGTCTTGTTATTACACAATAGCACCTAAAATAGCAGTTCCATCACCCAGCAACCTACAAATTACCAGTCATACTCTGTACATATCCCCTTCCTGACACTTGAACATAGATTCAGGCCTGGATATTATAATTGCCAGCTGTTGGGGACTCTGCAAATATAATTTACAATGCTACAATTTCTCTTGAAACCTGCCTCGGTTTGATCTGGATGGACTAACAAACACATTTTAGTAGCTGCCACTTATGTTTTCATTATTATTGAAAATGTCAATTTTTAATTGGTCAACCCCCCCAACTGTCAAAAAAAACATGTCACATTCGCCCATTCACGCACTGATGGCAGAGGCGGGTACTTAGAGTGCCAAACTGTCAATCAGTCATCACATTCACACCGGGAGCTATTTGGGGTTTGGCGTCTTGCCCAAGGACACTTTCCTATGTAGTCTGAGTGAGCTGGGGATCGAACCACCAACCTTCTTATTGAAGGGCAACCACTCTACCTCTGAGCCACAGCCGCCCCAAATACTTTATAGGAGTTAAGACCATCAACTTTTTTTGTAAAATATTGAATTATTAATCAAACGTCAAAATGAATTTATATATTTTTGTTTTAAATGTATGAATTGGCTGTTTCTGCACTAAACAGTTAAACCATTCATAACACATTATTACATTTAGTGGATTGCCACTGCCCATGTTTGTATTTATTAAAGTGTCCCCGTTATAATAACCTGGAGCACATTTAAATAGGAGCACCTGTAAGGCAAATTGTTATGTGATTGCCAGGGTTCATTGCATCAGAGATGAGAATGTTACAGCTTATTACAATCCACTCAAGGTTAATACAGTTGTTACTGCGAAATGAGATTTGTTTATCGGGGTTGAATTGGTAATCAATTCTTGATTAGTTTGACTGTTTTTCTCTTTTAATTTGGTGAAATATTCTGTGGTCGCTCCGTGATGTTAAAAAAAGAAAGCAGGATGCCATGAAAGAGCACATCAGACAGTAAAAATCGATTCATTGCGTCCTCTGTCATCCACAGATGGTGCCACTTCAATCTCCTTTCTATTTTGTCACGCTAATGTGCTGAGAGATGACAAGGGTGGGTCATTTCAGAGCAAAAATAGCAAAGGCTCAGTGTGACGGCCATGTCAGTCTGCCTGCTATTTTGTCACACTAATGTGTGGAAAAATTACAACTGTGGGTCATTTCAGAGGAAAAATGGCAAAGGTAGTAGACTGTGACTGTCCAGGGTTGCTTAATTTCCAACATTTGATAGCCTGTTATCAGCATGTGGGGCTGTAACATATTGGCCATTAATGCTATGGGGTCACATTAATAATTTAGAACTGTGAGCCCTCTCTTTAAGCCTTACATTTCATCTGAGCAGTCATGCAACAAGAAGTGGACGGACATCTTGTTAACTGAACATATACTTGAAAATTTGATTATGATTCTCTTTTCTTTAAACTTAATTTTTCTTCTCTATTCAGAAATTCTAAAACTACATAATCGTATCGTTTAAATTTGGAAATGTCACACTATAAGTTAACACAAAATTGTAATGGATTAAATACAATTATTAGGACATAATACAGGAAAGGGTGTAGAGGTCTGTAAGATTAGTTTACAGTGTCCTCGAGTTCTATAATAAAAAGGGATTTTTAAATGACATTGATTCTGAGGCCGGTGATTCATTAGTAAGCATTACTGAGCCGGGCTTGGAAATTTTGCCTTTAAGTACACGGTTGCTTTAATTAAATATCAAAATGACCACAATTAATCAGCAAGACAACAGGCTGATTGAGTTCTTGATTTATAGCCTTCACCTGCTTTACCCCTCACTTATTAGAGATGGCTGCCACGCAGCATTAATTGAAATGAAGATTAAATGACAGAGGCTGGGAAAGACTTGTGACCTGTCCTGGATGTTTCCCTGTCCTATCTGCTGGGTACCTAACTCTGGCCTATAGGTTTATGTGTTAGACATTTTCTGGGTAGTAAAATACAGACTTAAATTTGCCTGTGGCACCAAGTATAGGAAAGGTTGAGTGATTAAATGTGGTGTTGTGTTTGGTATACAGTATGCACACAGATAAGACCAGAAGAGGATGTACTGTAACTCCAGTATTTAACACTGTAGGGAGGCATCCGGTTTATTGAGTTGCAAGCAGAATGATTTACATACACGTGCACTAACTACTCTGTATAGTACAGACCAATCACAGCCAAGCATCCTTAGTATCCAATAGGGACATGTGTTACAAGCTCTTATTTCTAAAGCTGCTGTAACTGTGCGTTCACACCGAATGCGAATAGACGCAAATCTGTGGCGAATTTCCATACAAAGTCAATTACACCGTTGGTAACCATGGAGATAAGCCCTGCGTCCTCGCCTCCATTCCGGAAGCGAAGGGCGAATATTTGCCTGTTAAATAAATGTGAATTTTGATCCAGCAGTCAAACTTGCGCGAGTAAGGCGAGGCGAATATTTGCTTCGTGTTTGGTGTGAACACACAGTAAAATAAATCTTGCCAATATATTCTCTCAGAATATTACATGTAGCATGTGATACATGTGATTTATAATATCAACTTTTTCCATTTTTATCTCAAACATTTTACTATTTTCAACCCAGGCAAGAGTTTTCTACTGCTCTTTGTGTTTAGACACTTTTACCATATAAATATTTAAAACCATCGTCTCATTTGTTATACAATAAAATAAAAGATTATCTGAGAGAAACATGTTTATTTTTCTGTAGGGTAAAACGTAAAGTGTAATTTTGGCTGAGGTACTGAATTTGACTGTATGTTGTGATGGCATCCTCTCAAAAAGACTGACTGTTGCCATTCTTAGCTGTATAGATGCCTTTTTGTTTCTACATCCTGCTTGATTTAACACACAGCTCTTTCCTAAAGCCACTGCTCCAATCAAACACTACTCTTTGTTGGCTCTGACCTCTGTGCATATACTGTATGTGGACAGCAGCCTAGTATTTATGGTTTAATATGAGCAGCATTACACACTGAGTCTGACAAAAAAAACAGCACTCATTAAAGAAAGGGCATGAAAAGGCATAAAGCATACAGTGGCTTGCATATTCAAAATGCACAACAGTTAAATACAGACATGGCTATAATCATATAAAAGTTCTGTGCTAACACTTTATGAATGTACAAAATAAAAGATCACTTTGAGGTCAGCTGCAGAACAGAAAACTTTGCAGTGTTGTTTCTGATGAGTTTTTAAAGCTGGATGCCCCTCACTGTTCACATTAGTCAAATGGAGTCTCCTGCGATGCCACACAGATTGAAGCTGCTGGGGCAAGAACCAAAAGCTCTGTGAAAGCTGACACAGTCTCTTCCTATATGATTTTGAGTTTGTGCCAGCTAGTAATTTACCATGGCTTAGAGACTGACAATGTGTTTCCCACTTAAATTAATGAGCAGTCGGAACAATTGGCCTTTGTTTAATGGAAGTTTAGCTTGAATAAAAAAAACTGGGAGAGTTTAAGAGGCGAGTTTAGTCACTGCTGTTTTATCTATGCAGTGAATAATGACCTTCAAGGGTAAGGGCTGAGCTTTTAAAGGCATTTCTTTTAATAGGATCCTATTAGGTACTTTCTTAAAAGTCACTGTATCATAGGCTGTCTGTAGTGTTGACAGTATTGGAGTGTGTGGACTTTGTTTAGCCTTGCTGCTGTTAAGTTCTGGTTTTGAAAGGCTGAAAAATATATATTTTCTAGCTTTCTGTATGCTGTCAGTAACTGGATTAATGGACACCTTACTGAGCAAACCTACACCAAAAAACTCTGTGCTTATCCAGGCTTATATTGGACACAGAACCTTATCCAGTATTTCTAAAATTCGGCTTTGGCCTTGGTTTAGTCCAACCTGCAAGTAGCTGCTTTGGCCTTGGTTTAGTCCAACCTGCAAGTAGCTGCTTTGGCTTTGGTTTAGTCCAACCTGCAAGGATCTGCTTTGGACTTAGGTGTGTTAAATTGGGCTACTTCTATGTCAATCAAATTAAAAATATGTAAAGTCTAACAGATTGTTCTCTAAATTGTATTCCTTGGGGTGCGGAGAGGGCATTCAAACAGCATGTAGAGCTCCTTTCTAAAGGGGCTGAGGTTGCGCTGAGGGTATCTCAGTGTTTTAAAGCCTGGCACGGTTTTGAACGTTGCTCTGATATGATGTTAAAAACTTTAGAGTGTAGATGAGGTGTAGGAACTAAAGCCCCATGCAGCCACTGGCATAATTTAGTATGAAACAGGTTAAATGTGAGACAAACTGGTGAGATTATTTTCACTGCAGTCAAACCTGGTTTGGATCATTATAGCAGCAGCTCTGACCTGTGTGGTCATTGTGCACTTAATAGGATACATGCAAGTACTTGACAAAGAGTGTCAGTTGGCAAAAACTGCACAGTGGAATCTTTTTTTTTTTACATGGATTAAAAAAAGAAAAGTTATTATTAAACAATCTGAATGATTTTGATCCTTGTAAATCTACGGTTTAATCAACCTCAGCAGTGCACCTTTTTTGTATGATTCTCTGAAAAAATAAACGGCATTATAAAATAAAAAATAAAAGGCGTTCAATGACATTTAAAATGGCTTTTTATAGACTAAGCAATATAAATCGGTGGTAAAAAATAGTCTTGATTAATGCTCATACTTGCCACCATACTGGGTGTGATCACTGCATGTATTTAAATCTGTAGAACACTTACAGATGGAGTGTTGCTTTTTTAACATTTCTTTAGTTTTCAAAAGCTTTATAGCTCCATGGCAACACCACACCTATCATGTCAAAAACGTTCCACCAAACCTCTGGGCTTACTTTGCTGTAGTCAAGTGTCTAGACTCATACATGGTTTTTATTAGATATATTTTGATGTTGTAATCTAACATGACAAGAGGATGAGCCTCATGTTGCAGGCTTCCTCTGAACTTCTGTTTTATTAAAGTTCCTGCATATATGGCAGCACAATAACCCCCCCCCTTTAGAAACAAGGGGATTATAGTGCACCCAGGCTAGTCTTTGAGAATAATCAGTCAGGCCTGTGGAGAGGCAGCCTGGTAATTTTCCCTACCCGCACTGCCATCAGTGTTGCATTACCATGTTCCTGCATGGAATAAATAGTGCATCAGTCTGCCTCGGCTCTTCATGCTGTTTTCACTGCCTGCCTGTGTGTGCATGTGTCTGCATAGCCTGCAGCCATTAGCGACAGTAAGAGAGTCATAATGACTAAAACTTTGTAAAGCTTACAGTACTTTTTATGTTACAGAAAATGCTCCAGTTACAACTTATAAAAGCTTTAAAAAGGATCTTATTGGACAGTGGTACATAATAACTAAAAGGTCAAATGTGTACTGTATGTTAGGCCTAGATCGAATTCAGATACCACCTTTCTTACTGTCTCCCACAGTCACTTTGAATGGCATTAGCCATACAATATGTGGCATTAGCTCAGATGTAGCATCACTGCTTGTGTCCCTAAAGCTTCATAAGACTAATATTCTATTTATTAAAGAGCAATATTTTCTTGTTGCTAGCAGAGGCGCTCCCGACAATATAATGCTGTGCAAAACCCTGACTGTTCGACCTCTTCTCTTGACATAAACATTAAATCAGATGATGTAAAAAGGTTGCCAGCACTGCCAATGCCACTGAGAATTAACATTCTGTAGCTTTTTGTAGCTTTTAGCAGGTTTCAGCCTCTTCCTTTTTATCAGTCGATATGCTGGTGAGTCCCTTTGGCTATCGCAGACAAATTAAGATTTCACTTTATAAATGCAAAGTAACAGACTCCAAAATTGGAAAACGAGGCATGTACATTAAGGCTAAGTTGACCCAGTGGTATCAACCTTTTCAGTATTCATAGTTATATAACACTGCTCATGCAGTTAGTCATGCAAAAATTAGTTTGTGCTTGAAGCTACGGCGTGTACCTTCGCCTGTGTCCTCAGAGCCCACTGTGGTTTTTAAAGGTGCTTCATATTTTCGAATGCAGGACCATAATGCCCTACAGTCAGAACATTTCACCAAAGATCAGACACAGACTTGGTCTGATCTGACCTCTTTGAATCTCCACAAATCGCTGCAGGAACTCTTGACCTCATCCGAACTACTTTTATTAATGGAATGAGTCTGTTTGGAAATCCAATATGGAGGCACAGCCAAACATTCAGCGTCTCACTGCGTGCACATTTAGATTCTTTGAACATCTTTGGATAACAGATCTTGGCTTGTGCATGACTAGGATTAGGCTGGCTTATCTACTCCCTCGGTTAAACATTTATCTACTACTAAAAGGTTCCATACTGTTGCCAATTGATGAACTATTTTAAGATCTGTGGGATTATGCAGTGTGGCACAGTAACACAACACCAGATCAGAGAAAATGTAAACTTCTTAATTAAATATACGTCCGTATCTTATTGGTTAATACCTTGAAAACCAAAAGGAGGGTTCGTTGATATTTGAAGGTTATCAGGCTGCATTGTGAAATTAAAAGCTGTACATTACGTCCATGCGAGTGTTGAACATGACATTTACCACCACAGGCATTATTATAGTGCTGAAACAGTCTCCACTCTTCTTGGAGGCTTTCCACAATATTTTGAACCTGGCTGCAAGTTCCCTCCCATTCATCCAAGAGGATTGGAGAGATGTTGTGTGATAAGGCCTGGCTGGTAGCCCTATCCAACACCAAGGAAAGAACTGGAACACTGACTGAGGTACACTGTAGTCTAAAATAGCACAATACACTTTTTTTTTTAGCATTAAATGACTATATTTAAGCCCATAGAGGTGAAACACAGTACATATAGCAGGCAAAAGATGGGAAGGAAATATTATGTTGCTATGTTCCTAGATTATCTTGCAACATTTAATGTGGATAGATTTGACGTAGTGAATCTTAATTTAATGTGCATTCAGTTGTTGCTGAGCTCAGTACATTTTCCCAGTAGCTGGCCCAACACTGCCTTTTGGTTTGTTTAGCTTCACACTGTAACACTTAAAGAGAATTGTGGCTTTTAAATCCCTAATTGGTATCTTATTCTAAACCCTCATTTGGCTTTAAGTGTTGCGACCTTTACTGCTAACTTGCCGCAAAATCTCCTTCCTTATAAAACCTCGACAATTGAGACCAAATTAACTAAAGTAAACACTGCAGATTTGAAATAAAGCAAAGATGCTTGTTTTGAGTGCGGCCATAAATAGACGATGGAGCGTCCGCGGCTGTGACCTACACTGATACCAAACAAAGCTGACCTTTTCTCCCAGTCACATTCAATTGCTCACACTTCCCCAAGCAGCAAGCTCAACCATATGTATCCCTCCCTGCACTTAGCCTTCATCAAATATTAATCACTTCAAAGACATTGTGGCTTCGTTCACACTATGGTAAACTTATCCCATCTGACAGAAATATGGCCTGAGCTGTGATGCTTAGCACTTGCTAATTTGTTTTTTTTCCACTCGGCCCAAATGGAACGCTATGTACACATTAATTAGCATGATGCTACTCGCTCTCTCTCATCTCAAGTCTGCTTTCAGAATTCTACTCAGCGTATTAGTAGACATTAACACAGTGATGTCATATAGCGGAAGTGAGTTCTTTGTAAGATCAGAGAAAAGGTGCGTCACCCTAATGTCTGAAAAGGTTGTAAATCTGGATGAAAAATGTGTAGAAATAATTCATATTTGGTTCAAATGTAGCGCAATGATTTTGGCATTCAAACATAAATATCACAAAACATAGTTGGTTTTCTGGCAAAGCACAAAGTTTCCGAGAGAATGATTCGTTGTGAAAGAAAAAGAACTTATTTCTTTGATCGTTTGGCCTCAATTTGTAGCAAAACAACATCGAATCCTTCCAATAAAATCTGCATGATGCTAGATGAAGACGGGCCGCGCTTTCTGTGTTCAAAACTATTTGATGGGAACTCTGAGCTGCCTCCTAAACCCCTGCTGCGGGCAGGCTGTGTATTTGATATCGAACACGTTTCACATTACACACTATCAAAGCAGCAGTTAATAGATTTCTCTGACATAGTTGTATTTTTGGGCTTTGGCTAGGCCTTGGCTCAGGCAGGATACAGTGTCTCCAAAGAGCAGGCGGAGCACCACACCGTTTCAAGAGATTAGAGGTTGGTCAGCTTGAGGAACCGAATCGATACTTCCTCTCAGGGAAAGGATTGGCCATGCATTGATCCGGACCTAACAGGAGCTGGAGAAGCACCAGACCACTAAAGGTAGAGGTCTGATGATAACAGTATACCCACCTCGCAGCTTGATTTCTGAATCACACAACACAAGGTGGCATTTATGTGCTCATCAAAACAGTCATTAGCCGAGGTGTTGGGCAAAAATTACTGCCTTGGAAAAGGAGAACAAAACAGTGATGTCCTGAGGGTCCGTACCTCCCACTGACTTCAGTAAATGTGCAAAATCAGTGGGCATGAATATCTTGTTAGTATTACACATTTTGGTTTAATGACAGCATCTTACTGAATATTCATTACTACAGAAGTACCTGTGTACATAAAGACAGCTAAATATTGATGTGTGTGTGCTATTCGAACTAGGACCAGTGATATTTTTCTGTTCCCAAGCCGGAGAATTAAAAGTATGTGGGAAGTTTGAATAACAGCAGAATATTTTGTACATAGATTTTAATAGTTTTGCCTTGAAGGAGATTTTTCTGCAGTCCATAGTTGAATGACAGATCCACATCAGGATGTGGCATTCAGATTTGGTGTTCAAATAGGTCATGCTCAAAGCATCCCAGCACTTCCTATAGATGTTTCACATTAAAGTGTGATAAAATGTACACATAAAAACAGGTGAAATAAAGATGCTAAAAGGCTTTGGTTTGATGCCTCATAGTGCAGTTGCAGTTCAACTCTTCGACCCATCAGAAGAGAACTTTTTCTGAGCACTGGGAGGCAAACCTGGCGCATGGTACAAACAAGTCAGTGTTTTTTATGTTACTGCACTTTAAAGAATGATTTTGCATACATTCTCAATCTGATCTGTTCAGTACTTTGATCCCATTTCATGTATCCCCTGCCTACTGCAAAGGGCCGCGACATTCTGAAAGCACAAGTCAAGCTGCTTTAGTAGTAGCTGGGTTTGCCTGTTTGTGAGAAGTAATAGTATTTGTGTCTGCGAACGGAGACATGAAGCATGTGGGAAGTTAAAGAGAAACAAGTTAGTTACATCTTCAAGTCTCGGAGGAAACAAAACCCAACAAAACTCAGATAAACATTGTCCAAGAGAAGCCGGGTGTCGAGGCTTGTGTGGATGTGGTTTAGTTCTACAAAGTTAGACAAACATGCAGCTGTGTGCTATGCAACTTTTAATGCCAGCCAGCTCTTCACCCTCTTCTTGTCTAAAAACCTACATCATTCCCCCCCCCAAAAATGTAAAAAAGTAACTGCACTGCTGAAACACACAACAACAAGACAGCTCTTCCCACACTGGTGTTTCACTTTAAAGGGAAACCACATTACTGCTATATGTATGCTGGCTATACAATGTCACAGGCTGCTGTCCTTTAAAAAAAATACAAAATAATAATATATATATTTATTTATATATATAAATATATATATATATTGTGTGTATATAAGCAGCTTCTGCATGACACTGCAAGTACTCACTTTGTCTCTAAGCTTCCAGAAACTTCTTTATGGCAAGGACATGCATGTTCATTTAACAGCCCAGTGTTACTAGGAGCTCATAGATTTCATGGTGTTAATCTGAAGAATCAGATTCTTATGATGCATCCTCTCTTTAAAAGTTGGCAATGCATTATGAATGGTAGTCAGTGAATATAATTAAGAATTTTGCAGAGTCATCCAATATCAGTGTCCTTGTCTGGCAAAAGGGATCAAATTTTGCTGCATAACTACCTGAAGATGACCATGAGATTTTCAAAATGTCTTGTATAGTGCGGCATATAACTGCATTTGCAACCAGAATATGCTATGCTATGACTGTATGTAGTTTTGAGACATTTTAAGTTTTGAGACAGTTGCGCTATATTGGATTAAAGTCAAGTTTGGTGTACGACCGTCAGCGAGGAAAATCAAGAGACCATAATAACCATAATAATAAGACCATAATAATAATAATAAATAATAAATAATAAAACCAGAACCAGAATATGCTAGACTGTATATAGTTTCAAGGTATTTTTGCTGCACATGACATTTGTGCAACAGATAAAAGTCCTGTTTGGTGGACGTGTGGATTGATGAGCTTAAAACGCTTCCTTACACAATTGCAGTTGGTGTGACATTCTCGTTTACCGGCCCATTGTCTTTCCTCTCACTTCTCGGAGGCAATAAACCTGCTCTTATTGGCTGTCTTTCTCAGGAGTGTAATCTCACCAAAGTTGAGCAGCATTTAATTGCTATTGGTATGCTCCTGTTATCTTCCATAGGAAGGAAAGAATTTAAATGCCCGACAGACAAAATTAGAGTTCAGTTACGTGGAAATTTATCCTGTAGTGTAGCGGCTGCCCTCATAATTAGCCCTGCCAAAGACAACCGCAGGCTTATTGCAAAACAAACCCGAAGGCCTGATGGCGATGCGTGATGTGGATTGGATTGTTTTGGCCTGACACTTACCTATTCTCTTTGCAACCTGCATTATTACTGAGACTCTGAACGCTGACCTTGTCCGCTGGTTCACACACTGAAGACGGCAGTTCATTGAATCAGCTCAATAGTTCTTATATTGCCTGTCTCTGTCTGTTTAACAGAACCAATTAAACTGTTAATTCCTGCTGCAGTTCTGATCCAGTGATAATGAGAGGAGAAGAATGGAAAGCATGTGTCTCATTTTTTTTCCGCAGGTACAAGTCAAGGGCTCGGCTCCTTCCAGCTTTGAGGGGTTTCTCATTCAGTAAAGCAAATCAGGCCCCTGAGCTTTGACGGGACCCTTTCTCATCACCCTGGCTTTGTCGCGACTCGTTCATTTCACTCTATTCAGGTGGGCCACATTGTGCGCTGCCTCTCTGCCCATGCATTTCATTTGCCAGGCCTTTGTTTTGAATTCTGCCGGAGACGAACCGGAGGCACTGAGTCAGAGCTAAGGCGGGGATTAGGACCACTCGTTTCACGCTTTCTTGGAGGTGGGCTAACTTTGAAAATGTCAAGGAGGGTGAGGAGATACAACTCTATTCGAATGCATACTGTAGGCACATCACAGCAATGATGTGGAGCCGGGGCTAAATCCTCATGCTTACACTCTCGCCGTTCAGTAGTGATTGACTACTTGCTTTATTCAGAATGTGCAGCTCCTTAAAAAGCTCGGCAATATACACTACAAGGCTGAACGTTTTAGGACCCTTGAACAATTACAATCATTACTTATTGTTCCTTATTGTACTCATGGACATTAATCTGCTACTTTAAGCACCCCCACTCTTTTGAGAAAGTTCAGATTTTGGAACGTGGCAGCAGGGATTTGCTACCATTCAGCCACCAGAGAATTAGTGAGCGCGGCCTCTGATAGTGGCCGATAAGGCCTGACTCACAGTCAGTGTTCCAGTTGGTTCTAAAGGTGTTGGATGGGCTTGGAGTCAGGGCTCTGTGCAGGCCAGTTTCTTTGACTTGGAACTGGGAAATGCTTTAATTTATGGACCTGGCTTTGTGCTGTGGGGCAGTGTCATGTTAGAACAAGTAAGGTTCCTCTTCAAACTGTTGTTGTGAGGGTGGAAGCAAAGCAATGTGGCACACAAGGTTGTCCGCCTTGTTTTTGACCAGTGTAGTTCTATATTGGAAAAGCATCAGGCCTTCAAATTGATTGCAGTTTGAATCTTGAGCTTGTAACTCTTACTAATATGTAATCAGTCTTTTTGTGAGAAATAATAACACACTGTACTTTTTGCATGTACAAAATGAAATGGATAGAAAAAAGTACCACAAAATCCGGAATATAAGTCGCACCGGAATATAAGATGCAGTCTGGGTTTGGGGCTCTCCCCGAGGGGAAAAGGTTTTCCATCGCTATGTATTAATAAAAACATGTATACAAGTTATTTCAACACACTTTCCAGCCTACCATCTGTTTTTGCCTTGTCAAGTTTGCAGTCCTGCTAGCTACCAGGGCTGTAGCTACTGGTAGCCGGCAGCCTATGGTAATGTTGATTGCTGTGAGGGTGGCGGCTACAATGGTGATCATGACAGTGCACGTCCGTGACAAAGCATTGGCAACAATCAAGTTAGTTGCACTGCGGCATATTATAAATAGGAGACGTTGTAGCGGCTTGGACCCGGAAACAGTTTAATGCGGAGATGTGACGTCACCACATAACCGGATACCGCCATCGCCTGGATAAAATACCGTCACACAATAACATACCTCTCTCTACATTTTATATTGGTATATTGGTCTCACCGGTATATAGGACGCAGCCCACTCTTTTAATGAAAAAAAAGTATTAACAGTGTGTCTTATAGACCGGATTTTACGGTATATACGACATGAGGATAGCACCTCTGAAAAACCACAGCCCTTTCTGGAGCCATCTCATTTTTAAAAATCTCAGAATTGTATTCTTCTTTCCTAGAATTGGTCCATTTTCGGCTCCATTCTGTTGTGAAAAAAAGAATACATTTAACTCCCTTGATGAGTGCAGACAATGCCTATTCCAAAAAAGGCTCATCTGTTGTAGCACCGAGTGAATATTCCATTAAATTTCACATTCTTCCAGCATGTTGCATTTGCATCACCTTTTGTTTCCTTTTCCTATTCTTCCCCACCAGCAAAAAAAAAAAAAGGAAATCCAAACACCAAATCAAAATAAAGGCTGAAAACTCTAATTTGCTAATCAAACTTGGGACAAGAGGTAATTAATTCCTTGGAATCAGTCAATTAATTTGCATAATAAGAGGTACCAATTATGACTTCTGCTACTCAAGCCCAAATTTGTAATTAGAGATTTAGTCTGCATTACAGCAGAAAAGCCTGTTTTTTGGGAGCCGGTTCAGAGAGGAGATTGAGCATCCGTAGCTCTGGGATGGAAACACTGGCAGAGCTGCATCGGAATAAAAGCTTTTTTCCTCCACAGCTCTCCTTTTGCTCGGCCCTGAGGGGAAGGGCTGGGAGGACTGATCTTCTAATCTGTAAAGAACCAAGACCTCAGCTTTCAGGGGCCCCAGTCTCTCTCAAGTCAACCAGGGCCTCTGTTCCTTGTCTTTTTCTCCCCGGCTTATTTTTTCCCATTTCCATTTGCAAGAAAATCCATAATTTCTCCAGTCCGCGCCGCTGCCACGAGAAGGCAGGGGTGGAGCTGAAAGATGAAGGGTTGCATTAGTGTGGTGATATTAGCTCGCTGCTGCTTGCTCACTCAGCTGTGGGGCCCTGACAGGGAAAAAAAAGAAATGGAGGCAATGCAAAACATAAAATATAAAAAGGGAGGAAATGTCACTGGGTGCTGTGAGAGGCCTCAGATCGATGGCAGCTAATCATCCACTTTACTTTGCAGCATAAGGTCAATTAAAAGACTCCAGTCATTCGAAGGATATATGATGCCACCAAGCAAACAGAAAGAGCTGTGTTATTTTCTTCAGCATTCTCGGCCTTAAACGTACAGTGTGAGGCCCTGCAGCTGGATGTGGTATTTGGTATTGTTTGCATATAAGCAAGTCTGTGCAGAATAACAGAATTCAGTATTAGACAAAAAGCCAAATTCGGCATGCAAAACATGTGCAAGTGACAAATACTGCCTTCTATCACAGAGTGGTCTTTAAACGCAGCAGAGGTGTGGTTGAATGTTTCCGTTCCTGCTCTGTTGGTTGACCACAACAACCGCTCTTCCACCTCAACCTTTGCTTGCTCAGTCTACATTCTGATTCGCTAGCTCTCTTGCTGGTTTTAAAATCTACAGTCACATTGCATAGACACAGGGCATTATCAGTAGTGTCTGTCTGCTCTGAATGGGCAGCTAGTGTTGGGTATGATTTCTTTACTTTTGTTGTAAAAGTGCTGACAGGCAGAGGCATGCAAATAAGAAGACTGTAAAAATCTTTAGTGTCTCCACACATACTTTAGCCCATAAACTTGGTACCCATATATCAGGAAAAGAGCAAGTTAAAAACAAAAGCTGAAATTGGAGTGAAATACAAGAAGTCACATATAATAAACTGTGTATAAGAAGTGGAAGAAGTCCCTTGGTTTCCAAAGTAAAGCCAATTAAGAAATGCCCTAGACCTGCATTCTGTCTAATGGCCAACAGGGGGGCACGTCAATTAAAGAAGTTTAACTGAATAGATTACATTAAAAAAAAATTATTAAACATATTTCTCATTAGTTTATTGTCTCAATCGCTAGTGTCGAGTCTGCTTCGGTACAGCAGGATGTTCAATTTGTAAATCATGGTCCCATTTAGAGTAAAACAGACAAGAGAGAGGGTTGCTTTAGGGCAGTGGTTCTCAACTGGTCCAGCCTCAGGACCCACCACCACCTCATTAATGACAAATCGCGACCCGAATTTCTGACATTTCTCAGCCAATCAAATTTATTTAATTAAAAATGGTGCAGTTTGGACCTGAGACAGAACACAACATCACAATATGTCAGCTTCACAAAACACAAAAGCATAATAATCAGCCAAAAGACCAGCAGGTGCAGGTGCATCAGAGGAAAATACTCCCTCTACAATTCATGTCATTAACAGCCATTTTTCAACCGAAATAAACTTAAAGTGCAACATAAATACAACTACTGTTGAATGTAACTGTTGCTGTCATTACCCAATCAGTGAATACAGGAGTGTGATACTGCACATCACAGGAAACCCATGTCCTTCAGAATAAAAGCGTGGCATAGACTTGCCACAACTTTTCAAGCCCACTTCTGGGACCCACTGAAAACAGCTCTGTGACCCGCTTTTGGGTACCGACCCACCAGTTGAGAACCGTGGCTTTAGGGCATGGCTACAATTGATTAACAAGTTGCAACCTCACGACGAAGATGGAGGCGCAGCAATGGTAGCCACCCTCTCTTCCAAATATGGTCACTTCTGGCTTGAAATGTCTGAGGCTTGAAAAGAGTAGTTCACAAACCGTTGACTTCTTATGTGCAGTCTATGCCATTTCTTAAGGAGGTCATATTTTCAAGCCATGATCTCTATCTTTCTTGCCTGTTTACCAATCCTGATACAAAGCAAAATCTGCTTCAATCAAAGTCTAAATTGTCAAAAGGAAATGTTTTGCTTCACCATCTTTTTAAAGGCCGTTCACATAGATTTGAACTTGGGCTGATCTTACAGGAGCGAGCCTCTGTAACAGGGATTTGTTGGTGTTAGTATGACGTTAACCCAATACTAGCATATCATACACAGGCCAAATGCCTTTCCTTCACCACCACCACAGGAATATTCATGAAGCCAACATGTCAGTAAATTGAACGAGGGCTGTTGGAGACAGTAGCTGCGGGGCCCGGGGCTGTCGCTCCCTGCCAGGGTAGAAGGCGTTGAGCTGACTTCCTGTGATAGAGTATTAACCAGGCGCTGAAAACAGCTGGAGTTACATAACGGTTCCTCTGCATTTAGTCCGCTCAGAGGGAGAAAAGCTGTGGGTGAGAGTGAATGCAGAGCTTCCATTTTTTCAACTATGTATCTGTGTACACGCTATACGGCTAAATGTGTCCATTAAAAAAAATCGTGCTGCTAGGAGATGCTGTGATTCCGTGCCAATGTTTGTGTCAGCGGGTTTGTGTGTGTGTGCGTGTGTAGTTAAGTCTGCGATTGTATATGTACTGTAGCCGCTCCAGCGCTCACAGGGGCTGATGGGAACCTGCGCTAATTCAGGCATGCAACCTCTCTGAGCTGCCACCCCCACCCCTTCATCCCTGTGCTTACATGGCCGCTACTGCACACTGGGACGCGGGCCAGGCTTTGTAAACCAGACTGTGCAGCTCCAGAGACCCGTGCACATCCTTCTGCTCCCACTGTGAGAAGAGCAATCTGGGATTTCTGACATTGATACAAGATTATTCACATTTTAATTTGCCAATAAATGAGCCATTGCCAGCAATATTGGCAATGCTTGACTTGATACCAGCACATGAGAGTTTTGCCCTTGGCATATACTGATATCACTGCATATCACCACTCTCTGATGAATGTTTCACATTTGGTGGTTACGTGTCATCAAGATGGATCAATTTCCTGTAAAAACAAGAGGAAGTGAGAATTTCTCTCCAGTTTCTGATTTAATTTTGAGAAATTAAACGGTTTAAATAGTCAGACATTTGTAGTAAATAGGTCTTTTTTTCAAGGTTAGGATAACTCCATTGACTGTTATGTGAATAAAATAATAACTTTAGATTCGTAATGAATAAATATTTAAAATAACTCAATTGTGGTTTCTGATTAAGTGAATATAGTGTGGTTTCATTTATGGCATAGTTGAGCTTAGTGTTTTATGAAGCTTCTATTTATTCTAATAATGAATATTGTACATTATATATTATATCTTGTATTATAGGACTTTACAAATTGTCTTCTTCTACAGCTAAAAAGAATCTCATAACTATAAATAAACCAATAAATAGCCTATCTAAAGTTTTTAAAGATGATGGCTTTTTTGAACTCCAGCCTCCTCCCTTTTTTTTCTTTCTCCGTCTGAAGGTCAAAGACGGCAGCAGATGCCAAAGGTAATGAACTGTGAGAACACAGACATGCTAGAAAATTAGCTAAATCAGCAATGACAAAGTGTGTGTTGGCAACTTGCAGGTCTCCATGAACACCTTCAGAGGCAGACAAACTGTCACTGTCTCTGCCCGCTTCACTTTGTTTGTCAGAAAGGGACTCAAGGCCAGCTGCTGTGGGTACACTCTGCATAGAGTGAAGTGGAGCCCACTGTTCAGTTATCCTGTATGCGTTTTCAGTGTGCGTGAATGCATGTGTGGGCGTTCAGTGGACTACTTGACAGACAGATGTTTAAGCCTTAAAAAGTATTTCATAGCCTTCCGTCCATCGGCTTTGTTGGATCTGATGAATCGACATCCCAGCGGCCTCGCTCTGACGTAGCGAATGAAAAGCAGCGGCATACAAAGGGTCAAAGATGGAGATTAGCGAACGGCCTTGGTCATCAAAAGGATGTTGGAAATGCGCGCTGTTGTGTTGGAGACACGTGTTGAGAGAGCTCAGCTCCTCTGTAGCTGGAGGAGGACCATGGCCGATCAGATGCTTGAGCACGGGAAACAACCACTCCTTTACAAACGTTGGGCTTCTTTCCTGCAGCGAGAGCTTCAATTACTCGTCTGTCTGCGGTTAGTGAGGAGCAAGGGCTGCGCGGGTCAAGGTGGGAAACCAACCTGACCATCTCTAAATGAACCAGGGCAGCGGTGTGTTTTTCTGGAACGGTTATATCCAGATAAAAAAGATGGCAAAACAACGCAGGTGCAAACACGAGCAACAGAGGAGAGAAAAACTAAAGCAAATGACTAGGCAGGTTACATCCAAGGAGCAACAGGCATGGTGCGGATGACTGACAAACAGCACGAGCAAACACAAGTGAGACCTAGTTTAAAGGGAATAAAACAAGCAGTGAAACAGCACGGTGACTGTGTAGCTGGGTTCTGGGTAGTTATTAAACCAGAGAGCAACAGCATGCATCTGGATTAATGTCTCTGATGGCAGCCTCAAAAACAGGAACAGATTAATTTGTCCAGTTGGAGTCTTACGCAACTCGTTCCAGTCTCAGCCCATTGAAGTGGAATGAGAAAAAAGCCCAGGGGAGTTTAGGCTTTTGAGGACTTTATATGGAACAGACAGCCCAGTTATTCTATGTGTGTAGCAGCTGAAAGCTTTCCTAAATAAATCAGTCTTTAAATGGTTTTTCTTTTGTTTAAACCAGAAGATTCTAATTATAGTAAAGCTATAATTAAGGCAAAAGTATGCAAATTACCACAAAAAAGATGTCTTCATATTTTGTATATTGGTCATCTCATGCGGTAATGTGTGCCGTACCGACAAAGCAGGCAACATGCTGCAGTGCAGGGGAGTGGGAAGTAGGAGGCAGAATATTAAATGAACAAATGTGAACATATCCGTCAACATGGTTTGCAGCCACAGATATATTCAATATGAGCTGTAGACTCCCACATGGAAGAAGCAGTTCTTGACCTGATAACAAGGCAAAGCTATGCAGCTCTGAAAGTCTTGTAATATGACTTTTGAGCACAAATTATTAGATAATACACCAAAAATATAGATCTTTGCACAAGTTGTGCTTTTGGAACAATGTCTTAACCTCATATTAATATATAGTGTTCCTGAGACGTCTGTACATGGTGTAACTCACCGGTTTAAATGTTAGTAGGGCTTGAAGTTGTGCAAAGGCCTGGTCGCTCTGAATAAAAAGCTTGTGCTGCTAGCTATCTTAAGTGTCACCTCAGCTAATCTTATTCAGCTACCAAAACTAACCTCTTGGCTGTGTGCTTTTTGGAGATTTTTTTATTGAAAAATCAGACTAATCATTTGGCTTGCTGTGGGGTTAACTGGACCAAAAGGCTGTCCAAGAAGTCTGTGCATGTTCATTTGCAGGCATCGGTGTCTGTGCTCACCATACCTTGCATGTTAGCTTCACACTAGAGATAGACCGATATGGTTTTTTCAGGGCCGATACCGATACCTATTATTAGTAGTCAAGGAGGCCGATAACCGATATTTGAAGCCAATAGTCATTTGCAGTAAAAGTGAAAATATTGGCGTCAAAATTTTGAATAATACAAACTCCAACACTTAACTTTGTTTAAATGCCTTTAAGCATATGCATCAGAGCCAAAATAACCCAGTTTTAAATTGATCTCTTATCGGCCGGCGGATAAAAAAAAATGGCCGATGCCGATAATCGGCCCTGCCGATAATCGGTCTATCACTTCTTCACACCACAAATAAATCAATTTATGAGAAATACTGCAGACGGTGTGGTCGTAGTGATGACCAAACAGGTTATTTTAACTTACCCCATTCATTCAATCATCCCTACTGGCTCCAGAAAAGCAAAATGGCGACAGCTGTCTTGAAGCCTGTAGTTTGGAAATGTGGCCATTGGCAAACCAACGGATGTTGTCACAATGGCTTTGTCCATTATTTCTAGTCTAGGCTTCACACACGTGTCTGCTTCCTGTATGGTAAAGAAAACTCTTCAGTGTTGGAATTACAACTTGTAGTCTAATATTTGACGCTGGCAGAGTAGCATGTTCATATTAAAATCTAATAATGGACATGGGCCACTAAAAACCGCTCTTGAAATTGACTAGCCCTTTCCAGGTGAGCTACAAACAGATGTTCCATATCTGCCTATACTCTCTGCTCATAAAGGATGAGTGTGCCAAGAAAAAGCCTTTAAAATGATGTATCACTGCGATGTATCACTATGGAAGAAAATGATCGTCTTAGCAGCCTCCTTTAGGAACACAACTCAGTACCACTTCAGTTTTGAAAGCACGGCCCATAAATTGTCTCGATACGCAAAGTGGAGAGGACCCCCTTTACTAAAAGTCAGCGTCCCAAGAAAGGTTATTTTATGGGGAACAAAATCCAGCTTGTTTTTGCTCCTTCAAACATTTCCAGCCTGGTGAGGAAAAGTCCTGAATGATGGGGGTTAACAGCATATCTGCAGGGAAAGCATTACTTGAAGCTGACTCCTTCAGACCTTAAAAGGAAGTTTGTGCCCCACTAGAGTAAAATATCCAGAGTTCATATGACAGAAGCTGTAAATTGAGCACGAGTCCTGCGAGAATAGGCCTCCCTTTCTTCCCCAGTAAATTATTAGGAGTCAGCTGACTGAGTGCCTTTTTTAAAATGAGTTTTATTTTTTGGGAAATGCATATCCTCACTAAAGTACAACCACAGCCATGTTAGTCACTCTGAAAGAACACTCACTACTCCTGCCTCTAACTGTTGACCTGCTAATGCATTTATGCTACTCTTGTACATGCTACGGGAAGCTTCTGCACAAATTACAAGTTGTAAACGACATGTGAGTGTGAGAGAGAGGAATAAGAGGGTTGTGACTTCTCTTGTAGGAAAGAACATTGGGTACCGGCTGGATGATGCACTCAGACTGAAAATGAAGCAATCATAAAATCCTGTCTTTTTCAATCTGTTTCTTATACATGTCCTCTCTGGCCAGTGTAATAATTGCATCAGCTGCATTAAAGGTAACCATTTGGAGAAATTCTGTAATGGTTTCCCTCGACTTGGCAGGTGAAGAAACAGTCAAACCTTTTCAATCTGTCAAAGATCCAAAGGCAATCGGCATTGTATTATTTATCCTTTCTCAATTTGAGGACTTCTTAGCTTATGTCCAATGATTTATGTGCTGCATATCAGCCCCTAAGTAAATTCTACTGAAATCTCAGCCCTGTGAAAGACTTGTACCCACTGGTAAAGGTTAAGGGGGTTAAACTTGTATAAAATCTGTAATTTAAAGACAGTGTTGCAGGTTCAAAATGTAAGCATTGCAGCAGTGCAAAAGACAATGCAAGAATAGGGAAAATAAGCAAAACATCTCAAAGACTTTGTGGGAAAAAGTACACCAAAAAAAACTCTTTAAGCAGTGGCATTTCAAAATGCCAATCACCTGTCAAATAAAACAGTTAACATTTAAGTTCCTGCCCAAACTTTTCTTGGGTATTTTTTCATCTCAGTCCCCCAGTATCACCTTTTATTTATATATTTTATCAGCTCATATTCAAGACACGCACAATGAGAGTGTCACTGCTACTAGTGTGTCAAAGCTTCCCCATCACTTCCTTCTCAGTCTTCCCAAACTTTTTTTTAGGGGTCAGATCACTTGAGGTTAGCTGTTCCTTAAATTATCCAGCTGCTACTTTTGGTGCAGCCTGATTTCACTGGCAGCTCGGTCGTGTCAATGATAAGCCAATCTGTGGGTTTTTAGAGCTGGGCCCTCTGCCAGGAAGCGTCTTTGTGGTTAAACTGTTTCCTGAACCATTCTCAGGCACAGAAACCAGGGTTATTTTTAATGTTCACCTTTATTTTAAAAGCTAATTCAGGATGTAACAGCTTTACCCAATACAAATCGCATTTTCATTGTAATTCCATTTTTCTGGTGATTTTGGCCTTTAAAGGTAAAGGTTTCAGTAAATTTCCATTAATTATGTGGATCTAACTCACCACCACCAAACAAGTAAACTGAATATCACAATTGATGCACTAATGGCATCATGAACTGTTTGGCCAGATACTTTATTTTGGAAGCCTTCTGTGACCACTTAGATGGCAAAACAGACCAGGCAATAATGGACCACATTAATCTGTAAAAACATCAGCATAAGCTGTCATAACGTAGACCTTTAATATTAAGTAATTTAATGTATCTGTACTGTATACGTGCAACTGTTTTTAGAGAGTAGTTTAGCTTGCAGTCCTTCTCCAAACAAGTGGTCTGAAAATAATCCCCCAAAATCCTCATGTTTGGCCTTTTTAGGTAAATAGGTGAAATAAAAAAGACTTGCCCATGTGCCATTTCCTTTTCTTCCTCACTTCTCCGTCTTAGCTCTTAAGACTACTGCATGTCCTCCCTTTGTCCCCCTCCAATCAAATACATCGTCATTCGGTGCTATTTTCTCCCTCAACCAAGGTAACCCCATGTAGTGCATGCTGGTTGATGTTCACAACTACCCGCACCATTCTGATGTACCATCCATGTAGGGACTTCTGCAGGGTGGGCATCAGGGTCCAGCCTCCTGCGTAGATGAACGGGCTCCACCGTCGCAGAGAAGAAGCTGAGCTTTGCATGTCAGTGGAGGTTGGACTTCCATACACTGACCGTTCCCTTCATAGCCTTCCAAGCTAGAGTCTTCCTCACTGTAATGTCCGACTCTGACGAGCTGATCAATGTCCCGGGGTATTTAAAGCCAATGACCTCTTTTCGTCAGTACTTCCTGTTGTCCTTTACAGGTGCATGGTCCAGGAGGATGTTGTAGGTGATAACCTTGGTTTTCTTGGCATTTAGCCTGAGACCAATCTTGGCACACTCTGTTCCTTCCCATGCTCCACCCGGTCAGACAGCAGGCCTCAATAAGGCCTCAGTAATAGCCAACTTAAAAAAAAAAAAAAAAAAAAATAATATACATTTTTATGAACACTCCCACGTACTTACACTTACTTTTTGCCTTTGAATGAGTGTTAACTTTCAAACGCAGCCTTTTTGTTTTAAGCCCCCAACATTCTCTAAAATGTGAAGAAGGAGAAATACATCGCTGCCCACCCAATCAACCCCCCCTGTACTCCACCACAGTAACATACACTATAAACCTTTAGCTGTATCATTAGGTAGATTGTTAAGAGTAAATTCCTCCTAAGCACTGTTGATTAGCCTCACTAATGCTTTACAGGAGGTAAATCAGAACCCTTACTGTGTAATCATCATAAAGCATTTTAGGAATCAATTAAGTGAGAAGGAAGGGCTCACGGCAGCCTTTGAGGCAAACCTGAGAGTGGCTTAACTTAGCTATTAAATTGGAACCCTTCATAGCGTACCTCCCTTTTCTTTGATATAATCTTGTAATGTGTTACAGCATAATCTCACAATCTTTACAAAAGTTCAATGCACCTGTAAGCACAATTAAGATGTTTTCACAGGAAACATGATTATGCATTAGTGTGATTGAAAGTCATAAATCACCTGGTAATACTCCCTGTCAACATAAACTGAAGTAAATGGTTGGTAATTGGGGCTTTTATGGCCCAGTCTCACGCTGCCAAAAGTGCAGGAGCAGATTAAATTTGGAGAGTATGATTTGGAAACAATAAGCTGTAATTAGGAGAATGTAGCGTACATTCATGGAGGAAATAATAGCCACATATTTAAAGGGTAAACTCAGAGCCAAACATTATTACATAAGGAAGATAAAAGTACTAAAAGAAATAAAATCATGGGGACTAAAAATCTACTAAATACAGGGTTATACAGTAGCTCAAGAAGAAGGCTTCCTTTAACATTTTAATGACTTAAACATTTTACATATTGCTCCAGCAATGTTAGATCTAAAATGTTGTGTCATAGATTTATTTTATTTATTACCTTTGATGTTTTATAGATAATTGGCTTAATTCTAGCATTTTTAAGGGGCATTTTCTTTAAAAAAAGAATAACATCAAGCTTTGAGTCGAGTTAGGGAGATCGGATGTGGGATGGAAAAATGTCTGTTCATTTATATCTGTTTGAATGTACTATATTTTTCTGCCAATAAAAGTTTTGAGTTGAGATTTAGCAACACATTTAGTTAAACTTCTGCTGAAGGAAAGACTAATGACATATTGATGCCATATTGGAGAAGCCAATATAACACTGACCATTTTCCAAGCTGTAAATGTGCCATTATAATAATAAGTTATGACACTTCAGTGTCAACAAGGGTAAAAAAAAAAAAGTATGGTGCCTCAAGTCTAAATACCTCTGATGCCAAAGATGCAACAGCTGATCTGATGTACACTCACAGGCCACTTCATTAGGTACACCTTTACAATCTAATGCAGTTCAATACAACAGCACTGCCATGGATTTAGCTTTTATGAAGTTTGTTTTTTGTTGACTTTTGTTTTGTTGAGAGTCCTCAGTTTATTACTGAGGTCATAGTCAAAGGTGGTGAGATGTGTCTCTAATTTTATGTCCTCCCTATTTACATACATGACGGGGAGTATAAGAAACAGCTGTGAGTAAAATGCAGCTCAGTACAGCCCCACCATCAATTATGAGCTTGACGCTGAAATATCATTGAATTAGCACCTCTATGACAGCTTAGAAAACAGCCTGTACATTACAGGCAACATAAAAGCAAATCTTATGGCTGAGCTGGTGTGTTGGAGTACATTAGATTTTTCAGGTGTACCTAATGAAGTGGCCGGTGAGTGAAAGTACATCATTTAATTTAAAAAAAGGTTGCGATAACCTTTTATTATATCTAGCTAACACTGTACTATAGTTGGATTTAATTCTGCTGGTTATTGCCTAATTTGAGAGTTAATTATAATGGTTGTTAACAAGTAGAGTTTACTCCCCCTATAGTTAACAACTGAAGTGGAGTTAAACATACAGCTGTGAATGATAATAAAATGCTGAATGTCTCTGTGGCCAGGGGCAAGACATTACACGAACATGTTGCACAACATGCAGTGGCCAAACTGGTTAAGTTTCAGCGGTTGTTCTTGACAGGGACATAAATGTAAGCACTTCAAGAACACTGGCAACAAAGCAAACTGCTGACTGGAATTTTCAGCAAGTTAATTATTAGCATAACAAGGGTGTAGAGTGGATCTTATTCATGCTGTGGGATCCATCAAGACACACATGGGAAAGAACGAGGCAAGAAGGACCCTTGGTGGAAAGAAGGAGGAGCAGGAGTTGAAAGGTCTGGGAGGTCGGGACTCGTGCATTGTTTCTTTGCATGCTCCAGTTCCAGCCGTCATCCCGGCTCTTTGTTTGAGCCCGAGCACAGGGCACGTCTGGCTCCTGGAAACTGTAGCCGGAGGCAGAAAACTCAAGGGTCAGCGGATTTTCCAAACCAATGCTTTACAGTGGACTGCCATTCAGGGGGAAAAAAAGTGCTCTACTGTAGACATTCAACAGGCGTTATACTCAGATTGGGCTGTCACGCTGCTGATGGCCAACATGATGAGTGAATGAGCCATCAGGCTGCAATGGAAGAGATGCTCTCAGATTTCGTGCTTCTGCAAACATCCCAATACAGGAATGTCAAAACACAAGTAAAAGACTTTCATTGAAATTTTTACTTTAGGAAGGGACAGAAGATTTATTAGCCAACTTGTCAGTGTAAATTAACTGCAGCAAAACTATCCTTGTGAAATTGTTAGATTGTTTATACTGAGGTAGCCATTAAATTAAAGTTTATGCCGGTGGTTCACAACCTAGATGTCCTGCCATAAAATAAGACAATTATTTGGTCTGATATTTGCAGTTTTGGCTGAGCTTGAAAAAAGATTGCACTGAAAAGCTTTTTTCTTTTTTGGATGAATAAACTAGTAAACAGAGAGTCTCTTTAAAGCTGAAATGTTTGACACTATGATTCCTCAGATATGGTAGAAACAATCCTCTGGGTACTTTTGAAAAATACTCTGATGTAACATTCAGTTGTGCTTTTTTAGTTTCACACTGGGCACTAGAACAGGTAGTTCTACAATAAAGTTCTCTGTGCATGAATGTGAAAGCACCGGCTTACCGATGACGGAGCAGAGTAGTCCGAGTGAATCAGCAAGAAGGACCAGTTGCTTCGAGTCCATCATTGTTATTAGACAGGCTGAAAGATTGTAGTTAGTTCCAACACTGTGACTCTCTTACCAAATGTAGCTGGGTAGCCACAGCCACGGTGATAAGGACCTTTTAGAAATCCATTGTTGTCGCGGTTGGAGCTGTTTAGGTGACATTTCGGAGGAATACTCGGAAGGCTATTTTGAGCATCAGTCGGTGAAGCTCCTCAGCATGCAGCAGGAGGAAGAGTTGAGCAGAGCGATGGGAATCTGATAACATCCGAATCATGCAGACAACCTAAGTTCATTGTTAATTTTCTTTTAAAGCATTGAAACATTGTTTTGGAGTAAGTTAAGCAGATCAGATTTTAACATTAACTCACTTTGAAGGCTGAAACTTGAGCTAGTTTTGCAGAGCAGAAATTTTTGATCACTAAGTAGACATTACCTCACTACCCCCAAGAAGAAAACTATTTTCTAACCCTTTGAACTCTGCAAAAGAAATGACTCCGTGTATGCATTGGTACTTTATCTTATTGTGATGTCATTTCATAGACTATCCTCAAATGATTCATATACCCACATTTTTACAACCTAAAGGTTATGATTGTTTTATAAGTTATGCTCCAGCTAATATGGCTTTTATTTTAAATCACAGGATTGTTAAACAACAATGTCACACGTCCACATCGTAGACCCCCCTGCAGTCTTGGAAAATCAATCTGAGAAGGTACTAATGTACTTATGTAATGATGCAAAGGAGGGAAACCGAAGCTATCTGTTGCAAGAAAAATGCAGTGCAATGCAAAATCTATTATGATTTTGTTTTAGAACAATTTTAAATGGATTATGTATAAAACTACGTCCTACGGCCATTTTGCAGCTGCAAAAAGACTAAGCTCCCAGCTTCACAAATAATGAAGCCTCTTGTTATAAAAGTTTTATTTTGGACACATTCAAACAGCATCTTGGTAAATATCATCTCCAAGGGCCACCTGAAGGAGGTCTGTCTTCATCCGATGATGGGAAAGTTCGCGGTGAAATTAACTGACGTGATGAGATTTTGGTACAGCATCATTACCCTTTGCACAGATAGAATCACTTGTGCTGTGCATGTACTCTATGTTGTCTTTTGCAGGCTTGTCTCAGTGGGACAGTTTTCACACCAGTGTTAGTTCTCCCACAGCACCAACAAATACTGGTGTAGGCATCTTTCAACAGCTTCCCTGAGGCTACACTGAACAGATGCTATGATGCAGAGCAGCTTCCCTCTACGGTCATATTGTGATGGTCTGTGCAGAATCATGCAGTTTGGAAACACAAGAAACATAGCCATCCACATTTTGATATCTTGTCAAATAAATAAGTAATATGTGACTACACCATAAAGTTTAAATGGTCTGAGAACATAGTTAAATACTGTCTAGACTCTATTGGGTAATCAAATGAAAATGCAGACCATACAAACATTTACTGTTCCCTGACTCACTGAACAGAAGTGTGCCTGTACAGATAGGATGTCTTGATGCGGAAGTACTGGGAGTGCTATATCAAGATCAGTCATCATATTCAATTTGATAGCCAAAGAAGCGGAAATAATGTTTGACAAGACAAAGCACGTTTCCAGTGCTGACTCATGTAAGTGAGTCAGCATTGGAAACGTGCTTTGTCTTAGTAAATATCATCTCCAAGGGCCGTCTGAAGGATGGCCGCTGTCAATTTAGAGATGTTTAATGGAATTGATAGTTAAAACATTTTTGGTCCTCAAGAGATTTATAATGTTGTCAATTCTTTAACCTTTAGTTACTACGCTGCTTGGTGCTTGAGTGCTATTCCAAACTATTTGGACTATATGCATACATTTACATATCCGGGGCCGGGTCGCGGTGGCAGCAGGCTAAGCAAGTTAGCCCAGACATCCCTCTCCCTCGCAACATTTTCCCGCTCCTCCTGGGGGATCCTGAGGCATTCCACAGGACAGGTGGGATATAGACTCCCTCCAGCGAGCTCTGGGTCTACCCCGGGGTCTCCTCAGTTGGACGTGCCCGGAAAACCTCCACAGGGAGGAGCCTGGGAGGCATCCTAATCAGATGCCCGAACCACCTTAACTGGCTCCTTTGGATGGGAAGGAGTAGCGGCTCTACATCGAGCACCCTCGGGATGTCTGAGCTCCTTACCCTATCTCTAAGGCCGAGCCCAGACACCCTCATTTTGGCTGCTTGTATCTGCGATGCCATTCGTTCGGTCGCTACCCAAAACTCATGACCACAGGTGAGAAACATGGATCAACTGGTATATTGAGCGCTTTGCCTTACGGGTCAGCTCCTTCTTCACCATGACGGTTCGATACAATGCCCACGATGGATGAATGGATGCATACATATGGCGCAGAATTGGCTCTTTTCTATATAATTGAGCCTTATCTCAACAACAAGTCCAAACACAAACACTAGCACTAATAGCCACACGCATTTAAAGTGAAAGTTGTGAGCATCTTCAGAGAGTTGGTGCTTACTGAGACATATGAATCGTCTTGACGTGCAAACTTGTAGGCGGACATTTTCATACATCACTTTTCGATTTACCTGCCATTATCCGTCTGACTGCATTCTTGGTGCAATGCCACCATTGATACTTTGCCACCTGGATAATTGCATTCAGACACATAACAAGGGCACTCAATTTTAAACCTTTATGGATGTGTTTGCTCTGTTATCATTAGTGCAATATCTTTTGTGTCTCAGAAGATGCTGCAGATGGCGGTTGAAAGTGATGCACAACTCACGGTGCGATCAGAGTCCACAATCCATCCCTTGTGAATTCGCCCCTGAGTGTACAATTTCTCATACAGATTGCACAGACGTTGCCAACTGTCCTCTTGCCCCCTCTGTTTTCTCCCCTGTTTTCTGATCCTTGGACACGCAGGGTTTTATGGATTGGTCCACTACACAGCAGAGCCAAGGGTACGACAGGGCCAGTCATGTCCGCTCTCGTCATCGTACTCTTCAACTGCTCCGGTTCATGCCCAGACTGACCCGGCTGCTCTAACCAGACACTCAGACTGTCTCAGTGCCTGCCGCAGTGCTTCACTCTACTATTAACATTCTGATTGCTGTCCTGTTTCGTTTGCTTTGCCAAGCACTTTGTTTCCAAAAAGAGCCCGGCCTCTGTGCTGACCTTTCCATTTGCAGCGACGGAGCAATCATTCACAAATCACACTACTAAGTGTAAAATATCCAAACTGTTTGATATTGCAGGCCTAATGAAACGACTCGCTCTTCTCTCCTGCAATTATAGGAAAAGGTCAGTGCCATAACTGATGTTGAGCTTCAGCATGATTGTCCTACTTCACATTATCCAGTGGTTGGTCCATGAAATATCAGTATGGACCGTATTGTATGACATTTTGTCTGTCCGTGTTTATTTTGTTACACTGTCAGAAATGACTCATTTGTGGTGGATGCTCAGTTTGCAGTTCTACTTTGAAATTAGTCTTTTTATGGTACATTTGGCTCAGTTATTATTCAGACGTTTATGAGTTTGAGGGATATCAGCGGGCCTCAGACCGTGACAGGGAAAATTACCCTTACTTGTAATTCTGTATTTCTTTGCAAATGTAGCCGATGAAATCAAGATGAAGAGGGAAGGAAAAATAAATTACATTTAGCTATAGCAAAGACGTGGCATTTACTGAGGGCCATACTCCCAATGTTGCTTTATTTCTTACATAATGCCAACCTGTGCCTAGAGAGATAAAAGAAAGGATCTTTTCCAGGGAGAAGATTCTAATAATACGACTGCAATGAGAGAAATAACATCCTGAAAAGTAAGAAAATATAGGTTTCATATGATGTAAAGTACTCCTCGTCCAACATTCAAAGTAGGACAGATGTCTCCCCTGTCTGCTTTC
This sequence comes from Semicossyphus pulcher, assembly GCF_022749685.1. NCBI lineage: Eukaryota > Metazoa > Chordata > Actinopteri > Labriformes > Labridae > Semicossyphus > Semicossyphus pulcher. The sequence goes on along the minus strand of NW_027211604.1, from coordinate 23,895,122 downwards.
AGCCTTTGCTTAGTGTAATATTACTTCCTTCATGTTGAGCCACATATTTATTCATACAGTATACCTCATATGTCAGGAAAACTCAATTTCTGGCCACATTTCAACACCCACAGACTGCTGATGGTGTGAAACGTCATATGGCTGGCTGTCGATTTCAGTGGCCTTTCAGCGTGTTTGTTTGTTCCCCTCCCGGTATCACAGCTTTCTACTTTCACAGCAGACACCTGTTGGTCTTGTTTGGCCACCCAGGAGTGGTGAGGTAGGTGGCATCACCTGCCACAGTGACGTCAATGCATAATCTCAGCAGTGATGGTGGATGTCAGTCAAACCGCGGAGATAAATAATCATGTTTTTTGATCATCGGTGACGAAGGTGTTCAGAAGAAGTTCTCTCCCGATAATATCATCAATAAATACTGTAGATTCTGACGATGTGACATGTTGTATCTACATTTGAGATAACTTTGACTGAGCTTTGCTGAGAAATCATGAAAGAAATGTAGAGTTATGAAGCTAATTAGTTCCCCTGCTGAGCGAGAGACATGACTCGACCTGAGTCGACTGGAACAGAAAATAACTTCACTCTCTGCAAGGTTGGAAACTTCAGCTCGTCACGTCATGAAATGAGCGCAGAACTGTACTCGGTAGCAAACAGAAAAATAATAAATACAATAATTTAGCTGAGCTCATTAAACAATCCCTTTTCATCATTGGTAGACCTTTGATATCTTGTCCCATAGCCAGTTAGATTGTTTTCCAGAGTTGGCAAAGACGAGAATAAAATAAGTCAAACAGATCACACAAATTACTGACGGAGAAGTCTTGCAGTCAATATTAGACTTATAAATAATAATAAAAGATATTCTAGAGCACCTTTGAGAGACGAGAGTCTAAAAGCAAGTCAATAAAGAGTGCAACACTTCCTGTCCTGACTGTATCAGGTCCAGACAGATGCAGAATTTTGTGCCTATGCTACTTTGTTTGAATTAATTTAACACTTTAACTTCTCTATTTAAAGTCATGTGTGTACTTTTTAATAAATTGACAGTTACATTTTAATCCAAGAAATTCACCCAACACTGATTGCTGGAGAGCACAACACATAAATTAGAGTCATTTGAAAGGAACATCATGTAGCCTGATATTTGTGAATCTGAAGGTCAAAGCAAATGTTAGAACATGATATTTCTAAAGGGAGCCTATCATTTGTACTTTTGCATAACTTATAAGTGAGAAAATTTGAAGACTGTCCGTCAAATTGTCATCAGGTTTTTGTGGCGCAAATATTCAGTGTTCTGATCCCTCGACCGTGGACACCCGCAGCGTTTCATCCCTCGTTTGACATCAACAAATCTCTGAGACACATGAGCCCAACTTAAAACAACTTTGCCTTTCTTGTAATGAAACTTGGTCTAATAATTAACTCCTCTTCCCAGCATCATCCTCTGTGCAGCGTCTTTTAACTCGGCTGTGCATTAAGTCATATGGGCGTAAGTGTCAGTCACAATCTATAATAAGCAGTGAAATTGCCGGTGGCCTATTATCAAGCAGCTTTAAATAAGTTGCTTTAACATTCAGCAGGAACACACTCTCCAGCGTGTCTCCCAATTTCATAAATATTCATCCGAAGCATCTAAGTTGAGTGGTGGCTCATCGGGTGTTTAGTTATGCACAGTGTTAATACATGAGATGTTTATAGAGGAGAGAGATGCGGGTCATAACTGTCGATTCTGCGGCGTTTTCATCCTAACAAGACAGCTTTATTACTGCTGTTATCATTAGCAGTAAGCACAGTGGTAGTGGCAGGAGGAGTGCTGGGACATCATTTTTTTAAAGGTTACTTCTGCTTTAAGTGAGCAAAAGAAAACTATCTTTTTTGTGTTTAACATTCAGAGCTACACTTTGTCTAGTGACCTCAAAGTTTATGCCTCACCTTTGGGGTCACAGTGGCCATGAAATATCTACCAAAGTTATGTAGCAAAAAATGTTACGATATATATTTTTGGAATGTTTTTTTTTCTAATGTAAAAATGATTTTCTCTGATATTGGAATGAGGATTGCTCGGTGGTGCAGTGGTTAGCACTGTAGCATCACAGCTAGAAGGTTTCTCATTCAATCCTGGTTCGGACACACTTTCTCTGTGGAGTTTGCATGTTCTCCCCGTGCATGCGTGGTTTCCCTCTGGGTACTCTGGCATCCTCCCACAGTGTAAAGACATGCTTAACAGGTTATTTGGTGACTCTACAAAATTGTCCGTAGGTGTGAATTTGAGTGTGAAAGGTTGTCTGTCTCTATTGCTGTGTTCAGAATGCCATGCCACTGATTTGGCCAAAATGTAGTATGCAGTATGCAAACAAAAGCAAAATTTACAGTATGCCAAAAATACCCGGATGTTGTATTGATTTGGTAAATGGTAAATGGACTGTACTTATTTAGCGCTGTTCTAGTCTTTGCGACCACTCAAAGCTGCTTTTACACTACATGTCACATTCACCCATTCACACACTGATGGCAGAGGCTGCTGCATAAAGTGCCCAACTGTCAATCAGTTATCACATTCATACCTGTTGCATACCCGGGAGCAATTTGGGGTTCAGTGTCTTGCCCAAGGACACTTCCACATGTAGCCTGAGGGAGCTGGGGATCGAACCACCGACCTTCCGATTGAAAGACGACCGACTCTACCACTACCACTGAGCCACAGCCGCCCCAGTTTGAAAAAACTCTCCAGTATGCATCAGACCAGTCTGCCTCGCCTACTGTATCCCACAATACAAAGTGCTGAAACATCACAAGGGCAGTTGAAATGGCAGACGGCAGCAGATAGCTTTTTGCTATTGTTTACTACCGCTTTCCAAAACCAGAAACTGGCATCTGGTCCTCCGTACTACTTACTACTGCTGAATACAGTATGCAGTATGTAATATATAGTATATAGTATATAGTATCCGATTTGGAACACAGCCCCCCGTGACCCTGAACAGGATAAGCGGTATAGATAATAGAGGATGGATGGATATCGGAATGAAACAAATAGGCTACCTCTTTCATCTTCACTTATCAGTTACTCATAGTGCTCCTTTAACCCCAATTTCCCCCCTGGGGATCAATAAAGTCTTATCTTATCTTAAAGGTTAAAAGTTTTGTACAATTTAATTATTGAAACTTCACAGCTTTGTGCTCTGATACAGTTTGTCTGAAAAAGTGAAGTTAAAAGTGAAGTGACATCAACCATACCTCACTTACTGCTAGTGGTACCCAGCCCTAGGCTTTTGGTTTTATCTGTCCAGGTATTAAAATATTTGTCTCTTAACACAGCACACTTCATTCATGTCATTGTGATTGTAGTTATCTTTAAGTATTGAAAAGTTATGTTTTAAAAAAAGTCACATTGATTCTAGGAACCCCTGTCTCATAAGTTTGGATTGTCAACAATTTTTCAAAGGGACTATTTCTTTAGTAGAAAGTAGTTCCATTGAAAACTGACGGATACTGTATTATCCAGAATACAATGTACTCTGGGAGAAGAGATCTCAGAGATGGATGTATCCATACCTAGACAAATAAAACCAAACTCTCTGCACACTGCATTTTGAGCTGTGCTGTAACAGCAGCTTGTCCAGGAGTTCGGTTTTTGTCTTGCTTAGTGACAGAATTCATTTGCACAGAATCCCAGACACACGACAGCCAGCAGCTCGGTGCTCTGCATCTGTTCGAGATGGTGTAAAACTCCCATGTGCGATAAACTGAAGATGACTCTCAGCTGTGTCATTCTGCCGCTTGCAGTCACACAGGGCGTCGCAGCGCCTTGTGTCTGGCTGTAAAGGTGTATTTTGCGGCGCGAGGTTATAATTATGATGAAGTGATTGACGTTTCACCTGAGCGGGACATGGGCTGATGGCATGTTCCATTTATCGATGTCCCTGTTAAAGTCAGAGCTCTATAGAGGAGCGCTGAGAGGTGACGTTAATGGATGCTACAAAGGCAGCAGAGGCAGAGTGACAGATGTTGGTGTTCGAGCTGTCCGTGAAGTAGCTTTTGCGTTATCATCCACCACCTTTAGGCTCTTTGAGGAGACACAGAGGGGTGTGTGTGTTTGTGTGTGTGCGGGACTCAAGTGTGTCGCTCTGTTGCCTTGAAGAAAATACATTTCTGCATTACATGAAAGTTTGAGGTTGTGGATGGGCATGTTATTCATCTCATAGTATCAATGACCTTTTTATTTGAATCTAATCCCCAGATTACTGTCCTTTCTGACAAACACGTGATTACAAGTTAATTTAAACACAACGTGACGGACAGAAATACGTTCCATGAGTTTTCTCTCCATGTTGTGATGGTTTAATAAGCTGGGCATTAGCTTTATCAAGAATTAGCGTTAAATTAGCTTTACCAGTGGCGTTAGCTTATTAACAGCTTGACTACTACGGTATACTGTCCTACGCTGCTTAACTGGGGCTCGGCTACATCGGCCCATCACAAAACAACGAGAGAAAATAGACGGGCCGTTACATTTGTTTTTGAATGAACGTTAGAAACCGTAACCGTGCGTTTGTCTGTGTAAATGGTCACTAATCTAACGGAGGCGGACACATCATCAGCACCGTACAACAAACGGATACTCCTCATTGATAAATAATTCATGTTTATCCCAAAGAAGACCAGAGACGGCGTAACTTCCTGCCAGCAGGATCCACCTGTCAATCAAGTGATCCGGCCCCTATGATTTAAGGCTTAATATAATTAAAATGGGTGTGTTGTAAAAAATTTCACCCCCCGTACAGTTATCTTGAACAATAAAATTAGCTATTTATAACAAAACTGTTTTTTCTACCAGGCTGTAAACATGTTTATTTCCATCCATTATCTTTACCACTTATCCTGTTCTGGGTCACGGGAGTCTATCCCAGCTGTCATTGGGCGAGAGGCGGGGTACACTCTAGACTGATCCCCAGGGCTTGTCGTATGCAATGTAACGAAAGAAAACAGTGTTACGGCCCTTTAAATGCCATGCCAGATCTCTACAAATAACACCATTTAATTGTACAGACTCAAGGATGAGTACTGAGTTTTGTCTTCTCCAAAAAGAAGACGTGTCACACCTCATCTTGTAGTTAAACTCTGAATAGTGCTGAGTGTTTCACTACGCACATGTAAGTGAGCACATACTATGATGCAGGGAGGAAATTGCCTCGTGTGGACAGAAAATTAAACTCCCAGGGTGAATCTGCCTGCTTTCTTACTTAGAGAATGAATATTTCATTGGGAGCTACCAGCAGCATATTGGGAGTAGTTTGCTAAAAGAAATGCAGGGGAAAAGGCAGGCTGGTGCTATTTAAAGCTCTATAAACATGACCCTGTTACAGGCTACTTTAGGAAGAAGTTCCCAGGCAATGGAAGCTATTCTGACCAGAGTTTTCCCCCCTGGGGGATTACATTCCACTGTTGATCCCCAGTGATGGATTACAATCCTCAAGAAGAGAGTGTTTTTATTGACAATTTACTTCTGCTATGCTACATTATTGTGTCACAGATAAGAAACCTAATGTTGTGCAGCCAGCCATAGAAGCAGCTGTCATAACAAGCTTTACATTAAACACATTAAAAAGGGAACTCCTCCGATTTTACTCACAAACATGTCAGTGCAGGAGTCACGAGTGCTCCTCAGCCTGTGAAAACAGATTTATAAGGTCCTCTGTGGCCCTGCAGGAGCTCTGACCAATCTGAGAAAATAACCCCTGTTGATCTTGGCGTGGAGACCACAAATTTTCAGAGCACGCTATACAGTTGGGTCTCAGAGTTTAAACAATGTGTTTACAAAGCAGTTAGGGCTTATGAACAGAAGCATGATCGTGTTGCATTATAGGAAATGAAGATTGTTTTCCCACCCAAGTTCAAAAGTTAGAATAATTACGCTTCTGCTGCATCAATGTTGATACTTTTATTAGACGGTCCCAATGCACAGGCTGCAGCCTTCAAAGGAGGCAGTCCACGGAGGATGCTCCATTCATAGCCTGCGTAGACCGTTAAAGTCGAACTGAAATGAGTCTGGTCTACCCTTGCGTCATCAAACGCCGCTCCTGTGGCCTAGCAACAGGTTGCTAGCAGGCTAACTAGCTAAAGTCCGCCATCTCGTTTGAATTGCCACGCAACGCATCTCGGGATACGGTGGGCCGCGAAGGATGCGTCTGATGGATCCTTCGCAGCGGGGGTAATGGAGGACGCATTTGTCGGCCGCATCTGAAGGAGCCTTCGATTTGGGACAGCCTTTGACGCACTTCTGTGACGCAATTTGCCTTCAAATACGGCCTTCGAAGGCTTCAGCCCCTGAATTGGGACACAGCTATTGTATCTGGAAGTCCCCCACTTAGTAAAAAAGCAATCCTAAGTCACTGTAAAGCCACCCCACCACCAATTGTAACCATTTTTCAGGTATATTCCCAGTTGTAGACAGAATCTGCAAACAGCCCTCCACAATTTCATTCAAGGTTAGGAAAGTAGAGATAATGAGTTTGATTTATGCCCTTAAAATGTTGTAAACTTAATCAGCAGATTGCCGTGAAATTTGCTTAGCACATTTATGCTCCCAAGGGTACAAACTGTTCGGTTGTTAATGTCCTCATGATTCTTACTTTAGCATTAGCCGCAGGACAAACCTCATATCCAGTAGCATCCAAGAATAGCTAAATCATCAGTTTGTTTGTTAAAGACCTTTGTTAAAGGTTTGTTAATGAGCGCTTAGCACATCGTCCAGCAAAAGCCTTAAGGTAGGCTAGATGCCCCTCGATGTTTGAGCCTCTCTGGCCTTTTTTAGGGTCAAACATGTCAGATAGTGGACAGTCTGATTCATGCAATATATAATTTAGCATCAGGCTCACCTGCGTGTCAGGGATGGAGCGTTTTACAAATGGCTGCTGCACTTATTTAAATTGGTGTATGTGATTTGTAATGTGTTGGAAGCAGGTGTAGAACATCTTACACCATAATGACAGCAGTAATTACATTAACAAGCTAATTTTGAGCTTATTAAGGATTTAACATATCCCTCGACTCATACAATGACATGCATCCAGGGTGCATGCGCATCTGTCTGTGTGTGGAATCCACGAGGACGTGGCGTGCGATGTGTCCATAGTCCCAAAAAGCTCTTCTTCTTAAATTGTTGTGGCATTTTTGACAGCAATTATTTCCAAGCAGCGCACCATAAAATTACCATTAAAATTGCTTCAAACGACATGACACAATTTTCTGTTGGTTTGACTCTTTTTATTAGAAAAAAAAAAGTCCTCGCTTGTGCTTTTACTTCCCTTGAATAAATAATGAAACCCTTCCTTCCATTTGACAAAGTAGACGCGAATGAACCTCGATGAATAGTGACAAGCATGTACAGTACAGGATGAACATCTGCTGTCTGACGTCACACTCATCCTTTCTTTCCCTCTCTCTCTCTCTTACTCCATTCACTGAACTACCTGTTTTTTTCTCCCACTTCTGAATTATTTACCATTTATTTAGCTGTTTCCTATTACTTATAAAATCACCTTTTTTTTCTAGGAATATGTTTCTTTCATCAGCTTGCATCACTTTAATGACAGTTGCAAAAGAGAAGCATCTTGTAGACACTCAAAAGAGAAAAAAACAGGTGGAGATGGCAGCTCCTGTTTTTAATATCCAAACTTAGCATTTTCTCAAAGGCGCATTTTAGTCAGAATGATATGTGTGGATTAGTGGAAACTTAGCAGACTGCATGAGAATATTCCGCCATGGGGAAAGACATTTCATTGCATTGAGAGATTAGTGTGCCGCGTGCCTCAATCATTCACTCTTTGTCAGGATAAATATTCCCTGTGTCTGGAGGCCAGGCGGGCGGATGGAATCAGTGCTTCACTTTTCGCCGTCCCCCCGCGATGCTGTTGGGTCTGCTACCAAGTCATTACGGTAACACTGCGGGAGGAAAAGTTATGCACAGAGACGACTTCCTGAGAGCGCTCGCTGGGCCTACCGGACAAAGCCACTAGTGTGAGGGTTATTTCAGGTCGTTTGCTTTGCCTGTTTAGCATGGGAATCGTCACTTGAGCTTACTTTAACCGACTTAATTACCCTGACACCCTCCAGTCCCCCAGAATTTATCATCTTCATCCAAGTCCAGGGAGTGCAACTAAAGCAATACCATCACTTTGGCCAAACCAATAGCTTATTGATTGGCAGCCTATATAGTAAAGAGACATGTCTGTGCTGTAATGGAGTAGGACAGTAGACTTTGTCAGGAAAAGGGAGCGGTACCTCGTTCGGTTCTCTTCCTCCTTTTTAAATTGCGAGCTTAAGTTAATGAGAGGCAAAGGTTCCCTGCCGCACATTTCTAATTGCCCTCATGTTGGCGTGTGAAATGGCCAAGAGCAGCAATTTATCGGGTAAATCAACATAAGAAGGAAAGCGGTCAAGGACTGCCAAGCCGCTGAGGCCCACCAACAGCGGGCTTGATCATTAGTCTGCGACTTTTGATGACCTGGCATCCAGACGATTACAATGAAACTGTGCAAAGAGGAGTTCTGATGTGACCCGCAGCTACAACCCGGTCCCCATGCAGTGATTAAACGCTGGGATTGCAGTTTCTTTATTACCAATCTTTTATTCATGGATTCACTGATAAATATTCCCCAAACATGAGTGGATGGTGATCACATGTTGTTTTTGGCTCTTGTTGGTTTATGGCAACATATTGGTCAAGAACAGAAGCCCAGCAGGTCTGTGTAACTTTCAAACGTTTGATTTCAGGGCTCCACTCTTCTACGGTCATGTGTATATATACAGTATATATATATACTGGTTGACCTCGACTTAAGAGTGAACAATTATTTATTAACAAGTTTGGAAAGAATGAAACGTGCAAAGTCTTTGGCGATTAGACCCCATCGTGATGTCTTCATGTCCTTGAAGGGCCAGAGAGGCCGAGAGCAGGATAGGATACCCCCCGATGGAGTCTAGACACTGTTGGTGGTGGTGATGGTGACGACAGGATGCAGGATGAGCCGGACTTGGACACTAGTGAGATATATTGGAGGTGAACGGGGTGGAGGAAGGTCGCAATGATCGTGCTGAAACAACGGAAGAGAGGAGAACAGCTTTAAAATTTCACAGCAGGATGATTGGTCGACTGACGTTGAGGCTAACTCTGGTTGGTTTCCCTTAATAGTACACGCCCATAATCAGCTGATCACCAGACAGGAAGGACAGAGAGAGGGAGAGAGAGAGAGCGTGACATGAATGAATGATGGCTAATGAATAAGTATGAACAGTCTTCCTGCTTGAATTTACACACTGTTATTTTGGCCATGCTATTGTGGTTTTATTAACATTATATCTGTTCCTTTATCTTTTTTTGAGTGGTTAGTTGTTGCAGCTTTACCTAAAGTCTTATAAAACAGCTTCATTTTGAAGGCTGCAGTTTGATTAGTATTTAATCAAACTGTTGAAAAGTGATAAAAAACAAAAACCGTGCTCATTCTGCAGTTAAAATTTAGAAATGATTGTGAGGTGCAAGGCAATGCCAATTATTTTCTTATTAGTCTGGTCTTTAATCACTGTGTCAATAAAGAAACCCAGACTGGGATCAGTTTAGTTTATGTGATGAAAAGTGGAAATAAAATGGCTTTAGTGTTATTCTTTGTGTGAAGGCCAACCAACAAAAAAAGGCCTCACTGTATGAACATTCTGAAAATGAAACTTGGCCACGATTGTCCACATGAATTGATGTGGGATTGTGTAAATGTGTGTCTGGGTCTTTGTGTACGGGCGCTGCAGCATCTTTATTCTTTTTTCTTCCTTCCCCTGAAATCTCTTCTTGGCTGCTTACAGAATCTCCTCGGTGGTATTGTTTACATTAAATGCGCTTCTCCCGCTGTGAACAACCTTGCCTCCTTTAACAAAGCGCAATCCTTTACACATGCAGATGCCTTTTAAACGTGCAGCTTTGCTCTATGTTGGTTTAAACACAGCATATAATGAAGACGATCATCTCAGAGGGCAACACGGAGAATGCAAGTCTGCTCTTTTTTTTTTTACTGCCGCCGTAGTAATAAAACTGCTATGAGCACTTCCCCTCCATGAAATTTTTATACTTCTGCTCTGTAACTGCCAGCTAACTGTGTACCGCAAAATTAAGTGAAATTAAACACAATCAAATTTGCACAGCTGGCAGTGGAGACAGAGGAATGGGATTGTGATAGTGTTGGCACAGAGAAACGGTACAAAAATGCTTGTTTTTTTTCCTTGTTTTTAAGTGGGATCACACTTGGCAGAGCTAAAATGTCAGTCAGCTGCTGTGTTTTCAGGTTGGATTGCTTTTTCTTTTTTCAAACGCAATTTTAAGGATGAGCCTGGTGATATTCCACATTTTTCTCTTTGCCAAAAAAAAAACAAAAAAACCTCGTCCTCAAAATTGCATTGATATACTTTTTTGCAACACGTGGAGACTTCACATTGGTATGTAAAAGATTTAGTGGCGACTGTGAGTTTAAGTCTGACCAGATAAACAGAGAACCCTCATGCGTGGCTGCCAAATAAGCAGCAGATAGCAGCCACCGTTGCTTCAAAGACGCACCATCAGTCAGAGGCTCCATGAGAATCAGCTCTTTGTCGAGCAGACTCTTCAACAGTCTGTGAGTGATTCTGCCGCAGCTTTTAGTTGAAGCATTGTATCCTTTCCTTGCATTAAAACGGGTGCTATGGATGCAGATGTTTTCTGAGAATATAAGCCGTTCCGGGTCCATTGATAACTCTTCTGCTACTGCTACTGCAAAGTGGGGCTTCTTAATGATGTCTTGCAAAAGCCCCAAGATCTCAAAGTATGTGGTGTTTCTTTCTGAAAGGTGCAAGACATTGAAAGGTTGTCGGATAAACTATCTTTCATGGAAGAAGTTGATCATCATGCAGACTATCTATTCATCAAACATCATAAAAAGTCTTGACTAGACAGTGATGAAAACAACAGGAAACATGTTCTTAAAGCATCTTAATCTGGGACTCCAAACCACAGTGGCAGATGGGAAAGTTGCCCAGAGCTTAGCAAAGATTGCTGCAGGAACAAAGATATGGTGTTGGATTGGTGTATTTGGGGGAAACATGTTTTTTTCTGTAGATTTACAGTAGCCTGAGCAAGCCATGAATATTTGTGATCTCTTCTGATCGGTGATTTGGATCAGCTTCTGCATTTTTAGAGAGGGCAGGAACGCTTGATATAAAGACCTAGTGTTCTGTGACAAGCAAGGCCAATGAAAAGTATCCTTGCATCACTCAGTCTGCATGTGAATGGCAAGGGCTGTTATCCTTAAACTGAGAAGACCAAATATGCATAATGTGGTGTATTGTCAGCGAGGCATATTCATTAAGCGACACAGCACGGCAACAATAGACGAACAACCCGAATTCAGACATTAGCACACTGGCAAACAATGGGTTTGTTGAGAAAAGGTAATGGAGCTAGCGAAATGGCATAAAGGATTGAGATAAAGGGGCACCACGGTTAACATGGAGGCATTCAAGCCACCAGTGAGAAGACATGTAGCACAGAAAGAGTGGGGACAAGAATTATGGAGATAAGATGATTAACACTATTCTGATGTTTCTATTCAGCTGCAGCCAGAAGATTCTCATATTTATCCTGTACTGCAAAAGAAAACACATTTTTAAGCTTAAATAATTGTTTTACATTAATGTAGTCTTTTTTTCCACACACATATAAAGTTGTTACAGAAAAAATTGTCACACAACCAGCAACCAAGCAATATTGGCGTTCATTGGGATTCTTTGCTCAAATGTTTGATCGATGCTCAGGATCATCTGGCTTCTGCGGCTAAATGCTCCACTACATGCCTGCCATATAAGGCAGTTCTTTTAGTCTACAGTGGTTTAATCAGAGCGTAAAATAGCTTCATGCTGCTGCTGGAAACAACGGTTGATGGGTGCTGAAATTACAAACCAAAATAAAGATCTAAAATAAGCTCAAATCATCCTTTGAGCTGGGTGTTCATATACCTCAGTGACTTAATCACAAGTGATCTTTACACAGTGCACTTGGTCATTTGTTCCCTTGTTAATGAAAACGGTTAAAGATCAATTTTAAAAATGAATTAGGTCTTGACAAGAATTATCTCTTTACCTTATCTTCACTATTTGCTTTTTGATAAGGCCGCTCATCACCACGAACAAACAAAATATAATATTCTGCTATATCACTATTGCACTATCACTATTGCCATTGGAAGCCATAGTTTAAGTTACATTTATAACACTTCCAAGGCCCATAGTGTCCACCATAAGGTAAACACCTTCTTCTTTTTAAGCCCATGCCTTCAGTTTGTATAACAGCATTTCCATTAGACATTTGTTGTGTCCACGTCAAAGCAGAAATTACCCCGAGTAATGTCACTTGAATAATTTTGGCACACTTGACGTAGCTCCCCTGGAGCCACAGAAGACATTTTTTAACTTTATTTGGAATTATACTCCACATGACTAAAAATGTGTCCCTGACATGAAGTATGTGGCATTTTCAAAAATAGCTCTTTTTACTAATTAAAATAACGACATTGTAAACTTGTGAAAGTTTACAATAAAAACACACAAATAAAGCCATGACAGTTCAAAGGTGTTGTTCACAGTTGTTCTCTGAGGCAATGTCTTTGCTTTGATTTCATACCAGCATTAAAACATCTCTTCAATAATTCTTTACTGATCTTGTTGTATTTAAAGTGATTCAGCTGAGGGCTACAGATCTCCACTTCACAATGCAAAAAAACCCCTCATACCTAGAAAGTACAATGCAGAGACATTGCAGCGATGACATCTTCATAACAAATGGATAAAATAAAATACAATGCTTGAAAATTATGCAAGCTATTCCTCATTCAAAACCAGTATGAGATTTCCAGCGTATGAAAAATGAAACCGGGTGGAATGTCATAACAATAAAAGGGGAAGTATGCAATAAGGCCAGGCTGTTAAATCCATCCACCATTCCCTTCCTGCCATTTTGTCTGGGCCTCATGCTGAAGCAGCCACTCATGCATGTCTGCCCTAACACATCATTGCAGATCAAAGCATGGCTGGGTTATGTAAAGCTGAAGGGGCTAATAGAGTGACCACATCCAATACAAAATGTATTACGGTGCATTTGCTCTTGACAGGGATTGATGGGATACATTAGCCAATGAAATTGGGGGGTTCTGCAACACAGGCATACTTGCTCCATTACAGCCCCTATGCAGGTGGCTTCCTTGTGTTATTTGAGAAGAAGAAATGGCTGGATATAAGCGATTGGTAAGCTCTTAGTAGAGTTGTTCGTCGAATTTAGCTTCAACCATATTCAAGAAAAGGTGATCATTATTTCCTGAAAATCAAACAATGCTTTTGGGGGAAAACAACTCAACCAGATTGAGTCTGTAAACACGTCAGTCCTGATAAAATGTTAAGTTGGAAACTCTCAAGCAGATTCTGTGCTACAAATGGATTGCCACTTTGCTTTCTTTGACCCCAACCTATAGGGCCTAGATCGGTGCTGTTAATTCGTCAGTTTCAGTGGACATGAACATTGAGGTAAAGTTTCTAGAAGCAATTAACATTTGTAAGGCCAATGACCTTTGCTGATTGGAGATCTGTAAGTCCACTGGGTGTAGCTTTGCGGCTCCCTAGCTATGCAGGAATATTAGGCTTCCCTACTAAATCATATGTACAAAGCTCTTGTTTGTGGATTGTTTCTCCAAGTTATCAAGGAGCACAACACCAGACCTATAAATCACTTAACAAACTAGGATGAGGCCAACAATTCAGAGGTCTGGAGCCAATGTATCTTTATAAACAATGACTTTAAATTGAAGATCTTGGGAAGAATGAATATTATTCCCCTCATGTGATTAGGCTTTCACCTCTGTGTTACTTCGGCTCGGATTTTCTTCCTCTCGTTGTCCCTTTGTGTCCCTTGCATGGAACAAAGTCTGCACTCCGAATGTGTTTTATTTTCCCCTCTCCGTGGCGTCAGGCGGGTTTAGGGGGCATCGCTTGAGCTCAGACTGCTATCAGAGTTGAGACTGGCATTTTGGACAAGGAGCAGAGGACATTATGGATTACCTAACATTTCATAACAAGCTGTCGGAGTAGAAAGCGGCCTTGTATGAGTCCACTGCTGAGGGAATGCAGCACAGAGTGGCAGTTGTGATGATAAAAACTGAGCCGGGGGAGTCGCAGAGGGAAGAGTATTTGTGACCCACTTGCCCACTGGTGCCGGCAGGGACTGAGTCACTGCACTGCAATGACTTTCACCTTGGACCATGTTTGTCCAAGTGTGTTGTTGATGCTAGTGTAGAGGACTGCTGGTGTGTTTATGACAGCCGGGTCACTGCAAGTGCCCTCAGTCATTAACCAACAGATATAGCAATTACCCAGAGGGACATAGTATAGGATCAGCAGTAAAGCGTGCCACATCTCTTATGTCCAGCAATAACTCTACGTGGAAGCTTGGCGTCCACCACCATCGTGAAAACGCCAACTGGAGAAATATCTTTTTGAAGAATGACGTTCTAGTAGAGTTCAGGCTCTTGATAATCTATTCCACCTAAGGTTTTATGAAAGAATTTAGATGCACATCATTTTAAATCTTCGACAATTGTGCTTCAATTTTCTATCCATCTGTGGTCCAAATGCTTTCATGTAGTTCAAACCTATAACTGTGTTCATGTAGGCTACTATCAGAAATATAGCATTATTTGCATTTTGCTTGGTAAAAGCTGCTGCTGGGGTAGCTGTTGTTGTTAGCATATCTGTGTTAGCTCTGCTAATTACCGAGCTAACTGTTTTCCTGTCACTACTTACTGCAAAATCAGGGCATTACTCAATAGCTGTTTAGGTACATGCAGCTACTGATGTTGTTGTCGGCTATACAGAAACATTTGCTTTCAGAAAGACATGATAGGGATCTTATGCTAGCATCAGCTTAGCACACTCACTCCCTGAAGCTGAGCTGGTTTTAAGAGCCGACTGTTTACATGCTATATCTCATCTCCCATTAGGCTGGTCAAACCTCGTGGGGTGTGTTGGATAACCCTACTTTTTGCCTCTGTTAGAATTACAAGTTGTGAAGAGTTTACAGTAGCAGGTACAGATGTATCTCAAAAAGGCACAGGGATTTAGAAAGATTAATACACAACTATTTTTGGAAAAGTCCTTTTGAGTGGAAAGTGGTGAAACATTTTTCCTTTTTCTACAAGGTTACCCCCAATGCTCTTAAATTAGTCACTGTGCATCATCTCTATGAGCCTTGAACAGACATCCTGATGGGCTAATCACTGTTTGACCTGACCTTGGATTTAAACCAGTCCCTTCAAAGTAAGACACCAAAGCTTGGGGTGACACTTCTTTATCTCAAGTTGAACAGAGTCAAGAAATAATTACCATTAAACTCTGAAAGAGCTTTATTAATCCCGTGCTACCGAGCAGGGTTGGTAGCTTTTATGAGCTGTTGTCAAATTAAAAAGTCTGTGCTTTTGGATTGGAGTTTGTCAGGCTTGCTAAACTATGATCTCAACTAAATAGAAAGCAGGCGAGGAAGGCGAGCACTTAATCATGTTGACAATTGCTAATGAATATTCCAGGTTCCAGAAAGGCATACTGTGGAGCTCTGCTGCTTTCTAGATAATGTGAAGTGAGACCCCAGGTAGCAAATTAACACGACACATCATAAGGAGCTGTACTTCGTCCTCTCTATTCCGCTGCAAATGAGAAATACTTTTGAGTTCATCAAAAGCCCCAACTTTTCTCCCTTGGAAACAAGCGATGCCTCTGGTGGTTCGCAGACAAAAGTGTTGTCACGGCATCTGGATTACAATATTTCACAGCAGGTCTAACTTCTTTTTTTGTAGGAAGAAAGGAGAGAAAGGGGGGGAGGAAGCGGGAGTATAAATACAAAGAACATTGGCTCCATTGCAAAGAATTTTGCTGATGCCTCCTTTTCTGGATGCTCAGCATCCTCCTCAGTTTGCAGTGAGGGACTACAGAGGGAGTAACAAGGAGAGTGGACTCCCTCATGATCAATTACTCCTCTTGTCAAACTTGCAACACCACCAACTTCTTTCCAGTGACCTTTCACCCCTGGAACATCAGCTCTCGTCCTCATTTTTGCTTTGCGAGCAGCGATCCCTACAAGCTGCTGTTGCACATATTGGGACCAACAAAGGCCTATTTATCTGGAAACAAGCAAAAAACATTTAATAAATCTTAATCTCATTCAAAAGCACTGCTGTCCTCTCGGCTATATAGGTGTATGTTGTTGTTGATGTCTATGATGAAATCCTTTTGCCCTCCCTGTTCTTTATGAGGCAACAACTACTGCATGTTTAGCAAGAGATACGATCCATGCTGTACACATCAATGTAACTTTGTTGAGCATTTATCACACTGTTTTAAGAAAATATTGGCTGTAGCTTCAGAGGAGTCCAGGATATGAAAGAAAACGTAATATTTGTTCCAGAATTCCGACTGGAGAGTCACAGAAGGGGTTTAACCGAGGCACCAGAGAGGTGATCTTGTTGTTGAAAAGGCAGGTTGAGCGCTCATGTTGTTTGCCCTGACAGACGCCATCATAATCCTGTGTTTAGACTTCATGTCTTTGAAATCTCTGCAGGTGATTAAATTGTGAGCATAACCTACAGGATTAATGGCTCAGTCTTCAAAAAAAGATCCATGTTGGATAAAGAATAACAGTTTCCTTTAACCCCAACGCTGCAGCAGTGCTCCGCTTGCTTCACTGACTTTCCCAGATATTCAACATGGGGCCTGACATCAAACAGTCACATGTTCCTGCCCTGTGATTACATTACAGTTTTCTTCAGGCTCTCCAGAGATTATTGGTTTGGCCTTTAAAAACACATTTGATGTCCTTGTATTCAAAGCGCCCCTCAGAGTACTACTTAATCATACCTCTGCGTCTGATCATCATTATTCTTGTTCACTAAAACTATCACTTAAACCCCCTTTTTTTTTTAGGCTGCCTTAATTATTGCTGTTCAGTCCGGGACAAACTATATGTGGCAGGGCTCAACAAAGATGGATGAGTTCATTTATCAGGCCTCATGTTTTGCTAACACTGTGTGGCCAAGTGCCCAGCAGCCCACGTAGAGTCTGCAGGTCAGTTTAACCTTGAGCGCAGGGGGTGTAGCCGTACTGTAAGCAGCTGTAACCCTGCCAAGAGGCAGGGGCACCTTTCACTGGCTGCACTACAATAAGCAGTCATTGTCAGTGAGATCCAATTGTTTTTAAATTGAAATGCCCTTAGCCATAAGGCTTCACTTAAGGTCTTTTTGTTCCAGTGGCAGCAGAGTTATATTTGTGCCATAGTTACCACGTCACAGTTCTCTCTCATGTTGTGCTACCGAAGCTGTTTTTGTGTTATTAATCTTTCACCACGTATCTACAGGTTGTGTCAAATGAGGTTTCTTGTTCCTGTTGTCCTGCTACCAGCTGGGCCCAAAGGTGACAGTGTAGGTTCATCTGCGGTTTGTCCACCCATCCATCACTTTGATTTGGGGCAACATATTTTGACATCCACGGGCCAGTTTTCACTGACTGTGATTTGCTATGGTTATTTATAGTTCTGTGAGGATGCTGACCTCTTTCACAGCCATCAGAGCAAAATATCAACATTGCATACGAGATGTGTCGTTGTTAATAAGTGACATTTTCACAAACCATGTTCCCAGTGGGATTTGCACATGGTCTTACCTCTGAAACTTTACACTTTAAGCCCTACTACTAAAGTGTCATCTAACAGTGCACTGCATTGGGTAATCAATATGCAGATTCCTGTAACACAGATTGGACACCAACAGGCTGACTGTCTACTGTCTGTGGTTTCCAGGGTTTTAAAAACCTGTCTCACACTTCTGTGTATTTTTCAGACCGGGCTTCCTGGATGGTATTTCATTCTCTCAATGATAACACATCAACACAGTCATGTCCCGACTTGTAGGCTATAGCAAATATGGGAAGCACATTTTGTAAGTAAATCTGTAACTGTAAGAAGAATGTAGCTCACTGCCAGGCTAACTCAGATCATACTAAATAGGCTACAAGGAAAATGTGAAACTCTCATGTACTATGGATGTTGCCAAAGGAGAGGGAGCATCCCCTCAAGCAGGATGTGGTGCTTCTTATATAACCGGGAGACAGTGGCAACCTGCCTCCAGCTCCAACACTCAAGGAACCTGCAGCACACACACAACACAACAACAACGCAACACACTCAGGCCCTGACAGAGGCCCTCAGGCGTCTAGTATGTTCAGTGCATTTGACAATTAAGCAAAATGAAGACTGAAAGTAGTGGAACTCGTTCTTATAACTATCACTGCAGAAATGGAGTTTGACAAAAATCAACTTCTATAGAATCAGTAACAATTATTTTTGTTTTCCCTAAATAAAAGAAAACAATCACTCCATGTTAACTATTGTACGGCCCCTTTGCTAGATTGTGTAGAGACAGAAAATGTACAACGAGGCATTAATCATGAAGTTAGCAGCAGTAAGGCAAGAGGAATAAATCAAAGGCTGCTTTGGTCCCTGCCCCCAAGTTTGGCACCAAAACAAGACCCACTCATCACACAGAGCTGCGACTTATAGCCCACGGGCATGGTTGTGACATTTCTCAGTTTTAAGATACGGAGAGAGAAATGCTAATGAAGCGGCGGGATGGAAATGTCAGTTTTTTGAGGAAATTCCGCTCTCTGTTTTGCAGCCTGTGCTTATGCGTGCCTTCGTGTCATTTTAGAGAGGCAGAAAAAGTGACTACAGGCTGACTCTTGACTTTCTTTCTTCCCGCAGGGGCCACGGCAGAAACGCAGAGCCACAACAATGGCTGCCTCTTTCTGCCTGGAAAGAGGTGGGGAGGTTTGGTGGGGTTGGAAGGGGCTGCTGGAGGGGTTTATCTTAGTCATGGTAATTGGTTTGCTGGTGTGGAAGTAGGATCATTCGAGAAAACCTCATTCAGTCTGACTCCCTCCCATTTATCTGTCTGGAAGGCTGCGGGGAGAAAGGGGAGAAGGATAGAGAGTGAGAGGGAGGGAGGGAGTGAGTGAAGGAGTGCTGCTGCAGAGGCATTTTCATACAAAGGCTGGAGAAAGTGAGTGAGTATGTCTGAAGGCTCAATCTGATGCCAGCCCGAAATGAAGGATACTTTTTTGCATCCTGCCAAATAGCGCTTACTTTTTATCCTCTGGCATCTCGCTCTGATGCCTGATGCGCCTGTTTGTGTGCAACAGAGAAAGGTATAGCTTCGCTGTGACAAGGCGGGAGTGCCATCATCAAATCATTTCTCAATTTCAGATTAGATTAATGAAGGCGGAAATTGAAGCGCGCTTCTGGGCCCGCCATTGTCTTAAAGTGAAATGGCTCATTTCCAAAGTAGGGTAATGCATATTCTCAGCTTATCAGCACAGGTTTTATTAAGCACTGATGAGGCTGATGGAAAGACCTGTGTGTTTCATCCACTTTGTGTGTAACACGCCTGTCATATAGCACTGTTGCTGAGGCAGCAGGGTCCACATGCACAGATATCACACACCATCAGATGGCTGGTTTAATATGTCAGTGGCGGTGGCAACAACCATAACTGAGTGCTGAGCTGCAGAGGTCCTGTAGCTGCAGTTTTAGAATCGTTGTTCCATTTAAAGGGTAATTTAGCCCTTACAACTCCAGTGTGAACGTGCTACTCCGGCCATTATTTCCATCACTTATGATTCCATTCTTCTTACCAAAGACTAAAGTAAAAGTCTGTGAACACTGTGACAGCATCACAACCTATCAGCCTCATAGGCCTTGAACAAGCTGGCAATTTGCCCTGATTATTTAAGCTTCCTTTTAAAGAGTTCAGTGAATCAGGAAGTTGGTCTGTGATTGATATTTACAAAGCCCGCCTCCTCCATGTTAACAGGTGGGACATGAGTCAAACTATAAAATCAAAATACACGCCCGATAAATGTTTCTCAAACATGGTTTCTGTCATTATAGTTAGTTCTTATCATGCTGATTTACGTCCAAGTGTTCATTTTTCTGACAAGTTTATTTTTAATTAGTTATTTGATGCTGTCAAAATTATGATTGACAGCTCTGTTGACAAATACGGCTCCTGCAGCCGATCTGTTCCAGATTAGCAGAGTGGAGGACGAACAGTGAGAGGAGACGTAACTAAAACAATCCCTACAATCATTGAAGTTTACATACCTGTGAACGTCTGCTTCAGACCAACACAGAGAAGCTGTTCTGCTGTTAAACACGCCGCCGTGCGGGATCCTTGCTGTTTTTTCAGTAAGTTAAGTGTGTGTTTTGGTTAGCGGAAGTGGCCACGGCAGGTTGTTACATCTTTATATGTCTTGTCCCATATATATATATTTATATGTCCCATATAAAAAGTCCATGTTGACTTATTGTTGTTTGACACTAAACCTAAATGACCTTTTCCTTAACCTAACCGAGCACTTTAACAATGTAAACCCCATATTTGGCTCGGTTAATGCTCCAACACTGTTGGGTTAGATTTAGGGAGTTTGGTTTTAACATGTGACAGTCTCCTAGGGGAGAGTCTTGTATTTGACCTATTGGCCTTCCTGTTAATCACAGAACAGTAATGTGGAACAAGGGGGAACTATTGTGGGAAAAAATGTAACTTAGCCCCTGTGCTTAAATTTGGACTTCCAAGATGGGACTGTGACCTGATGATGATCTTATTTGAATCAAGGCATTTACTAGTAAGATAACACAGTGCTATTGACTCAGTATGTAGGTGTTCATTTAAAATGTTGCAAATTGTAGTTGTCTTGGACAACCATGTTTGTCCAAAGAGGAATGCTCTAACGTGACGATCTCTTCCCTTTTCAAAGTAACATGGCTGAAGATTTATCTGCATCATGATTGGAAAAAAAAAAGTCATCTTGTGGTTAATATACTCTTAGATCTGCTTCCAATAACTACTAAGCTGTATTCACTGAGAGATGTGTACTAAGAGCTCTCATGTGCCTTTTACTCTGTAGCCCAATTTCACAGGTGATCAGATATGTTCCTCCGGCCCACTCTCCCAACTGTATTCAATTTGTTGATGTAGCTATCTTTCAACTTTGGCCCACCTCGCAATTTGTCCTCCTGGCCCCAATCTCTCTTCTCGGCCAGCTGGTTTGATTTATTTATTTATGTATTTATTTATTTCACAGATTTGTCATTGGTAAATTTCCTCCTCTTTGGAACAGAGCGGGGCATTTCCACAGGACACAGCGGCGAGTCTTGGCAGGGTCACTGCACACAGATGAATGATATTGGAAGAGAAGGGGGAAGTCACCGCTGGGCTTCCTGTCTGAGGTTGTAAGGCATATAGCACGCTCGCCATGGTGACAACTAGACTCCCACAGCGATGCATTGTAACGCCTTACAGGGAGAGTGATGGAGAGGAAAGATATTGTAGCAGCAGATTTATTTATCTTTTATTAGAACTCTTTGCCGCTCCTTATTAGTGGAAAAACACATTTGCTCCATATCTGGTCACATTTCAACATGTATAACATTTCAACATAAAACACGAATACTCCCTTTCTGCGCGCCATTTTTATCCTGTTATCCAACCCTTTGGACCAGAGCCAGATATTTAATCTTTGACCTGTTTAATCTAGCAGCACTGTCAGGGCAAAATATCCAATTGTGCAACAGAAATATCAAAGTCTAGTCGGCATACTAATGTGAAATTTACTGAGCATATTCACGCTGAGAAGGGCACGGACCCTTTTATATAAGAATTCCTTTCTTCAACTGCTAAGTCTTTCAGAATGACAACTGACCAACCCTTTCTCTCAATGCATCTGTCCTGGAGAGATACGTGACTGAAGCCTCATCAGATTTGCCAGACAGTGGTAAATTAATTAAAAGATGTGTCATTACATATACAGTATACATTACCCTAATGAAAAACATGTTTACTTAGTCCCAACAAGAACTGAACACATGATATGTGATGAGAAGGAGGCAGTATTGTGGAAATCGGTCAACTCTAATCTGCGCTGGAATATCCACCTACCTACACAAGCCAAGTCTATATATAAATATTACCTTTCTGTTTCCTCCTCATTTTCTATAATCAACCAACCTTAAAATAAGCAGGTAGCTAAGTCATTAAAGCTGCTGTGAGGAACATTAGGTTTGTGTTGATTTTGGCGCCCCCTGTGGACAAAGCCGTACCTCTTATCTCTTTGCTGATTTGGTCCAGTACATGCTTAAATGGAGGAAACCACATGCAACACTGTCTGGATATCTGGGAAGTGTGCTCCTGCAATTACTGTTTATCGCCATAGGTGCCGCCAAAGAGAACAAACCTGAGCTCTTCGACATTACCACTTAAAGATAAGATGTTCTTGTTCACTGTATTTCTTTTTTTACCATATCTCTCCTAAACCGTTTTCACTCCTGAACTTAATGCTATCTGGAGAATTGGGGCAGAACATCCGTCTTGTCCTTTATGTTTTTGCCTTGATAGCAATACAATGTGTATTCCGGCACATCTGCTATATCAGTTAAAGAATTTAAATCGATCAATTTTTATTAATACAGCGTCAAATCATAACCAAAGTTATCTTCAGACACTTTACAAGAAGAGCAGGTGTAGACCGTACTTTTTTAAAAAAATTTTATATTATTCAGAGCGAGACACAACATGAAACCACCATGAGCAGCACTTAGCAACCAGGGCTTGACATTAACTTTTAGCCACTGTGGCTAGTGGTTTTCCAAAGTTAATAGCCACTCAACATTTTCACTAGCCACAATTTTTTTTTCTTCACCTTGTCACAGCGACACGTCCTACAGTCAGCGCAGCTACGTTATTTTCTTTGTTGGATCATTATCAGCCAATTTGACCTGACCTTTTGCTCTTTTCTTTTTGTCTCTTTTTCATTTTCTGTTTCATCAAGTTTTTCTCTTCTTTGTTGTCTCCTCCCTGGGCTTTGTTACACTTAAGTGCAGCGGCATTGTGATTCTTCACAGGGGCTTCATGTGTGGTCACTGGCGAGCAAACGGACATATGACAGCATGTGGAGAGTTTATTCTTTATAGTAGCCTAGCTGTGCGTGGAAATACGGACAGATTGCGACGTTATTGAGCCAGGTAGAAAGACAGATCTGTGTCATATCCCCTCCTCCCTGTCCCACATGATAACTGATATACTACGCGTGGATCACCTCTGGTTCATTTCATTCACAGCCTGTGGATGTAGTTGCTTTATAAAGATGATTGTTCACGGAAATACGGGGACAGATCGCAACCCTATTTAGTCAGGGGCAGAGTATGAGAACCACACACAGATCTGTGTCATCACTGCGCTGCATGATTACAAACTGCTCACTGCTGGATCACGTGATTATAAACTCTGATAAACTGATAACAGATCACACTCTGGATCATCTCTCTGTCTCCGCGCTGTCTCTCCCTATCGTCGGGTCCGGAGCGTCCCGTATTAAAAACTTTAAAGCGGTCTCCTTACTGAAGAAAAATAGAATGCCACCCGCCAGAGTGGCTAGTGAGAGTGAGTGAGTGAGTTAATGTCAAGCCCTGTTAGCAACATTTGGCAACAGGAAAAACTTCCTTTTAACAGGCAGAAACCTCGAGCATAACCAGACTCATGTTGAATAGCCATCTGCCTCGACTGGATGGGCTGGAAAGTGGGATAGAGGGAGATGCAGGATAGAGACAAGCAACCAATATCCTGGTAGAAAGAGAAGAGCACAAAGCAGCTAAACGTCAACACACTGACCTGCTTGCTTGGTAAAATTACCTGCTGTTTTACATCAGCTTTAATGGAAATTTGAAACTTCATACTAAGGGGCTAAAAAGTTTAAGTCCATTTAATGTCTGGATCAACACATTTGAACATTGGCGGTCTCAAAAGCAGCTCCTCCAGGTAATATTCGGACATGTTAAGGAGTGTTGTGCGTGTATGAAAAAGGCGTTACTAAGCTGCAATGGTACGCTAAACGTATATTCAGGTTGCTTGAGTATGCAAACTTAGAGTGCATGTGAGATAGACGTCAGTAGCACTTAAGACTACCCAGCAGTTGAAGAGGGAACTTATAGTTGTACAGTTCTTTGCAGTGTTGTCAGTAGTGAAAAACTGCACCTTGTAGTCGGCCTTTGTAGATTTTTTTTGAGTCAGCATCACTGCAAAATATTCCTTCGTGTTTAATGCAACAAAACAAATGCCAAGAAAACAATCTGAAGCTCTTTATTAAAGAGCGGATGGAGTGATTGAAAGAGTCCATTTCTTGTTTGAAAGGCTGTCACGAAGCAGCAGCAAGTCAACACCCAAAAGCTATCCATTATGCATTGCTTTGTGGAGTATGCTCGGCCGCTCGGCGCTATACTCCTGCAGATTTTGATGCATCAGCAACACTGCCTTCTGCTCTCTCCAGCTCGTGTCCATCAGCCCGGCTATTCATAGAGACCATTAATGATTTATTGAATAACAAATCGTGAGTAATGGGACCCTAATCCGTCTTCTTACTGCCGCGATGCTCGTGGCTTTAAAAATGCTTTCTTTATTTAATTTCCTAATTGAATTACGCAATAGCTAATGGATTAATAGAATTTTTTATTTCCAGGGAATGGAACTGGGTGTAAGGGCGGCTGAAAACAAGCTGACCCCTGTGAACTTACACTTGCTTTTGCACAGTGCCGAACACAAACCTCCTCCCTGCACAGTGATGGTATTCCTGGCAAGTGCAGCTGTATTACTCTCACTTGAATTACTGTAACCATTCAGTCTGGTGCTGCTGACGCGTCATATAAAGTTAGATGACACGACAGTCGCAGGGAGCTGCAGCGGAGTGAAGGCTTCTGCTTTTAATAATAGCAGGCAGATTAAACCTCTTTTATTTCTCGCATTCTTAGATCAATCCATAAAACCAGATGGCCTGTGAAGAGGTATTGTGTGTGCAGTGGGGAAAAGCAATATCATTCGTATTATTTTTAATTGGTTCCCCAAGGGCACTTGATGATGTGAAAAAGACAAGCTCTAAAGTATTACTGAGCCGCAGAAATTTTGGAGCTAAAAAGAAATGAGCTCATCCCTCCTTCTTTTACAATAGAAGCATGTTCAGCCTCAGCTGTATTCTTCACATGCTCTGAAAAGAGATTGCTGCACAAGTGAGATATCAACACAAGCATCTACACATTTTAATATTGAGCAGTTGCGTCTACACTTCAGATGCAAAGTAGCGCTTCTCAGCGGTTGTTCTTCACACCAGCAATAAGAAAGAAGCCTGTGATGATCCACGTTTGGGGAAAGAAAAGTCATTTTCACTTGTGAATGACACACAAGTCGATCTGACCTTGAACTGATCTTTGCCTTACATGCTCAAAAGGACGCAGCTGGTTAAATAATTTAACTTTATTGCAAACATTAGGATATGGTCAGCTAAAGTAGTTATGTAATCCATTTCAGTAAACACCATGTCTCCCAAAATGTTTTGAGGATTATGTAACATTCAGGGCCAAAGCCAGGATTTTGAGCAGCACCGACGTCATCAGGTCTGGTCTCTCTGTGACCAGACACTAGACATAGTTCATTCTTTAAGAGGATACACCTTCCCAGTATTAAAGTGAAATATAAAAGTATTAAAAATCAAAGGTCAAATGTAGCACAAGCACAGATCTTTCATTCTGGCCATGTCGAACAAACCTGCTTATGTTGTGGCCTCATACCAACAAAACAGCTGTAGTGCTTTTTTATATCTGTATCCCACATGTAATCGGAGCATCCTTGAGTTGTGCGGATGCACCTGGCATCAACATTTTAACACAGCAGGCCAGGGCTGTGCCACGCACACAAGCACACTGCTGCTTTCTGTAGAGGATGATATCAGAGATTTCAGTTCAAATAAAGTATGATGTGTGCCGCATTTGCTCACTGACAAATATACACTCACTGGCCACTTCATTAGGTACACCTGTGCAATCTGAGGCAGTTCAAAACAACAACAGCAAGTTTAGTTTTTATTGACTTTTGTTTAAAGTGTGTAAATTCAGCTATGTTTATTACTGAGGCCGTAGTTAAAGGTGCTGTTGTACTGAACTACATTATATTGAGATGTGTCTCTAATTTTTTGTCCTCCCTATTTACATACATGAGGGGTCCAGAGTATTAGGAACACCTCTGAACATAATGCAGCTCAGTACAGCCCCACCACCAATTATGAACGCTTGACCTCTGTGACAGCTTAAAAAAAGCCATTATATTATCAATCAATCAATCAGACTTTATTTGTATAGCACTTTTCATACAAATAAAATGTAACAGTGCTTCACATAATAGAACAATATGGAAAAACATTAAAATTGTAATAGCTAGTGGGAGGAGTTTGCCCCCAGGGCCCCCTGCCAGAAAGCCCCCCAACAGAAGCCCATGTCCCCCAGCAGGGTCAGGGTCACGTTAAGTAACAGTGAGGAAAAACCAGAGGCAGGATTGAAAATGGACAATAAATAAAATAAAAAATAAAATAAACATATACCAAGAAGTAAAGCTGACTAAAATACATAAATAAATAGATAAAGAAAGAAAGCTCAATTAAAAACCAGACTAAGAAGGCACAATTTAACAAATAATTAAACAGATAAAAAAGAAAGCTCAGATAAAAGACAGATTAAAAATAAATAAAATAAATAAATGAATATAAATAAAAGGTAAAATACAATGAATAGACAGATAAATAAATAAATAAGGCTCAATTAAAGGCCCGACTAAAACATTACAGGCAACATAAAAGCAAATCTAATGGCTGAGCTGGTGTGTTGGATTACATAAGATTTTTCAGGTGTACCTAATGAAGTGGCAGATGAGAGAAATTGTATAAACTACAATGCTTTGTAATGCTGGCTCAACAGCAGATCATACATTGTGCTGCTTTTGATCAGACATACATATTAAATTGTTTGATACAAATCAACACACTAAAGTAGGCGTGTAGCCCTAAAACCTGAACTGCAGATTACTTTCCTGTCTAGCTCAGATGAATGTTTTCAGCCTCGGAGTCAAAGATTCTGACAGGTCTAAGGTTTAAGGAGTGCACAGATGGTTATGAGACTCATGCTTGCTGTAATCCCCAGGTCATGGAACATAGTTACGTGATTAATTAATAAGCTTCACCGGGCTGAAGGTATGCTGTGGTTTGGAGCCAGGAAAATGGCCCTAACTCCTCCACTCTCAGCAGGAGTGTTCAGAGGGGGCTGGAAAACAGGCAGGAGAACCCAAAAAACCCACAAATAAACCATCAAACCGTGTGTCACCAGGAATGAATAAGGAGCCCTTATTAAGTCGTCGTGCATCTGAATAAATGATTCAAATGTGTGCAGGAGAGTCTGACTCTGAAGATGTGCTTTGCATAAAACTATCTTTACTCCTGATTCAGTGTGCAGGAGCTGGCACTAACAGTGTTGGCTTTCAGGTAACAGGACGGCATCCAAATTCCCCCTCAGCTTTGTGAGACACGTACAAAAGACTTATTTTACAGCTCACTCTTTGAGATGTGTGCTCAAGTGCGATACTATCTGGAACAACCTCAGCCAGTTCAGTTTATAATATACAATCTGCCACTGAACAAGTTATTCCCCATTCAGTATAATTGGAGTAGGACAGATTCCAGACCCCGCACTGCCAAAGTTCTTACATTTAATTTCAGCTGAAATTAATCTTAATGCAGCTTCTTTGTAATACAGAAGATGATGTAACATTTTCTATTCATGCAACTAAACAATTAAACTGCTGTAGTACACGGAACAATATAAAATCTTTTTTCAGAAACCCAGGAAATGCACTAATTCAAAACTCGTCAAATGACTCAGCAGTAGACCTGGGATATTATCGCCTCGGCTCCGATCGGCATTGATGGGAACACAAAACCTGTGTCGACATGTTAATCTCTGCCCCCTTTCCGGCACGATGCTATGCACCGTCGGTAACTGCTGCGACTCCTCGTCATCTCAGTAGGGCTGAACGATTTTGAAAAATGATCTAATTCGAAATGCAGAACATCACTGCAGCACAATATTTAAATTGAAATGGTGTTTTTACACACATTTTTACACACATTTTACTTTTATCACAAATATTACGCCTCCTGCAATTTGAAAAATGTCCTAGGCCATATTGTGATTTCGATAAAATTTTAATAAATTGTTCAGCCCTACATCTCAGCTACAAATTCCTCCCATCTCTGTCCGAGCAGCGCTTGAACATTGTTCTGTGAGAGAGGAGTATTATAGTGTTTTGGATCTATTATGATCGGAGCACTTTTTATGTCATTATGTGACATTTGCTGTTGGGATGGGGCAATATGTCCTATAAATCATTTGAGCACATTCCTGTTAAATGCTGTTAAAAGCTGCATAATAATTGTGCAGTTATTGGTTTCTATGCTGCAGTAACAGGAAGGAGTAAATCCTGCAGAATATATAACGCTATAATTGGTTCCGGTGCTTAATTAGCATGCTCTACTGCTCATTCCTTGGTCCTTTAAAGACATACCTGCCAGGTTTTGTGATGTAGAGTCTGATTTGTTGTTCAAACGGCTTCCATTACATAATCTGCTATCTATATATATCCATAATTTATTCACTGACTGGTGCTGTTGTGGCCTTGTTTGTGTCGATCCAACTGAACGTGCACCTTCAATGGATTTGAATGGTAGTTCACTTTCTGGCGTCTGAAGGAGTGTTGCATCAGCTCGCTCGAGTGCAACTTTCTTGTTTAAACTTCTCATGACAGATGCAGTGAAACATCACTTCTCGGTGTGATTTCCATATGTTTGCATCCTCGCGTGCAATGACATCTATGATACCGTTAGAAAAGCAATAGACCGATGTTATATCATGTTCTCAGTGTATATTCTGTCCTTTGATAACCCCTCACATCCCACGGTTCTACGCAACGCTGCAACCACCTCGTTGTTGTAATTAGCTTTTATTCATGCTGATGCTAATGCCTTGACATGGTAACCTGCACTCTTCTCTCTGAACCCAGAACTGTTTGACTTTACAGTTAATATAATTAGTGTAATTTACCTCTTTAAAGTGAGCGAGCTAAAGGAGGGCATTCAGTGCAAAGCGAAATATCAGTCAAATGCAGCAGGTTGTGGAAGCTCTGAGGTTAGACAGAGAGATCAATGTGACTGATCCAAAGAAACCTGGTGAGTTATGATACATTTAGCATTAAATATTTTCTTCTCTGTTTTGAAAGCATCAGAGCCTCCTGTCTTACTCCCACCGCCTCTCCAAACACCTTCCAAAACCTTTTAGGTGTTTTTGTTTCTCTGAGGTTAATTGTCCTAATGCAGGAGTGAAAATAACTGAGCATGCTTTCAGACAATCTCTTTTCAAAACTGCACAAAATTGCTTTGTGGTGCTCAAAAAGGTCATTGTATGAGGGATAAAAAGAGAGAAAAGTTTGAACTTTGTTGTTTTTCAATCCTCTGCACATCTGTTCAGTTGTTTTGTAAAGTGTGCATAATTTTCTTTTTGTGCAAAGTTACAAAAATTGCCCTTCAAAATGTCAGTCCACACATAATTTTAGGTGACAAACATCTTAAAGTAGGAATCTCAAGCTTTTTCATTTAAAAAAATGTCTAATGTCTCTTAAGTCACTATCTATCACCGAATGAGGTAACACAATGGTGATTGAGCCTATGGCCCACTGATGCATTTGCAGTATATAGTATTATTGTGGACTGCGTGTTGTGGCGACTTAAGCAGCTCAGTTAGTGACGCGTTTTCCATCAGCCAGCAGTGGTTAGTCTGCCAGAGAGGGTAGGCGGAGCTAAGCGGCTGCTTTTCCGCTCTCTGCAAGTGTTGCGAGTAAACAGTAATGTACTATGGCTGAACGAACAATGAAAAGATGGATGACTACAGATACAACTTCAACAAGAAGTGAAAATCCAAAGAAAAAGGAACAAACTCGACGCGCAGATGAAGCAAACAGTCTACAAATGAACCATGACAAAGCGCCCAAGGGCACACAACTGAAATATTCGAGATCATATCTTTAAAAAGGGACTGAAACGTGGAAGTGTAGTTTCTTCCATGTATTCACAGCATCAACAATGATTAAACCAGCCAAACTGGATGACACAATTCTCTATTACAATGATCACGACCAGTGTAGTTTGTTCTGAAACCAACTGCAGCTGCATTTCTGATCTCTGGAGAGCGGCTCCGTGACATACTTTGGTGTTTACACTGTTTTAGAACTTTGACATGCTGTGAGGAACACAAATGCAATGTTTGCGCACACCACTCCTGCATGACATGCTTGTTCTCTTTGGAAATAGAGCTCTGCTGGAATTTAAAGCTTTGAAATGTGTCTGGTCTGTCTCTGGATGGTTTGTGTTTTGGATCCAATCATATGTGGCTCGATCAAAACAGGTTATAGGGCTCTGCGTTGCTTTAATCAGGTATGTAATACATTTTTCAGTAGTAGAAAATCTGTATTTGAACTACCATTGAGAGCGTTTTTTTAGTTTTGATTTCACCCTAATCAAAGGCTGGTCTCCTTGCACTGGAGGCTCCATCAATACATTCACAGAGTGAGCTAGCACTTGAGGTCAGAGCATGAGCGCTGCCCTGAAATAACACAATCAAATATAGAATTCAAGCTTCATAAGGTATACAACCCTGCACACACTACTGCAGCATGTTCAAAGATGATGTATGTCAGTTGTGAGGTCAGGAGGGAGGGAGGACCACCAGGAGAGCAGAAGCAGGTCTTCCATCTACCTGATGGAGTCTGAAGGATGGTGTTGCCTTGTGAGCACATCGTATGCACTTTGACATTGTATGGAAGTTGTTTGTATTTCGGAGCCTCTGTGGTAGCGGAGTAAAAATACATGGGGAAACAATGGAGGACTACTGTAAATATACAGAAAGTAACCTCAGGCCACCCTGTTGAGCTTGCGTTGGAAGCTGCTGGAGCTCTGCACAGGAAACTAAACGAGCCCCTGAACAGGTTGGAGTGAAAGGAGGGGAATTTTAACTATTCTTTTTAATTCGGTTTTATGAGCCACGGCAGATTCTCCTAACAACAATTGCACTCGGCAGATAATGATGGCTTAAATATATACTCAACTGGGGCCTCGTAATTAAATGATTTGAGGGGGGATGCAGTGAGCTGTGATTGTGTGCCAGTAACTGTTTTGTTTCTGATTATGCTAATACCGGGCATATGGAGCATACCAGAATTTTTCTCCTAGTTTGGCTGGGGTAGGGAGGCAAAAAAAACAAGTGACATCGCTCCCATTCACGGCGGGTAATGGAAGGGTCCTTGCTTGACTAGGGCTGCAGAAAAGCATGGCATTTGAATTGTTTTGGTTACTTGAACTTTAAGAGGGATTTGGCATGCGTGCTCATTCAATGAATAAAAATGATGTGGAGCGAGTGTGTGTGAGCGAGCGCCCCTGTGATGTCGTGTTGACTCGCTCATTAGAATTTCACAAGAGTCATTTTGATCTTTAGCATCGTTGGCTGGCATGTTGCACACGACACTGTGGGACGCGTCTACTTTCCACTTTTTAGATGACATGGAGCCATTAAAGAGATGGAACCCTTCATGTTTTATCCAACCTGTGAATCATTCCTGTTGTTAAAGGGGACATATTTTAGCTATGCAATCAATTTTCTATTATTCAAACGTGTTTTTGAATCATGGTGGTAAAGTTTGTTTCGTTTTAAAAATTGTATACGGCGCCTCTCCTTCCTCATTCAAAGGTCAGACCTTAGCCACGATTGGCTGACAGTATTTGGAGTGACGGCATAGCCCCTCCCCCACGCGGGATCGCACACGGCCGCACTGCACTGTCACTCCGAAGTTGTAGAATACATGGCTGCTCTAGGATCGATTATTTGGCCTTATGTGCGAGCCAGAATCAAAGTTTAAATCTTGACAACGGCTTGACTACAAGCTAGTGCGAGAAGGCAGCCTGAGGAAAATGACGGTGAATGACGATTGGTCGATTTCAGCGAAAGCAATGTTCTACGTAGAAACCTGCAGCTGTTCCGAGCGGCCCATTTCATAGGCGACCTTTTTAAAAATGTCATTCTGGAAAAACACGAAATTATGCAGTTTTCACTTTTTCACTGTGAACAATAAACACCCAAAAATGTGAAACCCTGCAAAATATGGGAATATCCATTCAAAAGATACGGCCCCTGAAACAATCACATGAGAGAGTCCGATTTTGCTGTTGGCTGTTGGCTGTTGGCTGTTGGCAGTCATAGTCTATGTTGGATGGCTAAGCAAGATATGCTCTACTAAGGGAAATGCCTACACCCAAGCGGTGTCAGATTGAGGTTTAACTTTATGGTGGAGATGGTTTAACCCTTTGAACTCTGCAATATTAATGAGTTCGTCAGTGCATTCACTGGTATTTTCTGCAGGTTTTAAAATGAGTGAACCATAATAATTGACACAAGTATTGAAATTGAGTCATAATAAATACAAATTACAATAATTATATTCTAGATAAACACACAAAACACATTGATTCATAAAATATCTATAAATGTAAAATGATAAATCACTCAAAGTTATTTGAACTCTTGCTTTAGAGAGATTGCCTTTATGAGCAGAGTGAAAAAGGCATTTTTAGTGTAACATGCAATACAGTGCCTACATTGCTTATTTAGCTCGTTGTGATGTCACTTCTTGGACTATCTTCAAATGTTTAACATCCCTAATATCTCTACAACCTAAAAGAATTGTAAGCTTTGGAAGTCATGCTCCAGCTATCATGTTTTTTTATTTTTAACCATTTTAAACATGATTATGCAAACGGCAATCTCCTGCGGGTAGATCGAGGCCTCCCCTGTGCGTCTTGTAATGCACATCCCCATAACGACGTCGTCAACGAAGATGCAACATGCTGATGCAAAAGATGCAGCCCGGAGTTTTCTGCAGAAAGAGTAAAGACTCTAGCTTGTACAGTTTTTATACTAGGACAACTATTGTGACTTCTATTTGTGACACTTTTAATCAAAGAGGACAAACATGTTTCTAGCCAAGCTTTATTCTTACATCACCTCTTCTCTACAGGAGGATAATGGCCATTTTGTTCTTTTTTTACTATGTAAGGACTGGACAAAGTCTGTTTGATAGTCTCACAGCAAACTCCCTCATGGAGGACTTTACCCTGCTCTCCCTCTCCTACTTCTGACAGACCCTGGACATGCTGGCACTTTTGAAAAAAAAAAAAAGCCCTCTTCTGAGAGAGATCAAATCACACCGAGGCTGCTGCGCACAGATCATCCCTCAGAGCTGCAGAAACACAGAGGCTTTTACTCCAAGCAAGCCAAGTGAACTCACAGCGGACCCTAAAAGCCATGTAGCCTGTCAGGCTGTATTTATAGAACGTCCCCCAGGCAGCCATGTCCTGATTCTGAGAAAACACAATATAATATTTATATAGTGTGAAGGGAACAATGTCGGGATCAGGCTTTATGTGGGGGCAGATGTAGACAGTTTGTCTATAAATCAAGTCCAGAGTTATGACTTCCTAATATAATAGTTTTTGTGGCCACATTGGGGAGTAGAAAAAACGGCATTGAGGAAAAAAATACTTTGATTTAGTTTTTTCTCAGGTGTTATAATGTCACTCTAATTAGCCTGGGTCTAAGTTCTTAATCATAACATCTTCAATTTGGTCTCAGAGTGTTGAATCCTAACGAAGGAAAACACCAACCTGCTGCACAATTATCACATTTAGTGGCATTTATCAAATTTGAACCTCCTGAAGCGACAAAATAGTGGAAATAATCGTGTCAGGACTGAAACCATTAATATCCTGGCTTGCATTACGCGACGCACAATTTAATTGGAAGTGCCACAATGTTCCAAAGTTTGAAATATTGATATCGCATTCTTTGTGTCACTCCCTAGAAATGTGTTTTGTGTTTACCTCGCCAGCTGTTGTTACCAAACAGTCGAAAGCCCCACGGGCTTTCTTTCCATGCGGCTTGTGTTTAGCATAATAGGCACAGTAGTGCACTGGCCCGGCATTTTGCCTCTGTCAGCCCTATTAATCGGAAGTCAAATCACTTCCATTAGACTTCTGGGGTAAAGCATTTGGCTGGTGGGATTTGCTGAAGCAGGACGGAGTGAGAAAGAGGCAGGGGAAGTGGAAAGATAGAAAGAGGAGCACAAGGCGGAGAGAGAATGGTTGCTGCTGATAAGCTGCAGGCAAGAAATGCGCAAACCACCGCAGTATATGAGAATGATGAATCAGGGATAATAGTCACCCTGCAGAGAATGTTGTCATCACGGGACGTTTTCTTCAGAGACAACATTTACCTGTCACAGCATCTGCGCTCAGGGGCGCAATAATGGGCTTTGTTCCCAGGCCTCAAGGTGCAGCTGAGGTGAGAGGGTGGAAACAGTATGGGGTTTTAT
This sequence comes from Semicossyphus pulcher, assembly GCF_022749685.1. NCBI lineage: Eukaryota > Metazoa > Chordata > Actinopteri > Labriformes > Labridae > Semicossyphus > Semicossyphus pulcher. The sequence goes on along the minus strand of NW_027211604.1, from coordinate 23,860,623 downwards.
AGGAAGAGCTGCCTTGGGGGGATGAATTCACTTCCACTGATTTGTGCAGATTGTGCTAAATGGGCCAGGTAATAATTGCTGGCAAAAGTAGAGAGGTCATTCCCTCTGCACTCGTTCAAGTTTGTCTTTAATGATCGCTATAGCTGGACTTTGATCTACGTGTTGATGGCCTAACTGGCCTCAGGAGGGTCAATGAATTATTAATGTTTTTTAATATGAAGTGAAGTAAACAGGTAAATTCTGCAGAGTTCAGTTTAGTATTTTTTTTTATTCAATGGTAAAATTGCAGCTTTATAAAAGCACATATAACAGCAGGTAACATACACAGTCAGGTCAAAGGCACATGGTGTGTAAGGCTCAGGAAACATCTCTGTATTGACAGATTAAAGGCAAAATACATTATGATTACGTTGAATGATCAATAAATAGGTTACTAGAATTCTATGAGCTTATTCTATAACTTAATATAATAACAGTTAAGTTTTTATGGATCATAAACATCCTGTGGTGTCTTCTGATACAGCTCTATGTGGTACCTGAGGTTAGTGGAACCCTGTGTAGTGCTTCTTAGTTGTAAGATACCAGAATCGGAAATACCTCTGATACAGCTTTAAATGAGGTTTGTGTGTTTGTGACTGTCTTGCTGTGGATTGAAGTTTTAAGCCTTGATATGACTAATGGGCACATTAGACAGCAGCCTGCAGGCCTTGTCGAGAGATTATTTGCCGTCCTGAATCCACGGAACCCCCTGCTGGCCTGCAGGATTCGCATTGCCCTGCAGTTTAAGCCCGGGCGCTGACCGGTCAGCATGACAGACATCGGAGCAATTGGTCATGGAGGCCCATCTGGGTGTGTGAGAGCTGGGAGGCAGAGCGGCCTGACCTCACACTGCGAGAAACCGGAGCTCCAAGCTGGCATCCGAAGAGAAGGCAGCTTAAGTCTTGTTAGAGAGGGTATTACATCCAAACACAGACACGCCACTTATTAAGACACTATCTGGGGAACAAAACAGGAGATTAAAGACCCATCCCATTACACTGTAGGTCACTGAGGGCTTCTTGGCACTCGTGTAATCTGGAAACAATCACCCATGGTTGACTAACCAACAGGGAGTCTGAAAACATTTTGTCTCATTGGGACATTTTTCTTTCAGTGACAGTGCCAACTGTTGAGGGCAACAAAGGCAATGTAGCAGTCAATTCACCTTCTATAAGATCCAAATAGGGCTTAGTCTTCGCAGACCTTTCGGCCCCGGGTGCACACAGCATAGAAACAAAGTCGTTCCACCGTGCTTTATAAGTCATTACCAAAGAGCAGGTCCTCGGTAGTACGATCTTGTATTGCATACCAGCCCGCATATCACTCGCTGTTTTGATTTCTTGCCTTTCTGCCTCTCGACACAGCTGACGGCCTCTCTTCCAGTGTGGGTAATAAGAGCCGAATGCATTAACCTTGTTTTCATTTACTCCCTGTGGATACAGCACGGGCACGCCAAGTTGGAAATTCTTCTTCTTTTTGGCAGCATACTTTATCATTGCTGGCACTTTCTGTTAAATCTGGGGACCTTTTCATGACCTCCCCCTCTTTTCGGTCCTGCGAGAATTCTCCTGGAGGTGACTGCAGCCTCTGCTCGTGGATCGGGAAAGTTTCTCAGCCCTGGATCCATGCCTCAGGCTGCCGTGTTCATTGCTTAAAGGCCTCCCAAACTGCAGCTGCAAATAAAAATCAAAATGAGTTTTGATGCTGAATTGCCCCAGCGTATGTGTGTTGATTCGTAGACACTACAAAGAGGTTATTTTCACCGTAAGGGAAGTCGTGGGCACCCCAAGCCTCGGTTTGAAGGTGTTTGGAGGCCCGCTTTTAACTCACAATACATCTGTTTCTCACTAAATAGACAGAAATGAAACAGACAAGGAACCAGCATGAGGTGACTTCAGAGACTGCAAAAGAAATACCTCTAGTATCAAGTTGAAGCAACAGGAAAGATTTATGTCATCATCGCTCAATTCAATGCCTAAATTTAAACACATTCACAGACACTCATTTTGCCATAATGACATTTCCTTCGCACCTCTGGGAAAATAAAGCGAAACCAGACTCGGTTACCACAAATTCACACATTCTGCTGTCAAGATAATGAAATCTGGTGTATATCTATAAAGGTTAGAACTGTGTCACTACAAGTAGTCAGCCTTTTCGAGGTAATTGACTTCATAAAATTTAATGGAGGGTATTACTGTTCATGCCTAAATAATTTCCCCGGTTAAAAACCTCACTGGGCTTGCTTTTACAGCTCCTTAGCTTTCATATCTCTCCTTCTCCTTATGTATTTGCATTTCTACGATTTGAAATTCATAGTTAGGCACTCTATAGATAACATACTGTACAATCTGTGCTGTTTTATTAACAGTGTGCACAGAATGTCCATTGCCTCGCTCCTTTCTCCCGTCTCTCCTGCTCAGAATCGCCCTGCATTTCCATCCACGCTGGGGCCAGAAGCACAGTTGGCACTCTTAAACCTGATCGTGCTTTTAATGTGCACAAGCTATTAATCAGCAGTTTTATTCTAGGCCATGGGGTTTATGAGACACACTGTTACTAGGATTGTGGGCTGCCCTGCATATTTCTTAAACCCATCACATTGTAACAGCTGTTTGATGCCATTGGGGGGAACGTTGAGGAAGATCCAACCTATAAAAGTCGTAGACCCTGGCCTGTGACACACAGGACGCAAACAACTCTACCACTCCTTACTGCCTGCATGCCAAGGACAGTCCTGTAAGCTACAGCACGGTCTACATATCCTATTGTATGGTGGATCATTTTCACTCTTGGAGATCTCAACAAATTTGATGGTAGAGAAACAGTAACTTTCAATAGGCTGCAGATAAGGAGCCTGTTTGATAGAGAGCCATTTGTTAGCATTAATCAGATTACCTCACTGTCTCAGAGTGCGTTAGTGCTCAGCAGGGACAACGTTTGAGAAAGAATATAGCATTTAATTTTGTATTTAATTTCAAAGGTATTAAAATTTCATATTAAAGAAAGTTGTTACCAAAGATGATGAATGGTAACTGGAATTCAGAGTTGAGAAGTTTTGCCAATTAAGACTTGTATGACTTTATCTAAGGATAGCTCGGGATGTTTTCTAGCTGGAATGTTGGAATAAATCAGCCTCACTTCTTTGGGGGGTAAATAAAACCGAGTCTGTGACACGGGAACCAGAGGGTAACTGGTTCAAGTCTAGCACGCGTGTTTAGTAGCATATTTTCACCATGAATTAATCTGCTGTTTTTGTTTTGTATTTTTACATTTTGTAAACTTTTAGTTGATGTGAAAAATGCTCATCACATCCTCACGTATCCAAGAGCCCAAAGTGACATCTTAAAACTGAACTCATACCCACCAATTCTGCCCAGAACCTGGGCGTCATAATTGAGGACCAGCGAACCTTTAAGGTTCATGTGGCCTCGATTGCTCGGTCATGTCGATTTGCCCTGTACAACATCAGGAAGATCAGACCCTACCTGTCAGAGCATGCAACACAACTGCTGGTACAGGCTCTCGTGATATCACGCATTGATTACTGCAACTCCCTACTGGCAGGCCTTCCTGCATGCACATTCAAACCTCTGCAGATGATCCAGAACGCAGCAGCGCGACTGGTCTTCAATCAACCCAATACGGCACTATGTCACTCCACTGCTCATATCCCTCCTCTGGCTCCCAGTCGCCGCTCGCATCAAATTCAAAACCCTGTTGCTCGCTTACAAAACAGCAACAAAAGCATCTCCTGCCTGCCTGAACGCCCTCATCCAGGTCTACACTCCGTCTCGCCCACTACGCTCTGCCAATGAAAGGCACCTGGTGCTCCCATCACAACAGGGCCCTAAGTCTCTAACTAGACTCTTCTCCTCAGTAGTCCCCCGGTGGTGGAACGAGCTACCAAACTCCATTCGGTCTGCAGAGTCCCTTTCACCTTTAAGAAGAAGCTAAAGACCCAGCTCAGAGGATGTTGTTGATGAAGATGATGACTATATTGACCTTGTTCCTCACATTTACCCAGCACCAACCCATACATGTTTAGCATCTGTGCTTAAAAAAATATGTTTGATTCATTTTCTCACAATTTTTAAAGCGATTGATCGTTGCAGCTCTCTAGTGGACTGGTAGCCAGACAGGTGAGAGTTCACCTCCTGGGCACTAACTTAGTGCTCTGACAGCTTGTGGTGCCTAACATACATCGTTACTTGTGTAAAGGTCAAGTACAGGCCTGTGTGAATAATACATCATTAGAGTGAAATCACAGAATGTGCATGTTGGTCATGATGGAGGGATGTAAAAGTAGTATCCAGGTTGACTACAGCAAACCTTTGCAAAGTGCAAAAGGACAGCCTCTCATGAATAGTTAATAAAATAGTGGAAATAGTGTGAACTGTACGGCAGCCTCTTGTCCCTTCTCTATTTCATAATTAATCCAGTGTATCTGTTCATGTTTCCTCTGTTGGCTAACTTCCACTGTATCTTTTTAAATGGGGACAGAAGTTCACTTTTACTTTGTAAAATACATTTTAATTTAGTCTCCTCCAGTCGAGCAAGATAAATGAGTGTGTCTGAGGTGGAGAAATAAGCCCATTCTCCCATTTCCCCTGTAAACACAAGTACTCTGCAGTAGTGACTACTCCTTGTGCGAAGGTACTTCTCCAGACAGGACAATCCTTATTTCCTTTTTTCCTCTGTGTGATTATTTCTGGATACTGTCAGCTCATTATTTGCATATATAATATTTTAAGTGGCTGACTGAATAAGTAAATAGCTCTGGTTCTCGCCAATTTCTATCCGGCATTTCTTTTAATAATACACAAGCTTTGTAACTCCGGTAAAGTTGCTTGCATTGCATCTAAAATACCAAATGTATTCAATTTGCTTGTAAGCTAATGAAGCATATCAGTGAATACAAACATTGTTTGCTATAGCATGAAAGAATAATTTCAGGTGTGAGTTGCTTACAGGGCATTTCAGAGCGGCTGTGCTGAGATCAGGGTTTATGAAATGGGATAGAGTTGTAAATGTCTGTTTTTGGTTTCAACAGTTGAACTGGCGTTATGTTTTTATCCTTATATATCAAAATGTAGCTGTGCTGGCCACGTTTAATGGTGCAGAATATTTTGAAACGGGACATGCATTATCTTGCTGAATGGTCAGTAAAGAGCTGCCAACATGCTTTTGGAGCCTATATATGAAAGGAAAGGGGCTGTAAAAGCATTCAAGAGGAATCGCAAAAGGCTTCATACAAAAGGAAATGATGATTTTGAAAGGAGTTTGATATTTGAGATATCAAGGTTATCCCACCTGCAATGGAACAAAGATTTTTAACTGTAATGCCAATTTACAATCTTGAATATCAGGGCAGAGTGTGTTGGAGTATCTTTTCATCTTTCGCTGGCTCAGATTTAAAAAAAACATCATTCAAAAGCAACTCAATCTACCTGTACTGATGTAATTATCAATGTTAAAGGCCCAGTGCATTAATGAAACATTTAGGATTTATCTTAAGGTGTTTAAAGCATCCAAACAAGCTGCTGTTGTCCTTAACAAACAGATGTTGTGCACAGTATTTGGCTCATTGTCTATGCCCTGCCTGTTATTAGAAGACTGATGGATAAAACATTTCCAAATTCTTGCTCTGTTATTGTCATCATTTGTTAACAGGCCTGCAAGTCTGATTTGGGAAAGCATATCAGAGCCACTTTATACATTGATTGTACAGTGCATGAAGACACGATAAACCTCGGTCTCTAAAGGCCTGTGCCAGTGATGTGTCCGGTTTCCTCTGCACACTAACCCCATATGACCCTGGGAGAGGGCCGCAGCAGGAGTCAGCAGACGGGCTCCCTCTCAGGGAGCTGCAAGAGGTCACAGGGGCATCACTCCAAAACTTTGGCAAGGGTATCCTCCCATCTGTCGAGAATAAGTGCTGTCCAATGATTGGCCATCCAATTGACTGGGGCACCGCGGCCCTGGGTAGGTGGGGACAGACAGAGAGCTCCCTGCCAACAGCTGCATCCCTGCAGGGAGGGCTGTTTGGAGTTTCCATCCATCCTTTGCCCTATCTGGTTTATTTAAGCCATGCTCTGATGGCAGCAGATTGTATTTATTACATATTTGCATATATATGAGGGCCCCTATTCTGACAGCTTTTTAAGCAGCACACTCTGTATTGAGATTGCATAAGGACAGAAAGAGGGAGATATTCTATGTTTAAATCGGAGGATAATAGTGGGCAGTGCTGCAGTTCTTGCCAGCACAATACCAGCAAAAAAGGTTTTGCTATGAATTTACAAATGCAGTGGACACTTGTCATTCAATATTCCCATAACAATGTAACATCATCTGTACTACATGTTTCTGCTCTGCTTAGAGGCGTGTCCCAGACTTAAACAAGTATGTTACAGCTCACAGGGATCGTTAGGGAAATGAGCCAGCAGACCTGCCTTGCATTAATTCTTCACCAAGATCTTGTATTGATGATGGGAGAGTCGGGCTGCTGCGTAAAGTCTTCTCCAGCACATCCCATTCAGAGTATTCAGGTAGTCAGTTGACCTCATGTTTTGGGCACATAACGTTGCTGAACCTCGACCTGACCAACTGAAGCAACCCCAGATCATAACACTGCCCCCACAGGCGTGTACGGTAGGCACTAGGCATGATGGGTGCATCACTTCATCCGCCTCTCTTCATACCCTCATGCACCCATCACTCAGGAACAGGGTCAATCTGGACTCATCAGACAGCATTACCTTTTTCCATTGCTCCAGAGTCCAATCTTTATGCTCCCTAGCAAATTGAAGCCTTTTTCCCATTGCGTGTCACTGATGAGTGGTTTTCTTAAGGCTACACAGCTGTCCCAATCCCTTGAGTTCTCTTCACATTGTGCGTGTGGAAATGCTCTTACGTTCACTATTAAACATAGCCGTGAGTTCTAATGTTGATTTTGGACAATTTGATTTCACCAAACATTTAAGTGATCGCCGATCATGATCCTTCAAGATGTTTTTCCGACCACATTTCTTACTGGAAGATGATGGTTCCCCCTATCCTTCCAGGTTCTAATAATGCGTTGGACAGTTCTTAACCCAATTTTAGTAGTTTCAGCATCTCCTTAGTTGTTGTCTTTGCTTGATGCAGGCCAACAATTTCACCCTTCTGATCAGAGTCAAATCTTTCCACACAGGATATGTCTTCTGACATGGTTGTTTAAGAAATGAGAAGCTACTCACTGCATAACTTGTTCTAAAACACATTAATCACTGCAGTGATTTTCCAATGGAAGGCTCTTACCTATTTGCTTAGTTTAATCCAGGTGGTGACCTCCTTTTGGCCAGGCAGTGTAGCTTCACCAATACATTTTTAGTAGCTTTGAGTCGGGAAAGAAAAGCGGACTGAGTGTGATAGTGTAGGATTCACAAATTAGCTTGAAAGTGGGCAATAAGCAAGCAAAACCCATGTACCAATCACAGTCTTACACTGCGAGGGATTGAACCTGGACTACATGTCTGTTCACTCATTATTCTCTTGGGCTGCCGATTGTCTTTTGTTAGCGTTTGATGCATTTAATTAATTGGCTGCTACATCTTAAGATCTGGTTGAACACTTTTGGAGGTGTAACCCCAGTAGATTAATACGGCTGTCTCCCAGGGTTTCTTCCCAGTTGGAAGCGCAGGGAAACCATGTAAAGGCAGGCGCTGAGAGCCACAGAGAGTGGGGGAAGGTGGAACATGAGAACGACAGGCGGATTGGCATCGGCGGTAATGCAGGTGACGTACTAGACTGTCGTCTTGACGATGGAAGGAAGCCTGAAGGCGAAGCTCTCAATTGACCTGTCTGACTGCGTTTCAGCCCTTTCATATGGACGAGAGCTTTGGGGGATGACTGAAGGGCTCGACTCCCTTAGCGGTACTTTGAGAAGCTCTGACATCCAGAAGGAGCTCTGCGAAGAATCCTCGGGGTTTCAAAGCAGCCGGTTTCGATTGCCAGGAGCAGGTTGTGGGCTGGTTACTGGCGAGTCGAACGAGGGCTGAATTTTGAACACTCACCTCAACATGTATAGCTCAGACCGGTTTGCATTACAACACACGTCCTCTACAAACGGTCACATGTTGCACTACCTGAAAAATAATCAGCTTTTTCTCAATATCACACTGAAATATAAAGATGAGAGTCGCATATGTGGACAGTAAATCTATCCACTGGTGTGTTCTGGTACATTTCATGCCGACTTGTTCTTCTGGGTTTAGTCCCCCTGCAGTTTCAAACCCACCAGTCATGTGGCTGCCAGCGTGATAGATGGCCACACAACCGATTAACCATGTTTTACGCTCGCTTGAATTAGACAGATAGTATTTCTGACAGAGGAGCGGGCTCAGACCGGAGGATTAGGATGTGGTGTTTTTCACTACGGCATCTCCTCTGTTGTCTCTTTCTATCTTGTTCCATTCAAAGGCAAACACACGGAGACACATAAACTCATACATAAACAGTCTCGTTGTTGTTTCTCTCTATAACAGCGTGAACATTGCATGCTGAGTATAACACAGATTCTTGTTACATTTACATTGGACTCCACGCTGGAGCCATGAATAATACGGCGCAGAAGAATAGTTCCAGAACAGGAGTCATCACACAAATATCAGATGTGGCAACTGTTTCTCTGTTTTTCAGTTTCCTTCTCCATCATCTCCTTGCCGGCAGAAGGCTTATATTTTCTTGGCTGACTGTGATATGATATGAAAAAGTCAAAACTCTCTTTTCAATTAACAGAGAATACAGCGGTGATAAAGAAGCCATCACACTCCTCGTTGCATCCCGTTTTTATGAATTCTGTTTTTAATTATAAAGTGACTCACGATGAACTGTGAACATTTCTATTAACTTTCTACAAATCAGGCAAAAAAGTGCTGCTTTCCTCACATCAATCACAGCACATTGTGATGCTTTTAGAAAATAAATCAAGTTGGCGTTTTTAATATTTTTCTTCTGATTATTCAGTCATGCAGTTTATAATTGGCTGCTGTAAGAAGTGCTTAAGAGATGGAAATACAGTGTTGACGAAATAACATGTCTATGAAGAAGCTCTCAGGTTTATTCAGACCTCATGGTCACCGTGCCTCGAGTGTTCTGAGCTGTTGTTCCGTCTCAAACATACGTCTAAGGAGAGACGTACAGTATATACCAACACAGTCCTCTCAGAGTGCCATGGTTTCTTAATGGTAACATGCTACTTTTTGGAGTGGATTATGGGTAAATGACTGTGACCTTAGGTTATCCTTTTCTTTTGTTATCAATATTCAGTGAGATTGCAGCAGAGTAATCAGCTTCTGTCTTCCTAATCAGTGTCGGGGGTAACGCGGTGCAAAGTTATCAGTTAGAGTACTTTTTTGTTGTAACGAGTAACGTTACTTGCAATTCAAGTAATCCGTTACTGGAAAAAAAAACTATTTTCTATTTGTCACCACAAAAAAATAAAATCCCCGAAGCACTGTTTCTGTTTCTCTCCTACTTCTTGGCAGCTAGCTATGTACCAGCGGAAGGTAAACATAGCTGTGTCAGTGCGTTGCTAGCTAACTCGACGAGCGTTTACTTTGTGGAAATATTCCCGTTATTTTTGGGTGAAAGGGACGAGAACATGATGGTGAGTCAATACATCCAAAGGTAGACATACAGCAGGCTACACGCCGTCCTGACGTCCACAAAGGGGTCATTTTTAATTCTTGGTAATGCAAAAGTTATCACGTTACTTTTCTCAGTAGTTAACGCAGTAACAAGTTACTTTTAAAAGTAACGTTACCCAACACTGTTCCTAATGCTACCTTATTAACGCTTTGTTTGCAAACTACAATTAACTGTGATCCAGTGGAAGTAACCAGGATGATCTCCTTGATAACCTCCTCACAGATGGATCCCGAAGTCGATTATCTCCCCTATAGGCCGGTTGTTTGGTGTCCTCGTTTGTCTTGGTAAGAGGCTTTGTTGTGTCATCAGGTGTTACCTCCAAGACGGACATTTTAGGATGTCTTCAGCTCTTCACTGGCGATCCACAAGGATAGTTGCAAGGAAACAAACATTTTACTATGCTGCTTAATCGAATCAGCAAACACAACAACGAGCTTGTGAGCACAGGTAGACTGTTGGGTTCTATCAAGCTGAAGCTGAAAAGCATCTTGTTCTTGTGAAGCAGCTAGCCATGAAAACTATGACGTAGGTCTCTTTGTTCGATTACACATTCTCTGCCTTCTTTAGACAAACTCTCTGCCGAGAATTGTCCCTGAATACAGCAGAATTCTGTTCTTAAAATTGACAGATGACAGATGTATGTAGCAGTTCTACAGAGTGCTAACATGCAGGTTTATGTTTCTAAAAAAGGCCGTTTGTATTTAATGATATGTTCTGTTTTCTTTTCAGTGCTTTGTTCTTGAAGTCTTGTAATACTTTACATCGTCATAAATATCACATGATTTATGTCTTTCCATCTCTCTCTCTTTCTCTCTAGGTAAGTGTAAAGGTTCTCCTCTCCGTCCATCCTGAAACAAGCACCTTTCACCCCACCCGTCACAGAATGCCCCCTGGAGATAGTGGGTGCCGAGGTGATTCATTGGTTGCGCCGCTGGTTAAAAATATTCCTCCTACTTCTCCCTCTGCTCCACTTCCCTGTGACTGTCAGAGGAAATGAAGCCAGCTCCTCTTCACAACTAAACAAGACCAGAATTGGGCTCAGTAAGCTTGTATCATTTAAATGTCCCCTAACTCCTCTCAGGCATGGAATATGTGTTGAGGTTGGTGTAAAATGTGACAAAGAGGGCCAGAATGATGCCAAGGCAACAGGGAACAGACGGTGTGTGCCTTTGAATGTGGTGGACAGATGTGGTGGAAGGACAACAGTGGTCTTTAGAGGGTGGGGACATGTTATCTTTGTGCTAAATAGCTGTCTCCTTTAGTTTAGCTTCTGTTGAGAGCTGATTGGTAGGTTGGGGGTTTGTCCTTGCCTTGCATTGATGCAAAGAGCCAATTAATCATTGTTCTTTATCTAGACCTTTATTAATTTGGGTCTTAGACCAAGTATACTGTTGACCTTGTGCTTTGTGGGTTGTTTTTTGTCTGCCTTTTTTCAATGCACCTTCCCAACTCAGATACTCATTCAGCACTGGAGGAAAATGAGGCAGTAGAATATCTAATCGTTTTATTTGATGTCCAAAAAGTTTTCACAACTCAGGAAAAGAATCCTGACCTTGACAGAGGACGATAAATAATTATCATTGCGCTGTCTCTGATACAGTTTTGCTCCATGTGATTATCCCTCCCTCCTTGTCCTTCCTGCGCTGATATTGGCTTGAAGTACGTTTTATCTTCACCTTCCAGGCGGACCAGATTAATCCAGCGAAATGTGTTTTAGCTAAGTCAGAGCACTAAATGGGGAGAAGAGGGAACCCAGTGGTTCTGTGCCTCTTGAATTACAATGACTTTGGCTTCCTCTTCAAAAATGGGAGAACAGCGGTTTTTTTTGCCTCAGAGATCAATCACTTCATAGAGCATTGTTTGGGTTTTAACTTTTGAGGACCTTGTTGGCTTTGGGGATGACGAATTTTTCAGCAATGCTCCCGTGGACACGACTTCCAACTGATGCAACGAGACTGCAATTGTTTTTGCTTTTGAACAGTGGTTTCTCAGATCGCCGGAGTTGCCTTGCTGTGTCTCTGCTGGAGTGGCTTTGCAGCGAAGCCATTCTTCTCAGCTCCAGACTGCCGCTCTTATTGGGAGATTGTGTGCTGGGCGAGGCGCAGCAAATTAACCAAGGCCTGCGAAGGTTAAATGCTGCTACCAGGGACTTTGTGCACGAGGCGGGCAGTGCCACATCATTGGCAGCGCCCTTCTAGCCTTTCCGTTTTGTCAATAACTGCTGTCCACATCACAGCCCATTCGTGTCTCTGTTCTGAAACAGTGTCCATTGTAATGGCATTACATTACGCAGAACTCATTCAGTTTTGGCAGCACAACAAGTGTCCGGCATTCATTCTCACTCCATTCATCTTCATATTTCTTTGCATGTCCACACTGTAAATGAATGGAGCCTTGTGCACGTCCATACAGATGACCTCTGAGTTTTGTCCTCCCATTTGTCCTCTGTGCGCTGGCTCAATGGGTTGCTGTGTTCACTGTGATTCAGAGACAGCCTGGCCCCTAAAGGCCCAAGGACTCCCAGATGATGGAGTGGCTGAGACATCTGCCATGGAAGTACAGATGGTAGCCTTGGGTACACTGTACCCTGTTGAAGCTGAAAAATATGATTTCAACCTGAGTAAGCTGTATTGACTGAGACGTCTCCTGCAGTAGTCCTCAGGTTGTTAGTGCAGTCAGTGGGTGGTGGATTGATTATTGTACAGTATTGCTACAAGAGGGGAGTGACCTATAATTCTACCATAAACCAGCAGCGTGTTGTTTACATAGTGATACACTTTCCTGGAGTGGTCTCTGCATAGGCAGCGATTACATAATATCTTAATGTGCCTGCTGGAAGGCCACATTCTGTGATTAACTAATTGCCAGAACCAATTTTAGTGTGTGCTTATTTGAGTTTCACCTTTCACAGACCACACACATCTTATATTTGCACAATGCTGTTTCATAGGAATGTGATGCACTGCTGGATTTCCAATGAAAACACTGACACCACATTGATGTGACATTTCGATTCATCTTATTCCAGATGTTTCTGTGAGCAGCAGCTGTGGCAAGGGGCAGTTTTTTTATGAAGATATCAGAAATAAAGTTTACTAAAGAGAAACTCTCCAACCTCATCCACATTGTTGTTGCTGTTTTCACTAGATGTAGCCAAGAGAGTGAGCAAGCTACAAGATGACCCTGATTCTTAACCAACTAGAGCTTTGAAGGCTGGATTGATTGTTTCTCCAACCAGCTTGTAATTGGCACAATTAACAGAACACTTCTTTAATCCCTGGACTAATGTGGAGTGGGATTTAGAGGCCTGGTAGCAGGCGTAAAAAGGTAAACAGCATCCAGTGTAGAAAATGTTTTTTCAAATACTCCATGACTGCAAAATCCTTGGGTTTCCTAATTAGCCAGGAGGAGATGCTTTTTCCAATTAAGAAACAATGTGCAAAATATTAGGACAACATTGCCATGATGTACATTATGAATATTCATGTTGCCCAGAGGATGATTTGTGTCAATTTTGTGATCACTTTTGTCTTAGGAATGAGCATTATGGAGAAAAGGAATGAGCCTACTTTCACCTCATAGCAGAATTTACAGTGCATCTGTTTCTATTCTCTTTTCTTTCCATTGACTTTGTATGTAATCGCTCTAGCAATAAACTTTGCTTCAGGATCAGTCTGACCATATCTTTAAAGCAGTGAAATTGCATTATGTGACAGTGGGCATCATTTGTGGGCCTTCAGATATTAAAAAGTTAGAAGGTTATTATCCAACAGATTCTAATAATTCAATCAAATATAAACAAATTCATCCTGTTTCAAATTCAGTATTATCCTCATACACGCCTCAGTTATGTAAAACGCCCCGTGAATGCACACTTGCGTCACTTTCTTGAACACACTTGCTTCAAACAAGCCTTCTTGCGCTCTCCAGGCTGTCCTCAGTTCTCCTTGTGCATTGTGTGGAAGGTGCGATGCGAGCCAGGCCTTGAAACACTGCGTGTCCATCCTCCCTTTGTACCTTGTCTGGCTGGTGTCCTCCCACTACTGCTGCTTCGTGTTTGGAAGGGCCAGCAGGGCCAGCATGGAGGAGGGAAGGAGGGCCGTCTGTGCCCAGCCTGGCCACCTGGCTGCCCAGAGGGGAAGGGGGCGTGGAGGGCGGTGGAGCAGAGGAAGCGGGTCAGCGGGAAAAGGAGACATTTCCCCTCCTTTTTCTCTCCCTAGTTTTCTCTGTTCGCTCATTCGCGCCCTTCTTCTTCCTTCATGCTTTCACACTTTACTCCTCTCAACTCTGTCCTGGTTATTGCTGACTGCTTTTAATCCCCTGCTTCTTATGCTGTACTTTCATGCTCTTCTTGAGCTCAGTTCAAGAGAACACATATATTACTTTAGCAAGATGCTAACAAACTAAATTACTTGGAAAATCGGCCAAAACAACAACTTTATTCTTTGATGGACAGTTCACAATGATAAAATAGGGACATGTATAATTGTACATGTATAGTAAAACATAGATGCCAATGTATATTTTCTGTACTGAACAGATAAAGGGAGCTGTGTGTCTAAAGAGATAGAGACCCGACATATTTACCTTGTGCACGGTGTTCCTGTTTGCGCTGCAGCTACCTGTCTATTCTCTGCCATCCTTCTGCCACAGGCTCAACTTCCTCTCTGCTCTCTGCGGTGGATGGACTGCGCAGGCCTGTGCCAGACTGGAATCTGCTGGGTGTCACCTATGGTTCACCTAGCTGAACATCTGATAACAGGACAATATGTTCTAGTAGCCATCAGGTGTAAGAAAAAAAAAAGATACCAAAGTACCAATCAGGATTTGATCTGAATCTGATAGCATTAGATATGCAGCAAAGGTGTATGGCCATTTCATAAGCAAAAAGGTGATGAAGGCACACAGATGTATCACCTTATGTTGTTGTTTCTCTCAGGTCTTTGAGCAAAAAATTAGCTGAAAGACTAAAAAGCTACAGTTTTCTGGCCTACAACCTCCGAATTTTAGGAAATAAAGCTTTTAAAATGAAAGCATTTTACAGCTCAGCGGCCAGAGATGTCCCTCAGGAGTTGGTGGAAACCAAAACTAGAGCTCAAAGCAGAGTGGGATTCACCAGGTGTCCAGAAGTGTGACTTAAATTATTACTTCTGCTGCCTGATGTTTCCCTGATGCAGAAAAAGTTAACTACAAGCAACAAAGTTTGCAGATTCAATTTAAAAGGGGATAATATGTCAGTGTTGCGTTAACAGCTTGTGAACAAAAAAGGAAGTATTGCATTTATAAATGTATTATTTCCAGGTGCTTGTACTGGCCAGTACTTGAGACTTTATGGTAATTATAAGGGATTTAAATAGTTTGACCCACTTGTTTGTTATTGCAGCTTAGCTGCTTCAGAGTTTTCCAAGAGTACTGCGCTCTTACCTCTGCTTTAGGACTGAACCTAGCTTATCCTGTTTGACATTTTAAATGAGACTATGTTGCATGTAGTGTTCAACAAATAACTCAAAAACAATTACTAGTGAGTATTTAAAGCACACCACATAGGAAACCATAATACTTGCAGTAAACCGTGAAAGACCCCAATCATCAGGGTCGTTCTCTGTGTACCCTGAAGAACAACTTGAACAGGGACACCTCTGTAGAGTCTGTCCTCACATTAAAGGCTGTTAGCATATCTGTACAGTATGTTTTCCAGTAAGAGGTACTTCTATTTTTTCACTTGCTTGACCTTACATTCTACAAAGGCTGACCCTGTTCCTCAGTGAAAATACAAATGAAATTAATTTTAAAATCATTTAAGAAAAGAGATTTTCTTTAACCCATCCTTTAAGCTTTGGCACAGGTTCATGGGCATTTCTCGTGAGAAGGACTATTTTTCTTTAAAATGCCACACAAGTGTTTGCATCTTTGTGAACATCAGTTATGTGTGCTTGCCCAAAAACCTCAGTTATCACCTTTCAGCAGTTTTGGTTTGTGTGCATCTGTCTCGGTAGTTTAAAAATGACCTAACAAACTCTTTTAAGAGTCTCCCTAATCATTATGCATGAGTGTGTGCAACACACTTGTGAACACTTAACATGCACGTCATTATTTGAAACTACTTCCCATTCAGGAGACTTTTGCTCCTTAATTATTTTTAAGCTCTTCTGGAGGAGCTGACACACGGTCCAGAGGTCAAACTGTGAGGCCAGGTGAAACTAAACTCACCATATTGCAGTCTCCTCTGCCTCCTCCCTCCTCTGCCTCTCCCCTCGGGCTGATAATAGAGATTTGGGGCTCCCCTGCTGCTCGAGCCACCTGTGATATTATCACTGAGCTCTAGCAGGCAAGGTGGGACTTTTAGCCCTCTCTATGGGACAGAGGAATTAGAATTAACTTTACGGATAAGTGGATCGGATGTCTGGATCTGAAGGTTGAGCAGAAGGCATTTCATTGAAACTGTTCCTTTTTTTATGTAGGAGTGGATAAACATATGTGCATGCAGGAAAGTGGAGTCTTTGGTAAGGAGAGTTGTCCTTTACAAAACGTCTGACTATTTAAATTAAAATCAACTTATTAATGCGGAGATAGACCTCTCATGCATTCTTGTGGGGTTAATAATAGAAACATGATATTGGACCATTCGAGTCCACTGCTTAGTTGAAGCTTTATTCAAGTGTTCCTTGTAGCAGAACTAGGGATGCATGATATTGGATTTTTTGCCGACATCCGATATGCTGATATTTTCCAACCCTTTTTGCCGATTGCCGATTTTGATACCGGTATATTAAGCGCCTGTTTTTTTCCACCTAATAGCAGAGAAAATCAAGTCTCCCCTGTAGTAGAAGTGATATCATGCCTTATTTTAGTGACCAAAAACTGCCTTACCGCAGACATCTTGCATCCTTCTTTAAGCTTGATGGGAGAGGCGTTATACAAAAGGTCAGGTGTCTGATCACTCACGTTTCTGAGCGCACCTGAATGCAGCATCCCCCCTGAAACACGGCAGTGAAGGAGACATGCCCGGATTTTTGTTTGCACCTACTACAGAGACATCAGTGATCGCAGACTGACTCTTTTTATCGTGTGTGCGTCCATGAATATGTAAGATATTTTTGCATTGATGTTTATGTTGCACTCTGTTAGCGTGTATTTTCCGGCGTGTTTGATGTTGTCAATTTTGGTAAAATGACGAGAATGTGAGCTAACTGTTGTCAATGGTTGAGTTTCTGTGACTTTTCAGTCTTTATTTGTAGATTGTTGATAACTTTGTGCAGGCAGTGCGCGTGCACACTCGTGCCGAGTTAATGTCGTAGCATTCGGTCAAGCTTTTTTAGGAAATCATCGAGCATTTATGCAGAATTTAAGCGTTAAAGGTATAAAATATCGGCAGAAAAATGACACATCTGGCGATTTAAAAAAACTTTTTTTTTTTAGTTTTTGTCATGGTCATACTAGGCACTGTAACAACAACTCATCACTCTCTCTTCCCCTGTTTCCGACACTTTCCGCTGTCCTCTCACTCAATAAAGGCATCAAAAAAGCCCAAAATAAATAATGACTAGTTTTGCCTTGAAACCCTCATATTTCCATTATGAAGTCATTGTACATTTCTAATGGGTAGAAAGAAGTATGTTGAGAATGAGAGGAAATGCAAACATTTTCAAACTTGGGCTGAGGATCTATGAAAACGTTTATACAACTCAACAGTTATTGAGTACAAGTGGTGTTTCTGTGTTTAATATGGAAGCCATTACGAATTAAATATCATATTCTAATAAGCACTAACATGTAAACAAAAGTTCCATGCCCAGTCTAAACCAGCATTTATATGCAGGTGTTTTACACCACAAACAAGCACACCAAGTCCTAGACAAACTTCTTCGAGATGTGGTTTTTCACTCAACTGTTTTTTGGCACTCTGACCATTTTGGTGCTGCTTATTGATAGGAATGATTCTTACAGTATTTGTTGTCCACAGCTGTTTTATTCTGCATGATAAAATGTCTGCACAACAGATGTGTAAACTTTTCTGCAGAGTGATTTGAGAAGTAACAGAGCGAGAGCGATTTCGCTCAGCCTCCAACGGTGTTTTCTTTCAATAACTCACATGCATGTGATGCTGCTAAACAACCTCAAACTCAGTCCACATCAGACTGGGCTGTATTAACTCAGTATTCAGTTGTGTGTGTGGCAGTTGTCAGATTCCAGATGACATTATCAGTCATGTATCAATCCTGTAGCCATGTTTCTAACTCCCTCTTTAGCAAAAGAGCTGTTTCATGTTTTATCCTTGAAATACATCACGGTGCAAACCCTGTAGTCACATTGTATTATATGATGTAACTATCTGACGTGAAATAAACCAGGATTAAAACTGAAATAGTGTTAAATTGGTGCAGTCATATAAACAGCTTCATCAACATGTTTTATAATGTAATCATTGTACAAATTAAATAAAACCCACCGCCATCTGCCTCCGGCTGCAGATTTGCCGTGCTGTCTCTTTACATCGTGCCGCTCTGCTCCATTCAGAAAACAATATGATTTCCAGGAGAAGACGTTTCCTTATTTGTTGAGCTGTTGTCATGCTTTGCTTTGATTGGCACAGCTGTTCCAGAGAGAGACGAAGCCGGTCGGGCTGAATGTAAATGTAATCATACCACTCTGATCCTTTCCACTTTGACCTGTTCTTTTGCACTTTATCCTGCTGTACACAGATGTAGTCAATGCGCCCAAGATGCACCGCGTTGCACATACCATTGTAGTTGCACAATTTTAGTAAAACCCTGCTCATCAACCGTTGAAGCTTCAGGAGTAACAACAAGACTTTTCCCTTCATGCTTTTGGCAGTAAGTACTATCTCATCCAACACTCTTAATGAGGTGACAGCAGGACGGGTTGTGTCATCGCTGTGTTTAGGGTTGGATCACAAAGCTCTTAATCATACAGATGGCCAACTTTTTGTTAGGATAGAAAACTGTTTCCTGTTCCTGTTATTTAACGTTATCTGAATGCTTGTGTTGTTTGGTGTTTTCAGGATGCAAGTCTGATCATTTACAGAATAAGCTAAAGTACAACTTTAAAGATAATGTCAAACTCTGTTAGGTAGCCTCATTTACCTTCATTAGACCCTAAAAAATATCATATAATAAAAACTGTGATGCAGACCTGCAGCGCTGAGAGGGGGAAAGCACAGGCACCTAGGGAGGGAGGGAGCGGGTGATCGTGGACTGAAGCGATGTCGTAATATAAAAGTTTTAATCATGAAGCCTGATGCTCCTCTACAGCTCTGTGTGAAATATATGCTACAAAACTACCTGTTAATAGTGACAGACGGACAGAAAGAGCTGCGTGATTAACACAGATCCACATTATTAAACGTCTTTCCCCGCGCTGCGTTATTATAAACTATGATGAACTGATCGCAGGTAACAGCTCCTGCTCGTGTCATTCATGGCACGCGGAGACGTAGTTTATACTTTATAGTGACTGTGCGTGGAAAAACGGACAGATCGCGACCTTATTGAGCCAGGTACAGAGCATGACAAACACACATCTGTGTTAGTTCTGCTCGTCTGTGGTTAAAAAGGAAGAAGAACATTTTTATTCTGATTTTACCATCAATTACCATGGCAACGATTGAAGCTTCGTAGCATTTAGGTCAGCCCTAGGCCGTCTTCAATTAAATACTCGCGTGTGCGCCTTTCTCTCTCTGTTTCTTTGCAGAGCAAGTAAAGTGGGAAACCCTGTTAACTTTTGGCGCCTACGCCAACAGCAACATGTTCACTGAATGCTAGACTTGGTTTTTAAAAACCTTAAGGCCCATAACCTAAGCGCACAAATGTGTGAAGTTAAATATTTCGGAATTGTAATTTCAACAGTGTCTACTGTCAAATTCAGGGTAGTGTTTTGGACTTCAAACTTAAAGTGTCAGAATGACTGTGTTAGCCTTGAATTATTCACAACATTACTTTGACATAAAAAGCGTTGCGTTATCCACTTTTATGCTAAATGTAGGTGCCCGTAAACTCACCATCCCTGTGGTGATTGACTATGTTACAGAGGACTTGGTGTTTGCATGTATGTCAGGTTCCTAGTGTCAGAGTTAGACATATTTTTCTGCCCTCAATCTGTGCAAGAACTGTAATTTTCCCTCCATTCTGAAGTTAACAAAGCTCTCTAAACCTCTGTCTAATTCATCACACAGAGACAGGAATTTGAAGCACATGGAAGAATGTAGAATTTGGCCCTGAAAATTAGTGTACCAATCTCATTGTATGCAGCTTTTGAAATTCAAATGGCAGTTCTTTTGAGGATAATTTGTAGGTGTGTAAGGTGACTATTTTTGAGATTTTGTATCTGAAATTACCATCTTTTTCTTCTCTTTTATCAGCTGAGCTTTCTGGAATCTTAATGGATTTTAAAACAGCAGGAGGTTCTGTTTACATCAGTGAGTAAAAAAAAAACAACAACCTGGTGCAGCCTCAGATATTACTTAGCTTCTATTCCCCAATTAGCATTACTCTCAGGAGCTAGTAGGACACAACATATATGGTAATCACCCGGCATTATGGATAATTTTATAGAAACCTCCCTGGGTGCACCTGTTAAATGGGCCTTATCATTACGTATGTATGTGAAGTCTCCAGGGGGAAGGTTAAACACAGTGTTTGTTGTTTCGTTCAGACACTCTGTGCTCCAAATGTGTTATTATGATCTGGTTTATGTAAATCAAGTGATTATTTGAGAATAATCAGAATGGCTGCCTTCAAACTGGGGAAATGTGATGTTAATGAGGGCTGTTTTGAAGAAATAATTACAGAAGTAGAAGATTTGTGATGTTTTCATTCATGCTGTAGTGAATATGCAGGCCTCTGATTTAATTGCACGTAGCCAACTCTTTGCTTTTTGCTTAAATTACACTGCAGTCTGATAACACATGAGAAACCAGGGACTATTTAACTAATGAAGTGAATTCACAGTTGCATCATCCATCACTTTACGCTCAAACACATCCCCTT
Organism: Semicossyphus pulcher; assembly: GCF_022749685.1. Classification (NCBI taxonomy): domain Eukaryota; kingdom Metazoa; phylum Chordata; class Actinopteri; order Labriformes; family Labridae; genus Semicossyphus; species Semicossyphus pulcher. The sequence continues at coordinate 23,839,885 of NW_027211604.1, read as the reverse complement.
AAGCCCCGCGCCCCCACACTACCATCGTCACGCTCATTCTGCAAGTGCAGATTTCTCTTTTACTCTCTCGACATCAAGCTTAAAGTTGATGTACAGACAGACTGCTCGACATGGCACGGCTTGTTATACGACAGACTTTCTTCTTTTCAGGATTTAAAGTGACAGTGGACTACTCTAGCTCATGGGAAATCTATACCTTTAATTCAGCCCCATGGAGCTCAGGAGCATGCAGGACTTCTTCAGTTAGTTTGTCTTCTATGACTTCTATGTGGCATTGATCATTCTCAATCCAACTGTAGTGGTTGGATCTTGTATATATTTACAAACCCTTAACCATGAGAATACATGTGTAAGAGCATACGTAGAGATTTTAAATTACACACTCTGGTTCCTTTAGCAGCCAAGTGTGAGAGGGTCTGGATGAGAGTTGCCACCAAGGTTTTTTGACTGTAATTGAGTTAGTGCCTTTAGTGAAAGAATTCAAGTGTCTTTGGGTTGGGATCATGACTGAGGCTAAAATATAGCAATGAGGTTGAGTGGGGTGTTGGTGCGACATCAGCGTGGATCATCATGGTGAAAAGGAAACTGAGCGTAAAGGCAAAGCTTTGAATTTACTAGTCTATACATTTTCCCTCTCTCATCTATGGTCCTGAGCTTTGGGTGGTAACCAAAAGAATGGCATTGTGAATGCAAGTGGCCAAATAACTTCCCAATGCTAAGTGGAATGGCTAAGCCTTAGAGGTAGGATTAGGAGTTTACACTTCCTAGGGATCGTGGAGTCGAGTTGCTTTGCTTTAAAACTGTGATCCGGCCATCTGGTCAGGTATTATTTCACATCCAAAGTTTGGGTTTGAGAGTTGACTTTTACCCAACTGGAAATGTAGTGGTCATATCAGCTATAAACATTTAAACACGATGACAACAGGTACAATAACAATGACCAAGACGCAAGGATCTGCTACAACAGGTTGCCAGTGGTATGGTACCATGACAGGACGATTTTGGCAGTATGCCTCCAGGGAGCCTTCCCTTTGCAGGTTTTTCGGGCTTGTCCAACTGGTGAGACCCCGGAGTAGATCCAAAACGGCTTTGGGGATTACACATATTATCACATCTGCCCTGGGAATGTCTCAGGATCCCTCCGGAGGAGCTGGAAAACATTGCAGGAGTGTGGGAGGTCTGGATTACTTTGCTTTGCATGTCGTTATCCTGGATAGATGGAAGAAAATTGATGGACGACGGACGGATACTTACAGATGATAACAACTTTGGCGTTATTATTGAGTTTTGACTATGATCTGTTTTACTACTACAGTTTATATGCTCCATTGATACTGACAAAGTCGGAGGACAAGAAATTCCTTCATCCTTTGGTTTATTGGCTTTTTTTCTTCCAGAGAAGTTATAACATGGCGGTCGCTTTTGAACCTGTCTTGACTGGTTGTTTCTGTTGACTGTGTGACTACTTCATTTGCACTGTTGCTGCATCCCTGTAGGTATCAGTTGCTGTCATCATTGCTTTGTTCACACTGCCCCCTCTCTAGCCTGAATCTGTTTGTTCCATTATTCTTAATAAATGTACAGAACACCAAACAAACACAGGAGAAATCCCTGTATGTGTACACGTAAATTGCCAATGTTGCTAATGCTCATTCTGATGCATACATGGGGTCATATCACAGAGCTTTACAAGCACATAGCCTGGAGCCATTTTGCCTGATTGCTTGTGCAGCACCGAGGAAGGTATCTACAACTCACAACGGTAATCTCTTTTTGATCAACACATTGCTTAAAATGTGTCTTAGTCAGTTTTCTCTTTAATGTTTTTTTTAAAGGTTATCCAAGTCCTTGTTTTGCACATTCTCAAAATTACACAATGTTCCCAGTGGGGTCCAGCAAGTCTGGTAATAGAATCTCTTTGATAAGACTTCTTTCCTTCTTTCTTCTTTTGTCACCTCGTCAAATGCTGTGCAGTAAGTTGCTTCCTCTAAGCATATGGCTGTCACAGTGGAAGCACAGCTTAATGCTCCTTGTGGCGCCAATCATGCCCATTTTTTCTTTCTTCCTGAAACAAAAGCCCAATCACACGTCATAAACTGCTAACAGTACCTTGTTCATTGCATTTATCTTAATCTTTAATCCCATCTTTTTATTAAGATGAAGGAACCATTCACTTTTGGCGAGGAATACTGAAGACTGATAAGCTATGTTCAAAGCTATGCTAAATTCCTACCAAAGTTGCACCCCCGTTGTACGCCTTCAAGCTTGAAAATGGGCCGTAAGAGACTGGCACAATAACCGATACATTTTAGATTCACCCTTTTTACTCAGCTCGAATTCAGCTTTGGGTTTTGACACTAATTTGGCCACAGGAATTCATGCATTGAAAGAAAAACTGAGTGTTTCATAAATAGCCTCCTGCTTCTTTCAGAGAAGCATTGACTCACAAACAGTTAATACCTTTCCCCTGCAATCACTGACAGGCTGAGTTGCTAAAATGTGCAGTTTGCTTGTCAGAGTGCATCATTTCTGGGGAACAGGCTCTCCAAATTCAAACAGTTACTCATTTTTCATTGGTTGAAAAAGGTGAAAATTGCGTAATGCAGCTTGATAGTCACAGAATAGTCCTACACATCGGGCAGAAGGTGAAGTAGTCAGCCCTTATTGTGTGCCCACAAACACACTGACTTCTATGATTTTTCCAATGGTCCACTTTCTTTTGAAAGGTGTTTAGAAGCGGTATGTTTTAAGCACCTAGAAAGTCTTTTTTTACAATCTTAGATTGTGCCACTCTGACCTGATTTCTATCCTAAGCGTTTTATCGAAAGCCTCCTTAGAGCGCGACATAGGAGTTCACCTTCCACACTGAGAGGCAGGCAGGGTATTTCACTGCTACTGAATTGGCAGTTTGTCTCGCTGTACTCTCATTTATAGCACACCAATGGCAAATGGAGCAAACTGGACCAGACATTTCATACCCCCTGAGCAGCAATATAGATACACTCTGAAATGAGGGGTCTGGGATAAACAGCCAAGAAGCTTAAACCGCCACAAGATCTCAATTGACCTTGCACTGAGTCGTTGCTACATCCTTTAACAACCTGTCTGAGCTTCTCAGTGGCTACCATACCCCAAAAGCTTCCGCAAGGCATTGATATTATTCCCTGGCAGAGATCCTGTTTCAAAAGCTGTGATGTTGTTCCCTGGTTTTAATCTTTATGATTAGACTTATTACTCGAGATTAAACACTTCGCAGCCTTTATTGACACAAGGGTCCGTCAGGGGAGGACGGATACCTGGGGAGGCAAGAAGTCTGCGGTTATTAAATATCATTCCATCCTGCCTCCCGGTTGTTTATCTTTCATTATGCTGGATTTTATTAAAAAATACTTATGGAAATCTCTGTGAGGTCTGGCCTCTCTCTGGCCTCTCCTGTGGGACTTTAGATGAGGAGGAGCATTTCATTTGCTGTGCTCTCTCAAGCAAGGCTCATGGCGTTGCCCAGTGCTTGTTATTAGCAATCCTAATCACTTCCAAATTTGATATGAGACCTCATGCCAAAGCTTCCTGGTTGGTGGCTCAGTGCCTCTCCCCTGAGATACTAACCACTGCCTCCTGCTCCTTTGATTAAACTTTCATATGGCAGTGAACTGCACCATCTACCAGGGACTGAGTCACCGGCTCCATCTCCCTGCCATTGTTTACCCGAGTGAAAGAGGACAGGGTATCTGATGTGCACCAAATGAGACTGCTGAAGGGAAAAGCGGATTTCTTAGTGGACTCTTTGCAACAAATACAACTACACAATAGTGTGGCTTGAGTAAGCAGCCCAGTGTTTGTTCAGTCTTTATAAAGTGGGTTTGGGTGAAGCTATAGCTGTTACATGGTGACAGGCTATCTCTGCTCTGCTCAATAATTCCCGTGGGCTTTGGTGTTTGACTTTTTAATGGAAGTTCCTCGTGTTTACTGACACGTCCTTGTATTAGTTTCATCCTTAACTGCATTTGCTGACATTGTTTACCACCAGAGCATCTTCAAATTATCTGCATACATAATTTCACCTCCCTCTGAAAGCAGAACCCAAACTCACTGGAGCCTAATTGAACTTTTCCCACAAAAGTTTCCGGATACACACTTGCGTCTATCGATTGTTACAACAACAACAACAAAAAAAAACATATGCAGCACCTCCCGACTTCGTTAGAACCACATATTGTTTGTTGGGAGTTCTGTAGCCTTTCCTGTTGCCATTAGCACATGCCTGGTTGTATTGACATCCTGTCACGCCACTAGCAATACAGGGTGTATGCTGGGTGCTAAATGGTAGAGGTAAAGTCAGACTGTGATTGTGACTAAGTTCCCACTCAGGGCACTTTTCCCGTTGCCAAATAGAGTGCTGCCAAAGTTGGGAGAAGTCAGAGTGGAAAGCTCATTTATCTGAACCCCAGGCCTCCAAACCGCCATGGAACCACACAGGTGAAATGACTCGCGGCAGGTTCACCTCCGAGTTCAATCAATCAGATTTTATTTGTATAGCGCCAAATCATAACCAGAGTTATCTCAAGACACTTTACAAAAGAGCAGGTCTAGACCGACTCTTTGTTATGTTATTTAAAGAGAGGCCCAACATGAATCACCATGAGTAGCACTGAGCAATATTCGGCACATTGGCAGAAAAACTTCCTTTTAACAGGCAGGAACCTCGAGCAGAACCAGACTCATGTTGAACAGCCATCTGCTGAAAAGGATAGAAGGAGATGGTAAATGGACTGTACTTATATATAGCTTTATATAGAGCTTTTCTAGTCTTTGCAACCACTCAAAGCTGCTTTTGCACTACATATCACATTCACCCATTCACACACACATTCATACACCGATGGTAGAGGCTGCTACATAAAGTGTCCAACTGTCAATCAGTTATCACATTCATACCTGTTGCATACCCGGGAGCAATTTGGGGTTCAGTGTCTTGCCCAAGGACACTTCGACATGTAACCTGAGGGAGCTGGGGATCGAACCTCTGACCTTCTGATTGAAAGACAACCGACTCTACCACTGAGCCACAGCCACCCCTTCAGGATAGATGCAGGATAGATGCAGGCAAAGAGAGCAACTATTTTAGATTTTACAGGAAGCCAGTGCAGAGAGGCTAATACAGGAGAGATGTGACCTCTCTTCCTAGTTCTTGTCAGCACACGTGCTGCAGCATTTTGTACCAGTTCAAGCTTTGTTGTAATGTATGCTATAAATATACTGTAAGTCAAGCTAGCTGACAAGCATGTTAGGTCGATTGAGTAACATGCGAAGCTGAATGCTGAAGTGAATACTAATGGTCAATGGTCAATGAATTGTATCTGTATTATCTTGGCACAGACGCAGCCATGATGATGGTCTGCTCTGAGACAGTATTGAGTAGTAACGAGTACGACTGATGAGGCTTCTCTTTGGGGGCTTTGATTCGTGTTGCCATAGCGAGGAGTTTGACTGACAGCCAGTCTTTCAATCATGACAATCACATACAGGGAGCTTTTTGAGTCGTCCAATCATGATTCCCAGTTTGCGCTGCGTACATACTTGATAGTTAGACAGAAACTTGACAACACTGAATTTTATCATTTTATATTGAACAGCTAACATTCAAACTTATGAACACACGCAAGTCATCCGAGTCATCATGCCTCAAGTCAAGTCTCAAGTCATTAACTTGCAAGTCCAAATCACCAAGTCTCAAGTCCACATCTCTGCCTCACAGGGTTGTCATATTTTTGCTAGCTGAAGTGAGATGTTGTCTTTTGGTTGGTGTGTTGATGGAGATGAAGACATAGCATCTCAGTGCGAGGCAGCCTTGGGTCAATCCAGGCTGTCACCTCAGCTGTATAATATAGCTGTTCCTAGTGCTGTGGATTTACTTGTTCAGATTTTGAGACACCCGTCCTCTAGATTTCTGTTTTGGTCCCATTGCAATAGAGTTGGCTTTCATAAGAGCACAATATAAAATCTGTGGACACACAGTGGGCCCCTTCAAATGTATTGTGCTGGCCACGGTTTCCAGAAGGATGTTGCTCAAATTTTGAAAGGATTTTTTTTTTACTGCTCTGGGCAAAATTATTTCTTGCACCTGGAGGAATAAAACCAAACTAACTGCATAAAGAGATGCTGCTTAAGGTAAGAGAGGAAATTATGTTTGGATGAACTGACCCTTCAAGTTGATTGGGAGGAAATTGAACAGCATATTTATTGAAACAGACTGCTCATCTTTAGTCAGTAATCTTTTCCAGAGTCTTGGAAGAAAATGATTTAACACTGGTATTAGGTCACTTTGTTTTGGTGAAGGTTAGGTTGATTATGTAAATATATATACTGATTCTGTTTTAACAAAAGTGACTCAAACCCCCCCCCCACCCCAAGTTCATCATTAATTCACTAATACAAAGGATTTTTTTTTTAGCACCAGGTGCTTTGTGGCTTCATCTTTTTACACAAATTATGATCATAACGGCAAATAAACAGGCACAAAACATAATTTTACTTGAGGCATGTCTGTGTTTCACCAGTGTCTTCTCAAACAGTGCTGAATTACTGCAACATTCCCCATACCACTTGCCCTGGCTCGGTTGTAGCAGGTTTATTACTTTCAAACTCAACATGCAAAATATGTACCAGCTTTCCTTTTGCACACAGGAAGAATGACTCACTGCTTCCCATTTGTCACACACCTTGCAGCCTTTCACCATTATTCTGCACACAAGAAGACACACGTGCACCTTCCCAAGTTCATCCGTCAGTCAGTCTATTAAGGCCTCTCCGGGCCCCATAATGACTCATTGTTCAGGGACTGAGGGTCACTGATGGCCGGGCTGATAGTGTCTGCACCGTGTCTCCCCGGGTGAACTGAAAGTCTTTTGATTTACATCAGGCTCATCCCTGCCGCCACCTACGTCTCCACGCTGGTGACAAAAGAGCGATGCACATGCTGATTCTTCGCCAAAAGACTGATTGATCTCATTCGACCCAGATACCAGCAGAAGAGAGACATTATTACCTTTGTTCGGGAGCACAGTGGCACATTTCAAAGAGGCACTGTAGAGGGGGAACTAAGTCACTGGGAGTGTGTGTGTGCCTTTGACTAAACCTTTTGATGACTGCTCCTTCACAGTGGTGGTTAAGAAAGAAAAGGTGATCCTTGTAGACATAAAACCTGCACAAATCTGATTCAGATTTAAAGGGGGAATAAGCTGCTATGACATATTAATGTTAGGCAGATACACTTCCATTCTCTTTTGATTTAAATGTTTCCTTCTGATTCCCTTCCCCCATGCTGTTCCTTCTTTGCGGTTAGATTTGCTCTGTAAAGAGAGCCAGAATTCATTTTGGTGAACGTTCTCATGGGAAGAAGTCACTGCCTCCACTTTCACCAAACGCTGCAGCTGCTGATTTCACAGATAAAAGCTTTCTCTGTGATTGAAAGTGTCTTAATCAATGAAGTCAGGTGGTGGTGGTGATTTTTTTTTTTCTTACTGGAATGAAAATCTGCCAACATTTCAGTCAAGATGAAGCATTCCCTCGCAGAAGGCGGGGGATCAAAAGACTGAAGATCTCCCAGCTCTGAGAGGGAAAGCATAGAACAGTGGAAGGTCAGAGGTGAACTCACAACATCAAAAAGCACTCATCCAAAAGCAGAGTGAGTGGGATGTGTTGACTAAGATGTCAGGCCTGCTTCATTATTGATGGGATTATGGCTCAGTAAATAGGTCTTAGGCCCATTTCCCTTTCATCGTTCCCAAGAGGCGGCTCCCATTTTGGGGAAATATGAAAATGTAGATGAGAGGGAAAACAGAAACGCTGAACAGCTATTGGTGCTGTCATCTCACACCTCTTTTTATATTGTTACGATAGGATGATAACTGGGGGAGGATTGCAGGCTGAGTGGAATCGAGTTACAACTGTTATCTGTCACGCTATGGAAAAATAACAAGAATAGGCCCAACCATATTTCTGTGACTGATTCAAACTCAATTTGGTCTAATTCCCGGAAGAAAACTTCTAAAAGAAACGCAAACAAACAAAAATGACCAAAAGAGAACCCTTTTATGATTTAAATCAGACTTTACTGATATACAGCTCGCTCGCACATTCATTTTGTAAAGTGCAATTGAAAACGTAACATTTCTTTGGAAGTGAATTGTGTGATTTGCAAAACAATTTACCTGCAGTTCTGTGTGATGAGATGAGGGAAATGAGAGGACAGGAAGCCACGGTTAGCAAATGAGAAACACCCAAGGGAACGGGAGACGGCCACGCGACGCAGCGGGGATCCAGAGACGAGTCGAAGTAAGGGTATTACTTTTTAATGTTCACTCGTGTGACGATCAACTCCATCATTCAAAAACAACAGCATTGGCACATGTTTGGATTTGTACTTGATAGCTCTAATTCAAATGATACAATGAACATATTTGAGTTGAAGTACCCTTTAACAGTCACTTGTACAATAATCAATGACTTAATGATCACAGGATTGAGAGAGGAGGTCGGTATGCTTTTAAATACAGGAAAATATCTTTTAAAAAAACCTCTTCAAAATTATCCTTCATTACAGCGTTGTCTCCTGGACTTAATTATTATAATGAACATGTTTATGCCTAGAAAAGAAAAGAACAGATGGCAGGCTGCCTCTTTTATTTGTGAGAAAAGTCTTGGGAGGGCTGTGGGGGTAGGGAAGTTTGGCTGTGGTGTTGCATAGTGTCAGAGTGAAACCTACGCTGATAACAATGTGAGTCAGTTACTGTCCTTTCCTTAAAGCTAAAAAGCGAAACCGTTTTATTTTTCAAAATAGCTGGAACTTGGTGTCCAGAACATTTAAATCTCCCATCTGTGGGTTCAATAGTTTCACACTACAGTTCAATATTGTATTTATAATTTACAAGGGAACAAATCAATTGGTGCCTCGTAGTATTTCCAGACCATGGGATCTTTTGTACAGGGGTGCGTGCTGGGTCACTGGAAACGTCTCTTCTCACAGCTGTAAAGTCTTCATTTGTGCCAGTTTATTTGCTGTTTTGGCTCCTAAACTGTTCAATGACCTCCCATTCAAAATACATGCTTTACTTCTGGACTTTCTTGCTGCTTGAGGCGGATTTATTGCTCACTGCTAAACAAAGTTGGTGAAAAGTTAGTCTGGTTTTTCTTCATGCTTAGCAGTTGTGTTGACGGTAGTGGTGGGTATGGTAGGTTTGAAGGCTAATTTGGTCACTTCCTACATCATTGCAGTGTTATGATTTCTTTATTGCAGGTATTTCCATTAACTAAAACATTGGACGATTTTCTAATCCAATATTGGCACCAAATAAAGTGAGAGGCTCATCAATGTTATAACAATCCATCCTGCTGGACATCCTGTAATGCAGTGATTCCCAAACTAAGGAGATTAGACTGCGTTTTGCATTGTTGTATAATTCAATGTCAGAAGCATTTTCATTTATTTTATTTCTCTCGCCGTAAAGCCTCACACCTACACAGCAATGTAAAGCTCAACCTTCAAATGAAATCAAAGGAAGTTGTAATATAGTGTATCAGCCATTTTCCTGGCACATTCACATCATATCGTCCTTTTATTTCTCACAGAAAAGCTTCAGATGTCCATAAAGGCAGGTCTTTATTTCCACCCTCTGACGCACCGCGCTGCTCTCTCCCACAGAAGCTTCCTCTCGGTCCAAACCTGGCATGGAAATTCGATGTTCCTGCATTACGTAGAGCACAAAACAGGAAATCTGTTGACGAATGGGCGAAAAGCATGTCGACCTCGGCCAACTTCTTCCCTCTCTTGTTAAGGCATAATACATTTCACTGTCATCTCTAAAAGCTGCAGCATGCTTATCTCTCGCTCTGAGAGAGGATTTAAAGTGAGAGCTTTGTTGGACATATTGAGCTTTCCGTGTTTCACAATGAAATATTGCCGGCTTTTTTTAAGAGCTGCCCCGAGCCACGTTTCACCACTGCGCTGCTCTCTTTTACTATGATAGTTGTCTATCAGGGAGCTCATTTGAGGCTACTGTATGTGCTCCTCCGTCTCCCGAAGACGGGAAGAGACTGTTAAATTCATCGTATTGTTCCCCTGCAGTAGATGTATCACCTGTCTAGACGTCTCCTGTCTTTGAGACGTTCCATGAGCATATGTGTAATGCAGTCAGCTGTGTAAGACAGTGATGCACAACCAGACATGTCAGTTGCACTACATGTCAATGAAAAGACAATTTTGCCCATATTCTCCATGTAAATCTGTCATGGATATCATCTTTGGCAGCTGATTTTACTCACTGTCTGAGGACACATTTAGTCACAGCTCAGTAATAACTGCATGCTCACAAGCTATCATGTGTACAACCAGTGTGTGGACGCATCTGGGAGTGTTTTCACCCATTATTTTAGCCAGAGATGAATCTCATCTCCCATCACCTTCCTCCTCTAATAAATCTTCCTCTCCGAGCATAAAGATGATTGATGGGTAAGGCACTTAAGGCACACACATCGGTAGGATAAAGAGTGGAGTGCTGCAAAACAGAGGGGGCAATAATGGCAGCTTTGTGCCAGACATTACGCCTGACTGTTGCAGCACTTGTGCTATTTTCTGTCTTAATCGCTCTCTTAGAGGTGTTTCACAGCTGGAGAAACCGAGCGGTTCAGCTATCGGGCAGATTCAGCTCTCGGTGAGGAATTGTATCTCCTTCCAAAGTAAAATATCTAGACCATGTATCTGCAAGAGGACAGCAAGCTGGCTGACCTTTTTAATTCTAGCTTTCAGATAGGAATCGGAGTTGTCTCCAGTAATTTCGTAATAGATAGAATTAAAGTAATTACACAGCTGAAGCCGGAACAGACCGAACATTTTCGCAGCAAAGTCTCTACCTGACTGCTTGAATAAATACCAACATGTTCCATGTACCGTGGTTCAAGGGTCATCTTTATTGTCCCAAAAAAGCAATGTGATGTAGACTCAGCAGCAACAACAGGCATTGACAACACATACAAATACATGATACAAATAATCCATAAACATGTCTATAAAAGGCCAAGGGCTGCAGGGACATACACGTTTTTAAGTCTATTCTTCCTGCATCTTGGTGAACTGTATCTACGCCAGACAGATTAGTTGCACTCTTTAGACGGGGGTGACTCGGGTCAGCCAGGATACGACATGCCTTCTTCTTGGTCCTACCCTTGAGACGGGAGATGGCGTCAAAGTGACACCCCACAATGTAAAATACTTTCTTGTGTAGTGCTGGTTGGTTTTTTTTTACAGTCACAAATTTCACAAAACTGCCAAGAGTATTAAAAAAGTTCCAGCAGCAGTGTTCAAGGAAATGTTTGTTCTTGATGACTTTCTAACCTTATCAAGGAATTATTATTAAATATGGACAGATATGCTGGTGGTGTGTCATGTTGCCCTTTGCTTCTTGAAGCACAAAGCTAAATGTTAGCAAACTAGTGCAGCTTAGCCATTTTCCAGTTTTTGTGGACATCTATCGCAAGAAGTCGTCTTATGTGTCCACTACTGTTGCAGTCCTCCAATTGCACTCTAATCAGAAAAAAACATCATGTCATCAGCATGCGAGTTTCCCCCATCAGGTCAGTAAGGTGACCATGTTGTTGGAGTGAGAAAAAAAACCAGCTGAAAAGAGAAGCAAGTATTGAAATAGGACTTAACATTGCATTCATTCGCATGTGGTCCTGCACTGAACCTGTGCACATTCATCAGGGTTCAAGGGCAGTGGTTACACGCAAACTGTCCCATTCATCTCACAATGACCTGTCGCTGAACATATGAAATTATTGTTACATTATGCACAACTTGCTGGCATTGTTCCGGACCTCTCACCTCATGTAAGATTCATGGGTGGACCTTTAATATAAAAGTTTGAGAACCCTGGGAATAGCTTATTGAACATGCTGAATCAGTGGCAGAGGCAGCCGGCGACAGCGAGCTGGCTTTGCAGTGTGTCCACGTACAACTTTTCATGGAGTACAAAGGAGGCAAAATGACGCCAACTGTTTTATCAGCAGACCTTTGTTGCTTGTGCTTCCATAGGGTTTGTGGTTTGTCTCCATAAATTGTAGCAAATACGTTTTCCGTCTTTTAGATTTATCCTGATGAATTGCATATAAATTTGCATACATACTGTAATTGTGTTGGACAGATTTTTCAACATGTCCGTCAAAGCATTAACTGAATCAGAATCAGAATTGGAGTTTATTGCCAAGTAGGTTTATACAAGGAATTTGTTTTGGTGATTTTGGTGCAGAACTATTAACACAGAACTAGAATAAAAGTAAGTGAAAGACTTAAATAGAATAAGATAAAAAAAATAGGCAATAAGAATAAAAATATAAAAAGCAATACTTACAAACTTGTTGATGAGGCTGGCAGCAGAGCGGAAGAAACTGTTCCTGTGGCGGGAGGTTTTGGTCCTGATGGAGCGCAGCCTCTTGCCAGAGGGGAGGGTCTCAAAGAGACTGTGTCCAGGGTGAGAGGGGTCGGCCACAATCTTACCTGCATGCCTCAGGATCCTGGCGGTGTCCAGGTCCTCGAGAGATGTCAGATTGCAGCCGATCACCCTCTTTGCAGAGCGGATAGTACGCTGCAGCCTGTGCTCTTCCTTGGCAGTGGCAGCAGCGCACCAGACGGTGATGGAGCAGGTGAGGATGGGCTCAATGATGGTGGTGTAGAAGTGCACCACCATTGTCTTTGGCAGGTTGAACTTCATCAGCTGCCTCAGGAAGTACATCCTCTGCTGTCCCTGACGGACTGATGTTTAAATCTGTTAAAGCGAGGCTCGACTTAACACAAACACCGATACGCTGCTGCTCTCCATGGAAAATTCTTTAACGCTCCTCAGCTATTTATCACTCTTCATTTTTAATTTTTTGTTTACTGTCATGTCATTCCAAACTGAGCTAATTACAGCAAAGGAAGCGTGTCACACTGTGAGCGATGGCAGGGGGTCTCAGAAGATTTCTGATGGATTAACATGCCTGTTTACTTTAGATCCAAAAGTGTTGATTTATTAATTCCTGGTGTATTTCTGCTGGCTGGAAGTCTTTGACAGTGATGTGCAAAGCAGCGACCAAACAAACACTTTCTTCTCTGTCTTTTAACAAATGCCGGATAAAATGAGTCCAGGAAGTTAAGCAGATGGCTTCCGCTCTTTTTCCAGCTCAGAACAACTTTCTACCACCAACGCAACAACTCAACTTCTCATACTCCAGAACTTTAATGCTCTTTACGTGCTTTTGCTCGCATGAACAACATCAAAATCAGTGTTGCGTGCCACACACAGAAATAACTCTGACCCCAGTTATTGTAAGCATTGTCAGTTTTGCAGACTCTTGACTTGTTTTCCATTTTAATGTGCCACCTTCTTTTTGTTGGGACTGTACTTCATCGTCAACACTCAGGTAAAGCACTAATAGAGTTTTAACTACATTTCCTGTATACAGTGCAGTTTCATTATGGACACACTTTGGAGATGCATGCCCAGTCAACAAAACAGGTTAACACAATTACAGAGTGTTATGGCGATGAGAGGGGTGTTGGGAAACTGTGTAAATAAAAAAAACTGACCGTATTCTGCCACTGAAAACGTCGTCATTTACATCCAGTGGTTCGATAGCTAACAGGCTGTATTGAGTACACTTTACACCCTGGACCTGGATTGAGAAAGCAGACGCTTGGCCACTCCTTAAAGGTTTCATTGATATCTGGAGCTTAAAAAAAGACACTTGAATCTCGCAATGCTAGCTTCCATACAAATGTTTTATTGAAGGCATATTTTTGCAAAATATGTAGTGCTACAATGTTCCAATCGTTGGCTGTTGCATAAAAAAGTAACTTTGATTGTGTGCATATGGTGATGTGTTCTTCATCTTATGACAATTTTCATTCTAAAATAAGATTCAGAAAGTATCGCAGCATATTGCTTTGCTTACAGAAATGCAATATATCACAAGATATATTAATTCGTGTCCCCTGTATTGTGAAACCTTTGGCCAGATTGTCTCTTGCGTACCGCCCTTGTCACACCATGTTCTGGTTTTAAAGATATTTCTCAAAACCAATTTTGAGTTCATCTTTTTAATTAGGACAATCAGGACAAAAATGTCACGATGGTTTAAGTGATTTAAGACTGGTTGAAGCTGTAATATAGACCCTTCAGTTCCAACCCAAATCTTTCCTTTGCGCACTTACATCTTCCTAATCACAAAATATTCAGAGACATTACCATGAGGAGCCTGAGAGTAAGAATTATTAACTACTAAGAATCCCAAATTCTTTTGGAAACAAATTTTATTGGCTTTGAGTAAAATTGGTGCTTTTTGATGTGAATCCTTTGTTGTGCTACATCCTCAGGCGCTTCCACTCAGGCTTACTTTCCTGTTGTCCCAGAGGCTGTGAGGATAAACACAGAGTTTTGCTTTTTGGGCATGTAAATGGAGCCATTATTACACTTCATTTTGGAATGCACGTCCATACAAAATAATTAACATACTGTATATACTGTGTGTTAATGCAAGATCTGTGGGATTCATTAAGCTTTCTGTTTTAGACTCATTGGAACTACTTACAGATTCATATATATGCTGAGTGACAGCAAAATACAGAACACACTAGTATAATACGACATAAAAAAGGACTGGCTTTCGTAGTAATTTATATAAGGCTTTCAAAGCTGTTTCACTAGTCCTGTGAACTGTATTGACTTTGTACCAGAGTTCTTTCCCTTGTCCAGATCTTTCACATCCCATTTACAAGATGAGTGAGATGAGGTGCTCAGGAAGTCACTGTCGGTTAATAAAATGCGACCCAAGAGAGTCGACACTGCCTGCAGTTCCCCCAGCAGGGATGCTTCAGAGCGAGAGCGAGGGCATTACTCTTTAATGCCTGTGTTGAATAACTGTGGGCTAGCTAATTTAAAGAGGCTTCTTAAAGGTCAGCCAATAGGGCAGGAATACATATTGCTGGGGGTTATTGCCAATACTGCTAAATTGCAAATGCTCTCCTGGTCTTCAGAGAGAGGCATGAAACCCAAAGATAAATCCAATGTTTGCTCTCACTATTAATCAAAACCCAATCAATATATGGTACAGTAATGCTGAGTTTTGGCCAGATATTGGCACTTTTATTGAACGTCATCATTAGCCGCTGCATTCGTGTGGGTGGTCAGACGTTTCATCAGCAGCTGCTTTTCTTCCTTTTCTCTCACTTTTCCCATTTACACTATTTGATTTAATATTCTTTTGGTCTCATTGAAGGTTTTTAGGGACTAATACAAAGCCTGTGCAGACTGTGCCTTGGAGTAAATGTGCCAAGAACGATTTCGGCCAAACATCTTTTGACTGAGACGGCGTTTTGTTCGGCAACCCTTGTTTCCCTTCATGGCGTTAATTTGTTTCAGCTAATTTCACAGTCTGCGTTAGTGCAACTGGGAGCAGAAAAGCACAGGCTTTGCTTTAAATCTCTGCCACAAGAGGATTTGTTTACCTCGAATTCTTAGTAACAGCTAAGCTGACTCTGCTGCCTTTCTTCTTTTGGCACTAACACTCATTTGTCGGAGAGTGCTCGAGCGAACAGTGACATGAAGAGTCACAAGTCATGTTTGGCTTTTAAGATAACCACCTACAAGGAGTGGCAACTGTCTGTCTCAGCAGTGTTCTACAGTATATGTGTACTTTAAGACTACATGCGTTGGTTTAACCTTAAGCTTATATGGGTATTTTGAGTTTATCACAGCTGCAGGGGAATGCTGTGTTTCTTTTTCTCCCATCCTAAAGGTGACACGAGGAGAATGTACTGTCCCCATAACTTGCAAACCTTTACATCTTGCAAACAGTATGTCTGATATTATTACATCCTTTTATGTTGAAGTTGAATTCTGATCTATGAAGGCTCCTGTTGGTGGAGAAAGTATCACCTTTACATCTTCTATGGATCCCCACTTAGTTTATTATTTATGCCTCTACGGTCAATGATGGCTTTGACAAACCTGCTGAGAATCAATGCCATGGTGTTAGTTTAGTCCTTAAAATGATCAACAGGGAGATATTTATACATAAAAAGGGCTGTCAAAGTAAACGCAATAATAATGCGTTAACCCACATTCCCTTTAACGCCACTATTTATTTTGACGCGCGATTGACGCATGCACGTTCTATTATTATGACCCTCCTCCCGGCCTGTAGTTTGTGAAATCAGGAAGCGTTGCAGCTGTAATGTTGTGGATAGCAAGCAGAAACAAACCTCCGCGAGCAGAAATGGATAAAGAAAAGGGTCTTTTAAATGGCACGTTCAGCCTCAAAGCCCTGCTAGATGGTTCTCTGGACAAGACAAAAGTTATTTGTATTTACTGTCGATGTGAACGGAGTTACCACCGGAGGACGTCGAGGCTTAAATGCCACTTACTGGCCAAGCACACAGCTGATGCAGAGAGCCCAGGTTGTGACAAATGTCTTTAAGTGATTAAACTTTGACTAAAATTATGTTATTTTTATCTGCTACTGCAGACTCAATACTTATCTCACATTCAGGTCAATATGCCCGTCTCCGTTTGCCATGTTGTGCTTTCAGCATATTTTTTGAGCATGCAGTACCTTTGAGGTTACTCTGTAGAATATTCCGGACAGTATTTGTCTTTGTTTTGGAATGTTGCAGAAATAATAAACATACATTTGCATAAAGGAAGCATATCTGTCCATTCCCATGTTGATAAGAGGATTAAAAACTTGAAAAATATCTCTTTCAGGTACATTTACAACAGCAAAAAAATGTAATTAATTGTAATTATTTTGCGATTAATCGCAAGTCAACTATGGACAACCATGTGATTAATCGCGATTAAATATTTTAATCGATTGACAGCCCTAATTGAAACATATACTACTACTTTCTACATTGAAAGCAGTAGCTATATACTTAACAAAAAACAAACAAAATATAATTGAATTAATAGCCCTGATTTGCAGCATCCAGTCTGCCCGGCTACCTGTGTTTCACTTAAATGAAATTCTCTCTTTTCACAAATCCAAAGAATTACGACAAGTGAGACATAGCTGTCTGGAACTGTTCCAAGGATTTGCAGATTTTTTCCTCATCCCCTCACATGTTTTAATTTGATCAGAGGGTTTCCGGATTAGCAGCATGGTTTCTTTCAGGGACCTTTCCAGCACATTCAGATGGGCTGGCTGGCCTACCTGCAGCCAATCTGCTACTTTATAAATATCCTGCCAATGGCTTTGGACAGCTCTAATATCTGCTCTGGCTCCTTCTCTGCAGAAAATCATTCGCAATTTAGGGGATTCTCGAGATGAAAATGTTTAAAAAGGATACCTCAAACCCAAACTCTGAGAGCATAGTAATGCTAAGCTATCCATGAACAGCCCTGATAGAGGCTGTGCTTTAGATCAGTGCAGACGGGTCTGAAATTGATGGAGGGTCACTCGCAAGAGTCCAGGCACAACTGGGATCTAAAGAGTCTTAGCAGGGGTTTGAATTTCAGTGCGGTTTATGGGTGATTATAAAGGCACTTTCCTGTGCTCTTATTGCTGATTGTAAAATATCCAGCTGCTTTCGCTTATGAGCACAAGCCAGGTGATTTGCAAAAACCTGGAAGAAGGAAAGGAAACAAAGGACAAGAGTGTAAAACTGCTCTCTTTAAAAACCAATTGTCTCCTTTTGTTTCATCGTCTATTGCGCAGTAAACGCTGTGCTATATTTGACTTAAATTTTAAGGCGCAGATTTATAAAGTCCTTTAGGTGCTGTGTTCATGTTTTGGTTGGACGGTCCAACACAAACAAGCTGTGTTGATAGAAAGTAAAACCCAGACTGTTGGAGGTCAGAGCTTCCAACCAGCATATGAAAACAGCAGTCTCTGTCAGTACATCCATGCATGACTATGCAACTATATCATACTACATTGTAAAAGTGGCCAAATCAAAGGTGACATAAGATCACAATAGCTGTATTAAAGATTGGTAAATCATCCACTCTGCTGTTTGTTACAAGTGTAATCTTATTTTTGTAGCTCAGTCGTACCAAAAGTAATTGCAGATATCTTCTAAAATTGTTTTGAAGATGAGTGAAAACGTGTTTAATTGTTTTTTTTAGCTTTATTGTGAAGTGATTAAAGTATCTTCTTTAAGGAACCAAAAAACTATGAGTCTGTGAAAATGTTAACTTAACTGTGCTGTAAATCTGGCACTTGAGAAGTGAGTAGATGAATCGGTTAGCCGATTAATGACATTTTACATAATCTGCATCGGCCGATTTCTGCGCTCTCAAGGCCGATTAAATAAAATTTGTCTGCAAACACAGGCAGCCTTGTCTGTGCGGCTGGCTTGAAGCATGTGCTTCACAGAGTCTGCTGCAGGGCTTGTTCGACATGAGCGAGGCCTGCGCAGAATCGAACAGCGCCTAGCCAAGCGCATTGCATGATGGTTAGAATGTTGTCCGACTTGCTCTGAAAACCCGACTGGGCGAGGCTTTAAAATCTCGCGGGAGCGAGGCGGCCGCAGTTTTCAGGGCCAGGCGCCGCAGTTGCTCTCCACCGACTGCACAACTCCATGCATGATGGGGCGAGCAGCAAACTTGTCAACAAAGAAGTGTCCGACTTTATGACTCCTCCCCCGACTGCAACCGGCTACTCTCGCCTGTTGTCGAGGCGAGCCGGCAGTCATCTCGAACAAGCCTACTTTCTCTACACAGCCTACCCTCACTTCCCGTAACAAACCTGCCAGACGTCACATGCATACGTCACCCATAAGGCCACTGCTCTTAAAGGGGAAGGCCCCACTGTTAAACCCCTAACTCAATAACAATAACTACAATAATGTTGTTTATTTATTTTTTATGTATTTTACGAATTTTTGTTCTCTCTCAAATGCACTTGAGCTTTATTTTTCATGCACATATGTTAATTAATTTTTTTTTTTGATTACCAGCGGACATTTATAAAGTAGATCTATTTTTTTAAATCTATAATAATTGTACTGCAGACAGAATGCAGATCTAGACAACAGCGTTAAATAAATGCTCATTAACGTTTCGCAATTTTGTGTCTCATTTGTTGTTATTATTATTAAATTGTTGTATTTTATCAAACGCAAAAATAAGCCACAACATGATATCGGCCTCATATATCAGCCATTGGTCGCCCTGCCCTCTTAATATCGGCATCGGCCATTGAAAAACCCACATCGGTCAACCACTAGACTTGAGATTATAACTACAGCTACATTTACATGAAGCCTTATCATCTGATTTCAAGCGGTTTAAAAGCCAAAACAGACACACAAAAATAAACAGACCAAAATCAATTGAATAGTTTAAACCTTTTAATAAACTATCAAAGAAAAAAAAAATGTTTGGACTACTTCATGTACTTCATTACTTCATGAACAATAGTTGTGTTGTCTCTGCACATGTTCTCCATCTTGATGTTCATATGCTTTGGAAACATGTTTTAAGCAGTGACTGTTTAAAACTCCAACAGTGAGCAGACGACAGAGATCCATCTTCAGGGAATAAATGAAACACATGCCAGAAAAGCTATCCCTGAATGGGTTGGTGCTGAGAGGTAGTCATGTATAATGTATTCATCACTTTTGCTCATGTCACACAGCTGTTCCAATTAAATATATCAGCACATAGAAACTCCAGACTGATATCTTTGATAGGAAGTTATTTCAGTGTGTGTCTTTGTTTTACTCAACTCCACCAATTGAATGCATTAATTAGCTAGCCTTAGCTAAGCTACCTTTGCTACTTGAACTAACAAACCGCAACACAGAGGCAGAAAAGCTATCAATGAGTTGTCGTGAAAAGCATCAGTCTATAGTATAGAGGAATTCCCCTGAAGCTAAATTCCCCCTGATATGGTTTCCATGGTGGATGTTTCATTCACTAAAATGAGGTACCATTACCATGCTCTCTGGTTGGATTCATTAGCACACTGATCATATTGAAAAAGATAACAAGCATGAGATGAAAGGACTGGATTTTATTCCCTGCCTTCATTCCCACAAATTAGGCCTCCACCAGAAACAAAACATCTATCTGTGATGTGCGTGATACGGATAATGACTCAGGAATCATTGTGTATTTCTGATTTCTGCTAAAATAAGGAAGAAGAAGAAGACATGAAATTGGGGAATCTGACCTTTGCTTGGAGCGCTTGCTGTCGCATCACATGGATACACCATTTGTATCTCTGGCGGAAATCGGTTCCCTTCTGTTGTCCTGCTGAGAATAAATGAAGCTTCTTCAGGACCCTCGCTGTGTTTCTGGAACTGACTGGAACACTGCGAAGCACTGAAATTGGCACGAGTTCCTCCATACTAAGTACACCACGCATTAGGCAGACTCCCCGTCCGCCCGCCAAGTCCATTTGGCTAATGGCAGATTTTCACCCACAACCTTTTTCCCCCCTTAAATGCTCTAGCAGGAGTGTCTAATAACCTAGGCATAATTATTTCTTAAACCTCAGGTGACTGTTAACTGCCACCAGATTTACATAACCATAAATGCATTTCTTTTTTTCCTTTTAGAATTAACCACATTTGAACCCTAGATGTTGAATATATTATGTCTGTGTGGCTGACTGAGGGGCCAGCCTTGAGTAAAGGTGTGTGCTACATTAACAGGCCTTTCTAGGGTTTATTACAGTTAATCGATAAAAATGTTATATTTTATTAGTTTTGCCTTTTAGATGATGCAAATGCAAAACTAAACTAAACTGTTGCTCTCTTGTACTTTTATTCAACATTGGTTTTAACTTGTCTGCTGCTTTATTGTCCTGTTCATCCGCACGTCAGACACCTTATTGACCTGTTTGTATTTCTGCTGTTGCGTTTAAGTGAATGCACTTCCTGCCTTTGGACTGTGGCAGCAGCTGTTTTATTTGCTCGTTTGCCTCAGCGGAGGTTATTCCAGCTACAAGCTGACTTTGGCTACCTGCTGAAAATGAACTGGAGCAGCTCAGTGGCTGCTTTTAAAAGGGTGAAGCTGCTTGTCTCATGATCCCAGCCCTCTGGATGGGTACTGAGCCTGACAGGTCAGCCAATTTGGATGTTTTTGGCCGAAGAGCAGAGGACTGTGGGTATCCTCCTGCTTATCACCGGCGACGCTTCCTGTCAACACGTGTCCATCAAGTGCAGCGCTGTTGTCACATTCTGTAGCTTTCATTTTGGAGTGTGCTGATTCTCCGGCCTTTTGACAGCTTCTACTTGTGTAATCTCTCTGTCTGCTCTATCAAATTATTTTTTGGGGCCTAATTGGTGCTCTCCTCACATAACCTCTGTCAGGCCTGCATCAAATAGCTAAATATTTGATCACATGATGCTGCTCCAAAACCTTTACTTGTGCAGCTCTCAAATGGTCCATTCCCTAGTGTCACGTAGCTGTGGAATAAACACAGTATCAAATTAGCTTCCAACATCTAGCGTCTTAACTATGTCTTCAAATTGCTCCTTAAATTGTCATTATTGCTAAATAAATACGGCTTTTAATTAAGACGCCTAACAAGTTTGTAGCACCCGTATCAAATGGGGTAAATAAACACCTTCGACGTAGCTCCGGGGTGCTGTTAAACTGTAATGCTACCACATTAAATGTGTCCTGATTGATATTGCTTTGCATTGGCCAAGCATTAAGAGATGGCTTTTATTTTTTAGGAGTGACTGAGATATTAATGTAAGTAGATCAATGCAGTTCTTCACTACAGAGGATAGTCTGCTGAATGTGAGCAGCTCTACCTGGAGTAGTCTAAATGACACTTGTGTTTACAACAGGATCTCTTTGGTAGATCAAAATAGTTGTAAAGGTAAAGGGGACATCAAACCACAACGCAATATGAAATGTAAGTGACAGTGTCGGGACCAAGTAAGTCTCAAGTCATTTGGTCCAAGTCTCAAGCAAGTCTCGAGTAATTTTTTCTCGGGCAAGTCAAGTCAAGTCTCAGGTTATGTCGAGTCGAGTCCTTAGTTAAGGCAAGTCAAGTCCCGAGTCAAGTCACTTTTTTTCCACCCAAGATACAGCACTCTAACCTGTAGTATCCGGTCTTTATAAAGAGAAAAGACAAGGTGTTAGTGGCCCATCTAATAATAATATTATTGGCCAATTTATATAACCTGTTCAAAAAGTATGACAATGAATTGTATCTGTAATATCTTGGTTGACTCGAGGCCAAGTCACCAAGTCTCAAGTCCACATCTGTGGTAAGTGAAATGTAAGTATCCTAGCAGGTGTGAAGAGGCTACAATCTTTTAAAATGTTAAATCTTTGCATACTGTATGGCATTTTATGTGTCAGTTGATGTTGAAGCACTGAAACAGTTCAAAGTTTTAAGTTTTACAAAACTGTCAGTTTGAACTTCTGGAGTTTGGTTGCTAAAAGCACTTTAACTGTCAGCTGGGAAGGAGATACAATCAGCTGTAATGTTGGGAGATTTCTAAGCCATGGAAGAAATGGAGTTGATACCAGTTGATGTGTAAGCACTTAAGTTGTAGTGTAATAGGCGGAAGCGGTTTGACTAACGGGGGATGAAAGCAGTTGAAATGTCAGATGAAGTTGGAGCCCTGGTGATAGTTTGTGCAGAAGTAGTTCTAGTGTCAGTTTGAGTGTAAGCAGGAGCAACAGTTTAAATGTCAGCTACATTCTCGGTTAATTGGTAAAATTCAGGTGTCAGCTGCTCACTACTCAGGGTTGAATTTCCTGATCTAGACTGCTTAGTATTTCCTGCTGTGAAAATATCTGGGATTTTTTCCCCCAGCGATTATTGACACGAAATGGCAGCTGCTACAGCAGAAGGAACTCCTGGCTCTCTGAGCCGGAGATCAAAACTTCTTGTTTTAGAAGGCTTCAAAATATTCTGCAATCAGACTCCGCTGTGGCTTGACTTGATGTGGTCCATGTTTGTGTGTCTGGGAATGTGAACAAATACAGCAGACAACAACATGGGTTCTAAAATCCAATGTTTTCCCCCCGCTTGTAAGTGCTGCATTAATGTTCACTTATAGTTGAGCCTTTGATTATCTCACCAGACCTTGTCTGCTTCTAATTGTAATGATATATTTTCGTACATATTCTCTCCTCAGAGACCATTGGCATACTAAGCCTTTGAGCAACAAGCTCATAAAGAGTTGAAGTCCTCCGCTGACCCCAGTTGATTTGAGTAGATGAATAGAGACTCCTGTCCAACGTTCAGGGGCCACAGCAAAGGCCATAGCTGGATCATTAGGTCTTTTTTTTTGTTCTGAATAGAAGCGCTAAACACTTTTAACAAGGAGAGTGAGATAGAGGAATTGACCCCCATGTTGTTTTCCTGGGAGGTTTTGAAGATAATGGTGCAAGATAATGTGTTTGACGGTGTAACAACAACTCGTCATACTTTCTACAATCAGACTGCTGTGAAACCAAGTCTCTGACGATACTCTATATTATGTAATGCCATTGTTACTATCCTCACTCTGTCGTCACCAAAGCCCTCACTTGGCTTAGGGACTGACAGACGGTGCAGTTTGATGTCACTGTGTTTGTGAGGCCTGTGCAGACACCAGCTAATTCAGATGTGACAGTTTCATCCATGATTTGTGTCAGTCATCTGCACGTCAGCTGTCTGTTTTCTAAGCTGATCATTTTCATTTTCACCTGTGTGGCTGGTAAATTTAATCACAGCACTCTAATACGTCCGTCCCCGCAGAGGCTCTGAAAGCATTTTAGGTTGCAGTAGATGATGGTGTGAGTAAAACACAAAGACGCTAAAGGATGCATCCTGTGGTAAATGTTTATATTCATGGCAACCGGCCATTACCTCTGTGTTGGACAGAGATGTAGACGTGTTACTTGGAGTCCCATGATGTTCCTTGTTAAAACGTCTATTTCTGTGTGTGTACATGGAGAGCAACAGAAACACTGGGGTCAAATTCCTTCCACATACCGGGCCAATAAAGCTGATTCTGATCCTGAAAATAAGGACCCAACGTAGGCAGACTGACATGACTTGGACTTATCTCAATAAACATCTGACTTGACGTGGATGGACTCGAAACATAATGCACACCTGTCCCTATAGTCCTATAGTCAATCTAGCAGGACAAAAACACATATATCCAAACTGTACTGTGTAATTTCTCCTTAAGAATACATGCTAACTCCACCGGCGATACATATAGCCCACTTTTATGCTGTCAGCTGTCAGTTTACCAACTCCACCCCGCATCTCCACTTCTATCATTCTCTTTTAAGTGCGAACAACACAGCTGTCTCCCCTTTATCTGTTGATCTTCTCTTTTCTATCTCAAACACTCACTGTGCTCCAATCTTATCTTTCCTTTGTGTCCCTTAAGTGTCTGCCTTTGCCCACTCTCTGCTTCCTTACTGATCTTTGTTTGCAGTTCGCAATTCAGCCTCTCAACAGCGCCTAAATGAAATTTATTTAAGGGCATTTAATTGTTGCGATTATGGAGATTTCACAGTATAGTGAAGACTGTATGTGAGTGTTTTCTGCTGTTCTGTCACGTTTATGCTTCAGGGAATCGGCTTACCTGCGAGACGTCATTGTTTCCTAGTGACGGGTCAAAAGCAGCATCTCCACAGGGAGCCTGCAGTTCCAATTGATGGCTCCCTCACTCTCTATTCTGCTCAATTAGTAGCCAGCAGAGCCCCTGCAACTCCAGCAGACAGCAGTTTCCATCAGATGATAAACTCTTTGGCTGCGTGCACCTCAAAACCTCACTCGTCTCGTTCCATGAACTGTGAATTGGAATTAAAAGTAATGAGGTAATTTTCACCATTAAGAGACACAGGAAAGAAAATCACCTGAGAGAGAGAGAGAGAGAGAGAGAGATGGAAAGTAAATGCATTGATGAGCCGGGCGTCTTTCAAAGCTGGATTTTGTGTTTCATTTTTATTGCAATTGGATTTCATCACTTGGCTGATGAAATCTCATTCAAATTGTCCTCCGGTGATGTTTCAGTGATCCAGCACCTGACCAGATGTGGATGAGCAGACAAATGAAAACAACATTTTTTTTTATCATCCTGCCTTTGATTTTCTGCAGTGCAGCTCGCAGGGCACCGGAAACAGCGGAGCTTGGCAAGGATTTTCACAAGTAGAAGGGCACTTCGAGCAAATGGACTTGAAATCTAGTAGTTGAGGCGAGGTGTACGTTTGTGTTGGATATAGCCAATGAGAGGTTATCAAACTTTTAACCAGTGGATAACTTTGTGTCAAAACAAGAGGCTTAGACCATCATTGCCTTCAAGAACCGCATACCATTAGAAACTGAGTAATGGTCCAAACATCAGGCTTCTAGCAGCTTGAAGAATATGAAAGAAAGCTCAGGCTAGGTTCAAACTACTACGTAAAAAAGACCTCTTTACAGACCTGCCTTTTGGCACCGATTCAGAGCTAATCTCAATCCATACTAACATCCCTTAAAACACATATCACACAACTATTCTAGTACACTAGGCATGCAACAGTTACACGTCACTGTGAACCAGGAAAACACCTGTAATTTCTTACTCAATTTGAGTTAATGGCTGCCAATCATGGCTTGTGTCTGAAGGGTCATGTAAAAGTTTCTCCGTACTCTAACACACCTCATTCGGCTATTGTGGTCATTATCAATCCCCTGAGACGCTTCAGTTGGTTGATAACAAGCAGATCATTAAAATCAGGTGTGTTAGAGTGCAGAGAAACCTAAAACATGCAGGAAGGTAGCCCTCCAGGAGCAGGGTTGGAGACGAATCAGGGTAGGACACTTTTAAAGCCGATGAGACCTGCATTATTGTTTCCAAATGTCACAGTGTATTCATACAACTCCAAACCCAAGAGTTTACACACTAAAACAAATGCCTCATTTAGGGGCTTTATAAATCCAGAATAGTGTGGATGCTTTCCCTAAAGATCAGTGGGGTGTAGCCTCAGTGGCACTTATGTTATTTTGGAACAGAGAGACTCGAACACACTTTTTACTAGAAGGGGATGTAACATTTTTTGCCAAATGATGTCAGCCAACCATGAAATCTTAGGGATGATTTTGCACCAGGGGAAACATTTCTAAATCATGAGACGTCATCTAACCCATGGTAAACTGTAAGCGTGTGTCAATCCCAGCGAAGGAGGCGGGTGTGTATGTTGCCGGAGGAAAAGCACTGCTTGAGAGACCTGTTCGCTCTCAGCGTTTTCTGCAATTGTAAGGTAACAGGCCAACAGGGTGATCTTAACCTTTTTATTATTTTGGTACATTCTCTTCTCTGGGTTGAGATGGACAGCACTGGTTTCGTAACGGGGACCAAACCTGGATTTTGAAGTGGAAATTATGCCCTTGAGGAAGGGAGTGTGGAAGCCACAGCCGGCTCCTGGATTCCTGGCAGTAAAACCCAGATTATCCCACCATGCACCAAGCTTTATGCTTCTTGACCTCCGCTCAGCACGAAGAGCGCAAAGGTGAATTAAAGAGAAGCATTCCTGCCTTGAATTGTTTCGTAACTTTTTCAAGTGTCACACTAAGCGAAATCAAAGCAAAGCAGACAATTCCCTGATGCGACAATGGGGTCATTGCTGTCATCAGGATTAGATGCAATAACCATTTTTCTCCACGGGTTTCTAACACCCCCCATCCTTCATCCCTAAACCATTACAATCAAGTATAGCGCTGCACTCGAGGAAATTCTACCATTTGTCAGGGGAGGCTTCGTCTTCCATTATCTCCTCGGCCATCTATTATGTCAAATATCACGTTGAGCTGATGGAGGTCCAGTTCCAGCGCTGACCGAAGGGAGATTAGCACACCCACACTTCCTGTCACTCTTGACCTCCGCTACTAGGGCTGCCTCGCAAGTAAGAACATGGAACAGGCAGAGGACACGTCGAAAGAGAGGAAAGATAGAGACAGAACAGGCCAAAGGCAAATCCCCCATGGCGCTGAGGATTGGCTGCTTTCTGTGGAGCTGCAGGGATAGAAACTGTATATGGCGAAGCTGCTGTGACAGGAAGCAAGCCGGCAATCGATGAGGTTTGATGAAAAACAATTTGAGCAGAGAATGAAATGGCAGGAGTTTTTGATATGGCTAATGGCATCCTGCCCACATGCACTCACGCCTTCACGGCGCCCAGATGAATGTGTGTTGTCTTGAGACATTAGAAGATCCCTATGCAGCTGTTGAGTATCAGAGCTCCACAAAGCTTACCGCTGTTCAATAGATATGAATTTCTGCTGATTCCGATTTTGCTAGGGGAGCTAGACTTCGCCAAAGGTCCTACACACACGGGAATGCAATCATGTTTACGTTGATAATTAGGATATACTTCTTCCTGATATCAATAGATCTTTTGCTTGCACGTGAAATACATGTCCGTACACACGCCAACCTCCTTCCTGCAAAGCATTGTTTGAGCTGTGAGTAGGAAAAGTAGATGTCTTCTGTATAAGAGACAAAAATAGAGTGGATGCGAGGGACACAAAAGCTAAGAAAGCTAAGTGAAACTCCTGTTCTCCTCCAAAGATGAGGAAATTGATGACAAGAGAATGGTAACATTACATTGACAAACTTTATTCTAAGGTTTAACTGAAGGCCAGTTCAGATCAATGATTCGCAACAAGACTGGATGCAACTGCCAGAAGAATCTCTTGACATCTGATCGTAAACATTCTAAAACGGGGCCGTTCACATCAAAGCAACACAACGCACACAGCTGACCATCTGCCTAGCAACGACGCACTGACAGACCCCACTACTTCTGCGTTAATACTCTAACGTTAGTTAACACTATATAACATTAGAATTAGGCCCAGGTTACATGAATTTTCTAGCTGGATTTTTGTTATCGTTATAGAAAGAATTGGATGACAGTGCCAGTGACATGCTCGCAATGTTAGCTGTAGCACTGATTAATAAACATCTAAGACAGAGAGTTAGGAAAGAGAGGATCTGGAACTGTTGTTGGCTACTGCAGCACCTGAGACAGGGTGCCTACACTAATTTTTGCTGTTTCCTGATTGGCTGAAGTGAAATAGCTTCATCATTCAGTTCTAAAACTGCATTTGGAGATTTGACAAGTCACATCTTCTGCAACTCCACGCAACAGCTTCAGACACTCTGCAACTAACCAGTTCACACTGCTGCAATTTTCTATTCAACATTGTAAAACTGTGTTGTTGCGTTGCGAATCATTGGCTTAATGAACAGTCATACTTCTTATGGCCTCCTTTATTACCAGGATTCTGCTCAAACAGGCAGCACTATGAAATAATATTTTGTTATAAATATGTTGTATTTGTTGCCATATTGCACAGCTCTTACTCAGAGTTGGAACTTTCTGAGAGATGTGAAGTGTGTGGTGGGGGCACTGCATTATAAATGTCCTCCTCCTGGTGAGTGTCAAGTTAATTCTAATGTAAATGTCAGTCCAGTGGAGAAGGACCAGACTCCAGGCTGGATTCTGATGTTATTTACCAGAGGCTCCATCATCCTGCGGTTTGTTGCCTCTCTATTGTCAGCGCCACTTAAAATCAAAATGTAGAAGGGTTTATTTGGTTTGCACCATGGTAAAAATATGATGCTGCTGGTCAGTTGGCTTCATACACAGTACATATCCAGAATTTTCAAAGCATCTCAAAAGATCTATTCAAACAAAACCGTAGCATTGTTTGTCTCCAGCGGTAGAAGTAGTCCTTAATTTGACAAAATTAATTGAAAATACTTTCTCCCACTGAAAAATAAATTGGATTGTGTGAGTTTAAAATGACTGAAATCCTCCCAGAGAAACATCAAATCTCAGGGCGGTCGGTGTGTTAAGCTTCTTCTGGGCAGTTCGTATGATTTAGTGCCAACTAAGTCAACACAGAGACACTTTTGGAAAACACGCACTGTAACCGAATGGGTTGTGTAGCCGTACAAGTGTCAAGAGTGTGATGTATTGTGAGCATATTTTCTGCAAGTTGACTTTTATAATCAACATTATTGCACTGTTCAGCTATTTGCATGGTTCCATCTGATAATACAAAGCCACAAATGTTGGTTCTGTTTGTATTTATGGACTTCCCCGTCTTTGTAGTCTGATATCACTTCACAGAACGTAAGAAATATCCAATACAGAGAAGCTTTTTGCTCCTGGTTTGTTTAGGTTTCTCTGGTGTGTTCTGTTAAATGACAAACTTCTCTTCTTTGGCCACGCCCCTGTTTTGAGCCTCTGCTGACATTTGAAGTCTGTCAGTGGTTGAAGTGATATTCTTAAACTGTAAATCTCCATTCATTTGCACCGCATACGCAACCGGAGGAGCACAACATTGATTCACAGGCAGCAGCGGATGCTTTGAACTTCGTCACACGACCATATTTTTTCTCTGTATTTGCAGATGTGATCTTTCTGACACATTCTAACAGTGACATTCACAGTCGGCAGCTGATTCACACCTTGCTTTTGCTTTTGTTTAATATTCCCAGCATTGTATTCACCAGCTGCATCCACTTGGTATTATTGTCACTGACTGGCAACAAATAACTCACTTTCATGTGATGAATCGTGCATGCTTTGCTCGCTGTAAACGTAAAATAAATGTTGGAATAACCGGGTACTCTGATTGAAAAACATCTTCTCATGGCATGACCACTTTATTCCTCTACAACAAAAGTAATTGGTAACTTTGCTTGTTTCTTTACTTTCTAACACTACACAGTATAGTTCCTTAAATCCTTTACACCCATGATAACATCTTTTATATTTAACAAGTGATACGGGACATTACGGTTGAAGTAGCAGTCTAAAAAAAAAAGATAAATCTCTGAGGTGTTGGCTGAGGTTCAATAGCTAGCTCAACATTAGCCACAGTATAGCTAAAGGTTCAACAAACCCCTGAACTCTGAGCAAAACCAGCCGATGCCTGAATGTAGAGTTATCAGCAGGTAATGTTAGCAAATCAGCGAAGAATACCCAACTTATAAATAGGACACATTTGCAGTTGTGAGTCACGTTTTTTCCTTTTTTGGTAGCTGTTAAAGCTGCGGCTCCACATCTAAACCTCCGACAAGTTCAGACAAGTAACTGCAATCAAACTAACCCCCTAACTGTCAAAGCAATGGAGCATTTCAGCTCAAGGAACTGTAATTGATCCAGCGTCAGAATCAGTAAGATACAGTGTTTTGACAACTACTGTCAAGATTAGCATGTAGTATGAATATTTGTCTTTCCTCAGATGGATGAATCCAACAGTCTTTGTGAACCCCATAAGCTTACTCTTGCGCCACTACTGTGCCGATTTTCTCACTGGTGAAATTGCTGTGAAAGTGTCCAAACTCGTCTATCTGAGATTTAATGAAGAGCAGCTTTTAGGGGCACTTGCAGGCTTCACCCTGAGAAAGTGCAACTCCACAAGGAGAACAGTGATTATAAACTTTATAATTATACATTTTAAACCAGCTCCATGCTTTCAGTTTTGGCTTTTAATACAGTAAAACAGAAGTTGTCGCAGATCGCCGACTGTGATTGGGAGGACAGGTTGAAACTTTAAAGTGGAGCTGACTTTAAGCTTGCTTAGGTGGTTTGTTCTCAACACAGCTTATATAACCTGTTATGTATTCATTTGAATTTGTGTTAGATATTAGAATGAGCTTTGAAAATATTGTAACAATAGTGAAAAGCATTTCCAGTGCACCTGAGTTCGGTTTGACAAGTACAAAGTAAAAATTAATAAACTCTTGAGGGTGCGGAGGGTAGAAAGGAGGCGATGTGTGATGATTAATCTTTCCCCCTCGGCAAAGTTGTCTTCTTCTCCTCAGTGGAGGCTGTACAGTTCCAGGCGTACTGTATTTTTTGCAACAAGTTTGCTACATCTGTCAGGAAAGGTCTGCCCATGTTTGTGTCCAGTGTGAATAATATTTCTTGAGCCAATTTATGTTTTTTCCTTTGATGGGGGGAAGTCTCGAGTCTGGGTGGTTGGTGGAAAGCTTTCAAGCCCTTTTGCTTTGAACATCAAACCGCTTGTCTTAAGATTCGCTCTCAGAGCGAGAAGTGAGGAGCTCAGAGTGAAGGGAAAGAGAGAGAGGGAGGGAGAGATACCGACATGACGAGTACCAGGCAAGGTGTCAGGTGAGTCATTTTAAAGTTCTCCTGAGGGGCTGCTCTGCGGGCGTAGATAAAGACAATCCCAAAGTGTCATGGCAGCTTTGAAAAGAAATGAAATTTGACTGAGAAAGCACTCTTCATGACATGGCAAATGCACAATTTAAATTATACTTTAATGAGCCTTTCAATTAAGATGTCAAGAATGTCAGCTGGTCATGTTCTCTCTGTCTTCTCCCTTTTGCTATTATCTTGTGTAGGGCTTGTCCCCAAATAGGACAGGAATAATGTGGGGAAAAAAGTATCGTTGGAACCAGTTGAATCTTAAAGCTCATGTTTTATTTTCCCTGGCAGAAATTTCTTGTCATCCTTCCATTTAGAGAGTTTATAGCAGCTCTGGCCCTGCGTGAGCCAATCACAACAGTGTATCTAATCTGGGACGGGTTTAAAAGTACAAAGGAGTATAAAGTTTACTGCCTATAACGTAAAATTTCATCTGGATTAAACAAACTATACTATAGCTATTACCTTTTAGATCAGGGGTTCCCAACCCCTGGTTCGCAGACCAGTACCGGGCTGTAGGTTGTATAGTACTGGGCCGCGAAACCCAATAGGTGTCTGTGACATTCAAAACATACGTGTAGCCTATTTCAACTGGAAAAGCGCAGATCTGGCAACCCTGGCTTTGCAGTTGTTGTAACTTTGATCATGAAGCCTGATGCTCCTCTAAAGCTCTGTGTTTGTCAGCAAAATATATGAACTACACAGCGTATGGGCATATGACAGCCTGTGGAGACGAAGTTTATTCTTTAACTGTGCGTAGAAATACGAACGGATCGCAACATTATTGTATGAGCATCAAAACACACACAGGTCTGCGTCGTATCTACTCCTCTCCTAACGTCTGTTCCTCCCCGTGCGGCGTGATAACTCTGAGAAACTCTGCGTGGATCACCTCCGGCTCATCTCAATCACAGCGTGTGAAGACGTATTTTATGCTTTATAAAGGGTTTTCACGGAAATACGGGACTGATCGCAAACCTATTAAGTCAGGGGCAGAGTCTGAGAAACACACAGATCAGTCACCCGCTGCATGATTATAAACTGCTCACTGCTGGATCACAATATAAGGTCAGATAAACTGCATGGATCACACTGTGGATCATCTGTCTCTGACCCGCACTGTCCCTCTTGTCAGCTCATCCCGTGTTAAAAACTTTGATGCAGTCTCCTCATTGAATAAATACAAACACGATCTGTCTGTGTTTCTGTGCGGTGGGAACACTCACGTCATGCCAAACTTCTGTCCAATGGCATCCAGAGCCGTTAAGGTCTGTTCTTTACAATAACGCTCCTTGGGAATTGAAAATGAACTTAAAAGTATAAAACCAATCTGCACTTACAGATTGGTCTGGCATTGTCAGGCATAGAAAAGACCTTTCTCTGCTTACAAAGCTGACTAAGGACATGCTTTGGCCTATATTTGGAAATCTTCAGAACTGAAAAGAGAATAGTTTGAGTTGTTTATCTGTCTTGAAGACAAATACTCTCTCCTTTTTAAATGGCTCTCAGTGGACCTTTATTCCAGTGCCCATCCTCTTCAATGTCCAGGAAGTATAAACATTCATAAATTAATTAAGGATTCATTTTAAAAAGTTCTTCAAAATCAAGACCTATTTATTTTCTGCACAAAAAGAAGATGTCAAAGCAATTCCATCTATTCAGAAGACGATGAAGAAGAACGATAAGAGGGCCCCTCTTCTTCATGGCCATTGAAGGGGGGGTCGTATTTGATGCTCACATTAGTGAGTTTTAGAGAATATTGCGTAAAGCCACAAACGCTCAGGAGAATATTTCAGTTTTTGTGATTCCCAATGAGGGCAACACAGTTAAAATTAGAATTTGATCGTTAAACAACAGTTTTTCTTGTCCAACTCTTCTGTCATGTTCCGTCATTTCATCTCTTGGCTCTGCACACACGCTTTTTTCACGTTACAGCTCCTTTACTAAAGCTTATAGCAGGAATATATGAGATTATTAGTCACACAGGGCCATGCTCTCCAACGTAGCTCAAATGTGTCACATTATCATGCGACTAGATTGAATATTCATTTGTGTCTTGGCTCCTGAAGACAAGATTGCGAATGTTTACAATGTGCATCCTTTCCAAGACCTATCACTCCTCCTCACAATCCAGAGCTAAATTTCACTCCTGTGATGACGGCCATCTGGTCAGAGCCCAACATGGGAACGCGTTCAGTGCAGCAAATCTGTGTTGAAATGCGACCGCAGACTTTTAGATGCACCGTTGTTCTCGCTTTGTACTCTTTGCTGGCTACGCGTTTTCTCACCCTTTCTTGTCTGTCTTAGTCCAACCGAAGAAATGCAGGAGTCATATGGTGGTCGCTTTTTTGGCTGTGAGGTGATTCAAAGAGGGGCTTTGTAGTGGCAGCAGTCCTTTTGGTGCTGAGGAGGAGCCAAAAGTCGCTTCTGTGGCAGCAGTTGTTGGATCCTCCAAAGTGGGTCAGACTGAGCCGCACACAAAAATGTATATTTAATGTTCCCTGTGGGACTGACGCTTTAGACCATGAATAATTCTTCATAGGCAACGGCAGACTTCAGTTATATGCTGCTCCATACATACTGTACTCAAACTGTGTGGCCTGTCATGCTCGGTGATTACATATTTAGGAATTGAGAGTACAAATGATTCCTTTTCCCATTCGCTGATTCTTTTTATCCGTATTGTGAAGAAGTCTTGCTGGTTCAGGTTCATTCGAGATAGCA
This sequence comes from Semicossyphus pulcher, assembly GCF_022749685.1. Taxonomy (NCBI): domain Eukaryota; kingdom Metazoa; phylum Chordata; class Actinopteri; order Labriformes; family Labridae; genus Semicossyphus; species Semicossyphus pulcher. The sequence continues at coordinate 23,805,983 of NW_027211604.1, read as the reverse complement.
TGTGTGCACTTGTCTCTGTAAGCCCGCATGATGGCATCTTTGCCACTATCAGATTGTGAGCGTGCCTTTATCTTGTCTGGACATTTCACGCCAACCTCAATTGTGTGCTAAGCGTTACTGCACAGTTGGTGTGGATTCATTGGCTTGCGTCGGTGTGTGAAAGTGGCACCACTTTGTGAGCTCGGTGCATGAAAGTGGCATTGCCTCACCAGTCAATAGCATGAATTATGTATGGCAGGAGAAGGTGAAAGCCATGTTCTGCATCATCTGCAGGCTGTTCTGCAAATTAACATTTGGACAGCCATTTGCTGGCTTAAGGCTGGGTCCGGGCCTTATTTAATGGCTTGCTTACAGTTCAGAAATAAATTTCCCAGTCATTTTTCTTAACAGGTTTCCTCTCGCAAATCATTTGCGACTGAAGCGCACACACTTTCAGGGAGCAGACTATAAGGCGTGGGCAGTGAACAGGGCAGATGGAAGTGATCTTTAATTGGCTAGCTTCCCGTCAGGTCTAATCAGGACTGGTGTTCTGTCATCCAAATCCTTCGGAGATTGTTGCTATGAAAGACGAGCATTCAGCCTGGCGTTTTCATTTTTCCCCTGAAGGCATTATCAGTCAGAGTTTTCCCTAAAGCCTGATTTGCATAGGGCAAGTGTTGCCTTGGCTCCACCTGTGATTGGAAAATATTGCAGGAGTTGTCTACATTATTAATCCCATGGAAATCTATGTGCCAATAATCTGGAAATTCTCCTGCACATTACCATATTTCACCCGTCTGTAAAGGTTTGGTCTCAAAGGAATCGGAATCCCAAACTTGGCAGAGAAATACTTAACATCATGTGGGCAAAGGAGGAGCAGACATCTCCATATCAAACCTTTGTCTCAAGCTTCCATTTTCACACCCATCCTCTCTTTCAATTGTCTCTGAGCAACTTTGTTTCCTGGAACTCCGTTATCTTTCTTAACACTCCACCGTGGCGTCTTGAAGTTTTTTGTTTGGTTTGTTTTATTCTCCCCGAAGTGTAAAGCTCTGCGGTGCTTAGGCATACAAGCAACGTTTTTAAACACTGTCAATATTACCTTTTTGCAGCCCATTTAAAAAGCTGATGGTGTCTTGTAAGTCAGTGTATTCACCCAGACAACCATGCATGTTTTCTGTTGCTTCTTGCAAGCTTCAGAATGCAAAATGGAGAAAAAAAATAAACATCCCAGGAGCCGTGATGACTTAACTTAGCTCGAGGCACACACCAAGCCTTTTCTTTGAGGAAGAAAAAATACATCTGGGACACCTAAAGAGAACCTTCCTGTTTCCAAACCTTTCTGTATCACTCCCAGTAGGCCTCAGTGTGGTCTTTAGTCATGCTCAGATATCCTTTCTCCCAAGCTCTAAGAGCTTCAATCCCAGCCATGCCTACCTTCCATCAATCTTGATTCAGGAGAAAGGTCTGGTGCCTTTGGAATAAATGAAGCCCAGTAATAATGGCTGTGCATCCACTGACTGACTAAAACATCTTAACCCCATTCCCATCACTTTCTACATTAGTGGCCCTCCTGGGCAATTTCAGCTGCCTCTCTTTATTACTCCCATGTCTGTTGGAGGAATTTAATATTCCCGTGGCACACTTGTAGCACTTCTTTCCCTCATAAGTTCGATATAGATTAGTCAGATGTAAATAGCTCAGAGTTTTAGCAGTGTTGATTAAAACTGATTTAACTTGATACAGAGTTTCAAAAGGGTCCAAATGGATATTGCATATTTATAATGACTAAACATAAACAAAACTTATTAAGGAGCCTTATTCCTGCAGGTTGGAGCTCAATTCAGATTTTTTTCAGGCACTTAAAGGGCAACTCAGCAGCCATCCGCATGCGGCTGGTAATATGAACTTGACCATGATGGCCTCAGAAACTTAAAGAATAAGACTAATGTAGCGTAAATCGGTCGATTAATTATTTAATAGTTAATTAGCCTAGTCATAGAATGCCTGCACTCTATATTGACGAGAATTTAACTTTAACTTTAATAAACAGACTTATCCTATCATAGGTATTTAATGGGGCACCACCCTATTTTGAGAAAACAGGGGAAACTTATAATTAGTTACCTAATTATTTTAATTCAGTCTCATAATCTGAAGGTTGCTACACTCTAGACTTGAGTTTGTTTCGCGTTGTACAGAGGCTTAATACTTCACACATACAAAACACGTAATGCAGATCTTAATAAATGAAGGATTTATTAACTAAACTACTAAATATACATGAGATAAATGAATATGGTGATGAGCATGACAATGATTAATAACAGTATGAATATGATGAAAGATGGACTGAAAATGAAACCTGTAAAGCAGCACGGTGTAGCAGCTGAGATATTGGGAGGTATCTTTGCTTAAGTTCTACCTTAACCCCTAATACCCTTAATACTACCACATCAACTCCGATATACAGTAAAGCAAAGTTAGACCTACTCTGATGAAGGATAGGGTCGTGTGGAGGCCGTCGGACCGGCGTGGCTTGGAGCTTCAGTTGCCCTGGGCTTGGACCCGGGTAACATCCCTCGGAGCGGCACCGCAAGGCCAGTCAGCTGGGCCTGTCTGCTTTAAAACTGCAGTGTACCAAGGACAGACTGAACAACACGTTTTCAGATTGGCAGGTTTGAGATGTCACAAACCTAAGGAGCCAATCCCGTTAATGGACGGGGTGACGCTATGCATATCATTATGTGTAACCTATGGCAACCACTTCAGTGATGCACGTGCCGTCTGTAACCGTCATCGTAATTTTTGAAAATTCACTACTGACTGCTTACGTTAACGTTACTACTACTAATTACTACATTTCAAGCTAGCTAAGTTTCAATAAGTTGCCACTAAACGATGGCAGAGACGTGTTTCACACTAACTTTCCCATTTTTTCATCATCACTACTTTACACATGAAGGGAGTAGAAATGCAGTCCAATGCAATACCAGCTCGATCTACAGCCTCGACCTCAACCTCATCCTCAGTACCTCAGAACCTCACAGTTGAATCAACAGCTGTCTGACAACAGTTTCCCAAATACAAAATTCATTACAAGAATGTGTAAGGGGCAGCATTGCAGTGTATATACAGGAGGCTCTGTTTTCTGGTGCCTCAGTTTAGAAGTTGAGGAAATATTTTATTTTGTTCATAAAACTTTGCTAGAAAACAGAAAGTCTGCAAAGGCCGTGGGCAGACGAGGGAGTGCTGCCATGAACTTCATGTTTCACACACAAACTTGATTCAAAGATTTTTCAGGTTTTATTTTCTCAATAAATGTGAAATAAGGGAACAAGTGGAGGCATCTCACACTTGTTCAGATATATTTGAAGTCTAACACATGTTCAACATTCTTCTTCCATGCAAAGTACCCTGCAAGTATCCCTTCAAACATCTACATAACGACTCGTGTTGTCAGTAACATCGCTGTAATACTTCCCTGGGATTTGTAAAGTTTTGGCAGAGCAGTGAGCTACAGTCCGGCGCTGCAACAGCACACTTTTTTGGAGACCGTTGCTTTTACTTTTTCTTTGAAGTAATGTTTTGGCTTTGAACATCTAAGCCTCGGGGAATTCACAGCTTTTCACAAATATCAGGTTCATAGGTTCAGATCCACGGGAGCCGCGGCCCGTGAGGTATGGACTGAGGTTGTTAAAAAATGCTCTGCTAATGTCAGTTGGAGTTAATATTTGTTGTGAACTTGTTTTAACCGTGGTGTACATCCAAATGGGACCTTAAAGACATCTATAAGTGAGCAGGAGAAATGTCTCTCTAATCTGATATAAAACTGAGCACTATAAAGTTTTAATAACTCATCCCTTGTTTCTTTTTTAACGGTTAGAACATTTTCTGTTTCTGCCCTTTCCCCTCGTCCTACATTTACATCCCGGCATGTTCAATCGACTTTTTATAATAACTAATTTAACTTTATCATTTATGCAACTGCAGAATTATGACATATCGCTCTTATTATTAAAATGTTTGAACTACTCGCTTATATCAGACTTTAATTGAATTCCCAGTGACAGGGATAATAAGGAGAATACATTTAAAATGCAACATCTGCCACTAATTCATTAAAGGTGTACATTTTGTTCGGCCTAACAGAAACTGACACAGTATGTGATGCATTTTCTGCCTCGTGGTTCATACATTTTCTGCATTTCTAAATCCCCCACACTGTTTGGGAGATACTTCTCAAAAGGACAGCTCTGAATCAGGCAATGGAAATAGATGTAGAACTGTTGGCAGTCAGAAAATGCATTGCAATGAAATTTATTATTTTGCCAAATCTCGCACAATGCTAGTTGCTAGTTAATGAGGCTCTTGAGACCGGACACATCAGTTTCAAAATAAAACTGCTTTCTGAGAGAGTTTTCAAAAACGTTTACAACCATTTAATGAAGAAATAATTTGAAGCTTGAGCTACTTTACTTGTTGAATTATTTTAGACATGCAACGATTAATCTATGGAAAGAGAATAAAATGACACTTTTTAGATTTTGATGAATAATTTTTGTGATTTTTCAAGCTGTAGTTTAACCTAAGAAGCAATTTGGAGATGTCACTTTAGGCTCTGATAAATCGTAATGAGCATTTTTCACAACTGACATTTTAAAGACTGAACGATTAATCCAGTAATAGGAAAAAAATAATTGGCAGATTAATTAAAAAGAAAATTGAAGTGAGTTAAAGCCCTACATGTTTTTATACGGGCTTTAGCTGTCGGTATTTTTCTATAAAAAAATGCAAACTCCCACACACTGTCTAACTTGCAGAAATATTATTTGATGCAACATTTCGGTACTAAACAAGTTGTCAAAAAGGACAGGACAACTTTAGTAGGGAGTGACTGCAAGCCTGCAACCAGTCCAACTCATTCTATCAGGTCAGAGTCATCCATCCATTATCTATGCCTCTTATCCTGTTCAGGGGGGCTGGAGCCTATCCCAGCTGTCATTGGGCAAGGGGCGGGGTTACACCCTGGACTGGTCACCAGTCAAGCATGTCTTTGGAATGTTGGAGGAAGCTGGAGACCCCAAAGGGAACCAACGCATGCACGGGGAGAACATGCAAACTCTGTCCCAAACCGGGGTTTGAACCAGTGACCCTGTGAGGCAACAGTGCTAACCACTGCACCACTGTGCGGGCCCAGGTCAAAATCAATCAACACAAAAATGTAAGAATGAATCCTTGTCATTGCTGAGTGTACACTCATATTTGCTTTCATTTTGTGTTTAATTTTTGTGTTGATTGACTCTGACCTGATAGCATGAGTTGGATTGGTTGCAGGCTTGCAGCCACTCCCTATTAAAGTTGTCCTGCCCTACACATGGGTCTGTATGTGACTAACTGACTGAGTGAGTGAGTGAGTGACGGACGGTAATCGCAGTGGTGGATCATGGAGCATATTGGACCTCCAGAGACGCGACTCTCTGTTTATGCGGCTCTGGATACTTTGTTCGGGGAGTACGCGGGGCTGCTCCTCTGCTGTCCTCACCTACGTCTGCAGCGCGCACCTGCTTTCAAACGCGTTGTCCTCGGCCTCATACGGACAGTCCTTGTAACACATTTGCCCACAAAATCGCACATTGACCTGATGCGGTAGCTTTTGACAACTTGTTTGCCTGATGAAGGTCTAGTACTGAAACGTTGCAAATAAATATTTCTTCAAGTTAGACAGTGTGCGGGAGTTTGCTTTTTTTTGGTTTGATCTGTTCCTCTCCTACGCTCCTGTTTTGAAACGTATTTTTCAATCCAAACATTCTGAAGCGCATCTGTGTAGAAGCTTCAGTGCTGTTACGAGGATTCCCCCACATATGCAGTGACACATGTGACTATTTGGTTGATGCACGTCGTGTTTGGCATATCATTTTACACTGTATGTACATAACACAAACAAGCTAAGAGAAAAACGCATCTGCTGAGTGTAACATGCTGCTGTGCTATTTGAATAACCCCCTCCCTCTCTCTCTGTTTCTCTTTTCTCCTAGGTAAGCACTTTCTTTGCTCTCTGTTGGTAGTGGTGATGGAGGAGGGATTGGCCGAGCGTGCATCCTGTTGCTGTCAGCCCCGGTGAAGGCTTCATGCAGCTGAAATGTGAGGCAAGAGTGATTAAGGTGATGCATTGAGCCAGCATGCCCATAACAGAGATGCTTCTAGCTCTGGGTTTGGCAAAGTCAGCAGTACGGACACAATGGAGTGAATTCCCCCCCCCCCCCTGCATCGTACACTCAAACGCTGTACACAGGAAGCCATCAGCAGACAAAGAGGAGAGGCTAGGAGAAAGGAAGGTCTAAATCTGAAGGTGTGCTCACACCGAGGGCCTTGTTTTGTCGGACCAGTGGTGCAAAGTGAATGCTGCCCTGCTGAGTGTGCAGGCTGTGCTGACTGGGTTTTCTGTTTTCCAATGTTTGCTGGTTGAAGTTCTCTTAAGCTGCTGTGATCTGCTATGATTTAGATCCAAAGTAATTGCTGTATTCACGTTGAGCTTGAACGAAGGGGAATATTACAGAATCAGTTCTTGATAACAGATTGTGCTTAGACTGTCGAGATGTGTGGCTGGAATTAAAACTTTCAGGAATCATCAGAGTTGTGTGAGAAAAAATGGCTTTGCCCAGCTGGCTCTTTATGACCTTTCAACTGCATCTAATCATCATCTTCACAGAGATATAAATTACTGTCATTGTTGAAGATAAAGACCATGATATGGTTTAAAGCTTAGATTTACTAAGAGTGCTCAGATTGACTTCAGCAAACCATTTAGCAAACCATGCTGTTGTGTGCTGAGTATCTGAATGAAGGTTTACACTACAGGTCAGCATTAGGTCTGCATTAGACCTAACGTAAAGCTATGTATTGTATCATTATGCTATAATGTCATTCAAACTTTTCACACTAATATGCACTTGAAATTGCACTTGCACTACATTTCTAAACTTGAGAAACGCACTGGTTTTGTCCTTGAACTACACACGATGTTATTCTACATCTTGTCTTTATAAACAAGATTGCACATAAGGGGGTTATATGGTGCGGTAGGTGTAGTGAATTGTTACTTTAATATCTGCCTTTGATTTTATGACCTGCCTGTTTTACTTCATGATCTGTTTGTTTTGCTTTGCTGCCTTTGTAAAGCACTTTGTAACTTCGATTTTGAATCTATAAATAAAGGTTATTATTATTAGTATTATTAGTGTGTCAAAGGGTGAACTAAGCCTCTTTCCCACTGGTCAAAATACACGTTTTTGCATTGTGGGAAAGGCTACAATCAGCATGCAGACCCGCTACAAATTAAGTTCTTTGTGCGTACTATTGTTCAGACGGTGACACAGCAGAAAAGAAACCAAAAGGAGTATACTCCACTGGCAATGGGAAAAGAGACAATCATCATTTATTAGCGGGTCTTCCCGGGTCTGAAAAACCCACATCAATGCGCTAATTTTGTTAGGAAAGGAGTATTAGATTCGAGTTACACAGTGCAACTTGAATGTGACTGGAAACTGTCTCTCTCCTCAGCTGCCTCTGTCTGTCCTCAATCTGGCACAGTCAAATCCCAGCATCTCACCAAAGCACTAAATAGGCGCAGGCGAGGCAAATGTGCAAAAAGCACCACTTCACTGACACAAAGCCTCTGCCTTTCACCATACAGTGCGACAAAAAGTAGGACAAAAACATGTTTGGAGCAGTGTATTCACACTTGTACTCCCTTACTGCCTTTGTTGTTGGGACAATGCACCAAACAGTCCCACTCAATACCTACAAAATGCAGGTCATGGTGGTCCTCCATGAGCCTGTGGCTTTAAAATGTTTATATCCATCAGTTATTCGTGTTTTGAAAGTGGAACATGACATGTGGACTGATGGTTCTTGTTATTTTCTAAACTGGCATGAACACCAAAGGAAGCAAATTACAGCAAGCACTGACACATCCATTATACTTAACTCAAGTTACAGAGTCTACAGTTTGAAATGTTTTGACATCGTGCACTGCCAAAATCTCTAATCTGCAGGGTTGACAGGTTACCAAAACTCAAATAAATGAGCCACTCTGAGAGGGGGCTTTTCCTCAAACCCTGACGTGCCTGTAATTGGGCTCTGTGTGTACTTTATACTAGATAATCAGGGACTTTAAGGATGAGTCTTGTGTTACTCTATATATGTATTATTGTCAACAAACAGGAAAAGACTTCTACCGACGCTGGAGTTATCTATCTGTAACTTTCTTACAACAAATTGGAACCCCTATGAAACCCTATGAGACCAGAGGGGGGGAGTAATGATGTATAAATACAATGTTACTGCACATGAGTATCTGATCGCCAGTCAATCACAGGCCTGACACACTTCGCACTCACGCCCACACCTATGGGCAATTTAGAGTCACCAATGAACCTAACGAGCATGTCTTTGGAATGTGGGAGGAAGCCGGACCCCGAAGAGAACCCACGCATGCACAGGGAAAAACATGCAAACTCCACACAAAAAGGCCCACTTTGTCCAAACCGGGATTTGAACCAGTGACCTTCTAGCTGTGAGGCAACAGCGCTAACCACTGCTGCACCGTGCAGCCCACATCAAGATCGATTCAGCCAAAATGGATGGGACCTACAGAAGAGACATATCAGTGTTCTAGCAGTGCATATCAGGCAGATGTTGCATGACAAAAAACAAATTGAATCAGTACTTCTTGCCACCTAAGACGTTAATCTTAGATACATCAGATATCTATTCCATATTCCAGGTTCAAGTTGAAAACACGTTGGACAATCGCAGGGAGGATAAATGGGAATAGGTTGGTACAGTAGAAGGCTTTTAAGGCAATGGGAACAGGTGTGTGCGTGGGTGGAGGAGGTGGAGGAGGTCAAGTGATGGAAAATGACTGACACATAGGTGTAAGTGTGGGGCAGGAGGGAGTGGCAGGAACTGAAATAACAGAGTTATTTTATGACGGGAACAGAGCGGATAGACACCATGGAACTAGAATCAGGTTGACAATTTGACAAGGAGTAAATTGGGGACTATTTTCTGCTGCAGATTAATCCACATTTGGTGCTGCAGTGAGTATGAGAACCAGAACGTGTAACAGTGTGTGCTTTTGTATGTGTGTGAAGTTTTTTTTTTTGGCTGACAATTGAGCCCATGGGACAAAAGAATAAGCCATATCAGGCTTTAGCTGCATGGGCAACACTTGTTAGTAGGATCAGCTCATTGTTGATTTTAGTCTATTTATGAGATGTGGTGAAAAGTACAGAAATAAGAACTATCACAAATCTTATCCACTTGAACATAAATGAATGAAACGACAAGGACACGCCGTACATCTGATCACATGCTTGCTGCTTTAAGTGGCAGCTGTCTTGTGCGTGTTGTCTTGCATGTCATTTCAGTATAGAAATATGCACAGTCACATTTGATGTATCCATGGGGGGAGACTGTCAATGGAACATAATTATCCTAAGTGCACTGCATCGCTGTGCTGCAGAACAGGACACATTTCCATTTCAAGCCTTCCATTCCACTTCCTCTGCAACTGATAGACGCAGCACATCTCTGAGAACAGCCACTAGCAATGTGTCATCTTTAAAATGGTATGGAAATTTAAAGAACGAAGCAATGCATTTGCTTGACAGATATATTATCAGAGACTGTACCATTGATTTCTGATAATTTCAGTCATTTGAAAGGCGTCCTTATTCAGAGCTGCTCAGTTAATAAGGTATTCAAATAAAGGTCTAATTTCAAGGACTTGTGCTATTCAAACTGGTGATTAACATGGGCCGGGGATTGAAAGAACAGAACAATCCATGCAAGACAACTTTTAGTAATGCCAGTATCTTCAGACTGCGGTATGTTAGCTTACAGCCGACTCACAAAATGCCAAGGGAAAATGACAGTGACAGATCTGCCTGGCTTTACGTTAAACTCGCTCCAACCCTTTGTTTCATCACTCATGTGCTGTTTAAATGTCTCATTTCCTCTTCCTTGACATTTTAACAACATAACATGGCAGCTCTGCAGCTCAGACTGAGCTCTCTCTATATTTGCTTTGATTTTGTGTGGTTAATGTTTGCTGGATGGAGTGCTCCAGTTTGAAGCACTGACAAACAGCTAGAGCTTCGGTGCAACACAAACCAGCTAAGCCAGTGTCTCTAGTGAGGAAGGAACAAAATCACACTTTCAAACTCTTAAAGCAAACACAAAAGCAAGTCTGATGAAAGGGTTTTTATTATTTACTTTAAGATGTACTGTATGAGTATGTATGTAAGCTGGTAATGGATGTCTGCACTGTCTTTACTTTCCAGTAGATCAAACATCGTGTCTACACTGTACGTTATATAGATTCTTCTCTGTCTATGGAGATGGATCGTTCAGTGCACTTTGCTTTGTCTGTTCAGGAATAATGTCTACTTCACCTTCTGTCCAGTTAATCTCCTTCTCATTGTTTAAAACAAACATCATGTGAGGAATTTCCGCACAAAAGAAAATGTGAAAGCTTTCATGACCTTAACATACTCCGGGCGCTTGTCGTATAAATCTCCTCATTTACTTCTAAACAAAGCATGAAATTTTCCAACGTCCTGTCGTCGCAGCGAGGCAAAGAACTGCATGGTAGGCAGTTTTTAAAAGCATGAAGAAAACATAGAGGGCAAAGCTGCCTGAGCCAAGAGCCATATGCCAGATAACCCCCCATAAAATATAATTTGTTTATAATTTTATTTAGCACTTAGCAGTGAGTGCTGTTAGCCTGGAAAGTCCCCAAGGAAAGCATCAATGTATCATTTAACACGACTTTTCTGCTCTTTGTCTTAATGGCAGTTGTAAATACTTTTAATGCAAGCAGTGAAAGTAGATGATCCATCTGTTTATCAGCCAGACGCTCAATTAGGTATTCAGACTGACAAATAATTGTAGTGTAATACACCGATAGTCCTATATAATTTAACAATGATACAATCAATATGATTATGTAGGTTTGTGTAGTTGAATCATATAACGCAGACTGTTGGAGTTTTAAGTGTAAACAGATGATGACAGGAATGGTCTGTTGCACCTTTACAGTTTTTTTTTAGATGATTTTTTTGAGAGGAAACGGGGGAAGAGAGAGTGGGGACGACACACGGCAAAGGGCGGGAGTTGAACCCGGGGCCACCGCATCGAGGACTACAGCCTCTGTATATGGTCGCTGATTTAACCACTGAGCCAAACCAGTGCCCTCAACCATAGTTTCTAACATGTATGGTTCAATAACTTTGGTATCAGCGCTCTAAATGCAATCATTTTTGCAACACTGTTGTAAAAATTGAATATAATACCCTGTGTTCCAAAGGCAGTCATGTACCATCATTAGCTTTGATTCCAGTGTGATTTATTGATGAAGCCAGTGGGAGTAGGTGCAGTCTTTACTGACCACATTGGCAGTGGCACCCTGACCAGCTGATGGCCAGCTCGTGCAACTGCCAAACCTTTTAATGCTAATTGTGCGCTCTGATCTGGATAATCTGAGCTCTTAGAACCAAACTGTAGCCTCACCTCTGCTTTGTAAATTCTGACCCATTTATGGACTCGAGACCGTCCAACATTTACCTTTACTTTCTGAACCAAAATCCTCACGCAAGAGTGCTGGGATCACCATAGTACGATGCAAATGGAACCCAATCTATTTCAATCCTCGAAACAGATGGTCCTCGAGCGGTGGTTAAGAGTGGTAAATGACCTGCTCTCTTCTTGCTTCTATCACTGTCTGAATAAGATGAATAAGAAACTGTCCTCTTACAAATGGACAGATTCAGAGCCCATGAATATAGATTACTGATTCCCCAAAGTTTAAGTCTGTGTTGTTCTTAAAGGAGATAAAAACAAAACCTGGACTGTCCCACAACCACATCTGTTAAAACTGTGGCATATTCAGTTTTGCTTTGCTTACATTCCAGGTGTATACAGCTGCTATAAGAGCCTAGTAAAAATAGCCCATGTTAGATATAGGGGAAAAACAGCCTGACAGCAGTGCAAACAGTACGCCAGTATCAGTTGCATTTCTGTGGGAATTCTCACCCTATGGCATGCTGTTTTTAGATATCGAGGCGAGGGGGAAAAAAATACAGAAATGTCAAGATATCCACTTATCTTCCACTTCACCAAATCTGAGAGAGGTTCAGAAGTTTAGTGCAACAGCCACTCTCTGACCTTTCTATACATTTCTGCAGCTGAACCAGCAGCACACTCAGAGAATTTCTCACAGATCACAAGATGTGGACGCGAATGTGAAGAATGTATTCCTCAGCTAGATGGGGGTCATTTTACCATGGCACAGATGACATATCATTCTGAAACGCAGGTTATTTTAAAAAGGTTTGAGGCTTTTATTACACTTAAATCAACAAGGCCACAATGATATAGTGGCAGTAACTCTAATTGCAACCGCTGTAGAACATCGGACAGCTTGATGGGAATTATATTATACACCTTCCTGCAATAACTGTTGGTGAATACATTATTTTTTCTTGAATTGACAATAACGCATTCAAAGGTTATAAGGAAATAAATCCAAACAAAAAAAAGGCTACAGCCAAGCTGGTGACTCTAAGAGGCCGTATTTACTGACGACACAGTTGGGCTTTACAGATGAAAAACAGCAGATTACAAACGACTGAGCCAATGGCCCACTGATGAAAGCTTTTGCATTTGCAGTATTACAGACTGGGTGTCTGTGGCGACTTTCGTTGGAAAAATCACAAGTGGCGCCCAGTTAGTGACGCGTTCTCCATCACCCAGCAGTGGTTAGTCTGCCAGAGAGGGCAGGCGGAGCTAAGCGGCTGCTTTTCCGCTCTCTGCAAGTGTTGCGAGTAAACAGTAATCTACTATGGCTGAACAAACAAAGAAAAGATCGATGACTACAGATACAACTTCAACAAGAAGTGAAAATCCAAAGAAAAAGAAACAAACTCGATGCTCAGATGAAGCAAACAGTCTGAAAAGGAAAGCGACCGTCAGCGAGGAAAACAAAGAGTTACAACCGGAGCCAACCGTGGACGTCACACATGCAGCACTGTCTGGATATCTGGGAAGTGTGCTCCCGCAATTACTGTTTATTACCACAGGTGCCGCCAAAGAGAACGAAACTGAGATCTTTGAGGTTATAACTTTAACTCTGGACCAAAGTGGTGGAGTAACCAACTGAAACAACCACAGCCATATTATAAATGTATAAATATTTCTTAACACACATCTCCTTTTTTTTCATTGACAGATTGCAGTCTCTCAGCAACACACCCATTTTCTGTTATAACCCTCAAAACCAAATCTCCACCCTGCCCACTGAGGTTCAACATTAAAGATGAAACATGAATTGTCATCTGCAGGTTGTGTAATCGGTGCACAGTCGGCCATTTCCCCAAAGTGCCCTCTGCTGCATGAGATACGACCACAGACAGAAGTTAATGTCATCACATTTTAATCACATGCACATCAGAGCACTTTTATATGTTTATTTTAGCACGTTAATCATATCTTCTTGATCATCTATTCCCCTCAGAAGCGGCTGTACGCCCTACCGCTAGATTCAGAACCAATGGTGAAGGGGGAACCAGTTTTTAATGCGTTAACATAACATTGACGTTGATATAACGTGCCAATCTAACTGTATTCAAGACTGATCCGTTGTCATAATAAGCTACCTACTCTGTGCAGTGTTGTCTGTCAGTGTTGACTTCCAGTTTGCAGGAGGGATAATTGCAACAAAAGACTCAGTTTCAAGTCTTTCAAAGTCTTTCAAACACTTCTCGTTGGAACTCTCGTTGGATCTCCATTTTTCTGTTGTTTTTTCAGTCAAATAGTCACATCTGAAGAAATTGGCAAATTGCAGCTCTACTTCAAAGATATATGACGTGGCATCAACAATGTACAGACGCACTGGCAGCATCGACTAGAACATACTGTACACTGATGATGATTTTGGTGTCCCTGTGAACTTACCTCAAGTGTCTACAAAAGGCCTAATAAACAAGAAATCTCTTCAACGTTCAATGAGAAAAAACCGTTCAACAATGTCTGCTTTAAAACATATCAGAAGTACAAAGAATGACCTCACTCCTGGAGTCTCTCCCCGCCCTGCGCTTTGAGTTTCACACTCATAATGAAGCTCCCGGTGCCTCAAAGTGTTAAGGGTCTTATTCAAACACATTTCATAATTGGGGATCAAATCCAGGCCCTCCGGTCACCGCTAACTCCTGGCCATCGACTGACCCCATTCATTAATGTGAACCGTGCTCAGCTTCTCCTAATTAGTTAAAACCGTCACCTTAAGTGCTAAGTGTCTCATTGCCTGACATCAGACAGAGTTGTCACCTCCTTACTCACTGTTTCTATCTTTACTCTGACTGGGCCTCAACTCTAACCCATTCCTGTTTGGGAGGGGGATCCAATTACCCGGACCAATCGCTGGGGACTAATGCATTCATTTCTTTACAATTACCTGTTGTAACAATTGATTTAAAACAGTTTAGAACATGGATTGTAAAGCATTTCAAAAGCTTCTTGGTTGCCTCCACACTTAGCTCTACACTAAACTGACAATCTTGAAGATTTCAGCTTCGTTCTTTTGGGCGCCACCTAATGGTGATATACGGTAATTGCGGGAGGACACTTCCCAATTTAACCAAACGTCTACGGCTGGCTCCTCTTGATTTTCATCGGTGAGGGTTGCTTTTCTTTTTTGCTTCATCTGAGCGTCGAGTTTGTTTGTTTTTCCCTGGATTTTCACTTATTTAGTCGCAACACTTGCAGAGACTGGAAAAGCAGCCGCTTAGCTCCGCCTACCCTCTCTGTCAGACCAACCACTGCTGGCTGATGGAAAAGGCATCACTAACTGGGCGCCGCTTGTGATTTTTTCCGTGAATGTCGCCACAGACACCCAGTCTGTAATACTGCAAATGTAAAGGCTTTTATCAGTGGGCCATAGGCTCAATCACCATTGTGTTACCTCATTTGGCAATATGACTTAACAGACATTTATTTACCTGAAAGCACCAGAATAAATGAAGTGGTTAGGAGTACCTGTTTTGTTTAACACAGATGTGTCCTTTGCCATGTCCTGAGAGGTTACACAGTTGCTGTCTTTGTAAAGACATCCGACATGGACGGATGGATGAACTCAACATGAGGGCCCAGCTCACTGCCACTTGAGCAGATGGACTTTGTCGTACTTTTACTAATTTGCTTTATATTCCAAGAACAGGAACGTTTGAGCTTATGCTGAAAATCCTGTCTTTAACTGACTGATGAAGAGCTGAAAGCGTGTCTCTCAATCAAAGCTGCAGTCATGTGTTTATTGCTCTGAGAAGCACTTGAGTGCTCGGATTTTCCCCGTCCTCATTGTGTGAAGTGTACGTGAGCGGAGTCAAATCTCTGTACCCGCCGTCTTCCTGTGTGCTTTTCCAAACTTCAATTTCCTCATGTTATTTTAACAAAGAGATTGTTGTAAATGTCATAACGATCTATGTTATCCTTGAGGGTCCTTGTTTGCTCTTTCCTGCTCGACTTTGATGCATTTTCAGGAAGTTTTGGATCATATTTTATTCACGGCGCACCACAGTTTCGGGGCTTTCTTCTTCATATTAAGGTCTCATTTTAATATTTCAGCGAAGCCCTCACTCTTGTAGCGTTTCATTGTGGTTTATCTGAGGATATTAAAGCTCTTAGAAACCGTATGAAGATTTTACTGAAGTTTTTTTTTTTAAGCCCACACCCTTGAGACAACATTGCAGTAGACAAAAGAGTATTTTCAGAACTCTTCAGCTCACTTCTTCACAACAGCAGGTCCTCATGTTGCCCACAAAACAGAACAGCATTAATGGGGGTGTAGCTTTGGCTTTTACACTTAATCCATGAGAAATGCGCTTATATATTCATGTGATTCCAGTTGGATATATGTTATTCGATTCTTTTCAGCTCTTATTGTGTTGCGTTCTTATTTATCGTCTCCATCTGTGCTATGATACATTTCTGCCGGGTGTCATTTTACCGCCAGTTCATTCCTGCCGCGTGTCAGAGAGCTGGTTACATTTTCATTTAGCACGCTGAGCAAATTAGCGAGTGGAAACCAAGTTTTGGTGGCCTTTATTGTCATCTCTGGAGATAGATTGTGCGCACGTGTTCAGGAAATACCGAGAAAATGAGTGAGCGAGGACGAAAGATCCTTTATCTCCTAATCAGATCTTGAGCAGAGGAATCAGTTTGGGGATACCAATTAGCATGTGGGCTCGAGCACATCTCCACACCTCTGGGTCTCTCTAAGCTCTCAGGTTTCCCTCTTTTCTGTGTGCCACTGTAGCCTGCGGTGGTGTATTCATTTGAAAGTCTGAACAGGCAATTATGAATTACTCACATGGGGTGTCATCATTCTTTTTCTCTTTTTTAACAATGTTGGAAAACCTTCCTCAAAACACATTTAGCATTTTTTGGAGAAAAAACGGAGCCTTGCAACTGTAGCTCATCACACGACTCCCATCGAGGAATCTGACGTGTCGGTGTTGCATGTTGTTGCGCGTTCCCCGGGTGAGCTCAGACGCTCGGTGCAGCCGGCGGGAACCCGGAGAGATGCAATGCCATCAGAGATACAGTATGTAGGAGTCTTAATTAAGTCAGTCTTCTCTGATTGTGAGCTTTTAAAGCATGTCTTTCTCAAGCTTGCCTGCTTAATTGGATGTGTGTGTGTTAGTGTGCGCCTTCTCTGTGCGTGGGTGAGCCTCTTTGGAAGTGTGCATGTCCGTATCGCAGTCATTATGTGTGTAAACAGGAGCTCAGCAGGGAACATGTTGCATAGCACAAACCACTGGCATGTTTACTCAGTCTCTCTTTTCTCTGCTTGGGCTCTTTGGGCTGTCCGCTTTACAACTTCACTGACTCCAGCGACTTAGATGACTTGGGTGTGTAGGTGGCGGCTCACTTCGCAGACTTCACACACAAACGCACACTCTTTAATCTCCCCTTTACCCGTCCCTTGTTAGGCAGATCAGCCACGATGTGCTGCTCTTTTCAATCAATGGGTGCCACAGGCAGTAAATCAGGGATTAAGGTGCGGCGTGGCACTCCATTCTGCATGCTCCTGGCCCTTCATCTCATCAAGGTGCAAACAGAAAAGCCGAGCAGTTGCGCGACTATGATGGGCCCCCTACACTTTAATCATCGCTGCTGACCTCGCTCATCACCACCAGATTAAAAAACAATTGTGCCTTCGCCTCGCTCGCTGCCACAGCTCCCCGCTAGTTTTATTTATTGGCTCTCGTCTCTCCGGTGAAATTATTTTTATCAATCAAACAAGCCCATCAAGAAAAGTGGCTGTCGTTAGATAAAGTCCCCACCCCCACCCTGAATGCTGATAGTGGATACTTTACCAAAGAGGAGGCTTACAAAGGCCGATGAAGTGGTACAGTGCAACTCTTCAGGGAGCCAGTGTACATCTGATTTTAGTATTAAGCCATCACGGAGTGAAACAGGATTTCAGAATCGCTGTTGTCCCCAGGGGAAATTCAATAGATTGCTGATGGATTAAGTCTGTTTAAAAGGAGTGACTTGTAGAGATGGTTGCATCATACCGTCCTGCTGTAAGCCTGCTGTATAGCACAGATCCACAGAAACACGACACACACACTGTTAAGAACCGCCTTTCCATTTCTAGGCCAAGTCAGACTTTGATGGTGTTCTGTATTTTTCTCTTCCAGCTGATATCCAACTAAGAATAGATGACAGAAAGACATTCGTATTGCAGCTGGAAACATTTTGAAGCGGAAAACTGCGGAAGCTGCACAAACATTGCAGATTTTAGAGACGGCACTTGCAGGAAATGAATAATGAATTTCAGGTTTTGCTGTCTCAGTGAAAAAGTGAGGGCTTCTTTCTCAACAAGTTGCACTGCTATTCAAACATCACACAGAAAACCCATTTAGGCATTCATTTTGCTATGGAAGGTAGCCCTATTACACCAGAATGCATAAGCACAAGCTTAATCCAAACGGCAACTGGACATGGTTGAAGTTCTTGAAGACTAAACTGACTGGTGGAAGGAGCTAGAAATATGGAGTTAGAATTAGTTTTTGTTCCCTGTCATGAATATCTTTAATCCTGCTTAGAGGAGGGGTTGAAAGATCAGGTTTTTTTGGAGCAACATCAGTAGATTGACATGGATCCTGAGGTCACATGTAAAGCCCAGTTCAGATCAATGATTCGCAACGCAACTAAACAGTTTTAGAATGTTGCAGAGAAAATTGCAGAGGAGTGAACTGGTTGCGTGGAGTTACAAAGGATTTGACTTGTCAAATCTCCAAATGCAGTTTTAGAACTGAATGATGTAGCTATTTCACTTTAGCCAATCAGGAAACAGCATAATTTGGCGTAGGCACCCTGTCTCTGGCGCTGCAGTAGCCAAAGACGGCTCCAGATCCTCTCTTTCCAAACTCTCTGTCTTCACCATTAAATAATCAGTTCTACAGCTAACATTGCGAGCACGTCACTGTCACTGTCATCCATTTCTTCATCCACAATAACAAGAAATCCAGCTAGTTAATTCATGTAACCTGGGCGTAATACTAACGATATAGTATTAACTAACGTTATAGCATTACCACAGAAGTAGTGGGGTGTGTCAGTGCGTCGTTGCTATGGAGATGGTCAGCTGTGTCTGTGTGCGTTGCGTTGCTTTGATGTGAACGGCCCCGTATTAGAATGTTTACGATCAGATGTCAAGAGATTCTTTTGGCAGTTGCATCCAGTCTTGTTGCGAATCATTGATCTGAACTGGCCTTAATACTTTGGATGTGTAGTTCTGAAACCTACATTTGTAGGCGTAGTAAAAAAAAAAAAACCTACAACAGAGCCTCCACTTGCTAAACCATCTGGCTCCGTGGCTACCAATATGGATATTGTGCCCTTCCTTAAATAAATACACGAAATCCCATATTTCCATCACATTTTCCTAATAGATGGTACTTTTTTTTTTAGCAAGGTCATCGTGTGACTCTCTGTACACTCTTCTGCTGCAATAAAATATGGCACCTAACTGTAGAATCATTGTGACCAGTTGTGTTTCTTGGATTGCCTTTTCTTATAGTGTAGAAGTGGATTGAAACACACATTTTATTCCGTTTTAAACAAATTTTAGTCTCCAGGTTAATTGCATTTTTTTGCTTGTCGCACTTGCATACCTGCCAGCATTAGGATGTGAAAAGGATGGAGATTTTCCTGGGTATCGGAAAATCGGCCTATACCCAGCAACCCTGTCAACATATAACCCCAAACCACAGATCAATAAATGAAATAAACAGATACAAAAAACATACGAGACAGAGAGAGAGGGGGAGGGAGAGACTCAATGTTTTGTTTGTGCTTGGCACCGTTAGCATGCTTGCTAACATCATATTTCCCACCGTGTTCTACACACCTTACAAAATGCATGGTATGTATCAATGCGGCTACGGGAAATAAAGGGGACTTTCTCACTCCAAGTGTGGTTACATTTGGAGGCGTATCTTTTCTTCTTTCGTCCCGTTTCAGCCATTTTCCGCAGCAAGCTAAGCAGTAGAGAGGTAGTGAGCCGCGGCAGTGAGGAGTGACACATACGCACGCCAGGTAGAGTGGTTTGCGCATGCTTGCCGCTGTTGCCAGTTGGGTTGCCAGGTCTTATGACACATATCCCACATTGAGGTTGATGAACACCCGTTTGATTGGTATCAATGTGAAATATAGGGACACAATCGAGAGAGATTTCAAATCGGGACTAGAGCAGGACAGTGGGGAAAAATGAGGGAGACTCCCGCCCAAATTGGGAGTGTTGGCAGGTATGCACTTGTGCTGACGTCTGTCTCACTATGTAAAGAAACTGTGGCTGTTCTTTCAGGACAAATCACTGCTTGTTACACAAAGATCTCAAATTGAGAAAGAAAGAAAGAAAGGGACAGGGCCAAAATAATGAAATAAATAATTGAAAGAAATCTGTCAGTGGAATTGCAGGCTGCTCACAGAAATGTCTCTTCTATTAGACTCCCAGTAACTACTGGAACTGCCATGTCTCATCCCACTGACCTAAGTCAAGGAAGACAAGTCTAAGGAAGAGCGTGTTGGCTGGAAACGTCACTTCGTGCTGAATAAACCCTTCTACGGGAGCTTCCTGGTGTGCAGTTCTTGTTTTTTTCATCCCACTGACCTGCCACATAACTTCCATCACTTGAGATGAAACTTGACGTAACTCGTCACATTTTTTCTTGATTCAAATACATATTTTCTCAATTCTGACCTTGCATACCCTCTTTGCGTCTTGAAGCAAACAAGGAGATGATATTGAGTACCTGCTGTCTGCACCGGCCTTTGAGAACAAACTCACAGGTATTGGTCTCATTTTTACACTTTCTCTCCATATGGTAGAAGCCAAATACTTGGAATTTGCACCCTCTTGGTTAAATTCAGGATTCATATTTTGGGCTGTTAGAATAAAACATTCAATATCACACTACTTCAGCAGTCGCAACCTGATGCTGAGGGAAAAGTCTGCGTTTCCTCAGCTGCTTTGGGATATGTTTGAACTCACTGAACACGGGGAACATTCAAGGATGACACAACATAAACTAAAAACTGAAATGGATTAGGTTCAGTATGTCAGGGGAACGGGAATGTGCTGAATACCACACATTCACTTTTAAGAGTGTAAATATACCAGAGGGAGAATCTTTCCTTTAAAGACCTTGTAAGGTAGCATGAAGCGTTACTCTGCACACAAGCAATGTTTCAACTTAACCCCCAGAGACAATGTTTGCACCAAAGTGCCTTTAGTTTGTGCTGCAGGGTCCGAGTCAAAATTGAAGTTGAAGTAGCTGCAGGCTAAAGGTTTTGGAATTCTTTCGCTGTTACTCGATTTGAGAAGGTTGTGGGATGATGAAGGGGAGCGAGATGCTTATAAAAGCCAATAGGATTTATTATGTGTTCTGTAGCCTATAGCAGACTGGATTTAGCCAATCCCTTGACATCTCTTTTTCCTCTCAGTACCCACAGCTGTCACGCAGAATATCTTATCACATCGGCTGAATGTGGGTGGGTTAGTCTGTCGCCTCTCTCTGTGTGCATTTCTGCCTGTCTGTGTGTGTTTGTGTGAGTTAACATGAGAAATGTGGCTTGTGGTTAAAAGGGCAGTGGAATAATCACTCTGGCACCTGCTCAGGCTCCCATGCGTTGCTTAACATCCCACTACTCACAAAGTCAAACACAAGACGAGCCTAATGGCTCCCCAACGCTCGTCTTTGTAAATGATGGTGTTAACTGCAACTCTCTTAGCACTTAAGCACGTCATAGATCAAATATAAAACATATTCCTGTGGTTTGTGCCCCCATTAAAGGTGTCAAGTTCAACTCTGCAGCGCTTCAAGTGTGAAAGTCCCGGTTGACTTTTTAGTTTACTTGTTTTAACAGCTTTTACGTCCCATTTCTGTCGTCTCAAATTAGTGCCTCTCTTTGTCAGTGTGTTTTATATATTTTTTTTAATAGATTGTCAAAGTGGTTGTCGTAGTGTCCACTACAGTGGACTTTATTAAATAATCAGTATGTCAAAAGACTTCTAAGGGCCTATTTGAACAATGAATGTAGAACGTATGGTTTTCTTTTGTGAGCATTGGCTCTCTTTTCCAAACAAAAAAGCAGCTGGGACTTTTAAACCAGGTCTAAGGAGCCATGAATATAAGCCAAATTAGACTCCTGTTTAAAACAGGTTTGCACCCAATCCTCTTTTTTTCTTATCAATACAAATGATCACAGCTTCATATCTTTATTTTCACCCCCAATCCTGCAGACCTTTTCTTATTTATCCCATGCACTCGGCCCTATTTTAAACACTGAGCTTACTGGTGTATAGTGGTGAAAGTGACAACCACCAACTCCTCCGAGCGTCGTTATTATTTTAGCATGGCAGGCACATCCACACAATCAAACTACTTGCTGCTCTGTAGGTCTTCTGAATGCTGTAAGTGCTCGACCAGTCAAAAATGTATAGCACTGCAAGGTCATAAAGTTTTTGTATTTCTGAAAAGTACACTTCCTGGAGCAGGGACAAAAACAGTTCCCAGGACTTTATTTGGACCCTTGAGTACCTCCAAAAGACCCTGGTCCCTCTGGGAATGTTCCTGCTGATGAAATGTGACTCATATTATGTCACATAGCTCCCAAATTTTCTTTAAAGTGCTCTAAGTATTGGCACGTCTCATTTCTTACTGTCAATAGAAAACTCAGCATGGGACGCTGCTGCATTCTCTTTGTGGGTTTATATATGAGCACCCAGGCACCCTGACAGCAGGACTGCGATATCAGAGCTGATAGTGCCACTCGGCATGAGCCAAGATGGATGAGCTCAGGCGTCATTATGATTTCAGTGAATGTTGGAGAGAAAAAGATTAGAGAGATTGGTTCCATAGCAGAACATAATTGATTTATAATGCATCAGCTCGGAACGCGGTGCGGAGCCTCTCACATGGATGAACAACAGTGGAGGGCGTTTGGAGGTTAACAAAAGCAGGCTGGGAGGGCTACATGGGATCGGACAAGCTCCAAGGCAGAGTGTGTCCACACTGGTCAGTGTCTCTCCTCCCCGCGGCAGGTGAGCAGAGAGGCAGGGCCGGATGAAAGTGAAAGCTGCAGATGAAAAAAAGCAAAAAGCAAAGGCTGCTGCATCTTCTAGGCTGGTGTGATGGCCCCAGGAGCATAAAGGCTTCCACTCAAGCCAAGTAGCTCAGCAGCTGATTGGCACAGAAATACATACTCCCAGAAAAAAAGGCCTTATGTGCTATTTTTCTTCTCAGAAAATTGTACAATTTTAAGAAAAAAATAAAGTTTTAGTGTTTTTTTTTTTTTTTTGCTTGCCTCCTGAGTAGAGTTACACTGATAACTGCACTGGAAATGTCTACGATACAGCTAAATGAAAAAGTGGTATGATGTAATGGCCAGTGCCAGTCAATGCATGATCTATACCTCAATTCATTAGCACCCCTCAAAATGACTTTCTCCTTCTCTCCAGATCAATGGCCCACACAGCAATCATGTATATGATGGCTGCCACTAGCACCTAAGGTTTTAAAGCAACAAAGAATTTTATTTTTTCTGCAAAATATGTTTAATTACCTTGTTAAAATCCTCCCAATGCATCTCCTCCTTCTCTCTCATTCAAAATTCCCCAGTCTGCATAGGCCCCGCCCACTATGCAAATTTCAAACCGCCCCCTCAGTTGTGAAAACAAAACACATCTCTGCCATCGTTTAGTGGCAGCTTGTTGAAACTTAGCTAGCTTGAAATGTAGCAATTAGTAGTAGTAACGTTAACGTTAGTAGTCAGTAGTGAGTTTGCAAAAATCCTGATGACGGTTACAGCTGGCTCGCGCATCACTGAAGTGGTTGCCATAGGTTGCACATATTGATATGCATAGTGTCACCCCGTCCATTAACAGGATTGGCTCCTTAGGTTTGTGACATCTCAAACCTGCCAATCTGAAAACGTGTTGTTCAGCCTGTCCTTGGTGCACTGCAGTTTAAAAGCAGACTCAGCTGATGTTGTCCCTGATATGTCTTGTAGCACATGAAAAACACCACATGGAGATGTTTACAAGGTTAAACACTTGATGTTCACTGGAGGGGGTCTTTATCAGACATAACAGAAGGTGTAAGGAAAGTCAAAGGGCAGATTCTCTGGCTTTATTTTTTTAATTTTAAAGTTATAATAATAAATCAGTAAAAACATAAAATATAGCAACTAAATGTTAAAACACAGTGTCTTTATGTTTTTATTTGTATACCTCTGGTAACAGAGAGGTACTCTGTACTGGCCAATAGTCAAGTCTCTGTATTAGAATGGGTGGAATCAGGATGGAAAATATGGTATCAGATGATTCTCGACCTGAGTTGATCCAATGGATTTGGATATGACTGATCAAGGCATTATTTTATCTGATTGATATGTATTGTTAAAGCCTGATCTCTGGTTGGGCGACAGCATAGGGAAACAAGAGCACAAAAAGGATGCCTTGAATAGTAAGATCTTCCCCAATGATCATCATGTGGATGTTTTCTCAAGTATCAAAATAGCTTGTTTTATAAAGCGAAAACAGAAACTGCTATTCCACGAGCAAATGTGAAATACAAGCGTGTGTGCAATACTAAAGAGGCCACAATGTGGTGTTAACTGTGGTTCTTATTTTAATGTACCTCTGCATCAGTAAGGACAGCCATCCAATTTCTGTACTCGTGCACTACAATGACAATGAAGGTCTTTCTATCTATTTCCATACTTTGCTCATATGTAAAGAAATGAAAGCATCGCGAAAGCCGGGGATAAAACACAGCCACATAATGTGTTATATCCCCATTCACCACTGTGACCTTCATCCCTTCACTTCCCAGCTTACTAAATAATGGCACACGACTTCCTGCATTGCTAATGAACATTGGCATGCAACATAAATTGTGGGCGGCAAAATCATCAAACATGCCGACCGTACCTTGCATAGTTATTAGAGGAATTGGCCACAGATAAGATCACTCATGACTTCTATAGCATGCTTAGTGGCTTGTGTGTCGCCTTTCTTGGCACAACAGAATGAAACATATACAGCTGCAGTGGAAGGTCTCATTTGCAGCATATGGAGTAGTATTTTACCGATTAGGTGTGTGTTAGTCACCCACACGCGCCACATGTAGATGTTCCTACAGCTTTGCTTTGAATTCTAAAATTATCAGACTCTTTTTACTCCATATGCAAAGATTTAATGTATAGCTGGGGAGGAATGTGATGTGTGAAACGCTGGCAGGAAGTCAAACGCTGTTAAGATTTTATGAGTAATAGAGTTTCTTTCTTCTTCACTGATAAAGAATGTGTTTGTGTGCCGTGGAGGAAGGAAAGAATAGGATTTGTGATCCGCATTCGCATCTCTCCAGTAACCTTGAGCCTTTTTTCTCTGCTCACATCCACAAACATCATTTTAGATATTTACCAATAGCCGAGTTTCTGCTGGCGAGAGCACAGTCTCAGATCAGCCCTCTGAAGTCTCGCACACAGTGACATTAGAAGATGTGTGCCTGATGCCTGTGTGTTCGGTTGATATCTCATTCCCAAACCCGGAGCGTTACTTCTAACAGAGGAGCTCAGAGCTGCAAAGGAATGTGGTTTATTAGGATTCAGCCCACTTCCTGACATGCTGCGAAGGAATAGATAAGAGCGGTGGGAATGAGGTCTGAGTTAAATAAATAAACAGATCATGCACCAAATAATTAACCTCTCAGGGTCTTTGACATGCTCTGAAAATGCGGGAGGGGAAGGTGGATGGGGGAGTTTGGTGGATGAAATGGAGGAAGAACTCCCACACCGAGCTGCCCCATCATCCTCAGGAAGCTGCTATATTTAAATATGTACACCTCCAAGGTTAAGCTGGCTGTTTAGATGGTCCTTATATCTTTATATCGTTCAGCATTAATGGATGCTTTTCGACAGTTATGTAATATTTTTTCTTGGTTTAAAAACAACCAAGGGTCCTGTCAATAGATTCTGCCCGATTAAAAGCCTGCTGTCAAATAACCTCTTTCTACTTCAACAAACAATTCCCACCACAGACTGTGGATGTATCCTCTGTGACACAAGCCACCGGTTTCTGAAGCCCCTTTTTGGAGCCTCAAGTTGGGCATTTTAGCAATCCCCATCTTGTTTTTTGGCAACCAGAAGTGACCATATTTGGACATATGAATTGCTTGCATTGGTGGCGACCTGTCAATTACAGGCAGCCACACCTTAAAGCATACCCTGCTTTATCATCTATTATAATCTAAATGGGACTGTAATTTACAAAATGAACACCATGCTGTGTTCAAGGCTACTAAGAGCTAGTGATTGAGACAACAAAGTAATTAGGAACATTTTTACATTTGTAATAAATCAAATAACAAGACTAGGTCAAAACCTAGTATGTGGCTGACTGCTTCAGGTCAATGTGCACTTTTGTGGGCAACACTGGAAGCGTGGCGTGTGCGTGGCGGCTGCGGGACATGTTCATTTACATTTGAAATGCATGAAAACAGATGAGAGTCTTCACACTGCTGGCGTGACACGCAAATCATGCACCGAAAATGTAGAGAATAGGAGGCTCACCTATCTTTACCACGTGGCGCGCGCGGTTCTCGGCCAAAAATGCACAGTGAAAATGAATTGTGATGAGTCCCATTGATCTCTGACAGCAATATTAACATTTCTTTCTGTACTACAAGTCACAGGCATGGAGAGTAAAGTAGGTAGCTCTGAAAGTACTGTCACTCAGTCAGTCACATACAGACCCATGTGTAGGGCTGACCCTGGCGGTCAGCCAAAAAGTAGGGTCATTTTCCAATCTGGTCTAACATGCAGGTCAGGGGCCCCTCCAGATAGACTGTTTTGATCACAGTCTATGATCCCAACCCGAGGTCTCTTACTGAAGCTTTTAACCAAAGCAGTAATTCAGATTAAGAGGGTTTATCTTAAGATCTATAAGACGATATGGAGAAAAGCTCTGTCCAAGAGATATGACTTTAAATCTCTAACTATATGAAACAATTAGAAATCAGTCGGCTCAACATGTGTATAAGGCTTAACAAGGAAAAGTAGCAAGCACACATGAGGAGCTGGAATGAGAGTATGGTTGGCTGTTTTGCCTGACAAATAATGTAAATGGGTAATCCATAAAAACGTCCTTTTTTACATTATTTATTTTCCGGTTAATAAACTAATTGTTGCATTTATAATTTGTTGGCAATATTTATGTTGAGATTAGTGCTACAAAAAAACGACCATTTTTGGGGGGATTTTATTATTTTATTTCCAGTAGCCAATTAAAGGATGATTACATTACGCTTTGTGAAGTCATGCACACAATTAAACTGCTGACAATAACAACGCTAATATAAACGTGATTACTTTGGTTCAGGGTCAGTGCTTGGTCATCACTTTCATTAGATTTCAGGGAATCCAGCGAGTATAGATCAGGAGAGGGAGGCACAGAAGCGCACAATGTAACCCAGAATCTCAGCATAGAAACATCTAGAATGACTTTAACCCCGCGGGCAGTGACATATCTCATCACCGTGTTAAAGCGCTTTTAACATAACACCAATTAACCGAGGGAGTGACCATAGGTGGCTCCTTGATTTCTCATGGAGAACTAACACAATAATGAAAACCAGCGAGTTCTGAGCCTTTCACGTCTCCCTTTATTCCGAGTCCTCCTTCAGCCTTTAAATTGCCATCATTTGACAAAGTAATCAACATCGTTTTAATTAAGTTGTCTTAGCTCGGCCAGATGCATTTTTCTCTTCCTATTACTGCTCTCCCACCACACACTGCCTCGCATCACGTTTCACTCGTGTGTATACTCTCACTGTGTACAGCAGTGGGTTTAAATTAAGTGAAAAGTAACTTTTAATTGAAAACTTTGCAAATGTTCTTCAATCTAAATGAAATCATTACAGTTGTGTCTCAGAAAAGATTTCAAACAGAACAGCTATCACAACGCTGAAAATGAAGTATTCACTTCCAACTAAGTCATGTGTGCTCTGAAAACAAGTGACTAGTGGCCTCTCAAAGTGTGGTGTTCAACGTTTTCTGTACCGTTGTGTAAGATACAAGGTTGCGTACAGTAGGGCATGCTGTCACAGTCTTGACACTGAACATTATATCATTTAATTGTATCCCTTGTAATACATCTCAAGGTTAGAGCTTTATTAAAGAAAAGGAATCATAAGCATAACATGTTTTGGCTGTCGCTGTCCATGGTGCTGTATTTGAGCTCTTATAATAGTATGAATTACCTCAGCTCAAATAGGCTTCCTTGCTTTCTTTACACGTTTCCCCTCATAAAATAAAAATATAGAGAATAATAGATTATAATTTTTATCGCAAGTACTAGGCCATAAATTTTGACCCAAGATATTATGTGCAAACAATTTATTTATGGGTCCCTTGTTCCACCAAGGCTGCTGTGCAGAGAATGTTTTATGCATTAGCTTTGCCAGTTGTCTTCATTGGAGCTCTGCCAATGAATTAACTCAGAATGGTGGATCTTTGTGTCACTATAGAGGATTCATGTTACGCATGTATTTAACGTGTAATCTGTGCATCTGTGAACACTTGAACAGAAGAGTTATAACATGACAGAATTTATAACAGAGCAAAGACTCAATTGGATCTTTGAGTGATTTCCTGCATACATTTGCATTTTATTTAGGAAAATTGGCCGACACTTGTTGACTCCATAAGCCACTTTATTCCCCCAAATAACGCCTCTTCCCCGAAATTCATTCCGCACGGACTCAAATTTTGGCGTATGGTCTTAATAAGTCTGAGTGCTCAGGGCTGTCTCAATGCCAAATTGGCTGCAGGGCTTTCGGATGAGTTCCCTGTGCACTGTACATTTTGCCTAGCTAAAAATCCGATAGACTTTGTTTTTCTCTTAAATTCTTGTGTTGACGGGCGGCGGTTTGGCTTAGCGGTTTAATCGGCAACCATATACAGAGGCTGTAGTCCTCAATGCGGCAGCCCCGGGTTCAACTCCCGCGCTCGGCCCTTTGCCGCGTGTCATCCACACTCTCTCTTCCCCTGTTGCTGGCTCTATCCATTGTCCTCTCTTTAAATAAAGGCATAAAAAGCCAAAAAAATCATCTAAAAAAAAAAGTCTTGTATTGACCAAGTGTCAGGGAACCAACCAAGAGGAGCAACATATATGTGGTAGACAGTGTTTGGTGTAAGCCTGCAACTTATATACGTCAATATATGTCAATATATCATTGCTTACTGTGTACATTTTGCATATGTAATATTAAAGCAAATAGCAATATACAAACCCAGGGACTGGGACTTGGTTTTGGAAAACAATAAATACACAATACAGGACGGGGTCATGGCATCACTACAAAGAAAGAGACGTGCCCGACTAAATCTAAGTATTATGATATAATAACCAGAGTAGCTGAGTGAAAAGAGCTAAAAGGCATTTGTACTTATAGCAGCTAAAATATTTTGATTAAGACACACAGACTTTAGAGCGTTTTCTCCAACACCTGATATACCTACAAGCGACCGCCGAGTATAATGTATGCTCATACATGCATGTTTGTTCACGATATCCGATAGAGTGCCACTCATGATTAGTTTGAGGCAGGAAGTTGTGGGGGAAATTGATCAGTAATATGGGAATCTGGTTTTTCTCTCTCCCTGGGGAGATCACCAACAGAACAGAGCATGCTCCCTCATACACCGCGGACAATTACATGCTGGCCTGTTACGTGTTACCCGATACACAATTAGTAATTACTCAGGGAAGCAGTCATAATGTCTACACTTTCCGTTTTCTCTAGCTACATTTTTCCGTCAATAGTAGTGACAAAGAAGTAAAACAGCTCAATTATATGATGGACATGGCGTCCTCTGTACGTGTCCAAACTTGTCCAAACTTAATTTATCTGCAATTAAAAACCACCTTTCTTGACACTGCTTTCAAAACTCTCACGTGTTTGTGCACATTTGTGCAGTGCTACGGGAAAAAAAGCTGAAGAATATCATTAAAACTCCAGAAAGTGGGATCTATTTTAGAAAGGTTTTGATTGAAGAGCAAGTAGGTAAAGTAAATCAATAAATTGCACATATTTGGCTACATCATTGTCATTAAGGTGTGGGTAGTAGATATGCTTTTGCGGACGTGTAGGATCCAGAGATGAAGATGGTTGAACAAGGATAGGAGGAAGTCTGAACATAACATGATCAATAATGGTGGACAGATATTATCGGAAACTACTGAGTATATGTTTTTTTTTGCACATAGATTCAGTACTAAATGTGTGTGCCTTTTAAAGTTCCGTGCATTAAAAATGTCTTGCCATTAAACTGATAAAAAATATATATAATCATAATCGCTTTGCATTACACTTTGTCCAAACCGCTCCTAATTGACACACACAGTTTTCAGGAGGCTGGGTCGGCCTGCAGAGATGCATATCCCCTATGTCCTGCAAGAGTTTTAGCCTAACCAAAAAGAGAATTAATAATCCATAGACTTTGATGCAGATGACCTGACATAAGGTTGAAGCAGAATTTAGAGCTTACACCATCTGCCTTTGATCACAATTAACAGAAGTGCTGCCAACAAGAACGTACAAAGGAGGAATGCTGGAGAATTGAAATCTGTTTAGAGAGGGTCTCCCAGTCCAATTCTCCCCAGGATTAACTCACTGACTTTTAGATCTGTGTTTTGGATACCTCCCTAATGTTGAGATCAGGGCATTAAAGATGTCACACCTCCACCCACGCAGCCCACATCACCACATACATACTTGAATATCATTCAGAGAGAAACGGAACCGGAGTCAAATCCCTGACCCAGATTCACTGCTCTGCTGCTATACCTCTTTGCCATCCAAATAACACGTGTGCACATATGCATTTCAATTATTTATGATTTCAATCGCTTAACAGGTGCCGCTCTATTAAAATGCCATGTAGGGGAAAAGCGCCTGCTTGCATAAGGCCAACGAGTTAATAAGAAGCATTATGCATGCTGAATATTGAGCCGTACTCGGCAATAAGGTAATTGCATTTATTTTCTTTAATTCTGCCGCTTTCTGCTTCTCTGGTATTAACAGTGCTTCAATTAATTATAGTAACATTCAATTACTTTTGTTATGAAACAGACAGAAAGAAGTCTGGCCTCTCTCAGAAAACAACTTAATGCAGCATATTCAGTCGTTTTTTTAAGAGGTGTGGTGAGCTGAATCCAACAAACAAAACAGTCCAACACAATAAATGTGTGAAGTTTCACCGGTGTCAACTTCTCATATAAAGTCTAGATGCCTAGCGATCATGTGCCAGATAGCAAGGATGCATCCACGAGAGTCCTGCTTACTCTGCCTTTAATGTTAGATAATGTAAATAAATCTTTCTTTACTGCAATCATTGATTCATTTTAAATTCTAGCATCCTTTTTTATGAGAATCACACAACCAATTTCTAACCTCTTTTCAATATATTCTCATTCTTTGCTGGAAAATCTGTGTTGTCAGACTCAATATCCTTACTTTTTCCATTAACAGGGGTGGGCAGGGTTGTCACGCCCAGCCAGGTTTAAACTCCTTATCAAAAGACAAATTAAAAAGCTATGTACTGTAAAACCAAACTAACCATTTCAGTCCTGGTGTGTGCCCGGGTGTTGTGATTTCCTCTTTGGTTGGCTTGCACAGTGCAGCCCAGGGGAACAACATGGACAGCTCTATTTTCTCTGTGTTCCTCAGCTCGTTCCTTTCTAAACACCTTGATTAGTAAAGACAACATTAGTCCTCTCCTGGGACGTGTATCTCTGTAGCAAGGGCATGTTGGTTCTTGTGTACGTTTCCTTCGGATCACTGAAGGATTAAAGAAAATTGCTCGATCCCTGAGGAGGAGCGCAGACCTGCTGCTTTATTTCTGTGAGCTGTGATTATATTGTTTGAATCAGGAAATGAATACAAAGCAAATGAACAGCGGTTAAGGGGTATTTAATAATCTATGACCTCAATAGGAAAACATTGGAAAGTGCAACATCAGCAGGGCTTATCTTCTCCTACATGTTGCCAGTACAGATCTCTATCACCAACTTATCAGACGCTTGCAGATTATGGACATGTGTGCTATGGGGCAGTAAGGACCTTGCTCATTTCCCCTTAAAGCTGATGCTTTGATGTGGACAGAGCCAAGTGCAGACTGTGGGGAGCGATATGCTAATCACAGGCACTGTGGGTATTGGATCAGGGTCAAAATGACCGGAGATCAAACAGAGGCACAAAAAGCAGAGCTGCAAATGCTTTCAATTCAATTTGCTATTTTTGTTGTGACATTTAGACCCCATTTTAACCTAGTATTTACATTCAAATTGTATCTGGACATCTCACCTGGATATGGAAAACAGTATGCTCATAAATTATCTAAATGCTGAATGCAATCAAAATGCATTCAGATCAATCAGGACGCATCTGCAGGAAGTTTGGCTCACCTGATCAGATCTCAGTCAGGTCTAACTACAATCTGTAACATTTGGTAGCTTTCTTGAGAAATAAATCCACCCGACTTGTAAAAAGGTCACCTGACCTTGTCTCTCCGTGCTACATCTCAAGCTGTCTGTCAGAGAGCTGCGGACGTTGTGCAGCAGCATGGCTTTGGTACACTCTGTGGGACCGGGAGGAGTTGCAAGACCAAGGTCACATGAATGACGGGGATAGCTGTGCTGAGCGAAGACTACTTTGAGCAGGCCTTTGTGACCAACAGCATTTAGTACTTAATATGTTAGCCTAGTTAGGGTGTCTCTCCATTCCATTTGTCACATGACTCTCACTTTGATTTTTGGACAAGCCCTCCAGCTCTGCAAACTGTAATGTGCTACATTTTATATTATCCGGGGCTTATTAGCATCTAGCTCTGATAAATCAAGACAAATTGCAAATAGATTTGTGATCAGGCTAACAAGGACACCAATGTTTGGCTAATTGTAAACATAATCGACTACATATAATCTGGATTTGATGAATATTCAAGAC
The DNA here is from genome assembly GCF_022749685.1 of Semicossyphus pulcher. Classification (NCBI taxonomy): domain Eukaryota; kingdom Metazoa; phylum Chordata; class Actinopteri; order Labriformes; family Labridae; genus Semicossyphus; species Semicossyphus pulcher. The sequence goes on along the minus strand of NW_027211604.1, from coordinate 23,773,362 downwards.
ACTTGGAAGTATAAATGGGGCAAATGTATAACAAGTCTTTCTTGTAAGGCTTTTTTCAGTAGCAATAATTGGCAGCTATGTAATGTTACAGTATAACACAAGATCTGAAATGCTAGCTGGGTAATTAGCCAAACAGCAAAAGCATGGTTTTTGCTGTTTTGAAGAGAGAGGTCTCAGCTAGAGGAGGCCTCCCCTTCATGGCTCTACTGCTGATCTGTCAAAATTGCTTCACGTAGCCAGGGCCCCCAGAGTGACTCCACACTGTCAAGCCAAATCCTGTAGCTTCACCTTTACAAAGTGCAAATGGGAATGTACTGTAAGAGCTCAAGGCTCAACAGCTTTGTTACCAAGGAAACTTCAGTGGAAATTCTGCTCCCAGCCGTCCACAGGGACACAGAGCCTTACTTCACAATCCTGCCATTGACAGAGGTATGGAGAAAGAGATGGAGACTTCCAACAATGGCCCCTGAATGCTTGTGTCCAATTGAAAATGGCTTTCATGTTGAGTGTAGCATCAGTGGACTATGGGGTTGATAAAAGGTCCGCCTTACTGCTTTACACTCGACCTTCTAGAGCAGAGGATTCTCTGTAGTGTTCAACTCTGCGTAATGTCAGCATATGTGCTTAAAAGCAAGAGCACGTCAGACCTCTATAGTGTCGCCTAATTTTGCACAGTTCAAGATCCATAGTTGATCTTTGACAGCACAGATAGATCCCTGTTATCCTAATATCATTCTGTAATCTTCTTGTTGTTTCAAGATGTGAAGTTGTTATCCTGTAATCTCTTAATTATCTCATCAAGGTCCTCACTTGTAGTTTTTAAAGTCAAGAGATAAGAGTTTAATTATCGTCTTATCTGGAAATATCATGTCATGGCCTGTATGTTATATTATTTTACAGGCATCTGTACTTTTCTTTACATCTTCTGTCCATAATGGAGTCATTAATAGCTGGGGCACTACACGAGTCCTTACTGATGGTAAATGCAGAGTTGATATGTGAGGATAATTTGCAGGACAGCAGAGTTATTTTAAGAAATCACATGTGCTCCAACAATCAGACAGAAATTGTACAATTTACATGTTGATAAATGGTAAATGGACTGTAGTTATATAGCACTCAAACCTGCTTTTACACTACATATCAAATTCACAAACATTCATACACTGAATGGCAAAGTAAAGTGTCCAACTGTCAATTAGTCATCACATACATACCTGTTGGCTATGCCACCGGGAGCAATTTGGGGTTCAGTGTCTTGCCCAAGGACACTTTGACATGTAGACTGAGGGAGCTGGGGATCGAACCTCAAACCTTCTGATTGAAAGACGACCGACTCTACCACTGAGCCATTAATATGGTATGGTATGACTGCAAATTACAGCAGAACATTACATAAAAGGTCTTTTCAAGACATTAAATCCTGTTTCTCATGCCGAATGCCATTTGCTTTAAAATGTTTATATAAAAAACAGATTTCTACAAAATATTTTTTTTGGTCCGTCTGACCTGAAGAGGTCTGTAAGCTCACAACCAAAGAGTTCCAAAACCGATGAGATATTTTCACAAGAAGCAATTGGATGCCTTGAATAAGGTGTTTAGAACGAGCAGCGAGGAAGGCCAACTGTAAGATCGCCTAGCGTTGTCTGGTCCAAGAATTTACATTGGAACTCACTGCTAAGACCACAGCCAATGACCAACTACCATTTGCATTTTGCACCTACATGAGAGGGAATAACTCTCCATACCAGCAAGTGGTTGCAGTCTGGATTCGAAACGAAAGATGGCAGCTAGATTACCTGACAAAGGCCAGCTAGCGTCAAAAGTAGGGCCACAGACAGCCTGGTATGTCAGGATCCTTAGCATTAGCATTAGCAACCACAGCCGCTCTCAGCTTCTGTGTTGAAGTTGTTGGACTGCCATGAGACTATACTTTCAGTTTAGTTCTACAGTGGTAAAACACCCCTTGCTCTTATTCCCACATCATTCACAGCTGCTAGTCCAGTTGAGAGTCCCCTCACCCCAACACACGCCGAGTCTAGAAAACATCCTCTCAGACAGGACAAACAGGAGATCTGATTACAGATGCTTAACCCCATTAACAACCACAATATAGGTGCCTATCTTCAAACTCAGAGACACTCTTTGCCCTTCAGAGTTCTGGCAGCACTTCCTGACCCTGCAGCATTTATCTTATAAAGCAATACTTCCTCTATAGGGGGAAAAGGTTTTGAAAAATCATACAGCGTCGTGAATCAGATTAATTTTCTCTTTTACGTTTAAATAGATTTGAAAGAGCCAGTGTGACTGTAAAAGTGGACAGTGTGGCCTATCTTTTTCTCACCATCGCACTCTCATTAACCAGACCTTCACCTCTCTCCAGCTGACTGACAGTGTCTTGCACCCTTAATTCTGACAAGGGTTCAGCATCTCTTGATGCGATGGAGCCGACAGGCAGGCCAGTGATGGCGCTCCTCCTCTGCCTACGTTCATTAAGACTCCCAGAGGACAAGGCAGATTAAGGTAGCCTTAACTGGAGCATGTTTTACCCACACGCATTATGTTGAGTCCTAACCTTTTCAGCTGAAACAAACAAATCATTGAGTGCAAGTGCTTATAGGGGATATTTGCCCGCTGGCGAGTGTGTTTGCATGTGGTGTTTGGTAAGTGCAAGGAAAAACGGGGGTGGGTAAAGGTTGTCAGGAGGGACAACTGGGGGAAGTTGACATGACTGAAGAGGAGTGATTATAGCTAACTTTGTTATCGCTGGTGAGGCAATGTATCAGCCTGTCTCCTCTCTGCTTCCAAGAGATGGAGCATTCAGGTAAAAATAACAAGGAGTTCTAAAAGTAGCCAAGATCTCTTCTTGTAGGTAAGAAGGTGAAGGTAATATTTTAGTTTGTAGGACAGTTTCCCTGTTTTAGCTCAGCCATTACAGCCCGTTGGGAAAGTTAATCAGTGTGGCTCTAACATGACAAGAGCTGTATCGTTTGCAGATGCTGCGAGTGGAGATCCTCTGATTCTGTCCAATTTGGCTCATGTGTCTGCAGACGGACCATCAGGCAGCGCCCACTTCCATGTTTCTCACATTCTCTCAGGAAGAAGCAAACTTATGTAAGAGTTGTGGATGTTGCCTCAGAAGTTTGCAGAAATGATTTCTTGTGGAGTTGCAAAGAAAACATGCCAGATGTCAACTTAAAGTTCTGTTTGTGCTGCAACACTAAATGACAAAAGGCAACGTGGAGAGTGGAGTGGAGTTACAGTTCAGAGTAATCCTATACTTTAGCCATAGTACTAAAACATACCACACTAACTCTTATTGTTCTGTTTCTGAGAGAGAATTCAACTTCACAAGCTGTAAAACAATTGCGAAAATGAAAACATTAAAAGACATTTAAACATAAGAATGTAAGCACATTTAACTCATGGGTTTACCATTGGTTGTAGTCCAATTTAAAATGTGCATATTGCCTTGAAGCTGAAGCTGGGGGCTCTTTTTCTGTGAAGAATAATGTGTAAATGAGATTTCATGGCTGTTTGTCAAATAGACTTTGACTGGACTTTTTTAAGGCCCATTGGTGGTATAAGGGCTGGTAAGTAGAGTTGACCTTTAAGCAATGTTTGTGAGGATATCTAGCTCTGGACTAAAGTATTGGACAGATGCAATGTTGACATTTTCCAGACAAGCAATCGAGTGGAAAAAAATGTAAGAGGGGAGATCGTAATAGAGGATATCAGGATGGGTGGTTGGGTCACCAAAGTGGGTAACTAAGGTAGACTGTTGTTTCCATCCAGTCTCCTATCAGTGGTCAATATTTCCTATTTTAACCAATTACCATGACCTTTCCTTAACATTACCAAAGTTTGTCTTTTTTGTAAAGGTGAGATATATATATATATAGATGTATACTGGCAAACACTGCCATCCTGAAAATCATGATGGATCACGTCATGCCTTTTGGATCATATTGGAAATATATGATGAAAAACCAATAATGTTGTTTATAAATGGGGGAATCGGACCAAAAGACCAACATCACCTTATTCCATCCCAATCCCATCTTTTTAAGAGCTCCTTCCCATTAAAAAAGGTAAAAAAGTCCACCTCCCCACTCAAGAAAGTTGAAAGTTAAAAAGTACGCCTCATCTTCTGTAACTCATGGGGCGTCTGAGCACTACTTTTCATATCCAAAAAAATCAACTCTGGCAGTTTTCTGTGCATTTGAAGACCCTCTCCTCTCATGAGGGTGCCCACTGCTTCAGATCTTCTTGTTGTGAACTTGATAAAGTTAGCTTTAGCAGCAAGCCACACTTTATGCTTTAATGTTGCCCGTCTAGAGAATAACTCGATGCATTCATTCATTTCGGTTCTATTTGTATATTCCCTTTAATTCCTCTCTTGCCTTCACCGCTGGGTTTGGTGCGCTCTTCTTCTGGGCGCCATCTTTATGGCATTTCTGCTGATAAAGTTGTTCACCTTCACTTGCCATCCACTGTTTTCCAAGACTGAATGAGACTGCACATTACAGGACGGCTCCCATTCCAATTATGGCTTCTATTTACAGTATAATTACGGCAATATTTTGCAACTATAATGCAATAAAGTGGGAGATAAGCCTGTGGATATCAAGCTGTAGAGGGGATCACTAGTTCACCATTTGAAAAACCTAATTGTGTTCTGTGCAGTGGAGGCTTTTTAAACAGCATTTAAAAGCTAATCAAATCAAGGATTTGCCCAAAAAGGCATCTGGCGAGACAGCTTTTTATAGAGGCCTTTGCACAGCTTGTCTCTAATCTGAAAATGAAATTTTACTTTCAGCAGTCTGTTATCTTCTCTCACTGTTGTGCATCAATGGTCCTGTCGTCGCTCCAAATGAAATTGTTTTCTCATGCCTGTAATATCAGTAATCTTGTGTATTAAATTGCAAGTGAAAACAAAAAGCAAGACAAAGAGAATGACTCAGCTTAAAGAGCACCCTGGCAGACGCCGCAGTGAAGGGACAAGGATACTCTGTCGCTGTTACAAGTCCTTTTCTGATGCATGGTTAGTGGGCTACGGGAAGCGATGAGCCGCTGGAAAATAACAGCTCATGCACAAGATCGCAGAGTGAACAAATCCCTCAATCTGAAAGCCAAAATAAGAAAACTGAATAGAAAACTGAATAGCAGGTTGACTTAAGGACAAAAGGATGAGATGTTTTGGCATCTGGTTTAGAATATCAAACTTGCAACATAAAATGAATTGACTTGTTTGTAAAGATGTGTTTAAAAAGATCAGTGTGTTCAGTGTTGAAGCAGCTTTTGTTCCCGAGCACAGCGATGGTTCTTTCTGCAGTTTGGCTTTAGAAAAAGAGCTCATGTTGACTAACCATAATTTCCTTTAATTAATGAGTTCAAGATCAAAGCCTAGCATGATACTGAATATTGATTTAAAGGTTGACTCGAGGTGTTAAATCTGTCCCTCGTGACTCTGCCTTGGAATCCGACTTCGTCCTAAGTGGTTTCATTAATTGTCCTCGGTGGAAAAGTGGTCAGCATTTTTCCCCGTTGTGCTGTATGCTAATCAGGAGATAGCACTGTTAATGTTCTGTTGAGTTCTGCGTATACTGAAGGCTATATGTCCACGCATTTACCATCATGTTTACTATGCTTGTATTAACACACATGTTAGACACAACTGTTTACCTACCTTTGAATATTGCATATACTGAGGCCTTATCTATCTGCTAGCTAGCTTCATGGAGCTGTTTGCCTATCTGTATACTTTGATACTTGTTCTGGTCATCTTGGTTCAGCCTTTACTTCCAAAGTCTCAGCTGTTACAGCTGTTCAGTGGAACAAACCATCTGACTAGGGAAATCAGTGACTGCTCGTCTTACTTCACATATTTGCTAGCATATGTGTCTGTTTACTAATCTTTATTTATGTAAATGTTACCCCAGAACAACTGATTAGCCTTCTGATACACTAATTATGTTGCCTTTGGAGTCCCAGGTAATTGGCCCCTGGTCATTATTGGCTCATAAGGCCAATATGAACATCTCATTAAAGCTGCTGAATGAGGTATTTGGAAGGATGAAATCAAATTTCAGAAATCCCAACCAGCACAAGGGCAGACATGGCTCGTGCTCAGGCCGTGTGCAGGCAAGATTCAGACACAGAATGTTTTGTCCCGCTCATATTTGAAGACCAAAACAAGAGAAATGTGTTTTTACTTCCCTAAAATATATATGATGTTACAATCTGCAGGTTTGTATATGGACCACTTAAAGTTTTCTAGCCCTGTAAATCCACTGCTAAGAACCATACTCTGGTGAAATCATTTCAATGTGGTGAAGAGGGAGCTGAGGCTGAAGGCAAAGCTTTCGATTTACCAGTCGATCTACGTTCCAACCCTCACCTATGGTCATGAGCTTTGGGTAGTGACCGAAAGAATGAGATCGTGGGTACAAGCGGCCGAAGTGGGAGTTTCCTTGGGAGGGTGTCTGGGCTCAGCCTTAGAGATAGAGTAAGGTGTTTGGAGATCCGGGGGGAGCTCGGAGTTGCTTCTCCTTCGCATCAAAAGGAGCCAGTTGAGGTGGTTCGGGCATCTGGTTAGGATGCCTCTTGGGCGCCACCCTTTGGAGGTTTTCCCGGTACGTCCAACTGGGATGAGACCCTGGGGCAGACCCAGAGCTCGCTGGAGGGATTATATATCCCGTCTGGCCTGGGAACGCCTCGGAATCCCCCAGGAGTAAAATGTTGCTGGGGAGAGGGATGCCTGGGTCACCTTGCTAAGCCTGCTGCCACCGCGACCCGGCCTTGGATAAGCGGAAGTGGTGTATGGATGGTTGGATGGATGGAAGTTGTCAATGTTACTAACTTCATGAACAACCTTTGTATTGCATTGAAGCGGGAGTCAGCATACGGTATATTAGTCATCAAAGTCTCCGAGAGCGCAGGTTCACCAAGCAACGGCTTATTTATAGCTAGAAAATCCAGCTGGAAGGGTAACAAGTGGCCACAACCAAGACACAGGTAGCATGCGTTTCTGCATTTAACGAGTTCATACCACTTTGGTTGGGATTATGAAAAGAGCTTCCCAGAAGGCAGCAAACAGAAATCTCCCATGAAACAGCAAGCATATATTTACCTGTGTCCTACAAAAGCAGGAAGCTAGGGAGGGAATCTATGCATTTACAGCAGCCAATAGCATTACATGAGATATCTTTCAAACACAGGCAGCAGTAATGACTCATCATTGTGTTTAAGTCATAGGTCAAGCAGTTCATTAGGGAGGGACAGAAAAAATCCAAACAAAGGACGCAAAATAAGTATTGAACCCTAAAACTTTGAAGAAAAGCCAAATACAGTTATGATAGACTCATGGGTGCATGGGTACTGGAAAATAAATACATAAAAAAACAACAGTTTTGAATGCAAAAATCTCGACAAAAGTGTTTTTCAAAATGGATTGGAGGATAGTTTTCAGGTATATTTTCGTTCTGGACGTCTGCAAGTGTGAGAGCACAGCAGTGGAAAGAGTGGCGTGACATGGATCAGATAAACAAGATTATTGAGAGCAGATGTGACATTTAGTAGTGTGACACAAAAGGTTCCTTTTGGTTGACCATGGACTCTCGGGACTGACGCTGTTTTTAATGCTGTTGCTGGCTCCTTTGTCCTGCATCTGTTGCATTTAATCAAATTAGAGAAAGACCTTATCCCCACGTCATGAGAATTAAAGTCTCTCTTAAGACGGGATGCATCTTTGCACCTCACCACTTTGTCTTTGTTGTGAGGATGTGCACTCTAATCAGTGCGTGACATTGAATTAGTAAGCCACGATGACACACTACTGAGTAGTACAGTACAGTGAATGAAATGGCAATGTCACCCCAAAGACTTTGAAAATAGACTTTTGTGTAACCATTTAACAATATACAGACCCATTTTAAATGGAAATATAGTTTACAGTTAAAATAATCAACTGCACTGTGTCATTGGAAGCGCTTTTATTAAGTTGAAAGAAGGTATTTTTAGGGGATTTATGGAGATCAAATACAGACCGGTGTTTCTGAATCACTGCAGTTTCAAATGCACAGGATGTACAGTTGTTTCAGCAACAGGAGCATAATTCAAGGTTGGGGATTGCAAAGCTCAGAACTTTACCTTCATTTACATAGCCTTCCACCCCAAGTGGACATCTTGTTCAAGGCTGCATATTCCGAACTGTAATTTCAAGGTTGAGCTGTCTGTAAAGACACGTGCTATAAAAGTCAATTAAACCCCACTACACAATGTTTGAGTGACGGATTAAATCTCTTATGATGTGAGGAGCACTAATAAACAATGAGTTATGGAGCGTCTAGTTAATGCCTGAGCAGATTTTAGCCACGTTCTTTAGATTTTAGATGTTTGGGAGCTTCTGTTACGACTCATTGATGGCTGGTTATAAACACATTTCATTATTCAGAGTAAAACTGAGAAAACATTTGCTCTTTGAGGGCAAGAAGTTGGATGTAAAATGAACGGGCCACATCCAGTCTTGATATACATTCACATCATCTGCATATCACCTTTGCAAGGCTAAAGCTTATTTTACTTTCACATAACAACAAACCGAGTCACGGGCCTTCCATTGGACGCGTCTTGGTGATTACCAGGCGAATGGTTGTCTAGCATTTATTGGCCCGCATTAATGTGGTATGTTCCAGTTTCTTCACCCTGAATTTAAGGTAGAATCTGGAGCAAAGTTTAGAAACAAGTCACAAGTCTTTGAGAAAGAAAATACGAAGCTGCTAATGCAAATCATTTTCAGCTAAAGCTAACTGGTACTTTCCCCCTGAAGTATTAACAGCAGAAATGACCTTTGGTTTAATTCAAACACTTTTGGCTGAAGGGAACATTTACACTTTATCTGCCCCAAAATACTGTGAAGTCATTGCTAGTTTTTCTGAGGAAATTGCTCCGTTTCATTATTGACACAGAGAATTTTAATAAAAGTCAGCAGCAGACTTGAGAGGCCCAGCTTTAGTTTTAGTACCAAACTGTTCAAAAGACAGAAATAAATCTTTGAAAAGGCAAAGTAGGAAACATCCCTTTCAACAAGTCACTTAGGCCCAGATTGAGCCCCCAAGTCTTACTTTTCATCCACCATGTCCAAAGGATTCTAACATCGTGGTGAGAAAATCCCACTTCTTCTCAGAATCAAGAGAGTTACACTTTATTTTTTAACCAAAACTCCAATTTAAATTGAATTATACTGAACAAAGAAAAGTTGTTTTTAAATCATCCACAGAAAATGATTTTAAGACTTCGGGATATGACTAAAGAACTGGCAAACACATCTGAGACGGGACTGGAGCGCTCTTTAACCGGGATCCCACTTTTCGAATTTCAGCAGAACACAATCAAAGCTGCACTCTTGAATGAATGAACAAAAACACAGGGATGTGGGTTGAGTAAGTGAGTCAAAGCACCGTTGAGTTGTCTGCCCATCTCTGTAATGAAGTAAGCAAGGTGGCCCTGATTGAAATAGGAGCCCAGGAAATGACAGCTTCGACGGATCACACAACACCGACCCTGTAACAATTTACCCTAGAGGAAAATTGACAGTTGCCAAAGTGGCCATTATTCTCAAGCAATCAGGCTTTGTAAAAGTGCTGACTCGAGGTGAAAATTACCTCTTCTTCAGAGCAATGGCACTGGAGTTATATGGGACACTGCCATTGTCAAACAGATAACACCTCATCCATCTCAGTTGTGTGATAAAAACACAGATGTGGACATATGCTGATTAAGCTTTTTATCAAATTTGATAGAGGCACGGACTCGCAATTCATCCCACCAATGGAAAATTATTGAAGTTGTTTTTCTTTTTCTTGCACACTATTAGCATAGCAGTCCCCTGTGGCATGGAAAGCACTGCGTTGATTGACTAGGTGCAGCATTAACCCTTAGGCCATGTGTTTCTTCTCGGGTATCCTGCGTGTGCATCCTCAAACTGTCAAGCTGTCATGTTAAAGGGAATAAATGCCAAGGGTCTGTATTAGGCTTTTCAAATGAGACGGCGCTGTTGACGAGTCCATTGATGTAAAAATGGGTTAGTAATTATTTAATTCGGTTTGGGAAATGGAAAACTATCCCATCCATGTGGGCAACATTCTTCAATACATCTTTGGATTATTGACAGCATGATATTTATTTCAAAGAGGACGGTGACAGAATTTGTCTTCAGGAACAAGTTTTTTTCTAATATTAGCTAATGGCATTGCTTTATCAACTGAGGAATTTAATCCCATATAATTATTGACAGAATCAGCACAGATGCAACAAGACACTAACAATTAAGCATGAACCAGCACTGATGGTAGTGGGGATGGTAGCGGGGCTCAAGTGAAGGCACTTGACACTAATGAGGTGAGATCATGCAGAGAAATCCAATATCATAAGTGCTGTGTACACTCCAATAAAGTGTGGCTAACAGGCCCACTGCATTTTAACTGTTTTCATAACCCCATAGTGTTGAATTTCATGTCACTGTAGCACATTTTAAAGTTTTCTGATGGCGTATTTGTGCTTTGAAAAAAAAGGAAAAAAAGGGGTTAAAAGTTGGTGCATTGTATGTGTTGCTGTCAGGCCGAGTCTCATCTAAGGGGCTTGGGAGTATCAGTTTTCATTGCAGTCTTTTTTGATATTACAGTACTGCTTGGAAACCCCAACACTGTTAGAAACATAGTGGATTTTATTACATTTGTATTGAGAGAGGGAAAGATACAACATGACACCATAAGGACTGGTACTAATTGTAATTTGTTATCCAGTATTGTACATTGAATGCATTTTGACATTTGCAGCATTTTAACAAGAAATTAATGGTAAATGGACTGTACATATATAGTGCTGTTCTAGTCTTTGCGACCACTCAAAGCTGCTTTTACACTACATATCACATTCACCCATTCACACACATTCACACACTGATGGCAGAGGCTGCTACGTGAAGTGTCCAACTGTCAATCAGTTATCACATTCATACCCGTTGGCTCTCTCTACCACTGAGCCACAGCCACCCCTAAATAAGTTCAGACCATTAGCGTGAAAGTCCTCTCTGTTCCTGACATTAGGTCAATTAATGATCAGTAGTCGGCAATGTTGGTAATGGTGTCAAATTAAGGGCCCTGATACACCAAACCTGGAGTCTGCAGTTGGCATCATTTGGCCATGTTAGGCTGACCATGCTTTGTTACCTGCATCATTTGCTGTAGTTGGTTCTTGACTAGTAGATGAATGCTATTTGCAGCATCTGAGTCTTCACTCATTCCAACCATTCAGCGTGGTTTCTTCTGATTTTTCACCTTCGCCTTTTCTTCTGTGGACTTTTGGTCTTTGTCTGAAACAGTTCTTTGTATCACTCTTGGTTTTTCTAGCCCTTTTCAGTGACTGTGAGAATGTGCTTGTGAACATTCTTATCCGTATGCATTGCAGCACTTGAATAAAATTGAAAAATGTGCTTTGCTAGTTTTAAGGTCAAAATCTAAAAGGATAGGTTAGCATAGTAAGCATTCCATTGCAAATTAGAAAATCCCAACATTTGCAATTTCTCTCTCAGAATATTACGTTCTCACTCATATTTGCTTTGGTATTTCTGAGCCTCTGATTGTTTCTGATTTGGTGAAGAAAGCATTCCTGTAAATCTATACTAGAGAAGCAAGATGAGATTGGAGCTGAGAGCTTTTCCCATTGGGGATTATGCCGGACGAAGTTGGCAGAGATATTGGACTTTTTTCTTTGCCTTGTTTGTTTGTAGAACTATGACTATACACCGTAGTAAAATAAGATTAAAAAATAGAAATATGACATCCCATTGTTCCTTTAAAACCATTGCCAACGCATGTCAGATCCATCAGCCAACTTCTGTTTTCTGTGACAGTGTTGCTGCTGCAATCTGTACAGCTCATTGGTAGGAGGACACGGGGTAACATCAATTAAGAAGGCGGTCTGATCCCTGCTTTGCTTTATTATTGGCCGCCTCCATAACAGGGGTCCTGGAGTTTACGTGTATTCTTATGTACACACTTCAGAATCATGCTTTCAGTGAGATTTAAATCAGCTTATATTGTGATAGTTATCTCATTGTTACATTGCCAGACAATGGCTGCTGGGAAGAAATGGAAAAGAAGGAATCCATCTGCTACATCTTGGTTGAAACATAAAGTTAGGGCCACTCTCCTGATGAGGTAATATAGCTGTTTGAAAAGGATATTGATGGACAAAATTCATCTGTATTTTCAAGTTTTTGGCTATATTCATCACACCTTTAACCTCAAGTGAGCTACTTCGTGAAAAAATCACTTTCAGCCGCCTGCCCATCTCAGCTGGATGTACTGTCAACAGTAGCGAGGCTTTTACAGTGGCATTGCTGGGTATTTTTAGCGATGTTGACTGAAAGCTGGGGCCATTGCACTTTATCCCAGATGTGTCCATGGGGACTTCACGGCTCCTGTTTGCTCCGGCAGCTGCCATGCACCTTCCCGCCATGCAGGAAAGCTAGCTGTGTGTGTAGGCAGCGACAGGATGACAGCACTCCAGGGACGGACAGTGGAAACGTGTGGCCCGTTGGCTTGGCTAGCCAATTAGCACCCAGCGATTGACCTATGAAACACGCTCAGGGAGAGAAAAAAAACAAAAACAAAACACAAGTTTCCTCTACAGAGGGTGGGTGGCAACCTACAGGAGCCGTCTGTCAATTAGCACTAAAAGCCTGGATGTTAGCGTGTGTCCATATGCTTTCTGGAGTGTCTTTTCAAGCACTCTGTTTTCCTCTGGGAGTTGCTGCATCATTTATCTTCCAATTGATTCTCATATTCTTCCTTTCAGCCCCACCTCTTTGCCCCTCGGTGCCCTCTTTGCCCTGGTCTGTTGCCATCTTCTCCTCATATTTATTTAGCCCTGACACATCTCCTCCTACTTATGGATTTGATGTCTTGCCTGCACTCCCTCTTTGTCAGTCCAACTAGCTCTCCTCACTGCATCCTCCCTCCCTCGTCTCAGTGTGAAGGGGCCAGCCTTCACTGTGTGGGGCTTCATTAGGTCTGCCTGGACAGCTCTCACTTTGGTAATGAGATTCCATTATTGGACCAAAGTGAGAGATCCCAGCAGCGTGCATCGTTCTCTCTCCTCCATCTTATCTGTGCTTGGACTCCCTGTCTGGTACTACATCTGGTCCATATGCTGTGACTCAGCATGCAAGAGCTGCAGCAGCTGGATTTGCAACTGCATGACAATTGGTAGTCCTTTAATCAAATACATATAGAGTGCACAGGGTTCTGCAGCCTCAGTCGGAATAACACTTATTACTACAGTCAGTGTTTCACAACCCATGCATGTGTGAAGCCCATTTGCCGTTCTCTTTCACAGACATGCAACACTCTGCTAAGTTGTTTTTCCCCCCTTTCCATTACCACCACAGGGAGATGTGCTAAAGGAGGCACTTTAGCCTGAGGCGTTTTAGCATTAGCAGTGCACTTGCTGAGGCTTGTCTTTTTGTTTGTGGTGCTTAATGATTCTCAATCAATTATAAACCATATTACTCTCTTGATTTTTCATATGCAAAAGCACTCTGGGTGCAGAATGGGTTTTGAAAGTTTTATTTCATAGCACCAGGGTCCACACTGTCTTGCTGACAAGTCCATACAAAATCCATCTTAAGTTCAAAGCATCCTTCCACATGACTGTTAAAAATTATTCATGTGAGTGTGTCCTAATTTACCTTTATTGCAGTTGGTAAAGTGTTAGGAACTTAAACTAACTGGTTAGGATTAGGTCCCGGATAAAATAACCAAAGTTGACTTATCTTGGAGAACGGGAATGTGGACACTAGTTTGTTGTATCAAAGTTAGAAGAAGTGTTCACACAAATCAACCAACCCAAAGTTCAGGGTTCTATGGTGCGACAACAAGAGGTTCATCTTTTCTTCTGAGAGCCTTTTATACCCTCATAAGAAATCCTCCACTCGGCTGTTACAATAAGGATTCATGTGAGCATTTTTCTGTTTAGCCTACGCCACAGTAGTTACGGGTATCAAAGCCATCTCCAACCCATGAGGTTCTGTAATCGCCACAACAGCTAACATAATAGTTAACAACTAGGGCTGGGTTTAAAATTTTTTTTTTCCGATTTGAATCGATTCTCATTTGAATTACCCAATATCCCAAGATCGATCTTTAAAAAATGTGTGTAAAAACATGTGTGATCACTGACATTTCTGAGCACTCCTAAACGCAGCCCGACTCAGCGCATCCCCTCGACACACAGCAGTGAGGGAGACATGCCCAGACTTGTTTACTGCACCTACTATGGAGACATCAGTGATCACCGACGGACTCATTTATTGTGTGTGCATCCTCGAATATGTAAGTTAGTTTTGCGCTGATGTTTATGTTACTCTCTGTTCGGGTCGGCTTTTCAGCATGTTGTTATACAGTATGCCTTTCCCTATAACTCTCGTGTGGCTTTGTTCTTCACGCTATGAGATCTCTTGGCCAAATCTCGCGCAAAGTTGAAGCCCAGTTGGTTTAATCAAACCTTGAGCCAGATGTACAGACTAAAAATCTGAAACAGGACAAAAAGTTCATCAGCTGCCTAATTCATAAGACTGTTAATATTGTGTTGACTGCTGTGTGTTGGTCATGTTAAATAAAAAGTACATGAAGACCTTTGGGGTCAAGTCTTATTATAATGCACCAGGTTAGAAGTGCATTGATATTATAACTAAAATACCCCTAACCAAATCGATATCGAATCAAATCGGATCGGGTCAGAAATCGATTCGAATCGAGAAATCCTTCCCATGACAAATTGAATCATCATCAAAAGAAATCACAATGTAATTAGCCTTCTCTACTGTTGGGAAACTTAAACTACTTGGTGACGTTTAGGTCATTGTTGGCAGAAAGTAATGTGGACTGGTTTAAGGAACTGGGAATGTGAAAAGCCTTTTCAGGTATCAAACTTAGAGCGAATGTTTACACCAACATCTCCGTTCCATGAGGCTCTGTGGTGCCACTGTAAGAAAGCTAGGATAGTCTTTTCTTAAAAGAGTTGACATTTGTTAATCACATGATCTCAAGAGAACAGACAGTCTGCCTTAGTCAGGTGCCCCTTAACTCCACTGGCTGCTCATGCTTTTACTTTGGAGACAGAGAGCTCTCCTGATTAATCACTTAAGAAAACTCCCTTCTTGCTGATAAACTAATTACATTGTGCATACTGACCGGCCAATGTGATCCCGGCTTAAGGCACGAGTCAAATCAATGCCCCCACTGTTAATTTATCTCCCTCCTGACAACCCAATAGGCTCTCCAGAGTGAGCTGGCTAATGAGGACTTCCTAAAGGTTAAGTAAACACAGAAGATTTGGGAGGGAGGGGGCGCACAGATTGCTCGTCCAGACTACCTGTTCCAAGATGGCAGAATGATAGGAAGCTTCGACAGGTTCTTTTTGTGAAGTCATCAACGATACAAGATCAGAATGAAGACAATGCCTAACTTCATTTTGCCGTACAAGCAAGATTCTTCTTGAATTCATCCGGCTTGGCTTTTTTGTAGAAATAATCCAATAGAAAACCATCCATCTCTGAGATATGGGACGGTAGCAAAGAAGAAGACCTTTCTCAAGAGAAGACAAGACACGTTAGACAACCTGAGGGGCTTTAAAAAAAGAAAAGAAAATGATCAGCCAAACTAATTGCTGAAATTCATCACAGTTTACAGAACAGTGTATTTGTTTAGCTTTGACCTTGGGGTGCAGTCACTCAGTTCTGTCTCTAAATAGGGCTTTAGATAAACCGGTTATACGTCTGATTGTTTGACTGCTTGTGCTTCTTCATGTTTGCACTTTGTTGCAGCGTTGTCAACTTTTTCCAGACCAGGTCAATTATTACAAGTATTTTTTACTGTAATAACTCTTGATGAAGATCAAGCATCCTCCCTTTATATCGGAGTGGAGTAATAGCTTGGTATCCCCAACTTTAATTGGTTGCGTTTCAGGTTTTGCTCAGGCTTTGTACAATGGGCAGAAAGGCTTTTAAAGGCAGCACTTTTCTCGGGCAGAATAGCTGCTCGGAGTGTGATCAAAGAAACACAAAAAGTGAAAAAGCTCAACAGATGAAGCCGTTTAGCGTGATTACAGTGTATTGATACGACTTCAAGGAAACGACGCCTTGGCTCTTTTTGTGAATTCTCCTCCAAGTAGCATCAGATGAATTTCCTCCGCGCTCGGCATTGTCAGGTTATTGTTCGCACAGTGAAAAGAATCTTTTTTTTCCCAACTTCAACAGTTTCAATGAAGTTGTGTTTCAAGAACAAGGCGAGCAAAGTTTTTCAACTGAAATTATATTATGCCCGAGTTTGAATAGCTTGAGAGACTGAATGATATAAACTGCATTAAGCTGGGCACCCTGCTTGCTTTCTCATGAATAAATAACAAATGAGCGTGAATCGGTGGATGGAGACATCAACTCTATTACCATTCTGTTGGCCCCGTCCAATATGTGGGGAGCAGAAATGAGAAGTGAATTGCTGCATTATGCACCCAATTTTCTATAAGGCTCCTGGCCTTCTTTCTGGATATTTGGTGAGTGGATTGTATGGAAATTATATAAGAGAGGAGAAAACACACTCATAAGAATTGCTCTATTTAGAAACTGGCAGCTTTTCAGTGTTTTTTCTCAACATTTTTTACATTTTAGAATCCTCCTGTCACCGTCAGGCTGTACACCTTTCATCCAAGTCTTTGAAAATTCCTGTCAGCTGTTTCTGCTGTCACCTTTTCATAACCTTGACGAGCCAGTTCTCGAGTTCAAAAAACAATGTCACGGCCATGCTGTCTTTTGTTTCCCCCCCTCGCTGGTGCTTTCATTGTTTATTTAGTCATTCTCAGACAGTTTTCCAGCTAATCCCCATCATCCTCGACAGGGAATTCAGGGGCAGCCAGGCCTACCATGCACTCCAAACCCAACACAGAGCTGGAGCCTACAGGGTCACAGGTGGAGCTCCTGCTCCTTGATGTTTGTGTCCATGCTCCCCAGCCAGGTTCCAAATCCACTCTGCCCACATTCAGAAAAACAGAAGCAGAAACTGCCAGTGTCTGACATGTTTCCACACAACTACAAAGCAAATACAGAGGATTCTGTGTTTGTATGCCACTGTTTACTTTGGCAAAGTATATGGGTTATTTAATGGCATATATCCTTCGTTTCCCTGCCAACATCAGTGCTGTAAAGCCCTTGTAGCGAACTGAATGACAAAAATAGTGGCTGTTGAAACGAGCTGAGATTTAAATAATGGCCACAGAGACGTCCAACCATCCACTATGACCTCTTCCCTCAGGTTTTTTACACACCAGTTACAACCAGTGAGATGAAAGCTGATCTGATGCAACCTGAGAGCAACCCACGATCACATGTTTTTGGCTCTGTCACCTCGGTGGCTAAGGTTTGTTTGAGGAGCTGCTGTCCAGAGACATCGAAGTGGAAAATGTACTTTGACACTGGCTAGAAAGCACAAGTGCAGCGTTGTGCTTCGTGGCCTTGATAAGTCTACTATAAAATTAGTGAGATTGCTCTGTGTGCGTGTGTGTGTGTGTGTCACACACATGCTGTGATGGATGAAGGTATGCTTCGCTCTGCACTCCTTGACTCCGTCCCATCTGCTCTCTCCTTCTTCCTTCCATACCTTGTTTTTAGCCTCTGCTCCCCCGCTTGGCTCGACAAATAGTTGTTGTCACTTCCCGCAACTGTAACAAATGAGAGATAACCAAACACAGACATAAATTAGGAAGCATGGATTTCCTGCAAACAACATCAAAGTTGTTCATTCGCAAATTCAATCTATATGTCTTTACCTTCTTTATTCTTAGGGCCTGATCAGACAGAACTGGGAGCGGCTTTTTTGTCATGGTTTTAAATGAGAGGGACGCTTTTTGCGCGCTGCTTTTGTGTTGCAGAGCACCTTGCATTTTTCCGCTCTGTTCGCCTCGCGTGTTTGAAGAAACGCGCTGAGCGCCTCAAGTTAAAAAAAAATCAACTCCAAGCAGAAAAGCGCCTGACCTCATGGGACGTTTCATTGTCAATCAAGGAGAGGCCTTCTGTCAGTAGACTATATAACGGTTAGGTTAATGACAGCTATGATTCGGTGGTTGCCTTAACAACAGTAGGAAAAAAGGCGCACCGAGTTGCTCTTTTTTTTTTTAAGTGCAGTGCGCCTCACGTTTTACAGCCTGCAAAACGCGCTCTGTCTGATCGGGCCCTTACTCAGGGTTAAGAAGGAATGAAGCTGTATCCAGTGAGCAGAAGGCAGTTCATGCTCATACTTGAGGAGGCAAAATTGATCCCTAGCAGCCCATAATGATCACAGGAATGGAAATGCTAATATGTAATGACAAATTTAACTGGATTACAAAATAACTTCTCTCCTTCATTCAGCATTAACAATAAATATGGCAGATTGTTGGATAGGAAGAGTCTGACAATAAACATATGAATTACCTATACCTACAAAGTTATAATAATATCAAACTTATTGTAACTGCTTCACCTATTTTAATGTGAGTGTTCATGTTGTGTTGAGTGAGCACGTGTTGACGTTATTCTCAGACTGCATGGAAGCTGTCGTAGTAGTTGTTCGGAGCACTTGATTTTTTCATATCGATAGAAAAATATTCCAGTTTAACAGATTTTATTACTGTAAGTCAGTTGACAATAACCTGCACAGCTGGGTTGACCTCATACAAAGTCTTTATTGCCATTTTTCCAGCTCTGGCTCGATAAGATGGAAACTTAGGCACATGTTGCCAACCAATGAAACTTAACTTAATAAACTTCCTGTGTGATAAATTGCAATACTAGATTTTTAAGTGTATGAGTGAACAGCAGGAGATTGTTCATCACGTTCTTAATATACTTAACCTAAAATATCAACTTTCATTCACACACAGTCGAACACAAAATGTGTCAGTTTGCAGTTTTCCAGGTGTGATTTGTTATCAAGTTTATTTTTGGTTTGATGGCTCTATAAGATTAATGGTGCATACAGCAAATGGCATATTTATTAACATAAAGCTGCCTTGTCAACAATGTGTTGACAGCCCTAGGAGATGCGCATCTGCAAAGACTTGGAGATAATTGTAGTGCTTATTGTGTGGCTCTATGCAGTTGTTGCATCCAAGCAGCTTTGTGATGGTGGCTCCATCAGAGTAACAGTCCTCATAATCTGTATTTTTGCAGTAGGCGGACGTCCTTTTGGCAACACGCCGCAGGTTGCCACCTTAAAACTAAGTTAGTACTTTGCTTATTTTAAGTTGCATGTCTTCCTTTCGGGGGAGCTGCGACTGAGACAACATTCTCGCATTGCGACTTTACTGTGGATCTCTGGGTCACCAACTAAATGTGCATTCTATACTTTGAAAAAACAATACAAGAGAGGAGAGCACGGCTTTTTGTGGTTGACTTCATTGTTGATTTCACTGACTTAATGATGACTTCTTCCCAGCTGCCTCCCACACAAAGGCATACACAGAACCTTTGCTGGTGTATATTTTATAATCTCCCGGAGATACAGCACTGCAGCAGACTGACTGAGCAGCGGAAAGTAGCTGGGTTTCTGCTTTCAGCCATGTGCCAGCAGTCTCCTGCTGGAGTATCTTATTCCTCAATGCGGCAATTTGCAACATTTTGACATTAAAATAACAATAAATAAATATGATATGGGTTCAATTCCTGGGAGCAGTGCCTTCTACTTAATTTGCCAGGTGCTCCAAGGAATACAATACAGTAGTGCAGTGTGAGAGGTTATTGCAGTGACTCCAGGCTTCTGGAAGTAAAATTTCAGCTAGTTTCTGCTGAGAAAATGTTTTGTTTTTTTCCAGTTGGAGCACTCCCAATGGTTGGATTGGCATGAAACACTCATGGTTAAATAACAAGTTGAAAAGTCAAAGGTACAAATAAGACTGTGCAGATTTTTAGGTGTCAACTTTCATTTCAAGGAGCATCGCAGCAGGAAGCATCCAGTCAGCAGGTGAAAAGTTCTCCTGCACAAACAGGATTACACGGTTAACTCTTGGTGATTCTCCAATCACTTTCCCAATATTCTTTTAAGGCATGCATGTCAATGGTGTAGACCGTGTTCTAAGAGACACAAATCTTATAAATAATATAAATAAATATAAATAAAGGTGAGTTGATTAGATTGACTGAAAACAGAATTCCATCATTTTTAATCATGGCCCCTGGGCCATCGGATATAAATGACCGAATGGTAATAATGAAAGTTTTTGAACTGTGAGTGGATAAACAAAAGAACTTTTGGTGGACATACTTAAAGGTATTTTTCTAAGGATTGTTCCTTGCATTTTGTCAACAACACATTCAAACTGGGTCCCCCCTGGGCTCGTCGTCACCAGAAGCTCACTCTCACTGTCTCGTGCGAGAACACGCCCCCCGTGCCGACAGCTTCACGGTTACTTTTGCGCTAGCTGCCTGGTTTGAGGCACCTACCTGTCCAACAGAAAGAAGACCAACTCTGCATTGCTCTTTCGCCATGTTCGCCGGTCTGAATGGGGCCCAGTTGCTAATTTGAACCACGCCCACACTCACTTATACGCTGTGATTGGCTCAGGGAACCACAACAGCGCCCCTCCTGAAAACATCCCGTGCAAAGCAAAACAACAGAATAGATGCAGAGGGAAGGGTCTCACAAGGGTCTGCACACTCACACACACACACACATGTATAGAGGCCCATAAGTCTATAAATTCAAATCAAATGTATAAAAAGTCTGTTGGAGAGGGGATTGAAAAGTGGCTTCTTATCCTGCCAATTACATTTAGGAAAACTAAATGTATTCGCTATGTCCCATTGTCCATGTTATTCCTCCATGGGCTACATAATAATGAGGTTAAGAGGAAAATATACCATTAAAAAAAAATTTTTTTGTTGTTGTTGCATCAGCCTCTAATTCTTCTACAGCCACTTTTACAGAGGAAAAGTTTCTCAGTGTGTTTTTAGCAGCATTTGAAGACAGTACAGACACATCCATGTAGTCAATGTGTTATAAAACCTCCAACAGACGTAAATTCCTCCTGAAATTGATTGAAGACCGAAAAAGATGAGCATGGCTGCAGTTGGTAAGAGTGTTATAAGACCCAGCTGAGCCAGAGAGAGTACAGCTGCCCGCCCCCACCCCCGACTGCACATTCCTCCATGCTTGGTTGGCTCGGCTAAGAGTAGTCAAGTGCAATGGAAACCTCAGACGATGCCGAGGCTCCATTCGCACCTCACCGAACCCGCCGCACTTCCAATTCCCAGCTGGTCCCTGACCCACCTCCTGGCTTTCCTGCTCCTCCTCTTTCCTCTTTCTAACACCTCATCCCACCATCACCGCTGCCTACGCTAGCTTTATTACTGAGCAGGTTATGGGAGGAAGGGAGCTTGCCCACTGGCCCATGTCAGGTTGTACTCGAACATAACTAGAACAAGAAGCGCTCAGTGTACCGTGAGTGCGGGCGTGTGAAAAGTCGAGGTTTGCAAAGAAGTAATTTGAAGAACTCAATCTCACTTGTTAGCATTGACAAGGATCAATGTTTAGGCCCAGATTTCAAACATTTCAGACCGAGCAAACAGATTATGCAAAACGCAACGTTATTTTCTGTCTCTGTGTTATTTTAATCTTCATAGGCATTTTTCAGAGATGGCACTCATGAACGTATCAGTTTTATGCGTTGAAGGTTAGAATTCTAGATATTTTCTTGTGTAACCTTGTGTTGATTTTATGCTTCACTTAAGAATCCTGTTGTTTTTTATTCTGGGCCTTCTGAGGTAAGAATCCAGGTCTGTAGCGGTGAAACACTGACGCCTGCATGACTGTCAATCCAGTTATGCTAGATAAAAAGAAACACGATATTCATTTAGCAATCACATCTAGAATTTGGCAGCGGCCATGTCAGGCTCATCCTGTGGAGGAGTGAGTGGTATCCCTGTGGAGCTTGATTTTTTGGAAATCTTGGAGTACATTTCATTAGCCATTTTTGCCTTAAAGTGTGTTTATGTGTGTGCTTAAATGCATCTCAGTGGGCGTAACAAAAAAAAAGAAAAAGCACCTGGAGACAAAGCAGTTACTCAGGCAGAAAAAACAAAACAAAACTGTGCATTTGGGGAGCAAAACAATTCCCACTTGCTGTTGAGGGAGGGAATAATTCTTAGATGCCAGGCAGAGAAAAACATATTTAACAAATGATTTCATAAGACCGAGGGAAAATACAGAAATGAGCGCAGGCAAGAAACAGATGACACAGATGTTGTAGCCTGATCTTTCATCTGAGTCAGGGCATCCCGTACATCACAGGGACTGTGCATGGCCATTACTTATTTAACAGTGCTGCATAATAACACATAAACATAGTGAGTGTAGGAAGTAGGGAAACCGAGCCAGCCTCTGGTGGCAGAAGAATGAGTCACTTTGCTCCAACATTGGTGTTCCCTCTCTCTCACAGCCCTTGAATGAGAGCCACAAAAATGTCCAGCGGCCAGCTGCATGAATCTCTGTACAGGTTAATCACTGAACTGAATCAGCGCAAATACAGAAAATACATATCCAGTCTATTTGTTGGACTTATTTAGCAGTGTGTGTGTGTGTGTGTGTGTGTGTGTGTGTGTGGTTTATTTATATAAATCTTCATCACACGTCTGCACATCAATGCTTCTATTAGCCCTGCCACTCTGCTGACCTATGAATGTAAAGAAAAGCAAACAGGAAGTGCAGATTCACAGACAGTGTGTGTGCTGCTTCTTCAAGGTTCAGCACTTATTAACAAAGCATTATTTTTCCTATTAGATGTCAGTGTACCATCGAAATGATTTTAAAACTGTTTATTAAAGTAACAAAGTTACAAAATTGTAGAACCGCCAGGGCTCACAGTATACCTAAAACCACCAATGGGTCAAATTTACCCGCTATTAGAATGTATTGATTTTCAAGGTACGAGGTTCATTTATTTATCATCTTACAACACAAAGTTGTATAATGAAATGCTAGATGTGGTGTCTTTATGTAGCTTGTAAATGACAACATGACAATGAAATATATATATATAACAATAAACCTTTGTGAACAAGGTGCTTGGCAGTAAACAAACAGCATAGCAGCATACAGTCCAGAGACCTCCCCACCATCAGACTCACCTTCACTCGAGGCATTGAGTCAATCTGATGCCTGATTAAATTCGTGCATCTCTTCCTCTTATCCATGTTGAATTAGAGTTTATGACTAGATGAGCAACTTGACGACACACAGTAGTAGAAAAAAAGGCGTTGCCATAGCAACATACAGTGTATCAATCTAGACATGAAGAATAGAAATTAATAGCACCAAAATGACGGCGTTCTATATCTGGGTAAATTTAACCCACTGGCGGCTATAGGCGTAAATGGACATTTTTAAAATCTGGCTTTATGTTGACATTTTTAACGATACACACTTTTAAGAAAAGTCAAAGAGTAGGGCGCTTGAATATTTACAAATTAGAAGGAAATTAATCAAACAAAAACAGGGAATTAAAATGATGCCTCCATGAATTAAAACTGGTGACACAAGTGACAAAATCACAATCAAGTTTAGAAATGTGCATTTAACAAATCCCTGGAAAGACTACAAATGTCACACAATCAGTGAAGGCTTGAAATTTGTCGTCCGATTTTGTTTTTCACATTATTTTCATTTTCGCCTTACATCACCCTTAGAAATGTCTACACTGTCTGAAGTAGATTTAAAAAGCTTGCTGTATTGCCTCACATTCTGCTCTTTAATAAATACAAGCTCATGTATGGAAAATGCTGCCGTTTATGATAATACATCTGCCTCCAGATGCACACAGCAGTGACTGTCTGTGGGCTAAGAACTACAGCCTTTTGTGTGTTTGTCCTGCTCCTAACACAATAACAATAATGTTGTTGAGGTTAGTTGCAAAAAGCGACAGCCACGTACTCAGCCGTCCGTGTTGTTCTGCAGCAAACTGTGGCACTGCAACCGAGTTGCACCCAATGGAACGGCCCTCCTGGGCCTCCACATAAAAGACCACAGCAGCTGTTTCACCATTTTGCAGCCTACCAGCTCACAATGTTCTCCATCACCTCCCACCTCTCCCCCATTCTCTCACCCCTCTCCGTCTCTCTCTGTCTCTCTCTCACCTGAGGGTGTGATTAGCGGAGTCGATTAAGGCGCACTAATCAGGCTAAAACACAGACTGACAGATGTAGAATGCCAAAAATGACTTTTTTCAGCTAACTTTTTCTTTCCCCCAGTGATTTCCTTAAATTAGTGAAGGGCGTCTTGCCACAATTCATCATCAGAGTAATTGTTGGTGTCTGTGTGCTTATGTGTGTTGTACCACATTATAGACAGCCCTGAGTCAGTACAAGCTCCTATTGAAATAAACAAACCATGGTGCTGCAGCTTTTGTTTTTCCAGTCAGAAGTAGAGAACCGATGTGAAAGACATTTCTCTGTCGATATAGAATTCATATTCTGCTCCGTCACTCGCTTTGAGCCTCTCCCTTTAGACTTCACCACTATGAGAGGGAGAACAGCAGTAATCAATGATCCATCCCAAACCCAAGAGGAACATGAAAGGAATCAGAGCCACAGGTAGATGCTGGCTTTGGACGGAACTGGTAAAATGCTTCAGTGGTAAAACCAGCATGTTGAGCAAAGACAGGGAAGCAGAGGAAAGAAGCGAGTCTGTCTTTGTCCAAAGTCAAAAAGAAATGAAGAATTACAGACTGCACCTTGAAGCTCTCAAATAAACATGTAGAGAAAATGTACGCTTTGTTGTTTTACGGACTGCTGCTTCCTGTAAGTGTTCATGAGGAGGCCCAATGACTGTTTAAGTCTTTTTTCAGTCTTGTTATCACAGTTAAATTAAGTTTCCATGTTACCATTGTGACTGAAGTCTTAAACCCATATGACTTGCTAGGTTGTCTTTCCAACCCTCTTGCATGACTCACAGGAGCAACCGATGGCAGGTCACCCATCCTCATACTGACACGTTTGTACCATAGACTGTATAAAAAGATGGACGACGCGACACCTAAAAGTGAAGCCAAAACATTCCGAGCGCCCCCTGCTGACTGGCTGCAGTATAGCTCATAAAGCCCGCTCCTCCATGTTAACAGATGGGACATGAGTCAAACTATAAAATCAAAATACACGTCAAATACATTTTTCTCAAACATGGTTTCTGTCATTATAGTTAGTTCTCATCATGCTGATTTACGTCCAAGTGTTAATTTTTCTTACAAGTTTATTTTTAATTAGTTATTTGATGCTGTCAAAACGATGATTGACAGCTCTGTTGACCAATACGGCTCCTGCAGCCGATCAGTTCCGGATTAGCAGAGTGGAGGAGGAACGGCGAGAGGAGACATAACTAAAACAATCACTACAGTTATTGACATTTCCATATCTGTGAACGTTAACCTCAGACCAACACAAAGAAGCTGTTCTGTTGTTAAACACGCCACCGTGCGGGATCCTTGCTGTTTTACAGCAAGTTAAGTGTGCGTTTTGGTTAGCGGAAGTGGCTACGGCGGCGCCACCCGCCGATCTCTATTGCGCAGACTCTGGCTCCATGTGACGTCACCATCGCAAGATGGCAGCGCCTATCGGGGGGGTTATTTTGGCATCACTTTTGTACAATGGGAGCAGATGGAGACACGTCGTCCATCTATATATACAGCCATTGGTTTGTACCAGACACATTTGTGTGGTGGAGTGGTGTGCAATAGTTTGGTTAGATTTGGGCATCAAATTGTCGTTGGTTAGGTTCAGTAAAAGATGTTAGTTTGCGTAAACATATATCCTCTATTTATGTTTGTTAAATTGCATGTCCTATCCATCACCCCCTGACAGTGACCCTAATGGCCTTTATCGTTCTTTATACTACATCAGTGCAATACTATGCAATGTCTTTATGAATCAAACAGCCTATTCAAGTTGCTGCTTAATGATTAAAGGCTAGTCTGCATAAACACAGACGACCAGTACAGTTTTAACTTTGTACAGACAGTCTGGATTTGACTGGAGACAGTGCACAAGAGTAGTGATGGATGGATGAACTGTTATTCAGTGGATAGTTTTGCATTTCTATTCAATAAGTATAAATTAAAGGAATAACAAACATCATATTGAATAAGACTACAACCACATTTCCCGAGACATTAGCTTTAGTACACAGTCTGTGTGCCACTGCTGACAGTATGTTACCTTCAGTAGCCTTTCTGTTTTATATACAGTGTCATTGGTGTGTGTGTATTTTCATTTTCATGGGTGTAGCGATGGTTGTATTCCCATGTGCTGTGCAATTGCATATTTCTGACAAAGGCGTTCGTTACCATCCAACAGCACGACCAACACACCCTGGATTTATCTCCCAGTAGCTGCCATCCAATAAAAACAATAGTTTGTAATTGGGAAGCCAGTTAGGGCCTTTTGTCCCTTTTGGTGGGAGGACAGGGATCAGCACAGGGAAAAGGTGAACACCCTCAGGTAAAATCCATTGCTGGTAGAAAGACAGTAGCCTGCAGCAGCATGTGATGCCGTGTGTCACAGAGGGTAGCACATGTTTGTGTCATATCTGTCCACTACATCTTTTGGCCAACAGTGGATTTAATAATAACAAGGAAATACAAAACTGGTGAGAAAGGCAGAAAATAAAAATCAGCAGCGCTATTTCTAAATTCAGACGATAAAACACGAACAAGCAGGTCCCCACCTGCTTGTTTTTTCTTCCACTTCCATCACACTTAATCATATCTTCTCTTTATTGATATGCCGGCAAGAACAAGAATTTTATTTGAAAAGTCTCTTTCAAACACGCTTAACAATGTCATCTCTTCATTACTATGCCACCTCTTCCACCTCAGCAGAGTGTAAAAGCTTTCATTTAATTTACTGTGTGCAAATTCAAACTGCGCATAAAAATCTCTGGATGGAAAACAACTTGATGCCAGCAGCGACATTGTTAAGAAGTGTAACAATCAGGATATGACAGTTTGAATAGACCGGTGGGGCTCGGGATGTGTTTACAAGTGTGTAGGCTGTGTCTGAGGATGCGTTAGAGTAGCATGAGTTGTGTGCTGAAACTACAGTTCCCAGAGTGATGTAGTGCAGCTGTGTTTCTTTGATGATTAACACTGTTAGTGTCTGTGCATGCAGTGTTTCCATTCTCACCAGGTACTTGAGGGGATTTGACATTGCATCCTAAACATACAACATGACCTTCCTGTCTTTTTACCAAAGGCCTTAAGGTGATCCAGTCACATGTGCTACTACACATAAACTTGGTGAAATGGAGCTTCCTGGCTATTTAAAGGAAACATAGAAGAAATTACCATGGATTTGTCATTTCTAAATGAATCGAGCCGAAACTTTATGACTTCAAAGTTGAAGAGGCAGATGTTTAATTTGGCCTTGAGAGTTTTGTGCTTTGTGGGGAGTTAATGCTTAAATGTGTTCTTGCAAAGCCATGTAATCCTTTATGTGATCAGGAAAGCATGAGGTTTGAGGGTTGGGGGAAATGATGTGGATTGGGTAATCCCCCAAGGTCTTCCTGCACTTGGAAAACAGAAGACGTCCCCTATGGTCTTTGCATGCGGTTAAATAATGATGTGTTCTCCACACACCGCTCTGCCTTTCCCCTCATAAATTAATGAATATATAAAAACTCTTTATACAAAAATGTTAGCGTGACCCATGAGTCTAAAAAAGAGCACATTTTTAAACATGAGGCAGTGGTCGAGTATGAAATCCTGAAAGCTGTAGCTCTGCATTTGTTCTGCTGTAATACATGTAACATGCGTTTAAGTGGAATGGTGGGAATCAGTCACACTGTCTGATGGTTACCCACAGCAGAGAAGCATATTTGCTTTGAGCAGCTGCACTGACCAACAGAATACATGATTTTAAATGAGACGACTATGGTAATTTCTTCACTAACATGACTTTATAATGTATCAAAAGATGTTCACATTCTGTTGGAGCTGAATCTGAAATGATCATTATGCATATGTGGCCGGACTGCCCAATCTGCCTTCCTATTCCAGCACCCACAAGTAATAGTGAATAGCAATGGAAGAATACCAAAAGCTCTGATAGGAACTTGTAAATGCTGCAATTTTTATTTTGGCCCCAGTGGACAAACTGATGATTTTTATGTGCTTAAATTCTTACCAGTAGTGTGGCTGAAAGTGTGAAAAATGTCCTCAGGATGTTACCACTGTATAAGTGAGTGGAATCATGGAGTCATACTCCTCATACTCTCTGCAATATCATGTCCACAAAGGAATATTGTTATGAAAGTGACTCAATTTTCTCGAATGAGTTGTTCTAGCAGGAAGTTTGATTTAATGATGCTGCTTATTGGAATGCCAACGGATCTTTAATCATTGAAATTATCCCAAAATCATCCGATGGCATTCCAGCAATCATTAACAAAATCAAAACTTTGGCATGAGGATGAGCGCTATGGGAGCTCGTTTACTGACCAAAATAAAGAGAAAGCCTTTGAAAAATCAGGAGGAAAAAATGTAAAAACACGACATAAATGTTGTGTCAGGATGTGACCGAAGCCATTAGGGAATCACCCCCTGGGTACTATGAATATTTGTACCAAATGTCAATGCAATTTGACAACCAGTAGAAACGACTTGCTCTGGATCGATGTGTCAGACACTCACCCAGTGACTGTCTGCAGTGTTATATTCAGACCACACAAAACTGGGTTGAACCATGACCACGATCTGCATTAAACCTCCCCATGGATCTCTGGTAGTCCTCTCTTTATAAGTGATGGATTGTGTATGACACTGTAGCAGAATGTCTTTGAGCACTTTTTAATGGATTTTTCTAAACAATAGCAGCCCGTGACTTCCTTGGAGGTAAGCAAAGCTTCAGTAGAACCGACAGTGCAAGCTTCTGACTGTGGCAAGTACATTAGTGGGTTCAGACACTTCAAAGACATTAATGACACAAAGAAACAAAGCTGCACTGCTGTTATCCTTTATGCAAGGTGCATAATAGCGAGTCCACAGGATTGTTTGAGCCTGGCTGGGTTGTTACAGTGACAAAGGGTGAGTCCACATGGCCGACCAGCCTGCCAAACCGTGCTTCTCTCCGTCCTGACAGATAAAGACATTAGTTGCGCCTTGTCACTGTGTTGCAGTGCAACAAAACAATTTGCCTTGGCTTAAGGTCTGCAGCTTTTGTCATTTTTATAACACATGGGCGGGGAAGATGGGAGTAGCTGTCTGACAGCTGTAGACTTTCTGCTAACAGTCGTGCTCCCCTTCAACAAGTTTCTTTTAAGATGAAAGCCTTGCATGCTTTTATCCCACTTCCACATTTGATGTAAAGGCAGGGGTTGTGGCTCTGTTCTTGTCTCAAAGTGATATTGTGTCATTTGATCTCGGCAGATGGGAAGACATCTGAGGTCTGATTGGGTAAAAAAAAACAGTGACGAGCACAGTTTGACACTGTGCTAAAATATGTGCCATCCCGCTTTGAAGAGACAATTAACATGGGAGCCAATTGCTGTTGCCTTTTTGTCTTCTCGGTCCTGTCACAACAGTGGCCTGACATCTTTTTGTAGTGTAGTGCTCAATTAGCATTACCCTGACTTGTGAAATGGTGTAAGAGATCCACATTCTGTCACAGTCTGTCAAACACCTCATTGGCTGCGCTTTACGTAGCTGGATATAGCACGTAAACTGTAGGCAATGTGACATTCTTTGGCAAAACCTCTGCCGAAATCTTCTCCTTTCTCATCCGAGGCATACAATTAACCTCGCGACTTGCTGATAACTTGCTGCTAAATTGGTCCAAAGGAAAACTCATTTGGCTGAAACTATTTGTCCCTGAAGCCAGAGGTAGCCTCCGTGACATGAGAGGAAAGTAGGGTAAAGTTTGGAACATGAAATCTAAAAAAAGGAGGACATTTTCTATTCTCCCCCTTAATTAGCTCATGCCCACATATCCACCCTCACCTAAAAGTTTCTAAATCTGTGGATTGGCCTCATTAGAGGAGAAGAGCACTGCAGTCGTGGATGTGTGATCAATAGCCCAAACTGAGAGCAGACCCATGCTGATCACTTGCTAAATCCCACTTCTGATAGGAGTTGTTGTTCGGCACCAGCAGAGCTAACTCAGTTGATTAAATATCAACCTCCCCACCCTCCTTTTTTCCTCCCATCTCTGCAGGCCTGAGTGATTGCCTGCGATGGAAAGGAGGGCTTATGGAGGCAGAGAGAGACGGATGGAGGAATGAAGGGAGGGCAGGAAAGAGGAAAGATCAATTGTGGATTTAGCTGAGAGCACAACCTTGGCAAGTGCATGCAACCCACAGCAGATAATATGATTATCTTGGGAGAAAAAACAAAACAAAACAAAGAACCCTACCTCGCCGCATTATGCAAAGGAAGATGTAAGAGGAGGCTTGTCTTCCATGCAGGCTCTAATTCAACAATATTTACTGGATGCAATGCTCTTTTTTATCTCTGCCGCCAGCTTAAGAAATATTAATAAATAAATCATAAACTAATACCATGGTCCAGGGTGTATTATATTGTGGGGATGACAACAAGCTCGCTAATGCTGTGGAATTGTGCATTATTTGTCAGTGGGAGTGAAAAATACCAGGAGCTGGCACATCAATCAAGGTTGCCATTTCAACATGGTAGTATTGAGCAGCGTGGATTAGCCACCCACTGGGAGGAATCAGTCAGGGACAAATGAATGTATGAGGATTTTTTCCCCCCATCCTCTGTCCCTCTGTCTTTTGTCCACACTGTCACTGTGTTCCTCAAAGTAATTATCAGCTGATGAATAGATGATTGTTCCTCCGGCTTCCTCTCGATTTTAGCTGCTGTTCCCTTGCAGACATTTTACATCATGAGGTTTAATTTTGGAAATACTTAAAATACTGTAGCTCAAACAAAGCTAGAGCGGGCTTATGATAATGCATATCAAGAACATCCCAACTTTGTGCAGATTCTGTGAACTACTTAGTTTGGAGACCCTGAAATCACCCTGTGACTGTTGATAGGAGAGATGATATGAGGTTTTGCAATATTTCCACCATTAATGCTAAGAGACGGCATCATTATATGCATGACTGCCGCAAGTTGCTAGTCAGGAAAGCATCCATAGAGGTTGTTCCGAACTTTTGACCGAATGACCTTTTGTTTCTCTTGGTGAGGACAAGCCCCAATCTGGAACTATGACCCACATCCATCCAACAATGTAATCTCATTGAAATTGGGCTTTAGGGGGGATTTAATCCTTTTTAAAGGCCAACATTTATATCAGTTGTAATCATATTTTATGAATCAATATTATTGAGAAGTGACAAAATGGTAAAGACACAAGTTTACAATGGAATCCAAAAGAGCCTTTTACATGGGATGTTACAGAACTGAGTCGGTTTAGACCCCGGGTTATTTCAAATGTCATTTTACCTGTCGGGAGAAGGTAGCTTAATTCTGGTACTGGATGGGTTGGCTCTTGTTAATTAATTAATGGTCAATATTTGGACCAAAACCCAGTGTTCCCCAGCCACATTTATTTTATTTTATTTATTGGTTTATTCTCAGGGACAATGCACATTAATCAACATCACTGTAAAAGTGCCAGTGTTAGCCAAAAGGCTAATTTTCAGCTTCTGTCCCTCGGCCTGATGTAAATTCGACCATTAAAACAACAAATTAAACAAACAACATATAAAAACAGAACAAGAAAGGCAAAATGTGAACCGCTGAACAGGCTAAAAAAAGCTTGAGACAATAAGGCAGCATCATGCTGATCAAGCTAATATTAAGCAGACAATAAGCACAAGCAGTTAAAGCATGACATAAAATCACATTACATTACAGAAGACAGGCAAGACGGGGCAAGCTTGGCTGTATGTTGGTAGGTCTGGTTGTGTTTTAGCCGGGTTCTAATATTATGTACAAAAGAACGGTAAGACTCACTATGACGTTTGTTTAAAGGGAGGATGTTCCAAAACCGGGAAGCTTCTTCCTTTAAACACGAAACCATAGGTTTTAATACTGAAACCAAATTGTAAATTAAACTCATAACCTCAACTGAAACTGTGATCTTCCCCAAACCCTAACAAACCACAACGATGATGGATCAGAAGGTGTTCTGTGAATCTTCCAACACTTCTTGTCCTCTCAAGTTTTTGAACCGACACATACTGCCTTGCTACTGAAAGAGCGTCAGATCAGAATGGGTTGTTGTTGGAAGCAGTTACAATAGTTATTTTGTCACTTACGTTGAAGGATTCGTTGGAGTAAGTGGGTTGAAGAAAGGGTTTTCTTGGTGTGAGGATTGTTTGGGAGTGTGTGTGTGACTTGTGTGGTTGCACTTTGCTGTAAACTCTGTCTCTATTTGTTGCTCTCTCTGACTTCCCTGTGACATTGTTTGGTAAAATGTTGGAAGGTCCACATGTAAACCTTCTAAAACCAAAGTTTGATCCTATCGTCATCTGCCCTGGCCTCTTTCTTTGACAGCTCTTGCCCCTTGCTGCCAGAGGAGAGACATTTAGAGTCACCGAATATTATACT
Organism: Semicossyphus pulcher; assembly: GCF_022749685.1. Taxonomy (NCBI): domain Eukaryota; kingdom Metazoa; phylum Chordata; class Actinopteri; order Labriformes; family Labridae; genus Semicossyphus; species Semicossyphus pulcher. The sequence continues at coordinate 23,740,710 of NW_027211604.1, read as the reverse complement.
CTAGCCGAGGGTGAGCGGGTGAGAACAGAGTATAGACTTCTGTCTGGACACGCTGTCTTCAGTTCAGTCTCCTGCTGTCTCTCTCTCTCTATCACGTAAAGGAAATGGAAGCTGCTGCCTGGAGATAAGCCTGTCCTTGCTTGTGAATTGCAGCTGCCACTGTCAATATGCAGCAGTGTTACGGTATCCATTTCTATGTGTCTTGTCATTGGCAGAAGTGACAGGTAGATTGGATGGGAGACCTGCTAGCTGGGACGGGTCACCAGCTTGGGCAACCAACGCCTTGAAAGCCTGTGTCATCTCGCTGGCCAGTCGTCACTCAGATATAACGCTAAATGTGCAATGAAAATGGGTCTGTGAAGACAAACAAGGCTAAAGACATGTTTTCCTTCCCAGAATGCAGTGTGGGTAGGAGAAAGTGTATATTGTACTGGAGGTTTGGAAGCAATGGACTAGCCATAGGGTCCTCAGTGTCACAATATGTGTCACGCATTGATTACTGCAACTCCCTACTGGCAGGCCTCCCTGCATGCACACACAAACCTCTGCAGATGATCCAGAACGCAGCAGCACGACTGGTTTTCAATCAAACCAAAACGGCACATGTCACTCTCCTGCTCATATCCCTCCACTGGCTCCCAGTCGCTGCTCACATCGATTCAAAACCCTGTTGCTCACTTACAAAACAGCAACAAAAACTGCTTATCTGAACGCCCTCATCCAGGTCTACACTCCATTCCTGCCCACTACGCTCCGCCAATGAAAGGCGCCTGGTGCTCCCATCACAACAGGGCCCTAAGTCTCTAACTAGACTCTTCTCCGCAGTAGTCCCCCGGTGGTGGAACGAGCTACCAAACTCCATTCGGTCCGCAGAGTCCCTTTCACCTTTAAGAAGAAGCTAAAGACCCAGCTCTTTATGAACACCTCTGTACTTAATGATGTTGATGCTGTTGACATCGAGGATATAGTTTATGCTGACTAGGATGACTGACTGATGATTATTATTATTTAAAAACAAAAACAAAAAAAACGCCCTACACACTGCCTGTTGGCATCAGTGTCCGATCGCACTTGAAGCAGTTTGTTGGCTCTCACTGACTCCGCCCCCTCCTGTCTCGATCGTTGCTTGTGCTGTTTTAACTCTCAGATGTACGTCGCTTTGGACAAAGGCATCTGCTAATGAAATTATAACATTGTAACAGTATGTTATATCAGCCTGAAACACTTCCCCTTTCTTAACAGTTGATAAAGACAGAGAATATATAAAAATAATTAAAGTTGAGGCAGATGGCTGTTCACCATGAGCCTGGTTCTGGTTCTGCTCAAAGAATATGGTCCACACAGAAGTCTCCGTTCTCACCTGCTCACCCTCAGCTTGAAAGTTGTAGAAAATAAATTTTCACAGCAGCAGGATTGTCCTTGGCCTCCTGTCAACATAAATAACTAGGAATTATGGAAAAAATCATAAAAAGGAAATTTCCATAAGAAACAAGCTTCAAAATACACGTTGAACTTGACAATGAAAAGTAAATTTTAAGATAGATAAAATAAGATAATCCTTAATTCGTCCCACAACGGTGAACTTTACAGTGTTACAGCAGCAAAGTGGATATTGCAACATTACAATAAAGGGCATATAAAAAAAGTGTATCCTAAAAAAAATATGTACAGAACTAATAAGATGAGTAAAGAAGTATTGCATCTGTTGAGAAGGGAGATGAAGTGAAGTGCACATTAATGAATAAAAATAAGTATTGCACATGTTGATTATGGAGAGTTGGAGCATTAACATTCTAGTTCTTCATTGTTGGAATTTAATTAAGAGTTTACTAAAACACAATCTTCAAGATTATTAGTTATTACAGGCCAGTGATTATTTAAAATACTGAAATACATTAAAAAAGGAATTTCAATTACGAAACATCTAAATTAGTTATGATTTTAATATTAGCAGACATCCATTATAATTTCGCATTTAATGAAATATTTGAACAAAAGATTGATTAATCATGCATTATTGCTTAATGTGTTCCCAGATACCATTAAATTTGCAGTGTAATTGACTTTGTGGCGTATTAACATTGCTCTGTGTTAAAATATGGTGGAAAACGGTTTGATAAATGAGGCCCATTTCATTTAAACAGCACACCTACCAGGCGACAGCCAATTACCCTTGCGGGCCAGCGTGCAGGAATTTGGTCCTCAATATGTTTTGACAGCGCGGTGCTATATCATAGTTAGCCCCGCAGACACACTCGTCAGCCTCATACTTGATCCTGAACACAAAAGCTGTCAGCCAGGTCAGAGGCTCGGGGGGGCTGACATTGTCTGCAAAAAAAACCCACAGCCATATCTTCCAACAGAGTTTGATGTGGGGTTGGTTTGTGTGTGGGTGTGGGTATCCAGAAAGGCTCCCTGCGTTCTGCAGTGACATTATACGACTAAAATACACAAGGTGACACAATCCAGGCTGCTAAAGGATGCAGGGGCCCTGAGAAAATAACACTGCATAGATAGCTCCATGCCCCGAGCAATATGTTACTGAAGAGAAAAAGCTGAACTGGCATTCCAAAAGAAAGAGTCCAATATTTTGTTAATGTTTGATGTTAGCTTCATACCAATGTACCCTGTAGCCTAGGGACATGATGACCCAATTTCCATCAGGTATCATAATGCGATCTGTGTCTGGATATCTTATCTGGGGAAGGAAAGGACTCATGTAAATGCATGCAGAACCACTGTAATCAGACTGGGCAGGTTGTCTGGTACAAACTGTGATCGGATATGATCACAATGTGGAGAAAGAAATGGTACAATAAATTGCCTGTGTTCAGATATTGGACCCTGATACAGATCACATGTTAAAACCTGGCGTGAATGGGATTGTGGGTTCAAACTTGGAACTACAACCTACTCCATCTCACCTACACATGGCTTCCTAGTTAAAATCCTGTAGGACACTGTTTCCTTTATCAAAAGGTCCTTCATCTCTGGCTACAAGGTACACTTGATGTGGAGATAATCATCAACCTAGCAAATTAGTTTTGACATCAAGGCCATTGATAATATCACAGCAAACAGTATGTAGAGAAGCCGTAAAGAAACATGAGCTAAGTGGATTCTTCAATGTGTGTCTATGTCAAATGAACTTTTGTTGTCATTGTGTTTGTACTAATACAACCAGTTGGCTGCCTTGTGTCTGCTAGCTGGCTAACGTTAGCTAAACAGGATATTACAAATATTACAAACATTAAAGTTTAAGGATCTTGAAGAATTTAGGACTGCACAAATAATATACAAAGCAAATAAACTGTTGCCTGGCAACATACAAAGATTGTTCACAGGGAGAGCGGGGGGTTATAATTTAAGAGGGGAATTAAATATGAAACAGCATTATGCTCAGACCAAACTTAAATATAATGCAAATGAAAAGGATTTATCTTTGCTAGGTACAGTAGAGAGGAAGAAGAGTGTAACACTTGCTGATGGGAAAGGTGTTCCATTGTTTGTGTTTGTTTATTAGCTTGTTAAGACTAGATAAGCATCTGCTTCATCCTATTCCTTGTCGGACAGAAATCGTGATAATAATTATTGCTGTATTATTAATGTGCTCATATTGAGCCTTCATTTTCAATCATTGTATTGTTCTGAAATATTTCTGTTCATAATTTTGCTTTGTTCATTATTATATTTTCTAAATTACAATTATTTTTGGTTTTGCTTTGTTCAAGTTTTTCTGTTAATTTTTCATCTGTCTGTATTAAAAGTGATAGAACTGAAAAAAATTATATTGCTCTTCCTCTGAGAGAGCAGATAAGTTTGAATGCCCTTTAATGGAAAAGACGCTCCTAGATGATTTATACCTGTGAACATAAAAACATAAATAACCATATTATCAAGGCCTCCCTTCATGTATAAGATGCATTCACTCCCAACACCCTTACACATAATAATATGTATGCTGATATTCATGAAAAGGCCTTAAAATGAGAATAGTCATATCTTGATAATGTCCCTGTAATGATGCGGTATATGGGGAGTTTTTATAGCAGTGTATAAATATTTCATCCCATAACGATCTTTATACCTGCCTCCCCCTCCCCCCACACTAAACCTTTGCTCTGTTGAAGCTATAAACTGGTCCGCTCCATAAGCGATTTGATGCAAACTAGCTGCGGCAGTCCAGCTTAATGTCAGCCAAGGAGACCTTCCGCCTGAGGGAGGAGAAATAGAACAAATGTTCACTTTGAGAAGCGTGTAGCTGTGTGTGTACGATCACCTGCAAAGATCCATTCATGCTCTCTCAGGCTTAAGTCGAAGCGACAGGTGCATCATGTGCATTATGAAACCTCCATTTATTCATGTATACGAGAATACAGACGTCATCGTATTTGTTTGTAAAGCTACAAGTATATCAGTGGTGCTCAGGCAGAGTATTACCGAATGCTTATTGCGTGTCATTCGGCGTGTGAATGTGTGGCTCCATAAAGCAGCTACAGGTTATTCAAGATAAGATTCCAACAATGACGGAAATGTTTTTAGCTTCAATAACAACTTATTTTCCTTATCAAAAACAAAGTTGTGCTTTGAGCTTAAAGCTAATGTCAGCATGCTGACATGCAATGGCAGTGTAGGTGTTACCAGTGGTAACCATCAAAGTTTAGCATTTTAACATCTTATTTGCCAATTTCCAATAATCAAGTGTATCTGATGCTGTTGGGAAAACCATTATTAATGCAGATTCTGACGGTTGATAACACCAAATGAAAATCCCCTCAGTTATATGGTTTATCTTATTGGTAACATGAATGTCTCTTGATACATGAAGACATTTCTAACCAAAGAGGTCAACCTCATTGCACCATCATATAAAATGTTAAAGTAGTTCTTTTCAATAGATCCTCTAGGAACAATGAATGTCTGGCTCATCTATCGTTTGAATATCTATACCAGACTCCATGGCATCATCCAACAGTTATCAAGATGTGTCATTTTCTACTTTAAATCTAGAACTTATGAATTTGTAAATCTTAAATCCGTTCACTTTTTGACAGTTTCATGAGAGCTCTCACAGGTTTGGGGTGTATTCAGTTAATTCAGCCTGGCTCAATAGCCTGCTCAGCATGAAGAGCAATTTGGAAAAGGAGTGTCCTATAATCAAATCATTAAAAAATTGGAGTCACATAGAGACTTTCTTTTCCAATGTGGGAAGTAAAAATATTTTTATTGAATCTTTTTACCAAAAGTAAGTATTAATAGAGTCGAAAGGTAAATTCCCTTAAAGCTCCTGTGAGGAGTTTTTTGCTGGTTATGAAACAGACTGAAATTAATTCAGATGACTCTATATGAGCTTCAAAAGCAAACCAGACCATCAGCGACAAGATTGATTATTTCTATATAGTTATTTTTAATGTCTGAAACTGCTGGCGGGGGGAAGGTGTCAGACGTAGAGAATAACTGCACGCTGCCTTTGTTTACATTTTCCAGGGCAAAATTTAAAGTGAGTGATACATATGACTGTTAAAGAAAGCAGGATGAGAGTTTTTGTTAAAAACCTCCACTTAAGCATGTACAGAACAAAATCAGCAAAGAGATAAGAGGTACGGCTTTGTCCACAGGGGGCGCCAAAATCAACACAAACCGAACGTTCCTTACAGGATCTTTAAAGATACAATCTCGAATATTTCCGTTTTGTCCTCTGGGGATAATCGGTAATGAGAGGAGCACACTTCCCAATTTAACCAGACGTCTACGGCTGGCTCCCTTTTTCCCCTTGATTTTCCTCGCTGACGGTCGCTTTCCTTTTTATACTGTTTGCCTTCATCTGAGCGTCCAATTTGTTTCTTTTTCTTTGGAATTTTCGCTTATTGTTGAAGTTGTATCTGTAGTCATCGATCTTTTCTTTGTTTGTTCAGTCATAGTAGATTACTGTCTCCTCACAATACTTACAGGAACCAGAAGTGCAGCCGCTTAGCTCCGCCTACCCTCTCTGGCAGACCAACCACTAGTGGGTGATGGAAAACACTTCACTAACTGGGCGGCGCTTGTGATTTCTTTCCGCGACTGTCGCCACAGACACCCAGTCCATAAAAATATGATATACTGCAAATGCAAAGGCTTTCATCAGTGCGACATAGGCTCAATCACCATTGTGGTAACTCATAGGGTGATAGATAGTGACTTAACAGACATTTATTTTAATAAAAAAGTTGGAGGTTGTGAAGAACCTTTATTTTTTTTAACAATCAGGGATTTTATTAATAATTTGGTCTCTGACCTCGCAGCAGAGCTTCACCTTCAACACAAACAGGTCATTCTCATCTGTTTACATTGTTGTAGTTTGTGTAGTCCTAAAACTGGCTCACACACTTCCTTGTTTACTCTGCTGGCAGGTTTTGAGTGATGCACAAGTGATATTGGCAGAACTCCAAAAATGAAATTATGTTGCTTAAACTTCATTCTGTTCACATGTAACTTGTTGAAACTACTACTTCGAAAGAATAATTGGGTTTTAATTAAAAAAAAACTCACATGTACTTGTTTATTTTTCAAAATAAAGTTGATTGCTTTTTTTGTCATGTAATTCAAATTACCTTGGACCACTGACATTGCTTGATTTCCTGTTGTGTTTACTGGCATATGAAAGACACATATTAGCAATTCATGAGTCCAGGTGGGAGATATCACAGCCGGCAAAAAAATAAAACAACAAAACAAAAAGACGGAAATTGGATGAAAGCAGCTTCCATCACAGAGTGGATGTTTTCTGTTGAAAGGATGCTTTTTAATCAGGTTTGGGGTTCAACTGTACAAGATTATGCTGGCCCTGTGTGTGTGTGTGTGTGTGTGTGTGTGTGTGTGTGTGTGTGTGTGTGTAGGTGTGTGTGTGTTTGTGCCTATTCAATAGCGGCAGTGCTGGCAAACATGAGCTCCATCTGACTGCACTAATGACAATAAGAAAACTGATTAGAGGAGAAGAAACCCGGAAGATGACTCAGGATGAAAATAACCTTTGTGATGCACTTGACATAGACTTGGTTAACTTTGTCCAACAAAACTTCCCTGTTTTAACTTCGGATGAAAAAATAAAAACACTTGTAAACAACTTAGACAACAACAAATGACTTTAAGAAAGTTCTCTTCAATCTGAGAAAGAAAACATATAGCATAAAAATACAAAAGTAACTTTACAAGCTCTTAACTTTCTGTACTTTGAAATGGTAACTGACATTTCGTAGCTACAGCTATCTCGCCTTCTGTTGAACCCTTTGCTTATTTTGAAAAAAGTCTCAGGCCTGTGACTGTCAGAAAATAAAATGAAATCTGGGACACATCGTGAGACATTTGCCTCTGACGTGCACTTTGCTCCATTGTCATTTCCCTTTTTTTTTCTTAATTCCAAATGACCTTTACAGTCCTTTCAGTGCAGTGCTTCACTATTTGCAGTAAGATGAGAACTATGCACAACTTTTAGATTTATATTACTGTTAAAAGTCATTTCAGTAGGGATAGATGATTTTAGTATATTTTGTAGCTTAATTGTTGACATAAATATCAGTTGGTGGGATCAGGTGGGATCAGATATAGAAACAGCTTAAACTCTTAATGTCCTCTTACATTTACAATGTTACAATTTCATTCAGCAGATGCTTTTGTCCAAAGCGACGTACATCTGAGAGTTAATACAACACAAGCAACGATCGAGACAGGAGGGGACGGTCAGTGAGAGCCAACACACAGCTTCAAGTGCGATCGGACACAGATGCCAACAGGCAGTGTGTTCTTATAATAATAATAATAATCATCATCAGCAACATCAACAAGATCAGTATAGTCATCATCATCATCATGAAAATCCTAGTTAGCATAAACTACATCTTGATGTCATCATCATCAACAGCATCAATATCATCAAGGTCAGAGGTCATAAAGAGCTGGGTCTTTAGCTTCTTCTTAAAGATGAAAGGGACTCTGCGGACTGAATGGAGTAAGGTAGCTCGTTCCACCACCTGGGGACACAGAGGAGAAGAGTCTAGTTAGCGACTTAGGGCCCTGTTGTGATGGGAGTACCAGGCGCCTTACATTGGCAGAGCGTAGTGGATGAGGGCGTTCAGGTAGGCAGGAGACGTTTTTGTTGCTGTTTTGTAAGCGAGCAACAGGGTTTTAAATTTGATGCGAGCAGCGACTGGGAGCCAGAGGAGGGATATGAGCAGTGCAGTGACATAGTGCCGTATTGGGTTGATTGAAGACCAGTCGCGCTGCTGCGTTCTGGATCATCTGCAGAGGTTTGAATGTGCATGCAGGGAGGCCTGCCAGTAGGGAGTTGCAGTAATCAATGCGTGATATCAGGAGAGCCTGTACCAGCAGTTGTGTTGCATGCTCTGAAAGGTAGGGTCTGATCTTCCTGATGTTGTACAGGGCAAATCGACATAACCGAGCAATCGAGGCCACATGAACCTTAAAGGTTTGCTGGTCGTTAATGATGACACCAAGGTTCCAGGCATTTACTCTTAGTTTTCCCTAAATGTAGCAAACACAAAATCTAATCTAATAATTGTATCTGCTTGTTCTAACTTATAATTTAGACACTTGGGACCTATGAAGCAGTTGCAATCACGTATGTTTACCTTTTGTTTATGTGTGTGCACAAAATACTTGCATCACATTAGGTGCATTAATATAAAGAAATACATTCGTGAATTGACCGATGGATGACCACAACACTGATGCCTGACTGTAGGCTTCAACGTAGTGATGATCTCCGGATCAAAACCTCAGGAATGCAAATGAAAGCAGGATATAAATTACTTGCGGCTTGAGGCCAGAGCTCGTACAGGTTGAAGACATCTTAATCCTAAGTGTGCTGAAGCGTGAAACAGTGACACCTTTCATCCTCTTGCCAACATGTCATAAACTGTGAGGGATCACAGAGATGGTCTAAGCACGCTGCCAACATGCATTTAAGGTTAGCTCTGAAGCTGATGGCAGGCCCGATCTCAAGGCAGCTAATTAATATCTTCATTAGCATGCATACATGACTGTGAACATGCAAAGGAGGAGGAGGGCGCCATGACATTTCCCATTTAAGAGCTTTTGAAGTCTCATGCTTCTTTCTGAGCACTGAGAGTAACGTTTGGACCGCACAGAAGTAAACCCTGATGATTTTACACACCACCCCTCTACCATAGTGATTAACAGTCTTATCCAACGGCAAAAAGAACAATTATGAGCTGTTCCTTAATCAGTTTGTGTTACTTACTAAGAGGGTGATGCAAGTCTTTGACACACTGAAGGAGAGTTTCAAAGAATGCTGGGTGGAAGAAGCTTACAGGGACCAATCATGGATCATTCTGACTACATGAATGCCACCTTGTACAACCTTGGATTGGTGATGAATTGTACTTATAGAGCGCTTTTCTGGTCTTTGCGAACACTCAAAGCTGCTTTTACACTACACTGGCAGAGGCTGCTACGTAAAGTGGCATTCATACCCGTTGGCTATGCCACCTTGAGCAATTTGGGGTTCAGTGTCTTGCCCAAGGACACTTCGTGTAGCCTGAGGGATCTGGGGATCGAACCTCCGACCTTCCCATTGAAAGACGACCGACTCTACCATTGAGCCACAGCCCCGCATAATAGCATTATGGTCATGTTGCCGGGCATTCCTAGATGTAATTGCAACCTTCATATGTCCAACAATTACTCCAAAGGAGTCAACAATACCATGTTTAAATCTGTGCTATTTTAGAGCATACATATTTAGTTGTATAAGAATCATTGAAAGTTGTGGTTTACATATATCTATAATTAAAAACTTCTCAAATAGATTGCGTGTTGTCTGCCAAGTCTTGCTTCAGCTGAACACAGAGCAAATAAACTATGCAATATTCAGTATCATTATTCTGCAGCAGCAGGTTTAACCCCCACACCCCCCCCCCCCCTTGCTTGCGAAGTCTTTCTCTGAGTCTTGCCATGACGGAGTAACACTATTTTTGGCTTCTAAGAAAAGCACGCATTCAGGAAGTCAGCGCATGCAGATACATGCGTGATGTCAGCTGGAAGGTGTTCATCAGATTTGAGCTTCCTTTCCCTTTTCCTGTCACACAAGCCGCTCACAGCTCAGCTCTTGCTCTGTCTGTCTTCCCCCCAACCCCCACCACCCCCAAGCAACCCCTCCACCCCTTAAAATAAAGACACAACAGCAACCTGGCAAGTGGCAACAGCAATTCAGCAGCCTGGCAAAGGACATGAATCACGAGAGGTTTCCAAGAAAGCCCTGAGCTGTCAGAGAAAGGAGGCAGTCAGGCTGCTGAGATCGGTCCTCTCATTCAATTAAGGCAGCTGGGAAATATTAAAGTGTGCAGGAACAGGTCAGATAGCACTGCTGCTGCCTGTAAGCCTCTTCTCTTTTGTGTTGTTTTCAATTGGTTCAATAAGCCCAAATTGTTTCCTTCTTTGTATAATGCATAATTTCCCTTTAGTTTAACATGAGACATGAACGTTGTTCCAATACAGAGAACCTGTGTTGCAGGCCTTTACATACACAGTGTAACATCACACTACAGGCTTGGAAACACAATAAAATACGTATCTATTTCCCACACAATAATACAAATAAGTCAATTAAAGTATATAAAGTATAAAGCCAGTACAGCTTTGGCACCGTGTCCGATGGGAAAATGAATGGAGCCAGCTTGAAGCCTGACACACACCTGTTCCCAGCTGTAAGCACACATGAGCATTTGTTTGCCTGTCACCCACAATGAATCTCAAAGCTGTTATTCCAGCAGTGTCACACTCCTGATAGGATGTGAGTCTCACATATTTTTTTTTTAGAGGTTGACATGTGACCCCGTCAAGCAGCAAACATCTTTACTCCTCCGCTTTTCTTTGACTTTGGAGTCTTTGTTCTTCTTGGTGTTTTTTTTCTTCCCGCTCGTCTTCGCGTGCTCTGTGTGACTCTGTGAAGTGAACTCTCGTGGTGATGCATTATATGGGGAAATTTACAAAGAGAAGCAGTCTGCTTAATGTCTCTGCTGAGGAGAAAAAATGGCTGCTTTGTTTAAGGAGCCGACTCTTACTCTTCTCTCTCATGTCCTTCTCTTTACTCACTCCTGTTAATGGTTAATGCTATCACTATCAGGCGTCTGGTCCCATTCAAGGTAGCTGACTAAGTGAACAAACATACTGCACTGCTGCGCCAGGTGTTGCACTTTCACTGGGAACAAATGCACTCTGACCTTTCAGAATAAGATAGACACGTTTTTTGACCTGTTTATGGTCAGATTCCTGCGCTTAGTACTTTATTTTCAGTGGATTTTTTAATTTATTTAAATAATTTAATTATAACTCAAAACTACAAGAAGTCACTGTGACTCCAATTATTTGCGTTTCTTGGCATTCCTTTTATATGAAGGCTCTTTTGAGTTGAGCAGAAATGACAGTTATTTGCTACATCTCACACAAACGGTGCGGCTACAGCTACGCTCCCAGGGTTTCATCACTCTGTCCACCTCATCAGCCCGCACTGAACTCGGTAAAAAGGCCTCTCTGCCCCGTCAACCTGGAACACACAACAGCAGAATGTAATGCTGTTAATTCCCAGAAAATACTTTTTAAAAAACCTGGAGAGAGCGTCTGTGGGAACGTGCTTATGTACCATGTAACTGTTATTGACTCTTCTGCATTTATCACTTTAATGATTTTATTATTGTTTTCTATCTCTGTACTGAACGTCCTGTCTGTCTGTAATTGTGTTGTTGCTGCTGTCTCAGGTCTCTCTTGAGAATGAGACCACGTGTCTCACTGATTTGATTTACTTATTTAGCACATATTAAAACGGTCATGTTATACGTTGTAAGAAAAGGAGACATGCAGGAGAAACCCAGAAAACCCTCAAGGGGTTTGACAAGTGGGGTTCCCTATGAAACTATCAATCAGTACATACATTCTATCAACATTTAGCCCAGCCAGCTTAGCAGCTAGTTCGCCAGTCGACAACTAGCTCTGCTTCTTTGTTTGGTCCTTTATCCAGATCAGCATCGTAAACCAGGCAGGGGTCGTACCGAGGGTTTCAGCGGTCAGTCATGTCCTTGATCTAAAATCAGTGGTTGTGAAGTCCAGAAAAATAGTCAAAAGCCAAGTACTAACACACAAACACAACGAACTGACTGACAGGAAGTTGACTGAATACACTTTATATACATTTATATCAAACGTGAGTTCATATTTTTGGTTACTATAAATAATTATGTAAATAATGACGTTATATATTTAATATGAACATATTAGTAATTAATTTGAATTAAAACTATATATAGGTACGTTTAAGTAAATAACTATTGAGGTTTATATATAATAAGGAAGCTGGTAAATTTAAAAATGACTTATGGAGAGGGAGTGGGATTAAATAAGTTTGTACTTCTTCCCACTCCTTTTCGGATGTGTATACAGAGTCATCAAGTGTTTGACGATCTGATACTGGGTTATGCTTTGTATTTGTGTCATTATTGTTTTCTGTAAGACCTTCTTGCTTCTTTTCGAAATAAATTTAATCCAATCCAAAACATTGAACAAAAACAATAATAAAATAGTTTTCACAAAAAGAGAAAAAGAGGCTATAATTAAAATGGAGAAGAGAGAGAAACAACAACAAAGAAAATACCACAAGACCACGTGTCTCACTGAGATTATCTGTCTAAATAAAGGCTAAATAAAATTAAAGAAATAGTTCTAAGGCTGCAATGTTCAAGTATAAGCAATCAATAATCAATCCTCTTGTTGATTACCTTGTTGATTGATTCAATTTAGCAAATTGTGAACCTATAGTGGCCCAACGCGTCAAAATATGACACTGTTTTTGGACACTGTCCTCTAGAGTCTTGTTTTGAAGTGCTGACGCAGTAAAAAGAGTCAGAGGCAAAGTCAGCTTTGGGTGGTGGTCGGGGGCGATGGATGGATCAAACAAACACTGAACTTTTTATCCAGGAGGCAAAAGTTAGATTTTTGTATGAAAGAAATATTCAATGTTGACTTTGATTAAAAGTATAAGTTACTGAACATATGTTAGTTATGTAACATACGTACTTTAGTTCATCAAGTAATGGCGTCATTAACGTTAGTACTCACTTAAAGACAAACCATTTTTTTCCTTAACCTAACAAAGACATTTTTTTAACCCAGTGGTTCCAACCTTTTCTAATTCATCCCTCAATCTCAAAAATGTCTGCGGCCCACATCCGACCATAAACAATACGGAGGCAGAATGGTGCGTTCTCAGAGCACTTTTATAAAAGGAGCTGCCATCATTACCACCCAGAAATCAGAAGGTAAATAATAGAGGTAATAATTGATTACAAATTAAATAACGGTATCATTCAAGAAATTAATTCTCATACATAATAATAGGCCTAATATGATAAAAAAAAAAGATTTTATATATTTAAAATGTTTTTAAGCAACATTTTGTTTTAAAATATATATATATTTTAAAGTTCTTTTCTTTTTTAAATAACACTTTTTTTGCAAATGATTTGGCAGCCTGCTTGAAATATTCTCACGGCCCACTGGTTGGGAGCGGCTGCCAAACCAAACTCAACCATTTTCCCATTGCTGATAATCGCTGCACGTACAAAAATCACAAAATGCAAAATGTTTCTCAGCAAACTTTATTTTATAAACCTAACTTACTTGAAGAACTCACTGTTTTGAAGCGTTGGGCGTAAGAACATGATGTAATAGTTTCATTATATAGTACATGCTCAGCCACAATACAGCTAAGCACTTAGATGAGTTTCTGCAGCACTCGCAGACAAATTCAATCATAAGTTTGAGGAAAATAACCTTGAAGAGTAAAAAGTTTTTGTTCACAGTGAAGTGTGTGCAGCAGTAATAAGACGTGAGTCGGTGTAGACGGCTGTATTGATTAAAATCGACAAGTATCTGTTGGGTCAGACCTACGTGAGACAGATGAGTCAGACACACATACAGTGTAAACAGCCTGTTAGTCCTTTGTCAGACTTTTCTGTGGGGCCGTAGGATGATGTGAATCACTTCAACCCCCAGTTGAGTCAGCAGTCTGAGTGACAGATGCTAACTTTTCTCCTGCATCCTTCTCCACAGAGAAATAAACCTAATCATCAACATCCAGTCTGATGAGCGCTGTGTAAATACTTCCTGTTCAGGCTGAGCCATTGTTCCTGCAGACTAAGCAAACTTGTAGCCTAGTCATCACGTGTTAGGCAAAATATTAAATGTTAAGTCTTGCTTTGAGTTTGAATGCACTGGTTAGTCAGAACGTTGGCTTTAAAAGTGATGGATGTTTATGTCCTTCCTCATTTCGTTAAGATGTACTTGCACAGATGAAAACCTGCCCGACACAGATAATCCATCACTGTAAACCGTCTTCTTTTGCTCTTGTCAATATTTGTTTGTAGTTGTTTGGAATTGCAGCTAAGAGAGATTTGTTGGTGCATTCAAGTGCTTGTTGGACTATCAAGACTCTGTCTGCTTTCCAGAAATAGCTGTACCTTTCCTTCTAAAATGCGTGTTGTGCTTTGTTAGAAGAAAAAAGGCCTCTGTTCTCGACATACATTTCTTGTCTGTACCTACAGCAGTAAGCAACAGGTCCTAAACAGTAAGCGTTGGTTTATTAGCAGTGGAGAAAAGTATGCATTGCTTTGAGAGTGCACCGTGGTCCATTCATCAGCAGAGCTCTCCTCCTTATTCTGCCTCGTAATGTCTATTCTGTGCAAACCTCTCCGTCCATTTTAAAGTCCTTATGCTTCGTCCTTTAGGAACATCTTCCGCTGATATTTTTCTAACGGCTGGCTATTTGGATCTGGAGCTGATTTAAGAGGATCAAGCCGACACATGCTTATGTGTTTTGAAGGCATGAATCATATGCAGATGATTAGTTTTCATTTTCGCTGACTGCTACAAATTGAAATAATTAGACTCACTAATGGTTTGGCAAACATTTATTCAATCTTTTCAAGGACTTCCAGATAATTATCTGATTAAAAAACATGCTTTAAGTCCCCACAGTAATCCTTGTTATTTATTAAAGACACATTCCATGCAGTTTAGTTTCCAAAGTAAAGACAAAATGAAAAATGCTCATTTCCCATCGATGCATTAAGACAACCTCATGTTTTTTTTATTAGGATACACTTGTTGAGTTACTTATTTTTATATGCCCTTTGTTGCCATGTTGCACTTCCACTTTGCTGCTGTAACACTGTAAATGTGCCCGTTGTGGGACGAAAACAGGATTAACTTATGTTATGTTTAGAGGAACAATATGGTTTATTACAGCTTGCACAGTATTGTCTTAGCTCTGGATAATGTTGGTTATGCTCAGCTCACATTGTACTCACTGCAGTCATTTTCCTGTCAGGCTAAAAAAAAAAGTCAATAGGTTAAAGTTGTAATCTCTAAGATCTCAGTTTTGTTCTCTTTGGCAGCACCTATGGCGATAAACGGTAAGGGGTACGCCTGGATCCCATAGGATCCGTGTCCGGCGCGTTCCGTCTGCGGTTTCTGTTTGGAACGATCTGCTCTGTTCAGCTTGACGCGTGTTTGAAACAGCCTCCGTCAAAAATAGACCCGGCGCTTATCTTTAGTGGAGCAGAGCGGAGAGACGCTTCTGTAACACGCTGGAGACGGACCACAGCACGTACTGTGGAATCACAAGCATTGACTTAAATGCGGAACGCGCCGGAGATGGATCCTGTGGAATTTGAGGGTTAGGGTCACAAGCGGTGATTGTTAAGGGTTAGGGTCACAAGCGGTGATTGTTTAGGGTTAGGGTCACAAGCGGTGCCCATTTTTTTCCGTGAAACTCACACCCAGTCTTACTTATTTTGGAAAATGTTTACGTCGAACTCAGCTGTAGAGTCCTTCCCTGGAGGCACATATTTGACCCGTGTAGAAGAGATAACCTTGAAACTAATGCTAAAATCTGGGCTTTAATTTGCCCTCTTACCTGGCGTGCAGTGAAAACACTGTGAAAGAAAGTCAGCCCTCCTCACATGCACCACCTGAGCTGTTCTATACCAACCCTCTCAAACATTCACTGTAATTACTTCCCCATGATTTTTGCTTTGTGATTCGTGTCTGGTCAATATTGCAGCTGAAATGCATTATTTAATGTTTTCTCTCTTTCTCCTCTCCTTTAGGTGAGTGTCAGTCAACAACACGTGGATTATTCCAGTCAGCTGTGAACTCCCGCTGAGCCCCTCTGCATTGCCTTTTCCCCTTGCTCATCGTTGTATGATTCTGCCATCAGGTTTGAAAAGGGCCCCTTTTCACTGTGATTCAATCTGATTTTGATCAAAGAGCAAAGGCAGAGTACCCAGAGAGAAAAGCTTCATGCAGCGGGGTATCGTGACTGTCTGTCCTCCGCAGCCCTGGTTGCTGTTGGTTTGAGCCATATGGAGATAAAAGTAAATGTCAGTGGTGACTGAGGGCGTCAGATGTTCGTGGTGTTCATTGTCTCGGCTTGACTCAGTCGCCTCCAGGGAGCTGAATGGCTACTGTATTTAGGAAACCTTTATTTGTCTTTTTTGGGGGTACTTGTTATTCAGCGGTGTGCTCTCCAGCTTCTAGTGTTTACTGCAGAATGTGGGCTGATTACTGATTACTGCTGACTGGAAATGGAACGTAATCACTTGCTGAGTTTTCTTTTCTTAACAAATCCTCACTTATTTTTGAGGACGTTTAAGGGCTTGTGTTTTGTTGGTTTATGCAGATTTCTAGGTGGTGTTTGCAAGAAAATCTCTGACCTCTAAACAATGTTGAATTCTGTGTTAATGTGATGCTTGACACTGTTCGGGTTTCGAGTTAAACCAACATATTGTAATGCGAACAGGTAGTGACACCTGTTTCACTCTGCACGAGCCAACCCTAAGATGACGGGATTTCTATAGAACTAGTCGCATAGACTCTGCAGGAGTCTATTGAGTTGCAATATTTATGTACTGCGGTACTTGAAATTGTGCAATCAGCGACTATTCAGAGATCAAGAACAGTTGCCTTAAAAAAGCGGTTATAGATAACCACATTTGTTTTTCATGTGAAGGTAGTCAGACTTTTCTCTACCTCTACCTTCCAAACTGTAGTTTATTTTTTGCGATAAACTCTACATTACATTACATTGGCAGCGGCTGTGGCTCAGCGGTAGAGTCGGTCATCTTTCAATCGGAAGGTTGAGGGTTTGATCCCTTGATACACATGTCGAAGTGTCCTTTCGCAAGACACTGAACCCCAAATTGCTCCCGGTGGCATAGGCATCGGTGTGTGAATGTGATGACTGATTGACAGTTGAGCACTTTATGTAGCAGCCTCTGCCATCAGTGTGTGAGTGTGTGTGTGTGAATGGGTGAATATGATATGTAGTGTAAAAGCTGCTTTGAGTGGTCGCAAGACTATACAAGCACTATATGAGTGCAGTCCATTTCCCATTACATAAATGTGATCTGCTGTAATTATATCTACATATATGAGTGCGACCATACAGTAATTGTTGAATAATAAGAGATGCATTCTCCCTCCACAGTCATAAGATCTGTATCCAACAGAACAGCATTGTAACGGTTTGACCATGTGCCGATGCCAGTTACATTTACAGCCTAACGATACTGAAGCCAGGGTTGGATTGTGCACATCTCATATCTTACTCTTGGTGAGATTTCAATCAAAAGTGTTATCAATATTCGTGGTCCCAGAGGTTGAATTTGAACATTTTCAGTGACCCCGTCGGGTCAAAGCTTTTGACTATTTTGCAGTTACATGGTTAATCAGCTGTTTCATGGGATGTGAGCTAAGTTTGAATTGGAACGGGGGCGAGTGATCTACTGCGACCCCTTCAGCAACATCTTTTTGGTACGCGTTGATGTGAAAACGGATATATCATCTGGTCTGCACCTAGTTGCCGCTATTTTGTTGTTTTTAATCAAGCAACAGCTTCTAACAACTTAAAACTACGTACATCCACAGTTCAGTCAGTGGCGGTAACGCACTTGTAAGCTGGTTTGCCAACAACCGCATATTTAGCTGAAACATGCTGAGGAAATTCCCGGTCATGGCAGAATTAATCCTTGATGACACCTTTTTCTATTAGCATTGGTGTTGATGGCTCAACCCATAGAAAAAGATATATATCTGAAAATATATATACTTTTTCAATATTCGATATTATTGAAAAGGCATGGTAATGAGATCAACTCAGAGCACGGATGCCAACCAGAGGATGAACCCTGTAGATCTTCCCGGGTAAGCCAAAGGACAAAGTTAAGTTCAGTCACTTTAAGACTGATGCCGACTGTTATCAACCTCAGAGTGACAAACATCATGAGTATAGAGTGTGTTTGTTTCAATGCTTTCATATTGTGGAGTTAAGTGAACACTGCAGCCTCGAGCAGTTACTGTAGAGCATTAAACTGCTGCAGTTTAGTGAAGGAAACATTTGAAAAAAGCCACTGTAGAAACATTTGATAGCAAGATTTGCAGATGAAATTCAGTAACAATAACATGTGCTGTATTGCTATAAAATGTGATTTTTACTTTGCCCTGGTGGTTCTCTCCAGTTATACTGTAGCTACATGCACATACACACACATACACACACTCCAGTGGTCATTAAAAGCTCACGTCACCAGGGGCATATCCCTGGCAGCACCTGCCAAAGCCATTATCTGCCACCCTGTCCTAGACCAACGCTTTGGCATACATCTGAGCAATTAGGCCAGATTATTGGCAACCTTCCTTGGCCTTGCCCCATTATCAAGACCACTAATTACTAGCAGTGTTCAGAGCTCTCGCTCTCTCACGCTCTCACTGGTACAGGCTGCAAAGGCAGAGTGGGAAAGGAGGAAAAATGAGACAAAAATGGACGAAAGTGGACGACCGAACATGTAGGGTTTCATTAGCGGCAGCCACAAGGGTGGATGTGGCAGCTCAGTGACACCTTCCATTTGAGACACCCATACGTTAAGTGTGTGAGTGTGTGTGTGGGGCTCTCATGGGAAATATTTTGTCAGAAGAAGCTGTATCCCTGGCATCGGCAGAGTGATTGAAGTCCTTTTGAAGCGTAATGATAGCTGACGACTCGTGATGGTGAGGTGCTGGCTTGTCTGTTGGTTTCGGCAGAGTGGAAAATCATGCCTGCTGGGCAATTGCAGCTTTAATGGAGAATGGCACACAAACAGGGCACATATGGACACATTCGTACACACTCAGATGGACTCATAACAGCCCCATCTGCACACACAGAGACACACATGTGGAGCATATAGAAGAGTCAATAACTGCAGCCATTTTGGCTCACCGTGCATAAGGGTGAGATTTAATACAAATGGGCAAAATAGCATTGTCGGCTGTTTCAAATGTATTAAAAATAAAATTATGGTTAGTATGTACCAGTCTCTATGGATAAGTGCTTCATTTGAGCCCTCTTCAAAAGACCTTTAGTCACTGGAAAAACATTTTATAGAGCTCTAAGAGTGTCCAAATAATAGTTTTAGCATCCTCTTATTAGCATTTATCTAGCTATTTAAAGTTATTACACCTTGCTTTACACTGTAACCTGTAATCTAAATTCTTCTTTATGTCCTAGGTAAGGTCTCATTCAAAAATAGATACCTTATCTCTTATTTCCTTAAAGGTCATTTAAAAAATCATTTGCTGGCATTCAAAAAGCTCTAGTTAGTAGAAGCTTAACTTTAAAAGATTATGGTCGTGTGAAAACTGTCACAAAACATGTCGTAAGATGCTGCAATGTAATTGTGAGTCTGTAGGAAAAATAACTGGAATGGTAGGTTTGCTGTCTGGATGGGACGATACTATAGCATCCATCCATCCATTATCTATACCACTTATCCTGTTCAGGGTCACGAGGGGTACACTCTGGACAGGTTGCCAGTCAATGGCACACACATAGAGACAGACAACCTTCAGGCAATTTTAGAGCCTAACGAGCATGTCTTTGGACTGTGGGAGGAAGCCTGACCCTCAAATTCCACAGGATCCGTCTCCGGCGCGTTCCGTGGGCGCCGCGGCCTCCGGAATCAATCGCGCCCATTCAAGTCAAAGCCCGGGATTTCACAGAACGCACCACTGCTCGTCTCTGGCCCAGATGCGTCTCTCCGCTCTGCTCCGCTAAAGATATACGCTGAGTCTATTTTTGACGGAGGCCGCTTTAAGCGCGTGTCAAGCTGAACAGAGCAGATCGTTCCAAACAGGAAGTCACACACAAAAACAGCATAGAGCATTCGGTCATTGAAAAATAAAACACCATGTACAGACCGGTACAGACTCCCGTTTTTTTTCCGTTTTCATAACAACGACACACTAAAATCTTGAAAAAAGAACACTTTTAATTAAGTAGTGTACTCAGCCATGGTAGAGGCACAAAAATCACGGAATGATCTCCAAATGAGCAGATAATCAACCTCCGAGGTGCAAACTGAACTGTTCTGCTTCTGTTCTGTACTGCTCTGTTTAACATTGATGTTATCGCGTGACTTCGCAATCTTGCGTGCTAACGTAGTTCTCCCAAGATCTTGTGATCTCGCGAATCCAGCCGCTTGGGCCAGTATGCCGCTGCGATGCGGATCAGACACGCTTCCTGTGGGCGAGGGCTCACGCCGTCTGACGGATCAAAACTGCAACTCAGACAGAACGCGCTGGACACGGATCCTGTGGGATCGAGGCGTAACGCACGCATGCACAGGGAGAACATGCAAACTCCACACAAACTCTCCTATACTATACCAAGAACTACAGAACAAGCTTATATTTATTGAAATTGCTTGTGCATGTAAATAGCTTGTATTTGACAAAATGTACCTGCAGTGTGATACATTTTTACATTTATTACAAATATATTAAGGTTTTTTATTTATTAATAAACAACAAAAAAGTACAGCAATATACTGCACTTCCTCTTAGATAGATTTGTTGACCTCAGTAGTAGGCCTACTACCTGTGTTTCCTTTAAGGTCTTTCTTCTTTCTTGCTCAGTTGTTGCTTGGTACATTTTTCAGTTTTGTGTTGGTTCCCACCAGCGACTGAGTGAGAGGAAAAGCCTTCTGACCGATGAAGATCCTTAACTTCAACGGCACTCATTGATTTTTGAGTGACAGCACCCTAAAGTCCATAGATTTCCTCGTGGTTCTCAGTCAATGTTTTGACATTACTGCGATGGCATCTGAAAATGCTAATTGGCTGTATAATAAAATCTGGGGGTTTATCTTTAATAAAAAAGTGGATTGGACCGAAAATGGGATTTAATCAGAATATCGGCTTGATTATTTACTCGTGTTTATCTCTTAATACTCCCGGAGCTGTTGTCCTTTGCTTTGCAGCCAAAACACACTCGCACACACAGGTTTGTTTTTCTCCACTCCATACATCTGTCTGGTCCCACTGAAAAAACTAATGCTCAGTAAAGGTCTGGGAGATGTTGAGCAGCAGAGAAAGCTGCATGCTCAAAGTGTGGTCAGCAGAGATATATCGCCTCAGACCTCGGCTCCGGCTGACATTACCATCACCAAAGGTCAGATATTAGAGATAACTTTTTCTTAGCTGCTGAAGGGCGGCCACGACTGGTGTTGTTTTGTGGATATGAGGCGCTATAAGGTACTGTGGGGAATTATTTCACTAAGTAATAAGGAGTCAGTTAACGGCCTGTATTCACTCCTGAGTCATCAAAAATGGCAGCCCGGTCAGTTGCCTTATCAACAAAATGTGACTCTTTAGGAAACCTGAAGGTGACTTTTTTGATATAATTTCTGCACACTCTTCTAGCTCATGGTTTTGATGTGGCGTTGATGTCAGGTAACAATAAAGAGCCCAAAAAGCAGCTTGAAGTGTTGGTCGGGGGAGATGAATGGGACAAAGAAACACTAGACTTTCATCCAAGTGAGAGAGGTTAAATTATCGTTATGATTTATTTCTTTAATTTAATTTAATTAATTTAACCTACACTAATTATGTAATGTATGTTTGTCAGTAATGTACATATATTAGTACATAACATATGCAACTCTTAGTACTTATTTAAACCCAAACTTTTAACCCAAAATGATCTTATTCCTAAATATAATCAAGTTGTGACGCATACATCATACTGCTACTGCTTTGCAACATTAAAGTGGCAGTAAGCAACATTCTGCCTGTCTGTATTACTCCCCTACACCAAACATGCACATGCATTTTACAACTGGTGTGTGCCACGCAGCCGTTGTGCAGTGTGTCTCTCTGCAGCACTGAGGCAAGGAGAGAGAGAGGAGAGATGTTGTTAATTCCAAAAACTTTATTGCTGGCAAAATGTTCAAACACTACTTTGTTATCATTATAGTTATGATTCTTGTTGGGGACCACCTTATTTACCTCTAGGTGCTACCTTTAACTGTTACCATAAGAGCTACCGTTACCTATCAAGAAGGAACAGGGTGACCTCTGTATCGCTTCGCTCTTCAGCCCCTTACACTCCCACTCGTCTAAACACTCTTTTTATTTAGAGCTCTCTTTGTAGCTTTTTTATCCTTCCTTCTTTTTGCTTCTTTAGCAGTATAGGAAGGTACAGGAGGAAATTTACTGCAAGTTGCAGTAGCTCCTGACTGACATCTCTGCGTGCGCGCTGCTGACACAAGTCACGTGGAAGCCGGATGACGCTAGTTTGTACAGAGTTGCTGTGGCTGACTAGTTACGTGGAAATAATTCTGATTGGTTGTTTGATCCAGATTGGAAACTAAATACAAAGGGGCGGGCCCTCACTGTCACCGATCAGCAATCAACCTCATTTCAATTTAATGTTGTTATGGAAATGTAAAGATCAAAATGTGTTATTTTAACCAAACTGTTATGACATAATGTTGCCTACTGTAGCTTTAACCTTTACTTAAGATTGTTGCACAAAATTCATAAAAATATATTTTAAAATTTTCACTTTATTTAAGATAACTTTTTAATGTTTAAACTCTAACTGGATGCATATTAGTAGTTATTGCTTATCGCTTACTATACCGCAGAGCCCTTTACCTGCCAAACTGATGCTCGAGTGGTACTTAGATTGTCATAATTTGAAGGTTAGGTCCAAAGACCAAGCTTCCATATTTGACGATATGGAAATGAGAACTGGTTGGGTTTAAAAGCCTCTCATTTAAAAGGCCTTTTCCTTCCTCAGGAGCAATGTCTTTGTTTCCTCCAGTATCAGCCTCTCTTTTTACCCTTCCTGTTCTCCCACCATGAAGTCTGGCCCTCCTCTGCAGCAGACCGAGCACAGCGTGAAGCCTGGACAGAATGGAAATGAAGGCTTATTAATTCTCCCTGGTGGCTAAAGGACCAGTAGTCCTGGCCATGTCAGAGGACTTTGGAAAGCAGTGTGGGAGAAAGCCAACACTTGTCTAAGGATGATTTCATAGCAGGCACGTTTGGAGAGGTTTATTTGAACTCTGGAGGGTTTGTTCCTTTAATTTGTTTCATTTGGGCAGGATAGAGCAGTGTCATTTGAAACAAATAACAACACAGAGACTGCTGGAAACACAGAGCTCAGTTCTCCTCCAAGCCAACTGTGGCTCGGTTTATTAGAAAGGAGAATGTAATCGGTTCAGCCACAGGAAACATCCCCAAACACATGCTTTTATTGGTGAAAGGGGGATGGAGTCAGAGGAGCCAAAATAAAACCAGTGCAGCAAAGCAAATTTTTCCACTCAGCTTTAGACCCAAGACAACGAACTGTGTGTGGGATTGAAGCCACGGTGAGGTTTAGGCGAGGAAAAACAAAAGAAGCAGGGAGTAAGAGGAGTGAAATGGTCTCCGGGAAGTGTAAAATTGTGTGTATATCAGGGTACTGATCTGGTCCATGGATGCATTGATAGGGTTTGTGGTGGGTTTTCTTTACTTGCATGTGGCTGCAAATTGCAGTTATAATGGAAGCCAAGATCTGAGCAGAACAGTGGAAACGCCATATTCTGAAGTCCACAGTGTATAGTTCTGTTTTTCCTCTAAGTGGACGAATTTGCACTGTTAGTAACACATCACATTGCGGTTTCACTGGTTTAACTGGGCTGAAGAATAAACATTTATTAAACTCTAAACCCCATGAGAAAAGCATACATTTTTTTTAACATTGTTTTTACAGGAAAAAAAAAAATCAATTTGCAGACACTGAAATCTGGTTGATCCTGTTAGTCTATTATAGTTACAGGATGAGTAACTATTTATTTAGCAGGAATATGTCATCAAGTCAAATAGTGCAGGTTTTGGTTTTAAGTTTGTTGACATCAGATATTTTTGCTACCATTTTAGACTTTATTATGGTGAATACTGAGTCCTCTTTCGATCCGAAATCCATAATATTATCATTATTGTTCAACAGCAACACTAACCCTTTATGAATGTAGTATGATTGCTATTGTTGGTGTATGGTCAGGCTCAGTACAATGGAGGAATCCTAACCGTTGCTGAGTTTTTGGGGAAACTCTGAATTTTTAACATGAAACAGCCATTTTAAAATAAAATCTTACTTTAGATAAACAAACAAATAATAAATAAAATGCTCCCTCTGCATGCATCGGTTACCTCCGGGTACGTCAGCTTCCTCAAACAGTCCAAAGACGTGCTTGTTAGGTTCATTGGTGACAACTAAAATTGCCCGAATGTGTCAGCCCTGTGATTGACTGGCAATAAGTCCAGGGTGTAACCCCGCCTCTCGCCCAATGACAGCTGGGATAGGCTCCAGCCCCCCCATGACCCTGAACAGGATAAGCGGTATAGATAATGGACGATTGATGGATAAATAAAAAGTGTGGTGGGAAACACAGCTTGCTGACATTACGCTAGCTTTGACTAAAGACACTTTCCACTAGCACCACACTTTTATTGTTGTGTCCTGATAATTTACCTGGAATCAGTTCTTGTTCTCCCGTTTTAAAGCAGTAGTTACTAGGCCAGGGTTTAAAAAAATCGATTTTCCCAATTTGAATCGATTCTCATTTAAATGACCCAATATGGATTCATAAATCCCGAGATCGATCTTTAAAAATATGTAAACGCGTATCTGATCACTCTGAGCGCTCCTGAATGCAGCACAACTCAGCGCATCCCCTCGAAACACGGCAGTGAGGGAGACATGCCCGGAATTGTTTACTGCAGCTACTATGGAGATATCAGTGATCGCTGACGGACTCTTTTTATCGTGTGTGCATCCATGAATATGCAAGTTAGTTTTGCACTGATGTTTATGTTACTCTCTGTTAGGGTCGGCTTTGGCCACGAGTGTATTTTCGGCATGTTGTTATACAGTATGCCTTTCCCTATAACTCTCGTGTGGCTTTGTTCTTTGCACTATGAGATGTCATGGCCAAATCTCGCTCAAGTTGAAGCCCAGTTCGTTTAATCGAAACCATGCGCCAGATGTACAGACTAAAAATGTGAAACTGGAAAAAAGTTCATAAGCTGTCTAATTCATAAGACTGTTAATATTGTGTTGACTGCTGTGTGTTTTAATGTTAAATAAAAAGTACATGATGTAACTTCAATTTCAATTCTTATTCTAAACATTAGACATTTTGGTTCGAGGTGCACTGATATTTTAACTGAAATACCCCGAACACAAATAGATATCGGATCGGAAAATGAATCGAATCGAGAAATGTATATCGATACCCAGCCCTTGTAGTCACCAGTGACAGATAAAACATATAGTATTGTTGTGTAGGGTAATCATTTGGAGTAGAGCAATAAGTTGTTTTGGGGCGTGCATTGCCAGACGCACTCGCCGATACTCGATACAGTATCTGAGACATTTCTGATATCGGTGTCAGTATCAAAAATGGAGATAATTCTAGATTTATATTCACAAACACCCTATAAAGTATCTCAACGAAACCAGCCCCATTAGCTGAAGAAAACCACACGATGCAATTAAAAGGTTTTTTTATGTTGATTTGTGTGTAACAGATTCTGCCACCCAGACAGCAAATAAATATATACTTATATAAAGAGTAAGTAAATCTGGCTGTGCTGAAGAGGAGAATGTGGATTTAAAGCTAATTAGAAGAGGATTGTTGCTATCTGTTTATTTCAACTGATTGAAGAACAATCATTTTAATGCATTATTCTCTCCGACAATGAGAGCATTAGTCACAGAAAAATAATATCTGTAAATGTTCTTTGTTTGTTTATTTTTTTGTGCTGTGAAAAACTAATGTAAATACACAAAGTGATCGTTGACAGCTTTGGCAGGAGCACTAAAAACTCCTGTAAGCTCTTTAATACACCTGTGATTAAGTTGTCCAAAACTTCATGTGTTTGGTGACATGGCTCATGTTTCTTTCGTCGTCAGGGGAGATGACATGATGCTGAATTATGTTTAGAGCTTAATCAATGTTTTATGAATGGTGCGTCTTTCTAACGGTTACATCACTAGGCTCACGTTGCCCTCGCTGGTGCATATATACAGTTATTCAGCTTGTTGTTTAGGCTACACATGCAATCACATGTTGATTTTGCTTTTTGTATCTTCATCACGCACCTTTATTTGCTTTCTTCTGACAATAAAAGCAGCGCTGATGAAGAGCCCCTCTCGATAAGGGCTGAAACACTTGAGACACTTGAGAAAAAGTTGGGGGCTGAAAAGTTCAAAAAACGCTCAGCCTTTCATCTTCAATGAGAGCTATGTGTCAAATTGGGAGCCCCCGCTGTGGTTTTGAACCTTTGTCCATTGGAGGAGATTGAAAAATGGCTAGGCAGGCTGAATCTTACACTTGGTTTGCATCTGCCATTCCCTTTTAAAAACGACCACATGGTGCAGCGACAAAAAGGCATTTTAATAGGCCTCAGATGAATTATCTATAACTATGACTGAATAAATCTTTAATCGCTGTAATGAACTTTAGAGTATGGATTCAAAAAGCCATTTAGCTGATAAATGACCCATGGAGGGCTCTGATACCAGGATAAATCAAAAGAGGCTGGGGTCTTCACTTCTTTTTTTTTTCATTCCACCACAGAGCGGCTGATTTGAATAATTGGCTTTAGAGTACAGCGGCTTAGAAAACGTCTGCTGATAAGCAAGAAGAACAAGCTTGTCGTATTTGCATCACAAAAAAAAAACACAGAATCAATTTCTTCTGTCTGAATTAAGAACTACAGCAGAGGCACATTAGCATATTAGGGGAACATATCTGTCTGTGACTTAAAATCTTGAATTAAGGCTGCTTAAATCTCCCTGTTGATCCACGGATGAATACAAAATATGACTCTGTGGTGACTCTCCTCCTGTTATAGACTCACTTGGTGTTTATTTTTGCTTAGCTTTCCACAATGACAGCAGAAGGTCAAGCACTTCATCTATTTTTTTTTTTACTTTTCGGGGGGGTTGGTAAGAGACCCCTGGCAGCACATGTCATGCTCAATACCTCCAGCCATTAATTGCTGGCATTCGTCACAACGCCTTCAATGTACACAAGAAAAGAGACCGTATGGTTTCTGTCTATGTCAGCAGTTTTGTGTGTGTGTCATGTTTAGATCCGCTCTCATATTTCAAGGGGTGTGTGTGTGTGTGTGAGATTGTCTCTTTTATCCACATATATTATATTTGTCATGTTGATTTATAGGTCGGCAAAACCTGCATCTATCCACAGGTCGGCTTAGCTGCTCTTGCATTGAATGAGAACAGGCCGGTGATCCTGCTTTCACCAGCTGGATTAGTGGTTGTGATCTTGATTTTGCAGAGCTGCAATATGCCAGCCAATGAGCCACAAAATGGGGAGCAGGAGTACATGAGTATTAGAACCAGTGGGGCCAATATTGGCCGCCACACACCATCAGCCGTACCTGCTTTTGTTGTACGCGACATGTGTTTCATTCACAGCAGAACAACCCGGCACATGGCAAATGTCAGTCACATAATTCTTCCATTATTGTCTAACATGTACACACATCACTTAACTGTTGGCCTATTTACCTGGAATAGCCTGATTGTTGATTTAATAGATTGTGAATATGTGTGAACATCTTTGCAGCCGTAAACAAACAACAAAGTAAGAAATATGAGGCGCCTCTCAACAAGCTTTTTGGCCCCGGCTCAGAAACGCTATACATCACTATCAATTATGTTTTTTATGAAGATGAATTGCTTTCATGGTTTCTCCACAGAAGCTGTTCTTTTATGTAGAAGTCTGAAGCACTGATGCGCAGACGATGCACCGACCTCATTTGAGCTTTGCTGTGCAGAGCATTAGTTTAAGATGAGATCACAAGGCCCAAAATATAACATGTAATGCTTCTCGCTGTTTGACTTTCTTTCCTGGGAGACAGTCACTTTTGTGCGTTCCACCCACTAGTCTGCAGAAAATCCAACTTTTTTTTTTCTTGCCAAGCCCGAGCAGGTTGGACCAACGTTCACAAACACCCCGCTAAATCCTGCTAAATTAAAATCTAAAAACCTGTCAAAAACTGGGGAGTTAAGTGTGGAGTGTTTCTGTTTCCCACTGTTGAATTTGAAATGAGCAATTTCGTCTACTTTCAGGCCTGTATTGGTTTTAGTTATTGCTGCCACCCACTATCAGTGGCGCTCCCTTTATATTGAGAAAGGGGACATTAGATATTCAAAGTACGCTGCTGTTTACTGACAAGGCGGTGCAACCTTCTCTGCAGGGGCTGAAAGGTGCTCAGCTTTGACAATTACTTGGCTCAAAGTGACTGAGAACAACAACGACTGAGATGAAGCAGAGGCAATAACATTCGGCGGGGAACCCGCTAAAACAGCGCTGCCAATTCCCTTTACTAAGGAGCTGTCATCTTGCCAAATGATGCGCGTCACTGGGCTCCACTTCCCTTTTTTCCTGCTTTACAGAGTTGTTTCTGCATTTGAAAGCCTACTTATTACAATCTTTGAACTCTTGTAGATATCTGTTTTCACTGGTGGAGATGGCTCTGACAGCTTGCTGCACACTTGGGGAATGTCGGATTTAGTGAAGAAGAGATATTGATGTGGAATACTGTGTCAATTCAGCTTTGGTGTCGCATGACAGTCAGGGAAAATGTGGTGTATCAAGAGAGCTTATTTACAGTGAAACATCCGAATGATTACATTTCTACTGGAGACGTGATATGGAACACCTTCTTAACCGAACCTGTGACTATGAGCTAACAGCTTCCAAGTCACAAGTGCTTGAACACAGCACTGACCTCACAGGCTGCAGATAAAGCTTTATTGCACATAAATACACATTTAAAAGTGGATATAAAATTACATAGTAGTAGTGTCATCACGCCCTGTGTATTATCATGTACCCCATAGATCAGTTCGGAGAGTTTAAAATTTAAGTCACTGGTTTGACAAAGTGTACGAGTCGCAATGATAAAACTTCCTGTGTTTAGATGAATGGTTAAGTCTTCATAAAGAGTTTTAAAGGTCTTTGCGCCGACTTTATCTTCAAACGCTCTGAATAAAAATTCTTGACTTAAAAACTATAAGAATGTTTTAAAGGGCGGTTGCCACAAAGGACCTATTTGGCTTTTTTTTTTATATTTCATTTTATAATTTATAATTATGGATGTTATATTTCCCATCACAGGGCTCCAATGTTTTGTTTTTTTCAGTGCTGATTCCAAAAGCTACGGAAGCCCTCAGCGGACTTGCATCCATATATTTTATTTACTTGCGCTCGTTTTCTCGAGAGCCCGACTTGTTTATCTCCAACGCTGCACCACTGTAACGTCAGATGATCATAACTCGTATCCTCAGAGCTGCAAACGCACAAAACAATCACAGAAACAGGCTTAACTTGGACATTAGTGTGGGCAATGGCAGCATGGCATGTCCAGGGGCCTCATTTATAAAAGTGTGCGTAGAATCCAGACTAAAACTGTCCGTACGGAGCAAACGCGGAAATGGCGTGTGCCAAAAATAATTCAGCAGCACGCACGTCCTACGCCAGTTTCATTTTATAAATCACAATCCACCTGGAAAATGTGCGCACGTAAATGAGCCTCTTATTCCGCCCTCTACAGGCCCACATTACACCATAAATGGTCAATGCAAAGCACCTTGTGAATGGAAATGCGTACAAATGAGCCGGCTGATCACAGGAGGTTGTTTACGGTGAATCACGGAAACAACCGAGAGGAAGACAAAGGTAATGAACTTTTTGACAGCTCGAGGTGCTCGTGACGGCTGTCACAGGGAGTGACAACAAGGTGTTACAGCCTTCACGTAGTTCACTCAATATGTTTACAGAAACCACATTAATGACTTCACATTATGACTGAATGTTCTCCTCTGCTCCCAGATGTTATCTTATAGAAGTTGATCAGTGAAACACAAGCTTTTTTAGCTTGTTTAGTTATGATGAACTTGCACGATGTTTGGGGCTGATTAAAGGGATATGTGATGATTGTGAGAGCAGTCGCTGCTTTCTTTGTAGACTTTGCTCATTTATTCTCATTATTTATATATTTATTCATTTGTTCTCTCCTGTCTTAACGTTGCTTGTGTCGTATTAACTCTCTGATGTACGCTAAATTAAATTGTAACATTTACACGATCCATATGTGCAGGTAGTGAGGATATTCCCATTGAGGTGATAGGTGAAGGCAGAGTGTCTGAAGCAGCCACTGCGAGTCTCCGTAGTGCACTCAGCGCCTGACGCCTTGTTATGTCGCGATAACGAGATAAATAGGTCGAGATCTGGAGAACTAAAATGACTCGTTATCACGGGAAAACGGAGTAAATACAATGTATGGATACATGTCTGCTTAGGGCTTCCTTGCACAACATCACAAAGTGCCTTAACATTAAATTCCATGTTTATTTCCCCATGTGAAAAGGGTTGGCTTGCATAACTCTGCTCCTGTATTGAAGGTTGTTGTATTAATGATAGGGCAGCGGTGCCTTGTATTATTTCAGCAGCAGCAGTATGTTGAACAGAGTTTGTGTGAGCACCTTCATTCATATTCCTCATCCTTTGCCAGTGTGATTTTCACTCAGACTATTGAATGGGAAATTAGCAGAGGATACTACTTACGGATCCAATAAACATTTAGTACAAATTGGTCTCATTACATAAGATGGCTCTGGGTCCCCAGTCTGCCACACATGCTCTTGTAAATTAAAAAGAAGGAAATAAAAAGCCAGTCATGGTTGTGAATGACACCTTCCTGCCCATCCTCTTTATTATTCAACCTATCTACACATAACAGATACTTATAAAGCCATTTCTCACTCACATGCTTCAGTATGTGATTGCAGCAGCGGGCCTCATCATCATGCAGCAACATTAGCTGTTGGCACAGCCAGCCATTATCAGTCCCCTGAGCAGGCTGGTTAGCGGGGTGGAGGTGTATTAACAAGGCCACTCAATTTTTCTACCTCTCTGACGCTGCCACGTCGCCTCTGCATGGACACTCATTTATTATTTATTGGCCTGCTTTTGGAGGTGTGTGCAAGGCAGACATCCATGCATCCATCAAAGTGTGTGTGGGCGCAGGCTGCTGTCCACGCAGGGCTGATTTAGTTACTTTCACATCTACATGCCGCACACACAGGGATCTCGCCACATTGGACACGCTGCTGACATGGCTTAAGCAAAGATTAGCCAGGATTAGATTGGATCTGCTGCAGAACTGAATAAATAATTGAAAATGTATTCTGCTCAGAGCAATTATGAGCTTTAGGCCTGCTTAGTCATGATTGTAACTGAGGGTTTCTTTAGTTTTACAGGACACAGTGAGCTTCGCATGTATCACAGAACAACAACACTTTTAAAAACTAATGCTGCAGTTTTTGGATCGATTATGATTGATCAAATAGCCACTTTGATTCAGTGGTTAATCATTGGTCACTCCGGTCCAGTTAATCAAATCTGCTCTTTTGGATGTTTTTCTTTGAAAAATCAGGTAAACGTTTAATGTTTAAGTGCCTGAATACAATATTTGGCAAGTGGCCTTCTTATAATTGTAATAATACATGACAACCTGTGCTGTTATTTCAATTAATGCATGACGGGGCGCCGGTTTACTTCAGCGGTCAACTCTAGCGTCCCATGTACAGAGGCTCAGGCTGTGTTCGAAATGCCATACTACATACTATATACTATACTATATACTACATGCTATATACTACGTACTATATAATACGTACTATATACTGTGTACTATATACTACATGCTATATACTATGTTCTATATACTATAAACTATATACTATATACTGCATACTACATACTACATGCTATATAGTACATGCTATATACTATGTTCTATATACTACATACTACAAACTATATACTGTGTACTACATACTTTATACTACGTACTATATACTGCATACTATATACTACATGGTATATACTACATACTATATACTACATACTACAAACTATATACTATATACTACATACTATATACTATGCCAGGTAAACAATAACTGCCGCTTCTACAGCTATAGCGCCCCCTTTCGCTGGAATGCTGCTGCTGTCCTTCATTTCAACTGCCGCTGTGATGTCCCAGCGCTTTGCATTGTGGGATTCAGTAAGCGAGGTAGACTGGTCCGATGCATACTGGAGATTTTCTCCGAATCAGTACGACATCCGGGCATTTTTGGCATACTGCACATGTTGCTTTTGTTTGTATACTGCATACTACATTTTGGCCAAATCAGTACGTACTGCTAGTATAGTATGGCATTTCGAACACGGCATTAGTCCTCGATGTGGCAGCCCCGGATTCGACTCCAACCCTCGACCCTTTGCCGCATGTCATCCCCCCATTTCCGACACTATCCACCGTCCTCTCTCTCCCTCTCTCTCAATAAAGGCCAAAAAATAATCTTGCAAAAATGCAAGGCACAAACTCTGAAATTGACTGACAGGTGTGAGAATGCATTATGTCTGCAACAAAAATTGGTCTTAAGAAGATACTTAAACAGGATCCATATGGGGTTTGATGTTAAGATACACTAAATATTACATCATTATGCGTTGTCTCATGATAATAGGCAATTGTGTTAAATGTTGATTATGCAAATGAGTTTCCAGATTCGTTAGTCTAACTTCACAATTGTATTTGCATTAATTCTACATATGGTCTAAATAAGGACGGAACAAAGGAGAAAAACAATCATGTAAACTTGTGGAGAGAAACACAGATGTTTTCAGTCTGCAGCGGGGAGATGGAGATACTGTCATTGTGGGGGAGTTGATTAGAGGCTGTCTGTCACAGTTAGCACCCCCTACACAAAACACCACATGTTATGTTTCACAGTATATACACACTAATTACACACAGAGCTACTAACACAGCGCGCACACACACACACACACACACAAAAATGTGATAAAACACATCTTCTAAATGATAAAGATAGACGTGCAAATTAATTTAAACTCTTGGTTCTCACACTCAATCTTGTGAACACACGCTCCTCCCTACATTCATACACAGACACTTTTACACACACACACACATTCACACACAGATCCAGTTAGAGGGCCCAATTCCCCAGACTTGCTCACTGGCCTGTGGTTGATGTGACACATCCTCAGCCCCTGCAGTGATGCTCAGAGATGAGCCACAATGGTGGGAGTGACACACACATCTTACACACACACACACACACACACACACACACACACACGAAACATGGATCAGGTGACCTGTGCCTTGCAGACTTCAACCATGCTCGCTGGCCCTTGGATGATGAGTGGCAGGCAGCTCCTCTCTCACTGTCCGTCTTCTCTTGTCCCTCCTCTCCTTCGCTTCCTCTCCTTTTACAGACATGTAGGAATCTGCATTTGTTTTCATCCTGTAGAGGAAGAATATGTGCGGATTTCTCTTATTTTTTTAGACAAAAAATGTCTTTCAGGAGGAGTTAATAGGGTTGTGTTTTGATCAGAACCAATGACTCAATCCTAATTTGAAATTGTCGCCTTTTCAACACACGTTTTTTATTGCGTTCTTTAATTTGTGTGCAGAGAACTTGTGTCGACGTTGAAGCTTTTGCAAGCAGGAATAACATAGTTATTATCATCTGATCTCACTATAATTATCTATCTACCCTTCTTGTAAATGTCTATGTGTCTGTTTGTTGATCTATCAGTATATAAAATGGCATAAAAATACACATTCGATGGTTTTCTAACAAATCTTATAGAATAAGTGAAACGTATCTCATGAGAAGATATGTTTGTTATTTATTTATTATAGTCCTACTAAATTACACTGGTATCCACTGTTTTGCAGCCATTAACTTAGTCCGTCATTTGGTGTACAGCCAAAATCACAGGTTTATGAAATGGCCAAAACAGCTAAGAGCTCAGTAGATCAGAGGGAAATGGCCAAATTTGGTCATAACTCTTTGTGGATTAGTCACCAGGAGCCACTTCTCCCAAGTCGTTTAATCATTTGTTAACAAAAACGTATTGATTGCTTCATCTTTAAAGTAGATTTGGATTGGAATTTGGACCCTTTATGATCACCTGTTGCATTGAGAGCTCTGCGGGGTCGTACTTTCATTCCAGTTTTAGCGTGCTTGTTATGTGAAATCAGAGCTGCATTGTTCTCTATACGATCATTTCCAAAGGTTCCATCAGGGCAAGCTGGTCTGATTGACATTATAGCACTGGTGTGTTTTGCAAGCAATGCAAAGAAAAGTAGCCTCCATGTGGGCAATGGTTTATTAATGTATATGAAGAAGCCCCCAGTTTATTGATCAGCATGAGTCAGTGACATCATTATCTACTTAGAAAGAAACATGACTGGATTTCCATTCTGATGCAAGCTTTTCTCTGAGGGATTGCAGGAATATGTTCGACACAGATATGAGATGAGCCGTGTTGAGTCTGCTTTTACAGTTGCATGAATGTGTCTCTCTAAAAAGCAGATATGATGGTACGGTAAAAGGCAGAGTTATAAAAACCTTTTTGTATCCTCTTACATTTTGTGCTTGTAGTAGTAACTTCCACAGTGCTTTAACAAGGTAAAAAAAAGAAGTAATGTGATGGTGAGATATGGCGGATTCTTACTTTTATCGTGGGCTTGGTTAGTGGGGGGGAATAACCACATTCCTGGCTGAAAGTGTCAAAAGATGTGAGCCAAACTGGGCATATTTTCAGGGCATAATGTGAATGTTAGTCCAGGGTTAAGTGCAGTGTAAAAAAAGGCTTATTGACTCATCGATGTCCCGAAGTTCATTAAATCATTAACCTAATCTGAGGTCATACTGCAGTTCACTGGAGGCTGTGCAAAGGAACTACTGCCTATAATATGTTAGTGGTTCAAGACGGTGTGAAAGTACAAACTAGGCTGTCTTGGATGGCAATTTGTTTCCAGTACAGCTTGGTACAGGTTCCAACATTAAACATTGAACATATAACATAGATATACATACAGACAAACACATTTCATGCATAAGGCCATGCTTAATCCTCAGCGCTCAGAGTTTAGAATGTTTATTGCAATGGGAATGAAACTGAGAATGAGATTTGACAACATTTCGGAGGATACACTGAATGTGAGCACGTATTTCCTTTGCTTGTTGGAAAATTGGAGGTTACAAAGATCTTTGTTCAGAGTTAAACGGAACATATCCCTATTGATGCATCATTACTTAACACAGGACAGTATGCTGTATACACTACTGTCTTGTGTCTTAGCTTAACTTTGTTTGGTTATTGATGTTGACAAGTTAGATCAGCAACACTTCAGCATTATGGTTCGCACTGTGCCATGCTGTAAGTAATTGCACTCAGATTTTGCGATGTGTCTTCAAAACCTCCACGTAATTTGCCTATGCAAAGCTGTTAATGTGAAACAACAGCAGCAGGAAGTGATCACTTTAAATTAGCCATTAAATGAACACAGCAGGTGCAGGCCTGACAGGGATTAACACATTTTCATTTACCTGAGATGCTTCTTGATCAACTTTGATCTCTGCAAATACCAACGGGCCAATCACAATCACTGAGCTGGTGAACCCTGGTTTCAACACACAGGGTTCATAAAGAACCGACAATCTTCTTGGAAAAAAAAAAGATTTGATTTGATTTCCTGAAGAAAATTTGTCACCTTGGGAGGAAAAATGAAAGAAGTTAATATTCAGATAGGAGCCCAGATGCTGAGGTTGTTACAGAGCGAGGCAGCCTGTTTTTCCATCACATTTGTTTACTCTTAATGCCTCTGGTCCTTCCTAAATAGACATATCCTTGTTCCGTGGTCCTTTTGAAAAATGACTCTATTATGAAGAAGTCAAGCAGCCAAAATAGCCTTTGGTAGAGCGAAAGCCCTGATTTATCATCATCCAATTATAGTATTCAGAAGGTTGCAGCTCTTTCCATACAGAGTATTATACTCATCCATACTTGATAAGGTGGCCAGTCTTCATACTGCATGCTGTAAATATGACCCCTGTAGGTTTCTCCATCGTACAGTAAATCTGAAATCAAATGAGCTTCTCAGAAACATGACATGTGACTGCTCAATAAAGCATTTTCATTTAAGGTCATTACTGATGGGACAAGAATCTAAACTTTCATGACCCCCTTTTCACTTACTAGCAGTCCTACTTACTGCACTACAGTGGTTTGCTTTCATAGCATATTTTAATGTACTGTTTATGCATGTATAGAGGAAGTGGATATAACAGCGTATAGCGTCACCCATGGTTAAAGTACGTTTTGTTGCCTCCAGTTTGGCGTTCCTACCCTCAACAGCTTTGCTTTTTGAAACCAGTAGTGACCATCTTGGGGCAAGGTTGTCCTTTAACCAGTCTTTAGAGAATATCATAGTCCAAGTGTTTACTTTGTGTCCTTCTTCTTCAATTAGTCCAGCTCTTTGTGTTTTTTAAGCTCTCATGTTGTTACTGCGCTGACTTCTTCTATTCTCTTTCTTTTTCTTTCCTTTGTGGCTCACGTTAACTACATCTTTCATCTTTAATCAACAGAATTCTTTTAGATCTTCTATATGGACTGTGTGTTTTTGTGATCACAACTTGGTCTATAGCAAAGGTCTTCTATACATAATTAACAGACTGTGAAATGCAGTTATTGGCCAATCAGAATCCAGTATTCAATAAAGCTGTGCATAAAACATTGTCACAGCTTTTAAAGGTTACAGTAATTTGCTTTGATTATTTCTGCAGCTCTTTGAGAATTTACAGTGTCCTATAATGTGTGTGTGTGTGTGTGTGGATGCATGTGTGTGTTGACATGCAGTCTGTTTTGATACCTAGCATCCCTCTGTTGGCTGCATGCCTGCCTCTCTCTGCAGGCGCTCCGAAACCACCCGAGCCATTCTTATCGCTCTCTCTCTCTCTCTTTCCATGTTTGTCTTTTCTGTATCTCTCTCTCATCTGTCCCAAATTAAAGGCTCGTCTCCACTCCAGAAACCTGCCAGCCTCCAGCCTGTTGATAGGCTTGGAACAGGGTCACAGCACTGATCTTGTCCAAGAGGCTGCCTTTGAAGCAGGCTTGGAAACATAGATAGACAACACACACACACACACACACAGAAACACACTCACACTTACTTACACCAGCCGTCCCCCTCCCTCTTCCTCCCACCATGCTGTGATGAAGTGTCCAGGGTGCGACTCTCTCCTGCTCACTTCTATCGCCTGTTATATTAATGAAGTTGGCTAACACACAGGCATGGCTAGTCCAATTGAGAGATGGAGTCCAGGGATGCTTTTCGGCCAATATGTTGGGAGTGTAACTCTGTCTATTATGGACGTTAATCAACTCATCTTTGTGCCGGAACTTGTAACACTTCTGTAGTGCGAAGATAAGAGAGTGAAGGAACCGTCCATGAAATACAAGCCTATACAAGTTTGATTTAAGGAAGCAATTCATTGTGTAAATAAGTAGCTTTAAAGATGTCCTAACCTGATAATTACATCCACACGTTTGCTGCTTTTCTCCCATCTGGTGACCGTGCTGCGGCTCTGCTGAGGCGCTTGTTAACGCTGGAATTCTGGAAAAAATTGTCCTTCTCTTTGTCAGACTCCACTTAGCATCAAAAAGTTTTTCAGAACACCTTGAAAACTCGGAGCGGTGGTCGACCACATCGCTGCCACATTATCCGCCGATAATTAATTCTAGGAAGTGTGAAGTGTGTCACGCTAAAAAGCAGGGTGCCATTTGATATTCATGAGGTGTCATCCTGTTTCAAATGTCCCCTCCGGTGTTAGCGTGACAAAATGCAGCTCCGTTCAATCCCAGGCCTCCCGCAGATCTTAACTGGAGACTCATCACTCATTTCCGGTGTGCGGTCGGGGGGACGGGAGGGTTTCGGCCCGGTGTGCAGGGCCATTTGTGCATCAAGGTGAGGGATTGCAATCTGGCAGGCGTTTTCTTCTCCAGGGCCAAGCCTGACTGACCATTAATGTCCTGTGATACTCAGGCTCCTATTGGCCACTGAGGACCATGTGCACAGACACAGACTCCAGGGAAGGCTCGTCTGCTGTGTCCTTCTCTGCTAACTCTTGTTCTACATAATAACCATTTGATTAAACAAAACTGATGACAGAGACAAAAAGTCCATTAGGTGTTTTTAATAGGTGTTCGGGAGTTCTCAGTGGAACTATAAATGTCTTTGTGTTTGTCTTTGTTATATTTAATATAAAGTTTGAGTCATGAGACTTTCAAAAGGCAAGAATGCAACAACACAATATGTCACATTCGGCAGTCTGAGTCTCGCAAACCCCCTTTAAAGCTCCAAATCCATCGGACTTTTTCTGTATATGAACACAATCTTTCATAAAAAGAGCAAACCTCAAAACAAAAAAAAAAACAGGATCAATCACAGCAATATCAAAACACTTTTTCACGGATGCTTTTTTCTCCCCGCTCTTTTCGTATTTTACCTGGATGAAGAACAAGACTTGGCATTTCAATAAACAATACATAAACCCTTATTGTATTTTATTTTTGTTATAAGTAAGTGCACATATAGCCTGACTCAAAGTTGTGTTGTGTGTCGAGTTACTCTTTCTTGCCAGGCCACGCGACCCACACGAGAATCCAGTTTTAAATGTGAAGCAGCGTGTGATGTGACTGAAACATTCTGTAAAAGCTGCTTTCAAGTGCAAGACAAAGTGCAGGAATTTAGGCAGCTTTGATATTCAGTGATGGCAGTGAATCAAAGATGCTACAAATTGGTTTTACGGGCACTTCCTCCCACATTCCTATGCATACAATACATCTTGCTCCTCTTTAAATATCAGAGTTCTTAAATGACGCTAAAAATTATGCGCATCTATACGACCTGGAGTCAGTCCTTTTAAAGCATCCTAATAACTCAAAGGTTATGTTATGCATTGGTTTTCCCAACTTCTTTTATTCTCATCAAGTTGAAAATAATGGAAGCAGCAGAGGAAATCAAAGCTCTGATAACTGAGAGAAGAAACAAGCTCAAATGACCTGCGTCTCCTTAATGAGATGGATGGCGTGCATCGAAAGGCAGCCATGTTGGCTTGTGGAATATTGTTTATGGTGAGGGGAATTTTAGTAATTGAACTGGTAAATTCCACAGGATCTGTCTCTGTCACTAATACTGGCTGTTTTATTTTGACAGTGATTCCTTCCTGTGAAATTGTTTGCTATACTCGCAAAGTTATTGGTGAGATCAGGGAACATCACAATATTCCCATAAATAAGCCTGACAGTCTTGGAAACATTAGTAATCAAACCACCATGACACCATGTAACCAGAGTTATTCTGTTCCCAACTCTTCAGATGAAGCTCCTGATTCAACTCTGAACAACTACACTTAACATGTTGTAGCAATTTGTGGTGTACAAGGATATTAGACATAACTTTGGTGAGTGCTGTATTATAACCGACAGACATGATCGCCAAAACTGTCGAAAAAAGACCCGAGCACTCGTCTAACAAGACTTTGCTGAAAAAGAGATTTTTCATTGAAAGTGTCTTTTTCTTTCAATGAAACCTTCAGACAGATAAATTCCTGTCAGCT
Source organism: Semicossyphus pulcher (assembly GCF_022749685.1). Taxonomy (NCBI): domain Eukaryota; kingdom Metazoa; phylum Chordata; class Actinopteri; order Labriformes; family Labridae; genus Semicossyphus; species Semicossyphus pulcher. The sequence continues at coordinate 23,700,728 of NW_027211604.1, read as the reverse complement.
CTTGATCCAGTTCTCAGAAATTCACATTGATGTGATACTACGGAAGAGAAGAGCTCTTACACTCCGTCTCTGCTCAATTTGTTTGCAAAGAAATCTCTGGATTGTGAGTGGATAGAAAAACATAACCAAAAGCTGTAATCAAGCTAGTTTAGAGGAGAAGACACGTGTCTGTTTGCAGACACAGTTCTATGTTTTATATTGACTGATCGTGGCAGCCCGCAAACAGAAATATCCTTTTCTGGCTCCCTCTGCACAATAAGTAAGACATTTCACTCCATCATTTCCTTTCCTCTGGATAAGATCAGCTGAAGCTGGCACAGAGTATTGTTTATGAAAAAGACCGAATCCCTTCATCACAAATTTACAGACAATAATTCTCAAATATTGTTTGTTTGGTGTCGGCTGCGGAGGCAACAGTGGCATCAAATTAAATATTGATGCCCGGCCTTTCTTTGATAATCTGTGAGAAATGAGAAACTGTGAAGAAAGTATTTTGTCCCTGCTAAAATCCAAAGTGTTGCTCATTTTGTGGAAAGCAGCACCTGTAGTTTAGACGACCTCTTTTACAGGCTCGGAAGCCTGGAGGAATTTAGTAAGCTTTTTAAATCTCTGCTTTAGAGATGTGGAAATTTAGGACAGAAGGAAAGGAGACAAAAACAAACACAAATCATCCCTAAACAAACACAATGAATCTCTCCCTGCAGATTTTAAACTACTTCAATACCACGCTGAGGTGAAGAACAAACGTATCATTTTTTGTGCGTGTTTTTATGTGCACAAATGCGTCCACCTCTGCAGTGTGTAAATGCCCTTGACAGCAGAGGCTGTTTAGGAATGCTGAACAGCAATGCTTGTTGCCCACCATTCTCTCCCTGCAATCATTTCATGATTGCCAGTGATAGAACACACATCACACACTTACAGTATGTAGTGGGTAATGTATGAGTGTGTTTGTGTGTAAACCTCCAGGGATGTATGAGGCACACTTATAAGTTAGATGGAGCTGTCACGCATTATGCACTTACTGTCTTATAGTATTTGTAAGAAAGATCTAACCATTTTCCAGGTTGTTTTTAAAATAATAATAATTATTATTTTCTGCCTGGATTTGTCTGGATAATCATATCATGGATAATGACACCTCATCACTGGTTTTACATTAAACCTGTTACGAATAAATTCTGTCCTGCTTTATGCTATGTCAGAAACGCAATCTGGTAAGCTCTCAAGAGACTGCTATGATGAGGGGCACACTGATGGAATCCATAGGCTTCTTTTGGAACCAATTCTAACAACACTAGCATAACTCAAGTCGCGTGTCCACGGCAGGAACTTTTACCAGAGACCAGTGATTTTCCACTGCAGAGACTAGGATCTAAAAGTGATTCCTGGGGACTTGATTTTACTCCACAAACGGTCCCAGCTTTGTGGGCAGTCCTTAAATATGTGCATCGACCTTGTGGTCACCTAACTTGCCAAATCTTGAAGGGTTCAGACTTCAGTGGAAACACAAACAACAATGGCATGTAGGAACCTTTTAGTACCTTGAAAAGCAGCTCCGTGAACTAAAGTCTCATGAGCGTTTGGTGGAAGGGTATTTATCTTGAGTAAATCAGGTTTTTAGCAGCAACTATCCCCAAACCTTGTGCTTTGACGAGAGTCTGCGTGTTGATGCTGATGGGCTTTAACTATGTTTCCTTTTAAAGGAAAGGGTTGCCTGTAGGTCTTTAATTTGCAGCCTGAGATGGCAGATTGATGGGGAGATTATTTTACTTATAACCAAAAAATGAATTATTCTATGTTGAACTCACCCAACAAAGCCATTATACAAAGTTTGACCAGATGAAACTCATAGTTGAGCCCTTTTAAACTGCCAAAGAAATGGTACACAAGGTGTAGCCATGCAGGACCAGCCCCACTTGGTATTGTGCTTTGGGAGCCTGGGACTTCAGGGTCCCTGGGGTGTTGGGTCCCAAGGGCTGTTGCCTGCTTTGCCTGGTTGGTATTCCTTGTAGTCCTCTTATCCAATCAGTCAAACTACTTTACAATAAGAGATTAAACATGAATGCAGTAGATTATAAAACAATGGCTACTGGAAAAGCCAGACCCTAAAAGACTTATCAGTCTTAATTAATAACCTTGCATATTAAAAATGGTCTCTCTTATCTTATTACTATTTGTGTATGATGGCCCCATGGGGTGCTTTCATCATGCGTGACAGCTTGAGTTTTTTTGTGGTATTTCATAAATACCAGTATATGAACAAGTGGGGTGAAAGGTGCAGTAAGGGTACGTAGGGGCAGCTGAGATGACAGCTGAAAACAGCTCAAAAAGGTTCCGATTTACAGTCTGACAGCAACAACTTGGATGGTCAGCAGGGGTCATGGCAAATCAGATTGGCTGAGGCAAAGCGTTGGCACCCCATCGTCAACTGCCATATAAAGCTAACAACACAGAAAATATGCATTCATATGAATAAGCAGTGTAATCTCTCTGATGATAAAAACAGCTCGGCTCAGTTTGGCACTTTCTTGTTCCTATAAATAAGCACAAGTAGCATTAAAAATGTATTAAAGGGTTTAACTTGATGTAACCTGATGACACCTTGTTATCTATGCGGTGTTTCCTTTAATATATGTGCTCATTACATGTGCATGCAAATTCCCTTGAGGGGGGCAATAAAAGGTTTCACTCCAGCTGCGCTTCATTTCGCTCCAAATCCTTGTTGGAAGCAGAACAAGTATATCACCCTCTGCAGCTAACAAGACCCCTCAGCCCTCGACCTGTGGATCTATAGAGAGGGTGTCTGAGGCTCAGCAGTAGTCAAGAGCTGCGACAGTTTTCCCAGCACAGCTGACAATGTCATGGCTCTCTGTGCCTGCTTCTGAGGGCGGGCCGGCGCAGTCAGCGGCACCATAAATGTCACTCTATCTTTGATGGGCCCTCCTGTGGATCGATGCCAATATGTAGCATAGCTCCCTGCAGCCCCCTAACCCCCATCTGTCCATCCATCCATTCAGACATTCAACCATCTATCCATCCCCCCCCCGGTCCCTCCTTGCGCCTCCTTTCCTTTCATCTTTGTCCATTTATATCCATTCCCCCTTCTTCTTCTTCTCCTCAGCAGCCGGTCTGAACTCCTCCCCCCTCTGCATCCCCCACAGAAGCGTCTCTGATCGTATAATAAACACGTGTATTTCTTGTTATTTTCAAGCCATTTCTATCAGAAATAATAATCCCCACCAGTGATCAGTTTGTAACATCTGTGCACTCCGTAAAAATGGTACCTATAATCAAATATCTAATATCATGTGTTCTGAATTGGCTCAAAAGTCCAGCTTTTTAGCTGGTTAGTCAGATGCAGTTGATTATTAGACTATTAAATTATAAGAGGAAATAAAGTAATGCCCTGGGGACAAAAAAAAAGAAAAAAATGTGTGATGTTGCCTTGCACTCCAGCCCCCAAGCTTCTTGGTGGCAACACATTCCCTGCATCCCCGTTACACTGCCTGTGTAGACTCTGAGTTATGAGTTATTATGGTGATATGGTTCTATGAATTCTTAATGACTGCTATTTGGATTATCTAGATATATGGGGTTTGGAGAGTTCGTGAATGTGGGGTAACAATTTGGGCATGGGGTTGTCAAGCATTGGGTTTTGTTTTTTTGTTGTTCTTTTATTTGTGGAAGCTTGTGCAAGTTAGAACAGTAGATGTGTCCCCATATAGCGGCCGCAGCCTTCGAAAAGGCCGTATTTAAAGGCCGATTGTGTCACAGAAGCACGTCAAAGGCTGTCCCATTTTGAAGGCTCCTTCAGATGCGGACGACAAATGCATCCTCTGTTTCCACGGATCCATCGGGTGCATCCTTCGCAGCCCACCGTATCCCGAGATGCATTGCGCACCAATTCAAATTGGACTTTTAAACGGCCGAGGAATACACTTTAAAATGTAAAAGTTTTTGGTTTCAACTCAATCGAATAGCAAGTGTTAGACATGTTTAGGACAACCAAAGGGCCCTTGAAACGAATTATCTTTAAAATAAGAGGTTAAGTTACGGGGTGTTAGTTAAGCTAGCTGTTTAGCCCACTAGCTACCTGTTGCTAGGCAACAGGAGCAACGTTTGGTGACGCAATGGTAGACCAAACTCATTTCAGTTTGGCTTTAACGTTCTACGCAGGCTATGAATGGAGCATCCTCCGTGGATTGCCTCCTTCGAAGGCTGCAGCCCGTGGATTGGGACACAGCTAGTGTGTTGTGTTGTTCTGGGAAGTTGTTTATATTCCTGTAGTCTGGTTCACATGTTCTTAAAGGTAAACAAACAAAAACAACATATTCTTTCGTTTAAGTTCATTGGCTTTCCATGGTCCTCTTCATATTCCACTGAAAAAACTTTTATGAATTTAAGTAGCCACTCAAAATATTTGACATTCACTGTATAATATAAGTGTGTCCAGTTTAATCTGCAAGTTTTAGCTTCGTGCAAACTGATTTAAAGTGGAGACACTTATTCAAGTTGACCTAAATTAAGAAATATAATTGGCATAATTGGCCTGCCTATCATTGGAAATATTAGTTGTTTTTAATGTTGTAAGCATATTCCAATCTAGTTGAAAACTGTAATTTAATCAGTTTGATGTATTTAAAATAAGCTAAATGCCTTGATAAATTAAGTAAATCCTGTTTGATTTAATGCTGCCTGAATCAAAATACAAATAATAATAATAATTTTCAGCTACAGGAGTGAAAATAAAACAGAACAGAACAACAGCCATTTTTAGTATTTTCAGTGTAATACAAGGAAGCACCAAAGTACAAAAAAAAGAGCTGTAAGCACAAATAATTCTTTGTTTTTTTTATACTATGATGCACTTAGTGTGTGTCCAGGTTTTTGTTCCGTGTGAAGAATTTCCTCCAGTCCACGGTGTCGACTCTATCTCACCTGTGAGTTAGAGCTCTGAAAATTGCAGACAGCCGGCGGGCCTGTGTACGGTGACCTCCCAACACGCATGTTGAGAGGCAGCACATCTTTGGCTTGTGTTACCCAAAGCAGCAGAAAGCACAGGAGGGGTAGTGGTGAGCTTAAAGAAGAAGACTAAAGCATACCAGAATAGACCCAACACTGGCACAAAATCAATGCAGTCCAACACTTTATCACAGAAGCTACTCTGACGCAAATGCTAAGTAAGCACTCTGAAAGTCAGAGGCACGTTGAATAGCTGAGCAGTTGTGCCTGGAAAGATGTGGGCAATGCTTGAAAGCAAAACGTCAGTCTGAATGGTGTGATATCAAAGCAGCATGTATTGTAAAAGAACAACAGTGCTACTAAGCTCGTTTTCTGTAAGATACGGCCCTTTAAAAGGCTCAACCTTAGAAAAGACAACCCTTCTGAAATGATCACATGAAGAGGCTGAGATGTTGAAATCATAGATGCAAATGGAAGAAGAGGTCAGGTATGATTGCATAAATTAATTTATCCACCTGCGTCTCTTTAAGGCCAGTTCGGATCAATGATTCACAACGCGACAAAAAGGGTTCCGAATGTTGCAGAGAAAATCGCAGCGGTGTGAACTGGTTAGTTGCCTGGAGTTGACAAAGATTTGACGTGAAGTGCAGTTTTAGAATGGAGTGATGTAGCAATTTCACTTCCAATCAGGAAGCAGCATAAATTGGTGTATGCACCCTGTCTCTGGCGCTGCAGTAGCCAAAGACGGCTCCAGATCCTTTCTTTCCTAACTCTCCGTCTTCGCCGTTAAATAATCAGTGATTGAAGGTTGGGTCTGTTAACAGATAAGACGGCAATCGTGACAAAGTAGCTGCTCTATGCTGCCTCTAGTGGTTGTTGGTGGAAAACTGTGGTATTAATTTAGATAGATAGAAAGATGAATGGGGCCAACAATACGCATTATAGTTTAACTAATAAAATAGGGAATGCTGATTTACTTATTGTCAAATGGACAATCGCGATTTTGATAACTTATAGTTAATGTGATAGTAAACTGAATATTTCTGGGGTTTGAATAGTTGGTTTAACAAAATGAGTGGTAATGTCGCATAGGACTCTGGGAAATTGTGAGCGTTCATTTTCACTATATGAAAATGTCTAGATTAAACGATGGATTCGTCTGTGAATAGAATGAATCATCACTTGCAGGTCAGTTCAGTGCCCTGTAGTAGACGTAGATCTGAATGTTGTAGACTTGAATTGTCTGAATACTTTAATGTGTCTTCACTTGAAGATTCCGATGTATCAGTGTTTATACAAGAACATATCTGGTCATTGCCTACTCTCAGTTTCCTTTGAATCTCCCTTAGATTGAAAGCCGTCTCAGAGGAGGTCACGGGAAAGTGTTACGGAAAGGAAAAATGTTTTGACTATTCAGTTCCTTCCGTGAAGTTTAATTTCTTTAGACTTTAGACACTGCTCATGATGTTGCTCTTTGGGCCTTTTTTCTGAAAATGCTTTTCACGTTCTGCCTGAAAAGCTTCAGTGTTCGAGGTGATGGAGTATCTTTCAGCAGAATCCACCACATCGAACAGAACTCTTAAAAATGGTTATTTGCTGTAAAGAGAGTGGATTGGATTAGGATGTAATAGAAAGTTGTTGTGTGCGATAAGCAGCGCGGCAGCTCAAAGTAAATCAATACTTCTAAAAGCATCCTGAATCTTACAGGTTTCTTTGACAATTTGGATCGATTACGACGCCGTTTTATTTGTATTGTTTGCCACTTTCCCTTTCATTTTGTATGTTTTTATCCTCCTCTTTAGCCTCCAAGTGCCAAATGTAATTTAGCCTCAATATCTACACACTTACTGTACAGAAAACAGGCGGTGAACTCTCTGTAGCTGAGGGTGAATCCACTTAAAATCAGGATGTGCTGGAAGAGCTCATCAGTTCCCACTACCATGAGTTGAAATCTTAAATGTTGATAGATTATTTTTCTCTCACTCAAATTTAACATCAAAATTGATGAAAACTAAAATTTAGCTGTAAAGATAAACTCCCTTATTAAGCCCCCAAATCCCTTGATGTCTCTTAGGCCATGTCCATACGTACACAGGTTTGTTTCAAAACGTAGCTTTTTCTCTGCGTTTTCGCCCACACACAAACACCATTTTAGGTCACTGAAAAGGGGTCTTTTGTAAAACTCCGGCCAGGGTGAAGACTTTTAGAGACCGGGTTAAGGGCGTTTTTGGCTGTTCGCCATTATCTCCTTTGTGAGGCATCACAAATGAGGCGACATTCCTTGCAAAATGACGGACGTGACAAAAACAGTGATGCTTAACAGGACTTTTTACATGTTTACACATATATGTACAGTTACTCGTCTACTAAATTGAGGAACAAAGGCGTCGGGATAGATTTTTTTCAGACTTTTAACTGGCTGCGATTCGTCTTTTTCTTCTTTGCATGACCGGGTTATATCACCGCCTGTTGGTGTGGCATCCTCATGAAAGAGTTTCTATTGTGTTTCTGCGTTTTCGTTTGGATAGGGATTTTTTTAACCGTATTTGTGCGGACAGGGTTTTTTTTGGAAATGAAGGAGGCAAAAACTCTGTTTTCAGTAATACCTGTGTGCGTGTAGACATGGCCTTAATGCCCTCTTCAGTTTTCTTTAACCTGTTCATGTTCCAAAATTCAACTGTGAACACCGTTGAGATAAAGGGGATTTCGAGGTTATTGGATGGCCATAATAAATGTGTGAAAATAGCTACCTATTTGAAGTAAGTGGGTGGTTGTTTTTGTTGGCGTGTTGCTTCAGGTATTGCTGAGAACATGAAATATGAACCAGGAAATCCAATTTCAGTAATGGATCCGTGAATTTGTCGGCCCATGAGATGCCCACATATGCAGAGAACATAATAACCAGGACAAGGTGTAGTGATAACAGAGGCCAGTTAATAAAATAAAAACTAGTCTGTTGTTTGATCTTAAATACAAAGTGAGAAAAGGAAATATTAAACCCTAAATCAAGTTTCCAAGAGCTGATCATTTGAATTTAACGCAACCTCTGTGAGTGCTCTGCTCTCCTGTAGTCCAAACAGCTCCATCTTATAAATGAGATTAGTAGACAACTAAACATATTGTCTGTCAGTGTGTTGCCTCTTAGTGCAGGAAGCCCGAAGCAGTAATGGCTCCATTCATTCACCACCATGCAGCTTTATATACATTGTGTGTTGTCCAGTATGACATGTTTTATTGCTCGGGGCAGTGTCGAATGCATTACTGGATAAAATAGTTTGTGGATCTCTGTTGTCATGGATGTCTGTAATTGTAGGAGCCCCACCGAAATGTTATAAAGAGTACCCATAATGCTCAGCCACGCTCATGTTTTTCTCCTCAATTTAATTTTCACTGTGGCCTTTTGGCTCTTTGGTTATGGATACATGATAAATCTCAGCTGTGCGAGATACAGATGGCTAAAGCAGAAAAAAATGAGCTGTAATATGTGGCCAATGAAAAACGTAAACTATGTTGGACATCCAAAACTCATTTCATGTAACTGATTTATTATATTAAGAGGTCCACAGTGGAGAAGTGTCGAGAGTGGGCTTTGCATTTAGAGATTCATTTTCTCGGGCTTGATTTGCATCATCAACAGGCCCAATCCACCAAAGTAACTTCATAAGTAGTTTAGGGACCGAGGCACTCATCAACTCATCAAAACTTCATTTTGAGCAGCTCTGTTGCATAAACATGAAAACATTGTGTATACAAATATATGCGGATGGAGAGAAACTATCTACCCATCCATCTATCTAACGTTTTTACTGAACACATGTGCTTTCATACAAGCAGGGACGAGCTTTACAATTTGATGGCCTTCTCATGACATGCTTCATTGTTTAAGGTATTTGATGTTATTAAGATTCCAATAAAATGTGTTTTCCTCACATGTCTTTCCTCACACACATCTAGGCTGGGAGAATTGGTCTGTGTCAATGAGCGTCGGCAGGGAAATCCACAATGAACCTTAAAGGGCCAGTTTTCCACCTCAGTCCTATCATGCTATTATGGGGAGCTAATACCATTATGGTGGGGGAAAAAATGCAATTTCTCCCTGTGCCTTTGGAGCACGCTATCCGCTTCTTCAATGGGCCCTGGAAAACCTGTCAGCGTCTGGCGGAGGCCAGGGAGCTCGCTAAACTACACTTCCTCAATCTAGCCACACCCACCTCCGATGTCTGCAGTGTTTAGTTGAAAAAACCACATGCCGTGAGGTGTCTTGATACGCTGCCTGCTCGCCTGTTTCCCTCCCAGACATTATACATTTATAACTGAGTCATGTCTCGTTCAAAATCGTCAGGTTTGCAATGTGGACTGCAGAAGTTTTTTTTTAGATGATCCACCGGGATATTCTCGTCGTATTTTAAATTCTGTACCGCTCTGAGTCATTGCCTGCAGCGAAACAGTAGTATTTTACTCCAGCGTGTCTCGCTGGGCCGTTCCTTTCAGAGGGTGGGGCGCAATGCACTCTGGGTGTTGTAGGAATGTACAATGGGTGAAACCGCAAGCTGTTTGTACAACTTTCTCCACAGCTATGGCGCCAATTTCAAATATTATTGCTTCTATCGATTACAGAGAACACCAGCTTTGACTGACAGTGGCTCGTTACAGGGGTGAATTGCTCCTTTAATGCTAGCTCGAGCACCTGCCATGATCTTTTCATTGCATCAGTCTGTGTGCTATAAAATAACCAAAAAATGTAATCTGAATTACTTAAGTTAATTGCTCTGAACATGACGTAATCTTGCCGTATATTGAAGATCATTGGTTTAAACTTGGTTGATGCATGTAGGTTAACTTAAGTCGGGCTTTTTATAAGAAATCTAGGTTTTCTAAGTGATGTGATTAGCCTCAGCAGCAGTGGTACCACCGTGCTATCTTGATATTCTCGCTCAGTCAGAATAAATGGATGAAACGTTTTATATTTTTTCACCTATTTTTGATTTTCAAAGAACTTTCTTGCAACCAAGCACTTCTCACCTTTTCAGCTCAACTGTATCTAGAATGCATGGAGGGCATCTCATGAGACTTTCCAAGAGTGCTGAATTATGACCAGAGGTGGAAAAACAATGCTATCTGCTGTGTCTTTTTTGCAGCAGAAAGGAGTTATCTCTTATCTCAGAGCCATCTGACGATTCGTTGTCTCACATATCTTTCAAAGCTTACAAAGAAAGCATTGATGACCTCTCGGCCACTGCACACATCTAAAGACTGTGCCAGTGAAAGATCATTCTCCCGTTTCCAATGCTCGAGGAACTTTGAAGAAGAAATGACCTGTTCGCAAGAAATAACAGGCGAGATGTCTCTGTGTTTACCACCATTGTGTGCTATGCTGGGAAGATAATAATCAGATGTCTTGGTTGGCAATCATCACATTGTAGTTGAACCCAAATCTCCGGCAGACCTTAATGAAGAAGGACATCACTTTTGTTCTGTGCTGCCAACAGGAACGTTGGGTCGTTATGGTTGCCTAAATGAGTTGCTCTTTCATCCACAAATCAATGGTATTTGGCCTCAGTCCTTTGAGGTCTGGCTGTCTATAAAATCCTGCACTCTCGTATCTGCTGTTGGCTGGCTGTTAGAGATAGATAAGAGCAAAGGCCCGATTCCTCATCTCACTCCAATACTCTTGTAATTCAATGCCTTATGTGACTTTTTTTATTGTAATCAAGTTGTTTGCTTCAGCTTGTGTAGGATGCTGCAATCATACTAACCCTGGTTTAGCCACTGTGAGGTTTGTTACAGCCACATAAAGAGAGAGTAGGCCTTTCTTGAGATTTCCTGTTACACTCACTTGAAGAATTAGCATATAAAATGAAAACCAGCAGCACCATGAATGCATACAATAGATCTTTCAGACTGACTAATGCTTTTTGTCTCGCTTTTTTCATAGTAACATTAGAATGATTCATTTTGTAGCATAGAAGAAGACAAATACCAATGCAGAAGGATGTAATACGGTTTAATAATCAGTGTTTATCAAATTCTGCCACAAAGGTTACATGTAATATAATCCAACACGATCCAATATGCATGTAGAATTAGATTGGAATATGAAAGGGCAACAGGCCAGAAAACAGAATCTCCCTTGTGATACAATACCATTGACTTTATTTGACATATCATGTAAGTGGCATAGGTATTGCAGCTGCATTGCACAAACAAATCAATTAATAGATTGCAGGCAATCTGCCTTTTGATGTGTGACTTATGTTTACAAGTGACTCTAAATTAAAGTGATAATCTCGAGATCTCAGTTTCATTCTATTTGGCGGCACCTATGGCGATAAACGACAATTACGGGAGCACACTTCCCAGATAACTAGACGTCCATGGTTGGCTCCCTTTGTTACGGTTGATACTCTTGATTTTCCTCGCTGAAGGTCGCTTTCCTTTTCAGACTGTTTGCTTCATCTGAGCGTCGAATTTGTTTCTTTTTCTTTGGATTTTCACTTCTTGTTGAAGTTGTATCTGTAGTCATCCATCTTTTCTTTGTTCTGCCATAGTAGATTACTGTTTACTCGCAACACTTGCAGAGACCGGAAAAGCAGCTGCTTAGCTCCGCCTACCCTCTCTGGCAGACCAACCACTGCTGGGTGATGGAAAACGCGTCACTAACTGGGCGCCACCACAGACAGCCAGTCTGTAATACTGCAAATGCAAAGGCTTTCATCAGTGGGCCATAGGCTCAGTCACCATTGTGTTACCTCATTCGGCGATAGATAGTGACTTAACAGGCATTTATTTAATGAAAATCTTCAAGATTATTACTTTAAATAAACCTTCACTGTTTGAAACTAAAATTAAAAAGTGACTCACCCCTGTGACTGACTTAAGCAATTGATCTTTCTTGGCAGCAATAACAGCCCTCAACTTCTAATCAATCCCTTTTGTGCACATGCCTGGTGACCCAATACTCTCTTTAGAAATCCCATATTCACCGTAGTCAACCTCACTCTGCTGTTCCCTGAACCCCCTGCTTGCCAAACACTTTTCTATCACTACATTTAAGAGCACTGCCTCTTCATCCTGTCATCCATGCCAAATTCCTTTCCCCCATTGTTAGAAACGGTGGCATTCCACATTTGGAGTTGGCCAGCCATGGCCCCTGCTCATGCTGTGTCATTATCCAGTCAGGGCTGCTACCACTTGTTCACACTGGATTGCAGCAAGGCCACAGAGTATTCATCCACACCTCCAATCGCCATTCTTCATTATCGCCCGCTGCAAAAAAATGGCATAGGTCCTTCAAGAAATGGCCTTTTCTGGCGTTTTCTTTCATTACCCAGCCAAGGTAGCTCAGGTTTTGTTCTGCAGGACACAAAAGACTCACTGACGTCAGCTTACATGGGTGTTATTGCGCATTTGTATTATTTTTTTGTAATATCTATGGATAAAGAGAAGTTTTACCGGGCGCTAAGCTGTGATAGTCCTCATTCAGTAGCAGGCCTCACAATAAATGGCAGAGCTACAAAGACAAACTGTGTGATATTAGCATTATATTAGGGTTAAGGGCTAGGTAATAAACTCAGCCACTGAAAGGTCCTCATAACGATAGCAGTGCAGGAATGTTCGTGTGTAGGCGGGTGTGCTGGCAGTTCTGCACTGTGTGATGATGGTCAGATGTGTGGGTGTGGGGAGGTCATGCTGACTGCTGATTACCCAGATGGCTCGCTCGCCATAGGTGTGTACGATTGACAAATGCCACATTCGTCATAGGCCTTTTCTTGCAGCATGTCCCCGATGGTGTGATATCCTTTTGGATGCCATTATGGTTTATTTTACTGGGTTTATTGGATTGGGTCTATTAAGTCGGTGTCCTAATGTAATACATTTTCACAAAGGGATATGAAGGGACAGTCCAAATTTATGCAGTGCTGCCTCACTGCGCTCTCATCTCTCTGCTCACATTATTTATGGCATTCTGCCTTTTAAACCAAGAGATACAGCCTCTTGTGTGTATTTGAGATTTTAGCTTAAGGTTGGTGCTGGAGAAAAAGCTCATAACCAACATGAAAAGAGCTCATCATCAGGGGAGCGTAAATATCCACAATAAGTTCCATGTAGAACCCACATGTCATGAATGTGGTCCAAGAGCCCCCAGTGGATCCATGTTAGCTTGGAACCAGGAAACGCAAGCTTTTGCACGCTCTCCAAACCTTCCGTCACACGAGCTGTCTGTTTGGTCAGTTTCACAAGGGTTTAAGCATGACATCAAAGAGGAACATGCTGCGTTCACCGCTTTGATATTCAGCAGAGCTTCTGATTGTCATCTGGGTATCAGGGAGGTCACGCTGCATGCTGACTCACTCATTCACTAAGTGGGAAGATCAAGAGTCTTCTTCATAATAGGGCCTGTTAGGCAGAGATATGCAGCAAAATCACGGTGATTAGCTCATGATGCAGTAAAGGTTTGCCTCATCACCAAACTGCAGTTGGAATCTGGAACAATGTTAAACAGCTTCACTGCAGCAAAATCCCTCGTTTTATATGAAGGCACACCAAATACTTGTCTTCATGAAGACTGTGAGATGCAGGTGAAAGCTCTAGAAAAAGGCTTGTTACGTCAAGAAGAGTTGATTAATTCCAACAGGCAACATTAGGCCTACAAACAACCTACAATATAACACATAACATAAGAGGCCCACACAAGAGAACATGCTGTTATAGAATACAAAGATGTGGACTTGGGACTTGGTGAGTTGGACTTGAGTCGACTCGAGTCACTGTTTTGATGACTTGCGACTCGACTTGTCAAAAAATAAATGACTTGAGACTCGACTTCGACTTGAGGCATGAAGACTCGGATGACTTGAGTGTGTTCATAAGTTTGAATGTTAGCTTTCTGTCTTACAAGTATGTATGCAGCACAAACTGGGAATCATGACTGGACGACTCAAACAGCTCCCCCATATTTGATTGTCCTGATTGGATGACTGGCTGTCAATCAAACTCCTCGCTATGGCAACATGCAACATCAAAGACCTGATGCTTTCTCCCCAAAGAGAAGCCTCATCAGTCGTACTCGTTACTACTCAATACGGTCTCAGAGCAGACCATCATCATGGCTGCGTCTGTGCCAAGATAATACTGATACAATTCATTGTCATACTTTTTGAACAGGTTATATAAATTGGCCAATAATATCATTATTAGACGGGTTACTAATACTTTGTCTTTTCTCTTTATAAAGACCGGATACTACAGGTCCCGACTTGACTTGACTTGATATAACCTGTGACTTGACTTGATTTGACTTGCCAAAGAAAAAATGACTTGAGACTTGCTTGAGACTTGGACCAAATGACTTGAGACAGATTTGAGACTTGGTCACAACACTGATAGAATTATTTAGAGATTTATTTGGACTAATATAAAAGCACTTAGAATTACTATCATTCTTTGCAACTTTGAATAGTATCCCACTTGAAACATTATTAAAATAAGAGAGGAATGACCCTGTTCACCCTGCAGAAATTGAAAGCTAAAAACCTAAACTTTCTGAATACGAATATTGATTTATTTTTCTTTTACTGGCAAAGACTGTAGCTATTCCTCTTTTGTGACATGTTTTTTCTGAAGTCTAGACAATATTTATGTACATCAAAGGTACAAATTTGTCTTAGAGGGCTTTCAAATCTGTACAACAAATGACATCTTCCATTCATATCTCATTGCGTGCTGCAGAATGTGCTCCGTTGCTTTAAATCGAGCGAGCCAGTCAAGACTGTATCGCAGCATCAATCTGCACCAGCGCCACACTTGATGTGGAGGTTATCATCGTAGGATTAGGGTGGATGATTAGGATTCTTGTCTCTGCCACATGTTTCAATCATATTTATGAGCAGACATATGTTGTGCCGTCTTTCCGCTTCAGGCAAAGTCAAAAGCTTTTGTGTCAGTCAGATGGGGACCAGACTAAAGCTAACAAAGCGCCTTAGCCTTAGCTGGAGCTCCCTAAATACCTTCATTGTCCTGATGTCTAATTTGTGCCGGGGTGGTTTCAGGTTGTCAGCAAAAAAGATGCTAAAATGATGCTATTGGAAATGATTATTGGCAAGCTTAGCTACTGTTAGACCATAAAAACCTATCCGCCAGTTCATCACATGTAAAGAAACTGTGTGTGTTTGAGTTAAATAATTATGAAATATAAAATGGCAAGTCATGCGAGACCTTTTTATGGAGTCTGTACATTGTTTTGCATACAGTGAACAAGTAAGCAGAACAACACCAGAGCTGTATTTCTCCTGTGTATTAAATATCGCTGTTAGTAAATATGGACATGGCCTGCGTTAATTAACTTGCCTCACTAGAAGAATTAACCGTGAATGGCAGCCCTAATCTCACGCAGACTCTCTCTCTCTCTCTCTCACACACACACACACATATACACACACAGATGTTAGACTAAACTGTCAGTGAGAGGACTGAGGATTTAGCCTACTTTTCTTCACAGTACAGCTGGAAGGATGTCGATGTATTTACATGCCTCCACATGAGCCTCTTGGGGAAGGTCTCTTTTGATGTAAGAGCTCCCTTAACAAGCGTGGCATCACGTATTAGCTGGTTATCTTTGTGTAAAAGCATGTTATGTGGAAATATGTGTGTGTGTGTGTGTGTGTGTGTCAGTGTATTGCAAGTTTTTATGCGGGATGTGGCAGATCACATTTATATACAACCGACTGCTCTGCCATCTACCGTAGGACGATGCAATATAAGGTCATGGCTGTGCTTAAGGCTATAGCCTGATCGTGTGACAAATCCGTGTGTTGTTTCGTCACATGATTTATGATACAATGGAAGATGACTAATTTCCGTCCGCCCTAGGCAGTGTGTGAGGGCCGTCTTATGATGTGATTAGTAAGTTTCACATATCAACCTTTATGTCTCTTACACTAAAATCTTGCACAGATATCTGTGATTGCTTTAAACCAAATGAGAGCAAAATACAAGCGAAAATCCGAATATAAATGCCTCTGATACTCTGACAGTTGTTAGATATAATTAACTTTTAGTGTTGAATGCGTGCCAGGATAACTTGTTTGATGGATAGCGTTCTCTTTGGTGTTAAAACTCACCCTCAAGACTCGCCTGATTGTACAGCTATTTGATATCCAGCTAGCATGTCAGTGTTCATAACTGTGCCTCTTACTTAAAGGTGAACTCGTTTAAGGCTCTTCCCCAGCTCTCTATTTGTATTTTTGGATTCCACCAGAGTAGCTTCACGCAATTCACAGTACAAAAACTCCTTATTCATCTCATACAGGCCGTCTCTGCAGCCAATCAGTTAAACCTTTGCCTGAAACGCGCTGTTTTAGCTCCTGTCTCTTTAAGAGCCCACCGTTTAAAAGCCCTCTCTCTTGTGATTGGGCCGGTGTTTCTGAAGCCTGCAACAGCTGCGCACAATTTGATGACTATAAAAAGAAACCATGAATAGCCGTGGTGTACTCAAGGGGGGGCAGGGGCGATTTGCCCTTGTGGATGCCCCCGTCGTTAATAAAAACTGATAAAGTGCCCTCTGGGTGTCCTTCCAGTGGATAAATGATACATGTTGGAAAGTTAGTTGGCCTTCGCACACTCCTACATGTGAGACAATGTGCCCTCATGGTATGTGTCTATAGCTAAAAATGCCCACGTTGTTCTTTCGCATCACAACTTTCTGCGTGGGGGTGCCCCATGGCATACAGCGGGTGCCCCTTTTTTTTGCCCCTGCCCCTCAAACAGCCTGAGAACGCCACTGCTTCCAACATTATAAATATGACAGAAAATAAAGAATATATAGGTCCCCTCTAAGTTGTGACTATAACTTAAGGAGGCATCTTTACTGTCTCCATTATCCCAACACAGTGCAGAAAACCTGCATACAAAATGTGACCTAAATTCCTCTTGCAGGGTTTTCTTTAATCTTGAGCCAAACACTTTGCTAACACTGATCTTGAATTTTGCCTTGCAATCGCTCGCCCTCCTCATTCCTACCTCCCTACCACTACTCTCCTGCTTGCTGTTAAATGCTAAACTACTAAATGACAGATTCAATTCTGACATTCGAAAGCGATGTAGAAGAGCTTAGATATATCTAAAGGTAAAAACATGAAAGAAAACATCTTCTTCACCAAACTTTGCAAAATAACTTTTGCAGAAACAACTCCCATTCCTCTGATCTCTTGTTTTGGTTCTTAACATACTGCAGCTTTACTCGCCTCCTTGTGTTTGTTCCACCTCCTCACATAAAGACTTCTCTTTTTCCCATCTTTATACTCTGCACCTAAACACCTCTAAGCACCACCATGATCTCTCAGTGAGCTCCTACCGTTCTGTTATATATTTACTCTTGTGAGTTACAGGCCACACCGTTAATTTCACCTTTTCCTTCTGTAACGTGCTCTCCCCACCGGCAGGCTAATTTTCACTGTGATAAGCTATCAGGTCAGCTGCAGCGGTACAGACCAGCCTTGTCTATAAGGCCATTCATTACATAGCAGGTAGTAAAGAACACATGCAACACAAGAACACTTTGTCTAGCGTAGCCCGTCATTTAAAGCAATGCTGCTGGAAATGTTCCCCATCTGTTCTCCCTGCTAATGTAGGTTGTTTAAACAGGTGAACATGGCGTACTCTCCCATCTTGGTACACACAGTTACTGAGCACAGTCTGTATGTTCTCTGTAGTATGCTTTCATATTCCTAATCATGTTTGATCCTGGAAGGTGATTTGGTTGTTGTCAAACCCCAGAACATAAAAAGGAACAAGCTGCAAAAGCGCGAGTTGACGTTAAAGGCTCGTTTCTACAGCTGAACATTTGAGTAAACGAGAGAGGGGGTGGGGTTCCACCAAATCTATTATGTAGGATTTTCACCATCATGTCAGTTTATAGTTTGCATGAGAGAACAGATCATCGTCATAGCTCCATGTTTCTTCATATGCCTGTTCATCTGTCCAAACCATGCTTTAGTATTCAGGCACCACATCCTGCCAGAGAGTCATGACTAATATGAGCTAGGAACCATCCCGAGTCCAGCTTTATAGCATGTGGCCCCGCATTTGCATATTTTTCACCACCTGGTATGATATCCATCACGGCATGGTGATGTTTGCTATCGCAGAGTAAACCATCTGATATTTCAGCGGCCTTTCCATAATCTTCAGAGTCATGTGGGGGGCCTTAGAAGCTTTAGAAATGACAGGACGAGGCTCCTTCCATTTCTTTCCCTCTCACCCTATGTGTCTCACCCTATGCGTGCCGGTCTTAAAAGCTATGTTATCACACAGTCAGGCTTAAAGATGAATGTAATCACCTTTTAATCCCAAATGGGGTTTTTTTCCTTAGCCTTTTGTGCACAATTGTCCAATACTGTATGAACGCAAGTTATTGTGCTCTCAAGTTAATGCTTAATTTGTCTGCACAAGACGGGGATATTGAAAATCTGTACGAACATGATGATTCTTTTTGGACAAAAAAAAAAAAAGATTTCTGGGGCTCTTCTCTCACGTCCTCTTGTTTTGAAAAAAAGAACAGAACAGTGTGTCAGAACAGAATAGCAAAGAAATTCGCTCATGTAACAGATACACATCATTCTCGAGAAGAGGAGAAGATGTTGAATGAAGTTCACTGGTGAAGTACTCTCCCATCATTGGCAGATTTTCCGTGTTTCATAAATGTTATATGAGGATTTTTTTTTTAGGACCAGAGCAAAATATTTGACAATAGTACCAGAGGTGATTATACAGCATGCATGCGATCACCACATAAAAACCCTGCCTCTGAATTTAGTCCTGTTTGCCGAGGAATGATGAAAAGCAGACATGGAGCTGGAGAAAGATGTGGCACCAAATACGATTGTTGCCCTCCATCACCAGCGGGACCTGGTTGTTAGATTGGCGTGCCACCCAGGCTCTGCCGAGTGCTCAGTCATCCGCCATCTCCAAATAGTGCACCGACACCGCCTCTCTCTACAATCTGCTTTTGATGGATAAACACAATGTCATCATGTAAACACATCCTTCTCCTCCTTTGCATTTCAAAGCCTCGAGCAATACATCTCCCCAGCCTGCTCATGAAAGAGGGGCTCTCAGCTCACCTTTGATTTGTGGCCATGTTGTTCTCTTTGGCCTGTCACCAGGAAGCAGTAGGAATGACTGATTGAACTTTGAAAGACTAACGTTCATGTCAGGCCGGCCACTGCAGAGAAAGTATTAAGGCTAACAGGGAACAAGCGGGAAGTAAGCTCTGTGTTCACTGAATTCTTATTCTGGCAGCATGCCAATTTCTTCACATTGAGGAATAATTTTATTTTGCAGAGACTGAAGGAACTACAACAGAATAAATAGCACATTTTGTGTGCACTCTTCTGCATCCTTTTCTGTGATTTAGTCTCAAATTACAGCATTGGTTTGGTGCCAGCCATGGCTTAGAAAGAGAATTCTCGTCTCCAGAGTGTTGCCCTGAGAGCATATGTTTCTCTTTTTTCCCTCACTCCATTAGAAAGCATATCTGAATGGAGATACGGGCCTTGCCATTTGCCCAACATTAATAAGCCTGTTTTATAAACCCAGAGTGCTTTGCCTGGTGGAGAACTTTTCCCCCCCATATTCCACCATCAAAAGCTCTTCCCTCTTCTCCCCCAGTCTCTCTTGTCATTTATCAAGCAGCACCATAGGCCTGTTTGGCTTAATAAGTCTGTTTGTCTTTGCACTCGCAGGGTTTGCTCCCCTCAGCAGTCCTCCACAGCAGAAGTGGGAAAGAATACCTTGGGGGTTGTAGCTTTAATTAGACCCCACTATGGCAGACCTGTGTGAGACGGCGATGCTGGGTTTCTGCATTTGATTGCGTTTGATTGCATGTTGTGAGCTTTCTCCACCAGGTTTGGAAAGCAGCCATGAGTAGAAAATCAAAACTTCGTTTCCAATTCAGTGTAATTTACCATCAGATTTCATCATGCTATGGCTTTGTCACGTTTCAGAGGCTGCCTCCTTCAAGGGGCGCTCGTTTGAAGAAAGACGGAAGCTCTGCAGAGGATTAGCCATAGTGTCATTAGGAGTTCAAACCTCTGAGCAATGATCTGTACACACTGAATTGTAGGTTACAGAGGACTGTGAAGGTAACGTGTTGTGTCCTCAAATTTTAAAGACAAAATGGACACATTCGGTCCTCTAAATTTTGTCCAATTCTGTATATCTTTATCTTTCTGTATAGCTTTTTATTTAGCTCTCTATCCAGCTAGCTTTCTAGCTTGCTCTCTATCTATGTCTCTATCGTTCTACCTAGCTAAACATCTGTTTAGCTTACTATCTTTCTAGCTACCTTGCGAACCACCTCTCTATAGCTAGCTGTCTATCGTGCTCTCCATCCATCATCCATCCATCCATCTATTGGCTACTCAACCCATCCACACGAATGATACAGCAAAGACATTTGTAGTAAAAAGATGTACTTGTTTGATGTACTGTTTCTACTTGGAAAAGCAAAACCTCTCAACTGGGACACAACATTATGTCCCTTTTAACTAAACAGTGGTCTGAGGTCATAAGGGCAACATGACCTTAAACCTTGGATAAACCTCAGATAGTCACACAAACCTCCTTCCTCTTTTTGTCGTGGCAACATGGATCTCTTTTCACACCATAATTTCTTTCTTCGTCAGCTTTCAGGATGCAATAGTCTACCTAAAATGTAGTTTTGTAATCTCGCTGTTATTTATCCTGTGTTCTTGCCTTCGGTGGGATTTGATCAATAGTCTTCTTGTGAAGTGTCTGTGTGTGGATGTAACAGATCCAAGCCTATTTGTGTTTACTAAGATGGGTATTGACTCTGGCCATGGGGTGGCTTCGCTCTCTTCTTCCTCTCCCTCTCGCAAACCGTTTCTCATATTTATTCTTTCTTCTACAAATGTTGCAGCTAGCGTCTCTCTTTCTGTTGCTGAGGTTATCGGACAGCCAACTGCGTTGGTGGTGGAGTGTGTTGATTGAAATTTTGTTTCTGCTTTATTTTCATATTTTTATACTAATTTGCACTTCGACTAACAATTTACAGTTGTCTGAGGTCTTTACAAAGGCAGTGTAAATTGGGGGAAGGTGTTACAATACACGGTTTAAATGTTAGGAAGGGGTTATTATGTGGCGGTGTGAGGGAGGTAGGGGTACTCAACATTCTGCTCAGGGCCTCAGAAAGGCTTAGATTGGCCATATCTTCACCGGTGTTTAATTTAGACAAAAGGTCAAATCTATGGCATCAAACCGGAGGGGGTGCCCTTATCAGTTTGATGCCCCTCTTTGTTTTTAAAGCTGATAAGGGTCATGTTGATAATGGCATGTCTTTGACTGTACGTACACAGGGGGATAACACAATAAAAACACACCTTTATGTAAGGTGGTACAAGCTGTACTAAGGTAGCCCTTACTGCATTGTTTACTGGATGATAATACACTCGTTGCAAGGGTTCAAAGTATTGAATCCATAACCTGTACCTGTGTGTCAAAGAAGCGCCCAAGTCTCACTCCTCCACATGTTCTCCATCACTCCGCTCAATATTTCTGACCCCATTACGAGAGAATCTTCTTGTTCTCTGAGGTCAAAGAGGGCAGCTGAAATTGAAAACTTGGACTGGATGGCAGGAACTAATTGTCTCTTAGCTGAGCAAGTGGAGAACTCTTGGTGGACCCTGAACCTTAGACACATAGAGTGAACTTAATTGTCATTTTACATTTAGCCTTTTAACCTTTATTAAGACAACCAATTTAATTTAGAATGGAAAGATACTCTTGCTTCAAAGCAATTGGACTAATCAGCCTAGGCTCTACATCTTCTGAGGGAGCTGAGGTCCAGTTTCTCTTATCTATCTGCTTCAGTTCTTTAATGACCGCTTTTTGTGGGCAAATCCAGAAGTCCATTCATTACGTAGTTAAAGAAAAGTGTAAAATCCACCTTCAGGGTTCATTATTTCTAAGTTTATTGGAAACCACTGCTGCATTCTGCTCCCAGAAGCTGCGCAACTGTAAATTCCACTTATTTATGAATTTGCATTCCCATTCCTTTGCCATGAAATCTTAAGTGATGGGCTCTAATGTTTCTTTCACACCTCATCTGTGTTGTGCGGTTCAAAGGAAGTGTTCAAAGTTGTGGTGTGTTTTTCTGTTTGGTTCGGTTTGTGTCGGGTGCTGTGAAATCTGTTAATCACACTTTGGTGTCAGACAAACAACCACACCAAGATTGCATGAAATGGAAGGTCTCGGTCTGCTGCCATGCAATCTCTGGTGCTTTGGTGCGGTTTGTTTGTGGTGTGAACTTACAGGTCTCTATATAAGTGATTTAAGCATACTTTCCAAAGCTTAATATGACATTTAACACTAGAACCGCCAGGGGTCACAGGATACCTAAAACCGCCAACGGGTACAATTCACCCGTGATTAGAATGTATTGATTTTCAAAGTACAAGGTTCATTTATTTATCATTTTACAACACAGAGTTGTATAATGAAATGTTAGATGTGGTGTCTTTATGCAGCTTACAAAATGACAACATGACAATGAAAAAATATATATAACAATAAACTTTATTTGCAAAGCACTTTGTGAACAAGGTGCTTGGTAGAAAACAACCAAAAAACTGCATAGGGAAAATCCAGTGCCTGATTTACATGCATGCTGCTGCATTGGAGTTTATGACTAGATGAGCAACTTGATGACACACAGTAGTAGAAAAAAAGGCGTTGCCATAGCAACATACAATGTATCAATCTAGACACGCGAAATGAATAGCGCGAAAATGACGGCGTTCTATATATATGGGTGAATTTGACCCGCTGGCGGTTATAGGTATAAATCGCCTTTTTTAAAATCTGGCTTTATGTTGACATTTTTTAACAATAGGGGGCGCCACTGAACACACTTTTAGGAAAAGTCAAAGACTGGGGCGCTTGAGTATTTCCTGGAAAAGAAGTTACAATAAAAGACAGCTGCCGGTAAATTTTACCGTTTGGCGGATCTAGTGTTAAATAGTCCCAAACGTGAAATTTGTATCAGTATCACATTTCTAAGCAACCTGTAAAATGATATTAAGATGACCACGTTAACAAGCTTGCAGGTCAGCCCATGTTTGTTGGGATTTCACCTCATACTAGGAAGTAAAACAGGTTGAGTCAGTGATGTGAGCTTGTGTCCCACTCCATGTATTTTACAAGTTCCTCATAAAAAAGTCAGCAATCACCGAGGAAATCCAGAGACAAAATGACTCCTTTGTCAGTTTCTACCTGTCGTTCATTTTTAATGACTTGTGAGGACCAGCTGTAGATTCAGCTTTAAAAAAATGTCTTTGTCTTGTTCAACTCGCCAGAATGACAGGTGTGCCGGTCGTCTAAAAGAAAAGGAAACCTTCTCTTAATGTCACAAAATGCATTCGTATCAAAGCATACACTGCATGTGCCGTTATCTGTGTGTTGGCAGAAATGATCTCAGTCAGAGCGCCTGTGGATTTAGTGCCACGACAAATACATAGTGATGATATGATTAGCATAATTGGCTGCATTTCCTGCTTCATAATTAAATCTTTCCTTTCTGAAAAAGTGTCACTTAAGTCTGGGCCCTTACCCAGCCACTTAACTCAATTGTCAAATAGGTCGTCTGATGGTTTCCTGCTGCCATTACAACAAAAGTTATTTCCCTTGTGTCTTGTCTCAAGCACACACATGACCATCACGGGGCGAGCTAAATTACAGGTTTCAGGGTGGAAAAATGTCGGCACAAGTCGCGTTTCTTCCGTCTGACTGTCCGTGCTGCTGGCACATTTTGGCTTCTGAGACAGGATGTTGTTACTGCGTCTCAAGGACAGTGCTGCACCGAGAGACGGCTGTGGCAAAGGGAAAAAAGTGAGATGGCTGGCAGGTAGCTCTCCAAGGGGGATGAAAGGGTTGTCGCAGCTTTCGCAAAGAAGACCCTTCAGATTGGGGGGAGTTTAGGACAAAGCAGCTGTTGGGTTCTGACGTTTGAATAAGTTCAGCCATTGTCACAAAGAAACAGATGGTGTAAAGGAAAGAAGCACATGTCTATATTTTGTCTATGGCCCTCGTCGGATGATCAGTCAAATATATGACCTAACTTCTTCATGCTGTTATGTTGACAGATTCAGAAGAAAAGTGTTAAAATCATCCCCCATATTTTGTGCTTGTTTCATGACTATAGGGCTGGAATAGGCTCACACAATCAATCAATCAAATTAGATTTTTCTGGCTCCAAATCATTACCAAAGTTATCTCAAGACACTTTACAAAAAGAGCAGGTCTAGACCGCATTTATTTTATTTAGATGGGACCCAACATGAATCCACCATGAGTAGCACTTAGCAACATTCTCACCAAAGCGTTTGTCATTTGTTTGCCATGATATTGGCAGTTGCATTGGTTCAAACATTACTTTTCTTTGTCCAACACTTTGATTCTTAAACTTTAATTTTTGAGGATGTACAAAAGCCTTCATTATGACACCATAAATCTGTATGAACCTCTTATAATATTATTTGAGTAGCTCTCAAAGGATGATAAAAAGTTTTGCAGACTATCGAAAAAGTCCTCCATATTCGATGACTGGAAAAAAACATGATTTGAAGAAAAATTCTCTGAGATTTAAATCCAACCTCAAACTACACATCATATTTACTGTGTCATTAACTAATAATTAGAGTGTAAGTGTTCATAATAGTGGGTTTTATAGGCATCAAGACACCTATTGGCTGTTATCAAACATAAAATGCCAGACATCCAAAAAGAAAAATGGAGTGGCTTCTCGTCTCAGCTGAAATCTCCACCATCTTTACGTGTGCGTGCGATGCTTTCAGACAGCCCCTTCCTCCGCCGTGTCTGCAAACAGAGCTCTCCCCAAACGGCCCTGGCTGTCATTTCATGCTTTGCTAGTTGAATGGGAGTGATTGGTACAATGTGTTTGCACACCAAACTCGCTGCATTGTCCAAAGCTGCCAAACAAATTGAACTGGGGATGTAGCAAATGTATCCATCAGAACCGCTCTCTATTTTAGCCTCGAGCCATTGCTGATTGATAGCTTTGATAGCTGCAGAAGCAGGATTGGGTTTTCTTTTTTATTTATATATATATTTTATGTGTGTGTGAATACAGACTTTTTTTCATACCCATGAGATGGCTGGGCAATGGACATGGAAACAGATAAAAATAGTGGGTGAAAATGTGAAATGACAATTGTAATGCCTGCTTCTTATCACCACGCAAGGGAGGCCGGGAAACAGATGTGACAGGTGTCGGATTGAGACCTATAGGAAGCCATTGAAATGGCAGCTAAATTGGAGGAGGTCTGCCTGTGAGAGAGTGAGTGTGTGTCTGTGTGTGTGTGTGTGTGTGTGTTTCACCTTGGGGATGATTCAACCCAGGGAAGGCTATCATGTGATCTGCTTGCCAGGGTACCGGGAGTCAGAAAATGAAAGATTATCAAGCAGAAACCACTAAAGCGCACATTTTCCTGAAAGCAGCTTTGTGATATAAAACCAACATGTTCTCAAAAGGCCACGTTTGCCCATTGAAGCTCTTTCTATAAAAATGAAAGTCTACCTTTACAGTGACTAACAGGATTAAATACCAAGGCTCAATCGTGAAATTTGGCTAAATGATTTTACATTTTTTTGTTTGTCATTTTTGGAGAGTACGAGCACTGGCACTACAAGTTGGACAGCAATCAATCAGAGATATTGATTTTGGAGAGTTTCCCGCTGTCATGTTGGATTAATATGGATTAGTCACGCCGTGCATCTGAACGCTGTAGTTAGTCAGTCGGCTGGTTCAGTATTCTGATTTTTTTTTAAAAGGGTTTAATAAGCATTTTTGTGCCTCACACATCAGTGTGCTGAAATTGCTTTGATGTTTTTTTATCTGGCTTTGCAGTTCTGATTTAGTGCTCATCATTCAGTGCTGCGTGACATGCATGATAATATAATTAATCAATCACAGATAACTTCCCAAAACATGTCAGTGCCTGCTTGCTCTTGTTGGTTGTGTGATTGAAAGAAGTTGTCATTTTGATACTTTACACCGTGTAATGAAAGGATTAATGTTAGCTGACATGTTACGTTAAGACTTTACATAGACTATAAATACATTATAGTAAACTGGTTCCAACCTCTGAATGATTGAACAAGACCAGTGAGCTCACATCGCCCTGAAACGTTCTGTCAATTCATATTTGCACCACTTCTAAGCGAGCTGTGTCAGTGATGGGGTTGATGTTGGTGTCCAATCATATTTGATCAATGTACTGACTCGCCTGCTTTTCTGACAGTGATTTTGAGTATGACACACGAGTAAGCTATGAACCTGTAGCACTTTCCCAAGCCAAGATTTCCCAGATTTATTTGGCTTTACTTGTGACCACAGAGTATCTCTGAGGAAGAGAAAGAATACAGATTCTTCCTATGATACCTGCACTGCAACACACAAACACACTCAGAGATGCTTTTCCCTGGCTCCTCCAGACTTACTGTCAAATACAGAGATTTTATAGCAGGATAAAAATGGACAGTAAAACCCTTACCCTACCCAACCACAAAAAGAACTTCTAAGGTCTAAAAAATCCACATCAACACTGAATAATACTTCAGACAACAACATATTGTTGATTAAATAGATGCCACTTAGTTTAAACAAAAAAAGTGATCAGCTGCTCAAGTCCAATAGGTAGAAAACACATTGTCAAGCAATGGTCGACATGTGGGGTACACCAGGGTTACATGCTTGGTCCTCTGCTTTTTCTTGATTCAAGTAAATGACCTTCAAAAAGCTTTCTATTATACATAATTAAACCTGTATACGGGTACTTAGGAGAATGAAATAATGAATACATGGATTTAAAACATCAGCTGATGACTTCATGTCAAACCACTGACATTCTGCCTGTGCCTTTAGGTAGAGCAATGCACTCAAAGTAATAAATGAGAGACATAATCTTGTTAGGACTGTTCTAAAAGTTTGCCCACTATACATTGCTTGTCTGAACTTGGTAATTGTGTAAAGAGTTGCTTAGATTAAGATTTGGCTGACCTTTGCAGTGATAAATAGCCTTTCCCTGCATACCTTCTTTATAACATTACCCAATTGAGACGCTCATATATTTGACTTGCTGTTGCTTTGAAAAAGTGGTTTGTTCGTCTTTGTGAGCTGTTGGCTGCAGGGGAAAGGAGGTTAATGAGGGTAATGATGGTATGTTTTGTACAGATATTTAGGGATTTGAGTGGCTGATTTTCATTCCTGTTTCTGTCTGTCATCTGCTCCCCCCTAGCCACCTCCTCTCTTGTAACCCCTTATCACAGACGACCACAATGCAAATATGCCCGTAGTAATTGCTGTGCTTTCATTTGTGCTAATCTGTTTTAAACGTGTGCAAAGCCTTGGACAGTCTCGTACGTAGTGTTTATTAGATTTACGAATAAACCCGGCAACTGGTTAAGTACACTAAAACAAATGAACAACTTTGTGCAAGCTAATTGTGGTGGCCTTGGAAATCCCACAGAGGTCCTGACTAATTACAGTAGGCAACACTTCTTTTTCTCTTTAAACAAAAGGAGCAAGAATCATATGGTTTTTATCACTTCCTGAAATCTTAATGCCTTTGTAAGTAGGGCTTTAAATCCAAAGCTGTTGGATATTGACTTTCTGTCGTAATCTGTTCTCTAATGAAACCGAGGCCCCTTTAAATAGATACACAGGGTTATGTATTTTTCTCTTTTTTCTTACTCCCAGCAACACACACATCTTAACATACAGTATCTACCAAACCAACCTTCAGGCTTTCTTGATGCAACTGCCATTCGGCTGGCAAAATGTGTGACAGGCTCTCAAACAGGTTTGAGTGGTAAATTGAATTAGAGTAGGATGCAGAATATGCCAGAATGGCAGGTGTACAGCAGTCTCTGTGTGGACAGCCGCGATTGGCAGCATCTGTGACAGCCAGTGTTGCTCATTCTGGCTGCTGCTCTGCACTAAGTACCTACAGTCAACATCTCTCTGACAAGTGTGAGATCAGCATGACCAAAAATGTAATTACTGGACAGTCAGATGAAGTGAGCCAGATACACACTCACAAAAATAATAATTGACTTTTCAAAAGCTATACTGAATAACAGCCCAACTTAAGCACTACACACTACATAGTCAACAAGTTAACATTGATTTCATATAAAGGTGAACCATCAGGTGATCTCCAGCCAGCGCTCTTATGGTCAACAGCCATTTCAGCAGAGAGCAGGCCACAAGTCATTATATCGGCTTTTTAAGTAGTTGTATATTGCAAATTAAAAATGGATTATTGCTACTCAAAGCTGATAAGATTTCTGTGAAATTCATTTGAAAGAGTGCCGATTGTACAACCCTTGTTTTTAGCATTAGCCTGGTTCCAAACCCATAAAGTGCAGCCTGCATTGTATTTTCAGTTATTTAAATTGGCCTAAAATTGAGGTTGGCAGTTGGAAACCAATGTGTTAGTTCTCCTGCTGGACTGTGTTGGCCACCATTAACTGTAAGTATAACACCGTGTATTGATAAGTACCTCATACTAGGCTTGCAAAATAAACACCCAAACATATTAATTTACACTTGATAGCCAGTTATAAAAAACAAAGCAGGAAAACAATGTATTATTTCCAAATGAGACCACTGCATCGATGCGATAAAAGCATTTGGCAAGACCAACAATACATTCAGTACAGAGACCCATCAACAAAGCTGGTATCAGTGTGAACATCAGTTACAACAATGTGTATTTGGACTGACACCGTTTGTAGTTGTGCATATCTTAATCTTGGATAACAAAAAAAGCGAGAAACAATGTGTGAGAGCTTTGTGAAGAAAAGACAGATGTCTGCTGTAAAGGCTGAGTCAACTGTAGGAACCGTTAAAGAAATTCATTTGTTCGGTGGGTATGAGCATGTCTGGTGATTCTGCACCAAAGGAATCATTTGGCATTTGTCATTTAAAATGCTTTGCTTTTTATTGGTTTGTATTGAGGATTAAGAGTTGTTCTGTGAATTGGGAAAATCTAATGACCTATGATATAAAGCAATGGATGGGAATGCCCAACTGCAACAAGTGTCTTGCATCTGTTGCCTACCAGAATGTGTTTCTGAGTTGAAGGTCCCATAAAACAACTATTTTTATCACGCAAATATAGTGCCAATTCTGATTGGTATATCAAGTATCTGGCCCAGCAATGACAAAAAGAGTTGTTTTGAATGTATTCTTTGAGATCATTTATTTCCTAGAAAATCTTTAAACAAAACTTTGACTGTTCAGATGTGTGCAAATCATGACACTGAGGGCCTACAAGCGAGTTGGCAGGTGTGGGTCATCACTTATGGCTTCTGTAAACAGCAGTTAATACCTATGACAAGTCCTTCCAAAATGTGGTCTACAGGTCTAGGATAAGGAGAATTTAGATGAATGCAAAACAAATCCAATAAAATCACTAGTAATTTACAAAAGTACATCATTCCATGGATGATCTGGTCTAAGGCAGGGGTCTCCAACAGGTAGCTCGTGGCCTGGATTTTAGCAGCTCGCCAAGAGGCTTACAGACTCAAAAAATCCGACAATCCAACAATAAATGCAAGTGAGGAGTTCGGTGCTATTAGCCTGTTTAGGCAGATTTATGATGGACAAAGGTGGCCACGCCTAGAAAAGCAGAAAATATACTATTTCCACAGGTAGTGGGAAAGCAAGTTTTTATTCACGAATGTGAAGAACATGTGTGTGAGCCTCATCTGTGTTATCAACGTTCGACAAAAGAGTCAACATGGGGCGCCACCAGCAATCACAGCGATGTAATGCAAGTCGCTCTTGGCCACTTCTTTTAAAGTAGCTCTCAGATGAAAAAAGGTTGGGGACCCCTGATCTAGGGTAAAGGTTGAGGTCCTTAATTTTGGTCAAAAGCCAGTGCTGGACCCACAATTAATATAGAGTTCATTATAATTGGCTTTTTATTGTGTTTAGTCCTTTATAGAGAAATGCAATACACTGTGCATTTCAGTGTCTTAACTACAGTATACACTGCATCTTCACATGCTCTCTCAGCACTTATAAACAAGCCGCAAAAAACACCCATTATGACACCAAGTAGTTAGGCATCTAATATTATTGCCATGTCTAACAGCCCAAGACAAATCGGATCTTTGGAGCATCATGGGAAGTATGGTTGAAGGATGAAGCATATCCTATCGAGTCATACTTGCTGTGCGCTCCCTTGATCCACAGCAATTTATTGCACCAAAGATCCCCAGCTAATTTATCAGAGACCATCATGTGAGTATGTTGGCTCATCATTACGGTCCAAGCATACCCTCGCCATATTGTATGAAGCAGGCTGTACATGCTTGGGGAATTCTCACAATCCGCTTACCAGAGGTCTCTACCAGTTAAGTTATCCTCAGCGTGGAGCATATGCTTCCATTTTTTTTCTGTGACAGTGCAGTGGGAGAGCCACATCTGGCAGTGCAGTCATCTCAACAGTAATTTGCCTTGCAATATGGTGTTCAGGGGTTGGTTAGGACCGTGTCTTATTATTATTTTCTCTGACAGTCTCATTGTTATCCGGCCTTATTTTCATCCGGTTGCCAGTTTGGGGAAAAGGTTGAATGTCAATGTTGCAAGAATAAAATATCTGTTCTTTTGCTACGCTATAAGGGGAACCAAGTGTAGCGGTAAGAAAGTGGAACTGCAAAGTGTTTTTGCTTTTTTAAGTAATGGTTCAAAGCTTTAAACTTTTAACGCCCGAAGGTTCCACCAGGCAAAATGTCAATGATCTAATTAGCCTTACCCATAGTAGGGATACAGATATCACTCCTCTTCAAAGAGTCCTGAAGACCAGACTATTAACGTTTCCTTTTTAGGTCATTCTATGGGTCAGGTTTGCAGAGATATCAGTGACCACCATCCCTGAGTTTTAAAGCTGAGTGCTCTTTTTTTCAAGGTTTTATTATCCAAAGTTTCCCTGCTCTACTTTGGCAAATCTGCTCTCTACGGAAGCAAGTGACTGGGCAGTTTTTGTGGGTGGTCAGCGGGTTTACCATTGCAACGTGTGAGGGATGCTTTATTTATGCCTGCCGTCTGTAGATATGAGGTTTCTCATGATAAAGCTCTTTAATAAGCTCACATACATAATGCTTCTTCTACATCCCCCATTGTCACTGTTAGCTGCTCAGCTGCAGATGACTCACTGTTTCATTTGGAGGGACCAGCCAATGCAATACCAGCTAACCTTTTCTCCATAATCGCTGCTTTGTAGCTGAATGTCATAAGCTTAATTTGAACATGGGGGAGGGTACTTGCAGCAAAAGCTGACAATTAAGGATTCAACTTTGGAGCAGCTCCAACTCCCTCTCCTCAAGATACACTGTCCCAGGTACAGTTAGGACACGGGTCAGGCTGTCGGATGAATAATGTATGGTGTAAAGGTGCACTGAGTCTGTATATGGTTTCCTTACTGAATTTAAATGACTTAGTGAAATGAAACCACAGAAAAAAACATGGATGTTGCGATCGTTTCTTTCCTCATAAAGGTCTAAAAGGAGGTTTTGAAGCTTGCATGTTCTTGCTGCCATATCAATAGTTACCAGACCAAGAAAGTCCTAATTTGGGCAAAGAGAAAGGAGCCTAGTTGTTAATGGGGGGGGAACTCAACCTTACAT
Source organism: Semicossyphus pulcher (assembly GCF_022749685.1). Taxonomy (NCBI): domain Eukaryota; kingdom Metazoa; phylum Chordata; class Actinopteri; order Labriformes; family Labridae; genus Semicossyphus; species Semicossyphus pulcher. The sequence goes on along the minus strand of NW_027211604.1, from coordinate 23,669,033 downwards.
AAGTCATCAAACATAGCCCACATTAAATATTCCGTAATGGAACAATTATTCTCAAAGTTGCTACGAGACACACAAAGTAAAACTTCAAAGCCATGAAAACTTTATCACTACACTGGTTTCAGGATTCAAGGGTGTTGTGTCTTGCTTGAATATACGCTTTTCATTTCTTATACTAGAGAAGAAGATGCAGAAATGTGCTCAAATTGCTTCATATTTTATTTAGACCACACAAAAAAAGCCCACATTTCCCAGAGCTTCCTTAATATGTGCTGGTTTTGTCCCTTTTGAGTGTCTTCATTGCTGTTTTCTGGTGGGAATACACCACAGACTCGTACTTGTTCAGCAGTTTTTTTTCCCAGAGTGTAAGGCCTTTAAAAATTCATCATGCCTCTTTGGGGGGCATCCTGGTGGTCTAAGAGGTACGCTATGTGGTTGTCAAGTCCCAAAGTTTGGTTGTAGCTGAGGACTTTTGGTACATGTTCTTTCTTTGTCTGTGGTTTCTTTCGCTCTCCACTGGCAACTTTCCAATAAAACCAAAGTACCAAAAACATCTTTAAAAATATACCCTACTTTGCTTCATCACTATTTTATCAAAACATTAAAGTATCATGTACAATAAACCTTGTACAAACACTGTTCCTTTGAAGGTAGTTGGAGGCCAAAACATTGCTTCTGAACAAGCGGGAGGTCAGGATGTTGCCTCACCTGAACTTGTTAAAGCGTTTGGCTTTTTTTTTTCCTCCGATGTGGCTGTTGCAGTGCTCCCTCCCCCTGCAGCCTAGGGAATTGCTGCCACCTTCAAGAGCAGCAAATCCTCAGACCTAAGTGTGTTAAGCCCCGTGTGCTTTGCCGAGGGTGGAAATGAAGACAGGCTACCCCTATGAAGAATGATGGCTCCTTCAAGAGGCAGCTGTCCTATTTTAAGCAGGCGACACTCACCACAATGTGACGCCCGACTCTGCCTTTCCCTCCCTCTGTTTTTCTTTTGTTCTTAGTCCTCCTCTTTGCCTCTATCTCCATCTCTGGCAATGGCAAGGAAGGACCTCTGAGATTGGGCTAAATAAAAGTCCCAGGATGTGTCTGTAGTCTGTGAGAAGATTATGTGTAGTCCTCCTCAAACGTCTTCAAGGATGGAAATGTTATTGATGCATGTTAAGTCCTCGGGGGGTTTCACTCAAAGGACATTTGGGGCCTTTCATCCCTGACATGAAGGTGGAGGGAAACATTATTGAGGCTCCACAACATGACAGAGGTTTCTCCTTTCAGCAGGAGGCTTGAAAGGGAAGAGTCTTCTTTCTCCACCCTTTGAGAGCGAAGCCTCATAATTGGCTGAAATAGCTGCTCTTTTCTTCATGCCTACTTCTTGAGGTAATTGGTATTTATGAAGTATTTATGGTCCATCTTTGTCGGTGTCAGCTTCACACAGAACTGAATATATATTTTTTGAACTGACGGGAAGCTTTTACCAAAACTTTTTCTCTTCCCTGGTAGAAAAGCGCCTCTTTTTGTTTTGCACATTTTACATATTCATAAATTCAGCAGAGTCACGCATTGTTGCATTCTTATAACAGACTGAGCTGGACCAAGGGGCTGTTATTATCATGCGGCTTCTACCCTGGCTGCTGTCCCATCTGTGATGGTGACTTGAGGGATGTAGACACCGTTTCTGCCAATAAAGAGACTTTATATCGTGCGCTTAAACCATATAGATAAAAACAATGAACTATCTGTAGCTTATGGGTCTTTCCAACAAGGAGTCACCAGACCAAAACACGGTTGCTGCTGTTGTTTGTAGAGCCAGCTGTGTGGCTGTAGGACCAATAACGTTGGCCGCGAGGAGCCAGCACATGTACAGGCATTTCTGTTTAGTAGTTGACGAGGCTTTTTGACTTTGGTGAAATCCTTGCGCCACTCTGAGACATTTTTAGTCTTAAGTGAAAAGTATTGATGACCATAGGGTGGATTTGCATAGAATTTGGTACAGATATCAAAAGCTTTGTATCCATTGTCTTTTTATGAAGCTGAGCCAGATGGTTCATGTTTCACATTTCCAGTGAAATATCTTAAAAGGGATGGCATGATAATTTTTCACCTTTGACTCTCTGGAGTAACCGGAAATTGATTGTGATCTGACATTATGTCTACAGTTACATTTACAGTAAAAGTACAGATGTCAGGCTGCAGTGACTTATCAATTTTTGGTACTTTGATGGATAGAAAATAAATCACCAACACTTTAAAAAGTTGACCAATAATTACAACTGGCAAATATTTGCTTCCAGCTTCAAAAATGTGAGGATTTCCTGCTTTTCTTTGCCATGTATGATAGTAAATGAAGAGTGGTTGGGTTTCGGCCTGTTGGTTTGGCAGAAAATTCAATTTGAAGATGTCCCTTCAGGGTCTTGGAAATTGTGATGAGCCTTTTAAAGATTTTTTACATTTCAAACATCGGTAATCTGCAGATAAATCAATAATCAAATATTTGTAAAGACCTATAAGGATGTGACTCAGTCCTACAGCAGAATCCTCTTCTTGTCAAACCAATGAAAAATGCATGAGATGTGCTGAGTGCAACGAATTAGTGCTAATGCATTTTGCTAAGCTGGACAGTATGACATCAATGACAATGCACGGAATCCAAAATGAGCCGATCCCATCTTTGTCAAGTTTGGTGGGAACAAAATGTTGTGTACTTTGTCAGCGATGTGTTTCTCTTTGTTCTCCGGCCCGTACTGTTCTGGCTTATCTCTCTGCTCTCCTTCCCTTTTTATTATTCTGTTTATCCCACTGTACAGCTATATCCACATTCTGAGTGACTGAGCTAATTGTTCCTGCTCATGCATTCTCTGCAGATTCAATTATACGCCACTCTGGGCATCCTGAAAAAAAAAAAAAAAAAAAAAACGAGGGTGGGAAAGGAGGGATGTGAGCTGAAAGTGTGGGAGAGCGAAAAAATGAAAAGGTAAAAAGTGAAAAGGGGCTTCAGAAGGTCGAAGATAAGAGAGGGAAAAGTTGAGAGAGAGAAAAAAAAGAGGATAAGAGCCCAGAAGTAAAAGCAGGAGGGATAAATTAGAGAGGGGAGTAGGAGCGGTCCCTTGAGTCATATATTTATGTAAGGGGAAAATCAGCTCACTGGAGTGTACACTGTAATGGCACCCCTCTGTATAATGATTGGCGCTGACCTCCCAAATAAGAGGATTAGTTTGTGCTTGAGCTGGCCAGAAATAATGGACCTCACCTTAGCTTAGTCTCAGTTTGACACAGCAGAAAATAGGTAGGGAAATAAGAATACCTCAGCAGCAGGAGGCTCGCCTGAACCTCATTCATCTGCATCACCATTGTGTCAAATTGGACATGCATTCCCCGCATATCTGCCGGTTCATGAACAGATGGCATAAATGTACTCGACCCGTGTGGACTCATAAAAGACTGCAGTAGACATCATGGAAATAAGGTGCTGCCGAGTGTAACATGTTGCAGTAATTTATTTCTTCCCCCGTAACAAGCTGTGCAATGAGTTACTGTTTCTGTTATTCACATGCTACACGTTTACAGGAAATGAGCTCTTGCTCTCGTAGCTTTCGGTCAGTGACAGGGCGAGTCTTCTGCTCTGAAAAGTATTGTGGCTAAGCAGTGAATGTTGTGGCTAATGTCTTTCTGCAGGGCACGCTCTCCTTTTGTGTGCTCTGAACCAGCAGGATTAAAGCATCCATCTTGCTCTCCCACTTCCCCTAATGGTATTAGGAAGAGGGTGGATAGGTTTCAGTATTCTGTTAAGGAATATCTGATATGGGGACTGGCTGATTCAATTAAGTAAAAAGCAAGGTGGGAGGGACTGAGGACTGGTGTAATAGCCACTGAGGTTGAATAGCTCAAAGTGGGGCATTTTAATCTGGAAACTCCTGCATGACCGACCCCCACTTATAAAAAACATATATTATACAGTCATTACCAGAGGACGGTAAAGGGTCAGCACGCACTTTCTGCCTCAGTGCAGGCCTCGTTCATTCAATGATGTGAACAGCAACCCATCAAAATAGACACACTGCATCCTGCCTTTCATGCAATGCATCCTGGGATAGACTCTGACCCTTGTTATCTAGAGAGGGATACTCAAGTATAAATCACTGCCTTTTTAAAAAATTGAGATGCCAACTTTTAAACAAACTCTGACTTCTTTGGCATCAAGCCTCCGTCAGTGAGTCCACATCTTACATTTTAAATGATCTTTTTCCACAAACAGGTATATGTGCTGGACGTATGGTCTCTAAAGCTAGTCATCAGTGTCAGCATAGACAGTTAGCGCATAGCTGAGGTAATATAAAAGTGGTAAACAAAATGTACTGCTCTGAACTGTTAGGCAACCGGCTGTTTATTGGCTTCTTTAGTTCAACATTTATGTCTAAAACTCAGATGTTGCACGGACAACCCGTGACATGCGAATCTTGCCTGGCAGAAAAGCACACGCTTCTCAGGGTCAAGATGTCTCAAATATGAGTGTTTGCTTCATGATAAATGTATTCCAATTGCAAAAGACCAATTTTAAATCATACATAAAGAATCTACAAGCATCTGAGTAGGTTTAAAAATGCATATGTATATATATGCAATATTTTAATTAGGGCTGGGTATCGATAAGGATTTCTCAATTTGATTCGATTCAGATTCACAAGGTCCCGATTCGATTTGGTTTGGGGTATTTCAGTTACAATATCAATGCACCTCTAACCTGGTGTATTATTCTGGTGCAACATGTTTTATGTTAACAATTTTATAAATTAGACAGCTTATGAACTTCTTGTCCAGTTTCAGATTTTTAGTCTGTACATCTGGCTCATGGTTTTGATTAAACAAACTGGGGTTCAACTTACGCGAGATTTGGCCATGAGATCTCATAGCGCGAAGAACAAAGCCACACAAGAGTTTTGGGAAAGGCATAATGTATTACAACGGGCCGAAAGTACACTCGTGGCCGATAAATAGAGCCCGTCATCGATCACTGATGTCTCACTTTTAGGGGGGACGTATTGAGTCGTGCTGCCTTCAGGAGCACTCAGAAATGTGGGTGATCAGACACGTTTTTACACATATTTTTAAAGATTGATCTCGGGATTTATGAATCGATATTGGGTCATTCAAATTAGAATTGATTAGAATCGGAAAAATAAATTCTTTAAACCCAGCCCTAATATTAATATTATCAAAAATTTACATCCATTAAAATTGAAATTTACATTAATGGAAATACTGTAGCTGACAACACAGATACTAACTTTAACCTGAAGCAGAATAATTAGTTTAGCATTCAGAAGGACAAAGTAGACAATCTGCACTGAACAAGTGTGGACAGAAAACATCAAAACTACTAAACTCTTAGTTAATATTAAGAGTCTATATTCAAACTTTTGTGTTACAGTAGTCTTATAGAGTGCATGTTACAAGTTGTCGTCACATTCAGCTTGAAAAGTCTCTCTCCCCCCTCTTCACCACAAAAGAACGTTTGACTACAACTTGTTAGCTGGCGATCAAAACAATACCTCAAAAGAGTTCCAAATAATAGCCTGTCTAATGCTGGCATACGGGAAATATGTGACACTGTGAACATATTTTTCAGTGTGTTTTTCACATTCACAGCTTGCAGGGTGCGAACAAGCTACATGTGAAGTTGAAACAGGCATTACTGTTTTCTTACGTTGTAAGACTACAAAGTAATAGAGCGAGGAAAACATTTTTTTTTTCACAGAGTGGAAACTGACAGTAACATTTATGAACTCCACACTCCTCCAGTGCGTGAAAAACAATGTTATATTGTGGGATACTTTGTCACAGCCTGTCTTAACACATAAATGTGACGAGTTTAACACCAGAAATTGCTTTATTTTATTTTTTTTTACACCCCTGAGATATCAGAGATGTAATGTTCTACATATCAAAACTCCTGACCTTTCCCGTCTCACTCTCACTGTATCCACTAAAATTGCTCTTTACAGGCACGAGCAGGTGATGTTCTGTTGAAATATAAGGTAAAACTAAAGCGTCTAAAATTAGATGCATAGTATTCTGACCAGTTTACTTGACATCTTCACACTCCAGTGCCCCCAAATAGATTTCTAATGCATTACACTTAAGTCTGCCATAGAGTGCTGCTGGCAGAAAACCCAAATCAGTTTCTCAACTTCTCCCACTTCATACAGTTGAGTGGTCAGGTTATCACACTGCCGTTTGGTGTCTTCACGCCACCAAGTCCCAATGCTGTCTGGAGCCATTGGGTTTCCATTACCACAAATCCATTCCACTCATTTAAAATTAATGGCTGTAGACCTTCCCTGACCCCCGAGATAAGCCAGGCCAAGTCTTTTTCTTTAGAGCACCTGGAGGATTAGGTTCTCCCTATCTGTCGTTGAGTGGATGTATAGCTTGGGCACGGCAATTTCTAGGTGGTCACTGGGTATTTCTACGTGAATCTTCTTCAGAATTACTTTTAACATTTCACATTAGAAGAACGTGGAATTACTGTGTGATGTAGCTATGACGGAAGCAGATACACACAGAGATTGATCAGAATTGGCAGCCTTGCACATCCCCAACATACTAACCCTACCTTAACATGTTTATATTGTAGAGATTACTATCGGTTCAGATAGTTTTTTATGTGTGTGTCCAATATTTTATCATCAGATGCAGTCAACACCACAAACTACAGCCAAAGGTGGCCTGTGAGCGATGGAGAGTTTCCCAAAAGGACACATGACTGGGCTGTTGGAATGGGTCTGATATACCAATGATATGAAGTATTTATGTTATTGTGGTTGATGCTGTTATATTAGAAACAGCACTACAGAAAAACATTTGTTTTTACAGTGTGCATGTACTGATGCATTCAAATTCCACTGGTGAATTGGATACTTTACAGCAGCTAATCAAATAAAGCTGCATTCTTGCAATTCCTCACTTCTATTTGGAGTGATTCAGTATTTTTGGACTGATTATTGAGCAAGGACAACTCAGCTACTTTTCTTGTTGTCAGCAAATCCCATGAAAAGATCTGCACCACCAATCAATTTCAATACTTTGCAACCACCCTACAGTTTGTGGCACTAAGCTCCCAATGGTTTTTATTGAAGATGAAATTGTGTATTGATAAGATGCATATAGAATGTGCTCAGTCTTACTCTTTAAATTCAATTGCAGGTAACTTGCATTGGAAGTTGCATTGCACGGTTGAGTTACAAAGGTTACTGTATGTGGCGTAAACAACTACAGCTTTTCAGCTGTGTCATAATTGCATCAGATTTCTCTCAGTGTGAATAACATGTGTTATATTATTTCCCTTTTATGGCAGCTGGATGGAAATTGAGACAACAGAGGCTCTTATGAAATGAAGCTTATCCATATGAGCACCGGCATTTGTCCTACATTTTCACTGCTAAGTGTACACAATTTACCAGATGGTACTGTAAACACACACTTCAGAATGTAAAATTTCACTCATAAAAAGAGCCCTTGATGCATATTGCCACATGTTTATAGGCTGAGCCGCAATTCTTTTTGCTCGTTTCTCTTGCTGCTTTTATCCGCCGTGAAAATGCAGACCCATGAGATGTACTGTATTCAGCCACCACCCATGACTCAGTGAATGGTAAGGAAGGGTGAGGATCGGGGTTGTTGGGCACATTACCCCAGGCTCCTTTCCTCCCGCACCCTGAGGACACAGCCGTTGGTGGTGGGGGTAGAGAGGGAGGTTTCTCAGCCTTATCAGCAGGACAGCACCCAGTCCTCTAATCGCTGGGTCCCAGAGACAGCCGGAGGTAAAGGCAGAGTGGATGGCTGAGCAACATCCAAGGAGAGAAAAAAAGGAAGGAGAGAAGGAAAAGAGGCAATGTTTATACCACTTAGGTTACATCAAATGACAGCTGCTTTACAGTTCAGTGCATAACTGAGTAGAAATCCTTTCGGTGAGACGAGACGAGAGCAGATTCTGTCCCACGGCACATTGTTGGTGATGAAATATAGAGACTTTGCTGTTAGATCACAAGTCTCTGAGCAGCCAAAGCAGGTGCTGTGTTGAAAGCATCCTAAACATGAGGCAATATGCAATAATACCTGGAAGGACAGCGGTGGTCTGAGTCCAGGGCAGTTCATTGAAGTGTCTTCAAATTATTGTTGAAACTAAGATGACTGCCCTTCAACTGGCCCTTCCACTTATTTTTTACAGTGCAGTCAAGGAATTCGAGGGGGTTTAGACAAATTCAACAAGTCAGTTTACTTTTGGTATAACAGCGTTTTTTAGCAGAAATATTGCAGGGACAAACTGAAGTGCAATATAAGAAGTACTTGAAAAAACGCCAGGGGCAAAGTAGGGCAAGGAGTTTGTATAGATAAAGTTCAACTAACCCAGTCTGACAGCGTATGAAAGTCCACAGAAATGCCATGATATGGTTACATATGACATGGCTTGTGGTTAAATTATTTAACCATGGTTGTTATATAAACCCATTGCTTTCTCATTTCCAAATGTCAAATGCAGATGCTATGTCATGGCCCTTGTCTGCAGGAATAGACGTAGTAGAAAGGCTGATGAAGTCAGCTCAGAGTGGAGATCACACAGGATTTTAAACACCAGGGAGCAGGGTTTGAGGCCTGTTTGAAACCAAAAGTCCAGGTTGAGTTATTGACCGGGCCAAGAGTGTTTTTCCTAAGACTAATCATGCAGGTTATTTGCCTGGAAGACAGCAGAGATGTGGACTAGAGACTTGGTGACTTGGACTCGAGTCGACAGTGTTTTGATGATTCGCAACTCGAAAAAATCAATGACTTGAGACTCGACTTGGACTTGATTCATGATGACTCGGATGACTCGAGTGTGTTTATAAGTTTGAATGTTCGCTGTTAAATATAAAGTGATAAAATTCAAACACACTATCAAGTCTGTACGCAGCGCAAACTGGGAATCATGACTGGACGACTCAAAAAGCTCCCCCATATGTGATTGTCCTGATTGGATGACTGTCAATCAGACTCCTCGCTATGGCAACATGCAACATCAAAGACCTTATCAGCTGTACTCGTTACTACTCAATACGGTCTCAGAGCAGACCATCATCTGGATGAAATGCCAGAGAAGTATATGACAAAGCGTAACATTGGACGACCTAGGATGAAACCGTTGTTGACCAGGAAACCAGGAAACTGATTCTCTCCTGAAACTCTAATGTAAAGTTGATGTTTTGTTCAACCCACCCCCTCCATTATAACGTCACCTAACTTGGTCCTTATGTTTCAAATTGAATTTAATCTCAGAAATCTCAGAAAGTCAAATAAAGTGAAGGTTAAAAGTAAGAATTTCAGGCATGTCTAGATTAGAGAGCTGTTATTTCATCCCATCACAGTCCTACAGCCGCACTAAAAAACACAACTAAGAACACATTTATCTGTTGCCTTTTAAACGGGGAAGCCTTACAGGTAAAGCCGCTTCCCTGCTGGCTGCATATTTTGTCAACCCTCTGCGAGTTTGTAACACAATAAGGAAGTGCTACAGGCGGTAAATAATAGATTAATATTTTATCAAAGCGCCTGGAAGCAGCCAGAATCCAGGTATGGTTGTAACCCCAGAGCTGAGTGTGATAGAGCACATAGTGTTCCATTCTCCACACTTGATTTACCGCTGTGACTGCTTTAAAAGAAAGACAATAGGATTGGTGCTATTGATAATTAGTTTTTAATGTGCCACACTCATCATGTCCAATTTCATGCCCCTTAGGCAGCTGATCACAGATTTAATCAACACATTATTGCTTGCTATACTTAAACTGACTGCAGGGAGGGCTTCTCTGTTTTTGTACGTGTGTGTGTGAATGCTGTTAGGAGTGTGAAGGGGACACGGTGTTAGTTGTGTTTGTGTGATCGAGGAGCCAGCTAGAGAGGTTGTCAGCATGTGCATCCATCCCAGCAACGTCCGTCTTTGATAGACATTGAATATGTGTTCCAGGCCATTAACCAAGAGCTACGTTTGAAGATGACGCGCTTGGAAGCGTGCGGTCCTGCTGTGCCGAGGGAAACTATTGTTATTATTGTGTTTCTAGTGAAGAGGAGAGTGTCCAGGCCTCCCTCACCTGATGAATACAGATGAAAGCAGAGCTGTTATGTCTGTGGTTTTTTTTTCAGACCACTCTCATAACACCTGGGACTTGTTAGCGTTTTTGTTACTGTGAGGTTTTTCTCTTTTTAAATGTGTTTTTGGATACTGCATTTTACTAATGTTCAGTTTTTCAGTAAGAGGCTGCATGGAACACTGTTTTAAATTCATAGATGTTAAATATCCTGTTACATTGCAGCTTATCAGTACATTGTTTAGATGCAGCAGTGGTGCGTATTATGTGATAAAACATGTTCTACATGGTTCTGTTCATGGTCTTGTCTTGTCTGTTTGTTTGGTCAAGAGATCTTAAAGGCCACAGGCAGGTACTTTGTTGGGGATACTCCGGCACGCTGATGCAGCGGTTAGCACTGTTGTCTCACAGCTGGAAGGTCCCTGGTTCAGGTCCAGACAAGAGGGCCTTTCTGTGTGGTCGTTGTGTCTAAATTGCCCGTAGGTGTGAATGTGAGCTTAAAAGGATGTCCGTCTCCATGTGTCAGCCCCGTGATTGACAGGCAGTCAGTCCAGGGTGTAACCCACCTCTCGCCCAATGACAGCTTGGATCAGTTTCAGCTCCCTATGACCCTGAACTGGATAAGGGGTATAGATAATGGATGTATGGGACTCAAAGCCCTGGCAGAATGATTTCTAATGTTTTGTTGGGACCTGAATTTTTGCCGAGTAAAATATCCATTTCACCAAAATGATGGTCTAATGGACCTTTTTGCTCTGAGGCCTCAGATTTGTGTCCTTTTGTTTGTATTAGAATTTGCTCCATGCCGAAAGTGATCACATTTTTGTTTTAGAAGTGGAGGGACTAGAAGTTAGTTTAAGTTTATGGATCCTTAGCCAGTCATACAATAAAGTTATGATGACCTACTGACCTATAAAGACAGGGGTTATAATGTTAAGCAAGATCACAATAATGGGAGCCTCACATAAGAGTACAATTGGGTTTATTGATTTGTGTATCATGCTCTAACCTTACAGATCAACATCCCAATGTAATAAAAGATTCTCAAATGGTAAATTTGGGAATAAATCATAAAACAATATTATTCTGAAGATACAAACATTGGAAATACTGTATAGTGTCAGCTGTATCAAGATTAGAGGTGGGAATTGCAGGGTAACTCGTAACCCACGATAACAATAATATCACTATACAGCAATTCTACGATAATTGATATATTGCAAGTCATATAATGATCCATCATGATATCTGATTAACTTCTAATCTTCAGCCAGTTGTTTTCCATTCACATTACCCTCATGTCATAAGCACCACAGCGAGGAGTCATGATGTAGTGACGTGGTGAGTCAGGACGTCGATATATTGCCGTATCCATATTTCGTCCCACCCCAAATCAAGATGAGTAGCATTTGTTGTGTTTCTTCTTGGTTATTGTTAGTTTTTTTTGTTGCCTCTTGAGCACACTGAGACATACATATATAATGTATTACTCAAGATATGGCTTTAAGAATGAGTCAAACTTAATACAACTTGGGTCAGTTTCTCTCTGTTTCTGTTAGATTTTAAGAGAGTGTTAAACAAGCCAGCAGTGTTTTTTTCCCCTTTACTTTGATTAAAACATGTGAAAACTAAAATATGACCCAAGTTATAAAAAAACTAATATGTAAAAATATTGATTTGAAATGATACAGTTGGTCTTTCTTTTGTGTTCTGCCTTTGAACTGAACAAATTGATCTTTCTTTGCTTCTTTTCTTCTTGACAATAACTTTTTAAATGGCTGACATGTTTGTGCTTGACTGCTGCTGCTTCTGTGCCAGACAAGAACTTCTCAAGCTGGTCTTGGCCACTGCTCACTGCAAAGAGACTCTAATAAGTTTTCAGTCCAGAAAGTGAGTGTAGAGGAGGAGGAGGAGGAGGAGGAGGAAGGGGTAGAAATTCAGACAACTGGAGCCAGAAGCAGTAGTGGCTGTGTTTATCTTGAACTACTCCGCTCCCTGGCTGTGAGTCAAACGTGCAGAGAGAGACGTCGGGCAGTATTGGAGGCCTTCATTAAATGCAGCTCAGGCCCTGGTGAAACCCTGGTTAATGTCCCTATCATCTCTGGAGTGGTCCAACGTCTAGCTCTCTGTCCAAATGACTCATGTTTAATGCATCTCTGCAGTCCTTGTCATTTAACCTCACCTCTGGAGGTTGTAGGTCGGGGGGTTTGGATAGCACACACTCCCGCAAAAACCCATAAGGGGCAAAGTTATTCTTCACCCGCTCTCCATTTACTTAACATGGGGAGAGCCTCTCCGTGTCTCGCCTTTTGCTGTGTAATCTCCCCAAAGTAAAAACCCCCCCATCACCCCATCGCACTGCCTGAACCTGAACTCGAGGGTGGTCCGGGCTGACTGTGTGGCTCTCTGAAGCACTTTGTTACTCTGCTTCCCATGGTCACAGCTGAATGCTAAAGCAGGGGGATGGATGATGCTGTGCTGGGAGACTTTTTGATTAAGGTGTTTAATCTTTAGGTGACAACTCCAGTTTAAAACCTCTGGAAACCCCAATCCCCAGCAGCCTTCTATGTAGTTTAGGCTCTTATGTATAACAGTTAACATGTATAATATATGAGGAAAGTAGTTTCAATCCTAAACTGAAGTATTGTCACTTAAGTTTCTTGAAACTTTCCTGATATAGGGGTTGAATTGGGCGTCATTAATCTTAGATATTTGTTACATAAATAATTTTCCCAATCCAATTTTAGGAAAAGCTAAAGTAGCTCTTTGTCTGTTTACACCAAGCGTTAGCGTCGACAGCAGGCTGAGTATTAAAGGCTGCAGTTAAGGTTTGACGGCCCAGGATGTTGAGTGTTGACTTGATTCTCTATTTGTGGCTGCCAGAGTTTAGTGTGGGTCATTATTTAGCATTGCATTCATAGCTTTAAGAACAACTATATATGGCATCTTTGCTAATGTTGCATAACTGTTAACTATGGTATGAAGGGCAAAACATTCACCATTCAGTGATCAATTGACATTATTACTTAAAAGATGGCAGGACTCCCATTTCCTCCTCTGATTCTGACATCAAACATACTGTAGGGCTGAACAGGGCTGATTGTCACCTGATTGTCACCTGAGTCATTAGCCCCATTTACACTGCCGTTCCTCTCTTATGTTTCGTCTTCTATGTAAAACGCACAGAGGCGGAACGGTGGGACGAAGTCGTTTGTTTGTTTACGCCTCACGCACACTTTGCTTCTGCAACGGCCCACTGCAAAATAACAAAGGTGGCAAGACAGCAGCGCTTCGTTACAGCGCTGTGGTGGAACCACAGTGTAAAAGGGGCTTTTGTTGTATGCGTAGCCAGGCAGATGTCAATCAAAATGTGATTGAGCAAGTCTTCAGAAATGTATTTTTATATAAGTTTTCTGATAGTTATAAGGGTTTGTTTTCATTCAGACTTCAGTGGATGCTGAATAAGACTGTGCACTTTGGTACCATATATGCATTTTAAATAATTCAAGCTCCCGAGGCTTTTAAGCTTTAGTGAAAGTTTCTCAGGTGAGGTTGAAAGCTGTCAAACTCCATCAAACTTCATATTGTGTCGGAGCTGCCAGAGATTTTCTAAGATTGTATTCAAATTGCATGAAATTGAATTTGTCATGCTCATTAAACACTAAACAGGTTTAGAATGAATGCAGCAGCTTGGAAATGAATGTAATTTCTATTTACGCCGTGGTTGGACAACACATTATGCCACTGTTTGAAGCATACAGAGGCCTTTAAGCTGGCAGAGATACGTGTCCGGGGATTTAGGGGGAGCAAATCAGTGAGGATACGACAAGATGCATCTTTAGCACATATGGAGCTGTGGAGCGAGATGTAAAAGAGCTGAAATTGTTCCCTTTGTTTCACTTGATCTTCACGCTGTATTCTTCTCAGATTTTCCCTGCTTACATGCAAAGGCTGCCTCCCTCTCACTCCTCTCCTCCTTCACTTACGCACACCCACTCATTCCCTGTCTCTCTTTCTTGCTCCGGATAATGGTAATTAGAATATCACCATGATTGAAATTTGGCAAAAGTTGAAGAGGAAATAGGTTTACTAATCAAAAGCTGCCTCGTAGTTGGAATCCTGATGCTCACTTGGCTGGAAAATGTTCCTCTATGATGGGGGCTGACACAGATGCCAACTGTATACTGTGGGCCAACGCTGCTCGTTCCCAGCAATGATGGATCTTATGCAGATGTCCCAGTTAACACATTTTAGACAGTTTTTAACATTTTAATTTAATTTTGACATCTATCTCTTGGTGGTCTAAGTATTTATGTCTGTCTTTATGCTGTTTCACAAGCTTTAGCACTCTAAAGTTACATTATGGACATTATTTTGTTTAATTTTGGCTTGTTTCCTTGCATTGGTTAGATGAGAAAATTGATGAAAATTGATGAACATGAGGGAGTCCCACCGATTAACGACAGGTTTAACATGAATAAATATGGATCTTAAGTCCCAGCCTTGTCATTGAAGATGAAGAAATTGTTAATTCATATGCATACGACGGACCACAGGCTTCAAATTATAAGCCTGTTAGGCATCAAAGAGACCAGGAATAGGCCAGGATGAGGAGAACTAACGGCCACAGGAGAGACATGAACCAGTGGAGAACTGGGCAGGTGTCGTGATGAGTGACCGGCGTTAGCTAGCGATGTTTGTCCCGTCCCAAAGTCCCGTCTCTTCACCTGCAGGAAACGCACCCAAGCACGAAAGCTCGCTCCGTTCCTCGCCCTCTCCTGGGAAACGGTGGGCTCGATGTCCCGTCAAGCTAGAATTTGTGCAACCGGCACAAACACAAAAATTAACCATCATAATTGGACTTTAGACGTTAGACCACCGACATCTACACAATATGAAACGACCACTCAGACATACTACCACCTACTTCTGCACGTTGAGCTAAGGCAGAGACACCTGTTACGTAATATGACATGATGTTGAAAAAAAAAAGCAGTTTTTTAGCAGCATTACTGAAAACGGCGCCTTTTTCCTCTAAATGTGTGCCCTTGTGTCTTGTATATAATATGAAATCAAGGATAACCTTTTCCACAGCCATTTTCAGACAAGATTGAGTATTAACGTCGTAAAAAATTTAAAGTCAAGGTGAAATGAAAAATGTCATTTTAATCCTTTTAGATCACATCCCCGGTAATATTGTGCATCTATTTGACAATATAGGCCAAAAAAAATACAGAAAATCAATTTCTTCTTATTCTTATATCATAATCCGATTATTTTTTCTTCCTGTAAAACATAATATCACGTGTGATTACGTAAGCTAGGACCAACCAATTTCAACCAATAATATAATGACATCCACCTGTCAATCAATCTGCAACATTTAGCCGCAGAGCACCAAGAACGCTCGGTCAGTTAGCCAGCTACTGAGCTGTGGAGAACGTCTGTCTACGCCCACTTCTCAACGATCAAATCCCTCTATTGATATGTCCCGCCTGCACGTCCTGTTTCACTCGGAAATACGCCACGATACGGAAGCTAGATACTCTCCAAATGTCGTTTCATCTCGACTTTAAAGATTATTTTTTGGGGGCCTTATTTGCCTTTATTGAAGGAGAGGACAGTGGATAGTGTTGGACACGAGGTCCAAGGGTGAGAGTTAAACCCAGGGCCGCTGCATTGAGGACTAATGGCCTCTGTATGTGGGCTGCCAATTTAACTGCAGAGCTAAACTGGCGCCCATGTCGTAAAAATGTTAAGTTGCTCTCTAAATATGAAGCTACAGTTAGCAGTCTGCTAGCATAACTTGGCATAAAGACTGTAAGCTATAGATAGCACCCTGGTTCTGACAAAAGGTGAAAGTAAATCCGCCTACAAGCCTCCCTTAAGCTCACTATAGGTAACATGTCAGGTTGTGGTTGTACGGGGGGTTATGTGCTTGAGTGTTCCTGTGCCGGGAGCGGCGACTTCCTTCAGTCTCTGCTGGTTGCATTACAGCCTCACGCTGCTGCCTGTTGTGTTACATCTGTGTTGATACAGTAAAGGCTATAAACATTAATTAACCTGAACCTAACGTGTTCCTGTTTTCCTCAAACAAAGCATTAAAGGCAAAAGCAATGTCATAATTACTGTGTTGCTGTGTAAGTTAAGTGTTTTGGTTCATCCCTGTCTGAATGCTGTTTCTGTTATTTGTAATTCTGTGGACATGTGGCATAAGACGAGCTAAATATAGATGAAAGATATTCGCACACGATTTCAGCCTCTCAGAAGTCTCAGCTCACAACATGTTGGTATTAACCTCAAAGAAAAAGATGCTAATCAAAGGCTTTTTGTAGCCAATTGAATTAGCATTCAGAGTTCAAACTTTACACTTAAACTTCAACGACTGTCTGTTTCTCATATCAGCTGTGCTCTTTGATGATTTCCTTTTTGCAGAGGGGACCAGCATGTATGACTTTTCTATGCATTTTTACCTGCCTTCTCCTGTACTGTACCAGCATGCACCTCTATGCACTGGCAAATGGGGTCTATTAATTTAAATGGGGCTTTGAATGCTAACCTCCCTTTCTGTTTTTTTCTCCTCCCCTCTATCCTCTCCACCTGTCCTCCTCCTCCTTCTCCTCCAACACAGGAGCTGCACAGTACCCAGGTAAGCCTTCCCCACGTTTCCTTACCTTCTCCTCACTGCATCCCATCAACATCCTCCTGCTCTCTTTTTCAGACATGCTTCCTCTCAGCGTCTTTAGTGTTTGTGTACTGCGCCCTGCAATCTTTCTCCATTTCAGTGTCTCTCACTCTCTCTCACATTTAGCCTTCTATCTGCCTCTCTCTGCATTCTCCACACACCATTTCTTCCTGATCTCATGCGGCTGCTGTTGCTGCTGACTGATGCATCTTCAGTGTTTCCTAAATAGTGCTAGCTGTAGCATCGTAGTGTGCCCTGCGGTTAACCAGATAGAGCTAAGACTGAGCTCAATGACCTGAAGACTTTATTCCTAAACATTACAGCATTTTCTTAACATGACAAACATTGGTTGTTTTTCTCTTTTTGCACACACATAGATTCTTTGCTTGGATTGCACCAAATCAGACCTGCTGCAACTATTGGTTTAAAACAATTACAGTCAACATGTATCATTCACTGATTTGGTTTTGCTTCATGGTTTTGTACAGTAGATTCTTCACACTAGATATTAAGAAGAGAATATTTCACAGGTTTATAAATGTTGCCTTTCAAATGTAGCTTTTAATGTTTGTAATAAACCTGTCTTTAATGTTGAACGCACCATGCTGAGCTCTTGAAGGGTGTGTTGAAACCAATGACAGCCAAGTTTCTCTTGACATTCTACTGTTTGGATTTGCAGCTTTCTGTCTATTGTGTTGCTCAGAAATATGACATGATTCATGTCAATAAACATCCAAAAGAAGTGGAAATTCCAGGCTGCAAAGTTTCCTTGGGATCATCTTTCCTGAAAGATCTGAACTGATTCCTGTAGTTCTTTTCTGCTGGTCCATCCGTCCTGAGGTGCAACGTCTCCTGTTAAATATGCATCTTATGGTGCAGTTTTAAAATCTTTAAAGGGCCGCGGCGTACCGCCCATTTCATTCAGAACCACGTCGGTTTTCATCTTTAGAGACAAACCTCTTTTATAAAATGGGGACGTGGGTGAATAATGCAAAATGCCAGTTGTGTTCTGACTTCGTAAAATGTACAACTCATGATAATGGAAACAGAGCAAACGCATATTGTGAGAGAGAAACATAAGAGGGACAAGCGGCTGTGTAACAGCACTTCAGTTACAGCGGAGGTGTAGAAGTGTGGCGGAAAAAGGCTTATCTGCACGGTGAGATCTTAAAGTAATAATCTTGAAGATTTTCATGTAAATAAATGTCTGTTAAGTCAATATCTATTGCTGAATGAGGTAACACAATGGTGACTGAGCCTATGGCCCACTGATGAAAGCCTTTGCATTTGCAGTATTACAGACTGGGTGTCTGTGGCGACTTTTTCGTGGAGAAAAATAACAAGCGGCGCCCAGTTAGTGACGCGTTTTCCATCAGCCAGCAGTGGTTGGTCTGCCAGAGAGGGTAGTCGGAGCTAAGCGGCTGCTTCTCCGGTCTCTGCAAGTGTTGCGAGTAAACATTAATCTACTATGGCTGAACAAACAAAGAAAAGATGGATGACTACAGATACAACTTCAACAATAAGTGAAAATCCAAAGAAAAAGAAACAAACTCGACGCTCAGATGAAGCAAACAGTATGAAAAGGAAAGTGACCGTCGGCGAGGAAAATCAAGAGTTACAACCGGAGCCAACCGTGGACGTCACACATGCAACACTGGATGTCTGGATATCTGGGAAGTGTGCTCCCGCAATTACCGTTTATCACGAAAGATAACGAAACTCGGATCTTCGAGATGAGCACTTTCAGTTCAGTCTAAATCATTAGTCTCTGTTTTGCTTACAAAACCGAAGTGCGCTCATACGTACATCTGCTTTTATTTTTTCCGCCATGCTCTCTTCTGGATGGATGGATTTCAGGAAGAAAGCAATCTACAAGCCATAAGGCGACATCTACGGGAGCGGAGATCGTTGAGATTTGAGGGAAATATACAGGCGTTTTAAATCTATCGATTTTTAAATGTATGGATATTAGGGGCATGAAAATCCATAGAGTCACAGCACAGCCCTAGTACAGTGTCTGTTTTGGATATAAAAAAAACACAATAAAAAAGCAGAACATTATTTGCCTGGTCAGAATGAGCTTCCATAGCAGCCCTCACAGGAAAAAACTGTACGCCGTAAATCAACTTGGCTGCCTGTGTAGCTGCCTTCACTCCCCCTCTCCCCTGTCTCTCCTCTACCAAGCCTTTTAATCCAATTAGCAGAGCCAGTGACAGTTATTTATATGTACATGAATTAGAATTGAGCAGTAAGAGATCCTCCCTTGGGGCTGATTGGACGGAGCCCAGTCCTTCACAGGTCTCTTCTCGGTCACAAACTTATGCAGCTGCCACCAAGCAGCGGTGCTCTCTGCAGCTGATTGCCAACACAGCAGCAACAGAAACTCACAGTAACATGCACTGCCAATAACAATCATCATCTCATCTGAATTTAATGTGAAACCAACACCAGTGCAGACTTTTTATCCTCAGCAGTGAAATACTTTGAATAATATAACTTATCTCTTCCAAAAGTGTCGAGAGTTGAGAGATATTTGACTCAAATTGTGACACTCTAATAAGCTGTCGTCTCCGAGTTCAGGTTCATCTTAGATCTGTGTTTTTGCTGCTTTCCGTTGCACCGGGCTGAAAGAGTAGATATGCCAAATGAGACTGTGAGCTGCCAAATACGGCTCTTTTACCCTTTTGAACTGTTTGCCAATGATAGCAGCACTTCAGAGGGTTGTGAAAAGCCATGTCGCAATATTGGCAGCGACGGCCTTTAAAGGTTTAAATTACAATATGTTTGAAATATATTTAATAGAGGTTTTCAGAGAGTCGATTCTTTATTGATGCACAGTTTAGTCCAATCATGCAAATATTTTATGTTTGTGTCCTTGCAAAGTCACTAACAAAATTATGCAATTATGAGGCATTTAAATAACACGGTAAAAGCTCCAGGCAGCATGTTTTTTTAACATAAGATTATATTAGCTTTTGATTCCTCATTTAGGGAGCTTTCACACCTAAAGTCTGTTTGTTTGATCCGAATCAATGACCAAATTGTTACAAAGTTGCATTTTGCCTCGAGTTTGGTTGTTGTTCACACGGCAGCTTTTACAAGCGGACCAAAAGTTTTGATGTGCAAGTAAACTGCTCTCTGATTGGTCAGAATTTCCACATGGGAAAACTCCCTGAAACAAGTGTTCTTGTGGGTTTCGACAGCATTTGTGAAATTGTTTGGTCAGCCCATATTTCTATTTCCTCGTCGTTCCCCCACGTCTGTCCTCCACTCATCTCGCTGCCTGGCCGCGTGGCTGTCTCTATAGTCAACATCCGTTAACAACCCACAATGCAAAGTTCTTTACTTTGCTTTCTATATTACGTCCTACTAGTCTGATTATGTTCTCACCTGAATCGAACTGGACTGTAGTTCATTTGGAAACAGACCGAGTCCCGTCTTTTCTAGCGGACCATGGTCCGGTTGTTTGGTCCGCACCAGAGAGCAAATGTGTCTTCTCACCTGTCCAAAGGTCCAGACCAAAGCTGCCAGGTGTGAAAGCATCCTTATTCTTACTTACGAATAAAAGCCCTCCTGGTATAACTGTTTTATAAGAAGAAAAAAAATTAAACTGAAATTAAAAGTAATGAAAACAACAGTGTGAATGTGTTGCCAAAGCAAGTTTTGAACGAATATGATGAGCTCCATACAAAAGTGTCTCAGTGAGGTTTTCTCACCTTCAGAACTGCATTAATAGTCAAAAACGCAGACATGGAAATCATTCTTCCAAAAGGAGTTCCTGCCACTGCTGTGATTACGAGTGCTGCTTAAAGAATCCCATAGGCAAGACTGGATTAGCAATCCCCTTAAATGTTTAAGACATAAATATATGGATCAAGCAATTAATAGACAAAAGAGTTGCTAATTAAAAAAAATGCTCAGGGGGTCAATTGGAAAATTATGCGTGGAACCACCTACCGAGTTAATCTGGCCATGCCCGGAGGTGTTCAGTTGGCTTTAGACGGAGGGACTCTGGAGGCCACAGTGTACGATTCTCATCATTTTCATGCATCATCAACCCACTCAGTGAGCCCCCGTTCCCTGTTTGGAGGCAACTACAGCAGATTTGCCATGTTTCCCTGCACAAATTTAGATATTTATTTTATATTAACGTATGTTCAGATTCAGATTCAGACAACTTTATTAATCACCAAAAGTGCAATTCAGTTTCAAGAATGTTTGGACTTTTGTACAACCAAATCTGTTAATGTCATTTTACATACACACTGTCAACACAGAATCAGCAAACAGGTCGTAGGTTAGATTCTTCAGTTTCTTTAGTTGAAGAAAAAGGAGAAGAAAAAAGAATCGTAGGAGTGATAGTCGTAAGAGTACAAGACGTAAGAGTTTTAGTACTAAGAGTAGGTGGAATTGCAGGAGGAATAAAGGAGGAGTAATAATAGAGTAGGAGTAGGAATAGCAGGACTAGTAAGTGGAAGGGTAGTAAGAGTACCAAGAGTATATATAGTGAGAGTAGTAGTTGTAAGAGCAATAGGACTACTAGTAAGAGAATGAATAGTAGAGGAGTTGTTATTATAGAATGAAAAGGAAAAGAAGTACGAGAGATATAGTGTATAGGAGTAGAAGAAGAAGTATAATAGTAGGAGAGGTAGAGTAGTAGTAGAAGCAGAAGAAGTAGTATAGGAGTGGTAATAGTAGTAATAAGTATAGTATAGGAGAAGAAGTATAGTAGTAGGAGAAATAGTTTAGTAGGAATAGTCAGAGCAGTAGGATTAGGAGCACTATGAAGTGTAGAAGGACAGTATGAAGAAGACTAGTTGTGCTACTATTAAGAGTAGTAGCAGGACTAGTAGGAATACATAGAAGAGTAGTAGTAGTGTTACTAGGGGAAGTAGAAGAAGAAATACAGTAGTAGTAGTAGGAGGAGGAGGAGGAGTTAAAGAAGAATAAGTACAGTGGTAGTAGTACTAGGAAGAGTAGACGATGTACAGCAGGGGTAGAAGAAGTACAGTGGTAGTAGTACTAGGAAGAGTAGAAGATGTACAGTGGTAGTAGTAGGAGTAGAAGAAGAAGTACAGTAGGAGTAGGAAGAGTAGAAGAAGAAGTACAGTAGGAGTAGGAAGAGTAAAAGAAGAAGTACAGTGGTAGTAGTAGGAGTAGAAGAAGCATTGCAGGAGTAGAAGAAGTACAGTGGTAGTAGTAGAAGTAGAAGAAGAAGTATGGTAGTAGGAGTTGCAGGAGTAGAAGAAGTACAGTGGTAGTAGTAGGAGTAGAAGAAGAAGTATAATAGTATGTAATAGAAAGAGTATCAGCACAGACTTTAAGATCTTAGATTGAACACGATTTAGAAATAGTTTTATTTCATTTCCTCACTGGAGCAAAGCAGAACTAAAAGTGTAGCATGTGTGAGAGAATATTTTTTCGTTGTCAGAGGTCACAGTGCTTCCTCAGCTGACCTGCCACGACAGACAAGACTTGTGCTCTGCTGTGTGGGTGACTCCTGTTTGTTCTGTATGCCAATCAATAGCATGGAAGACATGAGCGCATGGAGGTGGGCTGAGGGACGCAGCAGTTAAACACAGGGAGTCTTATCCATGTGTGTACAGAGAGAGGCTCTTTAAACACACAAACACACATTTATGTATGTGCACACACACACACACAGTACAGCCCAGATTAATGACTAAATCAATCACACGCAGACACTGTTTGCTTGTCATCCTGTGTGCTTTTCTTTTATAACACAGGTTCAATTTCCCAGGCTACTGAAGCTCTCTCAGCGTTTCCTCCGAATATGTATTCAGCAAGGTCATCTCTCACTGCACCAAGAACATTTCCCCACCACAGGATGTGTCTCTGCTATTGCAATGTCAATAGTCCCCAGTCAAATGCATTGCAATCTACATTCGTCAATACGTGAGCTGCTTAGAGCGACACTGTGAGCTGAGGATGCAGCTCATTCATTAAAGAGACCTTGCTTTGACTCCTGTTGACTCCAAGCTTCATTCAGGCAATAACTGGATTGATTCTGATCATAGTCAAGCTCTCAATTACAAGAAGCAAACGGTCAAGGTCAGAATTTCTTTATCAAAAATGTTTCATTCAAACCTTTCCCGTATAGATTCTATCTTTTTTCATGACAGGAGGACGACAGGACAGACAATGAGTTTATTCTATAACATGAGGAGACTGCGGGCTATAGAAACTCCTATTGAAGCTACACTTTACAGGAGGCGGAGAGGTCAGACTCCTTGTATTGAGCAGACGCTGAGAGCTCAGTTGAAGAGCTTTCACGTGGGCTGCTCCATCTGCTTACGATGAACGACAAAGAGTTACAGCACATTATGAAGGAGCAAAAGGTTAAGTGCTATTGTTTTAATTTCCTTCTTTGTTTTTGTAGTTGTGATAAAAATGAAATTGGAAATAAAAAACATTCTTCTTTTACAAGACCAAAACCATGAAGATGTAAACAGGTCTCCAATCGCTAATTTAATTTGTAAGACGTGTCAGTAATTGTCCACAACAGCTTGGGACTCAAGTGTTCAGCAAACATTGTTGTGAATTATTTCCTGTTAACAATTTTTACTACTACACTTGGTGCACTTGACAGGTTATAGCTAAAACTGGACATTGCATGAAGAGTTGACTCAAATATACAGTGTGGCTGTTTTTAGATGTTACAAGTTTCATTTTGTAAAATCAAGTATCTATTTTTTCATCTTTAATTTAGCCTTTTATTGAAAGGAAAGCTGGAGACAGACAGATAATATTGGGAGAAGAGAGTGGGGTGTAAAACCTGCGGCCTCCAAGGACTGTTGCCTCTGTAAACGGGGCGCCTGCTCTACCAGCTCAGCTAAACCAGGGCCTGAATCATGGGACATTTTGCAGGGCAGGCTGTGAGGCAACAGTGATTAGGTTCGAATCCCGGTTCGGATGTAGTGGGCATGCTGTCCTCGTGCATAAGTAGCTTCCCTTCAGGTACCCCGGCTTCCTCCCACAGTCCAAAGACGTGCTCGTTAGGTTAATTAGTGACTCAGCTCCTGAGTGTGAAAGGTTCCTCTCACCCACTGACATCTGGGAACAGCTCCAGGCCCCCTCGCAAGCCTGAACAGAATAAGCAGTATGGATAATGGATGGATGTATTTTGCAGGATAGCTTTTTGATGAAGCATATTTTAACCACAGAGGCAATTCAAAGTGCATCTAATAGGCATAATAATAATTCCTAATAAGAAAAGTATGGAACATCAACAGCCCTTTCCTTTTAAGACCACTTGGGCGGATTACAACTACATTTTAAAACACAAAAGTTTGATTTGTGGCAATGTGTGTCGTATCATCGGACCTAGTGTAGCTGTCAATATGGCTAATTCAATAGTAACAATGCAGTGCTGTTTTGTGGTTTCCTCGCTGTTTTAAGAGAGGAAAACTAACTTGATTGTTGCTAACGCTTCATCACAGACATGCACCGCCATGATCACCGGTGCAATCGCCACCCTCACAACTATCAACGTTATCGTACGCTGCCAGGATTGCAAACTGGACATGGCGAAAACAGACAGTAGGCTGTAATTTGTGTGTGTTTTGAATTACAATACATTGAAATAGTGTTAAAATAACTTGTATACACATTTTTATGAATAAATAACTAGAAAACCTTTTTCCCTCTGGGATTCCCCCAAAACAGACTGCGTCTTATATTCCAGTCCGACTTATATTGTGGATTTTACAGTAGCTGGTCTGATCATTTGTTCAGAAGCAGGCTTTCACAGGTCAAAGGTGATTTATTTTAATTAGTACAAACTACTGAATGGTTCCAGGTTAGTGGACTTCCAGCAGAGCTGCTAAAACAAGTTACTAATGGCAAATATTTTCTGTATATTTGAATTTAATTAGAAGTACTCCAGAACATTAACCTTGAGAACATACAATACGGGTTACAGCACTAACAGCTCCAGTGTCATCGACCTCCTGCTTTGCAGAAAAACTGGCTTCACTCTGACGGGGTTTGATCGTGATGTGATCTGCCATTCTGAGAGTGTAATAAAATCTAAATGGCCAAACTTTGACCACAGACACGTCTTCATGATTAAAGCAAATGTCACAGTTGTTTCAACTATGTTCTCTTCTAATTAATCTGTCACATAGCAGAGAAGATGGAATGATAGCTCCTGTTTAAAGTGATTATCTTTGACATTTGAAGATGAACAAACTTCTGTTTTGCTGCTGACTGTCACCTCCAGTGACTTAATTTATATTTAGTCAATGGGTCATGACCTCATCTCTGTAAACGGATAACTAGTGTGATCCATTTCACCCCACATCCAAAGGAATATTATTTGCTGTGTATGAATATTTTTATCTAGCAGTTAGCAGCAAATGGAGACTTATTTTCAATTCTTGAACAAGAGAAATCAAGCAAGAGGAATGGTACAGATTCTTTCTGGAGGTCGTCTCAGGCTCTTCTCGTGTCAAATGAAAGAGGAAGATGATTAATTATGATTAAATTTAATCAGGTTATAGGGGTAGGTAATCATAGTTTTGGATCATTTAACTTCACCCGGATATTTACAGTATGGGGTGGTATTAAATATTCATACTTTGATTAGCAAAAGTAATAATATGTTATTTCTCAACTGAGTCACACTCAGTCATTTTATAATGATTAAATCATTTGTCCTAATTAAATCATCATAAAGTAATAAACGGCTGTGTGCAGCCTTCATTTTACACTTAAGTGGAGTCTGTGTAGGTACCCAGCTTGGCACAGCAGCCAATCGGAGTGAAGCAGGTACACTGCAGTTCTCCCATTCTCAGAGAGTCAAGTCTGTGTACGAGAAGTCAAATACTCCAGTGAGTGAAGTGGATCCATGCCTGTACACGCTCTTTTTGTGCACGTAACTCTGAGAAATTACTAAAATACAATCAATGCTGATTTATATAATAATAAAAAAAGCTACAGTAGATATTCTGAATGTTGAATTATCTAAGAAAGCAGGACACAAACCAAGAAAGAAAAGGAAGTGTTTCTGTCGCAGTCTGGTAGCTCAACTACACAAAACTATGCTGAGTACAATCCACAGCGACGATAATGCTAAATGGAAGAAGTGGAACTAGGGAAAAGAAACCCTCAAGACAAACATAAGTTTGAGTAAATGTGCTGTATTAAGAAAGGAGTAGCAAACAAAACTTGTAGTCATTGAGTATTGACTGTTTGTCACAGCTGCCTGCAAGGATCAGGGACAGATTGGAAAACCCAACACTTGCCTTTATTGAGTGAGAGGACAGTGGATAGTGTCAGAAACAAGAAGAGAGAGGGACAACGCGAGGGTGGAGGGGAGTCGAACGCAGAGCCGTCGCATCGAGGACTATAGCCTGTGTACCAGGGCTGTCACCTTTCAATCGCAATTCGATACATCGTTCGAACCTGGTGAAATATCAACACTTCGAACTGTAATGATGTGATCAAATTCAAAATTGATGTGCAGCAGATAACGCTTGCCCACAAACAAATGAGTAATCTGCTCTCCAGAGTCCCAGAATGCTTCACGTTTAAAGTAGTTCACCTTGTATTCCAATAGATGGCGATAATACACTGCCTGCTACAAACCAATGAAGGAAACTAACGAGTCAAGCCGGTGTTAACCTTTTCTGCGTCAGCGTCCCGACCGTAGTCATAGAGCACAGGGGAGATTTATCGTTGTTCTGCTCCAGGGCTGAAGCTGTAGCTAGCTTCGGGGCTAACTCTTGTTTAATACGCCAGCAGCAAGCAAGACTCGGAGTGCGGCTTGAGGAGTCGTAGGCTTTAACTGTACATTAATTAAGTTGTTTGTACAGCTGCAGATCAGTCTTTTCTCTGCTCTTCCGCTGCTCTGGTCCCTGACACCTTCACATAACTCATGCACACAGTTCTCTCTCACTCGCTCTACCACCCCACACTGACGCAATTAGCTCTTCCCAAACTAGAGCTACGCCGTTAGTATAAGGCCGTGCAACAGAGCTAATCGGGGCCGACGCTAGTGTTCGATATAATTTGAACAAATTCCCTATCACGTTGAATTTGTTCAAACTTGATTTTTTGGGAAAAGTGACAGCCTTACTCTGTACATGGGACGTGTGATTTAACCGGCCCCTTAAATAAACAATTAAAAAATGTCAAATTAATCGGCACTGTTCCCAATTTCTGGCTTTACTGTAATTCATTAGTTTTCTTTAATTAACATATAACAGGAGTTGTAATAGCTGATGCCACAGTGGAAGTTATTACACCTTTATGCCTCTCAGTTACTGGCAGCATAAACCACCGATAAGATCAGTCAACAGGCATAACTGTGTCTCAACAATTGTTTTTCAGAGCGCATGTTTGCAGAAAGGCTAAACTCCTGCTAGCATTTCCTCACCCGTTGTCTCCTGAGATCACCAAACTTTATTGTTCACTTTTTGCCAATGTGTCCTGAAGCACTCTGCTCCCTACTATTACATTATCCCATTTTCTTTCAATAAACACAAAGGCTACAACGATGAGCTATGTGTTTAAAACAGAGTAATGCTCTAATATTTGGCTCTAATTCTTGGCTCGCACTTTATTTTAAGTGAAGCTGCCAGAACGGAGGCCCAGAAACAACTCGTCTCTAATGCTGCCTCTCTGTATGGCTGGGATACCTGCACTGCCTGCAGGCCTGGACAGGCTGAAGCTTTGCTAGTTTACAGAAAGCATCTGTTGCCTGCAGCTCTAACCAGTTCACTGTGTTTGCTTCTACTTCTACCATCCCTATTTCAGTGATCCAATAACAAAAAAAAAAAGGCAGCAAGTATTGTTTCTATTCTGCCACATAGATCCTATCTTTTTTCTGTTGCTACACAAAAAGCCTGTTTGTGGTTTTCCACCAAACAGCTTTACATTTTTGTAGAAGCAGCGAGAAGTGCGCAGTTAGTATCTAAAATACAACCGTAGGATAGCAGATCAGAAAAGATAGAGGCTGTGCTGGGATAGATGAAAAGTACTAAAGAAGAAGAAGAGCGTGGGGGTGGATCTGAACTTCAAACCATAGAAACTTGTTTGCTACAGAGGAGCTACAAAAGAAAGCAGACTGGGAATGAAAAATGTCTGTGGACTGTTGACTCAAGCCAGAGTCAAAAATTTCTCTTCTTCTTTCATATCACTACAAAACTGCTACTGTGTGGCTGGGTCACAAATTGTGGGCAGCCTCCCTCTTCAGAGTGATCCACGCTGGCATCGAGTCTTCGTCCATTGCATTTCTAATTTTAGTCAGATTGCTGATGTTTGTCGCCCTGCTGTTAGCTTCAGATCATTGCCTTAATGGATCCTAAAATTTGCTGACATCTCCAGTCTAGTGTGAATTTGAGGAACAGTCATAGCTTCAAAAGAGTGCCTCCTCCTCAAATCAGCTCATACGCCGTCAAAAAGCCACAATATTGGGCGCCGGTTTAGCTTAGTGGTTACATCGGCAACCATATACAGAGGCTATAGTCCTCGATGTGGCGGCCCCGGGTTCAACTCCTGCCCTCGGCCCTTTGCTGCGTGTCATCCCCCACTCTCTCTTCCCCAGTTTCCGACACTATCCACTGCTCTCTGTCAATATAGGCATAAAAGGCCTATCTTTAAAAAAAGTGTTGATATAAATGGTAAACCCATGTGTCTAAGTATATTTAAATTTCCTCTTATTTCTCCTTAAACATCAACTTTATTGTCCCTGGTGGGAAATCCGCCATCCAGCCAGCCAGCCAGCCAGCCTATCCTGTTCAGGGTTGCAGGGGGGCTGTCATTAGGCGAGAGGGGGGGGTTACACCTGGACAGGTCAGCAGTTAATCATAGGGCTGACACATAGAGACAGACAACTTTTCACGCTCACATTCACACGTACAGGCAATTTAAGATTCACCAATGAACCTAACAAGCATGTCTTTGTGGGAGGAAGCCGGAGTACCCAGAGGGAACCCATGCGTGCACGGGGAGTTTGTCGTACACGCAGGTCCCAATTCCCAAAACATAAAATGCAAAGAGACGTAGGCACACAGACACAGGTACAGAAACAAGGTTAAATACATGAATATATGAATACACAAGTGACAACGGGACACTTAGAGTAGGCTTAAAAACATCGTCAGTCATCAGCAGTTTATGGGAAAAGAGTCGTCAGCAGGATTATCACGGTAATTTAACAGTAACATCCTTAAACGTTTGGTGGTCTAAATCTCCAACCAAAGTGTAGTAGCTTCAATTCTTCATGCAAAGGATGAAAAAGATGAATGAAAATGTGTTGAGCCTTAGAATTTGCTGTCTAACAGAAGATATCAGACAGATCAAGCAGTTTATCACCAATGATCTTCTGGCCACTGATGTTGCAACCTGTTCTCGTCTCCAGTGGTGAGATTAGCACAGGTGTACGGTAGGGCGGTGATGGTGCTGAATGTTTCTAACTGCTCGAGAGACGGAGAAAACACGTTGGTTATCATTGTGTTTTTTAAAACTTTATAACCATCTATAAAGCCAACACAAGCAGCACAGTCCTTCCCGTCCCTCCTGTCACTCATTTCTTTATCCTTCATCCTGATGAGAGACTCTGAGCTGCTGTGCTTGTGTGCTGTGGTTCCAGGCGCACATACTAGTGCTGATCGTTTACCTCTTCCTCCCGGCACTACGCATCCCGGCCTTTTTACCGTCTCTCTTGGACATAGGTTCAGTTTTTTATTATTACATCAGGTGGTCCATTTGTTCATTCATTCATGCTGTACACTTAGTTTTTCATTTGGTCTGTTGCGTATTTACGATACATTGTTCCCTTTTCTTGTTAGCGCTGTACATATATTTTTTAGGATACACCTGTTTACTTATTTTATATGCCCTTTATTATAATGTTGCACTATCCACTTTGCTGCTCTAACACTGTAAATTTCCCCGTTGTGGGACAAATCAAGGATTATCTTATCTTATCTCTTTTACTTCTATCTCTTATACCTCTTCTACTTCTTCGTCTTTCACTCTCTTCGGGTCAAAGGGTCAAAGGAGTGTCTCACTGCTGCATCTCCTGTTTTTGTTCTGCAAGCTTGAAACCCGACAGTAGTGCGTTTGAGTGAAGGGGAAAAAAACGGGTTCTTCAATGCTCATATTGGACCCTTTATTTTTATAAAGTTTAAACATTTTATTTCGGTTTCAGTTAATTTATTCAATATAGGCATCACATAACCGCTGTAATGTGGTCGTGTGGTTACAGTCACACTAATATACTAGTCGCAGCCCTAGAGTTTCCTACACCCACACCAAACCAGCTAAGATCCAGAGGAAGTGCAGTTGTTGCTGGACTTTTTTATAAATGACCAGCTTGTTGGCATTATAAAAATAGTAAACGCATCATCTGCACCAAAACTATACCTTGATTAACGTCATATCCAAGCTGCTAACAAGCTGAGTGACAGTGTGAACATTATTAACACTCAAATAACCAGTTGAGATAAATCTGAGAACAGAAAGGTCAATTATTCATTTATTTGTATCTACTGCTTGAAAGGAGAGACAGATTACCATATGAATTATTTAACTCCAGGTAGCATGATTTATGTGTTCAATTATGCTTCAAGCAATCACATCATCTAGTAGCTGTAGTTTAGCATCACAACACTCTGCTGCTGTTTATATGACAGACTGCGTTGCTGTGCATTTTCAGAGCTCTTCCTCAGAAAGACACCTCCGTCATCAGTTGTCACCCATCTGTCCCGTGAAGAGTAAACCTGCTTGCCCCAGCGTGTGTCAGGAGATGATGGGGAGATATCCCCTTTCTGCTTTCTCACGCTGTTCTGCAGTTGTCTGACTCAACAGAATATCCACACGACTTGCTGCACATTTAAAATGGTTGAGTCAAGATACACAGTTGCCCTAGAAGTTTTCTCACACCCACGTTTCGTCTCATTTTGGAGGTGACTTCTCTGCAGTTAAAAAGTTCAACATTGTGTTCAGTTATTCAGGCGAGAGAAACATGCATCCATAGTTTTAAGTAAGTTTATTTCAGTAATTTGAAGTGAGACTCGAAGTATTTTTTTTTGTATAGAAATCTTAAATGCAAAAGAGGTTGACCATCCGTCCATTATCTATTCCACTTATCCTGTTAAGGGTCACGGGGGTGCTAGAGCCGATCCCAGGTGTTATTGGGCGAGAGGCGGGGTTACACCCTGGACTGATCACCAGTCAATCACAGGTCTGATTCCTACAGGAAGTTTAGAGGCAGCAATGAACCTAACGAGCATGTCTTTGGACTGTGGGAGGAAGCCGGAGGGAACCCATGCATGCACGGGGAGAACATGCAAACTGCACACGGAAAGGACCACTACGTCTGTACCGTGATTCGAACCAGGAACCTCCTAGCTGTGAGGCGACAGTGCTAACCACTGCACCACCTTGCAAAAACAATGCAACTAACATGCTTGTATGCATGTTTGGTTTGTCACTTATCAAACTTAGAAATAACTCGGTTCTGGTTCCTTCTTCATTTAACGTTAAAGAGCAGCTCCAGGCATGTTTTAAGACATATAAAATGCTCTGCTTGAAATAATAAATTGTGTCTGATATGTTTTTTTCTCCTGACCTTGTAAAAATTCTCCCAAGGCATCTCCTTCTTCTCCCTCATAAAGAATTCCTGAATCTGCATAGGCCCCGCCCACTCTGCACATTTCAAATCGCCCCCTCCGTCACGAAAACAAAACACGTCTCTGCCATCGTTTAGTGGCAACTTATTGAAACTTAGCTAGCTTGAAATGTAGTAATTAGTAGTAGTAACGTTAACGTAAGTAGTCAGTAGTGAGTTAGCAAAAATGATGATGACGGTTACAGCTGGCTCATGCATAGCCAAAGTGGTTGCCATAGGTTACACATAATGATATGCATAGCGTC
The DNA here is from genome assembly GCF_022749685.1 of Semicossyphus pulcher. NCBI lineage: Eukaryota > Metazoa > Chordata > Actinopteri > Labriformes > Labridae > Semicossyphus > Semicossyphus pulcher. The sequence goes on along the minus strand of NW_027211604.1, from coordinate 23,637,335 downwards.
ACCCCGTCCATTAACGGGATTGGCTCCTTAGGTTTGTGACGTCTCAAACCTGCCAATCTGAAAACGTGTTGTTCAGCCTGTCCTTGGTGTGCTGCAGGTTAAAAGCCAACTCAGCTTATGTTGTCCCTGATATGTCTTGTAGCACATGAAGAACACCACATGGAGATGTTTACAAGGTTAAACACTTGATTTTCACTGGAGGGGGTCTTTAAAAGAAACCTGCATAAACCAAAACAGTTGTGACAACAGTCGTTATCATGGCAGCTACATGCAACTGATTCTGTCATTTTGTTTGGGAAGACAGTCAATAGACTTTTGCACATATTCATGATTTTAGACACAGCTCCTTAAGTGGATAGTACGATAATCCAAGCCCCATTTTAAGTAAAGGCAAGACTCATTAGAATTGTATTTATCTGCCAGGAACATGACTGGCAGTGATGCTGCATCTTATTGGTGAAATTCACTGAAGAATTGACAAATTTTGAAAATCTCAGAGCCCTGCATGGGCCCAGCTGATGCTACCTTGGTACCTAGATGGAACTAGATTTTCAGGCTTCGGGCGAAAGACCAAGCTGCTGCATATGCGAGCTGGGAGTGAGAATGTGTTGACAAATAAATGTTTCTTCATCCTTTATTTTCTAAGCTTCCGTGAGCACCGCAAGTGTATTATCTTTGACAGAAACATGGCCAATGCTACGATGCAAAACCAAAGTTTCAATTAACCAGAATTGTCTTTAAACGCGTCCCAGTCTTTGTTTTATTCATTAGCCAAAGCTGGCAATATATAGAGGGATTAAAAGACACACTGTTGCTTAAAGGAGACACTAATGAGTGTTTATATGATAGAGGACAGAAGGATGCTGCAGTGCCCTCTGCCTCCCTCCTCTTCTCTCTAATTCTCTTTCTCCTTCACTGCCCCGTTCGACCCCGGTAAATGCTCTCAGCTTTTGTTTATCTGGCAGGGGATATAGAAGCATCTCCTCCTCCTCCTCCTCTCTCCCACCATCCTCCCGCTCTCTCTTTCTTCCCTGAAAGATATTTCCAAATGAGTGAGCCCAGACCACAGCTGCCTCTCTGACGCATTAATCACTTGGCTGCCGCGCCCCCCTCCCCCTCTCTACTCCTACATGCGCGTACACACACAGTCGCACTCATGGATAACCTGGTTTGACTTGGGATGTACCGCCACCGTGTAATATAAACACATGTCAGCGCACACGACTTGAGCGGGTAGATAGAAAACACAGCACACACACACACACAGAGCATCCGCCTACCACTCAAGTGATCTTGACTCTTTATACTACACCAACTCCCCCTCTCTCCATCCAGCCATGGCTCCCACATGACCCTCCATTTTCCTCATCATTAGCGGCACCAACCAGCAACCGCATACCATCCATCCCTCCCTCCAACCCATCCTGCCTCCCTCGCCGATCCTCTGTTTACTTCCTCGATTTCTTTATTTGAATCCAACACAATGCCTCCCCTCTGTCTCCTCGGAGCAAAGAGGGCCATGTGAGATAGGGGGGAAGAGGGGGAGGTTGCTGCTTTAGATGTTAATTTGTAGGAAATTGTATGTAAAGTAATGCACCTAGTTTACGTAACAGCCCTGTAGGAGATGAGTGGAGGCTGTTACACATGCTGACAGTGAAACCTAATGAGGCCAATCATCAGAGGGGATACACTGACTGATCGGGGCTGCTGAAGGTTAAAGCAATATCATTATTTCCGGACTAAGACTATCAATATTTGTAAGATATTATCTTTCAAAAAATGGACATCTGCACTAATTTGCAGTATATGTAAGTATGAATGTATATCTTTTAAAATTAGATCACATAGCTATGTGCAATGAGATAGAAGTGTCTTCTAATGATGAGCCCACAAACAAATATTATCCAGCTCCCTTCAGCTCTATGGTGCAATTTAGCCGGTTTGAGTTAATTGCGTTGGTTTTCCAGGCTGCAAACTTTGCTCTAAAAAACAGCTTCCAGCAGACTGACAGGCTGAATGCTCTGCCAAGCACATCATACAAGAGCAGCTAAAAGGCCTGAAAAGTTGTAGGGGAAGCTAAGGGGAAAAATTGACTATATAAGCCAAATAAAAGTGTTTTTTTTCTGAACCCAGATGTGTCCAAGCATTTAAACTGTATTGGAGCACTTCAAACTGATAGTCAAGATGGTCACATTTCAAGTTGTAAGAAGAAAATGGGGGGTTTTAGACGGGTTTCTGCTCTGATTCTGAAGTTATACCAGAAGATGAAACATTTTTGTCATTTTGGCCAGAGATAACTACAGGGTAACTTTCTGGAGTTGTTCATCGATACTCCCAAGTGTAAAAATCCAAATGCCAAAACCATAAATCCCACATTTATTTTTAAAGTTGTCATCTTGAAGATCTGGTAATTGCGGGAGCACACTTCCCAGATATCCAGACAGTGCTGCATGTGTGACGTCCACGGCTGGCTCCGGTTGTAACTCTTGATTTTCCTCGCTGACGGTCGCTTTCCTTTTCAGACTGTTTGCTTCATCTGAGCGTCAAATTTGTTTCTTTTTCTTTGGATTTTCTTTTATTTTTGAAGTTGTATCTGTAGTCATCCATCTTTTCTTTGTTTGTTCAGCCATAGTAGATTACTGTTTACTCGCAACACTTGCAGAGTCCGGAAAAGCAGCCGCTTAGCTCCGCCTACCCTCTCTGGCAGACCAACCACTGCTGGCTGATGGAAAACGCGTCACTAACTGGGCGCCACTTGTGATACTGCAAATGCAAAGACTTTTATCAGTGGGCCATAGGCTTAATCACCATTGTGTTCGGCGATAGATGTTTATTGATTTTTCCTAAACACTTACAACAGTGCAGCACTTCTGAGTCCATGTTATTTCTGTTTGATCACTATCACGCAAGTATAACTGCAGTAAAATGAATTGTAGTCCTCACTTATTACTTCCCTGTGAGAGAAGAAGCAAATATGTTATATTTAATCACAAGTATGAAGTTGTACTAAAAGTGCAGCTAATTTCTCTGGAGTGTCACAAGTGACACGCTCGTGACATTTTGCCTGTGCATCAGGAGACCTAACTGCAAAGCTTTTGGAGCTGCAAGTTGTGCCCTCTGTATTTCAAACAGCAGGCGCTCTTCAAGTTAAGTGGCTTTTGGGGAGCAAGAGAGCATGTAAATGAATCTGAAAATGCAGCTAGAGCAGACTCGGCTTAGACTTTCTGGAACATACTGAATAAAATCAGTTTGTTGTTGCTGAAAAAGAGATCACCTATCATCATCATCATAATCATCTTCATCACCTGCGTCATGAGTCTCAAGGATTCTGTTTGTTTCTGATGGTTTTATTGGGTTTTTCCGAAGAAAGATCCTGAATGTTTTTCTATAATTAGTCAGTACAGACGGCTCCCTTTACTACTTCACTTAAAAACCTGATGGTTACTCAGTTTGTGTGATAGTTTATGTATTGGTATTCATGGTGTCCAGAGGATGGCTCAGTTATGTTTTACAGACTCTTGACCTTTTATTTCGAAATTACCATCAGGCCAAAACTTTTTATTGATCGATGCACATCTGGCTCAATGTATCACTGATCAGAAGCCTGTGAAGTCCTATGTGAATATTCATGGTTCCCAGTAGATAAATACCCTTGTATTTCGTGATGCCTGACCTTGTATCGAGTGACTATACTGATGTAGTTCTGACTTGGAAGTTTGCTATAAAATTTAAAAAGCTATGAAGCTTAACCTTCACCACATCTCTCCAGTCCATGTGAGTCTGGTGTCTTCAAGATTAATAACATCTTCTGGTGCAAATTCTAAAAAACATTGCTACATCTATGAAAGGTAGCGACAGAAAAAAAAGGCCATATATATTGATACAAATATGCAGCCTTACAGGTTTTGTAAGTCAACACACAGAAATTAATCAGGATGTTTATTTCTCGCTGTAAAAAATGCTCCTAGCTACTGCTATGTGGGTGAATGTGGCCTGGACAGATTGGTCCCTCACTACTAATTGGCTTTGGTGTAAGAAAACAAAACAAACCCCCTCCTATACAGAAAATGGCCTGCTGTGGATATGAAATTAATGTAATGGCATTGCCCTTGATAAACACTTTGGATATAAACATGTCTTAGTTTTCCTCTTTGTCTCCCTCAGGACAGACGACGCATTTTAGCTCCTTCATTTATAGGTTTTTTTTAAGCACCCAGGAATTCACATTGTTGTTGTAATGAGTGCTGCCAGTTTTGATGTTGCCTTCTGGAATGTGTTGTATTGAATTCCTCTGTAAATCCACTGAGCTGCATGTTTGCAACAACACTCGGACATCAGTCTTGCAGCAGCTGTTTCATATTCATCAATAATTGCTCCATAATTGCCTGATTTTTCCAAAGACTCTCATTTACATTGCGGGAACGCTGGACTAAACTGACATGCTGAGTTTGACTCGAGGCATTGCAGCTTTCCTTATCTAATGAGATCCTTTTCACGAGGCTGCAATGCTTGAAATAAGTGTTTGTATTTAGCTTGCAGTCTCTGTTTTTAAATGGCTGCATCATCTGGAGGATACAAAGCAGAAAACAAACATACAGTATGAAGTGGTTTGGACATGAAATGAAACAGAATGCAAATGAATAGCAATTAAACAAATATGAGTGCTGGCTGTTTTAGTTTATATCACTGTAAACAAACCACACTATAGCAGCGCTGTGAAATCTTTCATTGAGATGTTTTTTTTTAATTTGCAGGCATTGTGGAAATTTGCTTTGCACTCATTAAACCAAACAATGAGATAAAGGCTTTTTGTGTGGCATACAGCAGCAGTGGTAGCACAAAAGCCACTTACATGCTCACTGCAAGCATGTAACACCCTATAAAGCTCTTCACACCCAGGTCTTACATAATGTGTCACAAATCCACTGTTCCACCAGGAAGCAGTGGGAGAGGTACCGAGTGTGTGTGTGATGGGGGCGGGGTTATTGGAATATAGCTGTGGGAACTATTTTGTATGATTGCTGGCGCTTTCATTAATCGAAGTTACAATAAGATAAGAGTTTGTTTTTTTTAATCCATGACATCCTTAAGATATGGACGTAGCCACTCATTTGAAGCCTCAAGTTTGGCATTATGGTGGACGCCATCTTGCTTTTTGGAGCCAGAATTAGCCATATTGGGACAGGAGATAGATGTATAGAAATGTATATATGTAGCCCCTCCATCCTGATTTATCAGTTGCCATGGAAGCGAGTTGTCAATCACAAGTAGCCATGCCCAAAAGCATACATACAGACCATCATTTAAAAAAATGGACATTATGCTGTATTAAAAAGGGACTTGGATTGAGACCAAAAACACATTTGGAAAATGTTTACTAAAATAATAAAACAAGTGATAAGTTGGCTTATTTTCTCATAGAGTCTCACACAATTGGAGTTCCTTTTGCAAGGTTTCCAGCAGTTCTGTATTGGCTACACTTTCCCCTTGTTCTTCCAGGTAATAAACAGCCTTTGATTCATGCTAATGGCAGTGCTTTAGAAAGTTGGCCCACCACTTTTGGCTCAGACCAAAAATATCCCTATAACAATATTGGATGGATTCCCGTTAAATTTTAATCAAACATACATGTTCCCCGTTGGATGATGTGTGTCTATCATTTGTTCCAATTCAATACTGGTTTGTGCTCAGAAAATGTGCGAAGCTGTGGCATATATTTGAGAGGTTATAATGAGTTTTTTTCTTTAACTGCATAACAGTGACCCATCTAACTCTCTTGGTTCTGTGTGTTTCTTTGCCACTTTAAAGCAACGCAATTTATTTGCAATTCATTCAGTTCCATTATCTCACATTTGAATGAATCTCAAAGGGGGTATCTCTGCTATCACCAGCACTAGCTTTGCTCTATTATGGATTACATGGTTGAATAATGCAATGTCAGACTGGAAAAGGGAGGATGTTGGCACTGAAAAAGAATCTCTATGTTAGAGCAACAAACGCTGGCAGAGTAAGGCTTCAATTGGCTGATATTCATGTAGCTTATAAAAAACTCCCAGAAGGTGCTTGTCATATATTATTAGCTGTGGTGCATAAAGTCAAATAGCAGTTTCTTATTTCATTCACGTGCTGTCTAAATTCTTTTTATGTCAGGAAGTGAGTTGCTGTCTCTACGAGAAAATATGACTAATTTACAAAAGTGTGCCACGCCATCTTTATAAAGACACTCTTTGTCTTAATATGACAACATACTTCCGTGGTACAATGGTTTATTGTTATATCTGTAGCAGAGGGAACATGTTAAATTGAGCACTGACATTCACGGAAGAATGTAAGACAATGCAACAAAGCCTTTAAGTCTTCCGAACGTTCAAGGCCATGCCAACGTGTAAATATTCAATCACCTCTGTAATGGCCCCATTGCTGCTGGAATTAATTTACTCCACTCAGGATTATGAATTTGAAAAAAGCTGCAGCTGTTTATTTTCAGTTAATGACAAAATGCTAAACAGTCATCGTGTATGATGCATTGTAATGTGCCACCCACCAGGACTCCTATAAAACCATTCAGAGCTCAGTACAACTCCTAAACACATTAACATGTACACAAAACATCAATAATAGAGCAGTGGAAATGTGCGAGCAGCTCTGTAGTGACTCAACAAAAAGGATGAAAACAGATAAAAATGCAGTGTTGATTTCTCTAATTCTGACTATTATGTTCATCTCAGGCCAAACCCCAGAGCTGAAATCATTTTTTTCTTCTATTTAGACCCCGACTGGACCATTTTTTACTTATTTTACCTTATAAAACATTTACATCTCTTAAAAAACCACCAATTTATCTCCTAAGGATCTTATATTAGTGCCTTCTTACAGCTCTAGCACGCTATGTGTCTGCTATATATGTTGAAAGTGCAGTCTGGAGTCTGATCCTTAACCGGACCAACGGGATCATCTCCCACAAATTCTGTGTGCCATATCTTTGAGCTTTTCCTCTGAACAGTCGTCGTCTACACACAGATTAGCTGAACTGCCTCCTTCAAATCCTCACCAAGAGGGATTCCACTGTTTGAAGTGGTCAGGCCATACAAGGATCTTGACCTTTCCAGGGCTGCCTCTGGCTGTCAGTCGGCTGCACTTACACACCATTCACTCAGCAAGCGGCTCGGTCCAAGAGTTTTCTGCTCGTCGAGATTGTGGTTGAAGTTTGGCTCAGGATGCAGCTGCAGTCATCTTCTGCATCAAATGAATATTAAAGAGAAAAGTCACAAGTTTCCACTTTGTGGTTGGCTTATTAATTATACATGATTTTGGTGCAGAACAATTAACACAGAGCAAGAATAAAAATAAGTAAAATACGTAAACATAATAAGTATGTATGTACAACAGGTGTGATTAAAAACTGCACAGATGTGCAGGATATTCGTGAGTGCAAAAGCTGACAGTATAAAGTTAAGTTCAAGATAAAAAATAGTGCAGTGTACAGACAATATAAGAGTCCAGTGTGTGTTAATGTAACCTATAGAGTCTGAAGTGGAGTCTTAAACATTCATGGAATGTTGAGTGACTGAGGGGCTGGATGAGAGTCCATGTCACGTGGGGGGTGGTCGGGGCCTTGTTGATGAGGCTGGCAGCAGAGGGGAACAAACTGTTTGTGGTAGTTATACTAAGGGCTGCACGGTGGTCCAGTGGCTGGCACTGTTGCCTCTTTGTCTGAATCCCAGTTCGAATGAAGGGTTCACTCCGGGTACTCCGCTTCCTCCCATAGTCAAAAGACGTGCTTGTTAGGTTCATTGGTGACTCTAAATTGCTTTTAGATATGAATGTGAAGGTTGATGTTTAACTGAAAGATATTTATTTACCATTAAAAGACTCTCAATAAATGTATTTTCCAGATGAATTTATTGTCATATTACAGATAAACAAATAAAACCGTGATATATAATTTACTTTTATATTTCCTGTGTCTGAGATGAACAAGAGATAGAAAGTAGAGAAAGCGACCATTTGGAAAGTCTCTGATAACATAGTATATATCGCAATAAAGTCATGGTTGTATGTGACTCAAAGTTGGTTGAGTGGGTTAAGCAGAGGGCTTTGTTTTAGGGGACTGGGGTTCAGTTTCTTGCCCAAGGACACTCTGACATGTAGACTGTAGCAGTCAGGGATCAAACCACCAACCTTCCGATTGAGAGATGACCAACTTTACCACTGAGCCACAGCCGCCCCGGTAGAGAAAGTGACCATTAGGAAAGCCTCAGACAACGTAGAATATATAGCAATAAAGTTAGAGCTGTATGTGACTCAGAGTTGGCTGAGTGGTTTAAGCAGAGGGCTTTGTTTAAGGGGACTGGGGTTCAAATACCAACTGGAGCTGCAATCCAAAGTAAGCTAATTTAATCTAATAAATCCATTCAGAAGGCACAAAACACAAGCAATCAGATAATCAGAAAGGTTGTAAATGAGTCAGTAGATTAGCCACACTAGCTAAATCCACTTTATTTGGATGTAAAATTAAGCATACGATAAGTACAGCTAATGATCAAACCTGTGAGTGCAACAGTAGGTAACAGTTTTGGATAATTTACTCTTTAAAGTGTGACTGCTGTTTAGAACCGGGCTGTAAAATCATGACACACATTTCTCTTTGTGTTTCACGTCCTCCCCCGTCTCTCTCCCTCAGGTCCTTTCGCTCAAAGAGAAGAAAGAGAAATATTGTACATTTCTCATTTCTCTTTCCAGACAGTCCCATTGTTCATCACAACGTTAAAAGCAGCAGAGACACATCAGTGTGGAGGAAAAGAAACATAGAAATCTGACTTCCTGTTAACAGCTGATCACATTGAAAGGTTAATCCACTGACACATTTTTCAGCTGACTTGCACAACACGACTATGTGTTGGTTGCTTTGTCTCATTGAGCAACTTTCTTCTGGTTGATCGTGTTTGCCGGCATTGATGTGATTTGTGCTGTTCTATCAGTAAAAGCTCTGTTGAAGGATCGCTATGTGTGACAGTTATAGCCACTCCCGGCTCACAGAAGAGTCGGTGCTTTATATAAAAGTCAGTGCTAATGGTGTAAATGCTAGGAAAGGACAAAAAACCTCGATAACAGCTGTGTTCCCGTGTCTGTCTCAGTAACTTTAAGTTGACATATTAAATGGTAATGCAGAGCCTAAATTTAACTCACTCCTACAGCACATGCATCATTGGCAGCTTACAGGAGCTGAACTGCCAATGATGCATGTGTCAATCCATACTGACACGCCAATATCACAAGGCTTATAAGTGTGTGGATCCATTTTAAACCACCAATTGACTGAATCTGTGATATGTTTCATCCCCGACAGCTGCTCGGAGAAACTTAGTTACTGTGATTGGATAACTTTCTGGAAGTTTAAGAGCTACAGGAATATCACATTTGTTTTGGTCTTTCACTAGGTTTGTGTACTTTCAGCTAAATCTTGCATCCTTGATAGTGGATGTGGATAAAAGCTCAAGAAAAACCAAGTTAGCAGATCTTTTTTCAAAAAAGCTGAACTGATCACTTTCTTTTGTGACTTAAATCTTTTTTTCTGAATTCAATGTTTCTTTTTTGGTGGGGGCAATTGTTATCCTGGAGTGGTGGAGATGCCTCACAGCTAGAAAGTTCTGTGTTTGAACCCGGATGTAGTGGGCCTTTCTGAGTAGAGTTTGCATGTTCTCCCCATGCACGTGTGGTACTCCGGCTTCCTCCCACAGCCCAAAGACATGCTCGTTAGGTTCATTTGTGACTCTAAATTGCCCGTAGGTGTGAGTGCGAGCTTGAAAGGTGGACTGTCTCTATGTCAACCCTGTGATTGACTGGCGATCAATCCAGGGTGTAACCCTGCCTCTCGCCCAGTGACAGCTGGGATAGGCTCCAGCCCACTGCGACCCTGAACAGGATAGGAAGTATAGATGATGGATGGATGGAATATTTATCCTTTATTGACAGGACAGTTGAAGATAGACAGGAAATGTTTGTAGGAGAGATTGGGGATGAGGGCGAGTCGAACCTGCTGCCGCTGCATCGGGGGCTGTAGCCTCTGAATATGGGACGCCTGCTCTACCCATTGAGCTAAACCAGCGCCCCTAAGTGCTTCTTTTGTCTTTTCTTTGCCATGGGCCCCACCATACTCCTAGTTACTATAACCAACTCATTTGCTACAGTTGCTCGTCCCTTTCAGAGATAGGCTTGACCAGGATTGCGTGCACTGCTATGGAAAAGGCTTGCATGTGATGGACGTACATACAGCTCTGGAAAAAATTAAGAGGCCACTGCAAAAATATGTTTTTCTTTTGTTTTATTGTGAACAACATTTCTCCTTACTTCCAAATCAAATATTCTCATTTAGGTTTATCATTAGCAGAAAATGCCAACTGGTTAAGAAAACCAAAAGATAAAAAAAAAAGCGTTTTCAGAGCTCAAATAAGGCAAAGAAAACAGGTTCAATATTTAGTGTAAGAACCTGGTTTTTAATCACAGCTTTCATGCATGTCTGCATGCTCTCCACCAGTCTGTCAGACGGCTGTTGGGTGATGTTAGACCGCTCTTTGTTCGATGGCTTGTGACCATCCATCTTCCTCACACATTGAGGAGGGTTTCAATGGGGTTGTCTTCATTGGGTTTGCCATTATGATTATGATTCAAGGACATAGTATTTAAGTCCATCATTGAACCATTAATTAATCTTAAATCATACATGGATTGCAAGTTGTTCATCTGGAATTTCGAGGCCCAGCATTTTTTAAAGTTAAACCATGAAATTCAGTCCATAAATGGAGACGGATGTTAAATAATGGGAGTTATAATTTTACCACTTGCCTTTATTTGATTTTGTTAAACTCCGTTTTAATTTCAACAATCTTTTGTTCAACATTTGTCGCCCTGTTGGATGTATCTCCATTCCTTAGAAAATAAGATAAGAATAAGTCACATGCGCATCTCACCTTGATGGTCCCCTGTAATGCTTCCTCACACTTTACATTGTGTGTTCTATACCTATTATTATGGTAAAGAATGCCCTGCTGGGTAATAATGGTGCGCTTATACGCCTGTTGAGAAAGATTACTCAGAAATCAACTCCTTGCGGTCAACACAGACATACAATCAGTCGCGCTTACACACATCTGCGAAAACATGCAATCAGACAAGCCTGACTGCAATCAGACATTGGCAAAACACAAACACAGTCACTCTTACTTCTGTCTCTCTCTCACACACACATACATTAAAACTCAGAGCAGAAAGATTTTTCATTTTATCAGCAGGAGACACCCCGAGAAATAAGGAGAAAATGATTGTATGCTGCTCACTAAGCGTGCACTCAGATACACATGTTCCTGGAAATGTCAAAGGGAAGTGATCATTTCCTTTTCTAACATTAATGGGTAACAATCTGTAGATCTGTGTCGGTGCAGAGAGCAGAGCGCAATGCAAATATAAAGTACATAAATTAAGGAAAGACAACGTGTGTGAGATTACTATATGTTTCATCATGTTTCTGATTGAGACAGGGTATGAATAAATGCATGTCTAACAGTAGAGCTAATAAAAAATGCAGTACTGGTGCTATTACTACTAATAACACTACAGGGAGAGCTGGGATAGGAGGGGAGAAGATACATTGACAGACTGGTGCCGGATTCAAATTGAATATATTCAACAACCTTTTTATCCTTCAATCCCGTGTCCAAGTGATTTGTTACATATAAAATAAAATCAACAGATAAAACATCCTCTGGTGTGTCGAAGCAGGTTTGATTTCCTGATGAAAATCTTCCTCACCGCCACGTCGGCCATCTGTGCCAGCTAACTTAATATGCATACATTTCTTATTGAATCAAATGGAAACATGCAGCTGTTAGGCCGGGCAAATGGAACATGGCTTTCCCTCCCCATCCAGTGCTGTCTTATTGGGCCTGGGCCTCGGGCAAGCTTTGTACGCTGCAGTGTTGGAGTGTCATTGTCTGACAACTTTAATCTGGGATTGGCTGCTTCCACTTTTGACATGGATGGCCGAAGGCTGAAATCTAGCCCCCTTTCAGCGCCATGGGCCAAATATGCTGCTAGACATTGGGGGAAAGTTTGAAATATCAGAGGTACATGACATTGGATAAAACTTAAAAGATGAACTTTGACAACTTTGACCTTATCTACTTGTATTTGTCATAGTTTGAAAAGGCCTAAAGCATTGCACGATACTGCACTGAATTTGCCCTGAAATGCATTTACCTCAACACATCCTAGACCTGGGCAAAGTGTTGAAAAACATTGTATGTTTGTGCACTTGATTGGCCTATATTTAAAAAAGCATGATTAATAATACACTTCTACAGTGTAATGATTGTCTAGAGTCTAAGTATTTCTGTTTCAGCCACCATCATCGGCCGTCGTCCGACTGTCTTTCTTCTTGGTCCTTGTGGGTCTTCAGGTGGGCGAAGAGGCCGATTCTGGAGCTGCATATTTTGGTGCAGCGTGGGCAGGGGTGAGCCGTGGTGGTGTTTGGTGTAGCCTTTTTGGTGGAGGATCTCTCCTTTCTCACTGCGTTTTTCTTCTGCAGTGCAGGTGGAGGTCGTTGCTGTATAGTGCAACACCTTCACGGACAGATTTCCTCAAAGATGCCCTATTGGTTGCTATGGTTTCCCAGGTGTTGAAGTCTATGTGTAATTTTGCCTTTATTAGGTAGTATAGATGAAGAGAGATGGGAAATGTGGGGAGTAGAGAGTGGGGGATGACATGCTGCAAATGATCGGCAGACCGGGAGTCGAGCCTGCGATCAATGTGGCGAGAACTGTAGCCTCTATACATGGGACGCCTGCTCTACCAACTGAACCAAACCAGCGCCCCCGTTTGTGGCACTTTTTGATGTTCATCTTGATGTTGTCCTTACACCTTTTCTTTCGGCCTCCTGGGGCGCTTTGTCCTGTGAGCAGCTGGGAATAGAGGACTTGTTTTGGGAGGCAAGAGTGAGGCGTACAGATAACGGTCCATCTCAGCCTGTGTTGGACGTCTGATCTGTTATATTCCAGATATCAACTGGTTTCATTTCACTTCGGTTCTCTTTGATAAATAATAATGGGTATGGTTAGATATTTCCATACTATTACAGATACTACAACATTATAATACCTGTATTTGTTTTTTTATCATCTACTTTTCTTACTTTTTAGAACAGAAGGGCTTGATTCTACAAATTGTCTGTGCAAAAACTCAGGTCAGCACTAAATGAAGATCAGTTAACTTTATTTTTGGTTAATTAATTTATTTCAGGACGCAGTGAGCTGTTTAGACAGATTAAACAGAAAAAGGCATCGCTTGGACCAAAGACAATTTCTGGGAGCCAAATTCCAGTTTGCAATGTGTGTTTGTTCCTTTCCTGAATCTTTTATCCTCGCCTCAATATTGGACTGGACCACATAACATAAAGAAGATAAAGAAATGGGGCGATACCTGTGAGCTAGTTCAGGCAGACAACTCGAGCTGCACTGATTTAATAATTGATTTGCGTCACTTCCACATCACCTGTGGAACATCACCTGAACTCAATGCAAACACAAAAGGTCAACAAGAATAAATGCAAATAAAAGGAATGAAAGTGACAAAAGAGAAACAAAAGCAGTTAAAGCAATAAGCATTATAAAGAAAGACATAAATAAAGAAGCAATAAAATACCATAAAAGGTTATAAAAAGAAAAGATGACATCACATCAGAGGAGGACTTAAAACGATTTGGATGAGTAAAATGAATAAAAGACAAATGAATTATGAAAAAATAAATAAATGTCCAATAAACAGTAACTCTCCTGTCATTAGATTTTCCTATTATCAAGTCATATTTCCCGTAGCTGCTGCTGCTGTGGTCTTTGACTGTGAAGCCTGAGAATATCAGGCCAATCACGCAGTATTTTTTCCTTCTCTTGGCATTACAGTCCACAGCTTCCTGGCCCAGATTGATGCAAATTATCACACTATTCCCACTCTGCAGGCAGTATATTGCTGAGAGGTTGGAAAGATGTTCACTTCAAAGCTTTGCTGAATGAAAGACAGAGTGAGACACGTGCCTCTGACTGGTTGGCATCGACGTGCTGCGTTTTGAAACTTCTACTTCTCTCATTGTCTTTTATGAAACTGTCGGTCTCTGTCTATAAATAGATGGTTATGATGATGCCTTTGCATTTGTGTGTGAATTCATGAACCCATTTCTGCTGGGAAAAAAAAGGCAAATTAAGTGATTGATTTACACAATTGGAAGAAACACATTAAGTGTAGCGCAGACTAGCAATCATATATTGCTCCCAGCGTCTCTGATGTGCCATTATCATAATGTCTGTTTCAGTTATGATGGTTTATCTTCTGCTGCTGCTGCAGGACTGTCAGCTGTAACTAAATGCATCTCGCTAAGAGCTTCAGTGTGAGTGTTTTGTTTGAAGGAGGTGTATTGTTAGTCCCGTCCTCCTGCCCCTCACTCTGCTAAACTTGACGCTCTGACACTTGCCTCACATATTGATGAGCTGTCTCTCGTGAAAAGGCTTATAGGCAGCTTCCGTAGAGCCTGCAGACGTATTGTAGAAGTACAGAGTGAATGCAGCCATCTCCATTTAAAAACATCAACCCGCAGTTTTCACAAAGGGACGTGGATGACACGCGTGTAGTTGTTTGTCATATCCTGTCTTCTGGTGCTCATGAAATATTTATGTCTGATCACAAGGAAGCATTCTGACATTATTTGGAGTTGAAAAAATGTATTTATAAGATCACAGCTTGGAGGCTGCTACGTTATAAACATGTCAACAGCATTTTGTCGTTTAACCCTGTATAGTTTATTCTTTACAGGCCATGTGCACCTGCTCGTAGATGATGGGGATGAAAACAAAAACAAGGATCAAATAATTTCTCCAATTCAAAATTGTCATTAATGCTAATAATTAACACCTTTTGAATTGAAGTTAAAGTACAATTTTGATGTATTTACAATAACCACTTTTACACTCCCAGTACAAGGTGGGATTATTACACCTGTTACGTCTCGTCTTTTATGTAAAAAGCACAGAGGCGAGGTGAGCTGGCATCTAAGGTAGTAACAGAGGCAAAACAGCGTCAGTGCAAAGTTGGTGTGTGTGTGTGAAGCTTGCGCTGTTTGTTAGCACCTCACTTACCCTTATTTCTGCAAAGCCGGAATGCTGTGTAAAAGCACATTCTGGGGCGGCTTTATGCCAGCGTTGTGCGGTTCAATGTAAAATGGCAAACGTGGCATTACAGTGGAGCTTCATCGCAGCGCTGTGGCGGAAAGGGGCTAAATGGGCTAATGTTTATATCATTACAAGTCATGTAGTGCAGGGGTTCCTAACCACTGGTACTGGGTCTTGGGTCGTTTAGTCCCGGGCCGCAAAACCCAATAGGTGTCTTTGACATTCCAAACACACATTGGGATGGAATACCCAGATCTTACCACAATGGCATTGAAGATATTGTTGCTAGGCCCATTAACATACTTGGTTGAGCCCCCAATATTATAGCTACTGTCTGGTCCATGTAGTCAAAAAGGTTGGGAACCACTGATGTAGTGCATAAAGTTTGCATTGATACTATTGATGCATGATCTCATAACCAAAGTGTATTTACTTTAATCTCTGTGTGACGAAATTTAATTTCAACTTCATGCTTATTGTGAACAATTACACAACCTCAAGCTTTAAATATAAGACTCTTAACCCTGTGAAAACTGACCTCCCACAGATGGTAATGAACCGGCCTCTGGAGATCGATTTCTGCACAATCTGTGTTTGAACTGATCTCAAATAAAAACCATAATAATTTGAGCATAACTTCCAAAACCTTTAGTGATATGAAGCATTTGAAAGTACTCCAAGAAATTACATCACAGGAAGCAGAAACACCAACTGTCCCAACGCCTTCACACTAGCTTATGAAATGAGTGTATCCCAAAATGTTTTCTTCATTTGGATCAATATGTTTTCTGTTTATTTAGCAGAACTGGATGAAAATCCTGTTTTATTTCTGTATTCTTAAAGTTTTAATAATTTCAATACTTTTGTCAAACGATCGTGTTTTATTGACTGATATGACCTTTAAACTGAGGGTTCTACAGATTAAGGCTGGCCCACGCTAAAAGATTTAAGTACAAACAGATGTTGAAAATGTGAGAGAGCCCACACATGACAACAAATGAGAGCTTGAGCAGTTTTCTTCCTATAGTGTGTGGAGAGCGACGACGTGACTCAAACAGCGCACCACACACTAACAGGTTCATTTACCAACAACCAGAGTTCAACTCTCACAACTGGAAATCTCACTAAATCTCTGGCCGTCAAACTAGACTTTACAGCCAACAAACATGGCGGACGACGGGCAGGAAGAATTGGCAATGATGGTTTTTGGACTTTTTACTGATAATTCACAAAGAAAAAAGAACAAATTGTGGATGAAGTGGTGGAGACGGCGTGAACACGGACTGTACATGTTACTTTATGCTTCCTGTTTGCTTTTGTCGCCATGGCTGCGGTTGTTGTGCTTCCTTCTTCAGTCAGCTTGCTTCCCAATCGGTTCTTGTTTCATTCCACGTGACAATTCACAGACTGCGTGCTCGGCTGACCTCGGGGTTCCCCGCACACAACGGGATATCAGATCATAAATATTGAACGTGTTTGATGTTTACGATTTGAAATCGGTGCAGCACTGACGTTCTTCCGAGCAGATCGGGGGAAGTAAGATCACTCTTAACATCCCTCACACCACAGGAACATCTGGAGAAATCATCTTTAGAACCATCAAAAAAATCAGGACTTTGCTCACTTTTGTTGGAAGGCGGGATTCAGGCTCGAAATCGCCTTGGTTATCTTTTAGTGTGTACCCCGCCTTAGAGGGAAAAATACCATAGGAGGTGTTAAAAAGGCCAGCTGCACTTGGACTACTCCAACCCCCCTCCTAGAGTGGTATGCTCCGCCTCCTCAGCGCAGTGCACAAGATCAAAGGAGAGAGACCAGCGGACAGTTTTTAAATTACTTCAAATAAAAATGAATTAAAAACTTTAAGTCAGATTTTAGTGAGTTAGTTCTGTAGGTCAGTGTTTGTGATCAGACTTAGGGTCCTTTAAGACAAACTCTTTTTGAAGGTACACATAGGTCATATTTAATAGACAGCAGGCTATAGCTAACAGCTTGTCCAATATTAAACAAGCTGGTTACAAGCTTCGGCCCTTGTTGTTTTCCTCTGGTTCCTCAAATTGGGCCTTCGACACACCTAACCCTCTCGACTTTCATGTCAAAAACACTCTTTGAAATATTAAAAAAGCTTCATGTTGCAGCTTTAAACAGGCCTTTGCCCACCAACATGTCAGAAGCGCTTTTTTCTGAAGCACCTCTGACAGTGTCCTCGGAGGCCGCGGCACATGCTGGTTGTTGGCCATTAATTAGAGTAACCCCCCACCCCACCCCCCTCCCCGCCTTCACGTACCATCTTCCAGCGTGTCAGACTTGTTTATTTAGCACAACAGGAACAATTAAGCCGCTGACAAAGCAGCCACCGTTTGAAGTCCTTCCTGCTATACCTCCACTGGCCTAAAACGCAACTTAGCAGACACCTTGCAGCTGCCTTGTAACCTTCAGCCGATGCCTTGAAATGCATTTTGTAGTGTGTTAGCGCATTATCATAACCAGATGCCCACCCTACCGCCCACTCTGCACATGTTTGAAAAATGAGGCTCAGTGTTGAATATTAAAGACGCCGAGGTTCATTTATTTAGGGCTGTGTTTGGGCCACCGAGGAATGCTGATTTGAATCTCGTTTGTTAAGCTGTCTTTCCTTATCTGTCAGCATCACAGGATGCAATTTCTCTCTTCCCACCTCGTCCCCCTTGTCTCCTAAATGGCAGCGATATTTAGAGGTGCTTGACAACTGAGGCATGCAAATTAGCAGTTGATGTTTCCTGCGTTGCTTTAGTTTCTTTGGCTTCTTTCACTTCTTTCTCTTCTTGCCCTCCCCCTCCCTCTCCGCCCCTGAGTCGGTCCTTTTAGCCTCTCTGAGTAGATGATGTTATTTGTGATGCTATTTTTGTAGCCATGTAGGAGGAAGGTATAAGCGGGAATTACAGAGACTTTATCCATACGTTTTCTGTCAACCTCAATTGAAAGCTCAGCAAAACAACAGCCTCGCCCTCTTTATAGGATCTTATGTTTTCTGGGGGAGTAACATGAGCAGTCTACACTTTAATTCACTTCATCTTTGTAACCGTGAACTTTGAATTGTCTGGGTTACAGAGCAATATACAGAAAAACAACAACATACAAGCATTGTATTAACTCCTGAAAACAGACCTTTCTGGGCGGATGCAGGGGAGGCGGTTTTTTACATGATCCTAATTAGATCAATTAAAAAAATATCATAGCTCTTTATGCATTTTGCTGCTGGAAGCTAAGTCGTTCTTCTTTTGCGTCACCATGTTGTAAGTTCGTTTTTATAATATAATAAATGCAGGATAAAATGTGGTTTAAACGCATGGACAGCAGGGGGCAGGATATCGTGGTTAGCTTGACCCTCTATCGCTTAGGGGCGGGGTACACCCTGGGCGATTTCAGGGCTGACACATAGAGACATCCACGCTCACACTCACACCTATGGGCAATTTT
This sequence comes from Semicossyphus pulcher, assembly GCF_022749685.1. NCBI lineage: Eukaryota > Metazoa > Chordata > Actinopteri > Labriformes > Labridae > Semicossyphus > Semicossyphus pulcher. The sequence continues at coordinate 23,618,667 of NW_027211604.1, read as the reverse complement.
AGAGTCACCAATTTACTGAACGAGCATGTCTTTGGACTGTGGGAGAAAGCCGGAGTACCCGGAGGGAACTAATGCATGCACAGGGAGAACAGAAAGGCCCCCTACGTCCGAACCAGGATTCGAAGCAGTTTTGCTTTGGACATTATTAACCCGAGCAACCATGTTTTCAAAGGCAGCAGTCTCTGTCATGAGTTTAAGCCACTCTGTTAACTCTGTTTTGTGCGGACTCTTCCAGTTGTGCAGGATTAGCCTAGCTGCAACAACACAGTCCGACAGATTGTACATCAAAAAAGTTCAATACTGCTGGATTGTTAAGAAATATTTTATTCATGTTAATAGGGATTTGGGATTTGGGATTGTGCTGCACCAAATGGTATGGATGGTTATTTATCTAATTATGTTGGAAATTAAAGTTTATGTATGACACAATTTCACAATGTTATCAATGATTATGGTTTATTGACTTACATGACCTTTGTGCTTAGTTTGCACAGATTCTAGGGATATCAGGTATATAAGGATACTCAATATGCAGAAATACAAACGTATGCACTGACACATTCATTTCTATTACAGTTTAAAGGGTGATGTCTGAGTTCAATGATAATAAAGTAACTCACAACAACCACCAACCCCATCAGCAGGCTGTAGCTCCATCTTGAAGCACCTGTTTATAATGGCAATGTCATATTCATAAGGTGGGATGCTGCTGGTGCAATGAGAATCTTTTCCTAATTAAAACTAATCAAAAGCAGCAGAGAGTGAACCGGCCGACTGTTCCATCCACTGAGAGCATCAAAGGCCAGGACCGGATTTTAAACGCTCCTCTCAGATTACACAGAATCAGGCTGAAGATTGTAGCGAGCATCACGATCAATTTAGGGGTTTCATCTGATGCAGAGATTTAAAGTGGAAGAACATCCAACTGGCATATAATGAAGGCTATAGAGAGCACAGAGGTTATTTATTCTGTACAGTTAATTTGTTACTGTACTAAAGTACACGTTTTACTTTACCACCTACATGCTGACTCAAAATGCTGTACTACCTACACTTTCATAACAGACTTGTCACGTTAGCTTTAATGCATTTAAATGGAGAATTATCCGTTATACACTGCCAGTTCAAGGTGCGATTATTACTCCTCTGTTATGTTTCGTCTTCTATGTAAAACGCACAGAGGCGGATGGGTGGGTCGAAGTCGTTCCGCCTCTGAGCCAGCATCGGAGGTAGTAACAGAGGCAGTAAACTGTTTGTTTACATCCCGCGCACGTTTTGCTTCTGCAAAGTTGGAACGCAGTGTAAGAACTCACACTGGGGCGGATTTACGCAGTGTAAAAAGGGCTATAGAAAACACAGATTCTTGGCTTCTTTATTAATTCATATCAAGCAACAGGGTCGGATCCAGAGGGATGCCCAGGGGTGGACTGGGCCCCTCTTAAAATCTTAAAATCAAAAAATTGGCCACCCCAAAATCCTAAACTAGGATTGGCTATTTGCCTTGTTAGAGGCGGGACTTGTGTTAAAATCAACTATCTGGGGCTGTATTGCAACAGGATGCTAGTAGCTTTCTTTCCATTTCAATGTGGCACATTTCCTTTAGTACTTAAATTGTTACTCTGACCACACATCTTCTGTTTGAGTCCCTAAAGAATTAAGCTTAGAAGGAAGGGTTAATTACATTCTATTCATTTGCGTGTGTGTGTGTGTGTATACATACTTCATGCCACCCCTGCATAAGTCAGTGCCACAGTTGGGCCACCCCAGTCAAAAAAGTCTGGATCTGCTCCTGTCAAGCAGGACAGCTGAAACATGACAAAAGACAAGAGAGAAACTCGATGGATGAGAAGATCAATATATTGTCTAATAAATGTCATCAAAGTTAGAAAGGTTTCCGTCTAATAATCTCCCAAAGATGTGAAGATGTTCAGTTAGCTTTGCACAGAAACAGCAGGTGTAAATGCTCTTCAGAGGGCGACTTTTTACTGGTATACAGTTCAGAGCCTGGACCTTTTCACTTCTACTTCAGTAAAGAAGTTGGATCCGCACTTCTACTTTTACAAGTACAAGTATTTGTACCAAAACTTTAGTAAAGATTGTGTCTACTTTTGCCCCCTCCGGTCATACAGTATGGTTCCACTTTTAGTGACACATAAGAACCATAAACATTTCAAATAAAGTTAGCTGCCTTCTAAAGTGTTGATTTGATTCTCCACTTAGACTGCCTGCCTGTTTGTGTTTATCCATGGCTCCATAGCCTACAGCGTGTCTGTGTGTGTGTTTGCTTCTGTACCTCCGTATAAAGATATTGCACTGGGGAGTGACATAACTAGCAGCCACCACTGGCAAGCTGCCAAGCATCGGTTTCGCTGCGATCATTTCAAACAAACCAAAGCCACTCAAGGCTCACCATCACCCCTTAATAATGCAGCCCCAAAGCAAAGTCTGATGTGATATTACTGCAGTTTTTCAAATCAAACTTATAAACAGAGCTGTAAAGGGTCCATTTTTCATCTTTCAGACACAGATATTGTTTGTGAAACAAGTAAGTGCGGGAACTGGCGGCTGATGACCGATGTCGGCCATAACCAATTTTTTCTCAGCCCACAGGCTCACACAGTCACTCAGTTCTGTTTATTCCCAGGGATACATTAAGGAGCTTTTGTCAGCCACCTGCTGCTCTCATTAAATGTTGTGTATGTACCAAAACAGATACTCCGGGAAAGGACAATTAGAGGACCTGTGTTCTTTGCATTGTCGTCACAAACAAGAAACCCTAAAACTCATTCACAGAGCTTAGAGTCCAATGACTTTTTTTACTATTTGCACAAAGAGAGGATAATTCAAGTGCAAGACAATACAAGACACACAATACATGGTGTTAAAGGATGGACAAGAGAGCTACAAAATAATCACACATAATCAAAACATAGAACACACAATCTTAATTAAATAACATAAAGCGAATCAAAAGAAAGAACAAGTTCAGTTTGATGGTCTTTGAGTAAATGAAGATTGAATTAGATGCCGTATTGTGCATCTGGGAGTATGTTGGTATGTAGGTACAAACTGCAGTACTGTTTTCTTAAAGACTCCCTCCAGTGAACATCCAGTGTTTAACCTTGTAAACATCTCCATGTGGTGTTATTCATGTGCTACAAGACATATCAGGGACAACATGAGCAGTCATCTCCATGGCTGGGCCTGTCTGCTTTCACAAACCTAAGGAGCCAATCCCGTTAATGGGCGGGGTGGCATTATGTGTAACCTATGGCAACCACTTTGGCGATGTGCAAGCCAGCTGTAACCGTCATTGTACTTTTTGCATGTTAACATTACGACTACTAATTACTACATTTCAAGCTAGCTAAGTTTCAACAAGTGGCCACTAAACGATGGCAAAGACGTGTTTTGTTTTTGAGATGGAGGGGGCGGTTGGAAATTTGCATAGTGGGCGGGGCCTATGCAGATTGGGGAATTCTTAATGAGGGAGAAGGAGGAGATGCCTTGGGGGGATTTTCACAAGGTAATTAAACATATTTTGCAGAAAAAACATATCAGACACAATTTATTTTTTCAAGCAGAGCATTTTATATGTCTTAAAACATGACTGGAGCAACAGGTTAAACTATCTAGAAATTCCAACACACCATGAGTAGTACTTTGGTGTTGCACAATTGTTTTTATAATGCTTCTATCTCGTTTTGTGACATCTGACATTTTTCTTGCGACCTCTCGAGAGGCCCCGACCTTCAGTTTTTGAACACTTTGAATACATTCTTCTCTATTGAGCTACAGGTCCTGCCTTGTAATGTGCCGTGCTTGACAAAACTGTAAAGTTAGAATGAGATTTTGTTCTTTGAGTGTGAACAGTAGAAGTGGTTATCTCTCTCGAATCTTTAGGGGTTTTTTTGTCATAGCCTGGAGGTGTGAGCTAGGAAGCAGGATTTGCGGTTAGCGAAGGTAACTTTAGGGTTGCGTCTAACTTAGGGTGACCATATTTTCAAACCTCCAAATAGGGACACTTTGATTTTACCGCAAACCCACATGTATGAGCTCATGGTACAGTTGGATATTTCATCAGTGCACCTTTCAACACCATTGAAAGTGCCTCAGCAAATGAAAAATCATGTCTCCCAAGATCAAACGAAACTTAGGCCTATGTAAGTTCAGCCAACAATCCGTACTAGATCTAAAATTCAACAAGAGATAAATTCCCTTGACGCTGTGTCACGAAAGCCGATCAGCGTTCAGATTTCCCGACCTCCTTGAATGCATCATCAGGTGATCAGCCGACCTCCGTTCAACAAACGAGCATTTTAAAAGGAGTTTTGTTCTCCTCTAAAGCTTCATTTTTACTTTTAATAATCTGCATCATGATGCTGAAATTTCGGCAAAGCTAAGACCCGTTAATTAAAGTACATCACAGGAAGAGCGGGTTCTTTCTCTGTAAACAATGCAGCACGTGGAAAAGGAAGTCTTGACTGGAAGTCGTTTTAACAAAAACACGGTAGGCCTGGAAATACCTTGAGGCCAATATAACTTAAACAGATAAATGAAAACATAAAAATGGCATGACAGCCTACCTGATGTTATGCAGGCCCTGTCAGTATGATAAGATGGGCAAGCGAAGCAACAGCCGCACACCGATTGACTGACACATGTACAAACAAATGACTATTGAACTTTGGCTGGTGGTGCATTAGTGATGATTTCTATTGCTTTAAAACAGCAACAGCCTTGGCAACGACATTGATTGACATATATACAGACAAATCAGTGATGTAAGCATAGTGCATTGTTACTATTTCAATTGGTCTAAACCGGGACACATTAGTGTTTTAGAGATATTTGTCGGGACACGGGACACGGAGCTTTAAAACGGCACGGTCCCGATCAATATGGGACGTATGGTCACCCTAGTCTAAATTCATATCTTTCTTATATCATAGTTTGCTCCGAGTTTGTATAATTCACCCATCAGCAGACGACACATTTGTCCCTATGTATGATTGTACATTCACTGCAAACAACTCATAGAAATCCCTGGGTTCACTATGTTGATTCTAAGCTTAATCCAAAAGGCAACTGGACTTGTTTGAAGTTAGTAATCGTCTTGATAAGCAGTGTGGTAAGACCGCTTAGCAGGATCTCCTTTGTTAGGGTTACTGAAGCCAGATAACCAAAAGATACCCTGGGTATGAAGAACTCGCTGCGTAGTACAGGCCTCTGGTTTGGTTTATTTCATTCACTAGCATGGAGACAAGGGAACAGTCTTTATTGGGTTGATCTTCACTGTTTCTGTTTTCTCATTCATCCCATGCTTGCTAATCATTTCTGGAGCTCCACTACCCTCTGCCTTTCCATAAACCCATACAAAAACCATTGTAATTATGTGCTTTGTAGGAAACTCTGTCTTCTACTTTATTTTGTACTCCCAAAAAGACTCTTACCAAATAGCTTAGGTGTCTTGAAAAACACCATTTTGAATATTTGTAATTGCCTGCAGTCTGCCTTGCTCCTTTACATGTACAAACCTGTAGTAATCTATGTGTTCTTGTCTCTGTCCTGTGCAGTGGTGAGTCAGAACCTGGTGACGGACAATGTGTCGGTGGTGGAGGGCGAGATGGCAATCATCAGCTGTCGGGTGAAGGATAATGACGACTCGGTTATCCAGCTGCTCAACCCCAACAGACAGACGATTTACTTCAGAGACATGAGACGTGAGTAATACACAACACTGAGTTACATCACCGCCAGGTGTACAATCATCTTGAGACAAGGTGTGTTCTTATGTACTAAAGTGTGCTTTTTTAGCTTAGTAAATGTAGCTTGTCTTGACTGGAGGAGAATGATGCTGACATGGGACGAGGTTGCTACCATTGGTAGCCATTTATGTGCATGTAAAGCAGGCAAAGTGTTTCCTCCTTCATATTTCAACAATGCAACTGGCTTTTGAGAGTCTATTTTGGAACACAATGAGATACAAACATAAACACATTCACAGGCTGGATCGGACTTTTGTTGGTCTGTGATTTTTGTTTGGCTTTGTCTCTCATAAGTACTTTTTGTTTGTGGTTTGTTTGTTTATTCAGCATGTTGCTGCCAACGCCTGAACACAGGGTCAGGGTTCACTCCACTACAAATATGTTAAACATTCAAACATTTTGGCTTCATAAGCTGTGAGGTTTGACTCTGGTGGTAGTTTTTCATTCATGTTTGAACCCGGCCAAGTTGTAAAAACAAGAGGTTATTCCTATTTTGTTGAAATGCCGTGAATGCAGCGTTAGAATTGGGAACATTTTAAACTTCAAAATAAAAGTTTGTTTGGATTGTTAATCATTTTCCCATCAGGAGGACTCTGCATGGAAATATATTTACATTATTTAAACATTTTGTAAAAACAGAAACATTTGTTTATGACAATTTTATGAGAATGAGAAGCTGTTCATATGAACATATATGGCAACAATTCCCCAATCCCTGTATTAAAAGGGTTACTTTAAAAATGTATTCTGATACAGTTACTAATTAACTATTAAACAATATAATCAGTAACCTAACACAAGTATCGTTATGGATTAAAGTAACGTTACGGATTACTTTCAGTTACTTTTGGATTACTTCAATACTAAATCTGGAAATAAAGGGAAGAGAAAATAAATTTCAATACTTTTGTAATGCGTCAATGGCCTTTTAAATTAATAGCGGTAATTATGCACATTTAAATATACTTTGTTAAGTCTGCTCTTCACACTACTTCACACTCAAATTTCAAGTAAACTGCCATAAACTTTTTCCATTCTGGAGCTTGTGTTTTTACCCTCACCATCCTGGCCGCTGCTTCACCAGAGTCACAAACTATTTTTCAGTAGTAGCAGTAGAAGACGACAGGTTAGCTAACATTTTAACTGGAATTCTGTGCAGCTGAGGTTAGCGGTTGGTCTTAATGTTTCTTTAAATTAGATGTCGAGTCCTCGGATAATGACAGCATTTTCACAGGCAGAAGGCAGAACCTGCGCTGTGCTGCGATGTTGCTCCCATTTCCACCCTATGAAGGCATGTTTTTCACCACAGGCCATGGCAACCATAGACTGTTGATGGAAACTTTGAGGAGCGGTGTTGTTAGACTTGTGTGTGTCGTGAGGTTTTGTAACGTGTGCGTGCAGGTGCATGGAATTATCAGAGACAGTCAGACGGACTGTTTAGAAATGAGACGTCAGATGTTAAAGAGCATCTTTGGTATTATCTGCCAGTAATCCCCATTTGTAATAAATGTATCTGTAATCTAATTGCCTCTTTTTTGCTGTGACTGTAACAGAATACAGTTGCTTTTTTTTATCCTAATTACGTGACACTGTTATACTCCCCAAGCCTGATTAAAAGACAATGCAAGAACTAACATTGACAATAAAGGGACGGATGTGGCTGAATGGTATTGTCGGCCGTTGCTCAATCGGAAGGTCCACGTTGAAGTGTCCTGAACAAGACACTGCTCCTGAAGGCATCTTCCTTCAGTGTATGAATGCGCATAGATCCTGATTGGAGATGGGCAGAATAGGGTTTGCCATCAGTGTGTGAAATGGTGAATGTGCCATGTAGTGTAAAAGAACTTTGAGTGGTAGGAAGACTAGTCTAGACCATTTGCCTAATTTTACTGACATAACATTCCTGAAGTTAATTTAAAGTACAGCTGTAAATGTTCAGGTAATCCTATTAAAAAATCATCTAAGAAGTAATAATAAAGTTGAAAAGAGAAAGTAGACTGTAGCTGGAAGCGAACTCTGTCTCCTGCAAGAGAGAAATCCTTCAGCCCTGCCGGGTCTTCCTGAGATTGATGTGGCACGTGTTTAATTATAGTCTGAAGTAGCTTGATGTGATAGGCTGACATGGAAATCAATCCCAGTGAGGCATTTATTTATGTCAGTTCATTTTGCAAGCCACTATAAAATTAGACATACCTCTGACACATCATTTACATTTAGTAAAAAAATTCAAGCTGTGGTTGGGAGCGGACGCTGATACATTAACACAAATGTCATAAACTGTGTAGTTTCACCAAAGCATGTGAACGGAGCAGGCAGGAAAGTTGTATAACATTAATTAATATTCTCTTACATTACTTGCACTTGCAGGGAGCTGCATTAAGTTTGACCCACATGTCTGCAGGAGGATTAATACAGAATGAGGTTAATACAATCAGCCAAACACACTCAGCTTTCAGAATGTCGGGCTTAATAAAAGCAGCTCATATCCCTAAACATTTAATGACCTGTTCTGTTTATTCTTATCCTGCCTCATTATCGTGTCACAGCTCTAATTAGCTGTGTGGAGCCGGACACACACTGTTCTTTACTCTGTCTTGCATGATTTTGGTTTTATTTAATTATGATTTTTAGTCCTTGTGTGAAGAAATGTTCTACCCACTATAACATCCTGTGGACCTCTGTGAGTATGTAACAATGGCTTTATGCCGAAAAGTGTACAGAGATTTAATAATAATACTGTATTTCCCTGACTGTCACCCAACATTTTGGTGAACAAAACCTCTAATTGGACACAGAACATGAACAATAGTATCTGTTCAAGTCCTGATCCAACCTGAAGACCTCCTTAAAGCTCCTGTGAGAAACTTTCGGTTTGTGTTGGTTTTGGCGCCCCCTGTGGACAAACCTGTACCTCTTATCTCTTCGTTGATTTTGTCCTGTACATGCTTAAGTGGTGTTTTTTAACAAAAAATTTCATCCTGCTTTCTTTAACAGTCATATGTGTCACTCAAAATTTCTGTAAACAAAGGCAGCGTGCAGTTAATCGCTTCGTCTGACACCTTCCCCCCCGCCAGCAGTTTCAGGCATTAAAAATAACTATATAGAAATAATCAATCTTGTCGTTGATGGTTTGGTTAGCTTTAGTAGCTCATATAGAATAAGTAGAATTAATTTCAGTCTGTTTCATAACCTCAATCTGCAAAGGCCCCGCCCACTATGCACATTTCCAACCGGCCCCTCCGTTGCAAAAACATAACAAGTCTCTGCCATCGTTTAGTGGCAGCTTGTTGAAACTTAGTTAGCTTGAAATGTAGCAGTAGCAGTAGCAACGTTAACATTAGTAGTCAATAGTGAGTTTGCAACTATCACAATGACGGTTACAGCTTGCTCGTGCATCACCGAAGTGGTTGCCATAGGTTGCACATAATGATATGCATAGCGTCGCCCCGTCCATTAACAGGATTGGCTCCTTAGGTTTGTGACGTCTCAAACCTGCCAATCTGAAAACGAGTTGTTCAGTCTGTCCTTGGTACACTGCAGGTTAAAAGCAGACAGGCCCAGCCATGGAGACGACTGCTTATGTTGTCCCTGATAAGTCTTGTAGCACATGAAGAACACCACATGGAGATGTTTACAACTTGATTTTCACTGGAGGGGGTTTTTAAGAATTTTTGTTGGTATGCCTATCAGAATAGTAAAACATTGAAGCTAGTTTGGGCATTTAAACTTGCCTATTTGATAATATAATTCTGCTATTCAAGCATACTTTTTCACAAGTACTTAAAATCTGGCATTTTAGGGCAGATGAGGTTTTGTCCTTTTTGTGTTAAAACTCGCAGGAATATTATTTAAGGGCATAATTATAATCACCTCTGTAAACATGCTAGTTATTGTTGTTCCAGCTTCAAAAACTTGACAAATATTAATTCACTGTAGAAGTGGCTCAACCACTGACATGCACTTATTTTATTATTTTAGCTATTGTTAGCTTTTTAGCTACCTTTCCTTTCACTGCTCTTTCATTCCGACCTATACCAACCTTGTGTGTGTGTTTTTTAACCCCACTCCCACACATTAGCTCTAAACAAAGGTGCATTTTCCAACATCTGCTGCAGAGAGAGAGACGGAGAGAGTTTCAGAAGAGACAGATATGCTCTGTTTTTGAACTTCTAACAGCTTGTATGGTGCAAGTTTAAATAATGTAATTCTAATTCTTACTTTTAATGCAATTTCATTAGAAGTAAGTCAGGATAGTGGAAACATCAGTTTATTGTGTAAAAGGAAAAACTTAAATACGTACTGTTTTTTCAGTGGTTGACCATTTGAATCAGTTATTTGGATAAAAAATAAAACAAAACATATCATACACAACCAGGCCTTTTACAGCTCTAATGTGTCATGCATCGTACAATGTAGCAGACTGACAAAATAGGCAAGAAGTTAGTTTGCATTTGAAGCAGAGATTTAAACTCTGGAGAAGGTGGAGACCAAAACCAGGGGTAAAAAACTGAGTCAATAGTAGACTTAGGTTCATCAAGTTCACGGACTGACTTTAAATGAATGCTGATCTTTCCTCAAATCTGCTGGATGTGGAAGCAGACAGTTGTTAGCTTACTTGTTAGCTATAACATCTTGATAGTTTAATGGTTGTTTCAAACTGTACATGTCGAGTGTTCATATGGCGCGGATACAAGTGAAAACATGACATGCTAAATTAAATTAATGACTTGAAAGAAATAAAATAACAGCATAGTATAAATAACAGTCAAAGCTGCTAATCTGCTAATCCCCATTTAAAAACAACCCTACACAATTCTTTCTCGTATTTTATGGCCCATCTTCTTTCCAGATAACGATGTATACATAATTTACCGTAATACCCCACATGTCTTCTTATGAATGAATTTACATTAATGTTCATATGCTGTGTTTCCCATGAGCTTCATCTCTCTCAGATGATATGGCATAACTAGAGCTGGTGTCTGCTTGCTTTGTGGTTGTGTTTGGTTTGTGGTATTTGCTTGAATTAAGACTCCAGGCGTTGATGTAAATACACACTGTACATGCACTCCTGACTTTCTACAGTCTGATCCACAAGAGACCCCCACCCCCACCCCCATGAGGTGAATGTCAGGCCCTCCTCCACAGCCACCACCCCCTCATAGACAAGTTCACCGCCTTACAAACACACCTTCTACATACTATACAAGGGCAAACTTGCAGGACAAAAAAAGCCCTCATGCGTATGCTAAACTGAGCTCGGTGTTTATCTGCTGTTGTGCCAACTCCCACAAGCTGGCTGTCAAGGGCAAGGTGTTCTTCTTTGACGGGGGTCTCCTTGATCTCCTGTGATCCCTCCCAGGCATCTTCGCTGCAGCTGCACTGCTTCATTATGACACGGACTTCACCGGGCAGCCTCCAAACAACATTGGTCCCTTCAAAATATCACATCTGCCATCTCTGTCTGAGTCCACAGTGGTGGATTATGTTTTGGATGTGAGATGTGGAGCAAGAGAGGGCAAAGAGACAGAAAGAAAGGAGTGCTTTGAAACTGGCTGTAGCTTTGTCCACAGAGTAACTTGACTGTTGGTCATCAAGCTGTTATACCCACAGTGATTCGGAGGCTTTCTGTTCGTCTTTCTATAGAATTGAAAAGATTTTTATCAGCTTCAAATGTCCATGAAATTCAGAAACTACTTTATTACCTGAATGGCATTACATCATACACAGAATACACTTCATCATTGAGCAATATCACACGGAAGGGAAATATATACTAAATATCAGCACGGCTGTGGTTTGCTTAAAGAAATAAGAGTCTGATGACAATTGATATGGCGGCACAGTGATGGCAGGGAACAAGCTTGATGAGTCTAGATAAATACTTTATATCAGCACTCATGGAATGAAATTATTGATTTGCTGTGAACATTGTACAGCTGTTAGTTCAGACCAATGACTGTATATATAGACGCGTCTCCATCTGCTCTCATTGTAAGGAACTGATGCCAAAATAGCCCCTGTGATAGGTGCTGCCATCTTGCGATGCTTACACCAGGGTCTGCGCAGTAGAGATCGGTGGGTGGCGCCGCCATACCCACTTCCGCTAACCAAAACACACAGCTTCTTGTGTTGGTCTGAGGTTAACGTTCACAGGTATAGAAACTTCACTGACTGTAGTGATTGCTTTAGTTACATTTCCTCTCGCCGTTCCTCCTCCACTCTGCTAATCCGGAACAGATCGGCTGCAGGAGCCGTATTTATCAACAGAGCTGTCAATCATCGTTTTGACAGCATCAAATAATTCATGTAAAATAAACTTGTCAGAAAAATGGACGTAAATCAGCATGATAAGAACTAACTAAAATGACAGTAAGCATGTTTGAGAAAAATATATATGACAGGTATTTTGATTTTATCGTTGTCCCATCTGTTAACATGGAGGAGGCGGGCTTTATGACCTATACTGCAGCCAGTCAGCAGGGGGCGATAAAGAGGGTTTGACTTCACTTTTAGGGAGCTGTCATGTCGTCCATCAGTCCATGGTTCTGGCCAATTGATGATATTAACTACAACAGCACTTCAAACCATACATAAAGGACCACTTCAGGTGTTGTCAACATAGATGATTAGCATTACAGCAAATGTTAGTTGTCTAAATTTATCAAGCAGGTTCCTCGCAATCACACCAAAGCGAATGTCAAAAGACCACACTCCCTCTTGTGTGATATTGCTTAAATATTTCATAGTGTTGCATGGATTTAGCGCAATTCAACAGACCTAATGGACTTTAAAAACACATACTGAAAAATGGAGGGGTTTTTAGTTTAAAGATTTTTTCAACATTTTTAAACTCCTAACATGAGATAGTAGGATTGTTGTGCTCTTCTTCTAGAGGCACTCATTACTTGAGCCCAAGCTGAGATAATCGTGATGACATTTTTATCAACACTTGAACAAGACTTGGCAAAGCATCTCCAGAGCCTCCAAAGTTAGTATCCAACAATTTCCAGACTCGCTTGTACTTCCATATAAGCTTTTACTTTAGCATTGTTTGGTTCAGCTTTGATGACCTGACAGATCTTTTATAAGAACAGTGGTAAGAGAACGCTGTGTTCACCCCACACTAAGAAACAGCCGTTTGCAGCTGTGACAATACAAACATATGATGCTTTTGTACAGATTGTTGTTTTTCTCTACTGTTATAAGAGTGTGCACAGATGGTGATGTTTCCACGGCACAATGACCTGTTTAATATGTGAACACTGTTGTGCTCCATTCAAAGTCAGAAGTAGTAAAAAAAAACCCAGCTGGTTGGTTGTAACTCAAACTGCCATATGTTTGTGAGAAGTAAAATGTTTTCTTACCCAATTTACGACTCAATTTGTCTTTGAACAGCCTATTTCATACACATGAGATAACCTTTTTATGCAATACTTATTGTCAATTTTAAACATGTAATATATTAGAGAGAGATACATCCATCTATTATCTTACAACGCTTATCCTGTTAAGGGTCTTGAAGGGCTGGAGCCGCTCCCAGCTGTCATTGGGTGAGAGGCAGGGTACATCCTGGACTGATCACCAGTCAATCACAGGGCTGACACGTAGAGACAAACGCGCTCACACCTTTAGGCATTTTTAGAGTCACCAATGAACCTAATGAACCCACGTATGCACGGGGAGAACAAGCAAACTCCACACAGGCAGGCCCACTATGCCTGAGCTGTGATTTGAACCAGGAACCTGCAGCCCATGTTAGACACAACCCAAACTCCAATTTATACTGATACTTAAAATTCTCCATATGTTTACTTAACCATTTCTTAAGCTAACTTTAACAGCCTGTGTCACATCTCAAACACTTCCTTCATGTGCGTGTATCAGTTTGGCCTTGTGGCATGAATAGGTTGCTGAACAAAGATGTAGGAACATCAGATAATGCTGCAGCTTTAATTCTAAAGGCTGTTAGGAGATCTCATATCTCTTTTACCTCAGCAGAAATAAATGTCAGCTTTGTTGAAAGCTCGGTTAACACTTTGGGATTCCTTTTTTTCGTCTTTTCATTTCAAACCACTGATTGTGAACATGAGAAAATAGGTATATGCTTTGCTTCTGTGAGCAATGTTCAAAGTATTTTATTCTTCTTCGCACACGCACTTCTTTGGTTAGTTGTTTAAAAGGCTGAGAGCTGCATTTAAGCTCTCAAACACATCCACTGTCCTTGTTCTCCTGTGGAGGAGAGGAGGAGTTACAGTTCCTGTAGCAGTGGGCGATCTGTCCACAGAAGGACAGCAAGGATCCGGGCAAAAAAACGAAGTCTGGAAACAGCTTAATGAGGCAGCTTTGAAGGGAAAACATATTAGTGAAAAGTTCTCATGAAGGACACGACCAAGCAAAGGAGATTCTGAGCTGAATTTTGAAAGAAGGGAGAATGCATCCAACTGAGCACTGATTATTGAGACCGTCTTACTGCAGAGCGACTGATGTCCCATGTTGGTTTAGTCACGCAATCATGACGAATGATAAAGCATGACTTGAAAAAGTGGCCTTACTGTCATGTCATCTCTCACCCCAAAGAATAAAACCATGTTCTTTAGCTCTATCTGGGTCAAAAGTGATCTGCTTTTGCATGCAACTTGGAACTTTAACCAGAAATGACTTGCTCACATATTCATACTTAAAAAGGCTCGAGCATGTTAAGTATCAAGTCAAAACAGCAGGAGGGTGCAGGAAGTGGAACAGGCCGGCTGAAATAGACAAGTCATATATATGTTGTAGCAGCTCTTCAGTTTTTTTGGGATTCACAGCTGGATTAATTTATTGGGGTAATAATCCACAAAGAAATAGAGCCATGATGAATCATCACGTGTGTGTTTCCAAACGGTTACCTATTTAGGCATGCGGCAGACATAGAGCTCTTACGCTTCAAGATTTTGACCTTCTTAACCAGTTAGTTGCTGGGTGATTCTCAGCAGATAGCTCTTTTTGACTGAGACATAGACTCTATGGAGTCAACTTCTTGCATGAGTGATGTTTGAGAACCCCTTTGATATTGCACTTCATCTCTGTGGCAGACGTGTGATGTACAGTATAATGATGTGAATTAGGGATGCATGGTATTATCGGCACGTTATCAGTATCTGCAGATAACGGCTTGAAAATGACATATCGGCATCAGCAGATATGTCATTTTTCTGCTGATAAAACAACGCTTTTTTTATGCCTAAATGCTTGATGATTCCCTAAAGTAAGAAAAGAAAATGTTACAAATAAATACGGCATTTTAAGTACTTTTCTTAAATTGCCCAGTGAATATGCACATTTTAAAATGCACACTATTATGTTATTTCTGCATCTGCCAGTGGGCCACTACAATAAGAGTAGGCATGATATCAATACAGGGGAGACTGTACAAAAACATGTGCCTAATATATTGGTATCGAAATCGGCAAAAAGATTTGGAAAATATCGGTTATCGGCAAAAAATCCAATATCATGCCCTAATGTAAACGTATTCAGACCAAACATAGATGTTTGTCTCATGCTTTAACCGCTTGTGCTGATTGTCTGCTAAACATTAGATTGTATTTATTGTTGCTTATACGTCCTACTTTGCATGATGCTGCCTTATTGTCTCAAGTTTTTTAGCCTGTTCAGCGGTTCACGTTTTGCCTTTCCTGCTCTGTTTTTATATGTTGTTTGTTTTATTTGTTGTTTTAATGGTCGAATTTACATCAGGCCGAGGGAAAGCAGTTGAGAATTAGCCTTTTGGCTAACACTGGCACTTTTACAGTGATGTTGATTAATGTGCATTGTCCCTGAGAATAAACCAATAAATAAAATTTGATAGATAGTCCAGGGTGTAACCCAGCCTTCCGCCCAATGACAGCTGGGATATGCTCCAGCCCCCCGCAACCCTGAACAGGATAAGTGGTATAGATAAAGGATGGATGGATATTTAATGGGAATGACATAAATATGCACAATATGGAATATCAAAATTATGCTTGAAAAAATGATAAAAGGAAGGAAAAAAATTTAATCAAGAAACATGAACTTGAGAACAGGCAAGTTTAAGGTTACGATCAGCTGTGCAAGAGAGAGAAGAGCAGCCCGAGTGTTAGCTGAAGCAATACCAAATGTTCCCATACTCTGGATTTAGCTGCTGACTATACAGCGTGGTGATTTGGCAGCCTGGACTTCACCTAGAGTGGGGAGGAGGCCGGTTGTAAGAATGTAATTACCCCTGCCCCACCCCGTCTCACCCACTCTGACACCCAATAATAAAACTTTGATGTGCTCCTCTCAAAAAGTAGCGGCAGCCACTAATCACAATTGATTGCAGCCACTTAGGCGAGGCGCACTCATCATCTCCTGCTCTCTCTGGATGGGAGTCATCCTCTGCTGGAGCTCGAGAGAGAATAAAAAAAAACATTGAAATGAAACGCAGAGAAAGAATGAAGATGAAACAGAAAAGGCGAGATGAATAAAAATCATGCAGTTAGCAGGGGTGAAAAGGGGAATGAAGAGCCATTAGGGAACATATTAATCCCAATTCTCTTATGGTTGGTTTTTGAGTTTATTTTCACCACAGAAATCATCCATTCTTATTTTTAACTTCACTGTCAGATATATTTCAGTGTTGAGGCAACAGTAGCTTAATGGATGATAACTTATGTGTGAGAATTATAAACAGCCTTTTGCTGTTTTCTCCCAATTTGAATGTAACTTTTTATTATTTGTGATAACTTAATGTAATATAATGTAGTGAATATCTATCATTTCTTCAAGAGATAATCCTGAAGATTTTCATTGAAAGTCACTATCGCTGAATGACGTTACACAATGTTGATTGAGCCTATGGCCCACTGATGAAAGCCTTTGCATTTGCAGTATTACAGACAAGCAGCGCCTAGTTAGTGACGTGTTTTCTATCACCCAGTCTCTGCACGTGTTGCGAGTAAACAGTAATTTACTATGGCAGAACAAACAAAGAAAAGGTGGATGACTACAGATACAACTTCAACAATAATTATAATTACCGTTTACCACCATAGGTGCCGCCAAAGAAAACGAAACTGAGATCTTTGAGACAATAACTTACAGGAAACAAACAAAACTGAAGTTAGAGAACACATGTTGAAAGTGCTCAGATACAAATTAACTTATAAGCTCAAATGTTTTACTCGCCATAGATTTGTGAAGATAATTCCTTCCAGAAATCAGTCCAAATGTCGTATCCTTGGGTAAGATACTGAACACTGAATTTCTCCTGAAGGCACAGCGTGCTGTGTATGAATGTGTGTGACTTATTAGATTAGTATGGGACTAAGTTCTGCATGTGTGTATGAAAGAGTGAATGCGACATGTAGTGTGAAAGTGCTTTAAGTGGTCGTAAGACTAGAAAAGCACTGTATAAGTGCACTCCATTTACCATTGCAATGGTAAATGGTAGGGCTTTATGGTTAGAGTTTCCAACGCCCTCTGACGTTTTTCACACTCTTGAAACAACCTTTTACTTCCTTAAAAAAGACCGGTTTCGTCATGCTAATTACAAGTTCTTATGCTTCCCAGATCATCCATTTCCTCCATCCACATGTCAAAGTGTCCTTGAGTAAGACACTGAACATCAAATTGTCCCGAATGAGCAGGCCAGTAGCTTGTACAGCAGCTGAGTGTGAGTCTCTGTGTGGGTGCATAAGAGGCTTTGGAAAGCACTCTGTCCAGCTCAGCTTGAAAGTGATATCCATACACAGTGTTTAAAACTGTGAGTGCTGACTAGTGAGATGAGGCAGGACATGATTCCAGAACAACAGGGCCAAATACAGACATTAAAGAATAGGCTTGGATGTTTTCCAGTGAAACACAATACTCTTCTCTGTACATTGAATGACTTAGTAGCCGCTGTAATTATTCTTTCATATCTACTTAGGTTTGGCGATTTCCTGTATTGTAAGAGATAAAATCTAGTGTCTAATTTAATAGTTTGGCTAAAGCATATTGCTGCAGGACTTTGAGTTAGCCCAATACTGTGGGTTTCTTCATCCTGGCTGCCATGTTAGGATTTCTTTGCCAAAGTGTTTCCTCTTAGCAACAAACCAACGTAGTATTGCTCGTACAAATCCTCCCACCATTGTAAGGCGAGGAAACAGGGTTCATGGGAATGTAAAGATGTAATTTCTCACTTAAAAAGAGCGTAATTTTGGAAGATATCTGCTAGATTTGGCTCAAAATCCATCCGCCAATTCATCTGCCAATAAATGCACACACTTGTTGCAATGTTAACTGCCCTGGCACTCAATGATGCCAATGGACTTGTTTGCCTGTATTGGAGCTTTTTAGTAGTGCAGATTAAAGGTCCTATAAACATAAATGCACTGAGAGTTCACAGCAGCAGAAAAATAGGGTTCATTAAAGCTAGTGTACTGTTTATCAGCACTTATCAGCATGACCAATGACACTGCACTTAGGAGTTTGAATAGGAGAAGTTAGACATTCACTACATCAGCTAACCGGCAATGTCTCCTTGGCTGTACTTCAGGCCAGCTCTGCACCGTCTTATCACTGTATTTAAATTAGCTTCATCACACATCAGCTGTAAAACTTGACAGATCAGATAATGTACAGCCTTTCAGAGTTTGGATAGACTTTTATTCCAAAGACATGACTATCAATTACCTTTGTCAGACATCTGTGATGTCCTTCTAATGTCATCAGATAGAATAGAATAAAAGAAGAACAGGGCAAAGAGAGCATGAAGCTAAAGGTCATCCTTCTTTTTTTGAACAAGATGCACAAAGAGGAGTGAAATATATCTATTCCAGCGCGCTCTGACGTAACAATAGAAAAGTATGTGCAGAGTTACCCAGCTCACCTTCCCTTTCCCGGGGCTAACACTTTTTCCGGACGTGCACCGCTGTGTTGAACCCCGCTGTGTGAACCAGGCTGTTGTCCATCTTCTGTCCTTGTCTGTCTGTGCCTACAGTATTGTTGAGCTTAATCTTGAGCTAGGGGAACTGTGTCCTTGCCACACTGTCTCTATGTTTCTCTTCTATGTGTTGGAAACTAGTTATTTATTCAGCTCAAGCTCACACCACAATGCCGTATTTTGAAGTGATACATAAGAGGATTATGAGATCTCTGAGAAATGCTTTCGTGAAATGGATTATATTTGATTGGCAAGGATTTTGCCAAATTGTTGACAGACCAAATATTTCATTCAAATATTAATGGAGGTTCCCCAGTTCAAGGAGTGACTTGTTGGGTAGAAGACTTGATATTTAGTAAAGAATTATAGTCCCAGGTGTCAACATGGTTATTTTTTTTATCCTCTTTGGTTGTCTTGGCAAAGAATTTCAATTTTATTTGATGGAAGAAGTTCCTGGCACAGAACTCGATGCAGTTGCATGATTAGTTTTTGTGACATCGAGGCAAAATTTGGCAACTTTGCTGATGTCTCATAAAGTGCTTTTAGTCTGGCTCCAGAGTTGTGAATCTGGATAAACATTAACATTGCTGATTGTTCAGCGAGTCTAATGGGATTACTGACAGCTGTTTTTACTAGTTAATGACAAATCAGAGCTTTGTCGCTGGGGTTGCTGAAGAGGACATCATTGCTGACAGAAGATGTGTGGAAAATAAAGCGTATTTCTTCAGCTGACACAAAAACCTACTACCTTAACTGCTCAAAGCATCAGCGAGCATCTATGAAGACTGAAAGTGAGTGGGATGGCAATATTGATCACCAATGAACAAATAGTAAATAATATTACAGTTAGTTTGACTGCTGTTCAAATCTTCCCCGGGCTGTTGCAGCTGTAATTATATTTTGTTGAAGTGCAGAGTGGTGCCATCTTGGGATATACTGTATTTACAAACCAGCTAATTTTTCTTTCAAAGCCAGACCAATCGGACCGAAATGTATCACATTTGTAGAACATTGTTTGAAGCTGACTCCTTTGAGACACACAAGCATCTTTATCCAACATACAGAGCCAGACCAACAAAGATGCTCTGCTTCTACTGAAAGTGCAGTCAAAGGGTGACAAACTTCAGCCCGAGTGGAAGAGTTGTAGTTTCCAAACCATTACTTGGTTGAACTTTTAGGTTTCATCCCATGTCTTCTTTAAAGTACAGCTGGTCCGCACGGCTTTCACTCTGGACTTACCAGACTTTAACCTCACTCAACATCTTTTGGAATACTTAAAAAGCAAAAAGGTGAAACTCAGTGAAACATCAAAGGAAATAACTCTAAGAGAGAGATAAAACAACGTGGGTTTTCAATAGTTCTTGATGTGTTTAAAATAATGGTTGATGATGGGTTCAAATAAAGTACACAATGTGTCGATTACTGTCCCCAACAAGGGTTTTTATTTAGTTGATAGTCAAGTTTTATGCTGATGACACCATCTTTTATGAAAACTTCTTCACTGTAAACTGGACCTGTTGGAGGTCAAAATCTGCTTGTGGTGACTTTCAGACCACAAATGACAACTCCTAAAGGAACAGTTCAGCTCTTTTGTGTTCCCATATCTATCCATACCTTTATGTGAGATCTTTGTGATGCAGGAGATCATTTAAAATACTTAGGCAGTTGATCAAGGCTACTTTTTCTTCAGAGCAGCTATGCCTTTGAAACTTTTAAGTTTGTATGATGTTTTCAGTGCATAGCGTACTGTCACATTGGTATGTTTGAATCTGGGAACCTTTAATTCAATTAAATCATTAGGATTAGAGTCTGACCCCTAATTTTAATAAGGTCTTACAAGGCTTTTGAATGAGCTTCACTAATAGGGGCATATTATTCATGTGCCACAATAAAGGCTTCATTGTGCTTAGATAAAAGAAACTATTAGCCGTGCTAATGGAAACCCACCATTTAAGGTTTTTTAAGGGTTTGCATTAAAAACATAAAGCACTTGTAGGCTGCATTTCAGATTGCTTTATTCCAACTATTTGTGTTGTTTTTGGACTTTTTTCTATAGAGGATTGATTTTTGTCAAGATTGAATTTCCGAAAATTTTGATTGTTTTTCCTCGTCCATTTCCTTAATGGGTTAACAAAAAGCCTGCTCTCCATTGGTGTCATTTAAAAAATGTCTGGTGTTCTTGTTTAATGATGCACAAAATCAATTGTGCAAATTATTATGCTTTTGGCTGAAGATCTCCCTCTCTCCCCTCTCACTCTTTTTCAATCGCTCTCTCCGTGTAGCTCTCTCAACTTTAAAGGCAGATACTATTATGGCCGCACAGCAGCATCATCTTCCCTCTGTTCATCATGTGTGAAATCTTAATGCAGCCTGGTGGTGTTTCTGTCTGTTTGGGAGTGTTGTATGTCAGAAGTGTCCATGTTTAATGCTTTAAGCTGTGAGAAAAAAGCAGAGCCAGAGGAAGAGTACACAGATCTATACTAAAAGAGTGCAGAGTGCAAAGAGCCTGGAGTTGCTGTCAATCAGAGCAGAATTTATCAGCACATCAAAGGGGGATGGAGACGGGTAGACTTTCATCTTAACCACATGTTGTCATTCCACATTACAGCTGATAGAGCCAGCTTAGGTAGGTGGGCAAACAAGGTAAGGAAAGATGAAAGTGGGTACAGATGAAGAGGAGGCAGGATTTATGAATTTGTCCTCAATACCCCTGTAGGCCAACTAAAGGACAGCCAAGGTTGAGGCCTCGGTTAATACCGACCATGTTGTTAGCATGTGCTGCATGTCTGAACCATTTCTTATTTACCAGGAGTGAGTTATCAAAGTCAAAATTGTGTCTTGTGCTGTGTTTTTTTTTCTCCTTTTCTTTCATTGCTCCACACCGTGTTGCATCACTTCACCCTGTGATTGATTGTTGACTAATTAGATAGACAGTTTTCCCTCTCTGGCAAGTTCTTTGAAGCATCCTTGAATCCTGATGCACTTTAGGCAGCATCTTTGTCCATAAATCCTTTTTAAAGTGATGAAATATTTTTTACAAAACCAGGGTTACACACAGAGACAGCTAGGCTGCTCACTGGCTTTTGGGTTTGGGGTAGCTGATTCTTTGTAGACCAGAGTCAGGTATCTTCCTATGCCAGAAACAGTAGAATAGCTATCTTTCCTTACAGAAAAAGTAACGCATAACAAATCATTGCATAAATCTTTTCATATAATGAACAATTACCATCTTACAGCAGAGGCTCTAGCATCTGTGTCGACCAGAAAATGATGTGGGCAGGGTGCGGATTTAGCTCAGTTGGTAGGGCAGGCGCCCCATGTACAGAGGCTACAGCCCTCAACGCACTAATCGCAGGCTCAACTCCTGGACTGCCGATCATTTGGTGCATGTCATCCCCCACTCTCTCCTCCCAACATTTCCTGTCTCTCTTCAGTGATTTTATAAATAAAGGCAAAAGCCAAAAAAAAATGATGTGGGCTGAATGGATACATCACTTGCTACAGAACCTTTTGACACGAACACGTCAAGCTGATGAAATGAAGCGTACTTCAAATCAATCTGACAGTCAGACCAGCAGTGGATGATGGATAAACAGTCTGGATGGTGAAGTAAAACCTCTTGCCAAACAGTTCAATATTATTAACTCAAAATGTAATCTGTGGCTGTGGGTCTGAAGGCAGTGATGATGGTTCAATTCCTGCTTCTCCAATCTGCATATGGCTATGCCTCCTTGGGCAAGATGCCAATCTGAAGGCTCTTCCATTGTTGTGTCTATAATTGACTAGAGCAATGACTGTAAATATAGATGGACGATGCGTCTCCATTGGCTCCCATTGTACAAAAGTGTTGCCAAAATAGCCCCCACTGCCATCTTGCGATGGTGACATCATTTGGAGCCAGAGTCTGTTCAGTAGAGATCGGCGGGTGGTGCCGCCGTAGCCACTTCCGCTAACCAAAACACACACTTTACTTACCGATAAAACAGCAAAGATCCCACACGCTGCCGTGTTTAACAGCAGAACTGCTTCTTTGTGTTGGTCTGAGGTTAACGTTCACAGGTATGGAAACTTCAATGACTGTAGTGATTGCTTTAGTTACGTTTCCTCTCACGGATCGTCCTCCGCTCTGCTAATCTGGAACTGATCGGCTGCAGGAGCCGTATTGGTCAACAGAGCAGTCAATCATTGTTTTGGCTGCATCAAATAAGTAATTAAAAATAAACTTGTCAGAAAAATGAACACTTGGACGTAAATCAAAAACCATGTTTGAGAGAAATGTATTTGACGTGTATTTAGATTTTATAGTTTGACTCATGTCCCATCTGTTAACATGGAGGAGGCGGGCTTTATGACCTATACTGCAGCCAGTCAGCAGGGGGCGCTACAAATCTAATCTGGTTTATTTCATGAAAAGAAATAATGTAATGAAAAAACAACAACAATGCAGTGTGAATTACAACTGAAAAGGAAGTATTAATTATGTTCAGATGTATTAAAGCATTCGATTCTCCAGACAACGTTAGATATAACTTGTATCAGTTATTAAACTAAGCCCATGTGTGCCTCCTGTATATGTATAAAGCATTTAAATAATACAAACTTTTGTGTGTTTTTCTCTTCCAGCACTGAAAGACGCTCGCTTTCAGCTGGTGAACTTCTCAGACAACGAGCTGCGGGTGTCGCTGTCTAATGTCTCGCTGTCAGACGAGGGTCGATATGTTTGCCAGCTCTACACAGACCCCCCGCAGGAGGCCTACGCTGACATCACTGTGCTAAGTACAACAGCAAAGCACACTCACGTACACACACACACACACAAACACTCAATGTTATTAGTAGCAGGGAGGTAGAGCCTATTAATCAACATTTAGACTGTGGAAGACATTCACATTCACATGGTGAGCAACATGTCTGACAGCTCGCCATGAGAACTGCAGGAGGCTCTGACAGCAGCTACAGTGAAGTCTGGAAAAAGGAAAATTATGTTTTTCATCCGTGCTTATAAAGTTTTGTCACAATGCTGAAGTTTTTATCCAATCTATTGTGTGTCAGGTAGGGATGCATGATATTATTGGCAGGTTATCAGTATCTGCAGATAATGGCTTGAAAATGACACATCGGCATCGTAATTTTTCTGCCGGTATTTTCCACTGATAAAACAACGCTTTAATTCTGCCTAAATGCTCGATGATTCCCTAAAAAAGCTTGACGTAATGCTACGACATTATCTCGACGCCAGTGTGTGTGTGTGCACTGCCTGCGCAAAGTTATCAACAATGTACAAATAAAGAGTAAAAAGTCACAGAGACTCGAGCCAAGGAAGTTAAACAACTTTTACAACAGTTAGCTCATCGTCTCGCCATTTTACCAGACTTAACAACATCAAACACGGCGAAGATGCACTCGTGGCCAAAGCCGACGCTAACAGAGTGTAACATAAACATCAGTGCAAAACTAACTTACATATTCATGGACGCACACACGCCAAAAAGAGTCCATCGGCGATCACTGATGTCTCAGTAGGAGGTGCAGTAAACAAGTCCGGGCATGTCTCCCTCACTGCCGTGTTTTGGGGGGATGCTGCATTTAGGTGTGCTCAGAAACGTGAGTGATCAGACACGTGACCTCTTCCATCAAGCGTGAAGAAGGGTGCGAGATGTCTGCGGTATGGCAGTTTTTGGTCACTACAATAAGAGCAGGCATGATATCACTTCCACTACAGGGAAGACTTGATGTTCTCTGCTATTAGGTGGAAAAAAAACATGCGCTTAATATATCGGTATTGAAATTGGCAATCGACAAAAAGGGTTTGTTAATATCGGCATATCAGATATGGGCAAAAAATACAATATCATGCATCCCTAGTTTCAAGTATTGGAAGACAATACACTTCAAATGTAACGCCTTAAAAACCATGAAAAAGGACATACAGACTACTAAAGACACAGCTCTGTGTTCATTATGTTATTGCCATTGTCATTATGTTTATGACATTATTTTTTATTTATATGAACTTAATGTTTCTAATGCATTTTTATTGAATTTTCAATATTTGTTAAATATATTTATCCACACTTGTGTCATGTGCAATCATAGCGCACTGAATAAGGGTATTCTTTCTACACCTTTCAGTCCAATATAATTACTATATAATAACTTAAACAAAGCCCTCTCTTTTATGTCAACTCTGTTGTTCTTTCATCGTGTCCTGCCTCAGGTGTAGAAGTTCTATACTCCCCAGGTGTTTACAGACTTCTGTCTGTGTGTCCTGTCGCAGTTCCTCCAGGTAACCCCATCATCGAGGCCCGCGATGAGGTCCTGAGTGAGGGCAACGAGACAGAGATGACCTGCACTGCCATGAGCAGTAAGCCTGCCGCCACCATCAGATGGATGAAGGGAGATAAAGAGCTTCCAGGTAGTTTGGCTGTGCACACATGGAGACAATCACAATCATCAGTCAACACATATTTTCTCTTTACATAATGTGACCTGTGTAGTGCAGAAGATCTGAGTTAAAGTGAGAAATATTCGCTCACTTACCAACTATGTTGACTGTGGATTGGTTATTTGTACAAAGAAAACCTCTATGACGCACAAACGGTGGGCCTCATGCAGCTACTGGATCTTAAATTGGACCTGCATGGTTGATTTTTTGTAATCAGCATTGGTAACGCCCCTTAAACACAAAGGTGCATGTTGTGCTGTGTGCAAATCGGCCACAAGGAGAAGAAGAAATGCCACTGAAAAAAAATAACTCCAGCAGTAGCAAAATCAAAGTACTTTTAAATCAAACGTGATCTTCCAGAGCGTGAGTAGTGGTGTTACAGGTAGGCCTACATCAAAAATGCAGCAATGGCAAAAGATCTGTGATGCTGTGAATTCCATGTCAGCCAAGGGACGCACGGTTACTGAAATAAAAAAAAGTGGTTTGATATGAAGATGGAAACAAAAAAGCATATTGCTCAAGCCAAGCGCTCCATGACAACAAAAGCACATAATCTAAATGTGATTATATAATGAATTTTTTATATTTCGCAGTCTAAAATCTTCTTGTCTTATCTTGGCAAAAGTGCTCTCTACCAAATTGTAAAAATGTCTCTTACCAAAGAGAAGAGCAAAAATCAGTGGGTTAGAACAAAATAAGAAAAAATCGTGGAATAGATAAAAAATAAGACAAAATTTGTTCGTATATCGCTTCTTGCATGAGGCCCATTGTGTTCTATGAACCAGAAAAAAGGCCAGAATGTGTCACTTCTAAGAAGAAAGAAAATTCTTCATTCCACTCACTTTCACCTTGTATTGAAAACAAATGCAACCATTGAAAACTCACAGAAAAGCAAAAGAAGAAAAAACGTTTTTCAATCTTCAAATATTCTTCTCCTGCTCATATACCCCTGTCTGTCAGCTCACTTTAAAGCAATTTCTTTAACATGCTACTAACCTTGAAGCATTGAGTGAGTTAACCAAAACACCAGCGCTTTATCTTTGACAACAAATCATCCACAATAAGAGAAGAGGGCCATCTAAACGTGACTAAAAAGTGCTCTTTATTGCAACTACATTTAAAAGTAGCATTATCAACACTCTGTTTAAGTTTTTATGATTGTTAATTGAACTGCAATGTTTGTTGAGTTTGTGCCAAAACATCCCACAAATCAAGAAGAAGTAGTTAGGTACTGGTCAGTGCCATGTTGTAAGTGTTACATAGTGGCATCTGAGGAGCTCACTGAGCATCTGGTTGTATAGTGCCTTTACATTGTTTTTCCCTGCAGAGGAAAGAACCTGATTAAAGCTTGGGTGGGTGGACGCAGTTTTTGCATGCACCAGATGACACACTTCATGGGCTACGTGTAATTTCACACATGGTTTCTTGATGAAACAGACAAAAAAACATTTTGTTAGGCCTTAAAGGTCTGTGTCGTTCTGTGCAAAGGATCCTTTAATTCACTAGTACCTGCTAAGTAATTGTCATTGTTTCCAGAATGCAAGTTTCTTCAGGTGTGCACACTCTACTTTTAATTATTGCTAATACAAACTTTTGCATTCCGTATGCATCTTTTAAGCCCCTTTCCGACTTACATAAACGATCCAATTTTAGGGCCCGTTTCTTTCTTCCTCTGCTGGCTCTCTGTATTTAGCTCCTGCATCAGTGACGTTGCTTTTAAATGGAGCTCTGCTGCGACTTTGAATAGTTTCCATTAAAGCAGTGTGGATGTGCAGCGGTGGCCAGAGCCTGTTGGCACTGTGACAACTTTCATGCCTTCATCAAAGGTAGCTGAGCTTTAGAAGTCTGCGCAGAGCTCAGGGGTGAACAGGCCTCCTGCCAGGCAGCTCCACCTCAGAGCCCAGACAGCCAGCTTTGTAAAGACTTTGAAACAAAGGTCCTAATCAGAAGCTGTGTAGAAGGCCCCGAGCTGCCTCACCCCTGCACTGCACCACATTACACCCTTAGTGGTCAGCTCAAATCTGACCATGTTACAATGTGCCAAGGTCAGGGGATGGCTAACAACTAGCTGTTAGCATCACAAAAAAATAACAGTTGAAGTTCAGTGAAATCTTTGTGTGTCTGATAACCAGCGTGTGCTGCAAAGTATTGGCAAGGTTTATCAGGTGAATGTATCTGAATTGTGCAAACACTCGTTTACGGCTGTAGGAACTGACGTATTTTACTCTTTTTTAACATAATTTCAATTTATGTCAGATTCACATATAGTCCAACTTTGTGTTTAAATATTTTGGACACCAGGATTTACTACAACCTTTAATAATGTTTCCTATTATCATTCCTCAGGACCATCACAGTTATATTTTTTCCCATCATATGTTGTCTTATGCACACATGCAAAAAACATGTTGTGAGACTTGGTTAAATGAATACATTGCCAAAAAGAAATGCAGCTATGTTAGCAAACTTATCCCTCATCATGATGAATTAGTTATGTTAAAGAAATGTTTTAATGCAGAAAGCTGAAAGTAACACTTTTACTCAAGTGCATGTGCACTGAGGAATAGCTTAAGGTAGCAGGGCTCTTGACTACTGTAGCTATTAATCACTGTGAAATACTGCTCCAATCCTCAGGTTACAGCATCTCCTTTTAAGTGAATGTTGCACACGTGTATTAATACAAAACCGTCAATCATTTTTTTGTTTTACAGTTTGCAGGGACTGTTTAGTAATATTTCCTTCCTTGTCTTAAGGCTGACCGGCACTAAAAAAGATTTTTAAAATCCTAACAGATGTTGAAAATGTGACGACAAATAATGAGAGTTTTCTTCCTATAGTGTGTGGAGAGCAATGATATGACCTAAACCGCACACCACACACTAGCCGATTCATTCACCAACCATCTGACTCTCATAACTGGAAATCTCACTAAATCTCTTACGGTCAAACAAGACATTAGAGTTAACAAAAATGGAGGACGACGGGCAGGAAGAATTGGCGATGATAGTTTTAACTCTGGATGAAGTGGTTGAGACGGCGTGAACATGGGTTGTACATGTTAGATTATGTTTCACGTTTGCTTTTGCTTCCATGGTTGTGGTTGTTGTGCTTCCTTCTTCAGTCAGCTTGCTTCCCAAGTGGCTTTTGCTATTGGGCAATTGTAGGGAAGGGACATATTTTATTCAACCAGAACATACCGGTTTCTTGCTCCAAAAGAATGTGTTTAGACGGTGACTGTTAAAGAAGTAAGAGGTAGGATATGTAAGAGAAGAGGCTCTATTGAGTTTGTATGTGAAGAACTAAAAAACACGTCATCATGAGACCTTCAGCAGCCTTTTGGAGACACTCATGTTGCTTCAATGTTCTTTGCACAGTATGAGGTTTTCAAAAGGAGAGTTACTGTATCACTCATTCATCATCATTACACACTTCACACATAAAGGGCTTAATAGAGACTACTGGAAATAAAAGTAAGGGTACTTATAACAGTCAGTGATATTTATCTTTTTCATAGTATATATAAATAAAAGCCATTGGTGAACCATAGGTCATCTATGTTGCTGGATAATTGGGCCGTCAATAGTAAAGCCATAAGGTCAAATCTGTAACTTGTTCAACTGTTCTGGCAATTAAAGCTGCAAAAATGTCAGCATGAAGTAATTATTTTTAATGGAGTCACCATCAACGATATATGCAAATCTTTCTTGTTGAACTCAGACACAAAGATTTCAACCGTTGACCAAATGTTATTGCTTTGTTCCACGTGAGCGCGTGCTCGGCCATCCTCGGGGTTGCTCCCACACAACAGGATATCGGATCATAATTATTGAACACGTTTAACATTTATGATTTGAAATCAAATAGCGGCCTGGACATTCTTCCGAGTAGATCGGGGGAAGTAAAATCACTATAAACAAACCTCACACCACAGGAACATCTCATCAAGATGATCTTTAGAGCCATCAAAAAATGAGGACTTTGCTTACTTTTGTCTGAAGGGGAGGATCAGGCTAAAATCGGCTTGATTATCTTGTAGTTCGTACCCTGCATTAGTATTTACCACCGCTTAAGCTGAGCTTTCAAATAATGCTCCCTCGCTTTGTTGAATGGCAGAACAAACGATTTGTATAACACATGCCACTCAACCTCGTCACCCGTGCTGTTTTCTTGCACTTGTTGGGAGTGGATTCCTATTTACAGAACAGGCTTGGCGCCCTTTGAAGTTCTCCAATTGTTAGATGCAATTTTCTGCCATAACACAATACTCAGTAGTGCTTAAAGGCTGGCCTGTCACAACACTACATTTGAAGTATGCCATTTGCTTTTATCCAGTTTTGCCAAAGGTGAACTGTTGCTACCTGCTTTAACAGCCTAAATAACTGTACTTACACTTATAAAATCCATCCTTTCTCTTTTTACATTCCTACATTCTTTGAAAGTACAGCTTAAGTGAGACCATTGTTCTCATATTAACAATACCACTTTTGTTAACCATGCTGTGCTAGTTAGCTGCCAATTGAATACTAGCTCTTTAGTAAACCGTAGCAAAAGACTCCCGGTTTTGTTTAGTTGACACTGCTGTGGAAATTAAACCCTGTATTGCTCTGCTGATGCTGAAAATATGAAGACAATGGAGTGCAGGAAAATGATAGATGGAAAGAAAAAGAATAGCTGAGTGTGCCAGAGACCTGACATTAGGGCAGAATTACTTAAATTGCCTTCGGCTGTGGCTCCTTGCCTGGCAGACTTATTTCTAATTAAACGTCCCCAGAATTTAACTTAATTACCTTAAGGGATAATCAGGGTCTCTTAAATATCATTTAAAGGTTGCAATTGTCATGCTTGCCAATGTAAATCATTATCTCACTATTATCTCATTCCCTTCCTTTCCTGTTGTTTGGTGATTTATTAACATATGCCCCTCCGCACTTAAATCTCTTTCTTTAGCTTAGGCCACAGCGTGAGACGTGGAAAGGGGATTTGTAGCAATGCAGGTCATTCCTTTCAGTTCTGTTAAGATGAAAGAAAAGAAGATGAGTGGGTAAAAAAGAGAAAGTCAGGAGGTAGGGCTCCTCATTGACTGACAGGGACCAGAACGGCCATTAGCCTCAAGCCTTATGAGACAACCACAGGGTGATTTCAATTACCCTGCTCTACCCTGGCAGGAAGACTCTGCAACTGGATGAAAGAATATGTTGGGGCGATTGTAGCAAAGAGACATATTTTATTTAACCAGAACATACCGGCTTCTTGCTCCAAAAGAATGTTTTTAGACCGCGACTCTTAAAGAAGTAAGAGGTAGGATATGTAAGAGAAGAGGCTCTATTGAGTTTGTATGTTAAGAACAAAAAAACACGTCATCATGAGACCTTCAGCAGCTTTTTGGAGACACTCATGTTGCTTCAGTGTTCTTTGTGCTTAACACAGTATGGGGTTTTCAAAAGGAGAGTTACTGTATCACTCATTCATCATCATTACACACTTCACATGTGGAGGGCTTTTTTATTCTGTTTTACTAAAGTCACAAAATTCAATAGTTCAATAGAGACTACTGGAAATGAAAGTAAGGGCACTTATAACATTCGGTGATATTTTTCTTTTTCATAGTATATATAAATAAAAGCCATTGGTGAACCATAGGTCATCTATGTTGCTGGATAATGGGGCCATCAATAGTAAAGCCATAAGGTCAAATCTGCAAGTTGTTCAACTGTTCTGGCAATTAAAACTGCAACATTTCAACATAAAGTAATTATTTTTAATGGGATGCCCATCAAAGATATACGCAAATCTTTCTTGTCGTCTTCTACAAAAGTGAATTTGACACAAAGATTTCAACCATTGACCAAAATCAAATGTTATCGACAGAGCTGGCCTTTACGGAAGCTTGTAAGTGCTACTTTTATATAACATTACACCGTCATAGAACAAAATGCCTGAGAGCCATGTTTTGCCAACTGTTATGAGACAAGAGTTAATAGCATAAATGCATCTCTTGAAAAAAATCTGTTAGCAAGTGACTAAGTTACCTAGCTTGCTAACAGACAAGCCCGAGCATGTTACTGGCTAGCATGTTTGGGGCATTTGTTCGTCAACTAACCCTGCAAGTAGTCAAAACCTTCAACGGGTAAAATTTAGAATTAGAATTAGAATGTATTGATTTTCAAGGTACAAGGTTCATTTATTTATCATTTTACAACACAAGGTTGTATAATGAAATGTTAGATGTGGTGTCTTTACGCAGCTTACAAAATGACAACATGACAATGAAATATTTAACAATAAACTTTATTTGCAAAGCACTTTGTGAACAAGGTGCTTGGCAGAAAACAAACCAAAGAGCAGCATACAGTCCAGAGATTCCCCACCATCAGACTCACCTTCACCAAGGCATTAAGTCAATCTAATGCATCTCTTCATCTTATCCATGTTGCATTGGAGTTTATGACTAGATGAGCAACTTGATGACACACAGTAGTAGAAAAAAAGGCGTTGCCATAGCAACATACAATGTATCAATCTAGACGTGCAAAATGAATAGCGCGAAAATGACGGCGTTCTATATACATGGGTAAATTTCACCAGCTGGTGGTTATAGGTATAAATGGCCATATTTTAAATCTCGCTTTATGTTGACATTTTTTAACAACAGGGGGCGCCACTGAACACACTTTTAGGAAAAGTCAAATACTGGGGGGGGCTTGAGTATTTCCTGGAAAAAAAGTTACATACAATCAAAAGAGAGCTGCGGGTTAAAACTTTACAAAGCTCTGGAGCAAAGCATCAGGAATGCTTACTGTACATACAGTAAGTGCTAATGGTAGTAGCCCTATCATGTAGCACTGGATATATCATTTGTTCTGTAGCCCACACCTAAAGAGCAACACAGCAGGAAAGTACTCAAAGTTCAGTTGCCCGAGTGTGCCAACCCAGGAAGAGAATTTGATTTAACTGCTTTGTGAAGTTTCAACTCTGGGTGTCTCCTGATGCCGCATGACGTCTCTAGTGTCCTGGCTTCAACAGAAAACCATCAGCACGTGTTTTGACGTTTCTCTAGTGTTTCAAGAGCTACAGTTTCTGCGCTTGAACAGATCTGTATTTGATGCAGTGAATTTCGAGAACTGTCAGATGTCCATCTTAAGAGACAAGCCCATCCTCCGCATTCCTCGAGGGTTGGACATCAGTCTGTCTCTGAGCTATACAGTGCACAGCAGGAGATGGTCGTTTTATCTCCAGCGAGCACATATGGAAAGTGAGCTAGCAGCTGCTCTGTGGTCATGTGAAGATACATCAAACCAGATTCCAGATTCAAACCAAATTTACATTACAATCTGTAGCTCCCATTTCTGTTGCCTCCAGAGCTCCACTAAGAACTGATTTGTAGCATTTGGTATACATGCAGGTTGTTCAGTAGCCAGTGGAAACATGCATGAATATGTTGTATGTATGTAAAGATTGATTCTTCCTCCATACATTAATTTTTAAACATCTTCCTTAGTAACTTGCCTTTGTACACTCTTCAAACCCATAGAAACCTGTGTAGATTTGAGCATTTTCTCTTTACAATGACTTCAATCGGCGAAAAGCGAGAGCTTCAGAAGCCGGGGACTTGAATAAAGACATCTCTTTCACCACTGTTTTATGCATCTCAAAAGACATTTTGATTTGCACAGACCCCCTTCAGGTTTCTGTTTCAGGTGCTTTCATGAATCTGAAGCCTCTAGTGGTATTTATTCATGACAACCTGTTCCCTTACAGCAGCCACATCACACAGGTTTGCTTTCCCAGCATCCAAAGAGACAGCTGTCACCACAGTGGCTGTGCAGCAGCACGGCAGCGGGGAGAATGTGCAGTTAGCGCATATTTTACAGCCTAAATATGAACTGATGTATGCAACTCTTCACATTAAGACAGATTCTCTCCTGTGCCAGCATTTCTCTTGGCAGACTCTTTAACTTTTTTTGCTTCTATTTGTTTTATTGATGGAACACAAACACACTTGTGCAACACACTGTTAGGAAGTAGGACAAAGAGATAAAACTAATCAATCTCTCTTTGCGACTCTGCCGTGCAGCGCCGTCTGCAGCTATCCGTCTTATTTTGTATGACTCTGATGAGGTATCCTCTTCATTGCTTTTGAGAACATATTGTCCGTGTGATATTACAGAGCAGACACTAATCAGAGGAGGGTTACTTTGCAGGCTTCAGATCTGGCAGTGCTGCGCAAAAGGTGGCCACGCAATAAATCTGGCTTTATAAAGCCTAATGAGTGATTCACAGTCGCACAGTCGCCCCTGACAGCAGGCAATTGTTAGCTGATTCACCTTCTCCGACCATTTTCAAGGACACCCTCCTCACTTCACTCTGCATATTTTGCAAGGTCGATGGAAAACAGACATTGTACTTGCCAACAATGACTTCTTTGTCAGGCCATTTTCAACACACTTTTCCAACAGCCTTCAAATAAAGTTTAATGCTTGTTATTTTATCTAGTAAAACTTATTGGACCAACTCTCCTAAAGAACAAGTGAAAGTATTCCCAGACATACGTACAGATGCTTCAAGAGTTTGAGCAAAAGTCAGGTAGAAATAATTAAGTTTTGGTAATATTGTTTAAAGATGTTAAGAATAAAAACATGCAGACTTTGATATTTTTCTAACGCCATCCTTAAAAACTGGAGCTAAGTTTATATTGATTGAATTTAATGTAGAAAACAAACTGAAAATCAATTAAGGCCTGAAGGTCGAAGCCAACCAACCAGCAAACGATGAAGAGTCATTTAAATGATCAAAACTACAAGCAGTGCAGTGTTTCGTTTGACTCAAGGCTCCTAAGCTTTGGGTCTAACTCCTTAAATTTAACACTATTGATCACATTTCATGAACTGTATGAAATTGGTGGTACTTTGCAGCGAGGACGGTCCTGCATGGGTTCAAATCTTTGGGCTACATGCGAACTTCCATGCAGGTTTTCCTCCACCTCCTCCCAAACTCCAAATCCATGCAGGTTAAGTTGATTGGAGACTCTAAGTTGCCTGCATGTGTTAATGGTTGTCTGTTTGTGTCAACCCTATGATATACCTACAATCTTTGTAAGATGTACCTTACTTGTCGCCCAGTGTTGGCTGGGAAAGGCTCAAAATAGAACCTCACAGGCCCAAAATGACAGACACGAACCTTTAGTGACCCGAGGTGTTTGTTCAGAGATCCAATTGGACCGGTTCAGTTTTAAAAACATACATACCAGACCCCAGATAGAGAAGCGAGAACAGGGATTATAACTTGTCAGGTCTAAATAAAGACACAATAAATGAACTGTTCCTACACATCTTACTGGATGTTCTTTAATCATGTTTCAGGTGTCTGTTTTTATTTCCCTTTATTTTATAATCGCCTGACTTGAGCCGTAAAAGTCAGCTACACATTAAAAACTTAAAAGTGCTTACTTTATACTATTTGCATTAAGGAGGTCCAGACAGAAAAGACACTTATACAACCGATATGTATGTCTTAACACACTAAAATAAGCATGTTAAGACGACTAAAAATGGCCTGTGAACAAGTACATTTCTAACTTATGACGTTAAATATTGGGTGCTACCACTTCATCCGTTTCTGAGGGGAATCCCTTAATACAGTCATTAGAAGAAAGAAAACAATTCCCCACTCAATCAGCCTTGTATGAATTGAGGTCAGGAAATAATATTGATTGAATTGGGGTTAAGAAATGATATAAAATTGCAGGCAAATTATTAAGATCAGCATTTTTGTACTGGTTATTTATAGAGAAAAATGTAGCTTATGTAAATTCCTTTACCCCGCACACAATGGACTGTTTCATATACTAAATCACAGTTGCGTGTAAGTCACATGATAGCTACGTACTCCAAACGTACCCACTAGCAAGAGCCCACATGACCACAACGTAGAAATACGTACAGCCCAACACAGTACCTACGCCAAAAAGGGGTGGGTATGTTGACACCAAGCAGCAGCATGGTAGCCTTAATGGTAAAACGTCTTAACACGTTATGAATGGACGTGTAAAGACTACAAATTGGACGTATTCATGCGAACGTCAAATGAAATGTATTGGTCCAATCGGCGTTCCACAGTCATGTATCTAAAAACTTTTTTTTTTCTCTCAGTTATTGTCGAAGTAGTTTGAGGAAAACATCAGGTGAAGGAGAATAAACTGTATCCACATGTAGGAAAGTGCACAGGGTGGAGCAGTCCAGTTAAATGTCTTCATGACTGTCATCGTTTGCTTGATTCATAGCAACTAGTTTGTAGTTTGTACAAATTGTTATATAGGAATTTAGTAATTGTAATAAGTAAAATAGAAACTGGATCCTTGCAACCTCAGTAAATTATGGATTTTCTCTGTGAGGCTTATTTATATTTTAACTGAAAATTAAAAATGCCTGTTCTGCTGTTTATAAGTCTGCATGTGTTTCATGTTTTCTGTAGGCAAGCCCAAAGTGGAGCTGACCTACGACAAGATGTACACAGTAACCAGCCGGCTGACGTTCACCGTCAGTAAGGAGGATGATGGCGTACCTGTGGTTTGCATCGTAGACCACCCTGCAGTCAAGGACTTCCAAGCACAGAAATACCTGGAGGTGCAGTGTAAGTACTTCTGCTCAGTAATAAATTAAAAATCAGCAGGCTGCATTATGCACTTTTTTTCTCACTTTTTTCGAGTGTCTCATCAGTTCAACTCAGAAAATTGGACTGCAATAGAGGAGAGGGTTCCATCCCCGCTAATTAAATGGCATAAATTTGCTGCTTTTTCCCGGCTAAAACTTTGGTGTGTGATACGTATGGCTGTGTCATTGAGGGAGAATCATCTCCGTGCACAGGTTGTGGTGAATAAAAGGGGAAAATTGGACTGCAATAGAGTGCACGGCTCCATCTCCACTAATTAAATGACATAAATTTCCCACATTTCCCTCCACTGAAGCTTCGGTGGCTGCCATTGGCCTCAGGGTAATATGATCTCAGTGCATAAGGAATAGAAAGTGCAAACAAATAAAGATCTACAATCATTCACATATTTCAGGAATATACTACTGTAAGGTATAAGGTTACCTTTGTAGTCCTGTCCAAAAAATGCATAGTTTGCGTTTTATAAGCTTTGTTATCGTGATTAAGGGTCAAAAACTGACTGTTGCTATTGCAGTGGACTTCTAATTACAAGATATCTATTTACTTATTACCTGGCTTCACTTTGGGTCACTAAAATGTTAAAGCAGTATAAAGCACTTTGAATTTAAAAGGTTAAACAGTCAATGTTTCCTCACAAGCAGCCATGAAGAATGGAGACACAGTGCAGACGGACTCTGTCTGATACTTCTTGTCTTTTAAGTTGTTTATTTTCTCTGCAGCCAAGATGTTTTTTATTTTTTTATCATATCTCAGAATAACCGTACGCTGACCCGGTGGAAAGAACTCTGATAAGGGTCGTGACTGAAACTCTTGAGTCCAAACAAAGGCAGACATTTCCATCTTTGTGAATATATGCGCTCACATACTTTCCCAGAACGGCTATAAGCACCTTATTCAAGGGTTTACATATGAGCATCTTGCCCTACTTTCCTCGCCTTTCATCGAACAGAGCAGAAAAGAAGACATATGATTTCACTAAGTGTCTGTCTGTAATTGCTAAGTGCTCTAAAACCACACAGCTGTGATTACTTATACCACCTAAATATCTTTAATTCATTACACAGGCACCTGTAAACCATAATCAGCAATGATATTGCAATCAGGGTGATCAAATGTCAAAGGTACTTATAATAATTTGTTTATGGGACGCAAAGTGAAACAGAGTACAAACTAAGGCTGTTTATATGGTGAATATAAACAAATCAAATGCCAAATGTTAAACACTAAAAGCCGACTAAATACCTTTGATGAAAACAAGTGTCTATATAGCTATAGAGGCGGAGGATGCAAAAACAGATTGACAAAAAAACTTTTACATTATTAAAAATTGACCTCAATTAAAACACTGAATATGAGATGTATTGTCATTAAGCTTAACTGTGTATTTTAGTTATGAGACTTGACACACAGGCATTTGCAACACACGTATAAGACCACACTTCTTAACGTAGCATTGGAAACAAACTGTGAAGCATAATTAAAATGCCAGGCCTTTGTAATGTGGACTTTCAGATCGTTTTATTGATGCAAAGTGATAGGATTATGTATTTCATGCCTCTGTAACCTTATGTCTGTGGCCTGTGCTGTGTCCCAGAATTCTATTAAAAAAAATAACTCCTCTGAAGCTATCTGACCTTTCCCTGGGAGAGCAAGAAGAGGAGATCAGCTCATCTACAGAGGCAGCATGGCATTTTGTTGGCCTCTGATAACAGGGAGCTCACATGGACCACCCGGCTCAGCGAGTCGCACTGCTTCATGCAGGGCTGCTGCTGTCATGCTCTGTGCATACTGTAATGGGCAACAAACAGGCATGGCCGGTCCTGCACTCCACCGTCTCTTTGATCTCTCTGCCATAAACCTAAATGTTGCGTTTGGAGCATCTTGACTGAAGAGTAGTTCTGGTTGGAGACCTGAAAATTCTCTACATTTTTCATTGTATGGGTCTATAGTGTACTAAAAAGATTAATATGAAGCAGTTCTTGATTTTCAGTGGAAACTAACTAGTTGCTTATTAGCATGAATACAGTAAGTGTCCCTTAATATATATAGTGTTATCGAAAGCATTTCTGTTGTTTATTTTAAAAGATATAATTGGTTGCTTATTGGCCAGAATTTAAATGTAAAATTAAAAATCACAGTGCTAAAATGTTGGTTAACAAAAAAAGCAATATATAAGTAAATATATAAGATATTCTGAAATACAACGTAAATAAAAAAAACAGTTCATGCTAACGTTCAGTGAAGGCTCGCTCTGGTTTCAAGCTTATTCGTTGTCAGGTGATAGCCAAGGGAATTGGGGACTTCATCATGGCCTTTTGTTAGAAGAAGAAGAAGAAGGAGAAGGAGAAGAACAAGAAGAAGGAGGAGGAGGAGAACAAGGAGGAGAACAAGGAGAAGAAGAAGAGTCAACCAGCTGCCAGTTCCAATTCACTTGGTCCCTACTGGCACCTGAACTGGCCACCCTCCAGTTACAGACTGAGATACCATCTACCCCAAGTTAGTTAGTACAAATGAAAACGCTTTCATCACCAAAAATTGTATCGCTTAACTACAGAAATGTCTCCTCTCTTAGTCTAAACCAACTCCGGAGGGAAATAATTGGTTCTTGAGACACTTAGCCTGTACTTTCTTTTACTAGCTACTTGCTAACCATGTCCGCCGTTGTGTGGCATGCAGTGTAAAGACGGTCTTTTACGTTTTTTTCTTTTTGCAAAACCAGACTCCTACTTCTGTTGAAAATGACATTATTAAGGAGCCGTGATGGTGCAACAAAACAAAGAAGTTGAGGGGCAATAAAAATCGAACAAAACAGTGAGCTGAAAGAGGTGATGGTTACACAGTTCAGTCGACATCTGCAGCTTCTGATGGTTTATGAAAAGCACAAAAAAGTCACACATAAAGAAATGATACCATCTCGATTTGATGATGGTGATGATGTTGCAAAAGTTTAAGTTATTAAATGGCTTGTTTGAATGTTTGTGTCTGTAGACACATATGCACAATATTTCAATGACATTGAGTGGCTCTTCAGGATCAGTTTTTCCATTAAATTAGCCACAACATACGTTAGAAGCTAGACACCCGGAGGCTAACTCAACTAGCATTTTTAGCATGGTAAAATGCTCATACTGGAGTATTTATGTTCTAGACAGTCTAAGACATTGACCTAATTAAAGTGTTTTAAGCTAATTAAGCCAGAGATTATTTCTTTGTCCTACCAAACTGAAAGACGTGTTCTCAATGGTTTGCTCCAATTTCCCTGTAATTAGCACCAGGTCACACGATCTTTCCGTGCATATTTCTAGGAATCTTGATGCATATTAGTTCTTTTCTTGTAAATTAAAACAAAGAATCCCTAAAATAAATCTTACTTTTGCTACGATTGCACAGTGAGACACAAGTTTGTGGAGTGATTACTGAGATAGACGAGGTGATTTACATATCAATCGCTCGCTGTGTGGGCAATTTGTGAGTGGAATGGAGTGCATTGTGTGGAAAGAAACGGCAAAGAAAGGCCATTGTCAGGGGACAGCATAATTAAATAAGCCTGTAATGTTTATGTGCATAAGCAAAGCAAGCTGTTTTGCTGCGATGCAGGGTTGTTTTTCCCTTAAGGTCAGCTGGCTGCTGAGAGATCTATAGTGCCGTCTTGAGTGCTTATGAGGTGAGGCACACAATGAAGCAAATAATTCAGTTAGCATAATGATAACGGCCCTCTTGCTTACGCTAGACAGTATTTCATTTCCACTGAAGAGGCAGTATCCAGATCTGGCTGAGCTGCGTGTGTTTTTCCATCAAGTAAAGACAAGAAAGCTCCTCCATAACTACTTGAGGCTATCAAAACAACCTACAGATGCCTGGCGTCCTTCATGTTTATTGCTCCGAGATGACAAGGTCAGATGACGTTGTGAGCAAAGGAAGAGTTGCAGGATGCCATGTAACGCCTGGAGTGGAAACAAAACCAAAGAGTTGCTGTCTAAACTCGTGCATGCCCACTGAGCACAAGACTTGGCTTTTCGCCCATCTGCTGTCCATCACCGAGACTGAGAGCCGGCCACTGACAGGGTGTGATTTAGACAGATGGATGGCCAGACACGTGTTGTTTGTTGCAGAGAAGGTCGGACATCAGTGTGAAACTTCACCGCCGGCTTTGAAATCATAAGTCAGGCCTTCGCCCTCTGTCTGCAGGCTGATTAAAATTGCAAGAACCAAACTGTGCATTAAGGCTGTAAAATAGGAGAATAATTTACATCACAATTGGAAAACTATAATTACAGCATTGTGACTCAGCATTCAGTCTTGTATCAGACTCGACTCTAGAGGTATTTATCCACAGCGTGAAATGTAGGAACACTTCAACAAATAACATTTTGTATAAACAGGCTGGGACATAGTGTGCTGAGAGCATTCTTGTAATGCTAAATATCTGCACTTATACAGCACTTACCCATTCACTTACTCACATACACGTTCATACAGTGATATATATATGAGGTGTAACTCATCCGGCTTCAATCAAACCCTCATTCACACATACTCAGACGTCATAATCTGTGGTACTAAGGGGAAATTTGGGGGATTTGGGGATCAGTATCATGCCCAAGGACAATACAACAGAGGTGATGAAGGAGCTTGGGATTGAACTACTGATCTTCCCATTACACTCTTCTTCCTGGGCTACAGCCATAGCCCCAAATAACACCTGTTCATACCAGGTGGTCTGCCATTTTTGTAACAAACGGGCCTGACCCTGCTTAGATTCCAAGATCGGATCAGACAGATCAGACAGGTTTAGAGCGGTGTGACCGTAAGTCACGCATGTTCTTCAGGTTATTTAAGCCTTTGATGTGTTGTCAAATTTTGCCCATTATTTTGGATATTAATGCTGCAGAAACTTAATCTGCCTTTGATACAGGAATAATGTTAGACTAATGGGCATTTTTTGCAGACATTTTAACATTCAAATAAAGAATATTCATCATATTTGCTAAAAAAAGTGGTTAGCGCTGCTGCCTCACAGCTATAAGGTTTCTAGTTCGAGCCGCTGTTTGGACGAAGCGGACATTTCTGTGTGTAGTGTGCGTGTTCTCCCGGTGCATGCGTGGGTTCCCCCCTGGTACTCCGTCTTCCTCCCACAGTTCAAAGACATGCTCGTTAGGTTCATTGGTGATGCTAAATTGCCTGCAGGTGTGAGTGTGAGCATGAAAGGTTGTCCGTCTCTGTGTGTGAGCCCCGTGATTGACTGGCGTTCAGCTGGGATCGGCTCCAGCCTCCCCACGACCCTGAACAGGAGAAGCGGGATAGAAATGGAAAAGGTTTAAAGATGTATGAGAAGTTTACTTTTTGCACCATTTAATCAATATACCTGAGACTGTATTGGTATGATAGCCCAATCCAAGGTATCCCAAACTCTAAGTACTGTAGAAATTGTTACATTTTGTGAATGTCCCCTTTCTTCAGATTCCTCTCAATCATGATTTTCTTAGTGGGACACCTCATTATGGGGAATCATCAGGGAAAACAAACACATTATTTCTGAGAACAAGCAATGTTTAAATTATAAGTAGGAGTAGGACATTTGTTGTATTTGTCTAGTTTCAGTCCTTAACACGGATAATACATTGACTAAAACATCACATTTCTGTCCTGAATCAAGGATCATCTCTCACGCCAAGATGAGAAAATGCTTTGATAACACCAGCAACAGTCAACAGAATGGGAACAATAGAAACTCCACAGTTGCAGAGAATAGCTCAGCAGCGTCTGTCAAAGCCCCCCACTGATTTGTCAAAACAACATTCTTACGGGTTTTTTTGCCTCGTCTCTTCAGCAGTGTCTGGTGGTTAGAGTAGCAACGTTATCAGGTAATGTCTTTGGACATACTCAGGGCTACATGTGCGCCTGCAGTGCAACACGTTTATTATTCCCCAGAGCTTTGCCTTGTGTTTTGGTGTTCGGCTGATTTAAAATTCCATCAATAATATGCCCAAGGTAGACCCAACACTGCTGAAGAGTGATTTGATTCAAAAGAAGAGAAGGTTGAGGTTAAGGTTGTAATTGCAGGCAAATGGAAAGAAAAACACTCAATGTCAAGTGAAACACACTCAGACCAAGCAAAGTTTGTTAAGCATGTAGCTTCGTAGTAATAAAAGTAAAGTTAGCTTTCAGAAGCTTGACCCCAACCTTACATTAGCCACCATAAGCTACACCAGAGCAAGCAGGACTGTAGCAGTAAATGTGTAAGCACTGACATACAGTGGATGGAGCTGCAGCACCAACAGCAAGATCAAATCAGCTGTGACATAAAGTATCTGTGCTGCACAAATGCTGTAGAATAAGTGGAAGCTATTAGTCAGCGAGTACCCTGATGGTGAGGCCTTACCTGCTGCAAATCAGCCATTGCCTCATGCAGCTTTGATGCCCTGCCTGAACAGCAGTGCTTAATGCAACTCTTCATGGGACAGGAATACTGACTGTATGCTGCAGCACCTCTGACAGTGGATCAAGGAGAACATGTTGGGGAATTGGAATAAACAACATTTGAACACATTTTGCTGTCTTTACAGTGAGTGTGAATTCCTCACACGTTTCACAGCCAAATTGGAACCGAAACATGTGACAAATTTACTCAATTGCAAGTCTTTTACACCAGATACATTCCTTTGGAGGTTTGCTAATCCTCCACATTTGTAAATATTCTACTTTCATGTTTATGATTGCTACAAGCAACATGACTGCATATAGGAATCAATCATAAAGAATATGGATGCAGATGCAGAGTGTAATGTAATTGTGCTTTTCTGTTGTGTTGTCTTAGCCTCTAATTCTTTGTCTCTCTTTTCTCCTTTCAGACAAACCAGAAGTAAAGATCGTGGTAGAGTTTCCTCAGGGTCTGACCAGGGAAGGAGAGAACCTGGAACTGACGTGTCAGGCCAAAGGCAAACCTCAGTACGATATGCACACATACGAACACACACATTTAACCAATTAAAATGTTCAGTGAGTAGAGAAAGTGAATGGACATTTATGTATTCATACAAATACCCTGAATCCACTCCTTCAGTGGTGAGTGGAACTGCCTTAATGTCTCAAATGAGAATTAAAAACTCACAATTTCCGCAATCATGCATAAAAAAACAGAAATCCATTAACCTTTTACCACCCACTGGTTTGCCCACAGGATGCAGGCATTTGTGTAACTAAATAAAGACTACATAAATATCAACAAAACAGTTTTTTGAAGTGGGGTTGTATGAGGTACTTTTCAATAGTAAGTGACGCCAAGGTGAAGCGGTGACAAAAATCAAAAATACAGCATACACTTAAACTGAAATGGGTTTTTGCACTCATGACCGGAGTTCCTACACGGAAGCTAAGCTCCTAATAGGAGCTTTGCTA
This sequence comes from Semicossyphus pulcher, assembly GCF_022749685.1. NCBI lineage: Eukaryota > Metazoa > Chordata > Actinopteri > Labriformes > Labridae > Semicossyphus > Semicossyphus pulcher. The sequence goes on along the minus strand of NW_027211604.1, from coordinate 23,575,457 downwards.
GCTGTTATCCACTATTGCAAATTACCTCATACAACCCCACAACAAAAGACCCGACCTATCCCTTTAAGTCGCTCTGGATGTTCAGACCAGCATAGCATATTCTCAGTTAAGGTAGAGAAGAACTATATTGGGCTGCTGTGGCTCAGTGGTAGAGTCGTTCGTCTTTCAATCAGAAGGTCAGAGGTTCGATCCCCAGTTCCCTCAGCCTACGTGTCGAAGTGTCCTTGAGCAAGACACTGAACCCCAAATTGCTCCCGGTGGTATGAATGTGACAACTTTCACTTTACGTAGCAGCCTCTGCCATCAGTGTATGTGTGAATGGGTGAATTTGACATGTAGTGTAAAAGCAGCTTTGAGTGGTCGCAAAGACTAGAAAAGCACTATATAAGTACAGTCCATTTACCATTTTATATAAGTGCAGTCCATTTCCACAGTTATATCAGTTGAGAATACATACTGTCCCTAGATAACGCTTTGCCTTTCTTTGTGGCGAATGGTTGTTATTAGCCCTTGAAATCAAAGAACGCACGAAAAGCGAGAAAAGAGAAGATAATTGTTCATCTAAGCAGCAACGTTTTAATAAAGTAAGTTCAACTAAAATAGCAGGGATACAGTATAATCATTCCGTACATTCCCTTGTGATTCTAAACAGCATTGTAAAAACATTGAACTGAATAAATAATCACCCAGCTGCTCTAAGCATTTCTGGAGCTTCTCGCATTGAAGCCCCTTTAGAAAATATTACTGACGGCTCTATTTGTTCAGTGAGAGACACAGAAACCTACCGTATCTATTGTGCTGTCATCACTCAACAAGCTACATTTCCAGATTTGTTTGTTCAGTTTATTGTTAACCCCTGGTATCTAAGGCCCTTTATTATTAAAACATGACAGATCATTCTCAAAATCTTGTTTAAAGAAATCTAAAAGATTATGATGAAGCTAGGTTTATATTACTGTGTATGTGTTACTTAACAGACTAAACAGACATTACATTTATTACTTTCATTACAAGTATTCTGAAAATACTGATTGTTTTGGAAAATACGTTTTGGTTCTTCGCGATCTTATAGTTAATTTTCATTCTGTAGTTTATGTCGGTTAGTCTTAATCATTGGGAGTCCTCCAGCCAAGTTTTCCTCTTATTGAAATACAGAAGTAAAATAAAACCACAGAAGTTGTGCTACTGTTTGAATAACCTGTTGTAAAACAACCCCTCGTAGTCTCTGGGATTCTTCCTGGGTCCTCTTCTGTTTATAATTTGGATTTGGTTACTTTTTGTTGCCAGTAAACTGTATAACAAAATATGAATTACAATGACTAGCCTGGCATCTTATAAATCATATAATGGTTTGATAAGAGCCTTCCCAAGATGCTAGGGACCCATCCTGTTACCAGATAAGGGTTGGTGCTCCTGTCTGAGTCTGTTACGGTTGATCTTTTCCCAGTCACAACCTGAAAAGTGTCAGAATATATTCCTTGTGGGCTTACAAACTTCAAACTGAAAAAGGGGGATTGGGGTTAAGGCGTGATGAGCATGACATTAATTCAAAGCAGATTTGTTGAAGTAGCAATGAAAGTTGGCTCTAGGAATTTCGCTATGGAAAAGGAAGCCAAATATAGGACATGAAGTTGACAGGTATGAGACATGCTTGTACTAACCAATTGGCTCTCACTGTGAGTGTAGATCTCTTCTAATAAAGGGTGGGAGCACAGCTGATGGATAAGAGGCTGGCCTCGATACCAGTACTTATCGCAAAGACTTAGCCAGTCTTAATGTTACAGAAGGACCTGAGGCCAGAATATTTCTAAATGTCCATTGCTGGATACATAATCATGTAATTGAATGGCTGCTATTTTGTTTTTTCAGGACTTTCAAAGGGGCGATTTGAAACTGGCCTGCAATTATAAAACGCATCAGAATAACTGTGTGATATTTTGAGCAGGTGCTTAATTAGCAGTCCTTTCAAGGCAGAGGACGGAGCAGAAAGGGGCATTAATGACAGCGAGCGGAGTGGCTTCTAATATAAAGCAGGAAGAACTTAAGCAGGAAGAGCCTTGCATAGGCAGGGTGTTTTTTTGGTGATGAGGGCTAATTTTCTGAAGGTATCTAGAGAGATTGTGTTAGAATGAGAGAGGATGTTGACTCCAGGCATTTGAGGTGCACAGTCAAAGTCAATTTAGTAATTTACATTAAAGGATTGTTTGTGGTACTTTGAGCTGAGCACGGGCAAAGTCAGTTTGCTGTAATGTCAGAAGTGAACTCACACTGACCTTTAGTAGTGGTTCTTTATCAGATCTTTGAATTGCCTGGCCCTGGCATCAGAAAGCTTGCCTTAGGCACTCATTAGTGTATTATTCCACATGTATCATCTGTAAAACAAATTGTTGTCATGTTTAGATGACAAGTCTTTGTAATACAAGATGTAATAGAGTGTAAATGGAGCAAATAGGACACTCCGGTGTGAGTCTACAAGTGAAAGCTTCAGGAAACAGACCTGCCGAGTTTTCCAAACATTAATACGTCTGTGCTGCTGGAATTAATCATATTAGCTTGTTGACAAGCCAGTTCAAATTTGAACAGAACAAAGTAATCATTAGATGAAGATGGAGTTATGAATATTACATCAGACAGTTGTGCTACCAACTTTCAGGTTTGGCTTGGCTGTGAGTCAAGTGTGGCGCTTCCTGAATGGAGCAGGTTTACTTCATTAAATGTTTTTTAGTTTGCTTTTGTCACAGTTTTAAATAGATTAGAATGGCAACCAGGTTTCATTGAGAAAGAAGGATCAAAACATCCATTGAAACTTTTCCAACCGTCCCCACAGCACAGTGTTTCGTTTGTGTCTCACTAATGACAAACATAAACAGGTTTTTGTCAGAGCAACAAAGAGAACGAGTTGACCCTGCCTTATTATAGCAAAATGTGATTTTCTGGACATTGCCAAACACACAAATGGAGATATGGAAATGGATTGTGTTGCACTAGTGTGCTCAAAACGTTTCATGCACATTGTAATACCTTTTCAGCCTTGAAACTGGGTTGCTGCTGGAATCCATTGTAAATGTTGTGAATGCAAGATTAATACAGCTGCTGTCCTCAGTGAAGGAGCTTTGCAGAGCCGTCTGTAGTTTACACAGTTTAAAAGTTTTTGAAATTCTGAAACTGTATTCTGTGAAGGGGAATATTGGAGTTGTTGTGATGAATGATCTGAGGTTATTATTGAAGCTGCATACTCCCTTAGCAACATTTGCACATCCCTGTACAATCTATACAGCTTTTTTCACACACCAGATAGATGTGTTGTACTTATTTAATATTCATTTATATTTATATTGTTTATTTTATTCTACCTAGGTTTCAGATTACTGTTTCTTTGTGTTTTCATTATTTGTGTTGTTGTATCTTTAATTTCATTGCCTACAGTACAAGCACCCTTCGTCTGTGCATATGCTTACATTACATAATTCTTCATTCTTCATCTTACATTAATTAGTGGGTTCTAATACTGAGCCTTGCTTGTGCTGGAATTTTATGAGTCAAAACTGGCACAACGCAGGACTTTGCCTTGCCCTAAAGCTTGACTCAAATTCAAACGTAATCCGAAATGTCACCATAACACTAAATCAAAGTAGGATCAATTAAACCTGTCCTTACTTCCCAAGAAATATTCTCATAGTGAGGGTCTCAAACTGTCTGATTCTCTGAAGGGTAAAGTACAAGAACACTCACATACATACAGAACCTAACAGTGTGTACTTCAGGCTGCCTCTCCCCACCAGCCCCCCGCAGTTTTCATACTTGGCATAGAGACAAGCTCACTACCCGTATTCATTTTATAAAGATGAAAACACAATCAATACAGTGAGCCGGGAATTGGAAGTCATTTTCATTAGAGCTGTTGAGAGTTGTGCAGTCATTACCAGCAGATAGCACAGGGGGCCGTGGCTGCAGGCAGCCATTTGTATTCTACACGCCTGCCCTTCCTCTCTCCTTGCAGCCCCATCTTACCTCTTTGGTCTATCTCTGTCTATCTTCCTCTTCCAGATTCACTTTTCCCCTTCTCACAACATCCCATCCACCTATAGAAACTACTTTTTCTGGGTCATGGCTCTCAATCCATCTTAGAGGAAAATACTTTTATTTATTATTTAATCACATTTTATTTCATGTGAAGAACACCTGTAATAGTCACGGCACTCTCTTTTGCACGCCGTAACCACAGCCATAAAATGCACTTGTGGTTTGTTTGTTTGTTTTTGCTATTGAGCTCCGACTGCTATTTCATATTCTTTTCCTGGATTTTTCGCCTCCTATTTTTTCCCCCCTTCTTCCATTTGCGTGCTCCCTCCACACCAGATGTTTTCAAATGGAGGGAAACAAGTTAAAACAGCACAACAAAGCGCAACAAGAGAGACCATCAGCACACGCTCAGGGGAAATAACAGTAGCTGGCAGTGGCCATTGGAAGTTGCAGCAGCAAAATAGAGGTGTTTTGTCTCTTTCTTTTCTCCTCACCCTCGGTGGCTCTGAGAGCTCTGAGCTCATTGTCATAAAAATGGAATCTGTCACCCTGCTATAAACCTCAGTCAAGGTAGAAAAGAGAACAAATGCAGACGCTTGGTAGGCGCCCACCTACACAGCAACACTCTTAAGTGTACGAGCGTGGAAAGGCTGCAATTTGAAGACAAAGCTGCTACACAGTTATTGTTTGCTTTTAGCTGTACACAAAGGGAGGAATTTTCATATCAATATGTCTTTTTAATGTCCTAGATCCCTTTCATTAGCCTTTTTGTAAAGCAAAACAGTTGCTAGAAAATTAATTAAAAGACTGTAATTTCTGGAGAACTGTTAACAAAAGTAGGAACAGCTTGTGTTGAGCTTCCAAAAAGATTTGTACTATGTTAGGGGAGCAGGCCCCTTTTTTGGGGGGGCAGTTTAATGGATGGTCCTACAGCCCAAGAGTCTTACGGCAAAAACATTGCATTAACTAACATAAAAAGAGAAACTCAAACTCAACACAACTTCTTTTTACATTGAAAAACTGCTGTAGAAGCTGTAATTTGCAAAACAAAATATTTTCATGTTAAAAGTAACAGAAGCACAAATGGTTGCTTAAACACGGCTGGCTGCGATGCTGGCTGCAACATAAGAGCAGAGCAGCGTGGGTGGGGCCAGAGACAGCTTTCAGAGGCCAGCCGACAGATGCAAAAGATCAGGTATTGATGGTGTGAAGCATTCAGGTCATCTGCAATATACCACAGGATACACAGAGAAGGACTTTGTAAGCACATAACACAGTCATGTAGAAACAGATTCATGTAGAATACTTTTGTGATGAACGACCTATTACTTCTTGTAACTTTCCTTAAAACTGTCGGTTAAATAAATGTGATGGAAGTTTTGAGCCTCTGAGGCTCATATCACAGTATAATGAAATTAATTCCACTCAAATATCCATGACAGGGTTTGACAAAGAGCATTGACAAGATGTTCATGGAATTTAAATTATCAATGTCACACACACGATAACTATAAGCCATAATACCATGAAATTTGTTCCGGATGTTCTCAGAGCCAACAGCAGTGGTTCGCAAATTGGGTTGGGGGTCCCTCTGGGTGGTGGGACGGGGGGTGAAGAACCATGCAACGGTTGGGTTGTAGATGAATGGAGGGAAATGGACGAGAGATGTGTGACTTATAAAGAGTCAATATCCAAGCATCTGTCAGAATCCATGGATAGTTAGACTTACATAACAGCATGTTGAATACAGAGAAAGATATTTTTTGACAATAATCATAATTGCAGAAAAGCTGGATGTTAATTATGTCCTAAAACCTCTTCAATTTTAGCAAATACTCTCTCTATTGTTCTATGGTGTGCAACAGACATTGAAGCCTTCAGGGACCACTTACAGTGCTTTAGACTTTTGTTTCCAAAAGGATCACATCATCTATCACTTCCTCTTACAAAAACATTGTTTGAACATTCTCAATGGGTTACTCACTGGTGTTCTTGTGTGTTTATTTCAGGCCACAGCGGGTGAACTGGGTGAAGGTGGATGATGATGTGCCGTCCCACGCCGTCATCACCGGTGCTGATCTTTACATCGAAAACCTAAACAAGTCCTACAACGGGACCTACCGCTGCTTGGCCTCAAACGCAGTGGGGGAGTCTTACGACGACTACATCCTCTACGTCTATGGTATGCACATCTTACACTGACCCTATTTCTACCTCTCTTTCTACCTATATCTCCTTTCCTTTGTACTCATTTGCCTTCTTCAATACTTTCTACATTGGGCATTAAATAATATCTCTTCCAAACTTAGCTCAATTCCTCTTGCACATACATGTCTCAGACACACCGAGCATTAAAAATTCCTTATTGACTCTTGTGTAAAAGTTTAAACCAATAAGAGATCACAAGTTTACTCACTCCAAACTCTACACCATGTTTTTAAGAGCTTGTCCCATGAGCATAAACACCCAAATCATCCATATGTAGATGTTGCTAATTGCTAGCACCTGTGGCATGCTAAAGACTGAAGCTATGATCATGATCCAAGGTACGCAGGCTGACCTTTGAATAAGGGTTGTGTTTCTAGTGAATGTGCAGTGTACTTTAAATCCCTCTGTGGCTCAAACTTCCCTGTAGATACGGTCGATATCATGTCGCTCCACTCCGTCCACTTTGTCCACCTGACTGCACTTTCTGCCCTGCACCTGGATTGAGAAAAACGGGGTCCTGAGGCGGCAAAGTGTTATGACCTCTGATAAGCTTGCAAACTCATTATTACTAATACTCAAACTGGATTATATTTCATCTTCCCGCTAGTGCCTTTAGCAACACACCCACACCAAAGCAGCTTCTTAAGATTTCTTCAATACAGTGCTATTTTCTCCACCGAACGGGACACTGAGGTCATGTCCTCAGCATTGTTTTCTCTCTCTGTCTCTCCCTCGGTATCCGTTGGATATTTTAATGACCTGAAGTGGAGTTTACATTCTGCATTTACAAACACATTTCCCATGGTGGATTTTAAAGAGGTTCTGACTACTTTTGGCAAAAGATGTTAAATTAAAATACAATAGAGGGATTTAGTTATATCCTTGCAGAGAGGAAAAGGCCTTGAAACAACATTTAGAATGGCAGGCAGAACAAATTCACAGAAAGTTGAATTAAACAGTTAAATGAAATGATAAAAGGAGCTTAAAAATAGCCACAAAAGATCACATAATGTTTGTGTTTCACTGTAGAAAACTGCCTTGGGGGTTTGGACTGGGCAATTTGAGTTTATGACCTCAGAGTTTCTATAATCCCTGCTTGGGCCTAGAAAGACTGAGCCATGTTTTAAACTGCATAGGCTGTTTCCACACAGTGAAGTTAGTTGGCAATGGCCGAAGATACTGGAACGCTGTGCTGTTACATTGACCAGGTATCTCTTGTGGATGAGACCCCATGTCTCAATGGATTACTTTTCAAAATAAAGGTTGAATAAAATAATACAATGCCAACAGTATGTGGTTTAGTCCTAAAAGCTAACATGACTCCTTCAGCCACGTTGAATCGATTTAATTTTTAATCTATAAATGAATGGGCCAAATAATAGACATTTTATCAACTAAAGTCATGTCAATTTTTATTTATCAATCAAAAATGACAAATCACCAATTTGCCAGCACTCTCTCATTCACTTTAGATGAGTAGAAGCTCACAAAAGATGCTGCTACCTTCTGTCAATCAGCGTAGTGAAAACCAATTTGTATTTATAGTATTTTGAAGCACTACAACTAAAACCTAAAACCAGGGGATCACTAGATGAGTGCAGTGTGCATATCGTGTTGACTGCCTTAGCCAGATTTCTGTATTTATTTGGCTTCCTGTTGATGTAAGCTTTCCATTTTCTCTCATCCTCATACACATTATCTTAACATGCTTTCATACTGTTGATACCAATAACATTTTCTCCCTGAGCAGAGCATTACTCTCTAATGGGCTCATTTTCCCTGGCCAAAATTACTTCACTATCACTTTTAGTAGACCCTGAGCCTGCAGAGAAATTATTTGGCTGTCATTGTCAGAGGGAATTAGCAGAGTGAAAAGGCTTCTTTTGTATGTAGAGGGAGAAAAGGGACTCTGGGTTCCTGACGGACACCAGCTGAATGGATGTTATTTACAGCGGAGAGAGTTGCTGTGCTAATGATGAGTGCAATAAAACAACAGAAGTACCGCTGATGATCGGGAAACAGCTTACTGCCCCCTGGTATATTGCAGCTGTTAGTCTATGCTAACAGTGCCTTGTTGTCCTCTTTGTGTATATTCTTCTGGTGCTACCTTTGTAAAAAATCAGTTCGACAACTAGAACATTGGAGATAGGTCTTTTTACATTTGTGAAGTACACTCAGAGCGCAGACCTCTGTCAAGGCCAATAATCTAGTCTTATATAATATGTCCGTTACCTGGCTAACAATACCTTTAGCTAGCTAACCTTACCTTTAGCTTGGAATTCACACCTTCCCTTTAACAAATAATTTAATCTTATATAACATTTCCGTTATCTGGCTAACATTACCTTCAGGTAGCTAACTTTACCTTTAGGTTGAAATTCGCTCCTTTCCTTTTACCAATAGTCTAGTGTTATACAACATTTCCGTTACCTGGCTAACAATACCTTTAGCTAGCTAACCTTACCATTATCTTGGAATTCACGCCTTTCCTTTAACCAATAGTCCTGTCTTATATAAAATTTCTGTTACCTGGCTAACATTATCTTTAGCTAGGTAACCTTACCTTTAGACTGGAATTGGCTGTGTTCAAAGAGTACCTAATCAAATATGTTGTTTTACCTGAAAATATGGCCTAATATCCATTCAGATTTGTATTATCTATTGTCTTTTCAGTTGGTGATCAATCAGAGGCCATAAAATGATTATCATTTGTCATAGTCCCTTTATTTATATGATTTAAAAACCTGGAACACAGCAGTAAGACATGATAACAGCATTTTAGCTTCCCACCCTGATTGTGAGGTCAGAGGAAAATGGCTGCCACGTAAATATGGTGAATTATTAGAGGTTAGTTATGTGTGTGTGTGTGTGAGAGAGAGAGAGAGAGAGAGAGAGAGAGAGTATACGTGTTTCTAATCGGATCAACCCAAGCACACATAATATCACGTTAATAAGATCATCCATTTGCACCATACTTTTAGCCATGTATCCATTAAGCAGCACTTTGCATGACGTATGAATGTCCAGGTTATTTTAGCAGCTTTCTGTTGTCTCTCCCCGGACATAAACAACAAAACCCTGTGGTCTTTCATACACCCACCACCACCCCTACCCCAGCAACCCAACCCCCTACAGTGAGAAAAAGACAAAGATAAACACGGTAATGCAACATGCTGGCAACTAAAAGCCTTGCACCTCAACATAAAAAAAGCAGCCACCATTAAGTCCACAGAAGGCCTCCATCCTTTCAGAGCCAGTCTTTTGATCACTTTGATGTGTCCGTGGCCCCCACACTGCTAATGTCTACTGTAATTCAACAGCAAATCATGCCCAACCTTCGCCTTACTAATGGGAAGACAGGATGTTGTGGCTGAGCTGTTAGAAGCTAATTCTCACATTATGTTCCAGAGCCCCGTCTACCACTGAATACACACTCACACACTCACTCTCCTCCTGCTGGTACACTTCCACACCCAGCCATGCACCACTGTAGTCCACCTCACTAGAAGCTGGGAACAGGTTGTATGTAGAGTTAGATAGACTTCATTTTACCATGTTATCTACGACTAGATCGACCAGTAGATTGTGAACTGTTAAGCAAGTAATCTCTGGATTAAAAGCACCATGTAGGCTACATTTATTAAGAGAATTTGTGGTTGCATGTGCGTGTCTCCATATTACTTTTGGGACTTTTCTGGTTTTCAACTCTGTGCATATATATTTTCCATGAAACAGCGAGCAGAGCGCTTTTGGATTCCCTTATATTTAAGTGTTTCCTGTAGAAAAACAATGCTATAGGGAGGAACTTGTTGCTTATATTGATTGGCATTTACACCAGCCAATAGCGCTGTAATGCCACACCCCGCTACCCGTCAAATTTACCAGAAGGTAACTGGCAGAATTTAGAGATAAAGTGGAGTTACGGAGAACCTCTGAATAACGTTTCATAAGGCACAAATTGGTAAACAATCCCAAGGGCAAAATGAGTCATTTGTAGTTTAGTTTTCTAAGAAAGGACCAAATCTAAAGTATTATGAAGACTAATGTGACTTTTTGTCATTGTCGAGCCCGAGACAAGCATATAGGGGATGATTAATGCATTTATTTTGATTTCATGGGAACTTTTATGGGAAGCTATACCAAATATCAAAATACCAACATAAAAAGTAAGTAAGAGTATGCAACCACACAGGAACTATCCTCCTGTAGTATTATGAGTTTGTTGTGTTTCTGTCTCTTCATTGCTATTTATAATATATGTGACCCAGTTACAGTTATGACTCATGATGCTCACAATTAGTTATTTGTGAATCAGCTCCCAAAAACACAAAAATAAACACATAAGAAGCAGAGGAGTGTAGCATGGTCTGCCGTCTCCAGAGTTTGGTTTCCCCATGGGGGTACATGTAAGGATGATGATGCAGTCTGACAGTCGCCATAACTGTCTTATCAGTGAGTTACCTGTCACTTCAGCTGTCTTCATGACGCCTCTCTGGGTTTGAAGTCAGTGTGTGAACGCTTATATGACCAGAACTAAAAGTTAATAATGAATCTTTTTCTCTGTGATCGAGACCAAAGACTCTTTATAAGAAGAGGACGTAGCCAATGTGACGTAACTGGCTGATTTGTGAGTCTTGGGCTTGGCATTTTGGCTCGTGCTGTCTTGTTTTTTTGGAGACAGAAGTAACCATAGTTGGATGCCAGACAGGATAAGTATTACTTAAATTGACAAAGGTACAATAAAGCCTACACATCACGGATACAAGTGGCTGAAATTAACTTACTCCACAGGATGGGCTCAGCCTTACAGACAGGATAAGGAGCTCAGACATCCGGAGGGAGCTTGGAGTAGAGCCGCTACTCCTTCGCATTGAAAGGAACCAGTTGAGGTGGTTCGGGCATCTGATCAGGATGCCTCCTGGGCTCCTCCCTCTGGAGGTTTTCTGGGCACGTCCAACTGGGAGGAGACCCAGGAGTAGACCCAGAGCCCACTGGTGGGAATATATATCCCACCTGGCCTGGGAATGCTTCGGGATCCCCCAGGAGGAGCTAGAAAATGTTGCTAGGGAGGGGGACATCTAGGCTAACTTGCTTAGCCTGCTGCCACCGCGACCCAACCCTGGAGGAGCTGAAGAAAATGGATGGATGCTTTATCATCAAAATTGAGTCTGAATTTAAGCATTTTTTTAAAAAGATTATTTTTTTGGCTTTTGCCCTTATTAGATAGGACAGATGAAATGAGAGAGGAAATGTGGGAAATGAGTAGAGAGTGGGGGTTGACATGCACCAAACAATCGGCAGGTCGGGAGTCCAACCCGCGATCGGCGTGCCAAGGACTGCAGCCGCTGCACACGGGGCGCAGCCGCTACACACGGGGCGCCCGCTCCACTCACTGAGCCAAACCAGCACCCCTGAATGTAAGCATTATTGACAAAATAAACATCCTGCTGAATTGAAGAAGACTTCAAACCGGCGATTGAGACCCTAAACTCATTAGGAAAATGTTTACTGCAGTAATGAATCAAGTAAGAAGTAGGGTCAGGTTCCATACAATTAACTCCTTTTTTCAACCAGTGAGTCGCTCTGCTGGAGGTTAGAAAAAAGAAAGAAGAAAGGCAGCTTTAAGGCACTTTGGCATTAGCTTTACTTTAGAAACGTCAAAGTCATATACAGCTTATGGTCAAGACCACTAACCAATCAATATACACCATAGATATGTACATATATATTTAATTCATATGTTTCATACAAATAAAGACACTTTTTTTAGTTCTAAAAAGCGAACTCCCCTCCTCCCAGGCTATTTCAAAAAGATACATCTACTGCAGTCCAATTACAGCCAGTAAGGAGGGGCTGACACTAATAATGATAAAGTCCCTCCACAAGTCTGACAAAATGCACCATGTTTCAACTTCTAGAAAACCAGCCACAATATCAACAGAAGTTCCCAAACTGTACATTAGAGCTGTGTAATTGAATGACAAAGTCCGCGAGGTGCCTCCGCCCCCAACACTCCCCCTGCTTGACAGCCGGAACAAATGCAGCCAGGGCCGGCATCTCCTCTAATACATCTGATTGCAGAGTATTGTGACCCTAAGTGATGGAGAGCACCGCGAGAGTGGCTGACACTAACAATGTTAACGGCGAAAACAATGCAGTCTGTACTGCTCTAACTCTCACTGCCGCTCTTACTTCTCAGGGTAAGAAAACACAACCATCAGGGTGTTCCCCTTTTGCAGCGGAGTGAGACCCAGCACAGAGGGGCTTTATGTTGTTTACAGGCAGCTGCTTACCCAATAACTGAGTTCTCTTCCTCCCTGCTCCTTTACCAGCCCCTGCTTTTATTACACGCTAGCAACATGTTTCCTGACCTGCATGCTCTCAGCCGTTTTCATACTTACTTTACACTTCTTTTCCATTTAAGCTCATGGGAGATTCTCCACAAGTCAGCGTTAGGTCTTTAAGTGGCATTCAACATGTCTCTCAGAGGTGCAAAGTGTACCAAAACATCCTATTCAAGCTGCAGGCGCTCTTAGTTTGCTGAAATTGCACTTGAGTGGAAGAGAAATTGCTTCCAAAACAAATTTGCGGGAAGGTTATGTTTTGAATCCTGTCTGTCTCTTATGAACAGCTGATATTTTAGATATTACTCTGCTGTGTGCTATTTATGACATTAGAGAGGTGATTTGGGGCAATTTTTATAACTTAAGATCCTGTCAATCATTGCCAAACCACCATACGGAAAAAATTATGTCAAAGTGGCTGTGACTTTGAATTCTAGATGGACTGACGAGTTTATATAAAAATTTTTCACCCTAAAAATACCTTCAGCATATATTTTTTTACATAATTCTTCTGTTTCAACCACTGACTGTGTATAAAGACGGACGATGCGTCTCCATCTGCTCTCATTGTACAAAATTGAAGCCAAAATACTCCCTGTGACGGGCGCTGCCATCTTGCACTGGTGACGTCATTTGGAGCCAGAGCTGCGCAGTAGCGATTGGCAGATGGAGCCGCTGAAGCCACTCCTGCTAACCAAAACACACACTTAACTTACCGGAAAAAAAGCAGCACATCGGCGTATTGAACAGCAAAACAGCTCCTTTGTGTTGGTCTGAGGTTAATGTTCACAGATATGGAAACTTGAATGACTGTAGTGATTTTTTTAGTACGTCTCCTCTCTCCGTTCCTCCTTTACTCTGCTATCCGGAACAGATTGGCTGCAGGAGCCGAATTTGTCAACAGAGCTGTCAATCATCCTTTTTACAGCATCAAATAACTAATTAAAAATAAACTTAAAAAATGAACACTTGGACGTAAATCAGCATGATAAGAACTAACTATAATGACAGAAACCATGTTTGAGAAAAATGTATTTGACGTGTATTTAGATTTTATAGTTTGATTCATGTCTCATCTGTTAACATGGAGGAGGCGGGCTTTATGACCTATACTGCAGCCAGTCAGCAGGGGGCGCTGAAAATGTTTTGTCTGTAATGTCGTCCATCATTTTATACAGTCAACTATGAGAAAACTAGCTTTTAGACTCTTGTTCATTATCAGACATATTCAGGTATATCACTCCAAAGTTTAAAGCCTTTTTACCTGAACTTTTAGCCTTGACTTTGTCCTACCAAAAACATTTTAAGGTGTATTTGAAGCATGTTTTGTTAAGTTATGTTATTCACTTTTGCAGATGTGCCATAACTTCTCTCTTAAAAGATAAAGTCGAATGCAAGAGGTCAAAGACTACTTTATGCTCTTTCACATTATTGGCATTCACAAATCTCACTTCAAGTCAAAGTCAAGTTTAAATGTAAAGCCCATAATCACAGCAGGAGTGTTAGGGCGAGTGTTAGGGCTTCAGTAGCTTGGATTATAAGAGGAACAAGGACACGTGCTGAAGAGGCCATGGAAAAACATACACAATAGAACACAAGAAGACATACAGGCAATGGAACGTTTGGAAGGATAAAATGAAGGTAATTCTTGAGGGGCTAAAGAGGCACTGAATGGATAGTTTGACAAAACGGTAAATCAATAATACACTTAGACACTTGCAGGTCAGAAAACAGCATGAAGCAGGAAACATAAAGCAATAAGGGGAGAAAAGTACTGTTTGATGATGTCACAGCACTACAAAGAGCAATTTGTGTAGAGTCATTTAAGTGTAAAGTGTTGTTTTATTATAAAATGTGTCCGTGTCTATGTCTAGTTTAAAGCCACCATGTGCACCATGTGGAAGTTCTTTGTGGTGGTGGTATCGCATAAAAACCAAGACCTAAATCCTAATTTCTACCCCTTATGTTGCAGGTTAGGGAGGAACTGTAGCTCAGATATTGTGGAAGAGCAAAAATTGATGTTTGGTGGTGCTTGTTTAGCTCAGTTGCTGGAGCAGGCGCCTCATATATAGAGGCTGCAGTCCTCAACGCACTGATCGCAGGTTCAACTCCCGATCTGTGACCATTTGGTGCATGCAGTCCCCCACTCTGTCCTCCCCACATTTCCTGCCTCCCTGTCTTATCCAATGAGGCAGAAGCCAAAAGAATATTGTTTAAAAGAAAAAAAAAAATCTTATATGAATGACCTAATATGAATCAGGTTTATTGCCAAAAAGGTTTACACATACAAGGAATTTGACTTGGTGTTTTGGTGCAGAACAATGAACACAGAGGAAGAATAAAAAAGGAGGTATCTAAAAGCAGCATTACCCCTACTGTCAGGGAACTTAAATAGAATAATATAAAAATAAACAATCAGAATAAAAATGATATAATACAAATTATACAACAGTTAGTTCTGACCAAGTAACCTGATTGGACAAGAGGCATTCCATGAGTGGCGATATATAGTACAACATCAGTGGGACTTTTCACTCTGCGTATCACTCCGCCTCAGCCAGGTGTTCTGAATACTGTTGATTAACAATTCAGCAGACTGTGTATGTCTACATTAATCGAGCTGGTACCTCTGAATCACACAGCAGACTCTTACTTCACTGGTTGCTTTATTCATTAAATCAAACAGACAAATATACATCATACAAAGTAGCTAATCAGAATGCAGGAGAATGTTTGTGTTGCTTGGTGACAACAGTCCAGTTTCAGTTAAGCTGTGGAACTAGTTGAGTTAGTTGAGCAAAAAAATAATGTGTTGTTGATTATTACTATTAGCAGCTTGTTTAACTGTTGTATAGAAGTCTACGGCCTCGTGCCTACCACCGAATCACAGCTGTGATGATAGTAAGTACAACATCACTCCCTCTCATGTGATATTGCTTAAATATGTACACAGAATGGAAGAGCTGTATAGTATGTGCAGGAAGGTGCAAGATCATGGTGATTGTGATTTACTATACTATACTACACAACAATATGCTCCCTGCACTAAACCGTACCATACCATACATGCTGTACCATACCATACATACCATACCATACATACCATACCATACCATACATATCATACCATACCATACCATACATATCATACCATACCACACCATACATACCATACCATACATATCATACATACCATACCATACATACCATACATACCATACTATACCATACATACCATACCATACATACCATACATACCATACCATACCATACCATACATACCACACCATACATACCATACCATACCATACATATCATACCATACCACACCATACATACCATACCATACCATACATATCATACATACCATACCATACCATACCATACCATACATACCATACCATACCATACATATCATACATACCATACCATACATATCATACATACCATACTATACCATACATACCTTACATACCATACATACCATACCATACCATACATACATACCATACCATACCATACCATACATACCATACTATACCATACCATACCATACATACCATACATACCATACTATACCATACCATACCATACCATACATACCATACATACCATACTATACCATACATACCATACATACCATACATACCATACCATACCATACATACATACCATAGCTAATAAACTGAGCTACAAACCTGCTAAATGCTAAACTTTATTTTACAACACCGCTCAATGCTATATCATACCATACTGAAATTTACTATAATTTACCATATTAATTTATATATCTATTATTATTATATTTATAATTTACACTATACTATACCACATTTAAATGTACTACACTGCATTATACTATAATATACTACAACACATGTAGGTAGTCTTTAACATACCACTTAAAGTGTATTTATAAATTTATTTTATGTGTATTTCTTTGGCTGGACAGGTAACGTAAGCATTTCACATAATCCTACAGTATGATGTGTAAAGATTTAGTTTTTAGCACTTGAGTAGCATTTGTCAGCAGATGAGCCATTAGATCAGTTCAATTGTCCTTATGTGGCAAATTAGTACAATAAAGACTTGTTGTTGTTGTATGAGTTTAAAAACGTATCTTAATAAATTTTACATTTTCCCACATTTCAAGCTTCTTTTTTTTTTTAGGTTATTATTAGGTGTTATTTCTAACGCTGTGTAAGAGTATGGTGTTCCTCTCATCCAGCGCTCTCGTGCAGTTAACTCAGCGGCTTTAGCGGGAATGATTCCTGTCAGGCTGTGTCTCGCTGCTCTGTTCGTTCAGACCAGAAACACTGATTCATAAGCCTCATCAGTAAACAAGGCCCGGTGACTCAGCGGGAGGAAAAACACATTCTGCTTGTCACATTTGAAAGTCAATGAGCTCCACTGTTCTTTGATACGCTGCACCAGCGAGCCTCAAAAAAGGGGGAAATGTAGTGTACATCCAGACAAACGCACCAGTCTCTTTTAATCTTTGTTTATCTATTTATCTGTGCTAAGTTTTTAATGAGTTGTTGACACTGATGATCCCAAACATCTGCTGGACCCTCACAGTTCATGATGGGATGAAACCAATTAGACGGCAGCACCCCCGAGCTGGAGCATCGTGGCTCTCAAGCATGTGTGAAACTCATCAGCTCCAGCTTCATCTGCCAGCCGCCTTCCCAACGGATCATTTTTCCCCCGCCTTTGTCTGCACAGTGGTCGGCGCAGCCTTTTGTATTGTCAAGGTTGCCTTTAGAAGACCGAATTGTTGATAGATTAAAAACATATCGTACACCGGCAAAGTTTTGAATACTGATCCAGATCACCTGAAGGCCTTCATTTGCATTTTTAAATTTGCCTCAGGCAGAGTTATGAGGGGCTACACGGTCCTCGCCGCGTTGTGTTTGAATTACTTGATACATTTTCCCTCAAGTGCAAAGAAAAGATGATTTTCTAAACACACAACGGTGAACAGATTTGTGCAGTAACTGTGAACAACTCGTGCCCTCAGGGAAGACTACTTTTGTATGATAAACAACCTCTGTACCCTTGGGGAAGACATTACACACAGCAGGATGACTTTTATTGTCTCTATAATGTAACTCTGGGATGTGTTCATTTTCAATTATCCGTGCACATTCAGAAATAAAGTGACAATAAATGCAGCTTATTACTGTAAATGCAGAAAATTAGTCATAGTGCCACTTCCTGTAATACAGAGAACACAGTACAGTTTCTTATCCACCGAACCCATTTTATACTGATCATTCAGTCATGTAGAGAAGCCAGCACTTTTCTAACCAGTAAGAAGAACATAAAAGACACAACATACAACTGTTCTTTGCAGCGTATATCAACAGTATGTTCCTTATTGCGATCAGTTTGAAGGAGAAGCTGGTGTTTGACTTATTTTTTTTTCTATCATAAAATTCCACAAAAAGACCAAACCAACAATGACTCAGTCTGTTTCTCTGCACTGTCAAGCTTTCCCAATCTGAGGCTTGAAAGCTACATCCCATCTGCTTGCTACTGGAGGTGTGAATCTAAAAAGGAATGGACTTTAATATTCAATTTACTTTTTCTAAATGCTTAAAAATGTCCTAATTTTTCTTCCCTTTTTTTTGTATTTGGCACCTTTTCGATGACATATCACAGAAAATGCTATATGCTGCAGACAATATTGTTAGTTTGATGGTTTAGGTATTTTCATAGGTTTGAAAATGAATTAAAATACTACTAGACTCCTGTCTTTTAAGACTCGGTTCAGTTTTAACTGTGGTTAGAATTTTAAAGCTGCTCTTAAGGCCAGTTCAGATCAATGATTCGCAACAAGACTGGATGCAACCGCCAAAAGAATCTCTTGACATCTGATCGTAAACGTTCTGAAACTGGGCCGTTCACATCAAAGCAACGCAACGCAAACAGACATAGCTGACCGTCTCCATAGCAACGATGCACTGACATACCCCACTACTTCTGTGGTAATGCTATAACGTTAGGTAATACTTGATAACTTTAGTGATAGGCCCAGGTTACGTGAATTATCTAGCTGGATTTCTGTTATCGTTATAAAAAGACATGGATGACAACATGTTTGCAATGTTAGATGCAACATTGATTAATTAATGTCGAAGACATAGTTTGGAAAGAGAGGATCTGGAGCCGTCTTTGGCTACTGCAGCACCTGAGACAGGGTGCCTACGCCAAATTATGCTGTTTCCTGATTGGCTGAAGTGAAACAGGTACATCTATCAGTTCTAAAACTGCATTTGGAGATTTGACAAGTCAAATCTTCTGCAACTCCAGGCAACGGCTTCAGACGCTCTGCAACTAACCAGTTCACACCGCTACAATTTTCTCTGCAACATTCTGAAACTGTTTTGTTGCGTTGCGAATCATTAATCTGAACTGGGCTCAGACAGGAAATGACATTGTCACAGCACCTGCAATCATAATCAAGACACCACATCTCACACTGAACTTAAAAACATTTCGGCACATAAAAATACCAAAATACCAAAAGTGTTGGTTTAGCTCAGTTTGTAGAGCAGGCGTCCCACATACAGAGGCAACAGTCCTCGACGCAGGTCCAGACTGTACTCTTTTTTATATTATTTAGAGAGAGACCCAACATGAATCCACCATGAGCAGTACTGAGCAACATTTGGCAGCAGTGTCAGAACAATGTCCTTTTAACAGGCAGAAACCTCGAGCAGAACCAGGCTCATGTTGAACAGCCGTCTGCCTCGACTGGATGGGCCGGAAAGTGGAATAAAGGGAGACGCAGGATAGAGACAGGTCATCTTACTGTTCCTAAGAAGGGAAAGTTAAAATTGAAAATAAAATGAAAGAGGGCCTTGTAACCACTGCCTCCTTCACTTCCATCTCCATCCCTCCTCTGTCTGCATACATTTTCTTTCCTCACCTTCTTATAACACCTTATTTCATTAAGGTTAGACCAGCCTTCCTTCTTATCAACAGTCACAAATTACTCATTTTCTCAGCACCTTGTAATAACCTCAACAGGTTTTCCAGAGTGCTCCATGCAATCAGAGCAGCATGGGAGGCCTCTGAGCCGGCAGCGCCGTCAGAGGCTTCATATCAGCGTGGCCATGCCACTTCAACCAGGGAAATGTCACTTTTGATATCTCCCCGTGGTCATTGTCAGGGTGGGGAGTCGCACCCGGCTAATGAAGTAAAAAGGGAAAAGCTGTGGGAGGGAAAATGGTCTCTGGCTGAACTCTGTGTACTCAACAACCCTGCTTGATGCTGTTTAATTTTAATTTTCCTTTTTTTTTCTTCTTACACCTGCATATTATTCCCCTCCTTCTGTTTTTATGCTCTTTCATATATTGTGCCATCACATTCTGAGTTTTTGTTGCCAGTTTTCTCCAAACTTTGTTCTCCTCTCCTTGGAGATATTAAGAATGCACAGGCACGTTTGTTTGTCAAGACAGCTCACTGCATAACAATGACAGCATAAGTACAACAGCAGCATGTGTTACTCATTAGACATTTAATCACTTCTAACAACCGTGTGCTCAGCCGCATTGTCAGTATTTCATGTCACGGTGTGTAGGCTGTGAGTAGACATAAAAGAGGAGAGATCCCAACAAGATCTTTGATCAGCCCGGGCGGTGTGAGACCAGCTTGATGTGCTGCAGTGTCATCGCTGTGTGTACTGTATTTAACGCATTGACACAGCCAATCCATCAAACAGTCTACAGCAGAGCTTTAGCTCACACATTAAGATAGTGGTTATATATTAAAACAGATACCATCGTTTCACAGTGACTTTATTTATCTTCATGGCTTTTATACTCATTTGTTTCCCCCCTTGTGTTTGTCATGTATTTGTCCTCTCATCCAGATGCTCCCACCACTACCCCTATACCCACCACAGCCACCACCACCTCCACCACCATCACCACCACCATGTCCTACCCCGAAGGCAATCCAGGTACAGTATCACCCTCACACAACCTCTTTATATCTGTGTGTGTATGTGTTTATTTTCTTTATACCCCACACAGCTTTGAACCACTCCATATGTCCATCATCACGCAGCAGTGGAACATGCATATACTGTATGCATGCTCCTCTACCCATCAGTTAAAGCTCACCTCCAGTTTTCATGTCCTACAAGACGTATCAGGGACAACATCAGCAGTCATCTCCATGGCTGGGCCTGTCTGCTTTTAAACTGCAGTGTACCAAGGACAGGCTGAACAACACGTTTTCAGATTGGCAGGTTTGAGACGTCACAAACCTAAGGAGCCAATCCCGTTAGTGGATGGGGTGACACTATGCATATCATTATGTGCAACCTATGGCAACCACTTCGGCGATGCGCAAGCCAGCTGTAACCATCGTAATTTTTGCGAACTCGCTACTGACTACTAACATTAACGTTACTACTACTAATTACTACATTTTAAGCTAGCTAAGTTCCAACAAGTTGCCACTAAACGATGGCAGAGACGTGTTTTGATTTCGGCTGTAATTTTACAGAAGGAGATGCAGATTTGGCAATTTTTAATGAGGGAGAAGGAAGAGATGTCTTAGGAGGATTTTTAATAGGTAATTAAACGTATTTTGCAGGAAAAAACATATCAGACACAATTTATTATTTCAAGCAGAGCATTTTATATGTCTTAAAACACATGGTCTTTAAAGTCAACCAGTGTCTGTTATCATTTACTAATATGAAAAAGCTTTGGCAGTTAGTTTGAAATCTTTTTCATCATCTAACAGGTAAAAAGTAATGGCAAAATGTTTCCTTGTTGTAAATTTTCCAAAACATTTAAATCAAGTTGTAAAATGGCGGAATTCAAAATAATATGTGAACTTTATTCTGTGCTTGAGTTGTGATTATTGTGTCACGCAACATTCAGGAAGTGTACTCTTTCGCTTTCTTGGCTTGAGTGCAGCTAATTGGGGCCTATTACGACAAAAGTCCTGACTTACTGAGGGAGTAATGTGCTTTTTCTTTCTTTGAAAATTAACAGTAATTTTGTGAACCACTATGGACAATTTTAGATAAACATTTAATATCCACAAATTCACATTAAAGACACTACCGCTGGCTATCTGGGTGATATGGTGCCATAATGTAGAGCACATTGACCGCACCTGGTCCAGCTATAAATACAGATTTGACCTTGTGCTGTCTTTTAAAAACGTATCATATTTGCCTGTAATCTGTGACATTTTGAAGCCAGGCTAAAGGTTTCCCCTGGTTCCCCATCCTTACTGTATGCTAAGCTAGACTAACCACATCCTGACATCAGTGCCCATTCTAAAAGGGGCCATATCTTTTAAATGGATATTCTCATATTTTGCATGGATTTTTGGGTGTTTATTGTTCACAGTGAAAAAGTGAAAACTGCATAATTCTGTGTTTTTCCAGAATGACATGTTTAACAAGGTCGCCTCTGAAATGGGCTGTTCAGATCAGCTGCAGGTTTCTACGTAGAACCTTGCTTTCGCTGATATCGACAAATCGCCATTCACCGCCATTCACCTCAGGCTGCCTTCGTGCACTAGCTTGTAGTCAAGTCGTTGTCAAGATTTCAACTTACCGTTCTGATACATCCTGGTGATTCTGACTCGAACATAAAAGGCCGAAAAAAACGATCCTAGAGCAGCCATGTGTTCTACAACTTTGGAGCGACAGTGCAGTGCGGCTGCTCCCCCACTCCAAATACTGTCAGCCAATCGTGGCTAAGGTCGAACCTTTGAAAGGCAAAACGGCTTGTTTGTTTCAGGAGAAAGGAGAGGCCCCAAGAAATAATTACATTAAAATATATACACTTTATAAACTTTACCAACGTGATTCAAAAACACATTAGAATAATATGTCCCCTTTAACTCCCATTATGGTTTGAAACAAACAAATCAAAAGTGCCCTCTGAGTTACCCCTATGGTAGATAACAAATGACAAATACACCTACATGCAAAAAAAACATGCTTTTATGTTAATTTATTTTATTGTTTATTTTTGAAAAAACAGCCCCCAATTAAGAGTACTTGTCGTGACGTTAGCTGTCAGCTAATTTGCATCTGTAGGTAGACTTAAAACAACCACAGTAAAGGAAAGCAGCACTTAAAACAGCACGTTTACATAAAAGTCCATCATAAAAGTTTCACCTGGGGTGCTTTTCCTGCACGGAGAAAGTGTTAAGAGTGAATTAAACAACCTCTGCATACCTGTTAACTGTCAGTTCATAGTTCCCTGTGGGTTTATGTTACACAGGTTTAGTGCTTATACATAGTGAAACAATTTCATCGCAACCAGGATGTGTTAAGTTTCACCATAACTACTTTCTGCTTGTGTCCTGTTCCTCAGACATGAGGTTAATATGAATACTTTCATCTCACTCATGAATAAAGTATATTCCCAAACAGTTTAACTGCTACTTTAAGTTAACACCATTTTTGCAAAAATATTATCACAGTATAGATAAGTAATTTTAATAATAATAATAATAATACATTTTATTTATAGGCGCCTTTCAAAACACTCAAGGTCACCTTACAAGGCAGAGTTTAAAAAGAAAAACAACGCAACAATAAATAAACGAGACAAATTCACAGAGATTAAAATCATTATGTACAGACGTTTAATGCGACTAGATGGATAGGGATCAAACTGAATATGCAAGTTTAAAAAGATGCGTTTAGAGATGGATGTTCCTGGTGTCACTTAAAAACATTTCTAATCATGTGGAGGTGCAGCACAGACACTGTAAGGTTGCATCTTTGGCATTAATTTTGCATGTTTAAAACACAAAAGTTCCATAACATATTGGTTAACATTGAAACATGATTGTCACTGTAATGTAACCAATCACATTTATCACAGTCATGTAATATGATTTATTAGAGAAATCAACTGCACCAAGTGCTGTTCCCCCACAAGTTTCTCTGCTTTTCAGATGTGTGTGTGTACGGAGGTTGGGATTGCAATAGTAGGCCAAGGCTCAGCTTAGCTTCAGTTGCTTGGATGTCAATGCAACCTCTCCAAGCAACCTGGTGACGGTCGGCTGTTCATTCGCTGCTTTGTTCCCCAAATCCCTCCGCAGCGGGGTTTCACAGCAGGCCCGGCGCACAGAAACATGCTGTGGAAAAGATTTGGTTTTCTCCACCAAAGAGCACACAGTAAATACTTTCATGTAACCGTTGCATGCTGAGTGATATCACATGACGGGAGAAGCTG
Source organism: Semicossyphus pulcher (assembly GCF_022749685.1). Lineage (NCBI taxonomy): Eukaryota > Metazoa > Chordata > Actinopteri > Labriformes > Labridae > Semicossyphus > Semicossyphus pulcher. The sequence continues at coordinate 23,551,654 of NW_027211604.1, read as the reverse complement.
AAGCAAACAAAGTGCACAAAAAGGTGTAAAAGATGAAATATGGATGCTTGGTTCACTGTGATAATTTTATGTGTTTAATATTGGGAAGAGGGGAGCAGCGGGGACGAACAATAACTAAACATGAGCACTTCAAAATTAGGCCCCTTTTCAAATAAGCTAATTTTATCTGGCTCTTTCAGGAGCAGAACTGGGGGCTATTGTGAGTATAAATCTCCAAAGGGTGCAGAGAGAAAACATCACTTTATGCCCCGACTCAGAAATCAGCCTGAGCTCCAAATGCAATCAAAGCCTCTCTGACAGACCGCTCAATTGGAACAAATCTCACGAGGCTGGCAGAAATCACAGGCATTGTGCTTGATTATGCCATCTGATTGGATTAAAGAGAATACCTATCTATGCAGGCTGATTGATAGCTCCTTTGCCTCAGATCAAGGAGCCGGGAGCCCTCACAGGCCCGGGCTGATTATAGCTATCCCGGCTGATTCACACTCAGATCCCTGCTGATTATTTTTAATGCCCCTGCTGAGGATAATAGAGTTACTTTATAGGTAAATAATGGGACTAAACATGTACATTTTCTCAAGATTACTTGCACACAACTTGAATTAGACAATAAATCAAAGTAAGGCAATATTTGCTTGAAACTTTAAAGAAGAAATATCACATTTACAAGAAAAAGTTACCAAAAAAAATAAGCAATAAAACTTGTTAATGGGTTTTTGCTGTGGCAGCCTCATTTGGTCTGTCAAGTTCATTAGATTTAAATGTTTGTATGCTAATGATGGATTATTTAATGTATACTGTTTATAAAAAAGACTATGCTGTTGTTAAAATGTTGGTTTACTTTAAAAATATCCATTTGTTGCCTCTGTTCAAAAACCAGTTTAATTTAACCAGCGGTTGGTCTGCCAGAGACTCTTCGACGTGTGTGAAGAGGTGTACTGTTTTTCCTGATCTCTGCTAGCATTGTGACTCTGCTTATACACTCGCCGGCCACTTTATTAGGCACACCTGTCCTCGTTAACGCAAATATCTAATCAGCCAGGACGATCTTCTGAAGTTCAAACCGAGCTTTAGAATGGGGAAGAAAGGTGCAGCTGACAAATCTGCACCAAATTTGTGATGCTATATTGTCAATATGGACCTAAATCTCTGAGGAATGTTTCCAGCACTTTGTTGAATTTATGCCATGAAGATTTAAGGCAGTTATGAAGGCAAAAGGGGGTCCAGCCCGGTACTGGCAAGGTGTACCTAATAAAGTGGCCGGTGAGTGTACATCCATTTAGTAAACTGGGTTACTATGACCAAACAAATATAGAAAATACAACTGATGTATGTAACATACACAGTTCGGATCTCTGGGAAGTGAGGTTGAGTAAAGTCCGAAAACACACCTGCAATTACAGCTTTTCCCCATACGTGAGAATGAATAAGGACAAAAACAGAGCTCATCCAGGGTGTTACTTTATCTTTTAATTCCATAAAACAGTTTTATCAGTTAATTTCAATTATTTTTTATCTCTTTCTTTGCAAAACAAAGTTTAGTCAAAGCAAGTTCCCCAGAAATCCCTGCTCATTAAGCTTAATATCACAGAATCAGCAAGAATTATAGGGAATGTCTGACCCATCGACCGCATAAAAAGATGGATGACATAGCGCTAGCGCCCCCTGCTGACTGGCTAGAGTATAGGTCATAAAGCCCGCCTCCTCCATGTTAACAGATGGGACATGAGTCAAACTATAAAATTAAAATACACGCCCGATACATTTTTCTCAAACATGGTTTCTGTTATTATAGTTAGTTCTTATCATGCTGATTTATGTCCATGTGTTCATTTTTCTGACAAGTTTATTTTTAATTAGTTATTTGATGCTGTCAAAAGGATGATTGACAGCTCTGTTCACAAATCCGGCTCCTGCAGCCAATCAGTTCTGGATTAGCAGAGTGGAGGAGGAACGGTGAGAGTAGACGTCACTAACACAATCACTACAGTCATTGAAGTTTCAATACCTGTGAACATTAACCTCAGACCAACACAAAGAAGCTGTTCTGCTGTTAAACACGCTGACGTGCGGGATCCTTGCTCTTTTTTTTCGGTAATTTGAGTGTGTTTTGGTTGGTAACTCTGGCTTCAAATGACATCACCATCGCAAGATGGCAGCGCCTATCACAGCGGCTATTTTGGCATCAATTTTTTACAATGCGAGCAGATGGAGACCAATAGTCCATTTATATATACAGTCATTGGTCTGACCCACTACAACATCACTAAAATAACTATAACAGGGCCAGAAGCATTCAGTTTATGTTCCTATGCAATTACCGACAGGATTAATATCAACTTTCAAGTTGGTTACTGTCAGTTTTATCCTCAAATAAGTTGGTTTAGATATCTGCAGCATGTCTTATCTAAAAAGTTTTAATAAAAATAAATAGCTAGCACTAATAAGTGTTCATTCTTTACCTTGGAGAAAGTATCAGTTAGAAAATAATTTCAAGTCCAGTAGCTCTCAAACACATCTCATAGTCTCCATTAAAAACTGTCCTTCATGGCTGCACATAATAGACTCTGACTCCCTTTCAACCACCTCCGTGCTTCACGACGGAGAAAGATTAAAATAATTTAATAGAGGAAAACATCCAGAGAAAATGACATCCCCCCTAAAAGCTTTTACCAACATAAAGGAGAATTATAATCACTGACAAATATCTGCGGTTACTAGAAAATCACCGTACAGCATGTTGCCAAGTCGTTTCAGTCCCCGGTGAACAGGACGCGTGTTGAGATGTGTGGGCTCCACCTGACAAAGCAAACCTCACGTCTGCAGTGCCAATATTTTCAGGTTAGAACAACCCACTTACAGTTTCTGCCAGATGTCCTCTCTTTGCTTTCAACTGTCAGGGGCTTTCCATTATTACTGTGTGTATAGATTGAAGGCAGCACACTCGTATGGCCATAATACGCTCTGCCAGTTGATTTCATATACCCGCAGTTTGCCGCACAGATCAGAGCCCCACTGCCAAATGAATCTATCAAAGTGGGATTGAGGTTTTTTTTTTTTATCAGTTACCCATTAGGGGAACCGAATAGAGCACTTTAAAAAATCTATTAGAGCCCCAACACATGGCTCTTAAGTGCTTGGCAGGGTTTAGAAACTGACATGGGGAAATGATTAAATTTCTTTTATGACTGCTAAATAAATGTCTAAATAAAATCTCTTGATTCCCAGCTCTGACAATTAGGACATATAATTCCATCACTTCTTTATAATCCTCCAAACACCTTTCAGGAACTGAATGTTCTGCTTCTCCTTCTTTAGTGTCCTCTGTTTCTCTCCCCCGTGTACTCGGCTGTCCATAATCTTTTTTTTCCTGCCATTTCTATGTCAGTGTGGAAGAAAGATTTTCCCTGAAAAGCAACATTTTGTGCTGCACACTCTCCTCGGGGGCCGCAGTCTATTATCTTTTTAGTGGTAGTCAGGGCCAACAGGAGGTCTTTTGTGCTACACGAGCTGACCCCAAAAGTACAAATGCACTGCTGTTCTTTGCAGGGATTCAACATTCATCCTCCCACATATTCTGGCTCTCGCATCACCTCACCTCCACTCTCTCCCTCCTCATCAGCACAATATGAATAATCATTCCCTAATTCAACAAACACAGACAGAACAATGCCACTTAATCCCCGAATAAAGGAAAGAGATAATAAATGAGTATTGTACCTTGTGCTACTAAAACAATCAGGCGGCAGGCTAGCATTACTTTTAATTGATGAAACACCATAAACGGTGCTGACAACCAATTCATTTAACCCACACTGTAGACAGGATAACAAACCAGACAAAGGCAGGGAGAGAAGCAAATATCCATTACATTTGTCAGGGTCTTAAATTACATACTCACCATCTGATGAACTGACTGAAGAATTTGTTGGATTTAGACGTGCCTCCACCTCACAGTCGCCCGACTAACACATGCACACAGACAATAAGTGATAATGTTCCCACTTTGCTCAGTTTGTCCATCTTAAAGCCGGAGCAGCCGGCTATCACTAATGTGATTAAGGTCGATAGCAACACAATAACTGCCATCATGAGACGTACAGCCCTGAGAGAGCATCAATGATATTATAGCACTCAGCATCATGGGAAACACCAGTCTGGAGCCAAACACATCTTCTTAATGCGGAGGTTTATTCTGTTCTGGAGGTATTACTGCGCTCCACAATGACCAAAAGGAGATGAAACTCATAAAGAAAGGCCAGGAGGTAATCAGCTGGCTACACAATATCTGAGAAATACCAGCAATAAAGACAGATTTACAATTATTCAACCCAGTATTTACACATATACTTATATAAAGACTCAATCTCGGCTCCTTCACTGCATGAAGTGTGTTGAAATGTGTTCAAATAACTACTAAATTGCACAGATAAATCCTCTATTTGACACTTCTATTACCGTGTTAACAATATATAGTCATAAATGCACATCCTTAAGAAAGCAAAAAAGGCTACAAGATACAGAACACTCTAGATCTGATCAAATGTTATCTTCAAAGTCACTGATGAGGGTTAAAAAGTCTGTTACTCTGCAGGAAAGTTGGGGGTCAAATGAGGCCTTCTCAGACACAGAATAGAGCTAAATGCTAAGTTCTGCATGCTAACATGCTCGCAATTACAACATGACATATGTTTACCCACTAGCGTATTAGCATGCTAACATTGTTATTGGTTTTGTTGGTATTTGGCCAAAACAACTTGTTTAACTTGATGATGTTAGAGTGCAAAGTCATTAGGATCCATAGTTTATAGGATTCATCTCTGTAAAAAGCCTCATGTCAATCCATCTTAAAGTCATAGAGGCAATTCCTGAAAAAAACGAAATGTCTCGTGGTGGAACTAGAAGAAAACTCAGGAGTCTACAAAGTCAGTTGGATTCTTCCTTTAGGGAGATAGACCCAAGAACTCAATGGAAGACCATATAAAAAATGACAACCACGTTGCCACCATAGAAAGAGTCAGGGGATCGCCAACATCAAGAAAAGGCATGTCACTAAGAAACTAAAATGTTAAACTCATCATGGCACTATAGGGGAAAGTTCAAAGGTCCACCAAGAGCAGTTCAATTGTTCATCATCAACACCGTGTTCTCATCTGTCCAAACGAACCAGACTTTCCGTGTAAAGTCTGGACCAAAGCAGTCTGATGTGAAAGCACCCTAAATGTCAAAAACAAACAGATCAAATACTCCAGTTTTTTGTTTAAAGATTTAAGATTGAATCAAGAAAAAAACTGACGAATTGTCCAATAATTTTTGGGAAACATTTAACAAACTTGGAGCTTTGACGTCATATCTTGCATTGAAGAGCACATCTTGTTGGCGAATGAGTTGGTTCAGTGCCCAAAGACAAATGTTCAACAACTTCCAGCATACATATTTACTTGTGTATGCTGGTAGTACATCAGGACTTAGATATTGAAGTTTCGTCCAAGATTTGTTGTTTTTCTCAAACATTCAACAGCTCTTTCATGAAACGAATCTATTGTTGAAGAGAAAGTGATACCAGTTTCTCTATCAACAGAGCTCTGTGGGGGGTGGAAAGATTCTGGCAAATGTAGGAAATCACAAACTAAAGGCAGGGCAGAGAAGCCGGGTCAGAGATCCAACAAAAAAAGTAATCTAGCTGCCAGCAGGGGCTCTAGGCAGCCCGTTGGCATTTCCAGTACCACGGGGTTCCTCGTAATGTATTTCTGCCAATATAATTATGATTGGCATGCAGTTATCTCTGCATGTTGAGCTGGATGTCACGTCACAGTGAGTCACCAAAGGGCTCATGGGAAGCGTGGCGACCAGTCATGGAGCCAATGTGTCCTCATCCTGTCTGTGAATGTCAGCGAGGACACTGCCGATGTTGCAGCTGACCTGTGAAGCTTCAGATGGCGGATGAGGAGGAGGCTGCTCAAAAATGGACAGGCAATCACTCAGCGGCAGACATATTGAATGGTCCCGCAGGGCTGCCACCCACAGTGTAATGAGGGTTAGCAGGCCATGCTGCCTTTCAGCTGACAGAGGCCTGCAGGGACAGAGGCTTCATTGTGGGTTTTGATGCCATAGAACACAAGTGCATTACCAGCATCAAGTGGTGTCAGAGATGTAACAAAAAGAGGTCCTGTTATGATTCATAGATCATGGATGAGGTCGTTGGATTGTTCCACTGAAATGTTGAATCCTATGAAAATACAAAGTCAGTTATATTCCCATTTTTCAACGGCCTTTTATGATCGGCACTTTTGTCCCTGCTTCTGTGGACTTCTGAAGCATCATGAATCATGGCACAAATATATTTACCATGGAACTGTTTTAATGGGGAAAGCCTTTCGATTTTTAAGATCCATCCATCCATTATCCATGCCGCTTATGATCTTTCACACTCACAGTCACAACTACGGGCAATTTAGAATCACCAGTTAACCTAACCTTAGTCTTTGGACTGTGGGAGGAAGCCGGAGTACCTCCACACAGAAAGGCCTCCTAAGTCCGAACCTGGATTTGAACCAGGAACCTTCTAGCTGTGAGGCGACAGCGCTAACCACAGTTTTGTAACATTTTGTTGACCAATCAAATTATGTTTTGTACATGTGTGAGTTAAGCCCTATTAATTAAGCCAGATTCACTTGTGGTACTGATGTACTGCAAGTTTTAATCATAATCTATTACTCTTTTGAAAATAACTTATTTTGTTTGGCTGAAGGTCACATTAATGCAGACATGTGTTTACTCGGGCTGAGAACTAGTACTAAAAAGGCTGCAATTAACTTGTAGTCAAGAATCCTCTTGATCCTGTTGGATGTCAGCCAACCTAATAAACCACTGTATCGCACCTTACTGTTAATGTGCCAACTTGCTTCCTGTTTATGGCAGTAAAACCAGAGCAGGTAAATATGTATGCCTCAGACATGACTAACATCTCTCCATTACCATGGAGAGCAAAGTCATTCTACTGATCTTACAGATTGATCTTTGTATCTCACTGAAACAAACTGATCTTCCTGTGGTGGGATCCTGTAAGAAGATTAAAAAGCATGGCTGTTATACACTTTTTTAAAGGATTTTCGTCCCTGGAAAAAGCCACTGTCAGTCAAAGCTGGTGTTCCCTGTAATCGATAGAAGCAATAATATTTGAAATTGGCGCCATAGCTGTGGAGAAAGTTGTACAAACAGCACGTGGTTTCGCCCATTCTACATTCCTACAACACCCAGCATGCACTGCGCCCCTCCCTCTGAAAGGAACGGCCCAGCGAGAGACGCTGAAGTGAAACACTACCGTTTTCTTGTCAGGGACATTGATCGCTGCAGGCGACGGCTCAGAGTGGAACAGAATCCGAAATGCAACAAGAATATACTGGTGGATCGGCTAAAAAATCTTCGGGTCTGCAGTCTACATTTCAAACCGGACGATTCTGAACAAGACATGACATCGGAGGCGGGCGTCCTGGATTGAGAGAGTGTAGTTTAGCAAGCTCCTTGGCCTCCGCCAGATGGCGTGTTTTTCCAGGGTCCATTGTGGAAGTGGATAGCATCTTCCAAAGGCACAGAGTAAAAATGCATTTTTTTTCTACCATAATGGCATTAGCTCCCCATAATAGCATGATAGGACTGAGGTTGAAAATCGGCGAACTGGCCCTTTAATTCATCCTCTGAACTGGACCTGCTCCTGGGTTGATTAACCTTGAGGCAGAGGTTACTAAGTTGTTCTACCGTCTTTAAAATGAGCTAGCTGTGTGACACCATGAAGCCTGGGTTAAGGCTGATTTAAATGGTTAAGTTGCTCGTCTCACTTTGAGCTTGAAGAACTTGTTAAATGTTCAAACTAAAATGAAACTAAACCACAGTAACAAAAAAGGAATTCTGCCCGTCATGCTGAGCCTCTAACAGCACTTAGCTGCACTTTTACCAAATATGCTAATATCTGGCAGGTGGAATTATTTACTACTGATGTGTCTACTGACCTTGTAGAGGAATGGATCCTCGGAGGCCTCAGCAGTTCTGAAATGGACTTGATGCAATCTCACCTTGCGAGATCGTTCTCCGCACCCTGAGCCTCTGGCGGCAGAGCTGAGGTTTGGCATTGGCCTACTGCACCTCGAACAATTACACTTTGTGCTGAACACCAATCTTTCTCTTACTCAAACATCTGTCAGTGTCTGGGTAGCTTACAGGCACTGTCTCATGTCTGTGCTAAGACTGAAGGCCGCAGAAAAGGAGGCTCACTTATCTATGTAGGGTTCTAAAATAACATCAGCGCTGATAGAACCGTCTTAGACAAACATCATCTGTTTTTGTTTGTTTTCTTGCCCATATTTGACCAAATATTGTCGTTTTTAAAATGAATTTCAGCACTTTTACTTAAAGGCTGACACTTTGATACAGAGAGGCCTTGATAAACACTTAGAAAGACATATTTTCAGACGAGCCCCGTTTGTCTGTGGGTAAGCATCTCCCTCAGAAGTGTTTTTAAAAAGCATATGTTTCCTCCAGCACAGCATTTCATTCTCAGCGAGGTGCGATCCCTGCTTCTTTCCCCCTCAGTTATAACACACTGGAGTGCTCTAGTCTGCTGTGTCATTTCTAAGTGCTACACTACATCATAGCTACACCTAGTCTGGCTGTGATTTATCTCTGTTTTGTACATTGGTTAGATCTGATATAAAATCGACTTTATCAAAGCTGTGAGCCTCACTGGTCGCTTTGCAGCAAGCTGATGGGTCTCAAACAGAACCAGGGCTGGAATGCATGCTATTTGAGCAAACTGCTTCAGTCATTGCATGATAATCAATGTGAAACTATGCTTTGAAACTTACATAACAACATACAATATCTGAATTAACAGCAAACACAAGATACATTTCTATTTAATTTTTCAAAAATAACGGCTTCAAAATGTCCAAAACACTTCATAAACTGAAATTGTTGCCGTCTTAACTTTCCTCTTACCAGCTGACAAAATGGTAAAAGCAGTTTGAAGATACAGGGCAGCATCACATATGCAACATCTTCAGAGACATGAAGGTTTTTAGATGTAGCAGAGGCAAGATTCAAACCAAGTGCTTGTCAGACCTCATCAAACAGCGTGTGAAACCCCTTTCAGACAAGAGAGTCAATGGGGTTCTCTGTCCGACAGCTTTTGTAATTTTCTGAAACACGCGATGCAACAATCATGTCCACTTTTCCAAAACACTCACACGTCTGCTGGACAACAGCGCACGGGCATTTCTGACAGCCACCGCAGAGGACATGAGGGGTTTCTGGTACTGCAGGTCTGCAATGTAAAGAATCCACCCTGAGGAAAGGCAGCTAGAATAAGGCTGAATCCCACTTCCACCCTCTTGGCCCTACCCCTAAATTAGGAGTGCCCTTGACTGGGTGGTGCCCCTTCAGAATGGAGTAGGAGTTAAAATCTTTGACTCATTATGTCATATTTTTTAAACTTTATACATGCTTGTTAAAATGACCGAATTACATAAGCTTTGCATCAACGTAAAACAAAGATATTCAACCCATTTATACATTTTTTCATCATTTGTGCATCATATTTGTGAAGATTTGGGCTTGTTTTCCTGCACCTGTTGATATGTTACTGTGCCAGAGTTACTGGGCCGCTTTACACCTATGTTCCACAGGATCCGTGTTGGCGCGTTCTGTGTGCGCCCACTCTAGTCGATGCTCGTGTTTCCACAGCGTGCGCCGCGTACCGCCTCCAACGCGATCCAGAAGCGTCTCTCCGCTCTGCTCCCATAAAAATACGCGCCGAGTCTATTCTTGACAGAGGCAGCTTCAAGCATGCATCAAGCTGCACAGAGCAGAACGTTCCAAACAGGAAGTCAGACACGAAAACAGCATAGAGCATTTCGACATTTCAAAATAAAAGACCATGTACAGACCCGTTTTTATGTCCTATCACCATATCAACATCACGTTAAAACCAATCAATCAATCGGTCAGAGGGTCCCAGAGGTTATTATATGCTTTGGATGACGAGAAGTTTATCTTGGAGGCACAAAAATCACGGAATGATATGCAAATGAGCAGAAATAACCTTGCATGATTTTGCAATTCCTATGCGATAATGTAGTTCTCCCACAATCTTGTGATCTCGCGAATCCAGCTGCTTGGGCCAGCGCCCTGCTGCGCTGTGGTCCAGAAATGCCTCCTGTGGGGTAGGGCGCGCGTTGTCTGACAAACCAGAACCGTGGCGCACAAGGAACGCGGCGGACACGGATCTTGTGGAATATAGGCGTTAGAGTGTAAGTTGACCCCATCCTCTCCATCCTAAAAAGAACTTGGGCACTCCAAAGGAGTGGTAGAGAACTGGGATGCAGCTAAAGTAAACTTGAAATATAAACACGGTGATTCTTCAGTCATAATTAAAGTAAAGGATAAAGCATGTTAGTGAATATCTCATCCATACAAAGCCAACAAAGCACTGTTACTAAAGTTCTCTTGAGTCATTGCCATACAAAACATTCCCGTTATAAACAGATTCAAGTGGTTTCCAAGTCATCCACTGCTACATCAGGACAGCTGCACACTTATTTCCTCCTGACATTCTGTCTTTTTTTGCCGACTGCACACCACAAGAGTCTCTATCATATCTAGTCAAACAGTAGCCACACTCCCCTCTGAGTGGACCGTCCAGTGTGTGCAGTGGAAAGTGTATTTGTGTGTGTGTAAGCTTATGTTTATCTCTGCACTGCCTTTAGTTCCTTTTGATTTCCCTTAAGCCTTATGTCTTTTGTCATGTTCTGGTCTTCTGAATGCTTGCTTATGGGTGTCATTTGTTTTCTCCCCTCCTTGCCCCGCTCCCTCCCTCCCTGCCTCCTCCCCCATTTCTCCTTTATTTGCATGCTGTTCCTCCTGTTCCACACCTCCCTCCTCAACTGCCATGTCCTCTCCCTGTGTGCTCAGACACTGCGCCCAGCACTGAACCTGCAGCTCATGGTTGGTATCTTTACTTTCCTCTTAAGTCTCTTTTTTTTTTTTAAACTTGTATCCTGTCTCTGCAGCATGCCGATGTTTGCACAGTCGACATCATTGTGCCAGGCTGCTCGGTCGCAAAATGTCAGCTGTTTGCCTGCTTTCAGATATTGATTGATGTTTTGACCTGTATTTCAGGGCCACAGAACACCTGCCCAGTAAAAGTTGGTCTACATTACTTTTGTAATATATGTAGATGTTTATATCATTAAGTGTCACTGCACAGAGCCTTATGAAATGGTTAACCAATTATATTGCTTCCCTGAAGGTGCCACAGAGGAATAAAACCCACTCTGAGGCCAGACTGATTATATCAACAGCATGAGATGATTTTTTGTGGAGGCTAAAATAGACCTCATTTACTCGTTCCCATTAATTTGAATGAAATTGATACGCATCATTTTCTCATTTTGGCTAACTTGCCTCTCTTTTTTTTATGACTTCAGTTTCCTTAATTGTGCGGACAAATTCATAAACTTGTGGTTACAAACTTTCTATTTAGCATTGCAACTGAACAATAGAATTCCTCTTTCGTGGTCATTTTCATTTGCAAATAAGCATCCTGTAAAGTTTCAAACAGGAAGACAAGACAAGCTCTCTCATCAAATGACCAAGAGGAACATAATCGTTCTGGCACCTATCCACCATATTCACACAGCAGCTATTTTCCTCTGACGTCACTCTAAGGGTGAGAAGCTCAAATGTTATGATGTTGTAGTGCTGTATTCTAGGTTTGCCAATGACCAAAATGTAGACAATCTAACAATACTTCACTCAGTGCATTACGAGTGATAAGCAACTGAAACTCCATGGGGAAAACAGGCCATATTTAAAGGACATATTCAGTAACTCCTAAGCTAAAATTAGCATTTAAACAAATCCTAGCTAAAGTTACACTTTGATAGTGTTGCTAAATAGGATAGGACAGGCATAAAACATATTGATAATTCATTAGCTACCAACAAATAAGTCACATCAGCTAATGTTAGCATTCAACCAATGCCTTGCTAGCATTACAGTTTGCTAGCTAACATTATCGTTAGCCACCACTTTATGCCACCTATTGTGTAATTCAACACCATCAAATGGTAGTTTTAGCCCAAAATTGGTTGAAAGCCAATGTTTGCTGTAGTCTTACGATAGCTATTGAGTTACAAATTACGTAAAAGTCGCATCGGAATATAAGATGCAGTCTGTTTTGGGGTTATCCCAGAGGGAAAAAGGTTACAGTAATGTTGATTGTTGTGAGGGTAGCAGCTGTACCGGTTGTCGCATGTCCATGACGAAGCGTTAGCTAGCTTATAGCCCCATCGTCTGGGTAAAATACTGTAACACAATGAAATACCACTCTCATTTTATACTGATATATTGGTCACACTGGATAGGACGCACTCCACTTCTTAGATGAACATTTTTTTTAATTAAAAATGTGTCTTATACATTGGATTTTAGGGTATGTAGTTTTACCTTCAAATTAGGGCCAATGTCTATTCACTATTCATTGTCTCTAAAGTTGCTGATCAATAGTGAAGCTAGCAATAATAGCATTTTTTTTTTTAATTCCCAACTTTTGTGCTATTTGCAAAGCTGGGAAAGAGCAGTACAACATTAAAACAGCATTTGGGCTTCCCACAAAGAGCATGACGTAAGAGTAAAATGCTCGCCGTGCAAATAGGGCCTCAAAGGGGATAGCACCCAAGGGCAAAAACCTTGCCATTTTTCTGCGCTTGTTGAGGTGTAAAGTGTTCTCAAATCAAAACCAAAATTAGCTGCCTCATCTTTTTTAAATGTTTTCAATATTTACACGACAATTTTTTACATCATAATGTGAAAATGTGAAGATAAACGCTCACAGGGATGTACCTACAGAGAATTATCACGCTGCAGCTCCTCTCAGATTCACAGAGCTTCACAGCAAGTTTCAGCTCATTGATTAGGAGTATGGACCGCTGCTTTACACTTTGGTTCACTCTCAACTCTCTTGATGTCGTTTTCAGCCGCAGCAGGCAGCTTGATTTTAGTGTAAAAACCTTAAAAAACGACCGCATGTACAAATAAACACTCTAAGCTTGACCAAAATGGATCATAAAGCAGCTGCTAAGAGTCACGTATTTCCTTCAGGAGTTGTTTAAGACCAAAAGAAGAGATGGAACATTCAACATGTGACAAGGAAAATGGCTCTTATCTGTGTCATTATGTTTATCCTATTATCTTTTCAGTTTACAAATCTTTTAACACTGTGATAACCATAGACTGTATAAAAGATTGACATGACAGCTCCCTAAAAGTGAAGCAAAACCCTCTCTATCGCCCCCTGCTGACTGGCTGCAGTATAGCTCGTAAAGCCCGCCTCCTCCATGTTAACAGATGGGACATGAGTCAAACTATAAAACCAATATACATGTTAAATACATTTTTCTCAAACATGGTTTCTGTCATTATAGTTAGTTCTCATCATGCTGATTTATGTCCAAGTGTTCATTTTTCTGACAAGTTTAGTTTTAAAGAGTCATGGTGCTATAAAAAGGGGGTATAATGCCATGATTGACAGCTCTGTTGTCAAATACGGCTCCTGTCAGGTTCTGTTCTTGAGTAGCAGAGTAGGGGAGGAACCGTGGAGGAGATGTAACTAACACTAACACCACAGTCATTGAACTTTCCATAACCGTAAATATCTGCTTCAGACCAACACAAGAAGCTGATCAGCTGTTAAATACGCTGACGTGTGGGATCTTTACAGTTTTTTTTAGTTAGTTAAATGTGTGTTTTGGTTAGCGGAAGGGGCGGGACATCTTTGGCGGCTCCACCCGCTAATCTCTACTGCACAGTTTCTGGCTCCAAGTAACGTCACCAGCGCAAGATGGCAGCGCCTGCCTTGGGGCTATTTGTGGCTTTGAATAAGTACAATTAGAGGTGGTGAAAGAGTCTATAGCCCATATTCAGAATTAACAGTTTTAGAAAAGGGCCTGAATGACCAATCAGAGTTGAGTATTCATCAAAGGCATGTAATTATTCAGTTTAAAAAGTGATCATATGTAAATGTTGTGTTCACAAGTTGTGTCTGCTGCCCCCATGTGGCCAAAATAAAACAGGTTTTGCAGGTTTAATGAAATTGTTAGGTCAAAATGCTAAACAGGTTTTCATTCTGTCACGTTTGATTCTGTTTACATCCTCTGTTAACATCCATCCTGTTTCATTATTGAGTGTTCCCTGCCAGTCTAAATGCCAACTAAAACTAATAACTCCATTCTTATGAATCCTTTTGATTTGTTTTTCAAAGAAGTTGAATATTCAGCGTGTTTCCCTCCTCATGAAATATTTGTAGAGGGCAGAAGAACACGAGCTAACACCAGATGAATGGATTTTCATGGTGGATTGATGGAGATGGGATTTTATTAATATGCATACACGATGTGGTGAATGAACATTAGTGGAGGAGTCAGGTGTTTTATTGAATATTTAAATAAAGTTAACACTCATTTATTCTGAAAGGCTTATGCTGATGTAAAATTCAGCTTTTCAGTGGAAATATTAAACATGTTTTTCTTTTCGTACCCGTCAACAACCATGATGTAACCACTGAGGTACCTTAAAAAGTAATGCATTGGTCATATTTCCGACATCAAACTTGGCTTACTCATTTTCCTTGAAGGTTAAATCTGCTTTGTTCTGAAAATAGCTCCGTGCCATTTCCCCTGCAGGAAATAAATCCATAAATCCATCCCCTTTGTGGAGGTTACCAACAATAATCGTACCAGAATATGATGTTGATGGGACGCCATTTCCTACAAATGTTATCAAGGTCAACATTTAAACATAAATTTATTCCAAATAAATGAAAAGTGACAGTCCCCTTAATACAAGCGTCTTCATTTTAACAGCCCAGAGGTGCAAACCCATTTTGAACTGATATCTCTTTAGAAAATGAGATATATCACACATGAGATTGTCTGCTCACCGGCTCTCCCTCTGTAGCCTAGAGCGTGCTCTGTTCATGCCACTGTTCAGAGGGACAAGCGGGGACACATTCATTATTTTTAACCAATTTCTTAATGATAAAAAAAAAAAAATCTCTTTCTCAAATCTTAATTTTGTTTGTAAAAAATAGAAAATGCAAATGTTATACTGTGAAAGGGGTTGTGCGTGCTGCTGAATCCACAAAGCTTTACATTGAGTTTTAGCCTATTGTTAGGCTGTTTGGCAGTCATACAATAAATCCTATGACCAAGAGTTGTTATGGTAGCTGTCTCTGAGGTGTTTATTAAACTTCATGGTCATTTCAAAAGGCTGCAGCTAAGGCAGCCTGAGAGTTGAGCTGTGTCATCCCAACAGGTGCTTCTATTATCTTATCCAATCCTTTAATATCAAGAAGGTTATTGGCTAAACAACAGATAAACTCTTTGGAGGATGTAATACAGTTTTACAGCACCATAAACTAACCAAATGATTACACACTGCAATTATAGACTGTATAAAAAGATGGACGACATGACAGCTCCCTAAAAGTGAAGCCAAACCCTCTCTATCGCCCCCTGCTGACTGGCTGCAGCATAGGTCATAAAGCCCGCCTCCTCCATGTTAACAGATGGGACATGAGTCAAACTATAAAATGAAAATACACGTCAAATACATTTTTCTCAAACATGGTTTCTGTCATTATAGCTAGTTATTATCATGCTGATTTACGTCCAAGTGTTAATTTTTCTGATAAATGTAGTTTTAGTTAGTTATTTGATGCTATAAAAAGGGGATGTGACGTCATGATTGACAGCTCTGTTGACAAACAGCTGGAGACGTAACACTAACACTACAGTCATTGGATTTTCCATATCTGTGAACGTCTGCTTCAGACCAACACAAGAAGCTCTTCTGCTCTTAAATACGCCGACATGAGGGATCTTTGCAGTTTTATCGATAAGTTAAATGTGTGTTTTGGGTTTGCAGAAGGGGCGGTAAGTCACCAGCCGATCTCTACTGCACAGACCAAATGCACAATATGGCACTGCCAATTGCAGGTAGTTTGGCTTCACTTTTGTACAATGAGAGGAAGTGGAGACGTGTCGTCCATCTTTACTTACAGTCATTGATTGGAATCAACACCTCCCTGAAACATCAAATATGTGCAAACACTTGATGAGTTTTCAGTTTGAATAGTGTAATTATAATGTTTAACATATGATGAATGACATGCTTCTCTGCTCTACTGTAAACCACTGATGAATGTGCGGCTAGTTGATTAGCCTTCAGACTGTCAATCAATTATTCAGACCAGCCCTCCTGGGTTGGATGTCCTTGTCTCACCTGTGTCTGACCCAACATGGCCGCAGCAATCCAACCCCTTCTCTTTTAACCTGTTGCTCTTGTCAATCTGGACACCCAGGAACTGATCTGACCCCTTGAGCACCCTTTACCTAAGTTTCCTCCTCCACTAACTCTAAAACTAGGATTAAGAATAAACTTTTTTGTGATAACTTTGAGCTAAATCGATTCAGAAAACCAAGTGCATTTAATTTGGTGCTCCCTTCAAGTAGTGTTTGAAATTATGATGAATAATTTGGCAGCCAACTGGGCAAAAGGAAAAAAAAGTCCTGATGTGTTTGAAAAATGCTAATTCATGTCTGTATTTCATGGCCCGGTGTGTGACACCAAGTCAGAGCCTGTTAGGAAAGCATCAGCACTGACCGCCTGGCTCTCCATATCCTCTCAAATGCTGTTGCCATGGTGATGCCCCGCTTGTCGTGACTACAAGAGAGAGGAGGCTGAGACACTATTGAGCTGGAAGGCTCTTCCCCGAGATTGTCCATTTCCCACTAAAATAGGCCAGCAGGTAGAGAGGGAGAGGCGTGGAGGGCAGGAGGGAACGAATTAAACATGCGCCAGAGAAGAGGAGAGGCTCCGAGATGAGCTGCCAGCAGCCCGGAGAAGTGGGTGTTGAAACGTTTTGTTCTTATAAATTAAGCTTTAGCTGTGATGTCGAAATGAGAGAGAGACCCAGAAAGTGGAAAAACTCCGACATAATGGCTGATTTTATTATGCATGTGGATAAACACCAGTGCACTCCTGGCTCTCAGAAGCTCTTGTAGAACAAAGTCGTTTTCACTCGTGAGACCCACGGAGTTAAAGGCGCTCATTCGAAACAAAAACTATGGAAAAGAGCTGCGGAAATGTTCAGAGTAGAAAAGCAGAGTTGCCTAAAGCGATAGCAACTCATAAAATAAAGAAGAGAACAGACAGGTTGATTACAAAGACTTTCTTTCTTATTGTGACAAAAGCTGTTTTTATCAAAATAACAAAAATAGCTTTCTGAACACTTCAGAACTGTTGTTATTGTGAAGCTTCAAGGATCAAGATTACACACGATGTAAACTTGGCACATTTTGAAGGTTGATTCTGGTGTTTGAGATGTCAGATTGAACCTTCTTAAAGCTTCTTTGTATTGGTCACTAGGGGGCAGACCTCAGAAAGCCCAGCAAAGTTTGACATATTTTGGCCTTGTAAATCTGATATGGCTAATGTACAAGCAAACTATTGCAAAAGCAGCTTTTAACAACCTGATGCTAATGTTCTTTGTGTGCTGTTTGGCAGCTACAGCGGCTTTATCAGAGCCTCTTTTTTAACTAAGAACAGCTCCCTGCTTTGGCTGGTAATTAGATGTATTGAAGAAAGTGCTGTGAACCAAAACAATTTGTCGACAGTAGAAGATGAACAAAGGCTGAAATGCACTGAAAATATAAAAGTATTGATGAGTGTAGCTCTATCTTTCAATGTCTTTCAAGGTGCCATGAAAGGCTCACTAAGAGATGTCCGATAAATGAACCTGAGTATTTCTAATATCCTGCCTGTGACAATGTGTTCAATCATAAATTGTCACAATATTTTACAACAAATCCAAATTAGAGTTTGTCCCAGGATGATACTGGAAGTATTTATCGTTTATTCTTGTTATTAGTGCTCTAATTTAGCATAGGCCTATACAGTTTACCAATCCTGTGCCAGACATGTAATACTGTAACTTGGCAACATTTTCAAGATCCATTTTTTTGTGTTCCTGAGTTTGATCATCAACAAATTCTCATTACCAACTAGTCAAATATAGCAATCTGGTCGGTGGCCCGATAGTGTTGTGACGTTCGCGGACGATCTGAGTCTTTTGAACGGTTCCCTGACGTTCTCTTTAAAAATATCAAGGTTTGGGTATAAATAACTACTGATGTAAGAAGCTGAAAATGGAGCTCTTCTAAAAAGAAGTCAACATTGACTTCTGGTTTCAGATGATATTCAATCCCTGGTCTTTAGTTCCTGGGTAAACTACCCATGTTTGTTGGACCATTCCATCATCCCTAATCTCCACTAAGCAGACTTCTGTGGTCTCTACACTACACATCACCTGAAATAAATAGCACATCAACTAAATAAGCTTGAGCACGGTGTCCAGAAATAACCCTGGAGGGGTACCTACTTTGTCATATTTCAAAATGTGTAAAGCTGCCATATTTAACAAGTTTAGAGGGACTATTTTGGTCAGTTTTGTCCAGGTGCATCTTGGAACAATAGTGTCCATCAACATCATACCCTATAATCAGTGCTATGCTTTGTGGAGGATTGGATTTTATTTCTTCAAGGTAAATCAACTCCTTACAAGTGCCTTGTTTCTAAAGATGCATAAAAGTGGTCCACAGGTGGGAACCAGCGTTTTTAGTGATGGGCGTTCAAGGAGCATTTGCTCCTCTCATCGCACTCCTCACTCTTAATGAAAGGGCATGTTGGTGGAAGATGTCAGTTGCTTTAGCTGATGGCTAGCTACACTGACTAATTTCCCATCCGGGTAGGAGAGAGCATCTGGAAAGGACACACCTGCCAACACGGCTGTCAGCAAGCGTGTGAAAGTAGTGGGATAATTGAGCCGCGCTCAGAGATCTAATGGTGGAGAGGAATACGGGGGTATAATGGCCACTTTGCTCACAGCGGGATTGTGGCAGGTGAAGCAGAGGACTTTCCCCTTTAATCCAAGGACTAAGCTGTCACATTTGGATGTCATTAAAAAGACATGGCGTTCACTAAATGGCAGGGCCGCTATGTGCCAAATCACCTGCAGGTATTGATGAGCAACAAATGTGGCGAATTTTCGTCAGACGTTTGATGCTGTGGATTGCTGTTCTAATTAGAAGTTTCTTTGTCTGTTCTGTGTTTGCACTTTTTCTTATGTTGAGTATGGAAACAGACAGGGAAGACGTGCTTTAAATTTGGCCAAATTCCAAATGCTGTCTTTCTGACCTAAAAAGCGAGCCCTTGCAGACCTCTGAGACAGCAGTGCACGGATAATCTTAGGTCCGCTGACTATCAAAGGGACAGATGGCTTTGCCAACATCACTGACTACATGACATATTGTAGGTTAAAGGGACACAGTGGCAGGTTTTTGACAGCCTCTGTGGTAGTGAGATGGTTGTATGCACACTAAAGAATTAAATGGTTTGATGATGATGAATCGAATTTGGCCTTGGTTGGACCTTTTGTACCTCGTCCCAGTGAACCTGCATTTACACAATTATCTCTTCAGGGAGCCCAAATTCCTTTAAGAGTCATAACTCCATCAAGTCAAGCAAACAGAGCCCCTAATGGTAGATTCAGAGAAACCTTTTCCCTCCAGTGACCAAGTAGCAGTTTCTCTGATTTCATTTGAGGACTGACATTTATATTTAGCAGCCATGTAAAAGAACGTCAGATTTAGCCCCTTTGCCATTCAGTTTAGACGGTTTTTTGTATCAAAAATAGTTTATTACAACGCAAACAGGGATTTCTAGTAACTTATTTTCATTGATTTCCCATGGTGCTCTAATTGCCAAGCTAATTGATCTTTGAAATAGCGCAAAAAAGAAATTCAAATACTATATACTGTTTGGAGTCTTTCTAAGCGACTGCTTTTTCCGCTCTCTGCAAGCGTTGCGAGTAAACAGTAATCTATGGCTGAACAAACAAAGAAAAGATGGATGACTACAGATACAACTTCAAAAATAAGTGAAGATCCAAAGAAAAAGAAACAAACTCGACGCTCAGATGAAGGCAAACAGTCTGAAAAGGAAAGGGACCGTCAGCCAGGAAAATCAAGAATGTTCTGTGAATACAGACACGAGATGGAAGGACTTCTGCTCAGGATGTTTTACAGCTGTATTTCCTGGGTCCTCAACAAGTGTGTGGAGTATCTGAAAGATGTGTTTCTGAAAGGGAAAGAGAATTTGATGAATCCTTTTAGGAGGGTAGAGATGTCAGACAGGGTGAGACAGCTGGGTTACTGCCGAAATATTACGAAATGGAGCTTCCAACTTGTTTTACTGCATCATTAATTGAAGTTTCTCGAAGCAGATCTTTGAAAAGAAGAAAATAAAGGTTTATACCGCAAAATAATTGCACTTTGGTATGCATTTAACCTTTTCACATAGAGATAGATGTGTTGGCACTGGCACTGCATTCTGGGCTCTCAGTAAATGAGGCACATATGCTGCATTAATTAGTTTCAGACTCACAACTAAGTACGATAGGTGACAAACAGGCCCCCCCCCCTCTCCAAAGCCCCTCTCTCTCTCCTCTCATAACTCAGCTCACCTCCTGCTGAAAGTCAAGTGAAGCTCTCAGGTTCCGTCTGGCTTTCACATGATGAAATAGACAAGGAAGAGGTGAAATAGACAGGAAAGTGTAATAAGTTGTGATTTTTCTCCTCACCTGTGACATTCAGTAGATCTGATGTTTTTTTTTATCAGTGAACAGCAAAGGAAGCCTGAAGTGAACGTTTTGAAGCAGGTCAACAGGCAGCACTCATTGATGTGGAGTCACACTTTTTGGGGTTCAAGGTTGTTTAGCAGAGACTTGCATCTGACCCATTTTGATATGCATATACTGTAGAGCATATATAAGTGTCAGGGTCGACAGCCTTGGTTTTGAACACCCTTCATGCTTATTTTCACTGCATTGCAGAAATTCACCAAAGAATATAAGAAAGTACAGCACTGCATTATGTCCATATAAATGACACTTATTTGGAAGTTTCTGTAACAGCGCTGTGTGTTTCTTCATATTTTTTTAAACGTTCTGGCGTTCATCAGAACAGTTGCGTTTGTCCACCAGATGCACAAAAACCAGCGAGACAATTTCACATTAATCCAAACTGTCAATCCTCCCCATCTGGCGCCCAGCGCTGCTACCTGCTGCAACGATAACACCTTCTCCATCCGAGCAGCCTCGCACCAACTGCTGTCACATTATCCCTCACAATCCCTTTTAAACCAACAATTTAGCATTTTAGCTACAGTAATTATAATTTATATAATATCAATGAAAAGATTAGTTTTATTGCTGACAAAAAAAGTCATATATTGTGATCTTGAACTTATGTCTAGTTCAATATGTATTTTTGTGTGAACCCCTGTCTAGAATTTAATAAGAAGCTACCCTTAACTGTGTTGGAAATGATGATGAGTATTTGATCTTAAAGCTGCATGAATCCATGTGTGGATCTTAAACACATCTACATCCTTTCATAAAGGATCTGCATCTTACCTGGTTGAAAATGCATGCAATGCAAGTGTTAATGCGCACAACATGTAGTGCAGTCAGATCAGTTGAATTGGGATCACCCTATGGTTGGATCTCAGCCGTGTTTGACCAAATTCTTAACAAACAAAACTGTAGTCTACAACTCGTACAGCTGTGAGTCTGCACATGGGCACACTGGTGCTTTGAGCTGAATGTTACCATCATCGTGCTCACAAAGACGATGTTAACATCCTTCATTTATAAGGTTTGTCACGCTCACCATCTTATGTTGGCATGCTATCATTTGCTAAGCAGCACTAGTACAGCTGAGGCTGATGGGTTCCTCTTTACTTTTGCAGTTTTTTTGGACGTAAACCAAACCAAGGTTTGGACGAATACTTTTTTTATTAAAGCAAGTCCATCCCATAACCCTTGTCCTTGATTAGCTCCCCTCTCATCTAATCCCATCTCAACCCAACCAATATCAACCCATTGACCCGTTAGCTGAATAACCAGGGTGGTAATTAGAAAGTGATACAAAGATGGGTATCCTCCCACCCACGAGTTCCTGCAGCCCTAAGTCAAGGGAGTCTTATCCCGGGGCTGGTTGTGTATATGGAGGACAGGTACAGAGAGACAGGCCCGGCGTAGGTATGCTGGAGGCAGACCGCTATGGTGACACCTCGCAAGGGGGGAGTTGATCGACATAATTGAGCAGTGGCTTCCTGTGGGAATAAAATCTATCAGAAGAGCCTCTAAGAGAAAACTTTAGGAAGGATTTAAATTAAAGAGGCAAAGGCAATAAAATTAATCTTGGCCAGTTGTGGAAGCGAGTTCGCATGAGGATCATGATTGTCTAAACAAAATTTCAGTCAGTATTGCAGAAGTGATACTTATGCTGCGTTCCAGACAACTGGGAACTCAAGTTTTTCCAACCTCCGACTAGTTCTTTAAATCATCTCTGAAACTTTTTTTCTCTCCACAAGTTAGTCTGGAAAACGTTAAAAATGCAAAACAAAAAACAACAACAATTAAGTTAAATTGGCTAAAGACTCGCCAAGAAACATCACTTTGTCACGGTCGGCCATGTTTTGTATTTACGTTTGGCGTCGTGCACCTGAAACTCTCTGAGTTCGGAAGTCGGAAATTTCTACTGGGAAGTTCTCGAGTTCCCAGTTGTCTGGAACGCAGCATTAAATCACAGATCTGATTTGCTATTGTCAGTACTGTTGCCTTTTAGCATGCCCCTCATTTCTTTCTTTGACCTTCAAAGCATTATCCTAATTATTGCTTTGCCAGTCAAAAGTTTGGACACATTTTCTCATACAAGTGAATGATAAAGTGTGTCCAAACTTTTGACTGGTAGTGTATATTGAGATCTGATCACAGTGCAGGCAGAATTGCGATAATAAGAACGCTTATTAAAAGCATCTTTAAATGCAAAAGCCCCTGGTCAGATGTCATTCTGTAGGTCATGAATCCAGATACAGTCTGCAATAGTTGGGTCTTGAAGCAACACTCTGCAACAGTGAGTCTTGTGTATTGAAGACAAAGGTTTTTTTGCCACAATTAGAGCACAATTAGTTGATTTATAACAGTAGAATTACTTCTTAGACAATTGAGAATCATTCTCATAGTTTGCTTAATACTCTGAGCTCCGAACAGGCAGACAAAACAGGTGGTGGGCTTGAGTCTTGTATTATTCCTCCCAAGGCATGTGACCTGCGTGTCCCTTGTTTTTGAATGCTCTTATTATAATTTGCATTTAGGCCCAATGTTGCCATGACAGCAACAAAGTCTTGCAACTTTCTATTCAAGACAGTTGCACTGTTCTTGGCTAGCTTTGGCTTGGAGGAAAACAGGACAGAGGAAACTAGAGAATGCAAGGAAACACCTTAATACTTCAGCATGGGGTATCAGGTACACTGTAAAATAAATATGAACATTAAAAAGCAATCACATCTGGGAGGAAATTGAAATTGATTATTAATAGCCAGGGCAAATGCAGCCCCTTCTTCGCTCTTTCCTTCCCTAATTTGAACTTGCAGCTCCAGCCTGTTCAGCAAATGCTTCCTTCCGAGAGTTTGGTCGCTCCCTTGTGCCATTTGCCTCCTTTATGTGCCAGTCGGTCTGGGTGTTGGCAAGACAATGCTGGAGTAAAAGTTTTCCCAGTTTGATTCCATTGAGCTACAACTGGGGATTTGTGATTGCAATGATATTTATTTTACAAATCTGTATGTAAAACAAGACTAAAGCAGTCCTGGAGATGATCCATCTTCGCTGGCTTCACTCACTTTTAGCAGCATTGATACATCTCCTGGCTATAATATGAGCCGGATATGGAATACAGCAGATTTTCTTTCTTCTCTTTTTTCTGACACCATCCATGCATGTAAGCTGGTCTGAATTTCCTTTGAGGTGAGACTTGGATTAGAGGCCGACATCATGCACTCAGCCCCGCTAAAGGATTTTATTATCACGGCAGGTTTTTGTCAGCGTTGCTACACTGAACAGAGATTGTGCCACAACACTGCTCCTCAAAGACGGCCAAAATAGCATGACAAAGCAGGCATACAGGGGCTGTGATAAGCAACAGAATATTCTGCTAGGCCTCCGTTTTTACATAATCGACAAATCCTGTTATTTCTTTTCTGAATTCTGAATCATTGCAGGTCTGCTAAACAGCCACAAGTCAGTACAATAAACATCACAGCGTCCTTAAATGTTCTTTTGATACGATAAGTACTCGCCCAATAAAAATGTATCTTATGAGTCACTGATTCAAACATATTGGAGCTACTTCTTTAAACACACACTGCATTGCTCTTATTCAACTAGCTGTGATTAAACAATCCTGAGTTTCAATTACAACAGTCCTTCTGAGACTCTCTGACATTGTTTACATACATCCTCGTTTCCCCTGGTGGCGCCTGTCTTTATATAGAGAGCAGTATGTTTGAGAGCATGCAGAAGTGTTTACAGTCTAGCACTAACTATAGAAAGTGGTGCAGAGGAATTCAAGGAATGTCCTTGCAAAAGTGGTGGTGTTGAAACCATAGTGAGGTTAGTGAGTGCTTGTGCAGAGGTAATTATTAGTAATGGCTAGTTCTGGTAGGGTTGATTCCATTTTCATTTATTCACATGCTTGAAGGTCACCATTGTCAAGATCGTCCTTATACAAGGGTTCTAATGATATCTTGGGAAAAGTAATGGGGCATTTTTTTATGCATGATCCTTTCAATTCTTGACGTGTTCTCAAAAAACAAGTTTTTGTCATGGCTCCATTTTTATGTCTCATACAGACACACTTGGTTCCGTCTGTTTAGTGTCTGTTTCAAGGTACCTTCAGTATCTCCTTCAAGCTGTCCTAAAGTGTCTGTTTTGTTTCTTACTCACAAATGGTTCAAGTAAAACAGACTGTTTGGTTTGGTTAAAACTCAACTACTTGATTAACTTGAGACATATTATGACATGGGTTACTTATGAGTTCAACTCAGTGTCAACTTTCTTTGACTTGTGATTCTGCTTTCCTGGGTGAAAGTTACAATGTTACAATTTCATTTAGCAGACGACTTTGTCCAAAGCGACGTACATCTGAGAGTCAATGATCTATGCATTCATACCGGGAGCAATTTGGGGTTCAGTGTCTTGCCCAAGGACACTTCGACATGTGACTGTAGCAGTCAGGGATCGAACCCCCAACCTTCCGATTGAGAGATGACGACTCTGGGTCACAGCCGTCCTGCGTAGTTTGACCAGCTGGGTTAGTAATGTGTATTCGCACTCAAGTGAAATTAATGGTCAAAGCTCCTGTGAGGAACTTTAGGTTGATTTTGCGTCCCCTGTGGACAAAGCCGTACCTCTTATCTCTTTGCTGATTTTGTCCTGTACATGCTTAAATGGTGATTTTTAACAAAAAATCATATCTTCTGTTATGTATCACTCACTTTACATTTTTTGTCTTGGAAAATGTAAACAAAGGCAGCTTGCAGTAATTGCTTCATCTGACACTTAACCCCCGCCAGCGGTTTCAGGCATTAAAAATAACTATATAGAAATATCTTGAATATAGAAATGAAGTTGCTGATGGTCTGGTTTGCTTTTGTAGGTCACATTAGAGGCATCTGAATTAATTTCAGTCTGTTTCATAACCAGCGAAAAACTCCTCACAGGAGCTTTAACATAACAGGAAATGAGACGAAAGAAACAACTGATGTGATTATGAAACCTATCCAATGCTCCAGCTACCTCTCCAAAGCAGACTATATCAGTCTTTGTACAATGTATCCTCCCTCTACCCAAGCTCAGAGCTCTAAATTGGTTCCCATTTACATGTGTTATATATGGAATGGAATGCAGTATTGTTTGTAGGCCCAAGTACAAACAGTGAATGAGAACAGCCTGCCAAAATTATTTGTAATTTGTCAACATACAAATATGCATTTTAAAGTTTACCTAAGTTGGACTATGTTTCGGTTTGAATATTTCACTCAGTGTAAATATTAAACAGCTTTAAGAGCTGGAATAAGTTGGTATAGAAGAAGCTTGTTGGGACTCTTGATAAATGTTGGATGGGTTTCCATTAAATTTGGTACAGACGCTCCTGTCGCCCTCTGGGTGAATTGTAATAGCTTGAGTGATCCTTTAACTTTTCCTCTAGCACCATCATAGGCTCAAAATTCCAAGTTGTAAACTTTGGGTTGAAACTATTGGCTTGGCACCTGGCTCTTCCTAAAAAGATGATGGTGGTAAGATTGAAACCTCGTACACATCATCATGTTTAAGTTGTGTGCACGGCAACGTTAGTATTAAGCTGAAAGTGCAGTCTCACGAAAATGCTGTGGAGTCTTGGTCTTGCTTCAACATCAGAGTGATTCAAGTGTAAAGTAAGGACAGCAAACAACTGTGTTTAAAGGCATCTAGCAAGTAGTTTAAGATGATAAACCTAACCATACCCGAACCCTACAGATAATGAGGGAAAGAAAATGCTCTTAGGTATTTTTTCTTTAAAAGGCATTTACAAGCTATTTTGTGCTTCAGAATGACGCTCCCTGCTTGCAGTCAAGGGAAAAACATGCGGCTCTACTGTGAAAAACAAATAAGAAAGGCTGCGAACAGTAAGAATAGAAACAGGTAGTTATTGGTGTAAGCTGTGAAGAGTTCAAACAGACCGTGTGTGTACGACCTTGTCCTGAGACTGACTCCCTTCTGTTTACTGCACGTATGTAAATGTAGCCATTGTCTCCGGCTTCTTCTCCAGGATTAGCCTCTCATTTCCTTGGCACACTTCCTTCACCCAGGGCCGTGTCTGCTGTGTACACAGATCTACACAAAGCCCCCGATGTCATTTCACTGATACTTTTCTGTCTCACAACACACACACACACACACACGCTCGCTCGCTCTGTTGTTATTATCAATACAGCGAGAGCAGGGGAGGCACGGGACGCGACTTGAGGGAGTCAATTTAATCAACGGCTTCCATTTCCGTCTCTTTGACCTTGACAAGATTTTTCTCGTCACTTAAACACAGTTTTACTTTATTTATGTTCTACTTTTGATGATAACTAGTGCCGTGACATTTTCTTTATAATGAACATATCATTAAATATCAGGCTGTCGTTTTGACCTTATCTTTGTTCACGTCAGGAGATTACAGTTTCCAACACAAGGGATCTCTGATGTCGCATTAGGAGAAAAATCATTCAACATGATAATCACACACACACAAAGCAGGCTTCTGGACACCTTTCACATCCGCCAGCATAAATCCAGAGTTTTTGTTGAGATGAGCGAGGCTGGAGGCGGCTCGGTGACAGCGGGATGGGAGGAGAGTGTTAGTGGGGGTTGATAATCACGCATGAGGGAAGAAAAGGGCAGTCTGGTGGATGGAGAGAAGCTCCACTGGGTGTGTGTGTTTTTTTTTTTTATTCCAAACTGTGTGTCCCCATTAACAGGACTGATGTGCATCTCTGCAA
This sequence comes from Semicossyphus pulcher, assembly GCF_022749685.1. Taxonomy (NCBI): domain Eukaryota; kingdom Metazoa; phylum Chordata; class Actinopteri; order Labriformes; family Labridae; genus Semicossyphus; species Semicossyphus pulcher. The sequence goes on along the minus strand of NW_027211604.1, from coordinate 23,524,111 downwards.
CAAACTCATTTGGCCTTGGGAGCCGTAGAGAGTCCTCAATGTGTTAGGATAAGTCACTCCTGAGACCACTAAAAGCCATTATTAGAAGGTGTTTATCGAGCTATAGCCGTGGCCTAGATGCAGCGTAATATCCTGAGAACAGTTACAGCCCATAATTATATTATGTTTTGGATGAACCGGCCGTGATTAGATAAATGATGAATAGCTCCATAAGAAAGAAAAACAAGGTTGCTGAGAAGATAATGTACTGCTGCCGTATTTGTGCAAGGAGTTGGAAGATTTTCCTCCCGTCTCCTGACTGTTTTGTTTGGCAGCACATAAATTGAACTCATTACACAGACAAAGGTTTTACATTACTTGAGAAAAACCAGCTTCCTTTGTATGACATCATTCTCATAAGCTCCGGTGTGCCAGGTGTAAATGAGACAATATTCATCTAATTTCCCACATTACCTGAGTGTCCTTTTTTTCAAAGTTTGTGCCGGAGCTAAAATTGAATACCAGCGATGTTTTATTTCCAGTCGACAGTCGCTCAGTTAAATGATAATTACAACTGTCAAAACTGTAAGAGAAAAAATTAAAGAGTGAAAAAAGAAATGAATTTATAATGAAATGAAGTGTCCCTTTCCTCTTTGCTTTGTCTAATTGAATTACAGCAGAATGATGGTACAGTCTGCTGTGAATCTTTCCGCTCATGATGGAAAGAAAATTACTGCCTTATTGTTTTTTCTGCTTCAAGACTATTAATGTACATCTTAGGTTTTACACACTTATATAAGTTCAAACTGTATCTCCTGCCATGATCTGAAGTTTTACATAGGATGTAACATAAAGTGACTAGGGGTGTAACGGATCACTAAACTCACAGTTCAGATTGTATCACGGTTTTTGAGTCACAGATTGGATCATATGTCAGATCAGCAAGAAAGAAAAAGTCTATTTATTATAACTTTAACACCCAGCACAGCGTTCTGAATCTAACTTTGTGTAACAAGGGTAGTGGTAAGTTAATATCCACACTTTACAGCAGGCTGTGGAACAAAGTAACATAGGCATCTGATTGTTATCACAAGCAACCGCCAGCTGGTTCTTTCAAAATAAATGTGACGAGAGTGAAAAGAAGACTGGCTGCCCTGTTAGTTACAGAGTAGCTAATATAATGTGAAATATCAGCACAGTATGACCTACTTAAAGGCACACCTCTCATTAAAAATATCACACATATGCACCGTGTAATTGCCGTTCTCAAGCATCGCGGTGAAGCAAGTTTAAGGTTGGATAGAATACCCAACTTTAAACTAAGGGCCTTGTTTAGTCCGATTAAACCAAACCCTGGAAGCGTTTGTCCCCTCGGTGCGGTTCCTTTAGGTGGTGTGAACGCTGGAATGAAACTCTGGTGTGGACCAAACAACCGGGCCATGGTCCGTTAGAAAAGACGGGTCTTGGTCCGTTTCCAAACTAACCTTAGTCCGGTTTGATTCTGATGCGAACGTAAACGGATTTAAAGTAGGAGCTAATACAGGAAACAAACCATAAAACTCTGCATTGTAGTATGTTTATGGGTGCTGACATTTGCAGAGACACGCAGCGAGATGAGTAGAGGACAGACGTGGGGGAGCAAACTCGAGGCAAAATGCAACTTTGTAACAATTTGGTCTTTGATTGTCTTTGATTCGGACCACACAAACGGATTTTAAGTGTGAATGCGCTCTCATTTCCCAAACCACTCTTGCAGCAGCTGCTCCGTGAGCGTCACCCCCAACTTTTGTGATTAGGTTCTGCCACGGCATCTATGCAGTATTGGTAACGTCCGCATGACACCTTTAATCATTACTAATAAGTCACTCAGTCTTGTCTGATTTCACTGCAACTCCACAAAAGGATTTAGAGGCAGATGTATTTTACACCTCCTTTATTTTAACACAAATATTTGTCCTTTCTACTGCCTTCTCATGACCAGCTTGTTACCTAAGCTTTGAGCATTTCAGGGGAATTACCAGCTCCTTTTGTTTTGCATCATTAAGCACAGCCTTCCCAACATCAAGTACAACTTCAACTTAAATGCACAGGACCATAGCACAAAGGATGTTTCCCTGGTGTATCAATCAGTGCATATCAGACACAACAGACCTAGCATGACAAAAACGACTTAAAAGCAGATCAAAACCAAACAGATGAGACAGAAACTTGACTGCGGAGAAGAGGCGTCTGTTAAATGTGATGTCCGTGACCAACAGAGAGAACTTGTAGCGACATGGAGCAAAAGCTAATGTTCATTATTTTCAGTATAATGCCTTTTTGTGTTATTTGAAGTTACAGTGATTTATGTCCAACAGTCTCCGAAATCTGATGTGAAGTTCAGAAGCTTTGCACAGAAACAGTCGGCAGAGAGAGGGCAACATTCACTGTTATACTGTGAGGACAATTTAGAGCATGTTCTTTTTCACTTTCACTTTAAAGTCTCTGTACTAGTATCTATACTTCTACTTACTATAGTGAGGAAATCTTGGCTTCATCACTTTTGATCGTTCTTTTCTTCATACACCTGTTTCCTTACAGGCCTGAGAGTGCAGTAACGTATCTCTGCAGTACATCTCCCGTTATCTGGCTGAGATCCTAAGCAATGTATTCCTGTTTTTTCCCAGTTACCATATTGGTCCCAATATTGGCCCCAATATAAGACAGGTTTGTTTCCCTTGACATACATCTGAAGAAGTGGGATCTTCTTATATTCGTGGGATCAGACTTATAAAGGCCGATATATGTTTACAACAGTAGATGGCACCGCCAGGGTTGCAAGGTCTGTGTGACAAAACCAGCCCAATGGCCAATCAAAACCAGTTCAAAACCAGCCCAAAAACCAGCCCAATACTAGAACTGAAAATGTACCCCTGTCAAACCATATACACTGCTTTTAAAGTCCTACAGCATTGCTATCATTGCCAAATGCATTATAAAATACACAGATCGATTAAACTCAGACGCTCATAGAGGTGGGTGAGAGGAGGATGCTATCAAAACTGGCATCCATCATGGACAACTCCTCTCACCCCTGCGATCTCGGTTTTACAGTACCGACAAAAAGCTTTTGTATGATCTCCAGCCACACGTCCTATCCATTCTTTTATTCCGTTTTCACTTCACCAGTCCCTTGTGTATTTCTTCCCGTATTTTTCCCACTTACCGGGCGTCATGTTTCTCCCCAGCCAGGGTTGCTAGCTTGAATTGTCCGGCGTGTTAACGGATTCCGCTGCAGGTGTCACTGCTGATGCTAGCTGGCTAGCTGACTGCACACAGTGCACCGAACGGATACGGACTCTGTGCAGTTTAAGTTCGCTAACTATGTCGGGCAAAGTAGTGTGTGTGGGTTTGTTATGTGTGCATGCATGTCCCATGTCCATTGTGTGCTGAATGATCTGGAGTCCCTTTGGTAGGATTTGGATATAAATAAATTATTTTATCTAAAATAATACTAAAAATTAAGGTTTCTATTTATAGGTAGCCTATTATTCATGTAATTTGCATGCAAAACAGGTCTACCCAACCAGCTGACAAAAATTTCCACCCACAGCAACGCTTAAAAAGTAGCCCAATTCAGCGGGAAAACTGTGGACCTGGCAACCCTGTGTGTACCCCTCATGACTGAGGTCGTCACTCACAACTACAGAGCCTGGGGTATGAAAGATGGAGAGACACTGTGATCGTCCAAAACTTAAAAGACGGCCAAGTTAACCAACAACTGAGGTGGTGTAATGATGTCAGTTTAAGACAGTTGTTGTCACAGAGTGTAATGTCCGAAAAAGGGCGTGTCCAAAAAGATCACAGGCACCGTATCACCACATAGCCCTGCAGCTGGCTGTGGAGCTTCGTGCCCCGTCCTCCTGCGCTCTCCCGGCCCTCCGCACCTTGGTTAAGCCCCTGGGAGTCCCCCAGGACCGGTCCTGCCCTTAGCCAGAGAAAACGCTGCAATGGGCTGCCGTACCGCTATGTAGTCTTACCTAACAGATGGTAACACAGACAATCGTACTGTTATCCTCAAAGTGGCCGCTTCCAAGAGATTGACATGAGAGTGTGTGTGTGTGTGTTACTGAAAAACAGAACAAAGGTATGTCCGTTACCACAGCTGTTATCCAGCTGTTTCAAGACTGCTCTACAAATAGAACATATTTCACTTCGATGTAAATGATTTATAGACATTTTGAAAGGCTTTTTATTTAATTTAAATGTGACAGTTTAATTACAGTTTAATCAGGACTTATATATTCGGACCAATACGGTACTTTAACAGATATGTAAAGTAATGAAGCCCTTGAATCACGGACAACACATCTCAGATTAAGTGATCAGACTGGTAAAGACAAAAATGTCTCTTAAATCACTGCTAGAGTCAAAAATTTGTGACGTTGATTTTAATAATTAAATTCCAACCTTTTCCGACCCCTCAGGCGCGGTGTTTTTAATGCCGCCGCTGCCGTCGCCTTAAAGTGAAACACTTTTTGAAGCTTTAAAAAAAGACTAACAAAATCTCCTGCGGAGTGGATCTGTATGTACGCGGCGTGGTGCGCTCCCCGAGAGGCAAAAGATTTAACTGACATTTTTAAATAGGTTCAATGAATAGGTTCATAGGGACTTTAATTACATTCACTCTTTAACCGAGAGTCTTGTGGGCAATGGAAGTGGATCTTGACAAGCCAATGTGCTCTTATGACACCCCACCCACATCGCGCCGCTGTTTTCCTGATTGCCCCTCTATCTGCAGGCAGCGCGGGCCCACCACTGAAATCACTAATGCTTAATTAGCAGATTAGAAGATCCAATTAGGAGATCTCCTCTGTCTCAAATCAAGCCTCCGTCAACATGTCCTATGAACATGAGATACTCCACGTTCCAACTTAAGGTGGGCGTTTCTCCCCCCTTGTTAAAATGACCGCTCCTGATTGACTGGTGCATGCTTTGTTTACCCCTGTGGACACCTCATCTGAAGCCCGTTCCTGATTAATCATTTATATTACAGATGCATTTCAAAGGGAGACTGAGCTGTATGACTTAAGATTACTACACAGAGCAGAGGTAATGTGAAAAACAGAGCTTCATTCTGCAGCTGTTAGGTTGTGTTTTTCATCTTTCTTTAGTTGACGTAGCTGTTATATTATGCAGAGGTGGTAAAAGAAAACAATATGTTATCAAGTAGATGTACAGAAACTTTGTGCATATTAAAAAAGAAGACTGGTAGAAGTTGAAGAATGGATAAAACTTCTTTACTGGAGTAAAAGTCAAAAGTTTCAATATGTTATTGTCCCGCACTATGATGCAAAATTAAAACAACCAATGATTCTACTCTAATGCATTAAAGCTAAACTAACGAGCCTGTTTTAAAGCTTTAAGGAGCAGAAATATTTGTGTTGAAGCTAAAACAACTAAAAGTAAAAAGTTATCAAAAAAATACTTAATGTACAAATATACAAAAACGGTAACAAGGTCGTTGTACTTCCTGACTTTCATCTGTTTTAATTTTCAAATGAAAACTTCAGGGCTGCACACAGGTGCAGTGGTTAGCGCTGTTGCCTCACAGCTAGAAAGGTTCATGGTTCGAATCCCAGTTCAGAAGTGGGCCTTCCTTTGTGGAGTCTGGGTACTCTTTGCTTTGACATGCTTGTTAGGTTCATTGGTGACTCTGAAGTGAGCGTGAAAGGTTGCCTGTCTCTACGCGTCAGCCCTGTGATTGATTGGCGATCACTCCAGGGTGTAACCCCGCCTCTCGCCCAATGACAACTTTGATTGGCTCCTGTTTTTCCTTTTTTTGTAAATAGATCAGGAGATTCTAACAATGTTTTAAGGTGTTTTTGATTCGGGACAAAAGTCGCTTTTAAGAAAAGACTAAATGTGCATTTCTTTGATTGCAATCAATGACCCCATGTTATTTAAAGTTTGACCCTGTGAGATAATAACACAAGTGTACTGTATTTCTCCGTGTGACAGTAATTGCTCATAAGTGATACTCACTGATATGACATGCTAATGGATTCATATGGTGTCATTGGGACTGAGTGCTTTCAGAAAGTGACAGCACATGCTCTGCAGCTGTCATCCTGACACTCCTTTTGGGTAACAAACAGGCTCTTTAAACGTGGAACCCAGAGAACCACTTTTTATTTCCTGGTTTGATTATGACAGAAATGTTCGGCTTCATCCTTCCGGCAAAAAATATCTTAATGTTGCTGCAACGTTACTGACCTGCAGAGTCAAAGATGTGGATAATCACTATGATTTTCAGGGAGAGTGTCTGGGTGTAATGACCGAATCATACATTCATTTTTGCATGACATTTCTTAAATCAAATCCAGAATAACAAAGACTTTGTTGCCAGCAAACCAGGAAGAGAAAAGCTTTACGTTGTTCCGTGCTTTGAGAACAGAGACGAGGACAATGTTTGGGGTTCTTTGTCATACCATAGATTCATGACATGTGCATTATTACTGTTATTAAGGACAAACTAAGTGCTGCAAAGCCTGACGACAAAAACATGCATATTAACCCGCCGTCAGCTCGAACAAGACAAGATGGGAACTGCTGGATTCATTAACACCCACAGTTCAGACTCAGAGTTTATCCCTGAAAAGATTTTAAAATCACAAGCAGCAAATTAATACTGGAGGAAAGGCAACTGGATGGTTACGTATTTGTGGATAACAGGGAAGCGTAAGATCATTTCAGTACATAAAAATGTCTAATTTTCTCAGATTTATCACTGATGAAAACTTACTGAAGTAATTCCCAGATCATGTTATTACTTATGAGAATGATGGCCAAAGCTACAAAAGTGCGACCCATGTTGTACTTACTTAATTATCATAATATTCATGGTCCCCAGAGGATAATTCCTGAGGACTTTCTGTCCTTTAAAGGTTGCTCTTTTTGTTCAAACATTGGCATCGCCAGTCAATCACAGGGCTGACACATAGAGACAAATTTTCATGCTCACATTCACTTACAGGCAATTTAGACCTAACGGGCATGTCTTTGGCCATAGTACCTGGGGGGAACCCATGCATGCACGGGGGAGAACATGCATATTTGGCACGTCACTCCACTGCTCATATCCCTCCACTGGCCCCCAGTCGCCGCATCAAATTCAAAACCCTGTTGCTCGCTTACAAAACAGCAACAACGCTTTGGACAAAAGCGTCTGCTAAATGAGATTGTAAGATATTCCACACAAGAAAGGCCCCTGAAGTGCGATTCGATCAAGGAACCTTCTAGCTGTGAGGCGACAGAGCTAACCACTGCACCACCGTCCAGCGCCATGCACCAGTGTGTTTCATATTTCTCTTTGATTGCATGGTCATAAAGAGAGAATACATGGTCTTCAAAATAAGAGGAACTTTTTGATGACCCGAAAAACACTTCCCTTCCAACACCCCCAACAGACCAGACTTTGCATGTACAATAGCCCAGTAGTAGTAGACTCTAAAGGACCGATCTTGTTTACTCGAGTCGATCCTCAAAGCACAGTGTATTATAGACTTTGGCCACCTATGGGAAGTCTTTTACACTCAGGAGACTTTGATATTTTCTCCTTCTCTCACTCTTAAATTATTTCACACCAGGAGTGTTTGCAAAAGTCAACCAAGAATGATTCCCTGCAACTGCCAAACCGCCAGCATCGCCCTGACCACACCACACACACACACACACACACACACACACACACACCACAAACACAGACACGCTCTCTCCCACTTCCCCCCCAAAGCCAAAGTCCACATTAACATCGTAATAGGAAAGTGTGTTAAAGCACAGCTTTAGCCGCCTGACAAGAGCGAATTGGATGTCAGAGGGATTCCTGCTCGCTTTAATTGAATCTGCCCAGCACTAAAAAAGAAAATCTGAAGTCAAAATAACCTATTAGATCTATCAGGTAATGTTTTGTTGGGTTTGACAGATGGCACTGCTCTGCTTCCCCCCCATCCTCCCCCTCCTCCCCTGCGCTCTTTTATTCCTGCAGGTCCGGTGATGCAGGAGTGCAGGGGTGGGCGGGCGCTGATGTTATCCATGATGTTTCTCTCTCTGTTTCTGTTACTCGTTAATAAATTGTGGCCGGCTCGTTCTGTTTCCTGGAGCTCACTCAGAAAATCCCCTGAGTTTCGAACCGGGCCGGAGGAGCGTGTGGAGGGGTTTTAGTGAGTTACTCCAGCTAATGGATGATGGGGGCCGCTCCTCGTGACCTGACTGCTAAGATCTGGCTGCTTTTCTAGCATCCTGACTGATTTTTTCTGTAAAATACCTCTTTAAAAAAAGACATTAGAGAGGAAGTGGAGGTTAAGTGTGTGGCCTAACGGTATCCTAATAGCTCAAAAACACATCAGTAATGTGTACGTTATATTGCAGAATTAATTCCAGGTCGCACATTAGTGCAACATTTGGCCGTCCTATCTCCACCTCCACCATCCCTCCCACTCAGTCCCCTGTAGCATGTAGTTTTGGCTGTCAGTGAAAGCATGCGCTCCTCCTTTGTCCTGTTACGGGCCAATCCCATCCACAGACTGATATTAACTTAGGGCTGTCATGGATCCCTACACCGGATCAATAGCTATCACATAACATTACAGCAGAGCGCTTCACGGGCTTGTTGTCCAGTCCCAGGTGTTTTCTTCTTCTTCTCCCCTGAAAGTTAAAAACATCACAAGTATTCCCTTTACATGAGTAGTTTGTTAATGTTTTGTTTTGTGCATGGTTACTCTTCTTCTCTTTAAGAAGTTTGTTTTGTCCGAGCTTTAGCCCGATGCAAGAAACCGGCCAGGACAAGGTCAAGTACTGAAGGCCGGACTTATAAACATTTAGTGCCTGTTTTTCATGCGCAGATTTGATGTTTTCTGCACAAAAATCCATGTGCTGAATTCATGAGGCAGATGCACCGGGCTGTTGCAGTATGCATAGCATGTGTCAGAGTGTCTGCAATGTGCTCCTATCTTCTCGCTGCATACGCATTCAAAGGCACGTATATTAAGACGAGACATGTGAGCAGAGGTTGATTATGTGCGTCTGAAAATGAGGCGTAAACACAGCAGGGAGTCACAAGGAAGATTATACTGGGAAACACGATGTGCATTAAACATAGGCTGGTATATGACTAGAAACTGTTATTAATGTCTATGAACAGATATCTGCATATGAATGATGAAGTTTTAGGCAAGGGGCGAGATTTTTTGTGTCATAAGAAGGTTTCCATTTGTAGTCGGAGTAGTATTTACCACAGCAGACTTATACAGGAAAACAGTCCGTGCAGACTGCATCAACTAGAACCTCTTGTCAATCCCCTGACCTTTAAATGAACCTCTTTTAACAGACATCTGCATATCAATGTGGATACCAATCGGGTCGTAGACGTCTTCTCTCCACTCCAACTCTTTTCTTGCACCTCAGGTTGTCATACAATTGTCAAACATTGACCATGCTACAAAAAAAACGTAACGTAAAGTAATTGTCCAGATATGTGTTGAACAACCACCTGGAATCACAGCTGGTAACGCCCCCAGCCCCGAAAAATGGCTGTTAAAGAAAGCAGATGAGGTCAGAAATTTGGCCTTTTCTCTTTTATCAGTTCAGGCAAAAAATACACATAACCGAACTAACAGTAACATGACCTTACAATATAACCTCACAAATACAAAAAACAACAACAAAGTGAGTAAATAAAAGATATAAAAAGAGATATAAATTAAAGTGGTAATCTCAAAGATCTCAGTTTGGTTCTCTTTGGCAGCACCTATGGCGATAAACGGTAATTGCAGGAGCACACTTCCCAGATATCCAGACAGTGTTGCATGTGTAACGTCCACAGTCCAACATCAGCATGACTGCTTGGGCCTGTCTGCTTTTAACCTGCAGTGTACCAAGGACAGGCTGAACAACACGTTTCAGATTGGCAGGTTTTAGATGTCACAAACCTAAGGAGCCAATCCCGTTAATGGACGAGATGACACTATGCATATCATTATATGCAACCTATGGGAACCACTTCTGCGATACGCGAGCCAGCTGTAACCGTCATCGTAATTTTTGCAAACTCACGACTGACTACTAACGTTAGTGTTACTACTACTATTACTACATTTCAAGCTAGCTAAGTTTCAACAACTTGCCGCTAAACGATGGCAGAGACGTGTTTTGATTTTGCGACGGAGGGGGGGGTTGAAAATGTGCATAGTGGGCGGGGACTATGCAGATTCAGGAATTTTTAATGAGGGAGAAGGAGGAGATGCACTGGGAGGATTTTTACAAGGTCATTAAATGTATTTTGCAGAAAAAAAACATATCAGACACAATGTATTATTTCAAGCAGAGCATTTTATATGTCTTAAAACATGACTGGAGCTGGTGTTTAAATAGAGAAGTTTTATCCTGTTCAGATTATAAAGTGACTTGTAAGGTGACATTTGACTGCAGTTACTTCATCATTAACATCCATATCAAAACCATTGCACCTCCACCTATCACTCTTCCTCTCTCTCTCTCTGAATGTGCTCTGTCTTTGTTCTTCAGCCCTTTTATATCGCCGTACATGTGCTCAGAATATAGATTATGAAATCATTATTGTGTGAGTTATATTTACAGTTTCTCTCAGGTGGAGTCGGCCAAAGTAAATATTTTGTAATATCTCATATCTTATCGGAGCTTAGTGATCTTATAGAAATCCCACCTCTGAACTGCTCTTAAGAGCTCTCCTTCACTCGCAGACCGTCTGGAGGTTCAGCACGGCAAGCTGACTGCGTTATGAGCTGCAGCCTCGGGCGCTGAATGCAAACAGAATGCAATGAAAAGTACACCGTACAGTCACGCGACGCCTTTTTCTTAGTAACTGTGTCCCTGAGTGATTCTCACAGTTCAGCAGGAGCATGGCAATTCTTTTCCCACCTCAATTTAATCAATGCCTGATTGCAATCTAAACTGTTATTGTTGTGGCAATTTTGTGAGCTGCTTATTAAAATGTCAACCAGATAAAAGGAGCTAAACTGGTCATGGGAGGATGACTTCTTGTTACCTCTTGTTAGATGGAAACAAAGAATGTGGAAAGAACATGTTTCAAAGTGTAACACCTGGATTATTTTAAACTTGATGAACACGATGAATGCAACACCAATTAAAAAACCCTTATTGGCAAATAAATACAAAGGAAAAAATATTAGGTTTAGATTTACAGGTATATATGGAGCCAGGTACAGATTTGGGGCCTATACTATGAAACGAATTCAACATACCCAGGGTCCTGATCTGGCTTCACGTAACCTGACAAAGGCAATCGCGCTAAGCGGTCACACGATGCTGGTTATCAACTTGATAAGTCAGCTATGAGCGCGTTCACATAAAAGGGACGTTGTTGTGAGCAAATGACCAATCTAAACACGGGCAAGTCTGCCGTCAGCTGATCGGCATATTATACAAACTCCGATCAAACTATGATATTAGAAGGATATGAAGAAACTACACAGAAACCAGACTGAAATCCACTCAGCTGCTGAATGCAAGAAGGACAAATTGCAAAGAAATGCAGACTGTGTCAATGTGCTTATTTAATAATATCACTGCTCCATCTTCCGAGCACGATATATTCACAATATCACTTTTGTGTTACATTAGATGAATACATTGCACAGGTGTATTTTTGTTACGTTAATGACAGATTTAGACTTAATCTCTCAGCCGTATAAAACAGACTTAAAGAGCAAATAAAAATAACTATAAAAACACATTTTAAAGCAGTAAGAAAGCTTACTTTCATATCTTGTAAGTACAAAAGTACATCAGGCTTCAGTGCTGCGATCAGACTCTGTTGTAGATGTATATCAGTAAAGCACGATGAATATGCTAATGAATGTATTTCATAAAATCAGACGGTGTTCTCTCTCCCTTTCACAATCAGCTCACAGAGCTCCTGAATCAAGAGACCTGATTGGTCAGTAGGTGGTGTTTAGTTTAGGTTGATCTCTTATCCCAAACATAACCTGCTCCGGAGCAGGTTAGGTGTTCAGCATAAGTTGCCATGGTGATCTATCCTGGTAAGAAGTGAACCACCTTCATAGTACTGAAAAAGTTACCTCTATAACTCCAAATCCTGGTGTAGAGTGGATGGGCCAGGAACAGTTTATGATAGCAACATGTTACATAAAGTATAATCTGCTTGTCTTCAGTGCAGTAGGGATTTGGTGGCTGACTGCTTTTCCCACAATGTTTCAATGAGTACTCTTGTTCTTCCACACTGACTTTGTTTCCCCTTTGCTTTCAGATTCTCGAGCTGGAGAGGGAGCACCCAGAACGGTGGACCATGCAGTCATTGGAGGAGTGGTGGCCGTGGTGGTCTTCGCCATGCTGTGTCTACTCATCGTCTTGGGGCGCTACTTTGCAAGACACAAAGGTAATGGACATGGGGAAACAGTTTTAGAACCAGTACTTCTTCTTATTTATGTACTGGTTGAAGCTGCACTCGAAAACATTATCATTACAGTGGAGAGTAAGATTAAATTTCAAGAGATGCAACAGAGAAGTGCAGACAGTTGCCACTCAGATGCTGCAGAGCCTAATGCAATTATGGCAAGATGCTGAAAGTACTCATCTACGGGACGTGACAAAGTAAAAGCATAATGAAATAACAAATAAAGACACAGCAGTAAACTAGTGCAATCAGCCAATAACTTCCAACTTCCAAAAAAGGAAACGTGAGAAGACAGACACTAACTAAATATATCAAACTCAAGAGGATACATTATTACTTAACAAGTCTCTTTTTACACAGATTAAGCAAAATACAATGTAATTGGACAGAATCTGCAGCTTAAAGGGCCAGTTTGCCAATTTTCAACCTCAGTCCTATCACACTATTTTGGGGAGCTAATGCCATTATGGTAGAGAAGCTCTTTGCCTTTGGAGGACACTATCTGTTTCTCCAATGGGCCCTGGAAAAACTCAGCCAGACTACATAAAACACGTCATCTGGCGGAGGCCAGGGAGCTCGCTAAACAACTCTTCCTCAATCTAGGACGCCCTCCTCCGATGTCATGTCTAGTTCAGAATCGTCAGGTTTGAAATGTAGTCTGCAGACCCGAAGATTTTTTAAAACAATCCACCGGTATATTCTTGTCGTATTTCGGATTCTGTACCACTCTGAGCCATTGAGCCACAGTGAAACGGTAGTATTTCACTCCAGCATCTGAGACTTGCTTTACATAAACACAGATGTAGCATAAAGCTAGTGTCATTAAATCATCTGGAGACTCTCGAGTCTGTGTTGAGGCATTTTGGGCTTATTGGCAATACATTGTACTCCATACTTACAGTAATATTTTAGGAAAATCCCCCCAAAACTAAAGTGCTTGGGATTTTTTAAAATATATTTTGCTGGTATTTATATTTCTTATAACATTTGTCAGGATACAGCTGCCACTGAAACACAAACAGAGAGCTATAAACTTGATCAGTAAAAAAAAAAAAAAAAAAAGTCTTTTTACATCCTCTGCAAATAATAGAAAGATGGCTATTAAAGATTCGGGTTACTGATGATGAGTAAAATTACCTGCTCAAAGTATAGCGCACCTTGTCTGCTGCCCTCATAACCAAGAAATAATTATAATCTATAACAAATTTCACACTTTGATATTTCTTATGCAGGAGGAAATGGAATTTAATCCATTAACCGCTTTAGAAAGGAAATACAGTAAATGAGGCAATTTAAAGTTGTAAGGAGGCTTTTTTTCATTTTATGATGATACTGAACTCATTGCTTCCTCTGCTCAGGTAAAAATACTTTCTGTGGTGTGCTGATGAATCTCAGTGGTCAACTTAAATCCTTCTTTCTCTGTTAAACACTGATGCACCCATGTTTGGAAAGAAACACTGTAAAAAACTGTCCTTACAGTGGAGAAAAATATAACAAAGTACCTCCCAGATGGCCCTTCCAGTGCAGAAAACTACAGTATATAAATGCCCTCCAGGGTAAAATACCATGTAGGGTGCCCCTCTGGTTGAGAATACACATTAAAGTGCTTCCAAAGGTGTTGTTCCAATGGAGAAAACATAACAAACAAAACAAAAACACAACAATCTCACATGCCCTCCAGGGTTCGGCTCTAGTGGAGAAAATGTGGTAGCCTGCCGTCAAAGGGCCCTTTCCTTTGAGAAACATACCATCTAGGGTGCCCTTCTGGTTGAGAATACATGATAAAGTGCCCCCAAAGGTGTCCTTTCAGTTGGGATAATGTTTTATCAAGCTATCAAGGGTGCCCTTCCAGTGGAGAAACCTTAATAAATTGCACTTTCAGGGTGCCCTTAAAATGGGAAAATGGTGGTAGCTCAGTTGGTAGAGCAGGCGCCCCATGTACAGAGGCTACAGTCCTTGACAGACTGATCGCAGGTTCGACTCCCAGTCTGCCGATCATTTGGTGCATCATGCCCCACTCTCTACTCCCAACATTTCCTGTCTCTCTTCAGCAGCAAAAAAAATTCTTTAAAGTGCTAATCTCGAAGATCTTAGTATTGTTATTTTTGGCGGCACCTATGGCGACAAACAGTAATTGTGGGAGCACACTTCACAGATATCCAGACAGTGTTGCATGTGTGACGTCCACGGTCGGCTCAGGTTGTAACTCTTGATTTTCCTCGCTGCAGTCGCTTTCCTTTTTAGACTGTTTTTTTAAGTTGAATCTGTAGTCATTGATCTTTACTTTGTTTGTTCAGCCATAGTAGATTACTGTTTCCTCGCAACACTTGCAGAGAGCGGAAAAGCAGCCGCTTAGCTCCACCTACCCTCTCTGGCAGACCAACCACTGCTGGGTGATGGAAAACACGTCACTAACTGGGCGCCGCTTGTGATTTTTTCCATGAAAGTCACCACAGACACCCAATCTGTAATACTGCAAATGCAAAGGCTTTCATCAGTGGGCCATAGGCTCGGTCACCATTGTGTTACCTCATTCGACGATAGTGACTTAACCGTAAAGAATGTCCTACCTGCAAGAAAATATTCTGCACGCTTGTGCATCACTACATGCAGCTCCTGTCCTTTTCATTTTTTTAATTGCCCCTCAGATGACCTTAGTACGCCCTGGTAATGAGGAAGTTCATGTTATTTCTATTAGCTTATACGACATATACAGTCAACCCACTAGGTTCTTTATCAGTAATCAACATTCTCATTCCTTTATTACAGCTGTCTGTCAACAACAGCTTGCCAGTGAGTTGTAGCACATTCAGAGGTAGTTCTAGGGTCAGTGGAGATCTGAATGAACGTGGAGTCACAGGTCACTCCCTGACTATTGCAATATAAATTACTACTATACATATGTCTTAGGGCATTTTGCATGATGTGCACTGTGTAACATGTTTAGAATGCAGTGGATGCCACATATGAATATTTATGAAAGAGCAATAATAATCACAGCGAGACAAAGAAGAGTCAATAATGGGTTATATTAACTGCTTTATAACATAATTCTAATGACTGTTCAAACTGAGATTGCACTGCCAAGATTTAATATCAGATGTTGGATAAAAGGGATCAAAATGAGTGTTAAGCATCAGATTCAATATTTTTTTTATTCCAACTATTTTTTTTTCCCCAAAAAAATATTTCAGAAGGAAAATAAGAAGAATACACATGAAGAGGAGAAAATACGAAAATTAAGCCTTTTCTTACATGCAATCTTAACGTCCCAGTGCTTTTATCTCTTTTATATTTGACAGCGCCTTACCTTACTCCATCTTGAACACTGCCTTCGTTATCAACCTCGACTATGACAGGATGAGAATAAATCTTGTAAATTAAGTTTGAAGTGTCGGCTAGTTCCTTTTCGCTGAACTTGACAAGGTTAATTTGAAGGTGCGAGCCGTGCTCTTCCACGCACTCGAGATCATTTCAAAAACCCTGATTTTCATGTGCCAATCTTGAATGAAGAAGAGGGAAAATGAGGTGTAATCTGAATATTACAGCTTCCTCGTGTTCGGGTTGTGTAAATTGCCACATGGAGACGGATTTGCATAATTAGGTGCTGTGGGATGTAGAGGCACATTTTAATCTTTTGTACCATCTAAAGCAGCAGGCCATTATCCAGTCCCTGACACTGTCCTTCATCCCCCCTCCCTCTCCTCCTCCTCCTCAGGTACCTACTTCACACACGAAGCCAAAGGAGCGGATGACGCAGCGGACGCAGATACAGCCATCATCAACGCAGAGGGCGGCCACACCAACTCGGACGAAAAGAAAGAGTACTACATCTAATCAAAACAGGACCCCCTCACTATGGTGTCCTCTTTGGGACACCGAGCTGTTTTTGGGGCCGGGGAATGGGGGAGAGAGGGGAGGGGGGTATTGAAGGGAGGGTTGGAGTTGGTTCAGGATGACTTTTAGAGCGAGTAGAGCGGGCAAGGAGGAGTAGAAGAGAGGCGAGGTTTTAAAGAAAGGCCTGGTTTTAAGCCGTTGTTTAGTCTAGTCTGCAGATGTAGATGGAATGTTTTGTGTGTAAAAATTAAAAATCAAAAAAGGACAAAAATTGGGGGGTTCGGGGTTTTCGGTATGAAAAAGGGCGATGGGGTTTCGGGGGTGGGGCGGTGCGCCAGACGTTGCCAGAAATCACTGTAGAGAGCTTCACCATTCGACACCTCCCTTACTGCTGGTACGAATTTTATTTAGTTCAACCATTTGCAGAAAATTCTGTGCCTTGTTCTATCCATACTTTGGATTTGTGTTGATCCTCATTTGCATAACCTTGTTGCTCCCCTTTTCCCTGTTTCATCTTTCCCACTCGTAATTATCGATGTGCTGTTGGCTTTTGTATGAGGGTAAAATTACACAGCCACTTTATTCATTCCCCTAAATGTGTCTGCACACACGTATCCTCTCCTGCATAACAAAAACTCTCTTTCCAGTATACTGTGATTTGTCTCAAGCCATTACTCCCCTCTCTCTTTTTCCCCCTGAAGTTTTGACAGCTCCAAAAATGCATGGAATGCTTTACATATCATTGTACAAAGGACATAAATGAGAAACAGGTTTGATGTACTGTATATGCCCTACCTATCCCCTCCCGAACACAACCATATACAGAACATAATCTAAAAAAGGCAGCATAAAAGATAATATGAAAGGATTTTATTAGGAAAATTCAGCTAATTCATGTTTTGCGACCTCAATTTGTTCTTCAGAGCAGATCCACTACTGCCTCTAAAACAATTACCTGTCTTAGTAAAGCGAAGTAATACATTATTTCTCCTCTCCGTGCTGCCATTTCATTATTTTTCCTCTGTTCAGAGCTATTTTTCTTCTATTTGGCTGAATGGATACTCTGTTTTTCCACTAGCTTTTATTCAGTTGTAATGATGATATTCAAATGATTTCCATCTGCTCTCACTCTAGAATATTTTGTCTTACAAATGGGAAAGTAAGAAAATGTAAATTGTTTTAAAAATGCTCGTTGGCAGACTCTCAGTCAAGATCCCTCGGTAATAAAAGGCTGATGAAAAAAACATTTGGAATTAATATCGGCCACCGGCAGCCAAAAGATGCTGGTGTACTGTACATAACTGTACAGAAAAAAGACACAGCCTTAACCAAACCCCGATATAAAACGCGCTCAATTTTATGTTAGGAACACATACGCTGCACAAACATTCAAAAGGTCATGGCAGTCCAGGTTCTCCCATCAGAGGGTTCATGTTATCTCATAGACACACAGTCCAATGTAAATCAAGCCAATGGAATCACTGCTGTATTGTACACTAATCCTTACTAAGAACTATTTTTTACAACTTACTAGAATTACAATGGAGTACCTTTGTGGATTTTATCGTATCACGCTCATTGTGAGTTTTGTCAAAATGTAAAACAAGCAAATGTTTGGGGAGGTAAACGTCTTTAAAGTGACATGCTGAGAGACAGACAGTCTTTCCACTTCCATCACACCTTCTGATTATATACTTTGCTTTAACACAGTAGCTTGAGTGCTTAAACATTTGATCATTTTTTTTGCATGTGTGTACGTGCTCAAACTCATCCCCTCTGCTTCTCTGTCTTGCTTTATGTATCACCTGCCAAAACTGAATGAGGATCTGTTTTTCCGTGCCAGCTGGGGAGCACTGAGGAATGCCAAAAGTAATTAATTGTTTGTAACTCAAGTTAATACACATGTTGTGCTCCGTGGTGGGTTGCATTAATGCCCCGGCTTCTTAACATGGCAATGAGGGGTCTATTCATGGCATTGTTTGTCATTGTTATGTGTTCACACAGCAAGCAGCTCGCTTAATGAGCCCGTGCTCTATGTGACAGCTGTGGGTGGATTCAGGTGGAGGTCGGGGTTGCAGTTTATACTTCAAAGTTTGAGAGTTCAGATGTTAGAAGTCTAGAAACAATTGGAAACCATAAACCAAATTAAATCTACTAACTATTTGTAATACTTCTTGTTGGCCATCCACATACTGTACTTTTGACTGTACAGCAAAAGCAGATTACATTTTAATTCTTACATTTTATTGCAGCTCAAATTAAAAACTTGCATTGTTTGCTTTTTTAATTAAATACTTCATGATGTAACAAACTTCTTAAAAATATACAGTATAATTTACAGATTCAGAAAATGAATGTAACATCAATAACAGTGAATAAAACATTCCATATCATACCCTTATTCTTATATAACAGTTAGTTCCAACCAAGTAATCTGATTGGACAAGAGGCATTCCATTCCGTGTATCACTCTTAATACTGTTACTTAACATCACCGCAGACCGTGTATGCCTACATTGATCAAGCTGGTACCTCTGAATCACACAGCAGACTCTTCACTGATTGATGATAAATTAAAACATACAGATAAATGTACATGGTAAAAAACTGCTGATCTGTGGCAACCTGTAAACACAGAGTACAGGAGAATGTTTGGGTTGCTTGGCAACAAAAGTCCAGTTTCAGTTGAGTTGTGGAACTAGTTGAGTTGGTGGAGCAAAAAGTAATCTGTTGTGGATTGTTACTGTTTACTACGAGGCACTTGTATAACTGATGTATTAAAGAAATATCACACTCGAGGTTGTGATGTTGTAACGGCGGCCTTGTGCCTTATGACCGGATCACAGCAGTGCTGATTTTCAGTACAACATCACAACCTTGAGTGTGATATTGCTTATATTAAGTATAATGTACACATTACATATTTGAAAGCAAACAGGCATGAGCAACATGTTTTTGGCCAGTCATAAATATTATAGTTTCATTGTAAATGACCAAATTTATTATTTATAAATAATCATGATTATTTTTAGGATTATATTGTAACGTATGTGTTAAATTCTACAGGTAGAGCTTCTTTCAAAATAATAGCTTTTTATGGTGACTGCAACTTAAGAAAAGCAATTGGATAGTAAATAATGCATAGTCTAATGTAAATAGCGGAAAGTGATGCAACATGCCACCCGTTTCCCTGACCACGCCTCATTTTAAGACCAACACGCACATGGGCGAAGGCGCAAGATCACTTGCTATTTACACAACGTGGGCTCTGGGCATGAAAATGACAACGGCGTCAGGTGGAAAATAGCAATGCCACTTCCGTTGCGTGGCGTGGCACTTTGCGCCGGTTGTACGGTTGGGCCCTAAGCCTAATAACTACATACAAGCATGTTCATACATGTTAGATGTCCTGACCAGAAATGTCCTTTGTATTGTAGTTTCTCTGCTCGGTACAGCTGGCAGGGTTTCTGTATTTGATGGTGTTTTCTGTCTGTCCCGTGTGTGTCCCTAGGCTTTGTATGTGTCGTCAAACTGGTGAATGGTCTTAATTTAATTTGATGTTATTTTTCACCAAAATGTAATGCATACATTGTAAAATTGGGAAAGATAGTTTATTTTCTCATGATTTTCCAAAGTTGCCCTTTAAAACTCTCCATCATTTATACTTTAATTACTAAATCAGAAATACCAGTATCAATATCAAATATCAATCTCAGTGATATCAAGTGATAAAAGTCTTTATCACGTTATCCCTTTATCTAAACCTTTGTATGAAATGCACTCAGAGGCGCTCACACACTGAACGCTCCAGGAGATTAATTGCTTCTTTGGGACTTAATGGTGCTGCTTGCTGCGTGGACACTCGTGAAGACTCAACACTTCATTGCCATGTTGATGCTTTTTCTTTTGGAATTTGTCAATGTGCACTTCAGATTGCAACACATTAACAATGTGATAGCTTTAATATATCATAGTCATGCATGAAGACAGCATTCAGTCTTTCCATATTGAGATTTTCTGGAACATATCTGTCGCTAAACATATTTCCATTGGGTGTTGTAAATGGGGGCTACGGGAGTGATGTTGCAGACAGAGATCAAAGAGGCTGTGTCCAACTCTCTCCATCAGTTTATTCTTCTGTGAAAACTTGATTTTAATTTAAAAAGTTCTGTACTCACATGGAATTACCACTAAGTTAACACTGTATGCTGATGACACTGTTTTGTGTTTGTTATGTGGACGGGTGGGGGTGGGGGAGGGGATCTGATTAGGTTAGATGTTTTTCCGGTCTGGTGTCTGCTGAAACTATTAACTGACTTGTTATCGTTGCTTTATGAATCACAGAGCAGATGTCACTTCATCTGTAAGACTGAGATTGTGTGATTTGTACTTTACAGTGAGCACTATTTCGCTTCAGTGACGTGGCAGCTTCCATTTAAACCAGACTTCAAAATGTGTACTTGCAATAAAGGAACAGAACTGAATATTGTCTTCTCCCTAAAGGCTGATGCATTAATATTTTATTTGTGAATATTAAACCTTTTTTTGGGAGTGTTTCTCCAAAGTGTTTTTGCTCTCCAAAAGTTTGGATATAAAAAGGAACATGAATAAAACAACGGGAACGGGATTAAATATTCGGAAATGGTAAGGGTTTCATTTGAATTATAGACCAGAATGATATTTTAGGTTGTTGTGTGTATGATTTTATTTTGATGAAATGCCCAGTAAAGTAAAAAAAAGGACTCTGGTTTCACAGTGTAACTGATGTAGTTTTCTCCACATTAAATTCTTTTGATAATGTCGTGTCTCTGGTTCATGCGTTGCTGACCGATGTGACTGCACCTCAGGTAGAATACAAAGTTTAGGCCCCACCTTTTAAAGACATACAAGCAAGTACAATGCATCCTCATCCAATCAAGTGCAACACATTCTTTTAGATCCAAGAGGCAAAATTGGTGATATTTTGCATATATGTTGTACATGTTTTCTGTATTTTTCTTAATATTTGGTGCACTGTAAACGATGTGTTGAGTATTGCTTTGTGTTGACATAGGTCATAAAGAGTACACTGTTTATTGGAATGAAGCCGGATCAGAAACTTGTTGTGGCTGTACTACTGTCACTCTCAACGCACCACCGCCTTTTGGAAGCTTGTTTGATTCCCGAAAAAGTTTTGATTGTTTCACCAGTCATTGTTTTTAGATTGATTCTCTTTGTCTCTCTGCTGTTCTTGGGAAATGTTAATGTGTATTAATGGAGAAAAGGAGTTCCACATTCCCATACACATTTTGTATTGGTTCATAAATAGACATTTTTACAAAACAATGAAGAGTTCTTGTCTTAATAAAAAAGAAAAGATATTAATGTCCAAAATAATCAGTGTTGGTATTATTTTTTACTCCTAATGGTAATATAATGGCATGATGCACAGCAGGTAAATGTGGACTATTATGGAGTCTCACACAGCAACGCGTATTGTTCTATTTATCTTACGTCTTCAGTAACCATTTGCAGATGGTGAAACCTGTCTGCATATTCCTGTTTCATTAGATAAACAACCAATAAATTATCACATAGAGAAGTCCTTTATATAACATATTTACATAATCTGAAAATGTCCAACCGAATTTTAGCACAAGCATAACCGGAAAACCAAAACTTCTAAAGTCAGCATTTTTAAGCCCACCAGATTCAACATTAACATGTAGAATCTGTAAGCATGTGACCAGATTTTAGTACAGGAAGTGTTCTGGTTTCTGTTTGTAGTACGCTTGTAGTCCGAGTAATATTGACCAATCACGTATCAGCAGGCTGCAGCGTATGCAGGAAAAACAGTCTGTGTGGAGAGCAAAAGCAGGCGGAACGTAATCCACCGTAATGACATCCGGGCTCCCATCAGCGGCTATCTGAGAATGATTTAGCTTATTATTAATCTCTATAAACAGACATCTGCATGCTAACAGCTAACAATCCGTTCTAGATTACAAATTCCCCTTGAGATAAATTCCCTGATGCTGTGTCACAAAAGCCATTCAGCGTTTAGATTTCCTGATTTCCTCAAATGCATCACAAATGATCGATTCAACCTGCGTTCAACAAACGAGGATTTTAAAAGTAGTTATTTTCTCCTCTTGAGGAGCTTAATTTTTAATTAATTTTTGTTGTTATTCAGCAAGCTTAAGACCCGTTAATTTAAGTAAATCACAAGTTAAAACTGTTTCTTTTTCAGGTTCATAGAGTTGAAGTTAGCCAGAGTGCAGCCTCTGTGTAACTTACTATTTACAGTGAAAGTGAGACTCACCAGAAACATTTGAACGGGTGCTCCTCCAGGGGATTTAATGAACCAAGACATATATCTGGAGGGGAGAAATTCACTTCACTTCTGATCTGACCACATTGTCGCTTCTCAAGTAGCTAACTTGACTGTAAGCAATGCAGCGCATGGAAAAGGCTGGAAGTCCTCATCTGATTAATAATAAGTGACATGTTCACTGTTGCCTCCAGAGGTTATATCGTTGTCAGATGAGAGCCGATGAGTTCCAAGATTGAAGCCACCAAACGGTCAACAAAAAACGAATGTTTTACTGGACAGGTTAGTATCCAGACACTGCCCCCTACTGGAGTGGATTCCAGAGATCATCTTTTCCCTGAGGCTGTATTGTTTACCTTTGTGATTTTTGTGATTGCTTTAATTAGCTTGTGTAGATCTTAGCATCAAAATAAGCTTACCGACTAATTAAATACTGATAAATATTGTAGCTCTAGTCAACAAGCTCTCATTGTGGATTATTTTGTGAATTTGTTTAGAGATTATATTTGGCTCTGACTTCATCTCTCCTCACAAGAAAACACAGAGCTCCCTGAAGCAGGGATCATGGAGTGACGATAGTAACTTCCCCGTGCTTGTGAAATGCTTCATGGATTGCACCTGTTGCATCATATCTTTCAGGTAAGCTGTAAGGCAGCAAGACGAGATCACTGACAGCTAAGTACACCGTTTTAATGTAAAGGGGGAATTTTGATAAAGGTTGCAGCAAGATGAGTTAAAGGAGAGAAGGAGAAGGCGTGAATTAGGGTGGTGGGAACATTTTCATCATTTTGTTGTATAATAAAAACTGCTGCCTTTTTGCAACGTCTGGAGGGACTTTGCACATAACGTTGCATTGTAGAATATTATCAGACAATATTATGCAGTGAAACTCCCACTTATTCTTTGTTGATGTTTAAAGTTTGAAGTGAACTTGGCGGGCACAGACGTCATGAAATCTTTATTGCATGCATAAACCAGGTTGAACATGCAGTATAAAACAAGCGCTCCTAATTAACACAAATACAGGGTAATATCTTGAGGAGCGTGGAAGCTTAAATAAATCCGACAAGATTTATTCTCTGAAAATCAATCCCTGCTTCCCCGCTTGATGAGTGCAGTGAACCTTTTTAACTAACATCTTAAATAAATGGAGATAGTGTTATTGATTCCAACGCAGCAGATGGAATTGACGTGAGGCGAGCTATCTGTCAGGGAAAAAAATGAATCTCTCCATTCACATTTAATGCTTTGCTTTGGACATTAACACACCTGTAATATTCAGTATTCAGTAGATGAGTTGAGTGGAGGAAGATATTATCTTTTTAATTACATTTTCACCTCAGGCTCTCATTATAGCTCAAGTGCTGTACATAATGAGCCAACATCTTAAATAAGTAAAAGGGATACCGCTATTGATTAGAAACGTGCAGACTAGAGGCGAGCTATCAGTCATGGAAAATGTACTTCTGAGTTCTTGTTTAATGTGTGTGCCAGTTGATCTCTTATAGACTCATTACTCAATATCCTCGAAAGAAATCCTATTCATTACACTTTAAATGGCTCTATAACTGCAAATAGCTGCACTTAATAAAGCCAGAGTGTAATCACTTTGCTGTATCCGCGCTTTGTGATGCTGTTTTGTGTACGGTGGTGAAAAGGTCAGCGATGCAGCCTTGTCTTTATGTGTTAACCTTGCGAGCTCAAAAAGGTTAAAGCTGCGATATCCTGGAATGAATATATTATTTATCCGCCACACGTGCACGGCAACTCCATTATTATTGTCTCAGACAGTGTTTTGATTGTGATCTAAAGACCTCTGTTATGAAGTGTCCGTGTGACTGGTTATATATGAAGATTAGGAGGCCACAGAGAAACCCTTACAGCCCCACATCAACAGGTGAAGCAGGCGTGATTATGAATTATTTATTGATTGTGAGATTACAAGGGGCAGGAAAGAACAGACCCATAAACTCTTGAGGTAATGGCGACCCTTAAGGGCACTCAGGAAATTAGGTCACCTGTAACGACAGGCAACAATTAAGCTACTTGTCCTCACTCTGCAATCACACCAGGTCCTAATCACTCACAGTGAAATACTTCTTTTGTGTACAGTTGTTTCACACAAAGCTACTCATTAGGTAATGTATCAGCAATCCACCCTGTCACCAAGAAATCATATCCGTACACTTTGAATTTGCAAAGCAGTGATGTTTTGTGCCGAGTGGTGACTTGGTGGAGACCAGGGTGTGTATCCTGATTCAGGCATTTTTGTCAGTGATGGTTTTGCAGAACCGTTTCAGAGTAGGAAGAAGAAGCAGAAGAAGATACACTTTATTAGTCCCCGAGGGGAAATTCAATGCTTTCACGCTGTTATTAGAAACATGCTACACACACATAGCCCCAAAATACACACATGCACGAACAGGACCTTATGGACGTGCATTAATGGATACATGTCAGAGAGGGGGGGGGCTGCACACGAACGAGCACCCCGAGCAGTCTGGGGTTCGGTGCCTTGCTCAAAGGCACCGTGACAGTGTCCAGGAAATTAAATTGTGGTTTTATATTTATTTTATTTGCTCCAGAAGTCCATGTGATACAGCTGAGGCGAAAAAGATAATGCTGCGTTCACATGGATCCAGGCAGACGGACAACACCTTTGGGACGGCACGGAAAAAGCAAACAAACAACGGAGCGGCAGGACGGCCAAACGAAACACTCACGATGAGATGTTGCTATGGTGATGTTGAATAAACTATATAATAATAAATTCAAATCATGTCATAATTTTGTGTAATTATTTCATTATTTGTAGCCAAAAATGCAGCTTTTTCTTCTTGATATTCTAGTGAAAACACTGAATAAACAATAGAATAACAATAAACAAAATTATTGTTAGATTTCCTTCAAAACGTGAGGTCATTCATTCATTTGTTATTGTTTGGTTGTCTGCAGTATTTCAGCTTTTCGTGTGATGTCTCTGTAGGATTTCAAACGCTGGTCATAAAGTTCCGGGTGTAAGCTTCTTGTTTTCCAGATCGCCCATGTTTTCTTGTTGTGTGAGGGAGGTACGTAAAGTTACATTTTGTCTAAGTCATAAACGCCACAAAAATACATCTGTGCAATGTAGTAATTTAATGTAATACACTGGTGTTATTATAGTCAATATATCCTGATCTAATGTTGGAGCAGTGATATTATAGACTTATCTGCAGCTGTAACTTGTAACTTGTTCATATCTTTCTTTCTTTATAGTTTGCTCTGAGTTTGTAAAATATGCCAATCAGCTGACGGCAGACTGGTCCTTATGTGTGATTGGTCATAGGCTGCCCCTTTTATCTGAACGCGCTCATAGAAACCCTGGGCTGACTTATCCAGTTGATGACAGCGTTGTGTGACCAAAAGATACCCTGGTATGTTGACCTCGCCTCGTTGTACAGGCCCCCGGTTGACTTGTTAAAGTTGTTACCACTTGTCAATCACGAGTAGCCAAGCCCCATAGCATACCCTGCTCTATAAATTATACTATAAGAGGGACTACTAGTCAAACATGGTGGCAACTGTCTGGTAAAGCCTCAGAAAAATGTTAAGTATTTAAAAAATGGCTTTTAGATGACGTTAATACCACCATCACAATTTCAGTTGAATTGCTAAGTATAGTAATTTTGATTGTTATTGCTATTCATATTTCCATTGTTCTTATTATGCCCCTTTAACAGTTTTATTGTCACTACATTTGCTCCATGTGTTTTGTTTTTTATATCTACCTTCCAGCTGTCTGAGGATTTTTGTGTCTTTTATGTCATGTCTGTAGCTTCACATTTTTGTAAATGGGGGTTCTCCTTCAATTTATTTCATTAAGATTTAGTTAAGAGGAATAATAAAAAATGATGATAGTCTATAAAAACAAATACAATGTGTTGTTAGTGAACATTTTGCAGATATGTTACGTATCAACAGCCTTTCCCTTTTCAGAAATATGTAACAATTCAGAACCAACAACTGGCGCTCAAACGCCAGTTAGTAAGAAAAAGTTATTTACTTCTTTACTAACTTTTTTAGGTCATACACAGTAAAGCAGTCAGCAAGGGCAGAATTATCCAATAAGGGCAAATCCACAAAAAACAAAATCCAAGCAGAGTTCAAAACCAGGCAAGCAAACAAGAGGTAAACAAGGCAGGAGAGCATGAACACCCTAGAGCCGCTTTCCCACTGGTCAAAAAACCCACTAACACCCGGCTTTTTTGCTTAATGGGAAAGGCTCTAATCGGCATTCAGACCCAGGTCAAATTACTCTCTGGTAGACCCGGGTAGTTATCCCCTCGGCTCCAATCGGCATTGATGGGAACACTAAACTTGGGTAGACACGCTAATCTCCGCCCCCTTTCCCTCATGATTCTTCTGCGACTCCTCATCATCTCAGCTACAAATTCCGTCCGAGCAGCGCTTTAACATCGTTCCAAATTTGTCGATGCCGAGTTTGATAAACAGATTGAATGAGTAATAAATACAATAAAGACCTAACCACGGTAATATCTTCATTGTTTACTAACCCTGTTTCCGACATGTTTGTGACATCAGAAGGTGCCGCAGCAAAAAAGAGACCGACAGGAGTTTACTTCACCGGCAATGGGAAAAGAGACAATCAGCATCTATAAGCGGGTCTTCCCGGGTCTGAAGAACCTGCGTCAATGCGCTAATTTCGGTGGGAAAGAGGTATAAAGCAACAATGACAGTTAGGCAGAGGGTAGGTGGAAACAAGGGGTATATACAGTCCACAGGTCAGACAAAGGTGAGTAGGGGAAAACAGGCGGGAAAGTGAACAATGACAGGAAGTAATACTAGACATTATACACAGGCACCAGGATTACAAAATAAAACAGGAAGTGAACACAAAAGGAATGAAAACACAACAGGTTAAGCAGAATATGACAAAATATTTTACTTTACCACTTTAATCATTAATCTGAAGTTATTTTTAGGATAATCAATAATACATTTATTCATACTTACACTCTTCACTGTCTTATATCACCATTCTTGGTCTAAGTTACTGTGTTAACTCTGCGCTTTCTTGGTGAGTAAACATTACTTTACTTCATGCCAGTTAAGTTCTTTAGTAAGCCTAAGGCACAAGACAAAGGTGATATATCAACACATCTTTCTGTTCTGGCCTCTATACTTAGAAATGAATACTGTATTTAATAAAAGGCAACTGATGTACAGTAGATGAAGTCAATCATTCCCTTTTTTAGCTCTTCTTACTAACAGCATTATAACCACACCACAAAGTTAGTTTCAATCTGGATGCTTTTCACATCATTACATCGTTTGAATTAGACATTATTTATTTAGTCTTAAACAACTTACTCATCATCTTTGTCTTAACAAGCTCTCAGTTAATCAGCAGAGCTCTAACAATGAAGGAGTCCCTTTTTGGCCTGCTGGTCTGTGTATTTTACATCCACTTTCTTGAAAGTGTTCCCCTTTAGTCACAATCAGGACAAACAAACTCTGTCCTTTTGGTATCAGACAATACAATAGCTCTCTGTCAAAAAGAAGCTCGTTTTTGGTTAAAAACATAACTTGTATTCAGCCGCGACCCCCTCCTCTCTGAGCTGTTGTCATTGTTATTTGTGAAATCCTAGCAGCAGCCACTTAGCAGTTAAAACAGCACCGAGACGTTTGTTTGTTTCACTCCAGCACCAAATTGCTCGGTGCCATTCAGCATTTGTTATGATTGTTTTGTTTTCAACTGCAATTTGTGCTCAGTGGGTCATTTTGAGGTTTTTTATGTTTATTTGATATATTTATACTTTGAAACAAAAACCCTGAGTGGAGTTGTTTGTGCTGAATTTCTTATGATTTTAAAAAAGAATCAGCTTGATTAAGCATGAGGGGAAATTACCTGGAGCTTTTTTTTTACACCTCACTTGACCTTACAGGTTGGACTTTTCCAGATATTTACATAATAAAGATGAATGAACGGGACATGGTGGTGCAGTGGCTAGTGCTGTCGCCTCATAGCTAGAAGGTTCCTAGTTTGGACAACGTGGGCCTTTCTGTTCTGAGTTTGTATGTTCACCTTGTGCATGCGTGGGTTTCCTCAGCAGCCTGCATCCATTAAGTTGCATTACTGCCACCTTCAAGTTTTACTTTTCCTAACTTTCCAATTATTTTAAATCTGTTTCTCAGGTCTAGTCTCCCTTAAAAAGGCCAATATCCACTTTCTTCCTTATGTACTTTTTTCACTTTTTAAAATACCTTTCATATTGTTCTCTACTCGTCGTATTTTCTATAATCTTCTCATCTTTTCCTCTCTGGTCTCTGGTGTACATATTCTGTGCTTGTTGTCATGATATTTCCACTGTCTCTCTGTCATTGCATTGTCTACATGACCCTGTTGGATGTTTTCCTATTAACTGAAGTGTACTGTTTAAGTCGAAGTGCCCTATCCTTAATCTTCTTATAATGATCTGTTCTCTCCGACTTGTCCCCCTATCTCTTGATGTACCAACACTGCTTTGTATTAAATGTAGCTGTCCGCACCTGTCATTTTAAATCCAGGAACTTTCCTGGGCTTGTCTCTTCACCCTGGTCTGGTGATTAGGTCAGGTGTGATGTCATTTCCTGCATGTCTGCAGTGTCTTGCGCCATCTGTTGGTTGGTCATTTTCTCCATGAGGTGCAGTTGAGTGTTTGTCATCCTCCATCTTGATAAGGTAAGATCTTGTGTTCTTGTTTAAGTGATGGCCGCAGGTTTAAGGAGAATGATGCAGTAATGGAAGAGAAAAGCATCTCCCTACTTTAGTGCTGACTCATGTTTGCGTTCTGTTTGTGGTTGTTATGATGGATCTGGGCCTCCTGAGAAGCTGGTTTGGGCTCTTTTGTCCATCACCATGTGTTCCAGGACTCAGATAAGGGTCCTTTTCTCCAGCTATGGGGTTTTACAACACTGTCGAAGTTCTCTTGACCGTGCTGTCAGGTTATTTGTAGCTCTTCAGGCAGCGAGTGCTTCAGATGACGTGGTTGAAGCAGCAAGCTTTAGCAAAAAGCTTTAAAAGCTGCAGCAAGTGAAAGTAATTGTTGAGATCAGGGGAAACTGCCACATTTTTACAAGTTATCTCTCAGAGAGAGACACACAAGCAGTCGGATGATCTGTGGGGTTATAAACAGCCAACAGGTTAGCCTGATTACAAAGAACAATAAGAATGGATTCCCACAGCTAGGCAAGAACATTTAGGTAAAAGTTATCAGGAAATAATTTTGTAAAATGTGAAGAATATTTAAAGCAGACAGTTTTGGTTTTAATTGAACAGTTTGCCTTTTTATCTTTTAAATAGTTTTGCCCAACTGGGGATTTGTATAAAAACCTGCCTGATTGTCTGATGTTGACACTTTTACAACGTTTGACCTGTTTTCTTTTAAATGTTGTCACTTTGAGATCTCAGCAATGAAGTTGGTGTCTTGTCATAACTGATGGAACTGATGGCCTCACCTCTGAAACTATGACCGAGTTTGAATATTTGTTTTCCATTTTAAGATTTGACAAACTTTTATAAGACCCTTTGATTACTTTGTTTTTTAAAAATGTGTTGATTTCTGAAGTATTTGGTTTAAAATCAACATGACTTCAGATCTAAAGACACCTTGCAATAACAGCCTTTACACAGCCTGTTATAAACTGTTGAGTACCTTCCTCTTGGACATTAACAAACCCCTGCAACAAATGCTACCCCTCTGAAGCCAAATATTCAAATTTAGTTCACACTCTGTCAGCGAGGTAATATTGCTGAGGCTGGAATTAGTGTTGTTGGTGTATTGTAGTGCAAGGTGCACACATTTCTTTACCCCTGGTGTACAAATGGGTTGTGTGGGTGCAGAGGCAGAGACAAAACCTTCATGTTCACCTCACTATGAAAAGAAATGGCTTTTTGTGTCTTGTTATATTGAACATGTGCTGACCCCCTGAAGGCCTTAATAATGCTAAAGGGTCTCTCTCACTGGTCAGTAAGGTAGAAATAAGGCTGGAGCTAACCTTTAGCCGCTACATGGCATCAAAGGTTTCACCATGTTTAACCCATGGGGTTCTTTAGCCAGTCGGTTTAATATATCTTTGTGCCTCTCGATGGGGCTGTAAATTATATAATCCTGGAGGTCATGACAAACCTTGTGCCTCCCAACAGGAAGTTTGTCTGTTTTTGCTTCCTTGATAAGAGCAGTGGGTGAAAGGACCGAGCTAGTCAGTCATGTACGCGGGCATTTTTGTTGCTGTAGGGTGCAGGGAGGAAGCCCCAAGGCCATGCTTGTGGTGTTGAGGTGAGAGACCTGCAGAATCTCAACCTCAGGTCAAAGTAAAACTCAGTCATCAGCAAGTGGTCCTGAGGGTTTATAGTTTGGTGCAGGAAAGTTGATGGCTGAGTCTGTGCTAAACTGTTGTCCCTAGTGAATATGTTAGTCATGTTAACAGCATATTTTGGCCTTACTCAAATTGAAACATTTTCTACTTACAACATGTGGGATGTGCTGATATAACCCAGGTTTTAGAGGCATTATTTGTACATGTATACAGCAAATAGGAGTCTAAATGAGCTTTTTTCCCTGATATTTTTGTGATGCATGGCCCGCCTGTTTACAGTCAGCTCTGTGGGTTGTAAACAAACAAGCCAACAGTATGCAAGGATGGGGTACAGATGGGTGCACAAAAGGCCCACAATTCTGGTCAGAAGGAGAAAAACACCTACGTTTAAACACAATGCACAACACACTCTCAGCCTAGGTTGTCAATTGCAGATGCATTGTCACACTACTTTTGCTTTTCATACTGCTGCAATAGGTAGTGGCTGTCACAAGATGTACAGACACTGTAGGTTCTGTTTTCTTCTTGTCAAACACGTGGTTACTGTCAAACAGAGGCACAAAATGACATGGTTAATGTTTGCAAAAAGATCAATGTATTGGTTAAATCAATAACACGCACAGGCCTCGTCTGCTGGGTGAAGGACCTATAATGTTTTCTCTGTTGGTCAGCCCCAACCTCCACCCCAAAAGTACTTAATCTCTCTTTCTACTGCGTCATTTACAGCTGTTGCTCTGAATGTCTAATATTTCTGCTGATGGGTTGTCATTGCAGTTTGTGGAAAGCTCAGTTTTTCTTCATGCAGAGAGTGTACAAGTGTATCTTGTGCATCTCTATAGCCCCTTACAAACATGCACTGCACTCCTAAATATTTCCTGACATTGACCGGGTGAGCTGCATGTGTGGCTGAAGGACTTTTTTGCAGACTTTTTTCCTGCCAGCTTCCTATAGTAAAATGTTGGTAAGCCGATGTGTGAATGCAGCAGGTAACAGTCAGGAACATTCACCGTGAGCAAGTGGGCGAAGTGATGACGATTATATCATGCAACCGGTGTGAAACCAGAAGAGCGACACTTAACAGGATGAATAAAAACATCCAAGATTGATGAAGAAGGATCATTCAAAAGACGACAATAGCCAAGATGTTGGAGAGATCCAGGAGATGTTGGCTGTTAGGGCCGACGCCAAAATCGCGAGTTGCAGAGACTGCCATGTACTTTTATACGTCATGTCCTTCCACATGAGACTCCCCGATCGCCCCCCTGCCAGTCCGGCAGGGAAAATCCAGCTCTGAGGGACAGGTGTGAAAGGGAAACTCTGGAAAATGCTGGGGGCAGACTGTCTTGAAAATTTCGGAAAAATGTAGGGATTTCATGTGTGATGGGCTAGAGAGATGTGACGTAGCTTCGATATTTTACGCTTCAGGAGTAAGCGCATATCGTGTATTGCGAGCCTCTGTGTTGCATGTAGAGATTTTAATAACTTTCTGATTTAAATTATTATGTTTTTAAGTTTTTAGGGTGACTCAAAACATCTGTCCAGGGACTACAGATGAAAAATAGCCTCTTGGCTAACACTGGCACATTTACAGCAATGTTCCTTTATGTGCACTGTCCCTGTCAAATTAACTAATAAATAAATAAGGCTAGGTTGCAAGGACCGATATGAGCAGGTTTTTGGATGTGCATAAATATCGCAGCAAGGTGGTTGATTAAGGGCCCAATCAGACAGAACGCGTTTTAGCAGCTGGGAGCAGCTTTTATGTCGTTGTTTTCAATGAGAGGCTTTTTGCGCGCTGCTTTTGCGTTGCAGAGCGCCTCGCATTTTTCCGCTCTGTGCGCCTCGCGTTTTTGAGGAAACGCTCTGAGCGCTAAAAAACTTCAACTTCAAGCAGAAAAGCGCCCAACGTCATGGGCCTTTATTGTTATTGTCCAATAGGATGAAAGGAGAGACGGGCCTTGTGTCAGTAGACAATATAACGGTTAGGTTAATGACAGCTAGGATTCGGTGGTTGCCTTAACGACAGTAGAAAAAAAAAGACTGCTGCTCTTTTTTTTACCATAGGCTTCAACATAAAAGGCAGTGCGGCTGTAAGGCTGTAAAACGCGCTCTGTCTGATTGGGCCCTAAATGAATGACAAAGGCTGCGTTTGCACATGTATAATAGTGTGTATAGCTGAATGAAAACAAAATATATATGGTATATTCTTTATTTACGACTTAAAGTAGGAATATTTTTAAAATAAGGGCAGAAACAGAAACATTTTCCATGTAAATGTGAACATTAATCGAAGAGGAAGAGTCCATTTGAGCAGATAGAAGTCACCACATGAGCATGAGAGGCCAAGTGCTTTTCTGGACAGCAGCAACACCATGACAACACGGTCAATAACTCCAACTCCTGACCACTCGTATATCTCCACACATAAAGAGCACATATGAGCTGTAGGAGCAGATTTATTGCTGACCTTTTGTTAAAGCACACATGAATGCTGATGGACAAATCTATATTTGATTTACAACCTCGAATATGGATGTATGATGTTTATTCTCTTTATTTATGTGCAATGATGCTTCCTTTTTCTTTAGTCCCTTTAGCTCTTGAGTGTTGTTCCTTTGTAAAGTTAATTTTCCGTCATTTATCCAGTTCGGTGTTGTTTTGTTTTGCTTTCATACCCTCCAGAAAAAGTGCGACTTTCCAGACAACTTCGCACCAATACATAATAATAAATAATTCAAAGTTTGAATATGCTGGAAAGATATAATACGCTGTACATTATTTTCAATTAAAAGCAAATGTTGAGCTGTTTTTCTTCCTTTGAGCAATTTTTAATAAATGCAACTCTTTTTATTTTATTTAAAGAGGTTTTGTTTGTTTGCCCACTCAGGACCTTTTCCGATCTTATTGATTTTTTGCTGCAAACTTCATGTGTGTTCTTATTATATAAGGGCAGATTCAGAAATAATTTCCTCTGTTTCTTTGAGCCTACATCAGAAAGAAACTGTTTTATATTCATCTTGCTGAACTCGCAATGACCTTTTTATTAATAGGGCTGGAAGAACCAAAGGAGGACTGCACTCATCAAATCTTGTGTTAAAATCTCGATCCAAGGTGCTTGTTCATGTTCTTCTGTCTTTCTTTACTACTTTATCTGATCAAGCAGGGAAAAAAAGTGTTTTAGATTTTGTAACTCAAGTGTAAAACACATTTTGTTTTGCGCTGCAGTTTTATTTTTTAGAAATGCTAATTTTGTTCAAAAGTTGCAACCCTCTTTCTGCCTGTTAAACCTCCATCTGAAGCACCTCTCCCTCTGTGACTCACTGCACGAGCTCTGAAACAGGTGCTAGAGCGCCTTCCTATGGCCACAACAGGAAGTGCATGGTAATGGCTAATCAGTGGCAGCTTCTTCACAAAACAATAAACTGTATTTAGGCACATGGAGGCAAATCTATTGAGTTATATGTTATGAGTTACATAATT
Source organism: Semicossyphus pulcher (assembly GCF_022749685.1). NCBI lineage: Eukaryota > Metazoa > Chordata > Actinopteri > Labriformes > Labridae > Semicossyphus > Semicossyphus pulcher. The sequence continues at coordinate 23,489,696 of NW_027211604.1, read as the reverse complement.
ACTTATTAATTTGGACCCTATTAGCCATGACCAATTTAGCAACTGCTCTTCCTGGGGTCCAAACATGCAACATTAAAATGTACAAGGCACATGGGAACAATTGTAATGCTAATAAAGATGATGATAATGATAATAATAATGTACTTCTATAGCTCTTTTCCAGTCTTCTGACCACTCAAAGCTGCTTTTACACTAAGGATCACATTCATCCCTTCACACACACATTCACACACTGATGGCAGAGGCTGCTACGTGTGCCCAACTGTCAATCAGTCATCATATTCACACACTGATGTCTATGCCATTTGCAATTTGGGGTTCAGAGTCTTGCCCAAGGACACTTCGACATGTAGACTGCGGGGATCGGACTTCCGACCTTCCGATTTAAAGATGACCAATTACCACTCAGCCACAGCCGCCCCTTCCTATAATAATGATAATGATGATAATGATGATAATAATAATAATGCAAACAATGATAATAATCATAACAATACTAGTAATAATAATTAGTATTATTTATATTATGATAGTAGTTGTAACACTGTTAATACTATTGACGATTGTGATAATAATGATAACAATGATAATACTGATAATATATATAATATTATTAATAATTATTATTGTTTTTATATTATGATATGGTAATAATGATGCCAATATTAATAATAATAATTATAATATTGATAACAATGATAGTACTGATAATAATAATCGTAATGACAATAATGATGACAAACTGAAAATTACAACAGCCAAAACACCAACACCAAAAAAAGGAAACACGTCAGATATCAACTTCAAATCAGAATCAGCTTTATTGACCAGGTATGTCACATACATACAAGGAATTTCACTCCAGTTTATCTTTGCTCTCTATGTACACTTAAACATTAAATATTAAAGTTACATGTACAAGCCTACATTAAACATTAAACATTAAACTAGTATCTACAAGCCTATGAAAGATAATAGTGCAACGATGCTGAATATACTGTATAATAACCACCTGATTCATAACAACATTTATCTCAGCATCCATTGCAATATTGTCTATTAAGTGTTGTAGTGTTTATTTGAAATAATGTATTTAGATATTAATACTTTTTAATACATATATTTATACCCATTGGTCTGTATGTAGCAGTTTGAGTGTGAAAGTGTTGTTTAAACATTGATACGTCTGTTTGACTCTGGTTTTACATAACTCTCAATGTACCGACACACAAAGTCCTCGTATGTGCCTACGTACTTGCCAATTCAACTGATTCTAATTCTGAACCATGATGACAAAGACATCAAGTTCCCACAATACATCTATACAGTCAGTAAGACAGTTGATAAAGCTAAACGACAATGGTGCTGCTTAAAACAACACATTGAGGGAGTGTTGTACTGTATGAAAATGTCAGTTTCTTCTTCTATAATGCATTTCTAGTCTGACTCGTATTGATATGTCACATTGATTCTTGCCTTTGTTCATCACGTGATTTAGGGCTTTAACCAACCCCACTCAAAAAGCAGGACCTCTAAAAGATAATTACCCTCTCTCTAAATGATGGTAATTTGAGTGGACCATTACTAATTGGTGTCACTAAATACAAAGATTTTTGTAACCGCGGTGTATTAAACGATTTTGAATGATCCAGCCTGTTTTTTTATTGACGGTTACAGCAATACATGAGAATCCTGAATATCAGTCTGATGGATCTTATTAACCATGTCCTCCAGACGAAGGTGAATTAATCAAAGCAGACTTGATTTATAGACCCCGCCCCTTCCTTTGGTCCTCCACCTCTCTTCCTCTCTCTCTCTGTTTCAGTGCTCTCTCACACGGAAGCAGCTGGGGATTCATTTGTCTTGCTGATTAATGATGAGAACCATATCCTCCACAACACCAGTAAATTAAAAGAGATCGGGGACAGAGAGAAAGAACATCAAGGTCCATTCATCCCAATCAAATTTCACAGTAGGCCCAATTCATCCTAAGCTTTATTTGTATTGTCTGCTATACAAACACAAAAACACACTAGTCATTCACTTTCTCCTCCCAGGCCCTCACTGGCAGTCTGGGGATTTTTCGGCTGGCAACTTTCCAGGTACGCGCTCATTTTTTCAGCCTTCAGGCCACAAACATATCCACTGCTGCACTGCTATGACAGCAGCATGTCTGTTTCAGATAATTGTAATTGTTCGTCAGCAGCAGCCTTCGCTCACTGTTAGCACTGTTTCCTCCATGTGTCCTCATGTTCTCCCTGTGTTTGCTGAGCTATCCTCCCTGTCTAGACAAATACATTTAAGGCCATGCACAATAAGGACATTGGAGACTCTAGGTTTGTAACAAGTGATGTGCATGTATGGAGTCTGTGGTGTACTTAACTTAACACAGTGATAGAGTGTGGTATATGCTATGCTGTGTAAAAGCTTGAAAAAGAAGAATATGAATAGTTATTCTAGACATAACTAACTTTTAAGAGGGGGTATTATGCTGATTCACATTTTAAAACATATATATAATGTTACAGTGTTGGATGTCAAGACTAAACGTGGGTGAAGTTTCAAATCTGTAGGTAAAAGTATGTTGGAGTAATCCCCAGGCTTCTCAGCTCAGTCTGCAGGCTGCTGTGAACGCCAGGTTTCATGCAGTTTTTTTACGCACTGCACTTTTTGACGTCACAAAGTGCAGCCTCGGCAGGATTTGAGAGAGGTGACCAATCAGAAGAAAGTGGGCTTGTAGGGGCGGGGTTTCTTAAAGGGACAGAGCTGACTGAGTTGTTTCAGGCAGAGGCTGAATGAGGGCCTGCACAGAGCACCAGGGTGAGAAACATCAGTTTTTTAAACTGTAAATTACGCTAAGCTACTCCACAGTTATCACAGAGTGAAATATGAAGCTTGAAATTAGCATAATACCCCCCTTTAAACAAAACAAAAAACCTACTGCCCAGCTAGTCTAGCATGACCAGCTTGCATAGACCGCTCAGGCCAAACTGAAATTAGACAGTCTGGTCTACGGAGAATTTCCTGTTAAGACAGCATTTCTTTCTTATCATTGTACTGTTACAATTCTCTGAATTCTCTCTCCACATCTCCATTGCCATTTCCCAGTCCATTCCCTTGCAGTGGGACACCTAGGGTTCTTCAAGTTTTGCAGTGAGTCTTAAAGCTGTATTAAGCCTAACTTTTAAAATACTGAATTTATTGTTAGTTATATAAGGTGCCATTGTCCTGTCACCAAGGAGACAAAGCCGTGGATGTATGGTCCAGGACACATTTGTTGGCCGCTTCTGAAGGAGCCTTTGAAATGGGACAGCTTTTGCGCGCCGCTGTGACGCAATCTGCCTTGAAATACGTCCTTCGAAGGATGCAGGCCCTGAATTGGGACACAGCTACAGTATATCAGCTATACCAAGGGCTACCAACAGCCCTGATATGGACACATTGATTGTTTGACACACAGATTAAGCAGTGTTGAATTCCAACCATTTTTTTATGTTTTTATATTGGGTTAGGTAATATGAGTGAGGACTGGATATGATAAAGAGCTGAAAAAAAATAGCATCATTGTTATTTTAGTCTTTGATAGATACTTGTTAGACTCAGACAAACCAGGTTGTCACCCTAAGCTAACAGCGTCAGGCTTTTGCTGGCTTATGCATGGGGATACTATTAGCTAAATGTCAACACACTAAAATAATCTCAAGGACCATGCTCCATCACTGAGTTAAAAATACACAAGCTAGGTCAGTGTATACACCAACAATAGCGGCATCATTCTTTGGTGATTTAGCATGCTAACGTGCTTACAAAGTAAAACTGCGTGGAAAGTGATCCAGAGAAACATTTCTTTAACAGGTTTGTTGTCTTAACTGTCTATGATCTGTTTTTATTGTTGTAGCTGTCATTTCCTTCGTAAGCGGGCTAATCTTTCTTGGCAGCTTTTATTTTCCTCCCAGTCTGTATCATCTTACTGTTGTACTGTTGCAACAAAGCATTTCCCCACATTAGGAATCAATAACGTCTTGCATTTGTTGGATGTACTGACAGCTCTACTCTAAGCAGCACCATGCAGCGTGTGGAGGGTATTTGTACATTGTTCAGGGACACAATCAGGCTGTAAAATTTCATATTTTTGGGAAACGGCCACAGCATTTGGCAGTTTCCCAAAAGTCGTTTGGAGTGACTGACGTCCTTAGGAAATAGAAAGCACTCAGGTCACATCTCCCTAATTAATGCTCCTTCCCTCTGCTGTTTTAAAATCAAATGTAATGTATTTTTTCCTTTGGTTTCTACTCTCTGTTTTACCTGCCACTGCCTTCAAAGTCACCAGAGCCCCATTTTGGATCAAAAGACGAGGAGTTACACGGAGGAGGTGAGGACAGTTTGAAAAAGAGCACCTCTGCGGCAGCAGAAATGATTATTAAATAGTCTGTGAGGTTAGTAACCCACTGACATTTAACTAGTCATTGATCTATGTCAAAAATATCAGTAGAAACCAGACGTAAAGAGCCCTGTAGAAAATATTTGTGTGTCTTTCACAAGAATACAAGAATAAAAAAGGAACATTCAATCTTTTGGCTCCATCTGCATGACCAGAAAATTACATTTGGCACAAGTGAGGAGGCGTATTCTGCAGCAGAAAGGTTCCCTGTTAGGAAACACTTTGCCTCCTGGTTTTTAAACACTTTAGGCAGGAAATTAAGCTTTAAATGCTCCTGGAAAATAGTAATATCTGCCCCTGGAAAACTTGATCATTATTGCCAGGGCCTACAGTAAGGGTTCACACAGAGTCATTTTTGGCTGGTCTGCAACACTGGATATCTGTTAACTGACTGACAGAACAACTTTACTATAGACCGCATGCTGCATTACCAATGTCTTTCTTTAAATCTAGTTCGGTGGTTGCTGTAAAACTCATTCACGTCAGCCATTTTCATCTGACGTCATGGTCAGATGCTGTTATCAAAAGGACAATATTTGATGCCTTTTTTTTAAGTTACTATTTATATAAATATATAAGTAATTTGACAAATCAATCATGTCAGCAAACATTGGCTTTATGAAAGCTAAAAAATATTGGAGGGGGGGAAACATCAAATGTAAGGTAATGAGGTGTCAAAGGGAGTGTTAACTCTGACATTGATGAGAGGACACTGGGTCACATGACAAACAAAAAAACCGATAAATGTTTCCATAAATAGAAGGAAAAAAATGTATTCAAAGTTTGTCTTATACACCAAATTTTACGGTATTTGTTTTGTGTTAATGAAGCTTAAAAGGTTAAAGGTAATCGTTTTCCTCAGAGGAAATGAGAAGAGACAGAGACAGAGTTTGAAGTTGAGATAAACTAACTAAGTTGTTAAGTTCAAAATATTCACCCATTTTATGTTCAATACACTAAATGGAACGGGTTCTGTTTACTTAATGTATTTAAGTTACCTTGACAATGAATAAAACAGTAAGGTTTCCTCAAATGGTTTGAGTTGAACTGACTGGTTTTACAGTGTACTTGGAGACATTAAGTGCTGACATCTTTAAAAAAGTGCAGCTTACTAAATAAATAACGCACGTTCATTCTAAACTCTTTCGCAAGGTAATCGGTTTCCTAATTTTTTTTAAGTAAACTTAACTTGTTAGAATTTACAGTGTAGGAAAACCCCCCAAAATACTTAAGAACCATAAAAAGCTCTTTGTTACCAGGTAATTTTTAGTCTTTTCGGAGCAGCTTGACCTGTGACCTTATCATCAGAACTTAGAATAACCAAGAATAGTCTATGGTGGCAGCTTGAACTTCCTTTTCAGTATTTCTTTCCTGCCAGCTATAATCTCCCCTGTTCTCTTCAATAAGGTTGTCATTATTGTCATATTTAATATTTTAACAGCAATTTATTATATAATTTTATTTTAAAAAGAATTCTTTAGAAACACTATTTGTGCATTGAGTTTGCCATTCAGACTTTGAATCACATTTTACCCACCCAGCCGGTAAGCTAAACAGCCCTTGAACGTAGCTGACCCTTTTCAAACATTAATCCAGCTTGTTGGAGGGGTACACTGTTGAGGGATTCATCTGCAAAACATTCATTGTACCTGCGGAAGAAAGACACTTTTCAGTTATTTTTCTGTAGTGTGGGACCCATCTGCACCTCTTCCTTTCATTGTTTGGATGTTGATTTGACCTCTCTCAGCTCCAGCCTCTCTCTCTGTTTGGTTTTGGTGAAAGTGATGAGCAAGATGTCAAGGAGAAAGAGAAGGAATATTTTATTTTAGCAGCTCTGAAAAAGAAGACTGCCCTTTCAGTTCCCACATCAGGAAGTACTTTAAGTTTGAAGGGCATCTCTGCTGCACTTCCTGCTGACCCAGGGTCACTGAGAGACGGAAACACAGAGTCATAGTCCTGAATACTTCAATTTGGCCATGAAGGATGCACTGATACTTTCAATGACAGCCGAAGTGAGAACACCTTCCACCAAGAAAAATATCGCAAAAGTTACAACCTTTAACAAGGAAGCAGCAAACATCTTGTTGCCTAAGTGGCCATGTACAGATGTTTACCCAATGTTGCCAGTTAATTAATCAGTACACCTGCTCTCAATTAGTTTGACTTTACAGTTTCTTTTTAAGACTACCTTCTAAGATATGGATGATATACCTTCTGTCCTTAAAATGATGCCAAATAAGAAACTAAAAGGCAACCTAATCCATAACCAAAGTGAACGCTCTTGTTTGTGGGACTATCTTGTGAAAAAGAATTGTGCTGGAGTACAGTAATACAGTATCCAACATTAGAAAACATGATCCAGGGGGCGCTGTTTAGCTCAGTTGTTAGAGCAGGCGCCCCATGTATAGAGGCTACAGTCCTCGTGGCACTGATAGCAGGTTTGACTACCGGTCTGCCGATCATTTGGTGCATGTCGAACCCCCATTCTCTACTCTTAACATTTCCTGTCTATCTTCAGCTGTCCTATAAATAAAGCCAAAGGCCAAAAAAATAATCTTAAAAAAAAAGAAAAAAGAAAACATGATCCAGTATCAGAAATGTGTCCCATACCAACAGGGAGTATGTCGGTCAATTACCAGATCAGATGCCATAGTTTACTAGCCCCGCTAAAAATTAAAAACGGAAGCTTTGCCTCCACTAGCAACTACTGTTTTAGAGCACGCAGCAACCTCCTGTGTTGAAAAATGAAGCCAATGTGGAAGTGCAAAAAAAACTGCAGTTCCTCAAGTGGCCACTTGAGGCTGGCTCCAGAAAACAAGAAATAACATTACAGCAGGTGGGAAAATGCCAATTTTTACAGCTGAAATAAACATGTTTACAGCCAGTTACAAAAAACAGTTTTGTTAAAAATAGCTAATTTTATTGTTCAGGATAACTGTACGGTGGGTGAAATTTTTTTATAACAGACCCGTTTTAATTATATTAAGCCTTAAATCATAGGGGCCGACTCACTTGATTGACAGGTGGATCCTGCTGGCTGTCTGCTAGACGTCAACACAGACAGCAGACAGTGTTTTTTATTGAAAGTGAAGACAATTAAAACAGATAAAATCACCTAATAAAGTAGTTTCATGTTTAAAATCAATGTTTCTTCAACGCTCTTTGTCAACAGTTTAAGTCAGGAGAGGCTGTGTGCTGAGCTGCTGCTAATGGTTGGTTAGCTTGTTTCTAGGTGCTCAAGGTTTCCAGTGATCATGGCAACTATTCCACCTTTTGTGATCAAAAAATGTATTAACAATCAGACCAATCAGTCCGGGGCTGTGCGAGGCTCACCCCTCGAACCCACAGGATCCGTCTACAGTCGATCGCGCCCATTCAAGTCAATGATTGTGATTCCACAGCACGCGCTGCCGTCGGTCTCCGGCGCGTCCCAGTAGCGTGTCTCCGCTCTTCTCCGCTAAAAATACGTGCTGGGTCTATTTTTGACGGAGGCCGCTTCAAACACGCGTCAAGCTCAACAGAGCAGATCGTTCCAAACAGGAAGTCACACACGAAAGCACATACAGCATCCGGTCATTTCGAAATAAAACACCATGTGCAGACCGGTACAGACTCCCGTTTTTTCCCGTTTATTTTTATTCCCGTTATACAACACATTAAAATCTCAAAAAAAGAACACTTTTAATTAAGTAGTGTACTCCTCCATGTTAGAAGCACAAAAATCACAGAATGATATCCAAATGAGAAGATAATCAACCTCGGATGTGCTAACTGAACTGTTGTTTGTGTGTTGCTCTGTTTAACATTGACGTTATCGCGTGATTTCTCAATTCTCGCGTGATAAGGTAGTTCTCTCGCAATCTTGTGATCTCGAGAATCCAGCTGCTTGGGCCAGCACTCTGCTGTGCTGCGGATCAGACACGCTTCCTGTGGGCGAGGGCTCGCGCCGTCTGACAGAACAGAACCGCGGCACAGACGGAACGCGCCGGACACGAATCCTGTGGGATCAAGGCCTGAGAGCGCAGCAACGCGCAGCAGAGAGTGGAGGTGCAGACAGCTTCTCTCCACAATCAGACACAAAACAAGAGCAAACTGCACAGATCTGCGAAACTTATGGGCGTTTTTGCACTTGAATATCATCAGTGCAATATGCTTTGTGAATCGGACCTTGAGATGGAGCAGATAGCGGATGCAAATGGTGCGCAATTTGTGGTGCTATCAGCAGCTGCAATTCATTCTTAGTGAATTCCCCTCACAGTTGTTAAAAATGTTATCTGTTATTATTTGTGGGGTACCTTGTATCAGCTGAAGCTAAATCTAGCGAGGTCTTGGAATCTGAATCAGAGATGGAAAATGGTATTGAATCATCTCTACTTCTAACAGGTAGATTTTTACTTACCTTCAGTCAAAGGTTTAAAGACGTCCGCGTATGCAGCTAATAAGCACCTGGCCACTGTGTTAGGTCATTGATCCACTTGTATAGGGGAAGATTGGCATGACAGCTGACATTTAAACCTTAATTTATTCAGGTATCGCAAACTCTTCAGTGCAGACAAGGGAGCCAAATAACTATTAGACATGTCTATAAAACAACAGCATGCATACAAATTTCTCAAATTGCACTGATATCTTAATAATTGTTGGTTTTCTATGTCCAAAAAAAGGCGTGAAGCTTTCCAAAAGTACCCTTATGTGCCAGTCTGGTTCATTGCCTCTCAGTGTCAGACTAATTCCCTCTCTGATCCTGTTGCCTGTCCTTCATCCTTTAACGCTGACATCGTGCTCATTTCATTAAATCTCTTGGACATACTCTCGTCGGAGCAACTGGTGCGAGCAACTGGTGTCTGGCTCATGTTTCCACAGCAATATACCATCAACTCATACCAAGAGCCGAAATGTGAGTGAATCATTCATTATCAGATGTGTTCTCATTTGGTTTCTGCTTCAGTCCCTCTGTCGCGGCCAGAAACACTAATACCACAGATGATGGCGCAGCACTCAAAGCTCAGCGGTACAACAACAGGGTGTCGGGGTTGCATGCTCCACAAACATTGGCTTCTTTCTACCCGCAGAACACACACATGGAAACACCGCTGCTGCCTCCAGCATGTGCTATTTTGCCAACTGCAACCCTGGGCAAGATAATAAGATGGCTAGCAGACATTTTGTCAATATTTCTGTCTTGGCTGGGAGTACGCCTGGCCGGCTGCTTACTGATAGATGTGTTGACTGAATTCTTCTTCTTTTTCATTTTTTACACAGGAGCTCTGCCCCAGTTTGCCAGACTGCGAGAGAGCAAGTAGAGGCAAGTGTACAGGGAGGAGAGAAGGGCTCACTAATGCAAAACAGTTCATTAAATCCAGGCACAAAGCATCTATCAAGGGGGAGGGAAGCAGCTAATCAGTGCCTGTGGTTAGTCCAGCAATATGTAAAAAGAAAATGGTGCACTCCTCTGTTGTGATCCTGTCGGGGGAGCAGCGGAGTTAGTTGATGCTAAGGAGGCTGTGCAGATGATTGATTTTCCAGAAGGATGCTTTGAGACTCTCTTGCTCTTGGTCTGCCATCTGATTAACATACACAGCATTATTCATGTCATGAATATACAAGGAGGCGAGGAACAAATAAATACTGACATGCATCCAGGAGCTGATAAATATTAAATGGAGCACACATGGCTTCAGATTTTACCATTTCATAATTTGAGCATTCATGCTGTGAGGCCCCAAGCCAAGGTCTAATCTTGGGTTTAAACAGGTTGAGCAGCCATGTGTGGAGACCAAAAGTTCTCCATAAACATCATATTTGTGTTTGCTTTAGTGTCATGAATACTGCATGCTGGTGTAACTGCCTGATGTTTGCAGTTCATACAGTCCGTCGGCACTTAAAGGCAGCCATACTTGCTCTCATATTTGAGTCTTTAAGTTTTGATGCTTTTTTAAAAATGAAACAAAATTATCATCTTATAAATTCTTTTCATAACACTAACACTGGAAAACACAAATTATTTATAAGACTGTTTCATGCAGCAACATCTAGAAGTTTGGATCTGATAAGCCAGATAGATTAAAACAACACCACATCTCTAAGGCCCTGTTTACACCTAGCATTAGCATGCAACCTGGGTGATGTGATCACATGAGAGCAACTCTGGCATTAGAATGCGTCTCCACATGCGTTTCTAGTGACCACTTGTGATCGGCTCTCACTTACCCCGCTCTATATGCAAATAAACACATACATCATTTACGTTTGCAAAGACCGAATCAATGTTGTTCTTAACCCCATGTGGAGGTCAGACAGCGTGTTTTGTGTAGTCTGTGTAGCTGTTCTTATCTACATTATGTTTGGATCGTTCTGTATTATAAAGTGAAAATCACTGTCCCTTACTGAATCAATAATGTGCGTAATTTGTCTGGTATTTTTGTGCACATCTCACTCTGATGCATAATTTTTACATGCTTGGAATAACATGATATATTATAAACAACCACAAGAGTTTCATGAGACGTAGCAGTGAATTTCTTTACACACCTCTGAAAGAATGCAGCCATATGCATCCAAGACGACCTCCGAATGTGGTCTAAGCTGTCAAATCTCACTTGTACTTAGAAGTCAACTTGTAATTGGATCACACGTGCTTCTGCCAGGTGTAAACAGTCGATCAGAAGAGTGTCTGTTCTTTCATAGAGGCTGATCAAATGAATGCTTCTATGCACTTATATGGTTTGCATAGAAATTAGATCATGAATAAGCCTTGATGTTCGATGATCCATTCAAAGCTTTAAGTGCTCTCAAAGACTCATATTGACTTGGCTATTTTTAAACGGCGGTACACATCAATTCATGATACATCCTGAATTAACTCAAGCATTAAATCAGTGAGCAGTCAGGCATTACCTAAGCAGTATAACAGAATACGGTCCTGACCTGTGTGTTCTGATGGAAAATTGATTGATTGATTGGTAAGCATGTTTTGTTTTTTAAAGCCTACTGTATTTTACAACTTTTTTGTTAGGATTTAAATGTAATGCTTGTTTGCCATTTCATTGTACAATAGTAGATTGTGTTTGTGTTGTCTTAAAAGAAGTCGGGAAATCTGAACGCTGAACAGCTTTCGTATCATAGCGTCAAGGGAATTCATCTCAAGTAAAATGTTAGATCTAGAACAGATTGTTAGCTGTTAGCATGCAGATGTCTGTTTATAGAGATTAATAAGAAGCTAAATCATCGTCAGATCACGCTGACGGGAGCCGGGATGTCATTACGGTGGATTATCTACCGCCTGCTTTTACTCTCCTCACAGACTGTTTTTCCTGCAGCCTGCTGATACGTGACTGGTCAATATTACTCATCACTACAAGCGTAGTACAAATGGAAACCAGAACATTTGCCTTCCTGGAAATCCACATCCCTGCGTACAGATTCTACATTTCCATATAGAATCTGTAAATAGAGATTGGAGTATGTGTAACCCAGCAGGTCAGCTCAGGCTTATAAGGAACGGTGCTGCAGCCTAGTGGTGTGGCTGACTAAAAAGCCTACAGTCTTTAAACCTTGAGCAGCTTGCACGACCTCCCCATCGCATTATTATTTAGTTTATATTCTCATTTTCTTTATGTAACCCTTTTTGAAGTTGTTAGAAATAAACAAGTATCTTTTGATTTTAAATCATATCTGGACACTCCCCTTTTTATAGTGTGTTTAATAATATCAGTCAGCCCCAGAGTGACCTACATTAACGGACTAAACAAAGGATATCATGGTCACTAAAATGTTGAACCCACTTTTTAGTGACAAGTAAGTGATTACGGAGTCTGGAACGAATTTAGCCGCTCTGTGAGGCTATGTTCTTACAAAGTGCTAACATTAGCATTCTAACATGCTGACAATTACAATGCTGTCCTTGCTAATGTTTAGCAGGTTTTATGTACTTCATGTTCACTAACTTAGCTTAGCGTGTTATTTTGCTAATATCACACAAATGAAGAATCACTAATTCATCTTGATGGGGACATTGATGTCTGTACTAAAAGTTTCAAGACAGTTCTGAAAAAATATTTAACCTCGTGGTTGAACTTGAAAGAAAAAGTCATCTCTGAAAGCGTATAGAAAAGCTTCTTTGTTGCCTAAATACAGGTTTTATGCATGTGTAAATGCTTGTTTATCTTTAGTGACAACATGCAGTGGCTAATTCACATTGTGTTATTCACAGAGGAGGATATGAATACGCTATTTGCGCTTACAGCTGTAACTGCATGCTCTCATATTTATTATCCGTGCAAACACAGTCTACGCAAATGTATGTATAGAAACGTTTGGGAGCAACGTTGGCAGAGTATCCAGCTGTGTCTCTGACCAATAATAATGTCTCATTCAATAAATGTGTTTCTTTAAACTCTCTTCCACACATTAAAACATGTTTTATATGTGTCCTCCCACTTAAAACTCAAGAGGAGAGAAGGAGACGAGAAAGACAAACTGGTTAGTTTAATATTTCATTTACTCAGTACTTGTAACAAATTATTATTAATTTTTCATCAAAGAAAATCAAGAACACTTTACAGAAAGCGATCAAATATATCAGGCTCAAGTATGGTGTTCATTTCTTTGCTAATGTAACGGATGATAGAATGGATATAGACTGAAAGTATATCAGGGATGTTGAATCGCTTCTGCACTTTGTTTCTACTTCCAGTGAATCATTGTGTTGTCCGCTGATATTTGAGGACCTTACATTTAACATCCATTACACCTTATCATATTGAGGACATTGCATACAGTAACCTTTACACACTTTACCAAGTAACACTTGCAGCTTATGATGCACATTAAAATTAGGGCTGTCAAAATTAACGCGTTAACTTAGGATGATTAATTAGTGGAGTTAACGCATTCATTTCTTTTAAAGCATTAACGCATGCGCAGAATGACCCGCCCCACATATCCCACAATTCCATCCACTCGCACTAGTCGTCGCTCTAACGTTATGGCTGATGGAAATCCGAACGAGATGGAGAAAGAACCTGGTGGCCCTCTGGATGGGAAGTTCGAGTATAAAAAAAACAAGGATGGAACACTCCGTAAACACGCCATGATTTGCACACACTGCAGGAAGGAGTTTTCGTTTCACCGAAGCACTTCAAGCTTAAAGTACCATCTCAACGCTAAGCATGTATTTGTTGGGGGCTTCTAGTTCTGGTGTCAGAGGTAGACTTACTCATCTTAGTTAAGTTGACTAACACAATTGCCAAATGGATTCCAAAGGACTGTAGACCGATTAATATTGTTGAGGACATGGGCTTCGCGGAAGCTTTAAAAGTTGCGGCTCTCGACGCATCCTACAAGCCACCGTCAAGAGGCAAAGTAATGACTAAAATCCACGAGCTCTATGAAACTGAAAAAAAAGCAAAAAGAAGAGGATTTGGCTGTAGCGGAACATGTCGCCCTGACCACTGGACCTCTGTGAGTAACAACAATTACCTGGGTGTAACTGCACATCAAATCACCAAAACATGGGAACTGAAGTCGTTTGCACTAACTATAATGAAAAAAGAAGAGCTTCACTTTGCAGAGGCATGTGCAGAACAGTTCCTAACAGTAGCACGGAATTGGGCAATTGAAGGAAAAATCACAACAATAGGGGCCGACAGTGCACGTAATATGATAGCTGTGGCTAGACTTCTGCTATTTGAGCACATGCCATGAATGGCTCACATCCTCCAGAGGAGCATCTCTGTGAGCATCACTGTGAGCCTCTCTGACAGCGGATTTGTGCATGCATTGTCCAAGTCTCGCAAAATTGGCGCCCACTTTAAACACAGCCCGGCAAACGCCGCGGAGCTTCAAGCATAACAAGCCTCCACTGGACAGCAGCGGGAGCCACTGATCCAGGACGTTCCAACACATCGGAATTCAATGCTGGAAATGGTCAAGCGTCTATACCGCAACCAAGCAGCATTAAATGCAACCCTGGACCAACAGCACCACAAAATAGTTATGCTGACTCTACCAGAATGGGACAAACTGCAGAGACTGGAAACTCTTCCCGAGCCCTGTAGGTAAGTAATCCACATATAATGTGATTATTAGTATACAGTAGGTTGAAAATTAAATTGAATTAATTAAACTCATACCGAGTTGTGTTCTAGTAACTCACTGTTGTATCTCTTTCTCTGTGTGTTTGTGTGTGTGTGTGTGTGTGTGTGTGTGTTATTCCACTGCAGGTATGTTACTGAGATTCTGGGTGGGGAGGCATATGTCTCCTGCTCTGTGGTACTGCCTGCCCTCTGCCACTTGCGTCATGTAATCAATGCATATGTGGTGAGATTTAAGACGTCACTTAAGGAAGACCTAGCCTACCGAGTTAATACCAACAATGCATGGCTCAAGCTTGCAACGGTGCTAGATCCTCGTTTTAAAGACTTCAAGAGCCTGCCCAAGAGTGAAAGAGAAGAGGTGTGGACCACAATCACTCAGAAGGTCTCCACAGACTTCTGAAGATGGGCCACCCAAAAAGAAAATTAGCCTTCTGCAGATTGGCTCAGATGAAGAGGTGCAGCCTGAACAAGTCATACACAAGTGCAGAGCAGAGCCGAGCATTAGTATGGAGGACTGCCCCTTGCAGTGGTGGTCTGCTCATTCAGGAGTCCATGACAAGCTGGCCCTTCTGGCTCGCAAATATCTAGCCACTCCACTGCATCCACGGTTCCGTGTGAAGACTCTTCTCAGTCACAGGCCACATAGTGCAAAGGAAACGGTCAGTTTTACTGTCAGAAAATGCAAACCACTTAATTTGCCTCAGCAAATGACAGAAGGTAGATTAGCTAAGAGGGCCACATTTAAATGTGTTACGATGTGGTTGTTTGTTTGATTTAAAAAAAGAATCGAAAAAAAGTTTTATTCAACCACCCTAGTTCGCTAAAAAAGAGCAATGGCTAAGATGCCTAAATTGTTTAGAATAAAGGTTATCTCTCGTTTGATTTAAAACTGTCCATCCTATATATGCTAAGGGGCATAGGAAAGAGACAGCCAAATTGATTTACGGTGTGGTATGTTTTAGTTCGATTTTTTATTTTATTTTTCAATCTTAATAACACCATTTGGATTTGTCATGAATAAAAAAAACAAATGTTAAATGTATATGTCCGCCTTCTGTCATTTATCTTTCTGTTTCCACAACAATATACAGAGTCATTTTTGGGGCTTATTTACGAATGGTGATTAATCGTAATTAATCCACAGCCACCCAGTGATTAATCTGATTAAAAATTTAAATCGTTTGACAGCCCTAATTAAAATACATGCGCCTTTTCAATGCAAGCCACCAAACACCTAGTCATACATACGTACATTCTAGAAAACTGATTTGCACATCCAGGCTTCCATACATGGCTTGACTAGTTCTTGACTGGACTCCCCGCAGTTGCAGAATCTCGGCCTCAAGGGGCGCTATAACAGCAAGTCCATGAGTGCTGAGGGCTGTCCATGTTCATGCTTTCCAGAGACCTTGATTAATTTAGAGTGAAATGGATGTCCATCCATCCATTATCTATACCGCTTATCCTATTGGAGGTTACGGGGGGCTGGAGCCTATCCCAGCTGTCATTGGACGAGAGGCGGGGTTACACCCTGGACTGATAGGCCAATCCCACAATATGGCGCTCGGAACCGGATGTAGGTCCCTCTCCCTTCCGGTGAGCTCCGTAGTTGCAGTAGTAGCGTTGTGCCGGTTCGCACATGGTAAACAGATTTCACTGCCGAAATTTCGTACCACAGATGATGTGAGGATAGCTAATAGCCATTCGACTGTTAAACATTCTGTGGACAAGGGCTGCAAGTTTTTCTTTGAGCAGTTCATTATTAAGGTTAGTGACAGTAAAACAGAGATTGCGCTGCATAGCTAAAGCTAACAGTTAGCAGCTAACGTTAAACCGGTACTAGTAGTAGCTACATTCTAAGACTAGTAGCTTTGATCATAGTTTATTTAAACATGTAAACCTTAGTTTTTCCTAGTTTTTTAGTTGTATTTTGTAACGTACCATAGGTGTTTAGTTATATTACATTACGTTACCTGTCAAAATGTTAGTGTGCATACCTGCCTTGTTGCATGTGAGAATAGTAACGTTACTCCAGCTTGGCAAAGCAAAACAGTTTACTAGCTGGAAGCTATAACAGACAACTAGTATAGCAAACTGCAGAAGTATCAGTCTCTTAAAATTACATATAACATACAGTTGGTTTTCAAATTGCAATATTGTTGTGCATTATTTGTTGTCACATACACGCATCAATATTTCGTCCGTTTCATCTTCAGCTGTGAAACCTTGCATTGCTGTCAATAAAACTAACATTATTTGTCAAATGTGTTTGTGTGTTATTGTGCGTGTGCCTACCTAGTCTCTAACATTGTAGCAGGCAAGGTGTTTGTAAGATCGAGATGCTACAGATCTCTGAGGACGAGTGAAGAACCACACAAGCTCGGGGTTAAGAAAGTCCTCTGTGATGCATATTACAGACATAAAAAGATGTTAAATGTATTGCTGCACTTTTTCAGAAGCAATTCCTGCTGTCAAGACATACTATTTACTGTATGTTTACAGTACAGTCATGTTATATATGAGGGAATCTCCGTGATTTGGCAAATACACCTCGACTGCTGTTTGCAACCGGACCCGTGGGTAGGTATGTCTGCAACCTCAAAGTGCAGCGAACAAACATAGCTGCTGAAACGCTTTATGGCAAAATTAGGGCCCTCGTCCCTCCTGATTGCAACATCCCACCTTTTCTTTCAGAGTTTCACTTGTCGGGGAAACTATGGAATGAAAGATATGGCTGTTTAAACCTTGAATTAGTGCACATAGGCACACAGCAACATTGGCTACAGCGGGATTGCACCATTGTTATGCTAACCGGAAGGAGAACAGACCCACTTCCATTTTAGCTATGTGGAAATGTGAAAGAGGCCTATCACCAGTCAATCACAGGGCTGACGCGGACAACCTTTTACGCTCATACTCACCTCTATGGGCAATTTAGAGTCACCTATTAACCTAACGAGCATGTCTCTGGACTGTGGGAGGAAGCCAAAGTACCCGGAGGGAACCCACGCATGCAAACTCCACATAGAAAGGCCCCCTACTTTCAAACTGGGGTTCGAACTAGTAGTCTAGTAGGAAGATAGGGTCCCCATACACCACGTGGATATATTTTTCGGACTTAGTTTTTTGTAATCCTCATGGTGTCTAGTAAACAAATTTTGGTGTTCCCAACTCAAAGTATTATCCCAAGGGTCTGTTTGGCAGCCATTTTTGCAGCTTGGATTTCTGACGAAAAATTGAACATCTACATAACTTTCGAACTAGAGATCATGCAGAGACAAATGACCCCATTCTGTGTAATTGTGTCATCATCACTGTCATAATTTCTGTCATCATAACTGTCATCATCTCTGTCATTTCTGTCATCATCGCTGTTGTCACCATCACTGTCATCATATCTATCATCATGATTGTCATCATGACTGCCATCATCTATGTCATCATCTCTGTCATCATCTACGTCATCATCCCTGTCATCATCTTGTAACACTCGACCTTTTTATTTTATCGAGGTTCAACGCTCAAGGGTTCTTTTAGAAGAAAAGAAAACCTATAACCTTTTTAATCAAAAATTTAAACAGGTATCAGAGAAAATATCAATATGAAATAAGTTTCACCCTTTTTAATAGGTATTGACAGGCTACTCAGGTGATTAGAGCAATATGCGTCACTCACAGAAATATGCTTCACCCAGCTCAATGCGACAAATAAAAATTTAATTACAAGAAAAATAACTCTCTAAATCAGTCCAATATATATTCACAACCAACTAAAAGTCCAAATCTAACGAAATATGAACTTAATTGAACGAAAGTTCACTCGAATAGTCACTTTTGGTCCTTCTTTTCCCACCCCGAAAACAAACAATAAATCCGTTGATGCCGTCGTCCGTTTGTCCCCAAAAACAAAAATCCTTCAGTTCGCTCACAAAACCAAATATAATCCACAAAAAAAACGATCGAGCGCGACTGGTACCAGTATTCAAAATCCAGACAAAAAAGGAAAGATCTCACCAAGAATCCGGAGGAAGAGTAATCCCAAAGTCTTTGTTCTTGGCGTCCTCATGCTGCGTTCAGCCGCGGGAGATGCCGGAACGGAGAGCTCGAATAATATTCCTTTTACTTTCCCTCACAGTACATTCAAAAGTCTATTTCTTCATTACATTTTTCCACAATTTGAATAGACTGTGTAGTAAAGGGCAGCTGCAGACTCTCGCCTGACGCTCACCAATTCAACCCTGCCGCGCCGAATCTCCCTCTTTGTCTACGTCACATCCCCCTTTATCACCTCTGCACAGACATATCTCTTAACTGGCACATACCCACATCCTTTTAATTTACAGTGGACAGTTTAATTTTCATAGCACTAAAAGGCAAAACAAACATTATCACTCTTAGTGTCTTAGTTTTAATACCCTTCTAATGACCATTCATTTGACACTTTTTTTCTTCAATGTGGCTCTGTCACAATCTATGTCATCATCCCTGTCATCATCCTTGTCATCATCTCTGTCATCATCCCTGTCATCACCCATGTCATCATCCCTGTCATTATCACTTTCATCATCTCTGTCATCATCCCAGTTATCATCCCTGTCATCATCCCTGTCATCATCTATGTCATCATCCCTGTCATCATCTCTGTTATCATCCCTGTTATCATCCCTGTCATCATCCCTGGCATCATCCCTGTCATCATCCCTGTCGTCATCCCTGTCATAATCCCTGTCATCATCCTTGTCATCATCCCTGTCATCATCTATGTCATCATCCCTGTTATCATCTACGTCATCATCCCTGTCATAATCCCTGTCATCATCCCTGTCATCATCCCTGTCATAATCCCTGTCATCATCCCTGTCATCATCCCTGTTATCATGTCTGTCATCATCCCTGTCATCATCCCTGTCATCATCTATGTCATCATCTCTGTCATCATCCTTGTCATCATCCCTGTTATCAACCTTGTCATCATCTATGTCATCATCCCTGATATCATCCCTGTCATCATCCCTGTCATCATCCCTGTCGTCATCTCTGTCATCATCCTTGTCATCATCTCTGTCATCATCCCTGTTATCATCCCTCTTATCATCCCTGTCATCATCCCTGTCATCATCTATGTTGTCATCCCTGTCGTCATCCCTGTCGTCATCCCTGTCGTCATCCCTGTCATCATCCCTGGTATCATCTCTGTCATCATCCCTGTCATCATCTATGTCATCATCCCTGTTATCATCTACGTCATCATCCCTGTCATAATCCCTGTCATCATCCCTGTCATCATCCCTGTTATCATCCCTGTCATCATCTATGTCATCATCTCTGTCATCATCCTTGTCATCATCCCTGTTATCATCCTTGTCATCATCTATGTCATCATCCCTGTCATCATCCCTGGTATCATCTCTGTCATCATCTCTGTCATCATCCCTGTCATCATCCATGTCATCATCCTTGTCATCTTCCCTGTCATCATCCCTGTTATCATCATTGTCATCATCTATGTCATCATCCATGTAATCATCCCTGCCATTGTCCTTGTCATCATTTATGTCATCATCTGTCATTAATGTCACCATCTCTGTCATCATCACTGTCATCAATATCTGTCATCACTGTCATCATCCCTGTCATCTACTGTTGTTCTACTGTCAACAACTATTTTGATGATCGATTAATCTGTCGATTATTTCTATGATTAATCTATTATTAATCAAATAAGAAGAAAAAAAGATCAATGTTTCTATTAGCATTATATTCAGTAATATCTCCTTGATTTACTTAACGTGATTTTATATCTGCCAATCAATCCTTTTTTTTTTAATCATATCATGTCAAATCACAAGTGATCTCATGACACTTACATATAGACCAGGTCAGACTGTACTGTTTATAAGTGTTTGGCAACAGTGGCGAGAAAAAATGTCCTTTTAACAGGTAAAAACCTCATGCAGAACCAAACTCATGGTGCACAGATAGGAACAGACTCACAGACAAACAGGGAGATGTACTCACAGCAACAAAAATAACAACGTAGCCTATAATACAGACTTATGAAAGCAACACCAATAATAATAGTAGAAATATAACTACAGTCTTTTGTGCATAAGCTGAAAAACGTGTTATATTCTGCAAGGCCGAACAGGCAGAGGTTGTTTTCAATGAATACAACTGTGTGCATTTGTATTATGTATTTTATTGAGTATTTACTGCACATACTGACCATATCTAACTATGGCTTCAATGCACTGCAGCCTGCACATACCATTCGATAGTTTGCATTGTACCTTCAGCCTTTCTCTCTATGTGGGGCATCCGCCCCTCGCTGTGGGTTCAAATGATGTGTATCAAATGGTGTGAGGTGCACTGTGTGTGTTTTGCACTTTATCACTGAATTGTCTGCAGGATGGAGAAAATAAATATTGCAGGGAAGAGACATATCCATTGACTAGAAAGCAGAGCAAAGCCAAGTCAGCATTTAATTGAGGCCAAGACCAGTCCGAACCAAAGCCGATTCAGAAACGAAAAAGTTTTTAAACAGGAAAAAAGTTGCAGCTGAGACAAGAATCCTGCTCAGACTCAGACTCAAACTCGATAGAGAAACTGAAAGTAAAAGTATTTCCTGCGCTTGCCGAGGTGTCTTGTGTATGCATCACAGAGGTTATTAGCCTCAGTCTGGGGTTGTTGCCTTTGAATCATTAAGTAAAGGGTGAGTGTTTGAAGCTCCTTGATATAATGATCCTTGGCAACTGTGAGAGTTCAAAGTAAATTGGCAAGAGGAAAAAAAAAGGCTTTTCTGCCACTGAACAAAATAGAGAAATCAGCCAACTATGTTTAATAGAATTTTCATCAGTGCTCAACCAGTCTCTCAAATGGGTTATCTAAGATAATGGCTGCACGGGTTCATTACCTCCTTGTCAAATTAAATTTCTTCTTCTCCTCCAGGGGGGATTGGATAGTGATTACAGATCTAACCAGAAGAAACTCTAACTTTCACTCTGTGAAACTGGAGAAAGGCTACAATGATTGCAACGTTTCTGTCATCTTCAGACTTTTAGTTGTACACTACAGTGACCCGTTCACATCAAATAGAGAGTGTGTGTTTGTGGTGGTAGCATTCTCTTTCTTTGTGTGACACTCGTTCTGCCTAAGTGTCTTTTGTGAAAATGGGGTTATGCAGAAGGCAACAAGGGGCATATACAGAGAAGAAAACAATTTCAGCCGATGAGACATTGCTGTAGGGCTTAATGGATTCTTATTCATGGCTTTTTTTTTTTTTTTTTTTAAGAAAAGGAAATTAAAATGTTAAATGATGCGTGGAAAACATGCAGCCTCCAAACTTAACTGAATCCTGGAGATATAACTGTTCCAGACCAGAAGAGGAATAACTGTAGTTTTAATTTATATTAAGTATATTTAAAGATGAGCTCTATAAACCTGTGCTTTTCTAGTATTTATGTCCAAATGACCTTAAAGCTGGGCTTATCTTTGGAAAAAACATTGAGTAAGCTACATTTTGTTACCTTGGCTGTGCCATCAAAATGGCATACTATATACTGGATACTGCGTTGGGCGGTAGTATGTAGTGCGGAGCTGTTCAAATTTATTTTGCAGTATGCTAAGCCAGGTGTTCCCCATTTCAACTTCCGTTGTGACGTTTCAGCGCTTTGCATTGTGGGATACAGTAGGCGAGGTAGACTGGAGATTTTTTCCGAGTCAGTACGACATCCGGGTATTTTTGGCATACTGCACATTTTGCTTTTGTTTGCATACTACATACTACATTTTGGCCGAATCAGAACTTACTGCTAGTATATGCTGTGTTCGAAATGCCATACTAGCAGTATGTACTGATTTGGCCAAAATGTAGTATGTATGCAAACAACAGCAACATTTACAGTATGTCAAAAATACCTGGATGTCATACTGATTCAGAAAAAATTTCCAGTATGCATCGGACCAGTCTACCTCGCCTACTGTATCCCACAATGTAAAGCACTGTTACGCCACAGCGGCAGTTGAAATGGCAGACGGCAGCAGCATTCCTGAAGAGCAGAAAGGGGGCGCTATAGCTATTGTTTACTTCTGCTTTTGAAAACCGGAAACTCAGCCTGGGATTGCATACGGCAGAATACATTTGAACAGCTCCGTACTACATACTTCCACCAAACGCAGTGTGTACTATGTAATATATAGTATGTAGTATCCAATTTTGAACACAGCAATAGTTTGCCATTTGTCTCGTGTTGACCCACCTCCTGCCTTTGTGTGTTTCCCTCTTGTTTGATGATGTGCCCTGCCCTTATTGTTTTCACCTTCCCCTTGATTGTCTCACCTGTGTCTGATTAGCCTCACCTCCTAAGTTTATTAGTGTTCGTGTTCCCCTGTCTCAGTGTCAGTTTGTCGCTTGTCTTTGTCTGTGAAACCCTTCGTTTGTAAAAACCCTTTGTCTAGTGACATATTTTTCTCTTGTGGATTTTCCTTGTTTTTTGTCTGGACGTTTGGTTGGACATTAGTTGGACTTTTGTTACTTGGATTCTGAACAGTAAGCTTTTGTTTTTGCCTTGTTTTTTGTATATTTTTGTTATAAAATAATATCACTGTCTGCATCTGGGTACAGCAGGTGCCCCATATACAGAGGCTCAGTCCTCCCGCCCTCGGACCTTTGCTGCATGTCATTCCCCGCTCTCTTCTCCCCATATCCTGTCTCTCTTCAGCTGTCCTATCTAATAATAAAAGGAAAAGGGCCAAACAAAAATAATTCTTAAAAATTGTTTATTGCATTTGGCGTATTAATTGCTGTAATGTGAGAAGTTCAAAAAATATAACAAAACACATGATGTTGTTCAGTGGGAGGAATGATCTTTCAGGCACTTTCAGCTGATATTTTGTTGCTAAGACATCTAAAAAGCAATATAAAAGACAAGTCAGAGGCGAAAACCTTCCCTTCCCTGACAAAAGGAGAGGAAAAGCTTTTTTATTACCTTGCTCGTTCGAATTGCAGTGAAAATAATAGCCAACATGTTTTGGCTGCAGACTGGCCTTCAGTATTGGGGAAGTACAAAGCAAAGTGAACAAAGCAGCTATCTCTCTTCACCTAAAAAGCTGCAGAGAACCTCCTCCAAAAAGCATTTCCTTTTACCCGTCTTTGAGGAAGAATTACATCAGGCTGCAACCGTCAGGATGTGCAGGATCTACAAACAGACAGCTTCAAAGAGATGGAGGTGCCACCTGTGTGATGAGTGAACTTTAAGCATCAAAGTGGAATGGGTGGAGCAGGTCGTGTCCACGAGGCAATCTTCATTTAATTATGATTTAAGTTGTTTGATTCAACAGGGTGTGGGTGTTTCAGGAGCCAAATATCAATTAGCAATTAGTTCAGTCTGTAAATGTTAAGAAACACTGAAGAAGGTTAATGAAGCCCTCAAGGGAGTTCGAGTGAGTTCATCTGAATGATCCTCCTGATGTATTGTTCATGGCATCAAATGAGAATGTTTCTTTATTCAATAGTTGACTTGGATGCTTTATTTATATCAAAGTGAATCTGCGGTGGTAGCTGACCGTAGTAGTTTATGTATTAGACTAAAAAAGGTAAGAGAGCTAGTAGCTAGCTCACTGCTGGCTTGCCCACAACCCCAGGGGGGAAAGCGAGCGCACAATGACATGAATCTGTTTACCTGAAATGGCCGCTCTGTGGAAAAACATTAATCCTGACTCCCACGCACAGGCCGACACAAATGAATCAATGTATCCTTCGAAACAGACTTATTAGACAGACTTACTAGTCTGTTAATACAAAAAAAAACACACAGCAAGCCTTACTTTTTGCATCAAAGGTTCTACAAAAATCACAAACACAGCCCAGAGGTTAATTTCAGTGATTGAATAGCTCAGCATACACCTCTCTTTTGTGAACCATGCCTCTAATTATGCCTAGCTTGAAGCCCTTATATCATTTAAACAGGTGAGTTATATAAATCTATTGTTGCCATAAATAAAGAAAAGAGCTTTGAAGTCCAAAACTGTATTTGTACCATTTTACTATGGAGCATAATGGGAGTTGACTCACTTTTGGAGCCAGCCTCAAGTGGCCACTGGAGGAACTGCGGTTTTGGCACTTTCCCAGTTGGCTTAAATTCTCACCTCCAGAGGTTTCCGTTGGGTATGTCTAAATCTTGGCTTTGAGATCCTGAGTCAAAACCATAAAAAAAACTCTATTTTATAAGTTTGATCAGAACAAAATCAGAGCTAACCTTAAGCAAAGAGCTTTTGTTGCCTAAACCTTACCACACGCAGAGCAGAATCAGAATCAGTCTCTGGTTGGCTTCATTTTGAATGTCTGCCATCCAGCTGCACCACATTTTTTACAACTCAAGCACACAATTTATCACTTCATATTTCAAAAATAATGGCGTGTGAACATAATTCAGGCAGCAATTATACCTGTCATAATGCCATTGCTAGGTGAATGGAAAAATACTCGTAATATAGAAGCATAATTTCTAGGAGACAGGCCTGGATAGCTATAATGCTTAGTGAAGTGGGTCATTGTGCATGGAGACTCTTTGCTCTTAGTCTGGAGGTCTTGCTCTGGTAGCTCCTCTGTGTCTTCTCACTGTGGAAAACTGCTGTTACATAAGCTTAAAACCAGTGTTGTGACAGGTGCTTTTATAAACAGTTATCTCATGTGACAACAGAAAACTGGCTTCCAATTTGTGTTGTTGTCACATAAATCCAGTCATAGTAGAGGAAAATGATGTTTGCAGTATTCATACGACATAAATTGAAGCTATTTCACATTTCATGAAATTTTATGAGGCTGTTTTATTTATGAGCAGATGCAGCCCCAAAACTGACTAAACAGCAGCAGCTGTGGCTGCAGCATCCAGATCCAGAGAGAAGGTGAAGAGGGTCTAACGTCTGGCTGACTTCAGCATCCTCTGAGTGACCCATGTTTGGACCCAGATGACCCAGAATCCTGCTTAAATACAGAAGTATGGATGATCTCGTTCACAAATCTTTGATGGGAGGTTTTCATATTTTTGTCAATAAACTATGAATTGATGATGTTTATGTTGGCCTTGATCTTGTGCTGCTAAGGTGTGGCTCTAATGCATCAATATGAAAAATGCGGATGTCAGTAAGTTTGTGCTCAGCAGCATCCAAGTGTGCACACTATCAATATAAACGTGGGAGCTGCTGAAAAGGTGTGCTTGATAAATCTGTCTCGATAAAACTAAAGAATAAATTCCTCTTTATTAGAGCTTTGGTCTTATTTTTGTATTTGGCCTTCATTTAAAAACTCTTTCCTCACAAGTACAAGATGAGCAGTTGGACGATCACAGGCTGGAAAAATAAAGGCAGTTTTGACAGATTTTCTGTCACTTTATTTGTTGTTAAAAACCCACAAACTGTATAAAAAAGATGGCTATAGACTTTGAACTGAAAACTGAAACCAATGTGGAAGTGCCTTAAACCTGAATTCTTTCTTATTGCCACAAGGGGGCGACTCCACTGATTGTGCAAAGTTTGATATTAAAGATTAAGAAAGTGACTCTACTTCTGTGTCCCAATCCAGGGGCTGCAGCCCTTGAAGGAGGCGGTCCACGGAGGATGCGTCATTCGTAGCCTGCGTAAACCATTAAAGACGAACTGAAATGAAACGGTCTGGTCTACGGAGGCTTTCCTGTTTGCATCACCAGCTGTCGCCTAGCAACAGGTAGCTAGCGGGCTAACTAGCTAGCTTAACTTACGTTGAGTAAGTTAACCTGTTATTTTAAAGATAATTTGTTTCAAGGGCACTTTTGTTTTTTATCATGTGTATCTCTAGCTAGGCGATAGAGTTGAAACCAAAAACTTTAACATTTTAAAGTGTATTCCTCGGCCGCGCAAGAGTCCGCAATCCCGTTTGAATTGGCATGCAATGCATCTCAGGATATGTTGGGCTGTGAAGGATGCATCCGATGCATCCCTTATGGCCCGGGAAACGGAGGGCGCATTTGTCTGCCGCATCTGAGGGAGCCTTCGTATTGGGAGAGCCTTCGAAGGCTGCAGCCCCTGGTTTTGGACACAGCTTATTCCTCGCTTGATTTAGTATTTCAGTAAACATTTTTCCGAATTGGTTTATGGTCCCAGATGCTAGTTTCAAGTCTTCTTTAAAATCACTGTGATGGTTATTTTGTAAATAATAGTCCCACTTAGAGTAAAATAGACGATAAACCATGCTGTGCTTGAGGGCATGGCTACCTTGTGATTGAGAGGTCACTATCTCGATGACCTTTTAATCAGTGTAGAATCGTTGCAATGTATATCCGACCTCTTGTCCAAATATAGTCACTTCCTGCTCAAAAAATCAAGATGGCGACGGCCAAAATGCTAAACTCAAGCTTCAAAACAGTATTCCACAAACCAGTTAATGACTTCACATTAGCTACGTCACATGGTAAAACCATTAGCGTGCCCAGTAAAATGTTCTCATGACTGTTCTCTTAAGCTTCATTCCCAAATCTCAGCCGTAAACTTTGTGAGTACAATGTTTTTATTACTGTGATGTATATGTTGTAACTCAAGTGTGTAACAGTAAGATCAAATTCACCGTAGTCCCATCCATGTATCGAGATAATTTAAAGTGTAATGGTTTCAAAAGTTGAACAGTCTCTGTGTCTGTGTGACAGCGACAGTTGTGACAAGTTTCTCCAGTTTTTGATTACATTTCCCAAAGTGACACATCCACTGTGGAGGCCCACTGAGGAGATGATGAGCAGCAGGTTTTCTGCAGCTCAGCATGAGGGTTCTCTCTCTGCAGATATCCTGATTGGTTGATGTGTGTCTGCACACAGAGGGAGATGCTGCCGAGCCGGCTGCGAGATGGCACCAGCTCCGCTCAAAAAACCAACATTCTTCTCAAGTGGAGACAGACGAGATTTCACAAACAAATGTAAGTACCAAACTAAGTGAGAGAAATGTGTTTACATAGCTCTTTCCATAGATATAAGTCACAAGGTGCTTTATAAAAACATAATACAACATACAGGAATAAAAGGTGAGGTGACCAGCCATGCCAAAAACACAAAGAAGAATATTCTTCTTAAAGAACACTTTCTTTACACATTCACAAACAAGATATTTTATAACTGATGCAATCACTGAAGCATTAGAAATATAGATTTATTCAGCCAAAGCATGAGATGCTTTCTGGAAGATATTATTATACTTTTCCTTTTTAATGTATTGTATTTGGAGAGAAAACCTTTCATGTCACTGTGGCTAAGGAGGAAGAGTGCGCCTTCCACTAATCACAGGGTAGGTGGTTCAATCGCCAGCTCCTCCTCTGCACAGACAAATACCTCCTTACCACCATTGCAAACCTAGTTGTAATTCTGGGCTAAAGCTCATGCTGGTGTTGTGTCAAAATCAGATCCCCTGTCAAATGGTGCCCTCTGTAGTTTGGGTTAGATCATGATTAGGCCCCCCAGTTCAGGATAGAGTGAGAGTTTGTGGATGAATAAGAAGCATAAAGCACTTCAGATGAGCCATTAAATCTTTATATTTATGCTCATTAAATCACTTTAAACTTGTAGCATAAGGATATCAAATATTGGGCATATGCATAAACAGAAGAACTAGTTTTTTGTGATATAAGACAGCCGACAGCTTCGTATTAAACACAAAGTGTGGCCATCTGCTGTCCTCTCAGCACCACAGGCAGAGCAGAGCAGAGCAGAAGAGCTTCATGCTGAAAGGGCAGCTATGGTGATGCATATCATGCTAATGGCCTTTTTATATTGATGGCTGGATTTGGTCAAAACCACACTGGTCAAAAAGCATTATGCTATCTGTACCAGTGTAATTTACCTTCTAAGTGTATTTAGCCTTTTTCTTCCCCTGCTTCTGTGTTGTTCTTTTTCCTTTGGATATTTTCTTGCTTCCACTACGCAACAACTGTAAGCTATAAGTTTTGCCTTTTTGTTCGTATCAAATAAGTCTGCTTTTGTGTCCCTTTCGTCTGTGTTTTATACCAAACTTGATAAAAAAAATGTGCTACATTTCCAGTTGCTAAGTAAAGTTGCTATCTGTGGAGAACTTTTGAGACGTTTGTTACTGAAAATATGAATGTACAGATAAAGGCTGAGGAGCAGTAGCAATAAAGAATAAGATGTGTTTCTGATTTTTATTATTTGTTTAATCAATCAATCAACCAATCAATCAATCAACCAACCAACCAATTCATCAAATATTGTAAGACTGGTTAAAATAAGTCAAAAGTTTAATATATGCAGAAAAAAAAGCTTGAACAAGGTTCAATTTTGTCATTAATTTAAACAAATCTTTTATTTTTTATGTTTTAACTTTTCTTGTAGAACCTGAATCTTTTTTCCAGGTATTCAATTAAAGTTTGACATGGGATTTGACATTAAGCTGTTTACAATGATCAAAACAGTTAAGACAAAATAAAGGAAAAGTAGTCACTGACTTTTGCAACATTATACACTTGTGGATTACCTTTCAATATAATAACAAACCGATTATATCTGTCCCAAGTGTCTTAATCTGCATTTTATGATATCAACAGGCAATAATTTGTGACGTACAATCTCTAAACTTGGACACAACTTCAGATAGGGAACAGAAGATGAAAAACCTTTTTATTTACATGGGCTTTAAATTCATCGAAATATAACAGCCAACTTTACAGGCAATAACAATACATTTTCCTACAGAGTGGCCAATTATTTTCGATAGCTATGTGGTGGATTATCAACATATTGAGGTAGCCTATTGAAGCAGATATAACTTTGATTAGGAACAAAAATAAGCTATGAAAAAAAATCAATATAAACTTTATTAAATGTATGCATTTTAACACGTTGCACACCAATCTTGACAGTATTATATATATTTGTATTATATTTTATTTTATTTTTTACTATGAACTTTGCACATTTTATAGCCTATGTTACATTACAACTTTTGAGAAGCACTGGACCGGGTTTTGCAACAAGTCCCGCCCTACTGTGCTGTGATTGGCCAGTAAACGTTGCCTCGATACGTCCTTGTGATTGGATGCTGGCAGTAAGCGCAGCTACTAGTCCCACCTTACTGTACTCTGAGCCAGAGAACACTCTGGTCAACATTATGGAGAAGGAAATGTTAACAGTTTCTTATAGTTTGTCTAAATCTTTGGATTGTAGGGGTTTTAAATGAAACGTTTAAACCTAATGTAGATATGCATATTTTATTTAGCCAGCTACATGTTGTGTCTTCAAAATATTTTATTTCTGTAATGTATCATAGGCTACTACAACTCTATGTTCGTGTGATGGGTTCAATGACAAATTTACGGCCAACTGCTTATTTATCAAACGGTGTCAGACAAGAAAGCGTTGAAAACGTGCTAAATAACATATTGCTGTCCTCTATCCGTGCTTCAGGTACACAGTGCTCTTTGGTCGCGTTATGTGTCTATTTAAACGCCGGTAGCGTTGTTACTGAACCACCATGATCAGATCCCCCAATTGGCCAATCAGAGATCATAACAAACCTGCCGTGATGAGACACTACGCGCTTATTGGATACCCTGTTTATGACGTAATACGGAAATAAGTACTGATTGGTCATTCGCCTGTCTTTATCCCAGTACACGTCCCTCCTCTGTTATACCAGAAAACGGAGAACGCACACAGGTATAGTGCTTTTTAAAACTGCAAATGTAACTTTATACCAACAAAATGTCAAAGCTGTTTAGTTATTCTAAAGTGTAACCATGAGACATAGCCTTTTGGGTTAATTAATACAGCAAAAATATTTACATAACTGTCGGTCAGGAAGTTGCGTAGATGTCACATCTGTATCTTTTCGTATTCGTTTTCACATAATAAACTTATATTTATGTCATTATTGTGCATTTATGTCAGCTCATTGATAATATTGCGTAGTTCTTGCATACTACTGAAATGAAAGCAAATGTAAAGTAGTGGAGTCCGGATCTGGCCACCTCTCCGGGATAAGAGGTCCAGTCATTTATCTGCAAAATAAATGTTTATCAAAAGTTATAGGAAGGTTACAACTTCTGTTGTGTGAAAATATGCTTTAAAATGTGTGTGTACCTAAACATAACAGCTGTCTGTTCACAGTATTAAAAAAATAATAATATCTTCATTACACTATATATAATTTGATGGGGGAAAAAAGCAAATTCTAGACTATTTTCAATAGATTGCCAAGTATACTTCATGGTCATTCATGGTCATCAAGGCCATTTGATCTTTTTTGTAAGCGACAATATACGGTACTAAAGAAAAGCAGATTTGCTTTAAGTTACAAATAGAGTCAGTAAATCTATGGTAATGGAACAAGGTGGGAAAGTGGAAGGCGGAAGAAAACTGTACTGCAGTTGCCCAGTTTGCACACATGTGCAAACCCTGCGTTATAAAATATTCATGAACTCTTTACATGCATTAACAATACCTTTACAGACTGGTTTGAAACTGTTAATAAATGTTTAATTCCATGTTTTAGAATGTTGAGCCTTTAGGTTTATTCCTTACGTTAGAAACAGTTCTTGTACATTGCCTTTTTTTCCCCCTCTCTTTTTTTAAATACACTCTTCAATCGTGTTGCTTCCATCAGCATCTTTTAATTAGTTAAAGACCTTTTATATTATTGTTACTGAATTTGATATTCTCCTGTATCAGCTGCACGCCTCTTTATGGATGTTTTACAAGTTGTTGTTGAGGAATAACTTCAATAGAACACTTGTTACAAATGTTACCAAAAACATCTCAGAGGATTCATACCAGAGATGACAGGACAACAGGGCTTCTGGGAAATGCATTGTTCTCTGATGTGTGATGTGACAGATTAGTCTTTCTCTCCTTACAGATTCAGCCATGGATCTTGTGCTGAATGTTGCTGACTACTACGTCCTCACCCCGTATGTGTACCCCGCATCGTGGCCTGAGGACGGGGCCCTGCGGCAGATCATCAGCCTGTTGGTGCTGACAAACCTCGGGGCTGCAGTCCTGTACCTGGGCCTGGGAGTCATAGCCTACTACTTAATCTTCGACCACAATCTGATGAAACACCCACACTTCTTAGAGGTATAAAGCCTGTGTCTCATTTTATGATCGGTGTAATAATAAACTGAGTGTGAGCTCTGCCAAATTCCAAGTAATCAATTGAACTTTGCATTTGCAGCCTGCAGAATAAATGTCATCTAGTTACGCAATAAATACTGACTATTTAAAACATATTATGCTGTCACAAGAAATATGAAACCACAACAAAACATAACAGCAAACAAGATGCTCTTACATTACAGAGAATCAAAGACAATTATATCATCAACGGTCAAGTGCACTAAAGTCCAACAACTGCCAGATTCAGCAGTTATCATGTGGTATTTCTGGATATTGATCCTTTATTATTTATTTATTTAATCTTTAACGTCCATTGTCCTTTTTTCCTTCTTAGAATCAGGTTCAGAGGGAGATCAAATATGCGATGACCTCTCTCCCCTGGATCAGCATTCCTACAGTGGCTTTGTTTTTCGCTGAGGTTCGCGGATACAGCAAACTGTACGACAATGTTGGTGACTCTCCTCTGGGTATGTTTAAGACTGAGCAAACCAGCTTTGAGTTGTTGAGTAATCTTTCTGTTTCGGTGCCTTAAGGCTCAAAACCCTGAACACACACAGTTCTTGGTGATGATGACGTAGTCTGTGTGCTTTCAGGTTGGCCTGGGCTCTTCCTGAGTATGATCTCCTTCCTGTTCTTCACTGACATGTGTATCTACTGGATCCATCGCTTCCTACATCATAAGCTCATTTACAAGGTCAGTAGAGCTTTTTCTTTGAACTTATTAAGGATTTTTTTTCTAGCTTCTTTAAAAGCATTTTAACACTTCATTCATTTGACACAGTGTAAATACTGAAAACAAACCATGTTTTAATTTTTGTTAAAATACCTTCGTTAACATAGGGCTGCACAATAATGGCCAAAATTTTAATCATGATTATTTTGATCAATATAGAGATCACGATTTTAATCACAACTATTTATTCATTTTAAGGATAAAACTTTTTGTACTTTCACATTTAAGTTCTCAGTTTCGTTCTCTTTGGCGACAACTTATGGCGATAAATACCAATTGCGAGTGCATACGTCGTAGATTACCAGATGTCTGAGGTTGGCTTCCTTTGTTACGGTTGTAAATCTTGATTTTCTTCGCTGATGGTTGCGTTTCTTTTTTTAGACAGTTTGCCTTCATCTGAGTGTCCAATTTGTTTCTTTTTCTTTGGATTTTCACTTATTTTTGAAGTTGTATCTGTAGTCATCCATCTTTTCTTTGTTTGTTCAGCCACAGTAGATTACTGTTTACCCGCAATACTTGCAGAGACCGGAAAAGCGGCCACTTAGCTCCGCCTACCCTCTCTGAACCATTTTGGTTTTGTATGTTTATCTCATTGTCCAACATTTTTTCAAAACAATATTAACCTATAATCTTGGTCCCAGAAACGTATTCTGTTTTTAGTCTATTTTCCTGTTTTTGTCCAACCTTACTCTTCACTGAAAGTGGCTTTACTTCCTTTTTGTACATTGATGTTAACCCACACTCACTGCATCTCCTCTTAAATTCATTACTTATACAGTTTTCTGTATTGCTTCATCATGGTCTACATACATTTAAATCATGCAAAGGTATGAATAAAATCACAATGATATACATTTTTAGAGATAGTAATAACCTTATCTCTCTGCTCTCTTTGCTCTTTCGTCACAGCTGTTTCACAAACCGCACCACTTATGGAAGATCCCCACGCCCTTCGCCAGCCACGCCTTTCACCCAGTTGACGGCTTCATGCAGGGCCTCCCATACCACATCTACCCATTCCTCTTCCCCCTTCACAAAGTGCTCTACCTGGCCCTCTACATTTTCGTCAATATCTGGACAATCTCTATCCACGACGGCGACTACCGCGTCCCCAGCAGTCTGACTGATGTCATCAACGGCTCAGCCCACCACACAGACCACCACCTCTTCTTCGACTACAACTACGGCCAGTACTTCACTCTGTGGGACCGCCTGGGAGGCTCCTACAGGTACCCGTCTGCTCTGATGGGAAAGGGTCCACACGATCTGATCCGGAAACTTCAAGCCGAGGGAAAGTTAGGAGATGATGGAGTGAAAGCTAACGGGAAGGTGAACGGACACGCTCAGAGAGGAGTCGCATGTAAGGAGGAGTAAAAGTGATTTAATGCTGAAAGTGATTACTATTTTTGTACAGACAATTTGCTACGCTCATCATCAGCTGGGAAACATAACAGAGCATCAGTTTGATTTCTTGCCAAATAAGCTGTTTTGAGATTTTAGATACTAACGGATAAGATTCATTAAAGTGGTAATTGGAGGTAAGCTGTGGGATCAACACTTATCAGGCCAACAGGCAAGTAGCAGATTTGGTGGTATTGTCTTGCAGTTCTTGTATTAGAAGTATCCGATGACAAGGTGACTTTCTGCAGACACCACAGAGGAGTAAAAAGGGTTTTTGCAATCCAAGCCAAGAGAGCCAAGAGAGGTGAGGAGCATGAAACGCTTCTACACTAACAGTGAATGACAATGACTGTGAATGGGAGTTCGAGTTCACGATTAGAGATGTTCTGATACAAATTTTTCCTCCCTGATGCTGTTTCTTATACCTGAGATTGTTGAACAGCTAATGCTGAGTATAAATACAATTCCAGTGCGATGAAAAGATAGTAACCTTGTATGGTAACACTAGTGCTAACACTCAAAACTAAAGCCTTGCAACCCGACACATGCCCCTTTTATAGCTGTGAAAAATACCGGTAATTGATTTCTGGTGAAACAATTTAACTTTTTAATCGAACCTAAAAGCATAAAGGTATCGAAATAATGCAGAGACTCTTTAAATTGCCCCTACTGAGGGCAAATATAAAGTGGTATCGAATGCAATGACATTTGTAACAGGAAAGTTCATTGTAGCAAAAGCAGAAATACTTCTATGAGCAGATGATAGCAAAAGAGTAAAAAGGTTAAATGTTCTAGTCCACTGAAGTGTGAAACACTTTTTTCAATAAAGACATAAAAAATTGTGATGAAGATGTGGTTGGCAGTGTCCCCTCTCTTCAAGATGAAGAAAGTCAGACTTCAGGTTCGAAACATTATTGCTGCTGTAATTGTTACCTTGAAAAAACAGCTCCTCTGAGATAACTCTTGATAGGTATCTTAAGGCCAGTTCAGATCAATGATTCGCAACAAGACTGGATGCAACTGCCAAAAGAATCTCTTGACATCTGATCGTTAACATTCTAATACGGGGCCGTTCACATCAAAGCAACGCAATGCACACAGACACAGCTGACCGTCTCCATAGCAACGACGCACTGACATACCCCACTACTTCTGCGTTGATCCTTTAACGTTAGTTAATACTATGACGTTAGTATTAGGCCCAGGTTACATGAATTAACTAGCTGGATTTCTGTTATTGTTTTAAAAAGAAATGGATGGCAGTGACAGTGACGTGCTCGCAATGTTAGCTGTAGCACTGATCAATTAAAGACAGAGAGTTTTGAAAGAGAGGATCTGAAGCCGTCTTTGGCTACTGCAGCGCCAGAGACAGGGTGCCTACACCAATTTATGCCGTTTCCTGATTGGCTGAAGTAAAATAGCTTCATCATTACGTTTTAAAACTGCGTTTGGAGATTTGACAAGTCAAATCTTTTGCAACTCCACGCAACCAGTTCACACCGCTGCAATTTTCTCTGCAACTTTTTAAAACTGTTTTGTTGCGTTGCGAATCATTGATCTGAACTGGGCTTTAAACTTAGACTAGACAAGAGCAATACATCAGTCTGGCGGATCAACCTTTGTGCAACCTTTCCCTGATGAGACTTACCTGCTGTGATGAGAATCTTTTAACACAGAAAATAATCAGCTTTCTTGAGTCTGGTTTGGTTTATAAATCCACAAGCATTCTTCACGTGTATTTCTGCTGATAATATGAATGAGATCATAATTTAACAAATGTTTTGCAGTGAAAGAGTCAGTGATCTGTGACATGTTTCAGTTAACTCCATTGACAAAGTCTACCTTGCAAGAACATGGATGCAAAAAGTGTCTGTTTCCGTTACATATTAATGACACACTTCATGTCTTCTTTGTGTCTGTTGAATTGATTGCATCATCTTTAGTATGAAAGTAAAGCACTTTTCCTCCTAGCATTCATGTGCTGGTACAAATACACTTTGGATAATATTGATACTAATAAATATGTCGATTTTTCCCTTCTGTGTTTTGGTTGTGTATTCTTACAGCAAAGTGTGAAAGTTTATTCTTGTTTTACCAAAAAATATAACTTATAAAGTCCACTTAGGAGCTTTTTCTGGGATGTGAAAGCTCCAGGGAAAAAGCTAGCTGTGAACCTTGAGCAGAAACAGCATGCTCAGTTGTGATGGAGATGGATCTGTTGACAGCTCAGAAGCTGTTTCCTAAAAGAACAACAATTCCAACTCGAGGTCCAATTATCTCAATTTTTCCGAAGAGTTCCACAATATCACACAATCTTCATTGGCAGATGTAGCTGGTTTTGTATCCTTAACTTTTAAGTCAGCATGAGCAAAAAGTCCTGATGATGTTATGGAGGAAATCATTACAAAGTTTGTGCATCAGCTGATCCATCTCAATGACAACTGCGCGGGTAATTGTGATATTGTTAAAAGGAAAAAGTCAGTTGACATTGATGTTTTTACTAAATTAGAAGAATATAGTCCAAAGCTTTATATTAACAGTTTGATTGTTATAAACAACTAAAGAATAGCTTCAGATAAACATCACTAGTTTAATTGAATACATCGACACACCTTACAAACTATCCAACACTTTAATCAAGCTTATAAAGTGTAAAATTCAGGCAGCAGATAAAAGAACATTAAAATACAAAATAAACCTTCTGACATTTGCAAATGCTTATGAATACATTCAGTGTGTTTTATATACAAGCAGGTCTCATCTCCAAAAGAAACTGATCAATCAGAAGAGCAGCAAACACAATGTGAAAGCGCTTATATCTAGAGGTAGATCTCAAGAGAGCTTTCTACACGTGTAGAAATCCCCATAAATCCAGGCTATCGGTCCATGTGAACAGCCAGGCTGTGTGCAGTGTTGTCATCTCAGTAATGAAGATCATCTCAGCAGAAGAAGAAGGGCATCCAGAGGAAGGATCTCATGGCTGTCCCCGCTGCCATGCCTGCCAGTAATCCCAGAGCCAGGTTCTCCATTACTCCATCAAACGGGTCCCTGTGAACGATTACCTGGTGGGTTCCTGAGAGAGAACACAGAGGAAAGACAATCAAGATAATGCTTACTTGCTGATCCAAATCATAGAAAATGAGGAGCTCAGGATTTTCATTTGTAGTGCTACTAAACCTTTGAGTCCTTCTATTTTTAAATTTACAAGCTGCGTATCACAAATTAAAGCTGTTTTGAATTAAATTTGCACAAAAATGCCTTCCTCTGGGTTTCTGAACAAATGAAATTTAAAGGGAATGGGCTACACAAACATAATGCACAGAAAGTAGGAGGAACCAGTGTATCAATAAAGGCCCCAAACTCAACTTTGCCCAAGGTTTTCTCTTGCAGAACAAGGGCAAAGTGTAAATTGGAAACTTTTTAAATGTTTTGTTACAATATTTTTTTAACGTTCCACAAAAAATAAGTTACCAGTACTGTGCTTCTGTGGTGCTACTGCAGACGGAAACACTCATCACCCTTTCACTGACCTCTGGAAAACTATGGCATAACATAAACCATCAGCATGCCACCCAGTCCATAAATGGGTTAAAATCAAACATATACATTAACAATACATTGGGTTTATTGTTTACAAGAGTATCTAACTGTGTCCTGCTACATGTGAAGCAAAAAACAATGACACATAACTTTAACATTAATATTTTTACACACATTACTTGTTTTGATTGTTAGGGTTGTACTTATGCATGGGTAACAGGAACTTTATTATTTCTTGCTATTTTCTACTTTGCTCATTAGCTTTAGTGCACCGCCCGGCGAGCGCGCTGAGTGACACGAATCGAACGCTCCACCGTGTAATCAGGCCGAGCATTTAGCAAGTGCGTAAAGTTGGAGAAACGGCGGAATATTTTGAACATTACAACAGCTTGAAAGTGGCGGTCAGAATAATAATGTTGAAGCTTGAAACTTTTATTACTTTCTGTTGGATAATGTTGGATTTACGCAGTCAACAATACCGCGGGAGGAGGCAGCCGCGCGGGATCAGCAGGTGAGAGGTGAGTTTAATGCGTGTTGCGTTTGGTTATGTTATGTTTAGCCTCATTCTGTTGATTGCATTTGATTAATGTATGCGTGCATACACCACCCACTGTGGATGAAAAGTTTGCCAAGTTTGAAGATATGTTGATACTTTACAATGACGAGAATGTCATCATGCCATCACAAGCAGAACTTCATGTGAAAACGGAATAATTTGGCATCTGATAAGAAGAAAAAATAATAATAACATGAAAAATGTATTGTTATATCATGTTATAGTTGCAGCAATATGCACTTGTAGTTATAAACCTAATATGTTTTATTTAGTTTACAAAAAAACTTGAGGCTCTCAGTTTGATTCACATTTGATAGGCTGTATATTGATATGGTAGATTTGTACGCTGGTTTTCCTAGGGTAAAAATGCCACAATGTAAAACAAACTCCATCCGAAAAATCCCGAATTCAAATTGTTACTTAAGTGTAAGAAGTCTTCGCACAAGGTATTACCAGCAATATGCATTGAAACTATGGAAATATTTTACTTTATTGTTAACTGGAATTACCATTCCGTTGTCTTATTACACTTAATTTGAACCTATAAAGCAAAACAGTATGTTTCCCAATGAAATGTTGTGAATTTGATACTTCAACCTTTAAAGTGAAAGAGTGAATGTACTTAAATACTGTCCACCAAAGGAACTCTTACTACCTTAGTCAAGAATTCAGGAATATTGAGATCCCCTGTTGCACAAAAAAAAAAAAAGTCTAAAATGTAAAGTAGGAGTCGAATAAGTCTACTGCTCCAAGTAGAAAAAAATCTGATGGGCAAATACTGTATGCTTAATTTTATTGGCTTAAAGTTGTCTGAAATTCAAGTCTGGGGTTGCAAAGTCAAACATCCCCTGTAGCTTAGATTTTGCCATTGTGTTTCCTGCATCACTATGTTAACATACCTGGTCCTGCTCCAGGCGTGATGTAGACTGTGTGATATCTGTTGATTGGGACTTGCTGGTAGGAGTCATCGTAAGGGTCATATGTGAACACCTAGATGAAGAAAACACTGCTTTTAGCACTCAGGTGGACATACCAAGAGGCACAGAGAGGGAAGAGATCATGTCTGAGCTCATACAGAGAACACAGATCACTCACCGGGTTTCTCCTGGTCTCCAGCAGAGACAGTTTCCACGCTCTGAAAAAGACAAGAACAGGGATGAGGAGCTGATGGAGGGTTGTTTGGGGAGGCAGAGCAGACAGGACGAGAGGGAGGAAAGAGTACCTACATGGATTCATCCTCGCTGTTGGCACACAGGTTCACGCTGGAGCCGTCTCTCAGCTGAACCACTATGCGATTCTCTCTGGGATTACTCTCGGGTGGATTCACATCTACAGAGCAAAAAAGAACATTTGTACATTTTCTGTCCAGATTATTTCAACCACAAGTGCTTATTAAAAAAGGAGGATTTGCAGGGTTGGAGGGACAAGGAGTTTTACAGTAAGAGAGTACATTTTGGATCAAATACACTGACTTTTAATCAAAGAATCCCTGTTAGTCTTTTGCCCTTTACCGTGTTTACACCTGGCATTAACAGGCATCTTTGGTGATCTTATAACAAGTGGACAGCTAAGTAAAGGTGTGAATGCATCCAAGAAGCATTGAGGACACTTTGAGTCTTGACCGTTTCAACAGTTTGTGTGGCCTGCATATTTTAGCAGTGTGTGTCACATTAAAGCATCTCCTACTCAACTTACATCCCCTGCCTAAGCGGAAGTACATACTCAGTCAAACTCCAACATCCATCCATCCATCATCTATACCACTTAACCTGTTTAGGGTCGCGGGGGTGCTGGGGCCTATCCCAGCTGTCATTGAACGAGAGGCGGAGTTACACCCTGGACTGCTCGCCAGTCAATAACAGGGCTGATACAGAGAGAGAGACAACCTTTCACGCTCACACTCACACCTACGGGCAATTTTAGAAGTTTTAGAGTATTTAGAGAATTTTAGTGTTTTACCAGTTAACCTAACGAGCATGTCTTTGGACTGTGGAAGGAAGCCGGAGTACCCGGAGGGAACCCACGCAAGCATGGGGAGAACATTCAAACTCCACACAGAAGGCCCCCTACGTCAGAACCGGTATTCGAACTAGGAACCTTCTAGCTGTGATCGCGCTAACCACTGCACCATCGTGCAGGCCCAAACTGCAACAGGTTCATAGAAAGTAACAAAAAAAGAAGCCACAACAACAGACAAAATTGATTATTGTGAATGCAGTACTCACGAAACATGATGTCTGATCTTTGCAAACAGATCATTCAAAGTGCATGTTATTTTCAGGTGTAAACAGAACCTCAGGAAGTGAAAACGTCTGCCAGTTCTGTCCAATCACAAAAATGAAAGTCCAAAATGTACCCTCTTGTTAGCTCTGTTTTGATCTCCTACAACTCTTGAGAAAAACAGATTGCTTCTTCAGCAGCCTAATGTTCCGCTTTAATCTCTAGTTAGATGCTAACTGTGTCCATGTGCTAGCCAGGTAACTTGCAGTGGATCCATCTGAACATTTTTATCTGTCATGGAGCTTGCAGGCCAGAAAATGATTGGATTCGTCACTCTAAGTAACCCATTTTCAAGTACAAACATTTTGAGCGGTGCAGCTTTAAGATGTAAGGTACTTGGATGAATCTTGCTTAGTTCAAAATATCTTTTTTTTTATAAAAGAAGCTTAAATGTGCTTCACCTCCACATTCCAGTCCAGATCTCACGTCCACACACGCCGTCTTGAGGCTGACGCGGTGCTCCAAATCTCGCCTGTTGTCGGACTTGTAGAAGCAGAGACTCCCGTCTATCCAAAGGTCACACCAGTTTAACTTCCAGCGTTTCAGGACAGAAGCTGCAGAAGAGACACAGGTCATAGTGTATCATTCGTGTGTTTTATGAATGAGCTGCACATTCATTGACCTCAAATTTAGGGAGTAAATAATGAATTAGTAAGTCAATAGTTCTAATTTTGTTTGTTTGTTCTTCTTGATGTTTTCTGGATGGTGTCTTTTTTCCAGAAGATTCATCCACATTGATTGCCCTTGGTAAGCCAATTAAAGACACGGTCAGGGACGATTAATGGGCTTATGAGTTACAAAGGTCAGAGTTTTGGAATAGGTACAGTTTTCTCTTTCTAGAAAATACTCTGAATAACAAGGAGGACTACAACACAACAGAAAACTAAAATGAACATGTAGTGCATGTGGAAAAACACCCGAGCTCTCTGGTCAACAGAGTTTGCAGTCTATGTTTGATTCCTGCAACAGCCAAGATGTCTGACTGTTGTCTTTACTGCGTTCTATTTTCTAATATTAAAGGCATTTCTTAATAGACAAAACAGAATCATAGTATTCATTGAAAAGATCTTATAAGGTATGATTGGTAAATGTTACAAAGACACAGACAGACATTTGGATCCATAGTGTTTAAGATTCACACAAAAACACATTTAACTGTGTTGTATAATGTGAACACACTGTTTTAGTTAAAGTTACTCTGGCTTTTCTGTGAGTTCAAGCTGCAACATTTGATATTTTTTTACTCTTAAGAAAGCAAGGCTCTTTGGGGGCCTAGAGGTAAAGGCGGGATCTTGAATAGCAACCCTATCTTTCCCCTCATTTCCTGACATCCATTTCCTGTCAACTGGAATAAAACAAGAATAAGAAATAAGCACAAATACTCTTAGCAAGTTTCCAGATTCGCAGGTGTCAGAGGAGAGGTTTCTCAAAACAAAACTTTACAATAAGATTTAGAAGATCTGCAAATCAGATAAATTGTAACCTGCACATTAGGTCATTTTTATTTGATAAACCCATCAAATATAATAATTTATGATAAAAAAATAGTCTCCAGCACTGGGTGTGACTTTTATTAACAATTACAGATAGAATCCCCCCATTTATATTATATATTTTATGTGTAAACAACAAAATAAATCTTGTTCTTACTCACTCTGTCTCCACAGCCAGCCAGACCTCAGCAGCGCCATGTTTCTCAGACGTCGTCTCAATCGTTGTTATAATTATTATCCAAAAGAAGCAAAAGGAAACATCCAAGTCTAAATAGA
The DNA here is from genome assembly GCF_022749685.1 of Semicossyphus pulcher. Classification (NCBI taxonomy): domain Eukaryota; kingdom Metazoa; phylum Chordata; class Actinopteri; order Labriformes; family Labridae; genus Semicossyphus; species Semicossyphus pulcher. The sequence continues at coordinate 23,447,739 of NW_027211604.1, read as the reverse complement.
ATACAAGATTTGTCAGCTGGTTTTTGGAATCCTTTGCCTCTGTTTACGTCCCCTGAGTGAGGTACGGGTAGATTAATGTGTCCAGGACTAAGACTGACTCACAGGATCATTGTGGATTAACTGTGTGAGGCCACTCCTTCTCGTCCTGTCTCATCGCTCTGGATCTCTCTGGACTCATTTCTCCTCCTGTCTTCACACCATGTGCTATGCAGTGTTTAATTTGAATAATTATGTTGTATGCACAGTAAACTCATGTGAGCCCTGTGAGTTTAATGCACATAAATAGAAACCTGTACCCGTTAATCCCAGCCCTGAAATAACAACGTGAGGATTAGCCTCATTGTAAAAGTCCTCAGGTCAGTTATGAGAGTCTTTAAGGGATGTCTGGTGACATCATTCCCTTTTTATAGCTCAGAGAAAACACTGGACTCATCTGTGTCAGCTGAGTCACCTGATTATATATTTAGATAAATGTCTTAATTTAGAACCAATATTTTCTTATATTTGTTGCCATTGTCTGTAGTGAAATAAGGATCACACACCACAGTGACAAACTATCTCTAAAACCTGTCAGAGTTCCTGCTCAGCTCTCCTCTCCATTTTCCCTTGTAGTGAAGACTTCAACAGGAGCTCGTTTTGATTGAAAAATGTTTTATACAGGTATGTCAGCTTGGCCACCTGTTGTGAATCTGTAAAGAGCTCTGCCAGGAGAGGTCGCTTTGTGTCAAGAAAAATTGTAATGTGAAAGCTGTACTGTTTAACCGGATGCTATTGATGCTAAGCTACTGTTACCAAAGACTGAATTAATGTAGTTTACAAAAAGTACACTTTATCAGATATTTATCTAAAAGCTAATTATTCAAAAGCGTGGTCTTGCAGTTTGAGTACATTACTTTTTCATTTAATTCTAAATAGTTTTCCCTCATATCCCTGCCCTCTCAGATTCAGGCCTTATCCTCTAACTTAGGCTACTGAGCGCTTTTTGGTGCAACACCATTGTCAAAATTCTGATTAAATGTCAGGTATGATGTGACCAATTGAATGAGCAACAAGCAACTGAGTGCCAGTGTAAGGTGTCACAGTCAGCATGACAGTAAACTGGTAAAGATCTCCATGTTCTTCATCTGAAGACAAAAAGTATAAGGGGTGACATTTTCAAGAGATGTCTTGCGTGGGCTGATCAGGAAAAATATATTTAACCATTAAGAAAAGAAATTAGCGAGTATAGATGTTGGTCTGGTGATGGAACACAATGAAATGTCATCAAAAGTTTGCACACTACAACCTTGTGCAAAATGTGTGCAGTTCAGTCAGACAACTCACGTTTGTAATAGTTTGTTTATTGCAGCAGCAGAACGTCGCTTGTGTTTGGCGCGTCGTCTCCGACCTTATCACTCCTCGCAGATTTATTTTACATGCTGAAATTTGACGAGTGATGAGAAAATATCTCACCCCCCCTAGCCCCCCCATAAATGGTTAGCATTTTTTGAGGATTTGGTGATTGGAACAGTTTTAGAGTTTAGTATATTTAGTATCTGGATGTTGGCAAACACTGTTGATTAGTTTTACCTAATTCTTACCTAAAGTTAATCCTAATTAACCTCACCCTAAAACCTAAAAAGCCTAACCCTTGAGTAATCCTCCCAAATGTCAAGCTTTCTTTCTGTGAGTTCTAGCAATGCTGGCCCCATGACACAAGGGATGTTGGTGCCGGTCCACCATTGTGGTCCAGACTGAAATATCTCAATTATTTGTACAGACATTTATGGGCCTTCTCATAGTGGGAGCTTTTGCTTGATTCCTGGCTGAGCCCATTTAAAACACGGCTAAGTTGAGTTAAACTAGCATAAGAGGGGTTGAACATCCTAAATGCATTCATGCTGTGCACTTCAGATCATTCAAATTTTGCCCTTCCTCTTTTTTTCACATCAACAACTCTATCTAACAACTCTAATGCTATTTCCTGATGGTTTGACTTTGTTATGAAGGTAAATTCTCCTTTTTTTAAAATATGGAAAGCTCCTGAAGCTGTGACTTATGTTTCTTGAGGTGGAAAGTGGTGTCTTCTTTGACCTCTGACCTTGTGCAGAGCCTTGGCCTGTCACTACAGCCCTTTCTCTCGCTCCTCTTTGCCTCTTTATCGTGCTGGGAAACACAGCCAGTATCTACTTAGCTGTCAGCTACAATTAGGAGAACTGACCCATGAACTTGTTGGCTGCATTGTAGTATGTTACTTACTATAAAAATTCAAAATGTTCTGTCTGTATGTATCGGAATATCAAGCGTTTCTAAATAACAGGTGTTAATAATGTAAAAATAGGCTGAATTCCATTGAGTTGCATCAGTTTCAGGCCCTGGTGTTTTTCACGCTGACTCACTGTCACACAGTCATGGCTTACTGGAACTGTTGTCATAATGTTATCAGTAACACCTGTACCTTTCCCACTAGTCTAAGTGTCTGCTGTGATATAAAGCTCCATGGCACAAAATCAATCTGCGCTCTACACTCAGGGACCAGAAAACGAGACACCAATATTGGATGTAATGGAATCCTTCTGAGAAAGCTGCTATAAGGCCTAATTTTATGAGACATACTGTACATTGTTCAATTTTGTGTGACACAGAAGTTGGCTGAAACAACATTTTGTAGGTGAGGAGAGTGGTGGTTTTGTATTGGATAAAGTTAGACTGAAAGGTATATTGTCCAACACAATTAAAGGTTTGAGGTATTTACTTTGGCTCCAAAGCTTGGAGTGTTTGTGAGTAGTAAAGTGTCTTTCATGCATGGCTTTTGGACAGCATAAATGGGCATTCCCTGAATATGGGTGTAGTGGACTTTATTGGTGAAGATACACAGTATTTAAAAGTGACTCAGATATTCCGCTGTATTTATTCTAGCAAGAATACCGAGGATGAAATGGTCTGGTTTCCTAGTCAGTATATAACACACCAGGAAAATAATTCTTCATTTGACTACATTTACTGCACGCAAAATGTCTAAAATTCTGTCTAGTATTTGTACTCCACTACAATCTTAGAAGAAATATCATGATAAAAGTGAGAAATTCTATTTAAATCTTTGTTGCAGACTTTGTTTTAGTCTACTCCTTTTTGTAAGTCATATTTATCTTTTGACGCTTTAGGATTAGCCTGACGCTAACTTGTATAACTATAGAAAAAGTAGTTAAAACAATTTCAAACTTGACAGGCTGTAACAATAAAATGCTGCTTGTTCATTAGTACATTGGATTTAAATGTTAGAATGTACTGTATGAACATGTTAGTTTTTTATAAAAGACAATTATTGTGACCAATGAGCACTTTTATTTTGTTACTTCACAACATTTAGCTAATGATACTCCTGTACTTTTATTTAAGTTGAGTTTAAATGCAGAACTTATGTTTGTAATGGGGCATTTCAAATTTCTTGTATTGGTATTACTTGTACTAAAGAGGAGCATGAGCTAAACCATTTTGATGCACACAACATGACTGCCATCTGGTGGCAGTTTAGAGGCAATTACATTTCATTAAAGCTATTGTCAATAACTTATTTTGTGTGCTATCATTCTGAATTAAACATGAGCAAATTGAGAAAAATGGTTGACAAAAATACAAAACAAACTCTGTATTTAGTCAAATGATGTACATAAAAGAAATAGTTTTTCCCCTTTTGTGTAAACTGTTTATGACAGTTAAAGATAAAATTATATTTTTTCTATCATACAAATGACATTAGTTTATTATACTAATTGTGGTCTTTTATTTTGTTTTGTTGTTTTGCCTGAACTGATAAATGACTTCTATCCATGAAAAGGTTTTCCCCACACTCCATGCAAAAATCAGGAAATTAATGGTAAAAATTGTTCTTTGTGTTCGTACTACATTTGTGTAAGGGCAGCAGTTCCTTTTATGTATGACTGTATCATTTCTTTAATTGCAGATTGTAATGTGTCATACATGCAGCCACACTAATAATGACACTTTTATCACTGGTCTCTTTATATTTCAATCCGTCAGTCAGACTTTATTTGTGTAGCATTTTCAATGCTAGTTCATGCAACACAAAGTGTTTCACACCAGATAAATTGACATAAATAATTAAAACTCAACAGAAAGCCAGACTAAAAGGTAAAACGCAATAAATAGTTGAACTTTTACTTAGATAATGCTCAATTATGAGCCAGACTAAAAGGTAAAATACAATAAATAATTAAACTTGTATATAAAGCTAAATTAGAGGCCAGACTAAAAGGTAAAATACGACAGATAATTAAACAGATCTAAAAAACATTAAATAAATAAAAGCCTTTTGTATGGCTCTTAATTGATCTTTCTTTTTTTTTTTTTAGGTAAATTCAAAAGATTGCCTTTTAGAAATATCAAGATTTTGTCCTGTTAATGTCTTATTACTTTCCATATTGCGTTTTGAAAGAAGAATGTACAGTAAAGAAGACGGAAAATAACAACACTTTTAAACAACGTCATTTCCGGTACAGTAGGCGTGTCTTAAACTGACAACTAACCGAAGAATAACAAAAACAAACAGAGCACGGAGGGGGTTCCGGGGACGGTGAGTGTAATGGTCTTAAAATAAACCGTGTCAATGTCAAAATACTATATGAATACGTAATTTTACGTGGGGTCAGTTTTAGGGCTCATAAAAATGACCTTTATAGTAGCTCCCCCTATCTATATGTAAAAACAGCTACGCTTCTGCACGACCGTTGTACTTCAAACGTGTTGCACACTCTTTCGAGGTTGACAGTACTGAGCTAAACTCGCATGGATGCTAAAAATATATATGACATTACCCTCCGTCACTGTAAAAAAGTCGGCAATAAGTATGTTATTTGGTCTGTTCGTGTTTGCACGAGCGACGTTGAGCAACAAGGCCTCGCTCATAAGCAGCACTCCAGACGTGCTTTGCTCTCTCTGGCTGGAAGACTGTTTCGCCGAATCCCTTGAAAAAACTTGCTGGTTCAAGGTGGCCTTGCTTGGAAGCGAGTGTATATAAGAAGTACAGTAATACTTTTGACCTTGCACGAATCACTATAGGTCGCCAATCAATTCGGCATCAATTAAAGCAATTTGTTTCTTTATTAAACACTGTATTTCTTTAAATTTGTTTTTACATTGTTGCACCAAATCAAACCCTGGAGGGCAGTAGCGAGTAGTCAAAAACAATTTGCTCTTAAAAATACACAGCACTGAAAAGAGAGATAACTTAACATAGGCTGGTTTTGAATGAATGGTACTCACTCTGTGATGAAGATATCATATCACCTGAGGATGGCATATGCCCATCAGAGCCTTTTGAAAGTTTGTCTTTGCATTGTGCAACTAAATTGCTTTCTTTTACCTGCAGGGACCCCAGCTGTCACTTAACCTTCCTTTTGTCAGCCTCATAATGCATGTTTCACTCCTTTTTATATGGTGTAAAGTCCGATGCCCTGGGTTGTTTTTCTCCCATTCATAAACCATAAAGTGTTTTTTATCTTTGCTAGCATGTAATCGAGTTTGCTCTGGTTCCCAAACTCAGTTTAGTTCTCACCTCTCAGCAGAAGAGGAGGAGGCATGTTATCTGATGTGTTGTTGAAAACAGTCGAACAGACCTTTGGTCTCTTCCACATCAGAGCTATAAATCAGGGGATCTGTGTAATAAGAAACTATCCATGACAGATACATCAGATATAGCTGGACAAGTGGTCAGTCATTTTGCAAGCACACCTCCTCAGGTGGGCCTGAGTTTAAGATGATCAGACCCCATCTGTGTGAAACTGATAGGGCTGATCAGGGCTGAAGAGGGACACTGAGTCCTGGGCACCCGGGTGCTGCAAGGGAGCACACAAGGTCGAGGGCTTCTGATATGAATGATTTAATCACACCTATCAAATATGAAAATCATCTTTGTGTACTCATTGATTTGTGCATCTATTTTTTAAACATCTCTACTGCTCTTATTAATACTCAATAGTAATGATACTGCTGATACACTACCAACGCCTTCATTTCTTCTGCTGTTTATATTTCTAACACTGCTGCTGCTATTTCCTCTGCAGGACTGCAGTTAGGATATGGTTGCCAAGCTGGCAAGCCATCAGCTGTTTGCCAAATTTGGCAGAGTGGTTTCTGTCTTTTTATTATTTTTAGTTGGAGTTAAAATAGTCCTGTGTGCTTCTGGCCCCATGTCTTAATGAATTAATGGGAAATGTAAATTAGTTGAGGCTTTAAAAGCTGTGGTGTGTGGTCTTGGTGAACAGGCTACACCTGTCCCTATGCAAAAAAAAATAGTTAAACATATTTTACATTACAAAAAGGTTTTAATCTGTTTCTACAGTATGTCTCGAAAGAGCATTTTTAACTGCAGCTGTATATCTAATCATTAAACTTTAGATCAATTATTTAGTTTATAAAATGTCCAACGTTTCAGAGAATATCTGTTAAAATTGCCCAGAGCCCAAACTGATGTATTTAACATGCACCCAACAGTAGAAACCCACATGCAAAAATGATGTAAAATAGAGAAAACTGGAAAATTCACAAATTGCAAAAGTTAAATGTTGGTACTTTTGCATAAAGTCAGGCTGCAACTGCTGATTAGTTTTATTATTGATTCATCTGCAAACTATCTTTCCTGGGATATTAATCAATTGTTTAGTCTTATAAGAAAATAAAGAATAAAAATAAGAATTTCCTCGAGATCCAAATGACTTTTTCAGATTGCTTCTTTTGTCTAATCCACAGTCCAAAAAACTCAGACTCTTGATTTACTGTCGTCAATGACAAAAGAAAAATTGCAAATCCTGCTCGAAGAATGACACAAAAGAAAAGATTGATTACCAAAGTGTTTTTGGCTAATCAGTTTCTTAACTACAGGTAATTGTTGCAGCTCCTCACAAAATGACTTTCAGCAGGAACAGCTGGTTCGGCTCCACCAGGAAGTGCACTGGTGTCAATGGTGCACCTGCTCCTGTCAGTGCTGCTCTGCCTCTCACGTTTCTGCTCCTGTTTCTTTTTAGGTTTTCTGTGATATGATGGGATACTTTTAGACCTGATGGGATATTTCTGGGATAGGATATTTTTAGATCTTTTTTATCCAACACATACACAGAAAGAAACACCCATCAGAGAAGAAAATGTGTGAAAACAGACGCATCAAATACAATATTTCATAGTGTTGTCTCTGTTAAATACACAAATAGGAACTAGATAGAGTTATTTAACAAATGTGTGTAATCATACTGCTATTAATGCTACTACTTATTCATTTATTTAAAACGCTGGTTAAAATGTTTGTGAAATGAATTATTGTTTAGGGAAAGTGCCCTGCAGCACAATGCCTCAGTGATGGAGCATAATAGCCTGCAGAGTCATTTATGCTGGTTTAACTGGTCAAGCTGCACTGCAGATCTAGATCCAGACATTTTTTGGTGTAGATAATCCTGTGTTTATTTTGGGCAACAGGGAGTGTCCTTGTGTGACCCTTTACCTGACAGTTTACTGAAAGAGTCCTTAGGTTAGAATAATACAAAATATGTTCAGTTAAAGAAGGATGTGTTTACAGCGTACAGTTAGGTCCTCTGTCTTCCCAGAGATTGCTTCTATTGTTTGGACAATAAAAGCTGGTGGAATATCTATAAACTATCAAATGTTTTCTTGAATTGGTTTGGATTGATAAAATTCCTCAAATGATCCTATGTGCTGCCACTTGGGGCTGGAACCATTACAGCTTTTCTGTAGCTATTAACAGCCCATTGCCCCCTGAACCTTTAAGGTCTTTGATTTGATTAAAATACCACTTTATATCATGTGATTAGTGCTGGGGGGAAAAAAGCAATTTTTCTGTTATTTTTACGATTAATTGATTGATTGTTTAGTCTGTAAGGTGTCAGAAAGTTGTGAAAAATGCTCATAACAATTTACCACAGCCCAAATTGATGTCTTCAAATTGCTTCTTTGTCAATCACTTTAAACACAATATCTAAAGATTTATTTCAACCAGATTTTTTGAGTAGTTTTTGCTGCTTTATATGTGATATTAAAGTTGTAATCTCTAAGATCTCAGTTTTGTTCTCTTTAGCGGCACCTTTGGCGATAGACAGTAATTGCAGGAGCACACTTCCCAGATATCCAGACAGTGTTGCATGTGTGACGTCCACGGTTGGCTCAGGTTGTAACTCTTGATTTTCCTCGCTGACGGTCGCTTTCCTTTTCAGACTGTTTGCTTCATCTGAGCGAATTTGTTCTTTTTCTTTGGATTTTCACTTATTATTGAAGTTGTATCTGTAGTCATCGATCTGTTCTTTGTTTGTTCAGCCATAGTGGATTACTGTTTACTCGCAACACTTGCAGAGACCGGAAAAGCAGCCGTTTAGCTCAGCCTACCCTCTCTGGCAGACCAACCACTGCTGGCTGATGGAAAACGCGTCACTAATTTGGCGCCGTCACAGACACCCAGTCTGTAATACTGCAAATGTAAAGGCTTTCATCAGTGGGCCATAGGCTCAGTTACCATTGTGTGACCTTATTTGGCTATAGATAGTGACTTAACTGACATTTATTTAAATGAAAATCTTCGAGATAACTTTAAATAATAAGCCCGTCAATGTTTTTCTTATTGTCAACACATAACAACTCATTCATTCTGCTGACAAACATTGTCTGTGTACAATGAGTTTGTTGTAGCTTATTCCTCTCTGCCACACAGTTCCATTGTGTTCGAAAAACAATTAAACGCTCATCAATGAGTCACACTGTTGGACTGGGTGATGGTTTCCTTCTTCACCATAAAGACAACTACTGTAGTTCATTTTGAGTCGGTCCCACATCTCTATCGTGTTGCCTTAAATACTCACTAGAGCACTACATATGCTGCTAAAAATAGTCGCTAACAGAAGAGCTTTCTTTGTTTTAGTAATGTCTGTCTGAAAGTGCAGTGCTTAGTATTGCTTAGCTGTTGTGTTAAATCACTGAGCTTTAAACTATACAAAAATGGTTGGGTTGAGTCCGACAGACAGGGTAGGAAGACTAAACATTGGTACTGGTGTTTGTATGACATACAGCAAACAATGTCATAAGCCTTGTACTTACAAAAGGCCAAAAAAAGCAACGCTGATCTGACCCAGGACCTTGTGTTATTGTTAAAATTACTCTACAGTTAGTTTTTAATTTAAAAAAAAAACACACTGCTGTTTTCACCCTCTGTGTCCTTTTGTTGCCTGCTCAGGGCTGGAACCATGGAGTCGTCCTCTGATGAAGAGGAGGCGCGCACCTTCATCCGAGTGCTCAGTGAGAAATACAACCCAGAGAATTTCCCCTACGGCCAAGGAGTCGTGGTTATGCCCAGCCCGCCTGGATCCCCCGTTAAAGGTGAGAGATGATTCAGGGTTTAAGTCAGGTTTAGGATAATTAGTGTATTGATTGGGCTAAATGAGCACCCTACATCCTTGAATTTTTGGGTCAGAATCATAGAAAATAAAAGTGGAATGGCTTGTGTCCACATGGGTTTATTTCTGGCAGGTAGCCAGGATGAAGAACTCGTGCAGTGAGAAATTAAGCTGCACATGGGTTTTGTTTCAAAGATGACAATGTCTTGACAATATCTTTTTGTCACTATGAGCATGCTATCCTTCATACATTGTTTGGATTAGTTTAATGGTGGCTGCTGTCACTGCTCAGTCTCACTACTGTAGAGCGAAGTGGATGTGGGTGCATGAAACGATCCATTGGAGATAACAATCAAGTAATATCATCCCCTTGTCCACAAGCTGTTGTTGGAGCCGCTTCCAGTCACTCTGCTCCCTCAAAAGTGCCTTATATTGTTTCATAATTGCTGTCTGAAATATTTTACAATTCGTGTCTGCTCCATTTGATTTGTTGCTGGAAAGTTTTGATGTTTTCAACTTGAAGCGCTCGAAGAGAGTCATTCAAAAACGGCGGAGCGCTCTGAAAAACGATGCTTTTCCTCCTCCAGACGACGGCTTAATTCTGCAAACGTTGTCTCATCATAGGGAACTCTTCAAAAATTGATTTGTGTACACAAACCCCGAAGCTCCTGAATGCTTTTAAAGTAAAAGTGTTGTTTAACGGACTCACTTTGTTTGCAGATCGCTTGTTCTTGCCCAGCATCCTGGTTCTGAATTACTGTGGAATCACTAAAGCCGGTCAGCGCTCAGACATTGCAGCTTTCTGTGGCCATGTGGTGGAGCTGGACCTGTCCCACAATCAACTCAATGACTGGTCAGAGGTGAGTGTGCTTCACACATTTGGAGTTTTGAAATTGGCAGACCTGCATTATTATTTTTTTACTACAGTAGTATTTGAACACAAGACCAATCACAGGTCTTGTGGTTTCAACCTGGTGTCTCTGTAGCTGCTGTAGGCCCGAGATGTTTAATAGCTGTAAAAAAAAAAAAAAAAAAACTGTAAAAGCTGTCCTCCATTTAAAACCTATGTATGTTTAAACCAATGAAGCAAAGCCATTATTCAGTCCGTCCAGAAAGTTGCAAAGTTGCAATTTAGTGAACTAATGCAAATTCAGCCAATCTCTGCAACTTTTCCACAAATTTGGCCAATCAACCTTTCTCCCCCTCGGGTGTCGACGTGTGCGTCACCAAATATTGCTCTTCGCACAGGTCTGCAGTGTCGAAACATCTGAGAGTATCGTTTACTGTGCCTTTAATTTCCTTTCATTTAAGTCAAATTTTCTACATTTTATTTGCCATCTTTTACTCAGTTTGTCTTGGTTAAGGGAAGAAGAACATCTTGTTAGATGTTGCCAGCAGAAGCATTAATTGATGTTTCTGACAAACGTGCAAAAATTTAAAATTTTATGGTAAACGTTTCATATATTTCTCTTCTACATCTTAAATTTTTTATGCTCCAAGGAAAGGTGAAAAGTCAAAATCAATGGAAATACCAGTTTAATGCAGATCATGTTTATTGTATCGGGTCACATTGTGAGTCTAACACCTCAGAGACACTAACCCTCAAATTCCACAGGATCCGTCTCTGGCGCGTTCCGTGTGCGCCCCAACCTCTGGAGTCGATCGTGCCCATTCACGTCAATGCTAGTGATTCCACAGCACGCCGTCTCCGGCGCGTCCCAGAAGCGTTTCTCCGCTCTGCTCCGCACCGAGTCAATTTTTGATGGAGGCCACTTCAAGCTCATGTCAAGCTGAACAGGGCAGATTGTTCCAAACAGGAAGTCACACACGAAAACAGCATACAGCATCCGGTCATTTCAAAATAAAACACCATGTTCAGACCGGTACAGACTCACGTTGTTTTCCATTTTCATAACAACACACTAAAACCTTGAAAAAAGAACACTTTTAATTAAGTAGTGTACTCAGCCATGGTAGAAGCACAAAAATTACGGAATGATCTCCAAATGAGCAGATAATCAAGCTCGGAGGTGCAAACTGAACTATTGTTTGTCTGTTGCTCTGTTTAACATTGAGGCTATTGCGTGATTTCGCAATCTGGCACGATAACGTAGTTCTCCCGCAATCTTGTGATCTCACGAATCCAGCTGCTTGGGCCAGCGCTCCGCTGCGCTGCTGATCAGACATGCTTCCTGTGGGCGAGGGCTCGCGCCGTCTGACGGACCAGAACCGTGGCACAGACGGAACACGCCAGACACGGATCCTTTGGGATCCTGGCGTAACCTCCACTTATATCTACATATCTTCTATTAGTGATTAACAAACTTCGATGTTTCCTTTTTGTCTCTTGTTTGTTTTGTGGGTTGCTGCAGATCTGCACCATTGTCTCCAGCATCCCCCACCTGGACTTCCTCAATCTGAGCATGAACCCTCTGAGCGGTATGCAGCTGGAGCCCAGCATGGCGGATGTTTTCTCCAGGCTTCGGCAACTTGTCCTCAATAACACCCACGTCAGCTGGGACACAGTGCACACACTCACAAAACACACACCCGAGTAAGTGACGAAGCGTAGAAATGTTGCCTGTGGTTGAACAGTTGATTCAATCACTGTACAAAGTTAACATGTAAAAGATAATAGAATAATATGCATTTTTGCAACATTTAAGTATTAGTAGACACAGGAAGCAGGTGAAAACTGGAGTTTATGACAACTAAAATGAACTCACAAACAGCACAAAACACCTGCAAATTTGTTCTAATTGTCACTATTTCATCCAGGCTGGAGGAGCTTTTCCTGTGCCTAAATGAGTACAACACCGTGTCAGAATCCCAGTCGTCCTGTCCGTCTCTACGCCTGCTGCAGATCACAGACAACCAGCTGCATGACTGGGCAGATGTTCGGAAGTTTGGGAGGATGTACCCGAGTCTGACCACGCTTGTGCTGGCCAATAATACTTTGAATTCTGTGAATGACACTCAGGAAACTCTGCAGCGCCTGTTCCCCAACCTGCGCACCATCAACCTCAACAATTCAGGTCAAATCTGTGCACTTTGTCTTCTGTCCACGTCCAATAATGAGTGAGAGGTGTAAACAAACATTCACTGTGGTTCTAAATCTCTGTGATGTTGTGTTATCAGGGCTGGGTAAATGGGAGGACATTGTGAGGCTGAATTTCTTCCCTAAGCTGGAGGAAGTCAAAGCAATGGGGATTCCTTTATTGCAGCCTTACACCACCCATGAGAGACGATGCCTGCTATTAGTACAGTGAGTCTAAACTTATACCTACATATAATGGGCGGATGAACCCTCTGAAGCTTTGGGGCTTTCTTTCTATTTGTGCCAAAAGAGATTTAATCTAAACCAGAAAACACAGCGACATCTGGTGGCTTGTAAGACTAAAAGCAGCCCTTAATGAGAGTGGTAAGCACCCCCACACCTCGTTTTAGTCTCATATGAGGGCAGTAAAAGTCTTAAATTATCTTTTTACTTTTGTTCATATCTTCTACATTAAATATAGATATTTTTGTGTAACATTAAAACGGCCTTGGGTTGTCAAAACAACACAAACTGTGCACTTTGGTGCTTTGGTATTATCCGCCCATCTCTCACCCACATACATATCAATTCTTGCTGGCCCTGTACATGCAGGGTTGCATGTTTAATACCTAATCTTCATGGTTACAAACATGTCCTATCTACAGGCTGCCGTCTGTTGGGGTGTTGAATGGTGGTAAGATTTCCGATGGTGAGAGAGAGGATGCTGAGAGGTTTTTCATCCGGTACTACCAGGACTGCCCAGAACAGGAGCTCCCTGAGAGGTACTCACACGTACACCCATGCATATTTTTCACTTCAGGTCTAATTTTAAAAGAGGGTACCTTAAGTAAGAGGTGATTTACTTTTTAATGAGTGTGACACTCTTTTATTTTACTGTTTTCTCACATTAGAACGGTTGTAATCTCTATTCTCCAACTTATGTAAGTTGATCGCTCAGATAGATTTCATTTCCTCAGTGGTAGTCGTAATAAAGCAGAATCAGCGGATGCTAGCTTGTCCAAATGAAATATAAAACACGTTTAAAATAACAGACTTTAAGTTATGCAAATAAGTGTTTTATTATCTTTTATGCAGAAATAATACCAAAATGCCCCATGTTTACAGAAAATAATTGCATAAATATACTTTATATTATTGAAAATAATTTGAATGTTACAAAAACGAGTCACTAAAACCCATTCCATTTTCTTTAGTAGTGAACAATGCTTCTGTTGCATTAGAACCTTATGGGATGGTAATGATTTTTCTAGCTATTAGTCCAACCAACGGTCTGTACTTCATAACAACGGTCTGTTATCGAGAAATAGCAGACCTCGGAATGCCGTATTTAACCAATCAGAACCAAGTATTTAACACAGCTGTGTCATTAAAGCGGGATGATCTCCATTGAGGTGTTCAGGAATTTATGGACTCCCGATGATGAACACCTCATATGGCATTTTTCCTTACATAATTTATGCCAGAATAAATGAGACATTTTTTTTAATGATAAACATTTATGTAAATGGTTGGATTTTGCTGTCAGTCTTTGATAACCAATATCAATCAAAAGCTTGAATATGTCGCACCAAATTTCAACACTTGTTTCCACTTCCAACTCTGTGAACAACTGTAAAGCTGTAACAAAAGCAACAACCCGCTCTTTGTTCTCAGTACATGTTTCAAAATGTGTTTTAATATTTTGGAAAGCCCTCAATGGGGGGGCTGACAGCGGCCAAATAATCGCCCACGCTCTTCACCGGCTGCATTCCACTTAACCTCCGCAGAATGTAGGAGAGGGATTTGTGAAGGAAGGTGTAGTCCCTGACTGGGGGAAACTAACCTTTGGGAGACAATGCCACCAGTCTCTGCCTGCTCAATGAGTCCTTTGTGCCGGGAATTCTCTGATTGGAAAACTGATACACAAGGTAGCAGGTTGATTTTTTTTTTATGTATACACCTTCTCTGTCAACCTCAAGCCTTAAGTTGAGATTGATTTGTTTTCTGATGTCACTGGCACTCCAAGCGTCCTGGCTGATTGTCTTCACTTATAACGGAGAAGAAGTTTGGTTATTTTATGTACCTCAAACATCCATTTGTTTCTTCTTCCTGTTTTCAACAATGTAGTCATGGTCTTGGTTTGGAGCCAGGTTCTTGGTGTTGATTCGAGGTTAGGGATCACCACGACTGCGTGTGGGTGTCATGTGGGTGTTGGACATGCTTGGTAAGCAGTGAACACACTGATATCCTCTTTCCTATCGATTTGAGCTGTGGCCTTGCTAGCCCGAGAGATCAGAGCCCTGCAGGGTGGGTCACAGCCTCTCAAGTTCACAAATCTTACTCGGCCCAGCTTCGAGTAACTATAAACTTATATCAAACCATAAATCAGATGGAAAGACACCGATATACCTCAATAATCTCTTTAAAAAAAGATTGCTGGATAATCTGGGAGAGGGATTAAGGGTTGTGGGACGAGGAAACAGGCATGTAAAGAAGGAAATGTGTTGGCTGGACAGGAAGGATTAGAAGGAAACTGAGAAAGAAAGGACTGGGTTGAAAAAGAAATCTGAGATTCAGAGTATCCAGTAGAATAAGTAGAGAGGAACTAAGAGGGGACCGGTGGAACAGTGGATATTGATGGCCAGATCGGAATTCATTATTTTAATGTTTTGAAACAGGTCATCTGTCAACAAGAGGATTGGAAAAATGGGAAAATGAGGTTGGATAAAACCCCAAAACAGAAGTAGGCTAAGATCTGGGCTAGATAGCATTTGTGTTAGCTCCAAAATGTATTTCTTCTGCTAATTTACTGTCCATTATTGAAGAATGCTGGAAAACACAACTGGAATGTTGATTTGTTATCACCTGCAGCATTACTTTCCACATTATACCAAGCTTACCACCCTAAATGAAGCCTTTTAGCTAAATGGCTTCTCAGAATGGGACTTTGTGCGCCCTGGTCTTAGAGACGTATTCCCTGGGTGGACCGCGAGTTTTGGCCAGAAACCCCGGGCCAGGGGATCGGCTTTGTGGGGGAGTTTTGGGGAGGGACGGGGAAATTGCTTTGATTGGCCCAGCTGTTACAGTAGCTTTGAAAGCACAGGCCTTTTCTCCTGGATTTTATTTAATCGTTGCTCGGTCCTTATCTCGAACACGCATTCCCCTGAGGTGGCTGAGAGCTTTCTCACGGCTCAAGATGCAGAGAACCGGGTGTTTTTCTGCCTCTTCAACACACTTTGTACATTTCCTTTTACCTGTTTTAAAGCTTTTTTAAAATTGCTTATAGAATAAGCTGGGTGGGAAAATAAGAAAGACAAAGCATTTGGCTAAGGTGGAGAAGTTTCCCATGTAAAGAGATTTTTTTAAAAGACCATGCTATTACCTCTTCCCCCTGTACTTAAGATAAAAAAGGTCATTCTTCATGTCTGTGTTACAGGAATCCCCTCCACCAGAAAGAATAAAAGATTGCATAACAGCAGTGTCCCTGGGTTGAGTCCAGATTGGGTCCTTTTGTTGCCTCTCACCCTCCCCTGTACCTTTCACAGATTACAAAAACACCACAAGCTAAATGTGTATTAGATAGATAAAGTAACGTCTTTAAAAACATACAGCATTCTTCGTTGGGAAGCATCAGTGAAATGTCATGCAGTAAGAGTAGTTTTGCCATTTTGTCAGGTGAACTCACAATACAAAAACACAATATCTTTTGAACCCCTGGAGTGAATTTGATCAACTTTGGCACAAATTTGACTCAAGGATGAAATTATGAGAATTTTGTGGTCAAAGGTCAAGGTCACTGCGAACTCTCAAATGTCTTAGGGCTGTAACAAGAATGCATAAGCTAATGTAATATGTTTGACATAATCAAATTTTTTCTTACTAACTTGTTCCTTAAAGATATTATCTCGAAGTTCTCTGTTTCGGTCTATTTGGCGCCACCTTACGGCAATAAAAGGCAATTGCGGGCGCATACGTCCCAGATAACCAGACGTCAATGGTTGGCTCCCTTTGATACGGTTGTAACTCCTGATTTTCCTCGATGGACGCTTTTCCTGAGTGATTTTTTTTTCCGTGAACGTCGCCATAGACACCCGGTCTGTAATAATTCTACATACTACAAATGCAAAGGCTTTCATCAGTGGGCCATAGGCTTAATCACCATTGTGTGACCTCATTCGGCGATAGATAGTGACTTAACAGACATTTATTTAAATGAAAATCTTCAAGATTATATCTTTAACAAACGAAAGGAAAAACCCCTCAGTGACCTGACATGAACCCTGCTTTCTCCTAGGTACCACGTCCTTGTATCCAAATATGGTCCCCTGGCCCCGCTGGCAGAAGTGGACCTGAGCCCCCGCTGCACCACGGTGGATGTTCGCTTGGGCGATAGGGTGGAGGCCGTCAGCCTGCGTTTGGAGCAGACGGTGGGTGACCTGAAGAAACAGCTCAAAGCTCTGCTGCAGCTGCCCACCAATGGGATCCGGCTCTTCTACATCAACCGGGAGATGTCTTCGGTCCTGGGACCTGAGGAGCTGAAGTGTGGCACCCGGGCTCTTCATTCCTACAGCATCCGAGACGGGGATGAGATTCAAGTCGTGCCCAAAGTCAAAAGCCGCTGCAGCTCCTCAGATCTTTGAGACACAGGCTCTCTGAGTTTCGTTCAACTGAACGGATATTTGAAATAACAAACACTTACTGGATACCAAGCTTTTTAGATTAAAAAAAAGGCTGATATTGTTCAGCCTTGAATGTAAAGATGTTTGCTGTCTACCATATTGAACAAACCTACACAATAGTATATTTGCACATGGGAGTTCCACATACACAAAGATTGATTATTGGGTGCAGGTCACATATTTCTCTGCTTAAGGTAAAACTGCAGTTTAATTCTCATATACGAACAATATTATGCAAGTAGTCATCTTAAAGAAAGAACCGCTGCCATAATAAGCGATAAATTGCACATAGATTTAAACCTAGAAGTGTGATTGTCTTAGAAGATTCAGAGACTCTAGAATAAAAACTTTCCCTGACATGCTGGTGACACCGCTGCAACACGCACCGGACTTAAAGTAAGTTTGTATTTTAGGTGTGAAAAGAGTTGAAAATGTGGTGATAAATTAATGTTCAGATAGAAATTGAAGTTTAGAACTACCAGCTGCTCAGCATAAGATCTGTAGGTTCACTCTTTATTGTGTTTTTAAATTTCTTGGCCGGCAGCTTTTCAATGTTCCCGTTTTTGTTAACTTCCTGCTGCTCGTAGATTACTCTGAGACTGTTTGCTGTAATTCGTGAACAGTGTCGTCTGGCTGCAGCGAACAGTCCAATGTTTTATGCCCTGGATAATACAGTTTGGGAGGAAATCACTCAAAACCAATTTGCTCCTTAAAAGCCAAAACAATGAACCTCAATCGAGCAATGATCACAGCCAAGCTGGCTGAAGTCTTTCTTCTGAAGACTTTTTACGCCTGTTAGCATTGCCAAGTCTTTGTAAGCAGGGTACAGTATACATTTGCATTGCTTGCATGTACTCACTATGTGGGCTAAAAATGAATGGTTTACATTTTATTTACATTTTTGTGATGGTCACAGGCTCAAAGATGCTTTAGAAAAACATGAGTGTTTGCAAAAGGATCACAAATCCCTGTCACTCAGATCTCTGTCTTTTCACATGACTCTTGATAGCAGTGAAATCTTGGGATACCACTGAGCTGAAAAACACAAATGCAGTGTGTTGGGTCTAACGTAGAGCACATAGCTGCTGCTCAGTCAAGACGCCCTGGCAGAAAGATGAGACAAGTCTGAGGTGAGCTTGGGTCTGGGACTGAGAAAATGAGAAGTGTTGATGCTAGAGTTACCCTCTCTCTGTCGCTGCAATAGCAGCTGAGGCCCAGTCTGTAGGGTAACCACACACCAGGCGCTGTGTCACGGACACTTCCGCTGCATTTAGGTTAGAATGGGTTCATGCAACAGGCTCTCGCCCCTCACCCATTCACCTCAGTCTCTCCTTTACATCCGTCTTACAAACCTGACACTTCTAGTGTCTGCAGTTTCCCAGGATGTAGGGTTGTGACCTTTTCCAATGGCTAACATCGGCATTAATTGCTTTTAAACTCAAAGAATAGATAGAAAAACACAACTACTGGCATCTTGAGAGCCTTTTTCACTGCAGGAATCCGACAGCCCACAACCTGGGGCCTCGTAGAAAGAACTTCTAAGGCCCTTGCGAGGCTAAGGTACTAGACTTTCCCTTTCTAAGCTTAATGCAAAAGGCAACTGGAACCAAGACCAGTTGCCTTTTGGATTAAGCTTAGATTTACCATGACCTTGATGACTGAGAACCTTCACAGACATAAACTTTCCCTTGCATTTCCATTTGTTTGGTAAGGATGCACAGGCTCAACATGAAAACCTATTGGAGCTGCATGCCCAACACATTACAATCAAAATCTGTACAGTAACAGGAGAAACTGCTACAGGACGTTTCCTCAATGAGCCCAGTGCGAGCCTGGGGAGAACTTGCAAAACTCCATTCACGAACAACCATGCTAATCATTGTGTAAGAACCCAGAAGCTTCTTGCTTAGTGGCTGAATTCATAGAAAGCAATGGACACAAACTTGCCTTTAGTACCTCTAATGTCTTGTATCCCCAACCTGCTGGGTTTCTGAACTTTGGCTCTCTGTGTGCAGAATTTTGTGAGTTTTTAAAGGAGCTGGAGTGTGTTGATCGCTGTACATTTATTAACATTAACACACACTTTGTGTTTGGTGGCCAAGAATTTGAAGATACTAGTCAATTGCCTTTTAAAGTTTGTGTAGCTTCATCGATATAAGCACCTAACTGTCCAGTGAAGTTCAATGACAGGCAGGTCGGGCTTATCAGAGACTCTGAAATGAAATATTGGTTGTTGATATATCCCTGCCTTTTGCTGAATGCATGCTGGGATACAGTATGTGTCAGCCTGCTTGAGCCTGAGTAGCCCAGCTGCTTTGATCATGTATGTATTAAATGTATACAGTGTAAATGGGGCCCCTTTGTAGTGGCTTTCTTGTTAAAGAAAAATGTTACGAAGGGCTTGCACAAGCCTTTTTCTTTTAATATTGGGAATAATGCGAAGGAGTTCATCTTTGGAGGTTTGTTGGGTAAAGTACTCCAAGGCTAAATGTTTCTCTTGAACACGTTATAACAATAAGAAGTGAACGTTAGCCTCGTGTTGCCAAAAATGTGTTGGAGGGCTGTTGTCTTGTGTCAACCTGCATCTCCCCTCCGGCACGATGTACTCTGTAGTGGATAACTGGAGATCTCTTCTGGGTGTTTTCTGTCTGTACTGACTCACACACTTTATACTATATTACGATGGAGTTGCTGTCATGGGAAGTTGTGGGATGAGCATGAACCATTTTGTTTCCGAAATGTATGGTAAATTGGTATTTGCATGTTGATAATTCTTGATGTGTTTGATGTAAAACGTGTAAGAGGTGTGTCATTTCAGGGAAACAATGTTTTGTGTGGGCATTTGTAATTTTGACACTTTAAAAACGTAATCTGTGCTTCTGTCACTCTCACCTTTTATCCTACAGTAATACCAAATACAGAGATTATTTACAGATTTAAAAAATCTAAAAGATAGTTGCTAATCTGTTCTACGTTATGCCTCGTGCTGTTTAGAATATGGTGTCTAATTTATATCACGTTTGCTTTCTGAAGTCCTTAAATGTATCTTGATATGTAAAAGTCTTTCTTTCTTTCTTGAGATCATATTGCCATTTCTCTTCCTGTCAAGTATAATGGTGCTTTTACTTCTCTTAAAGAAATAAATGATCAGTAATTCAGCTTATTCCTGTGTTGCATTTTCATGAATAAGCTGAAACATTATGAGCGAGCTCAGGCAGACAACTTGAGTGAGCTATAGTACCAAATAACTATACTATGGCTGTTCCCTCTGCTGCGGCTGGCACGTGGCTGCTTCTCTTGCTTTGGCATTGTATAAGAAGGGGGTCACTTTTGCTTCTTTTCATGCAAGTCTTTTCCTGATAGGATGACATGCATACGGTGTTTAAGTATTTTGGCTTTGCGCTTGTGTTAAAGGCACTGGTGTTCTTCAACCAAAGAGCTTCAGAGATGTTTAACAGTCCCTTAAACCCCTCCCATCTCACGTTTCCAACAATTTAAGTTACTTTTTAAACTGTTGCAAAGCTATTAATGTCTGAGGAAAGATTGTCCAAAAGTGTTCGTCACTATCCCTCATAAATATTATCAACCCCCTTCGATTGAGGCCTTTTGGTACATGTACAAATACTCTTGTCTTGTAATGCATAAACTGTTTAAGGGTTAACCCTAACCCTAGTTTGCTGAGAACATATCTCAGGCCGGCCATTGGTAGTACCAGAAAGTAATATGGCTCTAATTGTTTAAAGGAATTGGTTTGCTTAACTACTGTAGACAATTTCAAAGTAAGACGTGGTATGGAGTGGGGCATTACTCCTGTTACATGTAGAATGTACACGTGCTCGGCGTGTACTGCTCTGTTTCACAGGCTGAATACTTGGCTGTGGCGGAGACGGGATTCTGCAGATCTTCTCTCTTTCTGGCAGGCGTGTGGTAGTCGACCTGCAAAGAGTCCATTCCATACGTGTCAGGTGGTGTTGTGTTTCTGGGGCATTCCCTCTATTTCCCCCTCCTCCCCTTCAACAGCATGGATCTAATCCTGTGTGGGATATCTTTGCCACCCACCACAAACGCCAACCACCCATCAACACACTGTCACCCTCTCAGGTTTGCAAGCTAAGGAGGCATTAGGCCGTTCAGTCACAAAGGTGCTCTTCAGTGACCTGCGCCTGAACGGGGACATTGAAGCACGCTCAGATATACAGTGTTAGCTGCCATACCTTTGTGACTCTCCCGGTTTGAAAAAATGTGAAATTACCATCAATTATTGTCCACCTGGGATGAGTCTCCTTAACTTATATCTCAGTATTTGTCAATGCCCTTACAGTCACTGACAAAGTAAATGAGTCACTGCCTCCTCACTTTCTTCAGTGATCCCCTGATTCCGTAGCTTTTAGCGCAATTTATGGGTGTGGTGAAATGTCTTGACAACTACAAGATGGACTGAAATTAAATTCTATAAATATATCAAAGTTTCCCAGAGGATCAATACTCTTGACTGTGGAGTTCTTGTGATTTTTGATATGTAGTTCCATCAGCAGCTAAAAGTTTGTACTTATCCAGTAAAGTTCTTCAATGTCATTCACACTGCCAGAAAACCTTTTGTAAATACATTCATGACCCCTAAAACATGGATCCCAATAACGTTGGTTATCCCCTGACATTAAGTGGCCCAGGCATTTCATCATAATGACTGGTGATCCCCTGACTCAGCCTCTATCTCCAGCAGGTTGGAAAAATTGGTTCAAAAGGAACTTTGGTTTATGACAATATCTGCAGAGCTTACACGGTAGAAGAGAATCCTTAGATGGGAAACCTTATCTGCTTAATACAGATATGTAAGCATTGTTGTTGTTGTTCTTGTTGATGATAGAATGCAATTGCCAGCATTTATCTCAAAGCATTACTCTGCCTGAGTACAGTTTCTCAGCAGCTAGCATGTAGGTTTTTAACCTTATTATGCATATGTGGAAATGGAGATCAACAACCATGGGTACTGAATTTCTGGATTGACTTGAATATGGGTTTCATTTAGGGATGCATGATATTGGATTTTTTGCCGATATCCGATATGCCGATATTTTACAACTCGTTTAGCCGATTACCGATACCGATATTTTTTCCCGCACACCTAATTGCAGAGATCATCGACTCTCTTCTGTATTGGAATTAGCGTTCAGTATAATGGTGATACTCTTATCACATTTGTTACAACGGTCGGGGTGACGGGTCTTGAGATGGTTCATCAAGTTTGTAGTTTTGAAAGACTTTGCCTTGGCTCCTCCTCGCATCACCGAAGCTGAGCAGTCATTGCAAAGAGCAGTTTTGCGATCTATTTCAGACACTTTGAAAAACGTCCACACCACAGACATTTTGGCTTCTAACGCTCTCATGCTGCAGGTAGACACACGTGACATCATCACGCTGCGCCGCGCAGGTCTTCTTAGTGCCGGGGACATTGGGCCGAGGTCGGGCATTTAATCAAGTATGCAGCAGCCCATTATTTTATCAGTTAATTATATCTGCGGATATCGGCGTGTTGGCCGATATCCAATAGTTCATTTTTAAGCCGATATCGGCCGATACCAATAACGTGCCGATAATATCGTGCATCCCTAGTTTCATTAAACAAATTAAGCTTATTGTTAACAACTAATACGCATTCGTCTTTTCATGTGAATTTGTTGACATTGACCATTGACATAAAAGAGCCTTCCTCTAAAGTCACCACAGTGTTTCTGTAGACCCAACCTTAATTTCATGGTCTATCATTTCAATAACAAGCCCGTAACCAAACTGTTGCCATTGAGACTGTTCAGTTGATGCATGGGTGGTAGATAATTGCGTTGTATCAATCGCACCTGGCACCTTGTTGTGTAAACAGGACCTGTCTGCGCAGTTGGTATTCTGATCTGCCCTTGATCTGCCCAATTCCATTATAAAGTGGGATTGAGGGCAGAAGGGCTGAACAGGGTCTATTGTGTGCTGAGGTGAAAGAGTCATTGGGGTAAGAAGGTTTGGGTTACTGGAAGGAGGTTAACTATTGTGAATGGAAAGGAAGGGGAGGAGGGCAGGGCAGGGCCAACCGCTGGGCATAAGGTTGAATTAGAGTGGCCCACTCCACAGATTAGGTGACTGGTGAACAGAGCTCAGCGGGTATCCAGTCCAGGACCTCTTTGTGAAGGTCAGGCTTGATGGAGTCTCCAGAACTTGCGACAGTGGATAGTTTGACCCTGTTCCCACACAATACCCTCCAGCTGCATCCAAATATTTGATGCAATTTCTGTCTTTTGCAAGAATCATTGACATCTGTCTGCATCCTCAGTGAGTGGAGTTTTTCAATGGTGAACTCTGCATGGACACAGCTGAGACAAAGAACCCAGGTCCTTCCTACTTACAGTGTCATAGAAACTAATGATCTCATCTCTGGTCAGTGTTTAACCACCAAAGGTGACATTGTTTTTCCTTGTTAAAAGCAGTTTGCATAGTCCAAGTGGAACGCCCAATCCAGTATCAGACTCGGTGTCATCAAGGTTGAAGAAGCTTTCACAGTTCACCAGTATTGTAGAAAGGATGGATATGACTAAAGGATTCATGGCCTCTGTGTGCTTCACAATCGAGTTGTATAACAAGTCATTCAACCATGTCCTATGGCAAAGGTGTCAGAATGGCCACATACAAGGCTGGGCCCTGTCCTTCTCCTTCTTCTGTGTTTATTGGTAGTTCCAACCCAGGGACTTGTACACACAAGAGTAATAGTGCATGTTATGGCCAGTCACCACTCAGAGAGCCTACTTTTACTACTGCTGTCTTTTTCATGGAGTTTCAAAAACTGTCAGACACAGTCAACCCTGATCCAATGCCCCACTGCCATCCAGATGTTCCATCCAGCAACAGATGCGTCATTACCAATGGAGCCATTGTGAAGCTAGATTAGCACTCATTTGGAGTCATATTTCTGACTACGCAACGAATGTAAGTCACATATTCACTCCCCATTTATCTCTGTTTTAGTCTCCGCCAACTGCCATACTTTCTTTACCAGCTAGTTGCTTACTTTTTCTGTCTGTTGTTTGGTGCGGGGCAGTTACCATAGAGTGGGTTTGTCACGACTTCCTGAATAAAATCAACTGCCTGCTGCTAGAAACTGTGTTAATGAGAGCTTTAAGACTAAACCAAAAGCCTAAAACAAAAATGCTCTGTAACACTGCAGTCTATTGACAAATTTGTGGGTCCGCCACTACGCAAAGCCCCTTTTACAATACAATTAATTATTCACTGCATTGTTCATATACAAATATTGATAACTGATGTTGACAACCCAAGTATAGAAGAAGTGTTATTTTTTCCTTTTATGTTTTCTGTGACTAATTAATTGTTTTGTGTGCTGATAAATGGGCGAGCAAGGGTGATGGCACGAGTAATTAGGTGTATCGGGCGGTCGGGATCTTTCCCACTTCTCTATCCGAGACATTTCCCAAAACGTAAACCCTAGACAAGGGAACAACCCCGGCCCAGTAGGTCATCTTGTCACTGTTGATTTTTTTGTTGGTCTTTGTGTGACACTCTCTTTCACAGGTAAGTAAAGTTAAGAGTATGCGTCCATTTACACAACAAGACGTGGGAGGTATAAAAGAAGCCTCCACAGAGAGCCTCGGTTCTGCTTAATGGGAGCCCAGGGCCTGCCCTCAGTCCTGGAGCCTTTCACACATCTTGGTCCCTGCCTCTCCAATTACTTCCACTGTCCTGCTGCAACAAAGACCCAACTGACTGCCCTCTCCTTCCCAGAACATATCAGTGTGGATCCACCTGAGATTTCTCTCCGCTATCTCTCCAGCATCTATGGAAATGAAGTGTCTTGTATAACCTTGTAAATGAGGCTGTTCCTAATTAAAAAAGGGGGTACACAGAGTATCCAAAGTGACTGATGTTAATTCTGTAACTCTATCCAGGACAGAGCTTGAAAAGCAAGGTTTCAGACTGTGTGTGTGTTTCTGGTTTTTGTCCATAAATGCCCCAGAGTAAGACTGTACTACTTTGGTGAGTTTGTGTGCTCAGGTGCCCTGAGCTTTAACTGCACTGAGTGAACCCTAACAAGGTACTTACCACAATTGAGGCCTAGTCTGAAGGCACAGTCTAAATGCCAACCAACTTATTTAGTTGGGCAGGAAAAGCCACTGCCAATTTTCATAAAGATTATCAACAACTATTTTTGAAGGGCTGTTACATTTAAACCTTGGTGTTCAAAAGGCATTGTTCCAAAAGGATAAAGGCCACAGTGTTTCCCAAAATTTCCCTCAAAAGACATTTTTATCGTCATTGGCACTTTGCAGGTGTCAATGACAGATCCTGCCCCAAAGGCATGACACTCATCCCGTATGAGAGCCTCTCTTTGTGCCGGACATTCCTTTTCTCCTGTATTAAAACATGTCCAGAAGCAGTAATTCTCTTTCCTCGTTACTCCATCATTTCCAAATCTCTGACCTCCCTTCTCCCCCTCGAACATATTGCTGTTTCCACCCCCTCTTTCCCTCAGATTCCTATGCTGTACCTCCCCTCAACTGCCCTCTCCTCCCCACCTACCCCCTTCCCCCAAACACTGATCTCAGATTAAGTTGAACACTATCCCAGGTAAAGTTTGCACCTGCTGCTTTAGGCAAATCTCTTTCCACCGTTGTCAAAGGGTTCTTTTTCATTTTCACTTTTTGCTCTAAGGACATCACCATTTAAACACCAAACACAGACCTTTGGATTTTTGTTGCCTCTGCTGGTAAGCCTGTGGAGCTGGAATTGGGCAAGAGGTGCTCTTCTATCTGGACATCCTCTACATATCCTCTTTTCTGTTCATCAATTCAGCTATATCACTTTCACACTGGTATTTTACTCATTCCATCACCATCATCACCACTCTGTGGATGGTCCTCTGCTGGATGGGACACTGCTGTGTGGAGGTTGCAAGGTTGGACTATTGAGGTGCTAGATGTTCATCTTCTGAAAGCAGGTGAGTGCATCATTGTCTTCTCCATCTCAGCAGTTTCTATTTATATGATTTATTATCCCTTTTTGATGGGACAAAAATTAGGCAATTAGTCAGAAATGTAGGGTGACTTATAACCTGTTACTAGTTAAGGTGTTCACAACCTTTTTTGTAGATTTTAAGGGGTGAAAACACACTAAAGGACAAGCAAAGGTCTTCAGATCCCTAATCACAACTATGGACATGAGCAATGCAAGCTCAACCAAATAATACCTGCTCCTTCTTACATTTTAATTAAATGTTTTAAGAAATCTGAAGAGATAAAGTATCCAGCCTTCCTAAAGACAAAAATGTTTTATTTAAAAAGTCATAAAAACAATCAACCCTCTGTGTGACAGTGCATTTTGTCGATTTGTTCCCTTTTCCCCTATTTTGGGTCCCAAAGCCTAATTTGGTCACCACCAGGCAAGCAGGTACATTTCCACTAATGTCAATATTAAGACTTTAAAACAGACAATTAAGATAATTTCCTAAATTATAACATTGTGATTGTAATTATTTCTCCTCAGCCTGATTTTAATTTACACTTGAATACTTGTTTTGCTTCACCTCATTTTAGTACTGTGAATTTGTCTGTTTCAAAGAGTGAATTAAAAATTGCTAATAAATTTGACTTGCTTGATGCAGCAGGACTTAGGATCTTTAATGGCCTCAGAAATAAACATGTGGAAGTGTCTCGTTCACTCTTTAAGTCCTTGTGGTTTTATCTTAATCCCCCTGCAAAGTAAACGCGAGTCAGATAAGATGGTTAGCTACGAGAGTCAAAAGAGCAATTGTGTTAATCTTTCTGGTGACACTGCTGGATGGGAGACTGATGACATTAGAGCAGGCGTCTTTCAGCAGTGCCCACTAACCCTGGCACACCTGAACACAATTTACCATCAAACTGAATAGAATTCACACATAGGAGAGATTTGAGAGAAATATACAACCGACATGGCATGTTTCTGTATCAGGAGTAACACATCAAGAGTATTGTCTTCAGGCTATCTACAGATAGATCCCTAAATCATAGCAAATCCAGTTTTCAAATCATACAAAGGGGTAAACGTTTGGACACAACAGAATTCACAAAGAACAAAATAAACTCACTCTCAAGGTTCACTAACCTGTATTTGTCTGAGCCTTCAGTGACATCAAAAGTAAATTGTTAAAGTGCATGGACACTAACATGTGAAAAGAATACATAACAAACCCAAACAGCATGAGGTAGCTCTATTATACAATGTAATCTGCGCAATTAAACCATGACATCAACTTTACCTTGAGTGAACCCAATTTGACAAGCAGGCCAGCTACCAACCTCTCTGAGATGACACTGCAAGTAAGTAGACATTATTTCAAGAAATGAACTAGATTAGAAAATCTTAAAATATTTGGCTGGTTTTCATAATCCCTTCTGCTACGTGAAACAACAACAATATGTATGCTACAACCTACACGCTAAACATTGCAAATGTAATGAAGATTTAGATCATGCAAGAAGGCAAACCTTGTATTCTATCCATTAGTTGTATGTCGTTTAACGTTTGATGTGGCATTTTCTTTGGGGATTTAGCCATTTTAAATCCAAGGCTCACCTTCCCATGTGCAAATGTTCCACTGAGGCAAGTTGTCTTTGTTTGAGACACAATGTCAACGTCTCACTTTGCAAGACTCAGAAATTAGCAGAAGTCCAAAATAACACAACAACAGACGGGAATGACTCCATGGTCAAGATATCTTTATTATGTTATCCAGAAAATGATGGGTCATTTGTAAATTTGACCATGATGTATAGGCCCATAAATGTTAAAATCAGGTATGATTCAATTTTGTCAAATAAAAGCTAAAATGCAATATGGTGAGTGTAAAATCTGCCAACTTGGCTGAATACTCAACTTTGCCAATGGGACGTTTGCCAAACCAGGCACTGAACAACCCCAAAGGGCCACTGCAAGGACCTTGGCAATTCAAACCTACTCACTTAAAGCCATTAGTGCCCCAGTGTTTACGGTCCTCTCCCTTCAGCCAACAAGGCATGGATTGCTCCCAAACAGAAGTGGTAATGAGGTCCTAAGCAGCCTTGCGGCTTGAGACATGGAGACGCTAGAGCGGAGCCGGCCAGTTCTGTCAGCAGCAGGGAACCCAGGTACAGAGAGGCCCCTAGTCCACTGTTGCAAAGTCACATGGGACTGTAAGGCAAATGTGATCCTGACACATTGTTCTGGCATGCATAATAGGGTCTTTTCAGGGTTCCTCAGGGGAGACCTGGGAGACTGATCTTAAAGAAGTAATGTGACGTTGGTTTGATGGTTCTCCCTCCACTCTACATTTGTCTAACAGCCTTGTTTATGAGAAGTTGCCCTATGACTCACGTCTGCCTGAATTTTCATTAGTGTTAGAAAGACAGATAAAGTAACAGTTGCTAAGCCAGGGTTGTTTAATGCGTAAGAAAGCGGTAACATAATGAGTGAATTACTCACACTGTTGATAGGATCTCACCTCTCATTTTCTTCCCCTGTTTTTTAGAATGGTCAGGCCAGGATGTCCAGTCATTCTGCTCCACCTCCTCAGCATCATTGTACAGATACAAGGTAAGGGGTACAAAGATATTGATGGCACATAATAAATTAATTCTCCACATCCTTCCAATTCTTTCATCTTTTGTCAATTTTTTCAAGCTGTAATGCATTATTCTCCTTTTAGCTAGCACTCAGGATATCCTGTATCCGTATGGACCTGGCACGAGAGATCTAGAGACACCAAAGATGGATGATGGGAGTTCTCCTGAAATAACTTTGCTAATTTCCTTCATTTTCTTCAATGTCCCCTACCGTTCCATATATGTAAGTCTAGATCAAAACTCTTAAACTCTAATTATTGCACAATAAGGTCAGTCCTAAAACAATTTCTAAGCACAACTGTTGGGTCCATTCGCAGGTCAACAACAATGGTGTGATCTCTTTCAATGTGCAAGTTAGCCAGTTCACTCCAGAGGCTTTCCCCCTGAGTGATAGCAGATCATTCATTGCTCCACTATGGGCAGATGTTCACAACGGCATTCGAGGAGATGTGTATTACCGAGAGTCCATCGAACCAGAAATACTGGAAAGGGCGACGCAAGATGTGCGGAAGTACTTCAAAAACATGCCTTCCTTCACAGCCACCTGGGTCTTTATTTCAACATGGCACCAAGTCACTTTCTACGGAGGAAGCCAGACAACCCCGGTAAAGTCCAAGCCCTGCATAAAATTTTACCAGAAAAGTGACTGCAAGTCAGCAATGGTACCAAGTCTTTTCAGAAAGACTCAACAGTAAACTTGTTGATTGTCTAACCCATTGTAAGACGAGGAGGTTGAAGCTAATTTACCTCTGTCAAAACCAAGACATTTCCGACATTTTTAGGACAAAGTGTAAGTAGAGAAAACTGCTTACCTGGCTATTAACTAGATGGCATTAGGCATCTGGATATTAAATAATTAGAGAGACAAGCTGGCCTTTTGAAATATGTGGGACATTTGTTGAATGTTGAAAAGATTCTTCTCTATTTTGGTATTCTTTTTTCGGTGCAATTTACTTTTATGTTTTATGTTTATGTCTGTTTTTCTCTTTGTAAAACAAATTTAATTCTCTTGTTTGATTGAAAGGTGAATACATTCCAAACTGTACTAATCTCAGATGGTGTGGCATCCTTCACTATGTTCAACTATGGAGAAATTACATGGAGCACAGGAACAGCCAGTGGTGGAGATCCTTTGACAGGACTGGGTGGTACTACAGCTCAGGTATACTCACAATGTTTGATCATTTCCAAGTAATTCAAATATCATTTTTTACCATAGAGATTATATGAGAACATTTCAGCTCACACCTTTCCCCTTTCAGTCAGGTTTTAATGGAGGAGACATTGGTCACTTCTTCAACCTGCCAGGATCACGGTCAAATGATGTTGTGAACATTGAACAGACAACCAATGTAAATACCCCAGGACGCTGGCTCTTCCGGGTAGACACTGAACTGATAGATCCCGCAAATGGCTGCAGCTACAATGGCAAGTTCAAATGTCAAACACTTATAACCATCTTCTACAATTCAGCAAGGACTGAAAGAAGTCAATAATATTTTTGAGTGAATTTCATCAGTAGGACTTGTAGGGGTGTACTTTTAAGTATCTTTCCTACACCCCATCTAGGGCGTTTTTACAGGCGAGGGGAAATCTTCTGGCTGTCTGATCAGTGTTCACAGAGATGCCGCTGCCTTGACCTCAATAACGAAGTTCAGTGCCAAGAGGCTCCTTGCGGGCAGCTGGAGATCTGTGAGCAGCAGGATGGGGCATTTTACTGCCAGCCGACTCGCACCAGCACTTGTGTGGTATTTGGAGACCCTCATTACCACACCTTCGATGGGTTCCTCTATCACTTCCAGGGAACCTGCTCCTACCTGCTGGCTCGGCCCTGCTGGGAGGTGACGGGGCTGCCCTTCTTCAGTGTGGAAGCTAAAAACGAAAACCGTGGGGTCACCTCTGTTTCTTGGCTTAGAGATGTCACGGTGGATGTGTATGGTCATCGAGTCACATTACCCAAAGGCAGTTTGGGAAGAGTCCAGGTGAGAATCTGTGGACCCCCTTATCTCAGGAATTACCAATTTTAATCCAATCTCAGAACCTATGTAAACACAGGCCTCAGAAGTATGCTTCATTCCCTCCAGTCCACAAATTGAAGCGTCTTTGGGCAAGATACTGAGCCCCAAATTTCTCTTAATAGCACAGCCATTGGCATATCCAATGTGCTTTTGTTTTTTTGAATGAGATTGCATCCTGATGGGCTTAGCACATTGTATGGCAACCTCTGCCATACATCAGTCTATGAAAGTGTGTTTGATCAGGGGATTGTAGCCTGTAGTGTAGAGCTCATTGAGTGGTTGGAAGCCTAGAAAGATACTCTATAAGTAAAGTCCATTTACCATTTCATTTATTTACTCTCTCCTTTTAAACATCTCTTCCAAACATTGAAAGAGTGATTTGGACATTAAACAGATCACTTATGCTTCTACCTGAAGTACAAGCTGATGATCCAGAAGTGTACAAAAGTGTGTACAAGTGTTAACGTAGAGTACGTTTTCTACCATCATCATCATACATTGTTTGTTTTCTGATTTTTCTTCTGTTCTTCTTTTAGGTGGATGGCTTGATGAAGACTTTACCGGTCCAACTCCAGCTTGGTGCGATTAGGGTATACCAGTCTGGGCTGGCTGTTGCTTTAGAAACAGACTTTGGACTCTTGGTAACCTATGATGGCCAACACTATGCATCGATCTCTCTACCCAGTTCTTACTTCAACAACACTTGTGGTCTTTGTGGTAACTATAACGATGACCCAGCTGATGATCCTGTGCTTCCTGATGGCTCTCTCGCAGAAAGCGTTGTGGAATTAGGGGGCAGCTGGCGAGCAGAGGATACAGATTGGAGGTGTACCGATGGTTGCGCTCAGAACTGCAGTATGTGTGATCCTCTTACGGAAGCCTTCTACTTTCGCTCAGACTACTGTGGGCTCATCAACAAAACTGATGGTCCTTTTAGGGACTGCAGAGCCGTAGTGGACCCTACAGCCTTTGTGTATAGCTGTGTATATGACATGTGCAACAACAGGGATAATATTACCACTCTCTGCCAGGCCATTCAGGCCTATGCTCTGGCATGTCAGGCCATCGGTGTCACAATAAGACCTTGGAGATCTCGCACATTCTGTGGTAAGATTCAGCTTGGTTTTGTTTACACAGATGCTACATCTTACTTAAATTAATTGTGTTATTGACATCCTTTTTTCTCTCTTACTGTCTGTCAGCTTTGTCATGTCCAGAGTTCAGCAATTACCAAGTGTGTACAAGTGCCTGCCCAGCATCCTGCTCAGACCTCACAGCTCCCTTGTATTGTGCTCACCCTTGCACTGAGGGCTGCCAGTGTGACCAAGGCTATGTTCTTAGCGGCAGCCGCTGTGTACAGCGTGAAGATTGCGGTTGTGAGCATAATGGCCTCTATTACCCCCTTAATAACACTTTCTGGGCAGGCCCCAGCGGTGAAGAAGGTGAATGTACCCTCCGCTGCACATGTGGGCCTGCTGGGGAAGTCTCCTGTTTCAACGAGTCCTGTAAGGATGGTGAGGTGTGTGCAGCGGAGGTGGGCTTGCTGGGTTGCTACCCTCGAAGGGAGGGAGTGTGCTCAATCACCCAAAACTCAGTGACATCCTCCTTTGATGGCACCTTCCTGCTGTTCCCAGATGATAGCTCCTACTATCTGCTGAAGCTGTGTGCTGCAGTGCCAGCTAATGGTTCAATGGTGGAGGTGAAGATAGGCAGGCGATTGGTGAACAAAGGCCCCTCTTGGAAAAGACCTGTGGTAGTTACAGTTGCTAATATGGAAGCTCAGATGGGAGGGTTAGATTTTGATACAGTCAAGGTCAGTATCTTCTTTATAGAACAAAACCCTTTTTGTTTTCCACTCTTAGCTGTTTAATACCTGTGGCTATGACAACTTTTGTGTTCCAGGTAAATGGTGAACTAGTGGCGCTCCCGTATGTCCATCCTATGGAGACAATGATGATCTATAGAGCTCCAGGCAATGCTACAGTGGTGGAGTCCCGGGGGTTGCTTCGTGTCCACTACACACGCCAGGGGTTCATCAACATCTCCCTCTCCACCATTTTCTACAATGTGACTTGTGGTCTATGTGGCGTCTTCAATAGCAATTCCACGGATGATCTTCGCCTTCCAAATGGACGCCTGGCAGAGTCTACAGAGCAGTTCACAGAGGGCTGGAGGGCCATTGCTGATGACCTCACCTGTAATGGTGACTGTGATGACCTGTATCGAATGTGCACAGACTTGCGTCTCTATCAGAGTCCTTGGATGTGTGGCAACATCAATGATCCAGGGAATAGTTCGTTTCTGGCATGTCATGCAGTGGTCAACCCCTCGCCATTCTTCAGGAACTGCTTGTACAACATGTGTGTAAAGGAAGGGAATCGTTCAGCCCTGTGTTCTTCGCTGCAGGCTTATGCTACCGCCTGCCAGGATGCTCAAGTAGGCCTCGCTTCCTGGAGGAGTGTCACCAACTGCCGTGAGTAGATATACTGTAACTTTACTTTAAAAGAACAATGACTGAAGAATATCTATCTGTATCCAGAACAGACATAACCAGCTAGATTAGCTGAACCAGCGAAAAACAAATACACCACATCAAATCAAATTTTCAATTTGTTAAATAACTAAAATATAGTTACAAGAAAGAGTTCTTTTGATTAGGGAGGCATATATCCCCCTATGTCCTGTCGCATATTTAATTTCCTCGACAGCACTGGTTCTATCACCTTTTCTCATGCCCCTTTTTAAAGCCAAAAATGTTTACCCCAAATTAAATGTTAAATGTTGTTTTGCATGGAAGGAAGTGTGCAGATGGATCTAATACAATCATGAATGATCTGTTCCTTAAATTATTCAATGCAATGTAGTTACAATGGCTGCAGAAAATGGTCTACAGGCCTTCTTCCTTCACCACTGCTCTATAGTGTTTTACAAAATTAACCTCTTCTTTAAAGGTACACATTACAAGAAACTTGTTTTTATCACTCATACAATGTAGGCTTGAAAGGTGGCTCTGGCTCTTAGCTAGGATTCAAAACAGTTTTTCAGATCCCAGTTTCGAATTTTGGTGGAACACCGCCAAGGGGCATCATAAAACCCTTACAAGCTACCATTACATACATTTTTTTCTGGATTATTCTTGTCATAAAAGTTTGGCCATTGTTTGTTTTTTTCTCTCTTACTATGTCTTACTTCATTCTTGTGTTTCAGCTCTTCCCTGTCCAGAGAACAGTCATTTTGATGAGTGCACCAGCGCTTGCCCTCTGACCTGTGCCAACTTGGATGAACCTGAAGAACCATGTCCTCTGTCATGCCAGGAGGGCTGTCAGTGTGAGGATGGATTTGCACTTCGGGATGGCCTTTGTGTGGCACGCAGTGATTGTGGCTGTATGAGCCACGGGCGCCAGCTGGCCACTAATCAGACTTTCTGGACTGACTGGGAGTGCCAGGAGCGCTGCTACTGCAATGGTTCTGACAACAGTGTATACTGTCAGCTCGCACCATGTCACCCTGAGGAGTATTGTCAGGAAAACGACGGCCTGTATTTCTGCCAGCCACGCACTGAGGCCCTGTGTGTGGCAGCAGGTTATGGGCACTTTCTACCGTTTGCTGGCGTACCATTTGAGCTGCAGAGCTCTTGTACTCTTAGGATGGCCACCTCTAACTGTGGGAGAGAGAGCAGGGATCCCGCAACCGTCATTGGAACTTTTCCTCAATTTAAATTGGCTGCTCGTAATGAAGAAAGGGACACAGGCCAGGCAATTTGGGTGAGGGGTTTTGTACTTGAGGTCTACGACTATGAGATTGAAGTGTCTCGAAGCTACAAAAACACTGTCACGGTGAGTGCATGACAATATATTCTTCATTCACACCACTGCCCTTTTCCACTGACGTAACCCACAAGGCTGGAAGTTGAAATGCTGTTTTAATGACTTATAGCTTCGTTCCAGGTTTACAAATGGTATAAAAGACAAGGAATCTAACATTATTTGGTTATTTTTCCAATTGATGACTAACTGAACAGACAATTGATAATGAAAATCTGAAGGGACATCAGGCCGTATTTCAAGTAAACAACTTATTTGATAACCCTTCAGCCAGAATTAAACCACTACCTAGCTTAAATTACCATTTCATAGTGCGACATATTTATACAGCAACAGTGCATTAAAATCCTAGACTAGGGAAATGTTAGCGAGGGAGTGGTAATGAAGTCAATTTCAGGCCATGTTTCAAGGTAAAAAAAAACATATTGATAACTCTACTGCAAACGTAAACATTCACCTGATTCCTAGGTAAAATTACTGTAAGCTCACTGACATGACTGTAAGATAGGATTTTGCGCTGGGAGCGCCCAAGACCTGAATTTCAGAGTGCTTCACACTGGCGCTTACTGCTAGGTTGTGAAAGTTGTCTGGCGTCACTTCCGCTTCCCTCAGTAACGATCGTTCAGTCGGTTTTAAGTTGCTCTGTATGCTTAATATTTGCTTTCATTCACGGAGATTTTACAAACAGAACTTAAAAACAATGGAAAGGAATCGTGTCCCGGCATTAGCAGCAGCTCTACACCTGGAAATTGTACTGTCGAAAAAACGAAACGATCCACTTCTCCCTCCACCATTGTTGTTGACAAAGTTGATATCTGAAGTCCTGCCCCTTCTTGATTTTGATTGGTCGGTGAGGGAGACGTGACTTTGAGGAGTGTGGCGGTGTTCCAGAAGTTAAACTATTCTCAACTGAGAGCGCTGTGAGAGCAGCAACAAAAAACATCTGAGGGCGAGAGTGCTGAAAATGCTGTACAGAAAAGTGGACACAGGCCTTTATGCCTTTTCTATTGTAAGATTTAACACTATCAAATTGTTATGTTAGCTAGCAACGTTTGCTGTTGTTTGACAGTAGCTAATGGGCTAACAATAGTAGTGTTGTATCTTGAATATGGCGTCATGTCACTCTGAATTTTCACTATCCATTGTCATTTCAGCCGCCGCACAACAGAAAAGCAGTGCATAGATACAATTCCAATTCTCAACATGTATACGATATGCTGCCTGGAACACAGCAGTTAGACATTATAACAGCATTTCAGCCTCTGACCCAAAATGAGACATGAGAGTAAATTGGCAAATGTTGAAATATGGTGAATTAAGCAAGAGCCATGTTAATATATTTTGTTCATATTCGGAACGCGTTACAAGGCTCATAACAGGAATATTTATATCTCAACACCACTTTTATGCATCTTTTATGCATGACCCATGAAGGTCATGGTTGTTGTTTTTGTCAGGACA
Organism: Semicossyphus pulcher; assembly: GCF_022749685.1. Classification (NCBI taxonomy): domain Eukaryota; kingdom Metazoa; phylum Chordata; class Actinopteri; order Labriformes; family Labridae; genus Semicossyphus; species Semicossyphus pulcher. The sequence continues at coordinate 23,411,695 of NW_027211604.1, read as the reverse complement.
TGTTATTTCTAATCAAGCCGATAGAATAACCAGGCAGAGGGCGAATTCCTCTTTGATTGGCTTAAGGTGGATCTAATTTCAATGGGCATCTTTTATCAAGCTGGATTTGGCTCAGACAAAACCCTGACCCTGAGCGACATTTGGACCGGGTTCACAAACCGACTAAAAGATCTGAGGAGAAACAGAAGTGACACATAACCCAACGCACGCACAGAGTCTCTCGTTCCCTCTGTTTCTGTCTCTTTCTCTCGTATACAATTAGATTATGTGAAAAATCCATAGAAGCTCTTTCAGTGAGTCTTAATGTAACCCATTCATCATCTGGGTTTCCCCACATACTTTGAAAACATGCAGGTCAGTTTGATTAGAAACTGTGACTTGGTGCTAAAAATGCCTCTGTAGGAATGCGAGCGTCAGCTGATGGGGATTCTCGAGTAACAGTAAACCTGTTCAAGCTAAAACCATATTTAATGAATCTTTCTTCACACAGGTAAATAAGGAGCGTTTATACCTTCCTCTGAAGCTGGGCCCAGGGAAGATCAACATCTTTACGCTGGGCATGCAGCTCATTCTGGAGACAGATTTCGGTCTCAAGGTGGCCTTCGACTGGAACACTCTGCTCCTGTTGACTTTGCCCCGTGACCTCTACAACACTTGCTGTGGTATCTGCCAGGGCATGTCCTTATCCCCACCCACCCTTACAACGACTGACTGGGGCATGGCCTGGGCAGAGAGGGACACGTTCTGTCAGGTGGGCTGTGGAGACTCCTGCCCACGCTGTGGCCTGGGTGACAAAAGCGACCTAAATGATGGCCCTCTTATGGTGGCTGATGCCAGCATGGACACTGACACTGACAATGGGGACAACGAAGTTAACACAAGCATACGTTTCCACATCGGAGATGGACTGTATGTGTTTGTGGAGCCGGAGGCAGTGAGGCTGTGTGGGCTGATTGTGGATCGAGCCGGAGTGTTTGCACGTTGTCACAGCAAGGTGGCGCCAGCATTCTTTTATCAAAGCTGCCTGCAGGACACCTGTTTGGACCAGGGAGCTCAGGATACAATCTGCAACTGGCTGCAGATATATGCCAGCACCTGTCAGACCCAGGGAGTGCCTGTTACCGGCTGGAGGAGTGACACACCGTGTGGTGAGTGCAAGTCTGGGTTTACCTGACATCGTAACAAGAGTCTCTTCTTGTTTTGAAAACCACATTTTCTTAAATTAAGTGTTTTGTGGAGAAGGTTTGATTATGCCTCCAGCCCCAATACATTAATTTAACTGAAATTTCATCTGTGGTGCTCAGTGTTGAATAATTACTTTAAAAATGGTCAACAACATGGCATCCAGAAACAATATCAGCTTCTGTTTGTCAAGAAATAGTTTAATCACATGGATTTAACAAATAACATAAAACGTGTCAAAGAGATGTTAGTTGGGTAGTCTGCTTCCACTACTTTAAGTTGTTATGCTAAGCTAGGCTAACGACCCATATATTTAACAAAAGTATATAATTGATTTGATATCGGTTTTGGCTGGACAGCCATGTACACTCTGTGTGGCCAAACTCCACTCAACTCTTGTCTTCAAACACATACCCCTGAAAAACAATCAGCTATTTATACTGAAAACAGTGAACAATATAGCCTGTACAATCATTAATAATCTAATATCTTTGCCAACCTGCCCTCTCCCAGTCCAGAGCTGTCCTCCTAACAGCCATTACTCCAGTTGTGTATCCGTCTGCCCGCCCCAGTGCGCCCCCGCCCGCGGACAGAGGGACTGCAGTCAGGACTGTGTGGAGGGCTGCCAGTGTGACCAGGGCTACGTGCTCAACGGCAAGAACTGCATCCTGCCACAAAACTGTGGCTGCTACACTGATGGCAAGTACTATGAGGTCAGTCTCACATCCAACACTATATGGAATAAACTCAGTGACATATTCAGCAAAAGATTTTTTTAATTAAAACTCATATATATATGAATATTGAATATTTGAAACAATTTTGGATGATATTATCGTGACCAGAAATATATTTAAATCTGAACCTGGCATATCGTGCCATTTAACATCAGTCCGGTAAAGAAAAGTTTACAGTTATTCATTAAAGAATGTTGTAAAATATAAAAATTCTCTTAAAGCCAAAGATAATGTCATTTAATTGTTTGGTTTACCCATCCAATGCTCTAAAAGATATGCAGCATATCCTTTAAGTTTAAAACTGGCACATTTTCATGCATTATTTTTGCTTTAAAAATCACTATATTATAAATCAATTATCAAAATATTTAAAATACATTTGTGTCAATTAACTGATACATTTATCAACTTACCGTTTCAGCCTGTATTTTAACGTAAACCTCTCTTTATTTCAGCCTAAACAGCTGTTTTGGAACGGTGACTGTACCAAACGCTGCCAGTGCATCGGAAGAAACTTGATCCAGTGCGACCCTCGTCGCTGTAAGGCGGAGGAAGAGTGCACCCTACGGTATGGAGTACGGGGCTGCTTTGCACGGCGATCCCAGCACTGTGTGGCATCTGGCGGAGGGGTTTTCAGGACCTTTGACGGGGCATCGCTCCGGCTCCCAGCCTCCTGCTCCTTCGTCTTGTCCACAAACTGTCACAAGCTGCCTGACCTTTCCTTCCAGCTCATTGCTAACTTTGATAAATGGAGCACACCAAACCTCACCACTATCTCTCACGTCTACCTTTACATCAATGAGGAGAATATACTCATCTCTGGCAGCACTGTCAAGGTGAGAGGAGTTGAATTATTGTTGGTATATCAGTCTATATCAGCCAAATGTTGTTTTTTACTCACACCTCAAGTAATCTTAACAGTTTCACTCATTCTCAGCTTGTGTGAAAATATAGTTTGTTCTTCTTCAGCTTACCTGACCACAAATCCACAAAGAATTATAGCTCCACTTTGCATTGCCCATCATCACTACAGAGCCTTTTAGCATCTTGCAGTTTAATGTTTTCATTTCAGCCTACAACTTAATTTATTGGTTTACCTTCACTGGCCTCATCAACTAGAGCAGGTCGCTGTCTTCAGTAGAAAGTTCTGATAAACCCAATACCTGCCTAGCACCAAACGGCAGATAAACCTTTATCAGATAAAGACCTACAGACAAAAACAAAGCTAAGACAGTGAATATCAAGTTTAAAGTTATAATCTTGAAGATCTCAGTTTCGTTCTCTTTAGCGGCACCTTTGGCAATAAACAGTAATTGCAGGAGCACACTTCCCAGATATCCAGACAGTGCTTCATGTGTGACGTCCACGGTTGGCTCCGGTTATAACTCTTGATTTTCCTCGCTGATGGTCGCTTTCCTTTTTAGACTGTTTGCCTTCAGCAACGGATAAATATAATGCTTATAAACCCAGCCAATCAGTTCTGAGAATTACCTAAAATGTTATAAATAAGATTCTGCTTTTCTGAGGTTCTCAAAACTATTTTGTTGTGTTTTGTGATGTCACCCACTTGATAACACTTGGTATCCTAAACCTTAAGCAGTCTAAAGGTTATGTATTGACAATAAAATGGTACATCTAAATACCCAGTCCATAATACTGCAAAAGCAAAGGCTTTCTTCACCCCTCGATCCCACAGGATCTGTCTGCGCCGCGTTCCGTCTGCGCCGCGTTTCTGATCCGTCAACGGCACGAGCCCGCGCCCACAGTAAGCGTGTCTGGTCCGCAGTGCAGCGGAGCAATAACATCAATGTTAGCAGAGTAACACACAAACTACAGTTCAGTTTGCACATCCGAGGTTGATTATCTGCTCATTTGGATATCATTCTGTGATTTTTGTGCTTCTAACATGGATTAGAAGATGGATTAGATTTTTAAATGACCGGATGCTGTATGCTGCTTTTGCGCCGGAGACGGACGGCAGCGCGTGCTGTGGAATCACGATCATTCACTTGAATGGGCACAATCGACTCCGGAGGTCACAGCGCAGACGGAACGCGCCGGAGACGGATCCTGTGGGTTCGAGGGGGTCATATATTCAATCGCTATTGTGTTACCTCAGTCGGCCTAGTATAATTGCTAATGATGCTCTGTGTCTGCTGGATGTGTAAACAGGCAACATATTGGAAACGTGAAGCAAATAAACATTACAAAGATGTTTTTTTGAAAGCCCAAAACAGTTCTTAAGGTTCTCTAATAAAGGCTGTAACTTTAAATCCCTAATGTGTATAGAAACAAGTAAGGGCATATTTTATTGCCTGAATGAATTTAACATTTCCTTTGAAAGATTTATTTTTCTTGTCTTGAATGCTTATCTTGATTTCTTTATCTATGTTATCAACTTACTTCCCTCTGGCTGTGTTCTGTCTTTGGTCAATGATTCTTTTATCAAACCTCTCAGAGAAACTCTACAAACAGATCCAGTTTAAAATTCCCTTGAAACCCCAGAATACTTGGATGAGTTCTTGCAGTCCAAATGACCAATTACCTCTAATAGCCTAGTAGAGCTCCTCCAGTTCAGACTTTAGGCCTTTTTATTCCATTCAGAGTGAACTCACAGAGGTAGTTAATGATTGGCTGATTGCCTTTAGCTTTCGCTCTCAATGAGTCTTTATCCTGCTTGATCTGAGTGGGTCATTGACAGTAATATATCAGTTTTTATGTATTCAAGTGGCCAAGGTCATTTCCACCAGAACAGAGTAATTAGAGCACCATCTCAGATTGTTATAATCTCTGCTTTGGGCTGTCTCCTGTCTTTCTTTTAAATGCTACCTCTCAGTTGAAAAGCTTTGCTCAAAATAAATCGTTTTATGTAGATGACACACAAATCTGCATTGTCGCCCTCAGGTGATTGGACTAATATGTCTAAGACCCAACACTTCTTCTCTACTTAAAAATTTTGCCTATGTAAATGTCTCTGAATTGTTAAACACCACCTTTCACCTTTGTACAATGTTTGCAAAAGCTTATGTAAACCCATACTTAGATGTCATGTTTGTTTCTCCTCACTTTCAAAGATTAAGCACATGTCTAAGTTGCTCAAGTTAACTTGTTTAAACAGTACTGCATGTCATAAAAACCCTGATGCATTCATTTATATACATCAAATCAAATTATTATGGGTGGCTGTGGCTCAGTGGTAGAGTCGGTCGTCTCTCAGTCGGAAGGTTGGCAGTTCGATCCCTGACTGCTACAGTCACATGGCAAAACACTGAACTCCAAATTGCTCCTGGTGCCATAGCCATCGGGTATGAATGGGTATAGATACTGACTGGAGATTGGCACTTAGGCCTTTGCCATCAGTGTATGAATGAGTGAGTGAAAGGGTGAATGTGACATGTAGTGTGAAAGCAGCTTTGAGTGGTTGAAAGACGAGAAAAGTGCTATGTAAGTGCCTGCTTAGTGAGTATACATAATAACGTGTTAATAACAAAATAACATGTTTCAGAAGTCTGCAGCAGTGCAGATGCATTACCTCTGTTAAGCGAGTTCCCAGCTGTAAAAAAAAGTTATGTTTTTTGAGCTGTAATCTACATTATATTGCTCTACTGTGATGAAACACATCAACGCTGGTGTTAATGTTGACGATTCTTACCAAATCTCTAAAAAATGTTTTTTATGGGTTGAAAATGGCTCAATTTTGAAATAAAAAATAAATAAAGGAATGGTTACACCTGTCAATCCATGTGCGGTCACTGAATGTGCACTTGCGTTGCCTCGGCTCTGAAAGAGCCAGCTTCAGGCATTAGTGGGGCTGGAGCCCAAGGCTAACTAATAGGGCTCAGGACCACCACAGTCCTCCACCACTGTGCTCTTCAGGGGACTCTTGAGGGGAGAAGTCCTCCACCTCACAAGAGCCCTCTGTGGCATATGTGCCCTGTGACTCTGTGTCGCTCTCCATTTTCCTCTGGCCAGGGGAGGGGACGTCACTGAGCTGCCGGACACACCCACCCCCCACTCAGCCCCTTGCCCACTTTGAGCATTTTTCAAAATTGTGCAGTGGGTGGAGTTATGGTCAGACCTGTGGGTGCAGTTACACTTTAAATACAATGGATTTTCATATGCTATATTTCTGTCACTGGTGTTGAAAGCACTTTTTAACAGCAGCACTACCCCTCCCGAATTTAAAGTAGGTCTATCACGTTTTAACGGATAAATATAATGCTTACCACCCAGCCAATCAGTTCTGAGAATGACCTAAAATGGCATAAATACAATTTCTACTTTTCTGAGGTTCTCCAAACTATTTTGTTGTGTTTTGTGATGTCACCCACTTGATAACACTTGGTATCATACACCTTAAGCAGTCTAAAGGTTATATATTGACAATAAAGTGGCACATCTAAATATCTCCAGAGGAGAGACAACATGTAGAGTGGTAAATCTTACTAAAGCATATGGACATGTAGTCATGTGTATGGAAATGAGGTGTTGTATGATGTATCTCATAGATCTCTTTCTCCCTTGTCTTCACAGGTCAATGGCACACCAGTATCAGTACCGTTTGTAACTGGGCTGATGACACGTCTGTCCACATCAGAAGGTTTCATTGTCATCGACACGGCCCAGGACATCCAGGTCAGATACAACCACTTCAACACCCTGAGCATCACAATGGGTCAGCGTCTCCAGAACAAGGTGTGCGGCCTCTGTGGGAATTACAACGGAGACCCCAGTGACGACTACATCACCTCCAGGGGTAAACCAGCTGTCAGCGCCCTGGAGCTGGCCCAGAGCTGGAAGACCAACGGTATGCAGAACAGGTGGGTGAGGCTTACAGACGTGGTGGAAACTATTGTACAATATTTATTGCACATGCATATATATAGCTGTACAATTCTTATGAACCCTTTTGGAGATCATCCAAGAAATGTTACATTACTGCTCCACCAATGAATATTTTTATATTAACAATGACAACATGTAGTGTTGTGTAAAAGGGATCTTTCATAGAATAGAACAGACAGAAAGTCATCACCCAGCTCTGCAGTTCTTTTAGTCTTCTTATGGTGGCTGCACACTGCCCAGACTAACGCCAACCAACTCCAACCAACACCAGCTGTCTTGTCAGTGTGCGCCAACAGTTGGTGTTGGTTGAATGGAGTTGTTCGAGTTTGACCTGTGCAGTCAGGTTTTTAGTGGAGTCATGGAAAGTCAGACCAATATGCGGCTTTTCAAACAAACCATAACATTCTGAGAGTGCGTTCTCTTGACAATTAGCTTATGCTCTCCACTCCACTCTCATCAATCCCTAATTCCAGCAACAGCAAGCAGCCCTCTGTACATTTACTGCCAAGTTCAAAATACCAAGATAAAGTGAAAGCTACAGGCTAGTGAAGAAACTGGAACATCTAGCAGCTTAAGAACTAGATATCCTTTAGTAGTTGGTGGAGACCAAAATAGAGCTAAAGGCAGAGAGAATTATGGACTTATGTTTGTCAAATTGGCAGAAATGTTGCGGTGTCTACTAGCAGGACTTTACTTCTCACATGGGATTGTCTCACCTTAGATACAGTGACATTGAGGATTTGATATAACTGTTTTTGATGGCCTGTGTCTGCCCCAAACTTAGTGATCTTTTGTGCATATTTTATTAACATAAATTCACCCTTCGCTGAAATGGCTTGCTCAGATTGGGCGGGGCAGGCCCACCGAGGCCCATCTGCTGGATAATAATTTCTTCAAGTCTCTGCTTGTAGGTGTCTAGTTATCAGCTGAGTCCATGCTTATTTGAGGTGCATAGTAGTATGTCAGAATCAAGTTTATCGACAAGTAAGTTTTCACATAAAAGAAATTTGCCTTGGTATATTTGGTGCATAGCCATAAACATAGTGGGTAGAAAGAATAAAGAAAAGACTGGAAGTGTTTTGGAATAGCTAAAGTAATGGCACCCACCATAAGAATCATAATTGATAATAAAACAATAACACTGACAGCGGTATGTTGGTCTGTCTCCTGTAGTTGTGATGAAACCCAGTACGTGGCTCTGGCTCAGTCATGTGACAACACAGCGGTGGTGGCCCTACAAGGTGAAGACGCCTGTCAGAAGCTCACTCAGCTGAAGGGTTTCTTCCAGCCCTGCCACGGCCTGCTGGATCCCAGGCCTTTCTACCAGTCCTGCTACCTGGACGGCTGCTATAATCACCATAAGGCTCAGGTCTGTGGATCACTGGCAGCCTACGCGGAGGCCTGCCGCTCGCTGGGAACCCTCACCACCAAGTGGATCACTCAGGAGAACTGCTGTAAGGGCACCGCGAGGCATCAATGTCTCTTTGGAGTCAGGGACATTGTTTTAAGATACAATTGAGGAAACGTACTGATTAAATAATATGTCAGTATAAAGCAAATCCTCAGCCATAGCTTGTCGTGGTTTGTCAGCGTACTTAGCATGTTTAATTGTGTGTGACAGCTAACATTGTGTGTGGACCTGTCTTTAGCAGAATGGATCTACGACCCCTGTGCCGGAGAGATCTGCACAAACTTCACCTGTGAGCTGGAGAACGGAGGTGACCTGTGTGGCTGTCCAGAGTTACCCACCAGCACTGGAGGTGAGCACTTCAAAAACTCGAGAGAAATTGATCAATATAATAATAATATAATTGGGAAAAAGAACCTTTAAGCAACAGTATTTCCAACATCACAGGCCTCAGGATAACAATATTGGTCTGATTCTATCAGGTAAAGTACAACATGTCTGTCCTTGTGTCTGTCAGGTGATGATGATATTATCCAGGCCGAGGTGAACTGTAAACATGCTCAGATGGAGGTTTCCATCTCCAAGTGTAAACTCTTTCAGCTGGGCTTCGAGCGAGAGGACGTCAGGATCAACGACGAGCACTGCGCCGGCATCGAGGGAGAAGACTTCATCTCCTTCCACATCAACAACACCAAGGGACACTGTGGCTCCATCGTACAGGTCAGTTTGCATTAATGTGTATTCTTACTTCAAAGAGGGCCTTTTGGATTAAGTTCAGAATTAAAGAGGGGATATTGTGCTTTTTCACGTTTTATATTACGTATATATAATGTTACACTGTTGGATGTCCAGACTAAACATGGGTGAAGTTTCAAATCTGTAGGTAAAAAGTCTGTTGGAGTAATCCCCAGGCTTCTCAGCTCAGTCTGCAGGCTGCTGTGAACGCCAGGTTTCACACAGTTTTTTCTACATTCTGCAGCAGGCTTCTGAGAGCTGGCCAATCAGAAGAAAGTGGGCTTGTAGGGGCGGGGTTTCTTAAAGGGACAGAGCTGACTGAGTCGTTTCAGGCAGAGGCTGTATGAGGGCCTGCACAGAGCACCAGTTTGAGAAAAATTTTGAGTTTTTTACTGTAAATTATGCTGAGCTATTCCACAGATATCACAGAGTGAAATATGAAGCTTGAAGTAGCATAATAACCCCCCTTTAAGAGTGGTGACTGCTGCCTTCTTGCTGGATTGCCCTGTTTAAACAGATTCTTTACACAAAACTTTCACTCCCTTTTATGACAAGCTCCTAAAGTTTCAACCATAATAACTATGGATTCATGATAATATCAGCATGTAAAACTGTTATTAGTCCACCAAACTGGTGTCCTTTGCTTCTGTGTTTCCTGACTGTTTTATATTTTCTACTTGTCAGTCGAACGGCACACACATCATGTACAAGAACACAGTGTGGATAGAGAGTGTGAACAACACCGGGAATGTCATCACCAGAGACAAGACCATCAATGTGGAGTTCTCCTGCGCCTACGAACTGGACCTGAAGATCTCGCTGGAGACGGTCCTCAAGCCCATGCTCAGGTCAGATAGAGAACATCAAAGTAATGTAAAATAATGTGTTGACTCTGTATAAAACTAAATGGTTTGGCAGAGTATAACTTCAAACTTCTTTTTCCTCCATCTTCCAGTGTGATAAACCTCACCTTACCGACACAGGAGGGGAACTTCATCACCAAGATGGCGCTCTACAAGAACAACTCGTACCGTCATCCATACAGGGAGGGGGAGGTGGTGCTTAGCACACGGGACATCCTGTTTGTGGGCGTCTTTGTGGAGGGGGCAGATGAAAACCAGCTCATCCTCATAGTAAACATGTGCTGGGCCACGCCGTCACGCTACAGCAGTGACCGTCTGCGCTACATCATCATAGAGAGAGGGTAGGCTCATACACACACTGAAATACACACTGTATGCTCACATGATGCAGTTCATTCCTCTAATACCTGTCTCCCTCCAGGTGTCCAAACATTAAGGACAACACTATTGGCATGGCAGAGAATGGCGTGTCACTCACCTGCCGCTTCCACGTCACCGTCTTCAAGTTCATCGGGGATTACGATGAGGTGCACCTCCACTGTGACGTTTCCCTGTGTGACTCAGAAACAAACGCCTGCAAAGTGGTGAGAAACGTCTTCATCTGAAAGAAAAGTGCTCATTAAATGACGTTCGCTGTGCTCATGTTTTTTGTACTGTGCGTCCAGAACTGCCCACACAAGAGAAGAATGTACTCAGAGGACAGCGACCATAAAGAGCACATACTGAGTGTGGGGCCCATCAGAAGGAGAGGTAAGAAAAGGCTTACTTTAAGAGCCTATGCTAGGTTTAAAGAGCTGTGTTTTGCACTATTGAGTGAGTTTCTACTGTCTTATTCTTGCCATTTTTTTTCAAATGCACTTGATCGGTATTACCTTAGAAATCCGAAGACATTTCAGAGGAAAACAGCTTATAATGAACTTACTTATCATAGGTCATTTTGTTAATGTTGCATAAAGTCATCAAGAAAAGATTTAAGGACAAGAGTGATGCTGTCCTAAAAATGTTCATTGTGAACTTTAACTGTAAAAGCATTTCCAGGATAGTCATGACTCCCCTGTGTCCTCTACTTAGAATCAGATTGGTGTGAGGAGGATAACGGAGGCTGTGAGCAGATCTGCACCAGTAAGATGTCTGGACCCATCTGCAGCTGTGTGACTGGGATGCTGCAACGAGATGGGAAAAGCTGCCGAAGTAAGGATAAATGCATTACTGTCTACGAAATCATCCTGTGATTTAAATATAGAGTTAGGATACTTTTTAGGTTTATCTTTGTTTTATCCAAAATTCTGCATGGTTCCCAATATACAATATTCCTGTTTACAGCAGTGCTTCTACTATTAATGTAGTTTAAAAGTAGATAGTAGAGTTACTTGACTTATCTAAGTGACTACAATTTATATTTTCATAGCAATCCCTCAAGTGAAAACAAATTATTGATGTGAAAGTTGATTAAGAGAGATTTCTAATGAGATTCAGTTCAGTATTAGCTCTCTTGTTCTTGTGTTTGTAACAGTGTCACTGCTCATACAGAGTTTTCTGCAGCTATTTGTAGTGAGTTATTTACTTCGTATTAAGTTTTTTCAACCAAATTCAGGTGTGTTCAAGCAGTATTTCCACAAAAACTGAATTTTAATTGATAAAAATGTTGCTGAATCTACTTCAAAGATTTCTTCTAATCAAGAATAACGTAAAATTCACATTTATACCAGACGTGAACCCAACCCAACGAAAAGCAGAGCCATGCAACACAGTAAGTTAGGACAGCTGCTAAATGGTGCTGCAAAAAACATTTACTTTTTGTTTATGCTGTAAGTTTTGCCAATTTTTGCCAACTTTTCGGCACGTGTAAACAGCACTTTCTCTACAATAAGCTCCACTCATCTCTTTATTAAAACACCCCCCCGTAACAAAGGAGCAACCTTTAAACTTTGCTTAGCGTTTGTTGATTAATAAGTTACAATAGTTGGATATATGATTCAGAAAGGAGGCATGTGGAAGCTGCTACCTGCGTCACTGCACACTACCTGTATTGCTAACTTAACACTTCTTTGACGCAGATATGCTAAAGAAATTAGCATAACAGCCTTTATGGTTACTCTAATCTACTGCACTGCTCGCCCAGTAGCCGGTTTTACATTAAACCCCTCAGGCCCATATTCCACACAAAGAACCGCATGAATACACTTTAAGATACTGGTTTTCAGTGAGTTAGTGTAAAGATGCTTTATAGTGGTGCTAACTTCTTTGCATATGACATTGTTGAGCATTCATAAATAATTAAATAAGCCCATGATCATCAGTATTATCTGGTTAAACACATGAAAGAAGCTCATGTTAGTGACCTCTTCTGGACACAAGTTGGAATTACCTGTATATTTAGCCTGCTGTAAACAAAGGAAACAAGAAGTATTCATTTTCTACCAGAATAAAATGTGCCAACAGTGCATTCTGTATAATTGATGTTTCCTTGTTTACCCAGCTGTGAGCTCGAGCTGTAACCTGACGCCTGCAGTTTCTCTGCTCAGCATCAGCGCTGTGATCTGCATGCTGCTGGCTCTCCTCTCCTAACACCCTGTGAGCAAAGGAAGGCAACAAATGAAAAACACAGAAAAGACTTGAAAATGCACAAAGCTTCAGCTTTGGTTAGCCAGTAGATCAGTCATGTTCCAGTCAGACTTTGTAGACAGAATTCACTGTACATTCACAAATCTTCAAGTCCAAATTTTGATGCAGCTGAAGGTATGTAAGTCAAAACTCTTAAGTTTCATCCCTCCACTTTTACTGTGTCATTCGTCACCTTATTGACCTATATCAGGACACTTTACTTTGACTATAACATCTTTCCAATTATTCTGATGTTTTTGGTTTGTGGATCAATGAATGCAACATTATTTGCTGCAGTGTATTTTTCGATACTTCCAGCAGATGTCACCAAAGTAAGAAGCTTCCTCGTCCTTCACATGGTGGGTAAAAGGTGTATTTATTGTCAATAGCAGGTATAGAGAATGGGACATGAACGTTAAAGTCAAACCCTGTCATGCCCAGCCGACTTTCAGCCCTAAACACATCGTTTAATACTATGGACACATTATATTGTTCATCGGAGCTGAACTTTTTCCACTGAGTGTAAATAAGTAAGGAATTGTTGCATAATGAACACTAGAGGAGCACACAGAGAGTGCAGACCTCTGCCAAGTCCAATGATCCAGTCGTCTGTGTTATGTAAATCTGCAATTGCAACCACTTCAAATACATATACATAAAAGTCTGCATATTTCGGTCACCTCTGCTAATTTTGCTTGCTTGTTGGTCGGATCCACATTAGGTGCAAAATGCATTTACACCTGATGTAAAAAAAATGTCTTATTATCTTAATTCTGCCCAAACTAAAACCAGATCTTAATATGCAAACATGAGGGCGTTTCACAAGGTCTAGTTAACAACAAACATCTGAGATGCTCTTATCTGTCCAAACCCACAATTCATATATTCACAAGTAAAGCTTAGACTCTGGAGACTTCCAGTTTCTCTTTCATACTGTGTAAAACAGACAGAGTCCTTGTCCAGGCCCTTGCAGACTGGGCATGATCAAAGGCTTACATTTTGCGCTGTTAGTCCAAAGGTACAGAAGTGCTGATGGACTTACTTATGTGACCGTTTTATTGCATGGAATAGCGGCTCTATGCTAAAATCCCAACTTTAGCACCTTATTCAACAGACTAGCACCCTTTAACACTAGAACCGCCAGGGCTCACAGTATACCTAAAACCGCCAACGGGTCAAATTTACCCACTATTAGAATGTATTGATTTTCAAGGTACAAGGTTCATTTATTTATCATTTTGCAACACAAGGTTGTATAATGAAATGTAAGATGTGGTGTCTTTATGCAGCTTACAATGACAATGAAATATTTAACAATAAACTTTATTTGCAAAGCACTTTGTGAACAAGGTGCTTGGCAGAAAACAAACCAGAGGGCAGCAGACAGTCCAGAGAGCTCCCCACCATCAGACTCACCTTCACTCGAAGCATTGAGTCAATCTGATGCCTGATTTACATTCATGCATCTCTTCATCTTATCCATGTTGCATTGGAGTTTATGACTTGATGAGCAACTTGATGACACACAGTAGCAGAAATAAAGGCGTTGCCATAGCAACTTACAATGTGTCAATCTAGACACGGGAAATGAATAGCGCGAAAATGGCGGCGTTCTATATATATGGGTAAATTTGACCCGCTGGCGGTTATAGGTATAAATGGCCATAATTTAAATCTGGCTTTATGTTGACATTTTTTAACAATAGGGGGCGCCACTGAACACACTCTTAGGAAAAGTCCGAAACAGCTTACTATCGTACTAATCATGCTAACTGTTACGTAAAATTGAGTATGTCATGGGTTCCCATGTCATAGTATGCAATTTTGTGTGTGCGAGAAATGCCCGGATGTATACTAGATCGGCCCAGATATTTGAGTATGAGACGGGAGCTCAATGGTTGTACTCAACTGCCCCAAAATGCATTGCGGCTATTCAGCTTCTACTATGGCGGCGATGGACCGGAGATCAGACCGGACATACGTAAACGATTAAGTCACGTGATACGGAGAAGACGGCTCCGAGTATGATGCAAACGGCATCCTCATAGTCAGGTTAGTAGGCAGTATGCAGTACATACTGTTTGAGTATGTAGTAGGCAGTACATTAGTATGCTGTTTCGGACACAGCTAAAGACTGGGGCGCCTGAGTATTTCCTGGAAAAAAGTTACAATCAAAAGACAGCTGCGGGTAAGACTTCTATCAAGAAGAAATCAGAATCAAACTTAATGAAAAGGCAAATATAAAGTTTATTACATGGACTAAAATTGAAGAAAAAGTAATTAATCACTGTGTGTGGTGCAATATTGCTGTGACCTCTGGTGTGTTTTTTTTTCGGCTAACATTTTTCAAAAAAGTGGCCAAACATTTCCTTGGCTCAGATCTTTGAATTCACCAACCCAATTAACTAAATGATGGAAACAGAATAATAAGATTGCTCTGTGTTTGCCAGACATCCTACAGATGTGAGTTCCTTACCATTAAGACAGCCAGAAACAGATCACATGTAAATATCAGGTGTGCATTGGCTGCACTGGAAATAAAAGTGTGGGAATATAAATTCTCCACACTGTTTGTTTGATAGTAGCTCTAACCAGGGCTGAACTGATATATTTACTTACTGTTCGACCCCAAGGCCAACCACTGCAATCCTTGTGTTTACCATTCTTTACCAACAAAATCTACATGGGCTTGTAGCAAGAGGGTCTATGGATCACATAAGGAGACAATCTCTTTAAAAGAATGATTTATTTCATGGTTTTTATGAATGAAGTGAGTATTTATGTGTGAGAAGAGTACCTTTTATACTGTTTGACTCAACATTGGTGACGTACGTTAGGACAGAGGGAGTGTTGTCACTTTAAGATATGCAGTCAGATGTGCCATTAAAATAAGTGATTTATATCTTAATCAGTTGAAGTGTTGTAACACTCCTGCCATGATTGTTACAAGTTGGCTGTTACTTGTTGATACTGAACAGCTTGTCTTTTGGGATGGACATGTGAGGACATTTTGTATTCCTGTCAACAGAGTACGGTTTTTGAAGAATGGTCTCTAGTCAATGTTTCCTATTTGGCACCTTATGCCTTATAAATGTCCATATATGTCAACACACATCTCATGTAACCTTTACTGAAGCCAACTGAATTGATTAGTCATACAGTATGTAGCAGTTTATCATAGGTAGGCCTGTTTTGCTACTTTCTGTGTAAAAATGTACAGTCCTCGTCAGTTTGGTGGTTTATGTCATGACTTTTTTTAATAGTTAGATTCTTTTTGGTGTTTAAAATGTGACTGAATGATGCTTTATCCTTTGAGAGCAGAACCACCGTGAACTTTAATGAATAAAAGAAGTTCTCAAAGTCGGCACGAGTCAAGTTTATTGGATACAATGCTGTCATGCCCGTACAGAAAAACACTGAAAAATCTTTACAGCTTCTGTATTTAATTTAAAAATAACTTTTTAATTACAATAAATAATATAAACTTCATGCTCGGTTTTATATCATTTCACCTAGACAAGCACCTTTTTGCATGAATTGCATTTCAACCATCAAAAGAGGCCTGAGCTTTTGTTTCCATAGCTACCAGGAAGTACACTTCCATGTTGGTGAATCATTCAATCCACACCTTGACATTTTGTTCTGTTACTTGGAAGTTGCAAAATCGATGTAAGTGAATTCTTTCCACGATTGAACAGGCACTTACCGTGGGCTGTTCCTTTGAGGCATTCATGTACTCTAACGTCATCCATCAACTGTCATTGACATTTGATAATAGCTGAATGTTGACTGAAAGAGGAGGTTAAGACAGTAGGTTGTGCTGCATTGATCAAAAAAGTCGTACATTAAATAAGTATGTATTTTATTCGCTTAGTTATTTTATAGTTGTAAGGCTCCTTTTGTACGTCTGCTGTACTCGCCTCAACCTTTGGGGGTTTTTTATGCAAGGAAACAGTGACGTTTCAAACTAGAAGACAGTATGATTCCACACACGAGAGATAAATGGTAAATGGACTGTGCTTATATAGCGCTTCTCTAGTGTTCCAACCACTCTAAAGACTGTTACATTATATGTAACATTCACTCATTCACACTCACATTCACACACTGATGGCAGAGGTTGCTATGCCAAACTCCAATCAGAATTTATGCTCATTCATACCCGATGGCTTTGCTTTTGGGAGCAATTTGGGGTTCAGTGTCTTGCCCAAGGAAACTTCTGATTGCAAGACGATCGACTCTACCACTGAGCCACAGCCCTCCCACACTAAATCAGGCATGTTGTGGGAATGAGTTCGAAACACATTTGAAATACAAATTAATTTAAAAAGTAAACCAAATAATAATAAACCATAAACCGTCTGTGTTTAGCAGTCCTCTTAAATATTTTATTACACTTTTATGTAATTACAAACTGTATTATGAACACACTATCAACTGAGACCTTGAGCTTTCATCAGCACATTATGAAAGTTCTGCCTGTGGAAGTCGGGCTGGCCTGCTAGAAACTGAAAGTAAACCTTCAAACTATTAAGACTTTATAGCAGAATCAATTTAGTAAAAGGTGAGCAATGCTGAATATTCGAGGTGAATATTCCAACGCCCTTACCAGCTATGCTGTAATAAGAAACAGGTTTAATGTGGGATCATAATTAAAACCATCTCCACCCATTAAGTCAAATTACGCAACATGTAGAGCAGTCATGCCACTGGTTACTGCCATGCCCGTTCTTTGTTGACATGTTAGTACTAAAAACACTGTTGGAGTGTGCGCAAGGCACTTGTCCTCATTTCCCTCCCTCTCTGAAGAATGTTGAGCCTTTTGTGTTTCTATGGTTACATAAGTTTGTAGATGTGTGTATTTATGGGTGTGTGTCAGTTGGTCATTTTCACAGATTACCAATCCTAAATATTTGTTGCTCTTATGTGTCCTCTTGTCGACTGCTGTTACTTAAGTTTTTCTACATCAGTTATGTTATTTGTCGTTGTAAGTTAGAACTACAAACAATTTTAGAACAAATAAAGGCATTGTGTTAGTTAAGTTAGTTGAATACATCGAAAGACCATCTGCAAATAAGTTTATATGGATGTTTATTTGGTTTTTCTAAGATCTCAGATCTGTTGTGTATCCAAGATTGAGTTAGGAAAGACGAGTTGATTGATGACATTTCTATTTGAACTGAAGCAGTCAATACTATCATCTCTTGAAAAATACTACATCTAACAAAGCATGTTTTTCATTATAAACCTGCAACAACTTTAATAAGCTGTTCTGCTCTGACGATGATCTAAACTAGTTTGCATGTGACTGTTACTTATTAGGTCATGTATGTTGTAGGTATCTGTGATTCACTGGTCTTTATAAAAGTGAGTGACACACTGTAAAGTTTAGGTAACCAAGAAGTTTATAGAAAAGGATTCCCTGGGTTTGTTCAAACATGAGTACTGCTCGAGGTATTCCCTCGTCGATGCCTCGCCTGCGGGTGGAGGCGCAAAGTGGAAGTGCATATGTGTGTTTGAATGGAGGGATTGGCTTTGTTAATAATGGTTACTGTGGTTTTGGAGTAGTAATTAGTTTAATTGTTAGGGAGAGTGCAGTCATCTCTCTTGTTGATTTTTTTTATTGAAGGCTTGTACTCTGGCCTTTTACATAACATGGTATCAAGAGGAGATTATTAACAATAATTCTTATCAGAGTGTGTGATAAGTGGCTGTTGCCTCACAAAGTCCCAACAGCCCGATTCATAGTCCATCAATGTTTTAATGTATTTATGTAATATCTTTAATGATACAAATCTTTGCGTGATTTCTTTCACCCCACCTCAATTAATCAGAATGATATCAGTGACGTAAAATGTGATCTCATTGAAAGATCATGCAGTGACAAATCAACCCGGACAAGTTTCGTGTCACATTCTTCCTGTGTGCATGCGGGTGTTTAATGATAAGGTTTGTACAAAGGGATTTCCTCAGACAGTGTACCTGCTGGGGTTGGTTAATCAAAAGGACTGTATGATGCTAAATGTGAATTGTTTCTAATGTGAGGCAGTCAGGATTGGAATGGCGGGAATGCGATTACAGGTTTAAATGCAGCCCTGTTTCTTAGAAACGTAATGTATGTAGAAGTAATTTCCTGCAGCAAATAACAGTTCAAAAAACATTTGACTGAGTTCCTGAAAAGTTCTTTTGTGTACTATACCAGGACCACAGGCTGGAGTGTGGACCTTGGACTCTGCTTTTTGCACGCCTTCTGGTGCAGAGTGGTACACAAACTTAGTCTTTCATTCACTCTGTAATCGTAATCCCCGGCTGTGATTACGTTGTTACCTCAACAGAATTATGAAATGAGTTTGAGAACATGCAAACATAATAATTTTATGTCCCACCTGTTATTTACTGCTCAGATTTTCATAAATCCAGAGGATAGATCACTATTTCATTGGTAGGCCCATGACCTTTTATAAAGTGCCACAATCTAGCCAAATATTACCTGCCACAAATGTATCAACATGTAGTTTTCCTGAGCACATTCTTGCCCCCAAGGGAATAAACCCTTTTATTGTAACACATGATGAGGCTCTAATATAGCAAAATGATCAGTGTGCCATTCACCACGGACCTGAAGTGATATAAGTTAAGTTACATAAAGTGTGGTTTTATCCCTTCCCATATAATCATATATATCAGAATAAATCTGATTCCTCAGGAGAGTATGATTTGTTCGTGACTCTGAGATCATCAGCTCCAGTGACCTTAATGTCCGCCCTGTCTTAGCTTTAAAGTGAATGTAACGGGTCGATGGACCCGTAAAGGTTTACAAGGCAGCAATCAAACTTCTTATCAGACTCAGAGCTGTTTCTGTGTCAAGGCAGACCCGCAGTCCAAAGATCAAAGTCAAGGTCAGCAATTCTCTTCTCAAGTGGCTGAGCTTTTGGAAGGTGGTTAACACAAAGCTGATGAAGCTTTTCTTTTCTGCCAACACATTGTGATTTTTCTACCTTTTCTTACCAGACACATATTTGATGTTAGAAACATACAATTAATGAAAAGAAGCAAAACTAACCAAAGTTAAAACGTTTATTTTGCTATAACAGTTCAAATTATCACGGCTGCTTGTTCTTGTCAGTGTAATATCAGTATTGTTGGATTACATATGTGTTTCTGCCCATTTCAGTGCTGTTAACAGACATTCATATGGTGCCCAAGCTAAAGTGCTTTCGCTGGTGTTCCATTATCTAAATGTATATGCTGACTGTGGAAGTGAGTAAACGGAAACCTTGCAAGTCTACCTTTGGAACTTAACTACAGAGCAATTTTTCTCTACAGAATTAAATATTGTAAAACATGTTCACTCCAAGATGTGTTTAGTCTGAAAATTGCCATTATATACAATACTCAACAGGCCCAGTCTTAACATTTTCACTGGAAACTATTGATACTTTTTAAACCTTCAGAGTAAAGACTTAAAAACCAGTATCCTTACAGCTAGTGAGATAGCTAGGTAGTTAACTACCTAGTTAGATTGATACATAGATCTTTCTATGCAAAAGAAAAGTGTAGGACCTAAAAATGAACGATGAGGAACACCACAATCCATTTTATGGTTTTTAGAATAACATTCATCAATGCCTGTGGACCCATTCATCCTTTTAACTAGCTAGGTATCTGTTAAGCTAGATAGATAGCGAGAGATAGACAGCTATAGATAATGTTTAATGTTTATACTCCAGATTTCAAAAGAAAACTCATACTGCCTTCAAAGCTTCTCAGAAGGATAAAAAAGGGAAGGACCTAAGATTGAACACCAATAGCTTTTAAAAGAACATTAATCCATGTTTACAAAAAATCTATATTGTTAAGATATATTTGAACATATTACTAACAGTTCAACAGTAAAATGCTCAAATATTGGTGTATCAGTGTTAACAATCAGATAAATCACATATGTAATAAGTCACATGTGAATGGAAGCCCTTAGCGGACATGCATCCATACATTATATTTACTCTGTTTTCCCGTGATAACTACTTATTTCTGGTCGAGATCTCAACTTATTTATCACGTTACGCGGCCACCATAACTTCAGATGATCATAACTCAGAGTTGTAAAAGCACAAAACGAACATAGAAGCAGCCTTAAATTACCTCAGTAGCGTGGACAATGGCAGCAAGGTATGTTGTTGTCTGTAATATCAGTGACCAGCCTGGTATTTTGTTTTCTAGATCGCTAAAAAATTATCCTGTTATCAAGACAAAACAAGCTCTGTTCTCTGGAGATAATGGTCCAAATGAATCCGTTAAAATGGGAAAACTTGTTTTCCGGAGATAACGAGAAAAATAAGTCTAAATCTCAAGAACACAATCAGAAATACGTCGTTATCACGGAAAAAACTGAGTAAATATGTATGTATGCATGTCTGCTAAGGGCTTCCGTACATGAAGCATATTACTGAGTACTTTCACTTTTGATTATGTAAGTTTTTTATTTTGCTGTATAGTATGGTTTTAAATGCATGGCTTTCAGTTTAGTGAGATTTTTTACATTTTGGAATTTGCTCCCACACAATCTTTTTTTCTGTTCGGCGCACTCAAAGAGAGCAGAGTTATCACAGTTTTCCTACAGCACTTGAAGGCAGCGCCAGTCCTTACAGGTTGGGAGGGAGCGTTTACAGCACGCAGTAAAAACTCCGACACACGCCACCTCTGTGTTACTCCTGAACACAGAGAGGTTGCGTACAGGTGCGGGACTGAGAGACTAAGAGACTGACTATCCACTGACACAGCGGGGCAATCCACTGTCTATTGACTTGTTTTCACTTTAGCCTGGACTTTAGTCTCGACACACAGCCAGCTGATCTTACTGTGTCCATCTGCATTGCCTGACGCGACCATCCTAGTGTCGGACAACATTCAACAGCGCTACCATGCCTTCTCTGCGACACTCGTACACGGTGACAGCACCGGAGGAACCAGCCCCTCTCCCCCTGGACAGAACCGACCTGCAGCGCAAGAATCCGCCGTCGTTGTCCCGGTCCAAGCTGGTGTCCACTTTCATGGGTCTGATCATCAACCAGGCCAAGGTGAGTCCACCTAACACGTCTGCACCTGTGCGTCTGTCTCACCATTCCAAAAGCAACCCCCTCTATCTGAGACCCTTACGTTCTTAACTTTTTTAGAAAGAATACTATTTACCCAGACTTTCTAAAGTTAATATGCAGTTACTTGTTTTTAACCAAGGGCGTCACCTTTATTTTGAGAAGAGGGTCCTGCCCATGCCCCCCCCGAAAACAGAAAAGTAAAGTAATTTATTTAAAGTGTGCAAAAGCCCTGGATTCTATTAAACTTTACTGATTGAATATAGACAGCAGGTAAGGTCAAATATAAATAACATTATGTAATACAGTATAATAGGATGTTTAAGTGAAGAAAAGGGAAAACTTCCTCAAACAAATATGCATATGCAGTTAAGAAATGGAATGGCTATACTCAAGCAGACAAAAATTAAATATAATAAAAAATAAAAATATGGTCACTTTATAAGGTCATTACTGTTGTATAAAAAAAAAGGAGAATTTGTGTGTGAAGCTGGTTATTTTTGAGTGAAAATATCATTTGTGAGCTGAAATTTAAAATGCAGCATACTTAAAGTCACTTCTCCATCTTTTCTTCAACTCTGACACCACCTTGACGCCCATATAGGTCTTTGTGGAGGTCCAAATCTGACATTTAGGCCGCTATCAGCCCTTAAGTGGAGGACTGGGTCTGTAAGCAGAGAAAACAGGCAGGAACACAATGCAGGGGAGTGAAGCACAGCCTGCCTGAGAGCAACAATTTGAGTGTGACGTTTGTTACATAATAGGACGGAGCTCTGCTGATAAGGAATGTGTCCAGACTGTCACCTTATCATCTGCACAGAACATTGTGTTAACTCACAGCTGCCCACAGCCCGCAGCGCATATTTGTGTCCATGTGGGTTTGATGTGTTTACGTCAGTGTGAAAGAGTTATCCGACTGCGCTCCAAGGCCACACTTGAACTCTTTGTCCTTGTTAATACTGTAGGGGATATTTTTAGTCTCCACTGAGGATTTGTGCTCTAAATGGTGTGCATGGTTGTGAATACAATGCAAAGGCAGGATCCAGTTGTACCTACTTTTCTTAGCGTTAACTTTTTTAATGTGATTTTTAGTTCTTCCACATTAGCAGTTTCTGCTTTAGCTTTGGTATGGAAGCTGTAGCAGCTGTAGCCATTGCAATTGTTCAGTTGGTGCACCACTTTTATCAGGATTGACGAATGTTAACAACTTATGGATTGATTGGTAGATAAGCAAGCAAAAACTTTAACAGGCAGAAACCTCAAGAAAGACTCTTGTGGATGGCCATCTGCCTTCACGGGTATAAAGGTTCACTGGTTGATATTACTAGGTCAAAATTTCAGTTCAGGGCGGCAGTTAACAATCATTTTTATCATTGGTTAATTTGTCTAATATATTTGATGAATCAGGTACAAAAAAGAACTTCCCTCACAATTGCCCAAAGCCCAGGGCGATGCTGCCAAATTGCTCATTTGGACCGTCCAACATCCCTACATCCAAAGATATTCAGTCTACCATTATATAAGACTAACAAAAGCAGTAAATCCTCACATTTGAGATGCAGGGGCCAAGAATCTTTTTTTAAGACCTTGTTAATTGATGATGAAAATAGTTGCAGCTTGAAAAATTTGCACCCGTAAATGTGTCAAATACTTTATTTTATGACCAAAAACCCCCTCACCCCATCACCCCTGCCACAACTGTACTTCGTGTTTACTGTTAATTAGTTAGCATGCTAACGTTATCTCAGTAGATGGTGAAAATGATTCCAATTTCTATTTAGAAACACCAGCATCTTAGCATTTCCACATTGCATGAAATAAGCATCTGCTAAGAAAATAAATCGAAGTTGGCAGTGACTCAGAGATTTACTCCATAAAATTCCTCCCAGTGCTTTTTAAAGGAGGTTTTCTCACTAAAGTAGGTCTTTTTCACAAGTATTATTTTCTCTACTTATTGTAGTTTCAAGAAAATAACATTCCTCCTCTGGCCCTGCAGTCCCGTAGCAGAGATTTATGTTGATATTGTTCAGAAGGGAGTGGCATATCTGGCACCATGTGCATGCAGGAGTGTTGCTTTCTTTATCACACGTTGCACGGCCTTGACCAGGCATGCATGGCAGGTTAAGCACATTGAGTTCTCCTGCTCCCTCACTTCGTCTCTCTGAAGTCATGCCAGTATGTGGAGAGTGTTCTTGTTCAGAGCACAGAGATTACCTGAATGCATCACAGACTCGTTTTTTGGACGGGTCTTTTAAATCAGGACCCGCCTGCTGAGCGTGCCGGGCCCCGCTGGTCAGTATTCACAGCAGTGCAGCAGATTGAGACTCGCACCATATGGTCACCTTCAGATACTGCAGAGAAGAAGAGAAACACTAAGGGGAAGAAATGAGTAACCTTTCAGCCGAGGGGGTAGTTTATATTGTTGATGTAATATTTTTGAAAGCTTTTGAAATAACCTTGCAACCACTAAACCTCTCCACTGAAAGTCTTAATAAGGAAAACAGCAGATTAGAATATGCAAACGTCTTCATATTTACCTTAACAACAACAGACTAACCTGAAATACAGGTAGCTGACGTAGCTGCTCAGTGTACGGTTTGTGTACGTACATATGGTGTGTACATGTGCAGCTCCTCAGCCGTCAGCAGAGCCGTTGGTGCATGACAAGGCTGACTTGCTCCGAGTCATCATGTTACAGTGTTACTATATTATGTTCCATCAACAGGTCACAAGTCAATATGTCACCTGTTAATACTCAGATGCTGGCATTGGTACAGGAAGAAAATATCAGAAGTATTTATTGTTCAAACACAATAATAGAACTTCAAGGAAGATTGTGTTTCGGAAAGTAATATTATGATGGACTTCTTTCCTACTTTGTCTAAACCCACCTAGTGAAATGTCCCCACAATAAAAGACTTGATGATATTGGTAACATTGTAATTGTAAACCGGTTCCTTACTAACCCCTGCTAGAGTTATGCAAGGGCCTGAAACTCTGACTCAAGTTCAGTCCCATAGACCCAGCCTAAACCAGCTGGTACTGCCGAACTCAAGATCCAAACTGGAATCTGTATCTCGATTGCTATAGTTCTGCTTTATGTATGTGTGTTTTTTAACACTCATTTGGGGAAAGATATGATTTCTTCTTTATGAATTACCATTAAAAATAACCCAAACACAGGCCAGAACCTTTTGTTCTTTCATCGAAAAAAGATATAGAATATTTAGCTGTAACTTGAGGGCATTTAAAAACAACAAGTAGACTCCAGAACACTTCTGAAACAACTGAAATGCTGTTATTGTCATGCCATGGTCATGTTAGACTTGCAAACTGGGACGTGTTCTGCATCAACCTGCATCGAGTGTCTTCCTGATTGGACTAACATAACCGTGGCCTTAAAATAATGTGTTTTAATTGTTTAAAAAGAAAGTACCTTAAAGTTTTATTGTAATTTTTTACGTCTTCATGTATCCCTATCTTCAAACAAAGTCATTTTAAATCCAGAAAGCGCTTCTACCCTTAATGTGAATACAATGGATGATTCAGTTTGGGGTTCAGCGTCTTGCCCAAGGACACCTCGACATGTGACTTTATCAGTCAGGGATCGAACCGCCAACCTTCCGATTGAGAGACTCAACCACTGAGCCACAGCTGCCCCATTATATATGACCACGCATGATTGCTCGGATAGCATTTCCACACACTGATAAACATCCAGAGTCTTGTGATTGTGCTGGAATTTTTGAGTCATACCACATCAGCAGTATTTAGAATGATAGAAGTACCTCTATCAGCACATGTTCGGTGGCTTTCTGCATCAGTTTGACTTACAGATGATTAACACCGCACCACCAGAGGCACCGGATACGTCAGAAACTAAACCGTCTGATCCTTGCCTCAGGCACTAATGTGAAACTCTTTGCACAAACAACTCGACAGTGTCATGCTCCTTGGATTCCCAGTAGAGGTATTTTTTTTCCTGCCTTCATCACATGCTGATGTGATGTCACGTGTGATGTCGAGCTTCAGTCAGTGCAGAGAGAGGTCAGGACACGCTGTGGTGTTTCATTAAAGCATGTGCTAAACAGTGGCTGATATCCTTAGCACAGTGCAGCACAGATGCTGCCAACAATGTGACTGTCAGATGGTTTGCATTGAGTGAATGCCACACGGTCATGCAGGATTATTCACACTTGAGGAATGTAGCAGGGCTGCTATCAGACAGTAGTTTCATCATACTGAGACCATGTGCAAGCTGATCAGATGGGCTTACAGTTGGCGACACACACCAGGAAAAGAACAAGTCTCACGCTCTTTAATTCACACAGACATGTGCAGCAAGTTTTTTTGGCATCAATACATCACCTCATATTCTGCTGTCATGTGAGCATAATTGAGAAAACACACAAAGCGACTGTTGGGCTCTCTGAATAAATGTTTGGTTTGCATTTGACCTCTGGTCGCCCAACTCACATGATAACTAAATATATCACCATAATGATCCCAGCTCTACGTCATCTTGGCTTAAGGAAGTGGACATGATGTCACCAACTTGTTTGTGAACCCCCCTTTTAAAGCCTTGAGATCAGCATTTTGGGTTAGGGTTAGGAACCAGTAGTGACAGGGTAGATTCTCATTGCTTTCTTTCTACCCTGGTTGACTGGTCGCTGTGGTAGCAACCTGTCAATCACAGGAAGCCATTCCCTAAAGTATAAAAGAATATCATTACAGAAGACTTGAAACTATAGATTGAGACCATAAACTCATCAAGAAAACCTTGCTGAGGTAATAAATCAATGATAAGTAGGGTCATCTCTAGTACACTTATGCAATTGAACTGTGGCTCAGTTAGTTGTCTCTCAATGGGCGGGTGGAGGTTCGAAACCTGATAGCTACAGTCACATAACGAAGTGTTTGGGCAAGACACACAACCCATCCTGAGGCATAGCCTTTGCTGTATGAATGCCTATAGAGGCCGATAGATCCTGATTGGCACTTAGGTCATTGCCGTCAGTGTATGAATGAGTGTGTGAATGGGTGAATGTGACCTGTAGTGTTGTGTAATGTGACTGCTATGTAAGTGCAGTCCATTTACCACGTTATTGAACTTCATTTTGCAACCATTGTAGTTGCCCCCTGCAGGCCAAAAAAAGATTGCAGGTCCAATCCATCGGCTTCATCGGCCTAATATTTACAGTCTACGTTGAAGCTCATAATGCCCCACTACTTGCACGTCTTTGGCTGATGTGAACTAATAGATAATTGCAATTTTTAATGATTCATTCTCATTTGGGGCCTAAATATCTTCACCAACTGATTTAAGGCCCCCTGATGTTTGCAGCACTATCTGTGCAGCATTTGTTGGAAAGTTACGGCTAAAAATTGTGTTTGTAGGTTTAAAAGTCAGTCTAAGAGATGCATTTACATGTTGCTGAAGGTTTATAGCATGCTCACATACTGTAAACTCTTCAGAACCCTTGTATAATCTATCAAACCATGTTATCTGCTGTCTAGCTGTCTTTTCAAATAGCCTTCTTCCTGCTGCATGATAACATTGTTGTTTTAACTTATTATTCCCAACAAATAAACACGTATACTAAAACCTCCTTCCTTTCTTTTTGAACAGAACAAAAGCCCTCAGGGCCTGGTCGGACTGAAGAACCTGGGAAACACAGTGAGTTTTTTTAAATTCATTTTGTGCTCAAATATCCAGCACACAGCCCTGCTCTGACCTCCTGAAACCAACGACTGTGTCTGGATTTCATCATTTAATTACTTTTTGTTGTTTTTGCTCTTTCCAGTGCTTCATGAACTCTATCCTACAATGTCTGAGTAACACACCGGAGCTGAGAGATTACTGCCTGAGAAACATCCACCGCACAGACCTCAACAACAACTGCAGGACCAACGCTGCTCTCATGGAAGGTAGGACGACACTCTGGGCTGTTAAACCATCTGTTAGCAGCTTTATGACGAATATTATAGACCTGTGTGGCGCTTTGTCAGTGTTGAGTCACTTTATGGCTCAGCAGTAGGTCACATATTGACGACTGTGTGCTTAGCTTTCTATGACTGCAATCAGAAACAACAATTATCGTTTTCACCTACATTCAGTTTGAGCTGCACACACCTTCAGTTCAGAGGGTGTGTTTGCAAAGCATGTTCTCACAAGTCGCTTGCTCCAGTTTGTACACATCCAGACAAAAACACCCTTCAACAGTTAGTAAAAAATGTCTCTCTAGTTTCTACAAGTTGCCTGACCCAGTTCTGTTTCGCAACTGTTTACTTATGTAGTGTAAAAGTGCTGTTCAAAGTATGTGGAGTTTTAGCTGAGCATAATTCATCTAACATACTGATGAAAAAGTCAAGAATGACATTAAATTATTGCAGGTTAGGATCAGATTATGCATGATTTTTAATATTTTAACATTAAAGTCTACCCTGTTGTTATGCGCAGTTGATATTAAGACATAGATTCATTAGCACTCGGATCCCATCGGCTATAGTTTGACAACAGTTATGGCCTCTGGGGACAGCGGTGAACATGCTGGGCGTGTAGCCAGCGGTTAGCATTAAACAACTTCCTTTTCTGCGTGCTGCATTGTTTACAGAAAAATAAACCGTTTTTCTTGTGATTTACTTTAATTAACGGGTCATTACGGCGCATCATGCTCCACCATCTTTTGCTCTCCACACAGACTGTTTTTCCTGCACACGCCACAACCTGCTGATAGGTGATTGGTCAATATTACTCTGACTACAAGCGCAGTACAAACAGAAGCCAGAGCACTTGCCTTTGTTAAAATCCACGTCCCTGCCTACAGATTTTACATTTCTATGTAGATGTAAATAGAGATGACGTTCAGGCTGGTTTGCACCAACAGCTTGACAACTAGAAATATCTTATTCAAGGTCAAAAATCTTCAGCTCCTGCAAGCAAGCATGCTGAAGAATACAGCTTTCTCTAAAGACTTTGGGAAAAAGAAAAACAACCCTATGAGGATCCAGTCTGTGTCATAATTTTATCAGTAAAAAGTTCAAGTTGAGAAGCTTTTAAAAGTAGCATATTTTACATTGTATAATGGATGATGTTGAGCACAAATGGCAGATATGTTTTTGATGATTATTGTCTAATTTTCTGTCTCTTTTTCTCTTTCCTTCTGCTGCCTCAGAGTTTGCAAAGCTGACTCAGAGCCTGTGGACATCTGTGAACAACGAGGCCATCAGTCCCTCTGACTTCAGGAGCCAGATCCAGAGATACGCTCCCAAATTTGTGGGCTGCAAGTAAGTCCGCCCTCCACCTGCTTTTAAGCCTTCAATTCACTTCCAATATTAAGACTGATTATTAGAGAAACCTGCACGGAATACAATGGTTGAAATTAAGTGAGAGTTTCTTCTTTTGTCTCTGTGCAGTCAGCAGGACGCTCAGGAGTTTCTGCGCTTCTTATTGGACGGTCTCCATGCTGAGGTGAACAGAGTGACAGTCCGCCCTAAGGTGTCCCTCGAGGACTTTGACCACCTTTCGTAAGTCAGCGCTAACTGTCCAAACTCTCACCTCTGCTCCAATAAGTTACTCATAACACTGACACCTTACACTGCCAAAACAAATAGCTGCTACATACCTGACCGCTCTGCGATGCAATAAAACGTTGGATAGAAACCGTGTAATTACTTCTAATTACTTTTTTATTTCTGAGTGTCCATTTTATTCTTTAGAACAAATAGATCCTTAAATATATTCAATGCCAATGTTTTTTTAACATTAGAAAAACATGGACTCTCCTTTGGAATTTTCTATAGTAACAGGTTTTTGGAAGAAAGACGTACACTGGTTTGACTTTGTGCTCCTGTGTGCTTTAATTTACAGGGATGAGGAAAAAGGCAAGCGGATGTGGAATATGTACTTGGAGAGAGAGGACAGCAAAGTTGTGGGTAAGAGATTTATCTTCAAACCATAACTGAATTTATGTTAATTATACACTTTATTTATATAACACCTTTAAAACACTGTTACAACGCTCTTTACAGCAAAAAAAGTGCACATTTCAACACAGACACAATAAAACAATCTACAAGCCATATAAACTAAATACATCAGATAAGACAAATACAATAAACCAAACAGAAACGTCATAAATCATACAAAACTAATTAGCATCCTTGTTCTGTTTAGTCTTTAAGCATTCTAAATGTCTTCTCTGTCTTCTTGCTGTTAGATCTGTTTGTTGGACAGCTGAAGAGCTCTGTGACCTGCACCATCTGCGGCTTCTGCTCCACAGTGTTTGATCCGTTCTGGGACCTGTCGATACCCGTTGCACAGGTCAGAACACATCTTTCTTTACAGCATCTAATCATATTTTGACTACATGTAAAGGAGCTGTTATGTCTTTATTTTCATACTGACACGCTGTGTATTTCCACAGAAGAACTCAGGCGAAGTGTCTCTCAAAGACTGCTTGAGACTCTTTACGAAAGAAGACGTGCTGGACGGAGAAGAGAGACCGGTAAGAAGCCTCACACTCCTGTGTAAAGATGAAACATGGATTAAACAGCAGCAGTATCTCACTGCCTTCTCCCTCTGTATGTCTCTTTCAGACATGCAACAGATGCAAAGCCAGGAGGAAATGCACCAAAAGGTTCAGCATTCAGAAGTTCCCTCAGATCCTCGTGCTTCGTATCCTTTCCTAACATCTTTGCACCTACTTCACTTTTTAGGCCTACTTCATGTAGACGCTGCTAACATGTTAGCACACACTTAGATAATTTTGAGGCCATAAATGTAAGGTTGATTTATGTATGTCTATTCTGCTTATATTAACGATGGATCGATTATCCAAAGACCTTGTTGTCCCCCTCAGGTCTACAGAGCTTCTTAGCTCATTGTTTGACACCCAATCTGTAATACTGCAAATGCAAAGGCTTTCATCAGTGGGCCATAGGCTCAATCACCATGTGTTACCTCATTCGGCGATAGAGACTTAACAGACATTTATTTAAATGAAAATCTTCGAGATCTTTAATATTTAAAAGTGTTAAGCCAATCTGTCTTACTGCAGAATATTTCATGAGCATGTGCTAAGTCGTTGGCTCCTTGACTCAGTGCTCCTCTCAGACCTGAAGCGTTTCTCAGACTCAAACATCCGAACCAGCAAACTGTCCACTTACGTCAACTTCCCTCTCAAAGAGCTGGACCTGCGGGAGTTCTCCTCAGAGAGCAGCGGTGAGTACTTTCAGAAGATGAGGAGAGGAGAGGAGCATGATTGTTGCTCTTGTCGGCTGGATTTGATGAGTAAGGTTTGACTGAGAGTGTGTGTCTGTCTGTCCCTGCAGAGCGGGCCGTGTATAACCTGTACGCCGTGTCCAACCACTCGGGGAACGCTTTGGGAGGACATTACACGGCGTACTGCAAGAATCAGGCTCTTGGGGAGTGGTACAGCTACAACGACTCCAGGTATCTGCTCGTATATCAGCTTGTAACCTCACATATCATGTCATTAGATTGTCAGAAAGGTGTGCTGTAAAACTAAAGTTAATCTCATTAG
The DNA here is from genome assembly GCF_022749685.1 of Semicossyphus pulcher. NCBI lineage: Eukaryota > Metazoa > Chordata > Actinopteri > Labriformes > Labridae > Semicossyphus > Semicossyphus pulcher. The sequence goes on along the minus strand of NW_027211604.1, from coordinate 23,380,681 downwards.
CTGTAAAAAGGTGTGTCCTGCATGCGTCTGTGGTTAGGAGTGACTTTGACCCTGATCTTTTGTACTGTAGGGATGATTCCTCTGCACATTTTTAATTAATAAAAAAGCCCTGCCCCTGAGCATGTTTCCTTACAGGTACAATGCTCTGTGGTGTCCAGTGTAATAATTAAAGGGTGTACTGGATGTTCTGTGCAGGGTGAGCCCGGTGTCCTCCAGCCAGGTGCGCAGCAGCAACGCCTACGTCCTCTTCTACGAGCTGACCTCCTCCTCGCACAGCAAATATCAGACGTGTCGGCTTTAGACGTCGCGGAGAAGTTGCCTAAAAATGGAGTCAAGACACTGCCGGCTGCGAGAGCTCCATCTAGTGGAGAGAGTACTGCCATTACAGACTGATGTAAGCATGGAGCACAAAGAAAAACACACTCTGACCTTCCTCTTGTTGTGTTTTTGAGGGGAAAAGGTGTGTGTGGAGGCACATTTGCACTCGGGTGGAACCGAAGAGACACTAAGAAAAGTCTTCCATTATCAGAAAGGTGTAGAAATTCAGCTTTAGGCACAACTGTGAATCAGTGTTTAAGAATATCCTCTTCAAATCAACCAAATTATGTTTTTAGGTTTATTTTTTACTCCAAAAAACACAGCAGTGCCAAGATCGGAATCTACACCCACGTTTTCCTTCTTTTTATGCACTTTTAACCTGGACATTATTACGTGAGGCCTGAACACGGACTAGACAAATGCCTTATGTACACGATCTAATTTATTCTATTTAACACAATGCCAGTAGTTGAATGTGTATACCGTAGATGTCATTTAACAAAGCCTTATGGTTTCCTCTTAGAGCAGTGGAAATCCAGCTGTAGAGAGAGTTTGTGTCGTGTCAGAGCACATTTTATTTTTGTACAGTATTTATGGACAGCACAGTGAATGTAGCTGTACTGTGGAGAACTCGAACCAAAGCAGCTCTGTGAAAATGCATCAACACTTCTTTATCCAGCAATAATGTTGCTGACTTTGAATACAAGTCAGTTCAAAGTGTAAATATACGATTAAAATTCAATGTTAACTTACACTGCAGTGCGTGTTTTTTTTTCTATGTTATTCAACCATTACACTGTATATCCAGCCAACAAATGAAAGTTAAGGAAGCGCTAAGGTGGATGATTTTAGAGAGAAGTTTTCACTATTCAGCAAATGTGAATGCAGAAATAACGAACCATATGCTCTAAATTACAAGTCCAGCAGGAATTAGTCATATTTTTTGGGGCCATCTGGGAAAGCAGAACAAGCTAAAATGACAAAAATGAAGTGTATGTGATCGTGTTAGCATGTGGGTTCCTTTTTAAGCATCCAGCAGACGGAAATACAGAATAGGAAGTCGTGTTTCCGGCCTCCTGATGGATTTAAAACCTATATTTTCTCTCTTCTTTGCTCTGTGTTCTGTCAACACCTGAGGGAAACATCCGGCTTTTAAGTAAATACTCAGTCATGTAAACCATTTTGTAGTGGTTTTGGTGCTATGCTGGTTCTGTATAGTGTTTTTATTTTTAATACATTTTTTTGGCCTTATACACCTTTATTCAGAGAGAGGGGACAGGTGATGGTGTTGGAAACAGGGGAAGAGAGAGTGGGGATGATACGCACCACTTCGAGGACTGTAGCCTCTGCACACGGGACACGCGATTTAACTGCTGAGCTAAAGTGACGCTCCTGTATGGTGTTTTAATCAGCTTGAATTGCTGCCTGTTGTGGGTAGAAATTTGGTTGTTTGTGGGCCATAAAACAATGAGCAAAACAAGAGGCTCAGAAGCCCCGTAGAGCTAAGGCAACTACAGAGTCAGCGGATAATTTAAATCAAGCGACACATATCACCTCACACACAGTAATTTGATCCTATTTTTACTATAAAAAGTTGATAATAGCAGCTTTATATGGTAGCGTTGGGAATTACAGCTCTTTGAAGGGAACCGCTCCTTTCCGAGAGCCTTTCAAAAGAACGTGAGTGAATTAACTACTCTGCCTGTGGTAATTCGGCCTAAATGGGAGTGGATCTAGGGCAGGCAGTGAAACTAGAGGCCAGGCAGGTATAACTATAAAAAGAACTGCTTACACCCACGACTCGTTGATCGTAAACGTCACAACACTATTACAGTAAAGTAGTAGTACTGCTTCTAATCATTCATCCATTCAAACCTTCATTTACACCTCCAAAACCATTGAGGTTACAGAGAAATGCACAATTTAAACATATTAAAATCATTGCACACTCCGCTTACTAAGGAATCTAGTAAATCCTCATGCAGTGATAATAAAGATGAAGTAATACAAAATGAAGAAGATGCAGCTTCAAAAAGGATTGTAGTGGTTGTATAATAAAAGTACTGACTTATATGCCATACCTTGTTATTCACACAGTATATGTCATACGTCAAAGGCTAAAATGTGTTATTCGCTTCATGTATGACCAGTTTTGCGTGTGGCCAGATCTTATGCAATAAGAGCAGAGGTCAGAGAGTGTGCAACGCCTGCTGTGAACTTCCAGGCTAAATGAGCAGATTACGGTCACTTTGGATTATGTCAGAAACACCTTTGACCTACATTTTACAAGGCCGTCTGACAGAGGTGTTGTTTCAACCTGCTACCACTAGAGGGAGCTGTGCACAGTCATGAGGTTTGTGTTTGTGAAAGCTGTCAAAAACTATTTTGTCCCTGTCAATGCCTTGATTGTAATCACTTGTATTATCAGACAAACGGATGCTCGGGTACATATTGTGTTTAAAATTAAGAATCGTTTTTAGAAAATACCTTTTACTGCGTCAGGATGAAAACAACAGTTTGCTAACTGGCATTTAAAAAGTGTCCATTATGTCTCCAACCGAATGTTGAAAGCACTCTCATCTGTCTTCTCTATTCCCTGACCCACTGAGCTCGTTAACGCCTGAGGGAAAAGAAAAGTGTGTGTGTGTCTGTGTGTGATTAGGTTTCTCAGCCTTAGACAGATGATCTGTTTGTGAGGAGGCCAATTTGTGAGGACAAAAGATAAAGTTATCGGAGGAGGCCGAGTGTTGTTTCAGCTGTAACTCTAACTGTGCCTCTCACAGATAGAGGCATACAGGGGTTGTTGGTATACAGGAGTGATATTTACCATCTTATTATTATTCAGACATGGACTATGCACTTTAATTGATTTGAAATTAAAATTATGATGCAATTTAATTGGCTCATATGTCATGGTTTCTGAATTGATTTCAAGACTTATCCTCTAGCGCCATCATGAGGTTGAGATAATTTGTGTGTTTCAAATCTGTCTATATAGTTGAACAGATAGTGCACTATTTTGCTGTTCATGTACAAGAATATAATGTGCTTTAACATATTTTACAAAAAGGAAATGGCCAGCTGAATGCAAACAGACCTTTTTAACACTACTCTCAATTTCATCGAGGCATCATTTACCCATTTTCCACCAAGGCAGTTTCAGGGCCGGTTTCCGAGCCGGTGCTCAATTGCGAACCAGTTTTTTGTGTTTGGACTGAAAATGAACCGGCTCCCGGCCAGGAAAACAGGTTCCAGAGCGGCCCCAACTCTTTGCTGGTCTGGAACCGCGAACCGCTTACGTCAGGGGTGAGGGGCGGGGTTGCCGTGACCAAAGAGACAAACCAAACGATAGTGTCTGTTTTTCAACATTCAGCTACACAAAACAAGGAAGGTTATGGATACAAAGGAACTAGAACCAGGTTCGCCTTGGTGGAAAAGGGTAATGCCTTCATTTTCAATGATGTCGAGAATACAGAAAGAATGGCAACAGCACAATTAAAAACAATCACACACAAAGGCAGAGTATTTTTTTTATCATCGTTTTAAACTGTGTGTTTTAATGCAAACTGTTGCCCATGTGAATGCAGCAGAGAAGCTATAAGCAGTTTTTCCAAATAACCTGTTTACCCGTGAGACTTCAAGCATCAGCCAGTTATTAGAACGCGCTGAATATTGACTGTGAGACCGGTTTAATAAGGAGGTGAGATACGGTGGCATGTTGCCAATTAAGGCCTAAATAAATAAATAAATAAGAACCAATGTCTGTCACGTCGTACTGTTAGACGTGCCCAACCAACCTTTTCATATAAGATGCAGTGATGAGTGGAGTACTGTCACCAGTAATTTCAGCCATGCAAGCATCAGAAGAGTCATAATAGTTTTATTTTTATATTATGTTTTATATTAATATTGTATGCGCAGAGTTAGAAGACCGGTTTCAATTCACTTACTGAATTTGTATTCTTTTTAGACGTGTGCGTGTGTTGGTATAAGAAGGATGTTGTGACATCAGAGTTTCGAAGACAATAATGGTTTAATATGCAAGTGTGAGGAAAACTCTCCAGTGCTCACACACAGAATGGACTTGTGCACGTTTGCATTTTCATATATTCTCAATTTGTTGGATTAGGGAAAAGGAGCAGGTGTAATAACAGTCATATACTGTATGTAACTTTTTAGTGTGTTCAAATGAGAATACGTTTAAAGGGCTTAAAACAAAGTCTATTTTGGGGGGATATTTAACATTACACTGTGGGACAGTGGTCTTCAACAACACAACTTTCAAAAGTCAAGTAGTTGTTTAATGTTGTTAGTGTTAACATAATTTAATCAAAACAGCTAAAATGAGAATAGAGCATCTGCTTGGGAAGTTTGTTCATCATCATCACTGTCATACAAACTTCTGTTTGAAATATTTATAAGTCTAAAGTTTTACCATAAAAAAAACCCCCTATTTGGGCTGATTTTCAATATCTTACTGCAGGCAAGAAAAACAATGATGGATATACAAGAGCAAAACAATGACATGGTTTATTTGTTATGTTGCTTGATTGGACAAAAGCTCAACACATTTACAAATTCTTTACTTATATACTCTAATTAGAATCATTATAGTTAAAAGATAAATGAGCACATAGCATCACATAAAATCTAATAATATAATCCTCGCAGTTACACACTAATAGGACAGCACCCTCCCCCAACATGAGCACACACACACACAGACACACGCGCACACACACACACACACACACACACACACACACACACACACACAGTCCCTCTGGCTTCCATGCACACCATATGGGCTGATCACACAGCTCAGGGTATTAACAGTAATTTGCCTGCATGGGAGCCGTGCTGTTTTCAGTGTTGTTACCCAGCACTCCCTATGTTGACACTTCTTCAGCTAATGACCAACCCATAAAACCATGAAGACCCTAATGAGGGCTGAAGTCCACTTTAAAGTGCCACCATGACATAACAGGAGTTTAGCCCAATGGTGACCTCAACTAAAGGAATGACACTAAAATCATGATTAGTCATCTTTCTTTCTTTGTTTCTTTCTCATCTTTAGTAGATTTTAAGTAATGAAAAGTAATGTAACCTCCATAACCTCTTTACTCATTTTGTCTTTTAGTGTCTGTACTAAAACATTATCTCATTTAGCTTGCCACCTCTTATTTTCAAAGCTTGTAGCCTCCGTTTCGGCCCTGTTAGCTTAGCTCCTAGCCTTCCCTGCTATTTAGCCTTAGGTCACCAATAGCTAACACCACCCTGTTAAAAGTTAAACAATGGTCTTCATAACTGTTCATCCTCTGCAGATAGGGCTTAAGTGGCCTGTTAGCAATAGCACTAGCATAGCCTCGCAGCCAGGTGAGTTTATCCCTGTTTAGTGGTGTGGGGGGACTGGAAGTCCTTCTGCATCTGTTAGTAGTAAGTACATTAACAGCAAATAGCCAAGGTGATTTTATATCTATTAATTTGAATTAAAAATTCTTCAAAAAGCACCAACACCAGAAACACAACCAAGAAGCTGCCGTTGTAGCTAGGCTAAGCTAAGGATGCTGGCATCATGAAGGGAGAACGAGGAACCCAGGCACAAACTACACCTAGTTTTATGTCCACATTGTTATACACGTCTGCACCAACATTTTACGGATTAGGAAATCAGAGATTATAAAACCACAGCTAGCCAGGACGTATACATTTGCTTGATAGTCCCAAGTCCCTTACCAGTGACAGGGAATGATCAGATTTTCAGAAGGCCTAGAAACTCAGCCAAGTGGACAGCCTTTAACCTACTGCACTAAGTTATCTAGTCCACTATCTTTATTACGTCAGTCAGGGAACTCCTCAAAGTGCAGAATGACATTGAAACTGTTTCCCACCCATATTACTCATAAAGGATCTTTTAAGTGTGTGAATCATAGGAATCTATCTCTAGGAGTGGCACAGGTCGACAAAATATGTCTCCAAATATTATCCTCTCTGGTCGCTCTGCGTAGATTCACCTTTAACTGAAAGCTGCAGCCCAAAGACCTTCAAGTTTGGTTTGACCAAAATCAGATCACTATCTATCAAAGCTTTACTGATAAAGTATTTGATTCTTCAACATATGATGGATTTGATCGGTTTACTTAAAACACAAAATCTTGTCTATTTCGTACAATTAAGAGATCATTTTTCTCTACCTGACCAAGGCTCAAGTTCATGAGGATAAAAATTAATTCAACCTCCAACTTTATATTAAATTCAACTCATTTGAGGCTCCTGTCATGCTCAGGGTGGGAAGCACAAATGCTGTTTTAGTGTTGTTTAGGTTGCAAATCACATAAACCTGGGACTCTACTTCTTGATTAATTTGCAATTAAAATGAAAAGGGAAAAATGGATGGACATAGGACCCTATTTCAACTTAAAACAACATATTAACCCATTACCTACTCCATTTGACACTAGCTAGAATTAGCATTTAACCAATTCCTAATTAATATCACATGATACAAATTCATGTTAACTAGGAAAAGGTTGAAAGCTAATGTTAGCTGACGTTAGCATTCAACCAAATCCCCCTGACTTAATCATTTAACATTATTACAAACAGTAATGTTTGCTGGGAATTGGTGCAGTGTTTATGTTTTGTTTTATCTTGAAATATGGCCGCATGTCCCTCCAGATTTTAACTTCCCGCTGTCTTATCAGTGGCTGAACAATCAGGAGGCTAATTTGTTAGCTTCCATACGTTTATGATTTGAAACCAGGAACATAGCGATACGGCAATAACAGCGTTTGAGCTTCCCACACTGAGCATGACAGGAGCCTCAAATGAGTTGAATTTAATATAAAGTTGGAGGCTTTACATGACATGGCTGCCATGTGAGTATGATGAATGAACCACCTAGCCCTAAATCCAAACTTTTTGAAGAATTTCCTGACTAATTCTCAGGTGATTTGAATTACTGGAGATCTCTGTAATCCCTTTTTAATTCATTCAGTTTGTTCATGAACTCACTCACTGCAGTGGTACACCCTTGACTTGATTCTATCACACTGGATAGGTGTCTCTGCTTTGACCGTCTGTGGTGTCAGATCACTATCTTATTAAATTTGAAGCAACCTTACTCTGTCATTTTGATGTTGGCACTGATGCATTAACCACTCGCCACACTGGTCTGTCAACTTCAACTGCACTCGAGAAACTACTGCCTGCGGTCCTGGCTCCTTTCACTGCACTGACAACCCTTTTGAAAATTGTACTAGTGACTTCAACAAAGCCTGCTCTCTAGTCTCCTAGATTCAGTTGCACCTCTCTTCATCAAAAAAAGAGTCAAAGAGATCTACACCCTTGTTTGCTGAGGAAACACGTGCTCTTAAGTTTGCCTGCACGCGACTGGAATGCAAATGTCCAAATCAAACTCTGAGTTTTCTACTTTGCATGGCACGAGTATTTACTAAATTACAATTAACTCTCTCCACTGCTGAGTTTCTCTGCCTTTTTTGTACCAATGAACAGAGTCCTAGATTTTTATTTGACACTTTAGCTAGACATATAAAATGCCTCACAATCTCCTCCTTCTCCTTCATTACAAATTCATGAATCTGCATAGTTCCCCGCCCACTATGCAAATTTCCAACCGCCCGGCCGTCGCAAACACAAAGCACGTCTCTGCCATCGTTTAGTGACGACTTGTTGAAACTTAGCTAGCCTGAAATGTAGTAATTAGTAGTAGTAACGTTAATGTTAGTAGCCAGTAGTAAGTTTGCAACAATCACAATGACAGTTACAGCTTGTTCGCGCATCGCCGAAGTGGTTGCCATAGGTTGCACATAATGATATGCATAGCGTCACCCCTTCCATTAACGGGATTGGCTCCTTAGGTTTGTGACGTCTCAAACCTGCCAATCTGAAAACGTGTTGTTCAGCCTGTCCTTGGTACACTGCAGTTTAAAAGCAGACAGGCCCAGCTGACTGCTTATGTTGTCCCTGATATGTCTTGTAGCACATGAAAAACACCACATGAAGATGTTTACAGGATTTTCACTGGAGGGGGTCTTTAACTGCTCATGGTTGTTTTGGACTATTTTTTTTTAAGCATCTAAGCTGGCGTTGGCTGCCAAACCCAACAACCTGTCACATAAACCCCCTTCCAACTACACTTTTTAAAGATCTCTGGTCATTATTTAGACAAACAATGCTGGTCATTTTTTCTAAAACCTTAAAATTTGACCTTGACATGACATGAATCCCCCTGTCCATGTTGGATCCGACTTTTAAGGTGATTCTCATCACTTAAGGGCATGTCCGTTCATACCTGTCCAATCTCCTCCTGTCATGCCTCCTTCCTCTTGAGTAAGTTCCCTTCTGACAACAAAGGTTGAACTCTGCTGAGGCCTTTAAGTCCAATTTAAAACACAACTTTGAGCCTCCACTTTTGGTGCTTTTTCTGTGATATTCTCCTGCTGATGAGAATACTGTTAACTTTCTGGAAACCTCTCTATCTTATTAGCCCACTGTTTGTTTGTTGTCCCACTTGAGCATCACATCTCCCTCTTCCTATTATCTCCTCCTTGTCCTCTCTTTTCTGCCAGGCTCTCAGTGCCAAACTCCAGATGATTTGGATCTGAAACGTTGACCTTCGGTATTTAGCATCTTCTCTTGTCTCTAGTGTGCATGGTGTCCTTGTCTCTCTCTCTCCTGTGTTTGTTTACTTTGTTTACTTTGTCTTACCTGTCTGAATAGGTGTTCTTGAGCTTTGTCTCTTAAGTGTTTGTTTAATCTCTTTCCAAGTCTCACTGGCAGAGTTGGTCCCATGACCCAGGTCTTTTCTGTTTGCCAACACCTGTAGGTTCTTCTGAGATCCATGTTCTTCATACAGTATTTGTATGTTTATATGTTTCTATAACTTTGTCATCTTGATTTTCTATCGAAGGTTTGTCCATCGTGGAAGAGAGAGTTGTTGCTCTCTCTGAGTTTCGTGCATTATTTTTTCCTACTAAAGGTTTCCTTGTCCAAATCATGGGGCACAGGGACAGAGGGTGTTGTATGCTGTAGTGCAGACTGTATATCCCCTTTAGGATATTGGGCTACATAAATAAAATTGACATGACTAACTTAGGACAATAATAATTACCTACAGTTATCTTTAGCACTGAATCAGTGTAACTTCTGTTTTGTACCAGCCTGTTGCACCCAAACTCTCTGACAAACGGATATTTTATTACAGGTTATATTCTACCCAGCCCTTCCCCTTATCGGCTGTCACAAACTTTATCACACCCCAGTCTCGAACAAATTGAATATCAGCCCACAAGTAATATTTTACCCATGACCTAAATAAGAGTTTTGTGTTGAATATTAACTTATCACCTAATTTAATGCTTCCTGCTTTTAAGATAAGATTAAGATAGCAGTTTATTATTAAATATTGTTGGATTTTAATTGATTTTTATGCGTACAATGTACCAAATTCAACTCTGCAGTGATGTAGCTTCTTATATCTCTTTATTTTGGTTTTACAGGATTAAAGTTGTGCCACAACAGATGAAATGCCCAACTTTACAGCAGAAATAAACATGTTTACAGCCTGTAAGTATGCTCAAACAACCTTTTCTAATGTCATTAGAATTAACTTTAATGCTATTGCTTCAATTGAAGCACTGAGATGTGATGAGTTTGTCTAAAGTTAGATGAAACGTTTTTCTTATATCAATCGCTGCGAACACTTATTGAAGACCCTGACCCTGTGACTTGTGCGCATATCATACAAAAACATAATAAACACATAAAGTGAACTTGTGTAAACAAGGAAGTGGTTTTATAATCAATACCTGGACTTTGCCCAGACAGATTGGGCTATAATTACTTTGAAGATGTAATATCAAGTCACAAACCAGGGAAACTTGTATTTATTAAACATGCAGATTTAAGAGTGTTTGGGTTTAAAAGCAAAGTTAGTCTTAATAAAATAATGTCACCAATTATCATCTACGTTAACTCAACTTAAAGTAATGTCTGTATTCATTCACAAAGGTTTTATTAAAAAAGAAGGCAGAGTAAGTGGAGCTCCAAATGCTAAACACACAAATATGATAGCCTACCATCATAAAATATACTACATTATGATTTAACCCAATGCACCTTATAAATTGAAATCCAAAAGACCACAATAATCAGCTGAGAAGGACATAAAAAGAGTTTTTAAACTCCACCAATGTTGTCACTTTCATTTATCCATGAAGTTTCCATTGTTTTTCAAAGTAAAAGTCCATCCAATACCGCTTATCCTGTTCAGGGTCGCGGGGGACTGGAGCCTGTCCCAGCTGTCACTGGGCGGGAGGCGGGGTTACACCCTGGATTGATCACCAGTCAATCACAGAAAGACAATAATTCACACCAAAGGAAAAGTCTTACTGACTGAAAAGAAAGAAAAGGCATTAAAATATTCTAAAACACATTTGATATTACAGCAAAAAAGTTTTTGATCAGTTAGAAATTATTTAATCTAAATAGCAAAATAGTGGACTTTAAAGTCTTCCTCTTGGCCCTCACTATCAAATCATCCTTTTTTTTCTGATCTGAGCCAGTCAGACAATTGGAGCGTCTTCATTGTCCAGACAGGATACGATCTCTTTGATTCGAAGGTGGTAAAGGGTTTTTGTTTACAATCCATAACTGTCTCTATCCTTGTTTGGCAATAACTGGTTCTCAAAGCTTCCCAGTAAACTTCAGCAAAGCAAAGACACCACCACCTGCAAAAAGAGAGACGCTTTTTAACATTCATTATCTGAAACAGAAGTTTAAAGCTGCTGCAGTTTTATTTTTGGCAAAACTCTATTGCTCATTTGACAGTTTTATGTTTTACCTGCAGTTACTGGTGTCTGGATTGAATGGCATCAATATCACATAGGAAAACCCAATGATTTAAGCCCACTTACTGGCTTTTTCCCTTGTTCTTTATTGTATAACCATTACCAACCAGTATTTTTTCTTGCATTGCCATTTGGTGCAGCCAGTTTCAATGTGTTTGTTGGAACCTTGCAGACAATATCCATAATTCATGGGAACAGCTGATAGATATGGAAGCCTATCATCGCCAGGAATAAAAAAACTGACAAGAAGTTGGGATTGATAAAAACAAACCCACTCATGCTTAGTCAAAATTAAAAAGATACTGAAAAGTTTGAGATAATAAATGATATTAACATTATACAATACATATTTTGACTTCTGACATTTTAATTTATAATTTGAAACTATTTTTACATTTCCTAATATCTCCTTTTCTTTAGAATAAGCTTCCACAGCTTTACCTTCCAACTGCCCCTTCAAAAAACCCTGTTAATGTGCTTCCCTTTTAAGGTTGAATAAAATCTCTCTTGGGCGCTGGTTTGGCTCAGCGGTAAACTCAGCGACCATATAGAAAGGCTATAGTCCTAGGTGCAGCGGCCCCGCGTTCAACTCCCGCCCTTGGCCATTCTCTCTTCCCTTGTTTCTGACACTATCCACTGTCTCTATCTCTCAATAAAGGCATTAAAGGTCAATTCATAATAATAATAATAATAAAAAATATCCATTGTATTCTTGTTAATAGATAAATGTTATTGAGGAAGCAGAAATGATGGTGTGCTGGTTTAATACTTACCAACACCAGCCACCCCAGCAATAGAGCCAATAGTAATACCGGCTATAGCTCCAGATGAAAGTCCAGTGGAACTGTTGCTCTGCAGGTCTGTAGTCATAATTGGAGCAAGTGTAGTAACCTTCATGGTGGTTGTTGAAACAGGGTGTCCAGCTGTGGTTGGGGGGGGAGCAACAGATGTGCCATTCTGTGATTCGGTTGAGTTGGACGGAGTGATTGCTGGTGTTTCGGTGGTAACTGGCAGAGTTTTGCTTGTGTTTGGCCCTTTTGTGGTTGCTGGGCTTGCTGTTGGAGATGTCACTGGATTTGCAGTTGTGGTTGTAGAGTGAGTAACTGGATTTTTGGTGGTAAGTGGCAGAGCTGTGGTCGTCGCTCTTGTGGTTGTAGTCTGAGCTCCACACAGGACGGCTATGTTGGTAAAAGCAAAAAGAATCATTCAGACTTCTACAACATTATTACATATTAAAAACTCAACTTCCACATATGCAGGTTGTAAAGATAAACAGGTGCTAACTTAATCTCAATTTCTATTTTGTAAAATTTCGGCACAGATTTCCGGTTTGTTTTTGGGTTTGTTGTCTTTGGAGTTGTCGTTGCTTTTGCTATATAAAAAAAAATCAAATTTCTAAGTATCTCGATCTAAAACACCACAAATCCAGATTGTTACAATACACTTAATTGCTAAATCGTACCATCCATCCATTATCTGTACCGCTTATTCTCTTCATGGCCGCAGGAGGGCTGGAGCCAATCCCAGCTGTCATTGGGCGAGAGGCGGGCTTACCCCCTGGACTGACCGCCAGTCATCACAGGGCTGTAATTGCTAAATCTCAACTTTTATTTTGTAAAATCAAAGACTTTCGGCTTTGCTGAATTTCAGATGAGGTGATGTGGACGGGTCTTCCAGTTAATCATAATCACCAACAGTTTTTATGAAGTAGTTTAGTGATGGAGAGTAAAGATAGTGGTAATTGACATGACATGACATGTTTTGTAGTAGTAATGGGGACACTGTTAAAGATAACAAACCTAATAATCTTTGAACCTGTAGCCCCATAAAAATAGCTCAACAGTGATTATCACCAACCCTTTTTGCAAACAATTTCAACATTCATGAGCTCTATCTATCAACCTTGGCCAACTGTCACCAACCATGAGACGATGTTTTTCCAGATACAAACTTTTCTATCTTCGGTTACCTTTGAATATATAGCGCCAAGTAATAAAGTAAAACACTGAATTTCACAGACATGTTCTTTTTCAATACATTTCTCAATCATTTAACTAGTGATTCAGCACTGTAAAATGGACGTTTAAAAAGAATAGTCTTTATACCATCATGTAAAACGTTAGTTCATGGTAAAGCTTACAAAGTTTAACAGCTTTATTGATATTTTTTTTATTATTTAACTAAACTGACCCAAAGCAACAAAGATAAAATGGTGACATGTACAAAAAAAACAACTTTTGTATTTATAGGTCATCTGAATGATAAAGATATGGTCCTGACCTCATTCCCTCCTCCCTTTTTATTACACAACATCCATTTTCACTTTAGCGCGTCATGCTGACATTTTTACTGACTTTTAGGGCAGTATAAATTGAAATAAGTTGTCTCTGTCAACCATCTGCTGTCATCATGTGCATGTTTTCTATTTCGAGATCACAATATCTTCACTTGTTCTCCCTTAAATTACCGATTTTTATTGTCTGAACCCACTGATGTGATTTCCCACAGTTAGAGGAACCATTGCAAAACAGAATCTGGCAGCACATTTTAATAAGGCCACATTTATAAAAGGGTTATATGTTGTAATTCAAGCTTTGTAAATCACTTAAAAGCGTTAATAAGAACAGCTTCTGGGTTGAAAAACAACATTTTAGTACTTTAGTTCTACCATTTATATATTTGGACAAAATCCATCTCACTTTTTAACACTTACAAATGTACACCTAATGATTAAGATTTTATATCAATGGCTAATGGCTAATATACCTGCCTAATCAGAAAGTACTAAAACCATCAACATTTAATAATGGATTGTCAATGTTTACACCTGTATAGTAAATATAAAGTGTATTCTTACCAGTGCCGAGAAGGCAGAGAGTCACGACATGAAGATTCACTTGCATCGTCACAGAGTGTCAGTGCCACAAGAACAGGAAATTAATCTGTGTCTTTAAGATGCTCTTTTGGATTGTGAGCTGTGCTGCCGAAAACACAAAAGCACAAATATACAGACTGAGTTCATTTTATTGTACACATGTCATATGTCTCCTATCTGCGACGTAAAACCTTATCTCACTGTTCTGGGTCAGACACAGGAAATGTATTCTTACTGTAGCCTGTAAAACACATTGATTAAACCCACGTCTCCACTGTGTTGCTTGGAAAAGACAAACAGAAATCCACCTTAACTCACTTTGTACAGCTTTTTAGTTGATGAATGGAGTTTATAAACCCAATTTAGGCTCACCAAAATGTATCAGTTAAGAGAAACAAACTATGAACATATCAGAACAAGTACAAATTAACAAAAAACATGTTGGAATAATCTGTCGTAGAGGTTGCCGTTGTATGATCCTGTACTTTTTACCGCCATATCAGTGTTGTGATAAATAAAACAAACCTTTAAATTAATAAATATACTAACAAATATAACTCACAAGTTTATATTTTGGTGGTCATGTAAGAGAACTTAAAATTGCAGGCTTTAGAAAAGACCTGAACCTAATTTACACCCCACCTTTCTTTTTAAATAAAAAGAAATTTCACTATGGATTAACCAAAGCAGGTAAACGGATACTTGTGTTGGTCGGATATGTATTTATTAACCTGTGCTGCTTTTTTTTTTCTACAACAGATCAAAGTATAGTTCATGAAGAACGCTGTGTTACTCACCTGCGAGGCTGCCAATGATGACTTTCTTTTCTCAGTGTAAGAACAGAAGATGTTCTCAGAAACCTGCTTTTATGGCCTCTTTATCAAACCAACACCAACCCATCATCTGTTGCCCTCCCATCTCTCTGTGTGTGTGTGTGTGTGTGTGTGTGTACGTGTCTCTGTGTGTGTTTTTGCTGCAATACATCACCACAATTCAACCAGGACGGCATTACATGTATTGATTTAATAGGTTTATTAATGCTTACCACAGGGCTATATCTGTTTTTTATGGCTCACTCTCTGCTGCACATCCAGGGGACATTGATCAGGAAGTACATACTATACCTCGTCCTTATAATGTGTACTAGCAAGTGGAGTTGTGTGTTGCGTGAGAGGAGGCAAACAAGGAAGCAACAGCAGGCTGATGGGAGGCTCACTCCAAGTGGATTTTATCATGTGAAGGACTTGACCCACTTGTTCAACTTTAAAGCCCAATCTTTAACAGGGAAACAAAGTAATCAATGCATATTGGAAAGTCTATCAAAGCCCTCTGTGTCTTGTGGCAGATAATTCAGAACGTATTGGATTTTAAGAAGGATAGCAGCACATGCAAAAAACGAGAGTGACCTCACGACCAAAATGGCAACATAAGTCACAAATGTTTAAGTTTATTGCTGTATATTCCAGTGCTGTTTTGGTGTTGACAACCTGCTGCTGTGACACACCAATTTCCCTGTTTGGAATCCATCCCTCCATCCTATTTTAAAAACCTTATAATTTTGACAAGCGAGAACATTGGCATTGACGGTCAACATTGTCTTCATTTAGCAATGACCACAATATTTCCATAACCTTAACCAAATTGTTCCTTTGCCTAAACCAAACCATACGTTTACCACAGGGACAACACATCAAAATCCATGAATATGAATCTTTTAAAGGTTTTGGAACGCAACAAATTATCAGATAATATCAGATAAGGTATATGGGAATATTTTTTGGACACCTGGCAAATGTATTTGTGACGAAATTAACAATACCTTTAACTGACTTTTACATCTGTGACAGGATTGTACTTTCGTTAACTGTATAACAATAAATCACATGAAAAAGCTTAGATAAAAGAAACACTGACCGAGTGAATTGCTTTCTTCTTACACTTGTTTGCGCTGCCTTCTGTTAGCTTGTTCAAGAATCAGCAGCATGCTCAAACAGCCAGCAAGCATGTTAAGCTGCAACAATAAAAATTGATCCAACAGGCAACACAGAGTAGCAAAATAATGTTACTGTCCGAGCGTCCTTCAGTCTGTTCTGCTTGGTGGGCTGTGAAGCAAACTGTAGCTGAAAACACACTGTCACCATAGCATTTACATGGAAACAGTGTGGAAGGGCCTAGCTGCCAACTTTTCCCAGTGACCTACACAACAAAAACAGTCCCCTGCAGCCTAGAAAGCAATCTTAAAGCCCAGGAACCATTTTTTTCTGCATATATTCATTTCAGTATAAAATCGTTCCTGTCAAATTGGCCATATGAAACAGAAACCAAACAGGAATAGAAAAACACTTTGCTTCACCCTTCCACCAAGTTTTATGGAACTTGGGTGGGTAGTTTTTCCCATAACAATGCCAACAACAAGCCAAACAGCACTGAAAACATAACTTCCTTGATGGAATGATAAACTTAAATGTCTAAGGATTGACCCTTGTGGAACTCCTGTGAAAATTTGGTAAGTCACATAGAAACAGAGCCGGTGAGGAGCCTGGTATCTGTGGATTAAGATACCATGATCAGGGAGTAATAAGGCCAAGAAAAAAATAGGCAATTCTATGTTCAATAATGTTAATATCACAATTGTGTGTATTTGAATGACTCTTCCCTGTAGTTTGGCCTAATGTGTAGATAAAAAGTGACAGTGGTTACATGTGGTTTGACATAAAGTAGATTATTTGACTCAGACAAGACTTGCCATAAAATTTTATTTTGGTATATTACGGTTTCCTTTTTAGATGAACTAAATGACCTATTATATAAAACATGTGACATCTCAAATTTGTTTTACTTGGTTATTATTTTTGGTTCCTTATTGCCGCTCTAAAATTGTTGGAACAGCAATGGCAATAATGAAACAAGAATAATTCAGGTACCAAATTCCATCAACGTTTAACCAAGTTTATTATACGTTTAATTACAGCTTATCATGTATGAACTAGTTCATACTTTTTGCTATGTGTGTAATGGGAAATCCAAGAACTTCAAAATATAATCTGAAAGCTGAAAGCTTATTCTTTGTGAAACTTTAGGCTTTAATACTGAAGATTTGATCAGTTGTTGTTTTTTATGGGCTCATGGAAATTGTTCATGAGTTTGGTCTGCTATAATTGCTTGATTGTGAGTTAATTCTGGATCTGGTCTAAAAATTGTTTGTCAGTCTGATCTTGATCCAGTCCTAAACTCATTGGGATATCCTTTGCCCATGTTCCACCAATTTTTAATGAAAATGGGAAAGTAGCCCCAAAAACATAATCTCCTTGGTGAAAAAACAAAATGTGGATGTCCAAGTATAGAGCCTTGTGGGACCCCTGGGGGGGACAACATTTTTAAATTTCCTTTAATCAAATGGGAACAGAACCTGTGAATTGTCTGGTATCCGTAGATTAAGAAACCATGATCAGGGAACCGTGATGCCACAACAAAAGTTAATTCTATGTGCAGCAATGTTAATATCACTATTGTGTGTATTTGAACTGATTCAAGTATTTGTACTTAAACTGATATCATACCTTTATTTTCGTTTAATTTTGGTGTGCCACATCATCCATACTTTTATTGTGTTACACATTGGTTAAGGTTACAGAATCAGCCATGCTATTCTAGCATCAAAACAAGCATGACGTCTGCATGTCTGTGCCTGTTGACCCATTTCTGAAATGGCTTACTTTAACACATGAGATCATAAAGAGGCTTAATTTATGTCTTCTTAATTTGGTTTAGCATTTAGCTTGATGTGATATTGGTACCTTCCAACAATTTTGAATGAACACCACACACACACACACACACACACACACAAGCTTGAATGTTAAACATCCGTGAGAAAGTTAACATCTATTATTCTGGCATCATGCAGAAGGAAGGAGAGTTATATTTGTTTACCACACCTTAAAAATCTACTAAAGTAAAGAGGACAATTTACGAGTGAAGTGAAACTTAATTTCCGACAAGCACCTATGCAGCAGCCTTGTGTGATCCAATTTTTCTTTACTCTTCTTTATATTGCTTTTGAACAAATCTTTACTTCGGTTGTTTCTTTCTTAGCTCCTGGGAATCTAGCAGACACATGACTGCTTATCACTCATTGTGTTGCTTATTCCATTCACAGAGGAGATGAAGCGCTCACCACAATAACAAAAGAAATCTTGCATCTTTGATTAACTAAGGTCATGCCTTTACACTTTTAATCACTGAAAGCTTTTGAGGATTTCAGAGAAACATCGATCTGGCATCAGCACACCCGGAAAGAATCTATAACAATGGGATATTGTCTTTGTGCTCAGATAACCCTTGATTCACTAACGCTTCAGTCACTGCTCTCTACATTTTTGGGGAAATGAATCTTAAGCTACCATGCTGGAAAGAATGGCAATAAGGAAACAAATTAATATTCAACTTCACCAACGTGGAGGTTGGCACCACTCAGGTTTTATTTTAAGTTTATTTACAGCTTATCACAGATGAAGTGGTTCAAATGTATTGTTATCTGCAAGTTATGGAAAATTCTAGAACTTCAAAATTGAATCTAAAAGCTTTTACTTATTTGCTGTGAAACGTAAGACTTTAATACTGAAGACTCGATCAGCTGTTCAGTTTTTATTTGGTCATGAAAATGGTTAATGAAGTGGGTCTTCTGATCTTGATCCGGTCCGAATATCCTTTGCCCACGCTTCACCCTTCCACCAAGTATCATGAAAAGTGGGCTGGTAGTTTTTTCATAATCCTGCTGACAACAAGAAAAACAGCACCAAAAACACAATGTCCTATGTCCAAGGATAGACCCTTGTGGAATACAGAGAAGAATGTTGTTTAATAAGGTGTTGCAGGCCGTTGTAAAGATTTGGCTGCTGCAGATAAAATTTGCAGAACGTGTTCATTTAGATGACATCATTTGACCTTACAGTTTAAATTGATTGGTATAAAGATTGGTTGGATAAGGGTGACACCAGTGTTGTGTGCTGTTGGTCAGATAAGCAACTTGAAGTCATTGCCTTTGGCTTTGAAGGGCATTTTTAACATTTTACAGACAGTAGAAAGCTGCGTATTATTAATTAACAGAGAATTTTCTTGTCAGATTAATCAGTCATTAAATAAAATATTCACTAGATGCATCCTACAAAAGCTTTCAGTTTGCAAAGCTACTACAACTATTTCTACATGATCAATGTCACAATGATAATTGCAGGAAAGAAAAATTGGGTGAACTTTTTCAGTTTGCAAAATATCTTTTCCATAAAACAAAACAAGCATAAAAAAATGTAAACTTCATGTGCTCAGTGAGCTTATTCACACAGAATTTAAAATCCAATGTTTAGAATGTTTAGTTTATAAGCGTAATCAGGCTGTCCTGTTGCTATAATATTGGAACACAGTGAATCTTGATGCCATCAGACACTTCCCAGCAAGGCCAGTAAAGCTGGGTCAATTGACTTTAAAGGGAGCCTTTACTTGACAGCTGATAGCAGTGTCTGATGTCTGATAGCCTCAGTTTAACACGGCTGGAGTACAATTAAAAAGACTTTCTGAGGTCACAATTCAAACTGTGGTGTTCTCTCGCTCCATGGCAGTATTTCACATCTTTAACCTCATTGTATTGGTTTTACGGCATGTTTACTAATAACTCTCACCACTTATAAAGCCACTGTATACAACCAGCCCACCATCAAACAACGAACAAACAAACAAACAAATATAGCAACCAGCTGATGATAGACATTTTTTCTTTGCAGTTGGTGGGAACCAAACCATAGTTAAAGGGTGTGTGAATACTGGACATGGCTCCTGTAGGGTTTTGATGGTGTTGAACCTCTACAAACAGGATGGAAACCAGCAGAAATGAAGGTGTAAAGCGTGGTCGTAGAAATGAGGGCATCAGACAAGCAGGGTTTTTGGTTCCAGAGCTCTAAAAAAAAAAAAAAAGGCTACTTGTTTATCAACAGTATTTTGTCATCAAGTGTAGATTCAGTATTAATCTAATCTGTAAAACACGGTGTACAAGAGTAAAATTACGATATTCCCTTTAGACTCAAGTAAATTACAAGCAACTTAATGTTGTTCTTTTAACGGTAGGCTACCTTTAGTTATGTTATTTATGTAATTATTTATTCTTATATTCTTTACATTTATAAACAGAAGTAGCAGAACTATTAGGGCCACAAAAAAAATACGAGCAGGAGATTTTTTCTAAGCCATTTAGCATTTTGAGAATAAAATCAAAACGTCGAGAAAAAAGACAAAATAGGCCACTGTTTCAAGAATATAGAATGAAAAATGTCAAGAATAAAGTCGAAAACAGTGTCAAGAATAAAGTCAACTACTCAGGTCCATCAGATATCTTTCAACTATCTGATATCTATATGTTTTTTCATGGTATCATCGTGTCTGATACACATTCTCGACATTTTGACTTTATTCTCGACATTGTTTTTTTTTTTTTACTTTATTCTCCACATTTCGACTTTATTCTCGACGTTTCTACTGTAATCTCGAAATGCAAAAAAATTTAAATAAAAACCTCCCTCCTCTTTTTTTCTTCTCCTTAATGTGGCCCTAATACTCCGTCGTAGACCTACAATACAAGAAACACCAATCAAATAAAAAAAACACCGACGGGGCATTTTCAAGTGGTCCATCTGTTATGAAGTCAGCTGAGTAAGGTTTGACCTTCAAAATAAAAGCGTTAAGTCTGTATCACAATTTTCCCTGCGTTGTGAACCTTTCACCGGAAGCGCCTCCTTTATTCCGGCGCCGGGTCAAGACTTTTATTCTGACAGTCATCCTGGAAACATCCGTGTGCTTCCTTGCCATTAGCTCGACACAGTGGTGCTGCTGCTGAGCCTCAGCAGTGTGTGTGTGCGGATGTTGGACGGTTCCCGGTGAAAAAACACCGACACCCGGCCTCACGAAAATGCCTCAACGCCGCTTATAAACGGGTGAAACTCGCGGAGGAAGAGAGTCAGGTCGCCGGGCAGGTTTAGAGGAAAATACAGGCAGGATGTTGCAAGTTTTAGCTTGTGGCGCCGTAGTTTTCCCCGGTCTCTTCTTCGCCTTCAGGAGGATCCTGCCGTGTGTGTTCAAACACTGGAGCGATGCCGACGTGGTGCTGGTCAGCGAGAGGTAAACTCGCTACATTCATCACTTTACACAACATAAGATGACTAAATAACACCTAGCACTTAGCATATTTTTAGCATTTGACCTTGCTTAGTGGCTTGAAGCTAACGTTTTCAGTTAGCTTAATGTGCTCTTGTTTTATTTTAGGTCTGTCACGAAGACTAGTATGTATTTCGGATTACCAGTGTACATCCCCTGCAGTCGACATTTTACTATTTTACATGTAGTATTTATTACCAAATGGGCTCAGTTATTCCTAAATAATCTTTACAAGGATGATCTGCAGTTACCACAGCAAAAGTATGGGTCCCTGCAGGAATATAGAAATGCTAAAGTGATAACGTTACAATAGAAAACGGACAAAGCATGAGTGCACATTACAAGCTATTAAATGTGTAGCTTTATAGTGGTGGATTGTGTATGAAATTGCACCATATGTGAAAGATGTAAGGTGTCTATTAGCAATCAAAAGTTCTACTAGCATGCATGTTTGCTCCATGTCTCACATCCAGTAAGTAGCCTGGGACTGTGCCTTGCATCCACCAGGGGCCTCGTAACTGGTCCATAAAGGAAGTGACATTTCTGTTAAATGTTAACAAACCGTATCCAGATGTTTTTTTAACAAATAAAGCAAACCTTTAAATCTGCAGCTTCCCAGTAACTTTACATCTCATGGGTTGCAAAGTAGCACTAATTGATACAGTTGTGTATGTGTGACCCACAGTGTGACTTGCTCACATGTGCACAGCTCAGTTCAATGCTCATTTGTACGCTGTCACTCTTGTTAATCCTCCTCTGAGCTCCGGTCAGGGCTGACTGCTGAGTTAGCTATGCACTGGAAAACACTGAACCGGACTCCCGAATAAAGCTTCTACTAATTTACTAATGCTCATCTAAGGGAAAATGTTGTTCTCACAAGCGTCCAAGCCTCCGGGGAGGATGTCACATTTCTTGTTCACCACTAAAACCAGCCTCTAAATTGTACTGTATCTACGTTGCTGCACAAGTCACATGCTTGAATCATGCTAATGTTTCACTTGTGTAAATTTCCTGTATCTATTAAGTCAGGATTGGTTGTTTCTTGCAAAAAATAACACCAACTTTAAGCTAATGTATGTAATATCGTGCAATGCTTCGTACATTATTATTGTAGTAATGAATAAGATCATTGTTTTTAGTGATGAAGGAAACATTTACACAACTGTGTTTGTTTGCCACATCTAGGCTATTTACTCCCAAACTAATAGCATGCAACATTTGTTTGTGAGTTAAAGAGACACTGAACGCATTAGAATTTAAAAAATAATTTCCTTTATGTCTCTTGTGCGTATCTCTCATTAAATCCTTTCTGCAGAGTGAATACTCATGTCTTCCAAACTCCGTATCTCCAGTATCTAAAGCCTTAATGTTGCACAAATGTATCTGGTCAAAACCTAGCAGTTAGTTAGCTAGCAACTACTGCCTTGAATGAGTCTGTGGGAGTGTTTTTTGCTCAAATTGAAGCACTTTCAACTCGCATGTGTAACGTTTTTGCATCTATTCAAGGTCTAGATGTTTAAATTTGAGGTACTCAGAGGGAGGATGGAGGGATGTCTTGGTAAAGTGATAGTTGTTTAGTATGACCGATTAAGCAGGTTACATCCAAGACATAACTTTGTCATTTTACCTCAAGATGTTGTGATTCCTTTAAGTCTATTAAGATGAGTATTTGCCCTGCAGGCTTCGGTCAGAGTCACTGATGTGAATCAGCTTATTTTTTCTCTCTCATCTACTCCCAAACACTGTGTTCACATCCTTTTTGATTATTGTAATGAGGAACACAAACAGGTTTTTTTTAAGAGAGGCTCCTCCAGTTTTTGTTTGAACTACGGTTGTGCTATCATGCAGTGTCATGATGGTTTGTGTCTCTTTCTAAACATTTGACTGGAGGGACTGTAAACAACCTTTTGAGTTGTTCTAACAACATACTGTTAAAAAAACGAGGTGAGGATAATCCTCAGTCAGCACAGAAAAAGATAATCCACACACTAGCTGTTGTTGGGAGGCAGGAAGGAAGGCTTTTCTCCTGATATGTAACTTGTTTATACATCACCAAAAAGTATGGTGAACAGTGAAAGCAGGGCAACGCTGAAACACTGTAGCAATCAGAGCTTAGCACCAAAAATGCACATGCATTAAATCAGCTGGAAGAATCTCCTGTTGTACGAAGGGAAACTTTAACCTACTTTAACGAACAACACTTGACTTCATAAGGGATTGTAATGCTCAGCATCACCCGGCACACACTAAGCCTAATAGTCTCGTGGCCAGCGTTACCGTATGCCTTTTAAGGTTCAAGAAGCAGCTCGATGTAAGGACTTAGAGATGGTTAAGAACTCTTTCTACCTTGTGCCGCCTTTACTGCATCGTTTACAATGGGCTTTAAATGACCACCAGCCAAACACATCACACATCTATATTACTTAAAAAACAGAGAAAAGTAGTTAACTCATAATTCTTACTCAATATTTTGCAATCTTGCTGATTGTGGATAGCATCGTCCATCAGGGATGGCTGTCAGTCATCAACCTCTGAGCTCAAGTTTGCCCACCTTTAGGGCTGCAATAACTTTTATAGTAGCCTTCATGAGTCTTATTCTTCATCGATTACTAATCTTTCATTGCCATCCTTGGTCATCATGAGATTTCTGCACAGTCAGAGAAAATTCCCCAAATCCCAGCACACCGTATCGTCTTAGACGGCAGCAGAGCAGGTTTTAACGTAATGTAACCGCACTGCCCTCTGCTTGCTGACCACCCTTCCCTGCTTCCCACACAGTTTGTTTGTGGTCATTTTGAGACCCGGTATGCAAATTTTACAGCCTTTTCTGCTGCAACAACCTAGCTTAACCTGTGTACAACAACCTAGCGAGTGTGTTGCCACCTGCTTCATATATATGATCGTCCATTGCAATGTTTCACACTTGATATAAGCATAAGCTAATTTTCCAGACATCATCCAACTCTACTCCATATATAACAGAGGGTGGACAAGGTTAGCAATTACAACACAATGTAAAACCTTAAAAATGAACATTTATTATTAAAAAAAATATAAGTTTTCCTTATGACCAATGACTTGAAATGTAGACCTAATACAGAATTTAAATGAAAATGTAAGGTCCATTAAATGTCCAAGATGGCGTCAGTCTCCTGGGCTCGTAGCACTTGTTTTGTCAGATTAAAATTATAATGATATAAAACAGTTGTTTCTAAAGCTTTCACATTTGGGAAGCTGGAACCCGTTGGTATTTAAACAGGGAATAGATTAGTAAAAGCATTATGTAATTTTTCATTGATTTTCTAATTGATTAACTGTTTATTCATGACCACTGAAGTGGTTAGAGAACGATGCAGTTAGTGATGTAGCTGCATCCATTTGTGCGATTGAGAGGTTGCGATGGAGAGAGAGAGAGAGAGAGGTCCTTCTTGCCTTGAAATGCACTTTACCCTGTTTGCTTTTTTTGCCTCTCCTGCCACTTTTTCTTTCGCTCTGCTGCAGCACCAATGGATCTTCAGATTACGTAGCCCATTTACTGGAGGAGCAAGAAAAACCCACCTCTCCTGACTGTCAGACACTGTGTGTGTGACAGAACATGAAAGAGCAAGTGGTCCGTGTATAACGAAACAGTCAGAAGGAAGACTTGCTTGTAGTGAAAGGAAAGCTGAGGTTGTTCGCTGGCCTGACACAGCAGGAAAGAAAAGACAACATTGCCGAACAAGGCAGCAAGGCATTCTTCCCTTTTTCCACTCTGCACGCTCCTCACCCCGTCAACCTCAACCTTTCATCAGCAGAGAGAGAGGGTTATTGGCGGACAAACAATGAATGGGCTGTGTAAAATCTGGGTCTTGTGATGGAGTATGCGGCCATACAGCCCTAGAAGGCAGCGAGGCGTGGGGGTAAAATGTGAGTGTGGGTTTGCGGGGGTAGAGTTCGTAGGGGAAGGAGGGAGAAAAAGAGGCCAGTTAGTCTTTTCCTGGCCTGTCGTTTTTGTAGTTGCCGGTCACATGGCCTTCGTTGCCTTGCCGCTGCCCGTGTCGTGGCCGCATTCCCATGGAGATTGGTGTGAGGTGGCAGCAGGTTCAAGCAGGAAAACCCCACAAATACACTCTTTGTTTCTCAATCTTGCGATTTGAAACACACTATTTAACTTGTTAGAAAAGAGAAAGAAAGCAGTCTTTATTAGCCTTGTAAAACTGTCCTTATTCAGAACAGGAGTAATAATCTTTAGCTTTTGTTGCACTAGGGGGAATTCTCAGGTCCAGTCAGTGCCTGCTAACTAAGACCTGACCCGGCTCCTTAATCAGGCCCGGTCTTAATGATGTTAACTCTTATCAGATCTGGGTTTGGTCCAGTTGTGTTGGCTAGAGTTTTGGCCTGGTGGCAATTAGTCCAATACCCAAGGGGATCCATGGGAATTAGTGCCAAGAGGGATATATGTTTCTTCTTGGACCAAGTGTTTGTACTGTGAAACGTAGGATAAAAAGACAGGTATGGATACTCTTTTTGACTTGAAGTGCTTGTTAATTGATTTGGTACACTGTGTTTTGATCAGGTCTAATAATTCCTGTGTCTATTTCGGACTGGGTGTGTGGACTGGTCACTTTTGGAGCAGGTATCTTTTTTTGTTGATCCCTCACCAGGCTGGGAGCCAGACAAACCTGCGAACTGATGGTTTATTGTCTAACTGCCTTTTAGACAGACATTTAGCAAACCTTGCCGTAGTCGAGCCAATCCCAATCGTTTTTCTCATGTAGGGCTGGTTTGATACAATGACTATGAAAACCGTTGAAGGCTTTTTGTCAACGAATCTGCTGTTGCATTTGTTTCAACCCAACTGGATGGTATATTTTCTTAAATACACAAACTACTGCACTCAAATCTTTTGTTAATAACAAACTAAATCTAACAGGACTTGGCAAAAGTTTAAGTAAACAACTGGGCCTGCTGACTCCATGTATCTTTTGCTATAGCTTTGTCTAGGTCTGCACCCGTTGGTAACAGCCAATGGGTAACAAGTAGTCTGGCGATGTCAGCCTACCCCACACTGGAAAATGATTGGGCTATTCCTAGATCCTTACCATAAACAAACTAGGAACATTTTATAGGGTCCAAGAAGAAAGACAATTTTGCCATAAAATCAAGAAGGTTTATCCTTTTGCGAGCATAGATGTGCTCAATAGATATAATGAAAATCTTTGTTGAACAACTAAGTGTTAAAAGGGGTAAGATCTGTAAGTAGTAAGGCCAGGACAATTCAAAAAGGAGATTGCTTTTTGACTTGATATCATGTGAGGGAAAAGTGTCGATTATAGATTCTGGCCTGATGATGAATGTATGAAATACATCATAGTTATATTAGAAAGCACAGTGAAATCAAAGTCGTTTTGTTTTATATACCAGCTCACTGACACCATCCAGCTAGCGTGACTGAATCATATCAAAGATATACTGTATACTGGAAATGATTATATTGCTGACTTGACTTTCTGACATAATCTAGACCTCCAAACCCCATGATTCCTTCCATAATCCTTTTTCTATTTCTGAAAGTGGAGCACCACCAGTTCAGTTCTATAGGGGGGTTTATGCAAAATATGATTCATTTCTGGAAGTAGAACTAATAATAGGGTAAAAGTCTTCCACTCAAATGTATTAAGTGCTGTCCTAGTGCTTTATAAGCCTAACCGAGGCCTAACAAGCACAAGAAAATTTGCAAATTCAAAACAAGTCTTCTTCCCAGCCCACACAGGCCTCTCATCTGTAATGAATAAGGGCTGAGTAATTGTCGCACCACATGAATTTCTCAAGGTAACCTGTGTTTGTCTCCATTCATGGCTGTAGGTGGTGATGAGTAGGTGGCGATGTAAAGCGGACCCAAAAGGTGCTGAGAGAAGTTGAAACGTTTAAAACGCAGAGCTGTTAAAGAGGCGACTGTCTCTTATGGCTGCAGCGAGTGTTGGGGAATGAATTACATGTTTTTTCTGATTTCAAAGCAGCTTACTGTCAGTGCTGCCAAGTTGGACAACAGCCAAGGAGAAAGCTTGTCTATGCAAAAGCAGCCATTCATGGTTTGAACAAATTGGTGATATAATCCAGCGTCCTGTTTTAAAAATGGCCCAAATTAACTCTTTTGATTCAGGATCTGCATCTGTCTGACTGTAAACTGAACCCTTTTTAAGTTCCCTTCAATACCACAACAGAGCATCACAGTCTCTAATGTTTTTAACACTCAAAGGTATGTAGCTAATACACAAGGGACTATTTTACAGATGTCATACGTTCATGGCTTGTTCATGGAGATGTTCAGTATACTCCTAAAATGCAACACCTATGAATGATATGTGTGCCTTACACCACTTCACACAGTGACGCTTCAAAATAGAGATGTACCAACTTCTCCTATGTCACAGGTCTGTTTATAGACGAGGAAAGTAGAGGCCAAGCACTGCTAATCCCATGATGGTGCAATGAACTTGTAGGTCAAACTGCTGCAGTGGTTCACCTGAGGGGACAATCTTTGAAAACTCGGCCTATATCAGTGTGGTTTTCCTCTGCTCATAGACCGATCAATAACATAGATAGGCCAGTTAATCAACTTTTTACGCTTTATTTGATATCAGTTATCGGTGAGTTCATTTGGGTAACTTGTTTTTTGTTTGTACAGGATGTTTGCCCCCCCCGGCAGTGAGAGTAAATACACAAACACTGTTGACACTTGCCTACTACGTTTCATTTCCTTGACTCTTCAACAAATAACAGCTACACTGTGTTTGTCCTCGCTGTTGACTTTCTTTTGTTTGCTGTAAACCTTCCTCCTAATGCTACGTTTCCTAAGTTGCTTTTGTATCTGGAGAATCTGAAAAGGTTCTTGACGCTTTTTAGGTTTTTTACCCATACTTATTCTCAGTCGCTATGGTTACACCCCGATTATTTCTGATTTGTAAAAAACTCTACCACTAGTGTGCAAGAGGGGGAATAACACCAAAGATACCAGATGTATAACTTTAGTATTGAATGGCTTAACCTTGTGTAAATGTAAAGTAATGAATGAATGAAGGAATGTTAAATTCTTTATTTTTATTACCCTGAATAAAATGTTATCTACCTGTGTTTCAGTGCATAGGTGTAGCATCCCACAATGGTCGTAAAAACAAAAGATTTAAGTCCAAGCAAGAGCCATAGTCAGAGTCCAAGATGGAGACTTTACCCGCCATTTACACCCTTGGAACGACCCAAAGCTGGAGACATATTCAACAATCTGTTTGAAGAATTCACGAGAAGTGTTGAGTTAAAAACCAAAGTTGGTTAATTTAAAAAGCAAGATGTGTAAATGTTAAAGTCTGAACCATGAAGATTAATGTGTAAACATGTTTAATATTGATGTTAAGCATGAATCATTCCATAGTTGTTCCACCGCTCTTTGTACTGTACTAAAGATGTTTATCATTGCTTTTTGAATATGTAAATCTGTTCACCTTCTTTCTATGTCCCCAGTCCTATGTTTATTTTTACCTGTCTTTGTTCAGTTTTACTGGTCTTGTTTTTAGCAGGAGTCTTTATCTATCTTCTTAAATTGTTGTGGGAACTGTTTGTGACTTTGATTGCAACAGAGTAAAATTCTTTTTTTCTGCTCATTCTTGGTTAAAGTTTATTCTGATTCTAATCCAAAGAGAAGGGCAGTGTAGCCCTACAGTGTGTTACATGTTACAACCAATTACAGTTGTCCAGTTCTAATGAAAACTAATGCTGCTTAAAAAGCCATGAGCATATAAATACCCATACAGGGCCTGATAAAACCAGAGATGATAGTAAACAGCCATACGATCTGTACTTGGCACAGCTGTTCTTTGATCTCTGTATATGCTACTCAAAGAACATGCTAACATGCTTACATTAACAATGCTAACATGCAATGTTAAGCATTCCCTAATGGTTACCATGATCGCCATCTTAGTTTAATGTGTTAGCATGCTAACATTTGCTGATTGGAACTAACAATAATTCCCCATTGGAGGCAATACCACTTACACAAATGTCCGACTACTTGAAGAAAAGTCACCCAAATCATGAAGCTTCAGAGTCATTATGTTGAAATTTCATGGCGATCAGTTCAGTAGTTTGTGAGATACTTAAATCTGACTCTGTCTAGATTTCAGGCTCTCATTGCCATTGCTAGCAATAAAACATAAAACATGTATACAACCATAATTTTAGCGTAAATGCTGTAGCCCAAAGTGTGATTTATGAATGTTCATGTTTTCATGTGTGTGTCTCTTTCTCAGACTGGTGTCCTCCATCCATGCCATCATGGCGACCACGGCAGGAGTCATCGTTGTGTCATCATGCAGGGGAAACGTCATTAACGACAGGTTGGACTTCATGTCATTATTCACCTTCATGAAACAGTGATTACTCCATGTAACCCCTGATTTCCCACTTAATCATTGCATGATCTTACCTGCACTCACATTGGCCATTGATGATGATGCCGTTCATTGACTTTCAGAAGTTAAGAATAGTTCAACTATGTAGTAATAACCTTTAACTTGGCATACTTGGCCTACTTATTTCTACAAACATAAATGTTTCCTCCGTATCCTCCTCAAGGAAAGTCCACCCTACCTTTATATAGCTAGCAGCTGTCATCCATGCCCTGTATCAATATCAAAGAGTTGGTAGCATGCTAGTGTTAGCATAGTATTAGCCTCCCTGTTCAGTTCAAGAAAGTGTAACGCTAAGCTAATGCTAGCCCTTTAATCCTACTGAGTCAGCGGCCAGACCAGGGAAGGCCCAGTTCGAGGTTGCTAATCTCCGCCGCCCCTCCCCTTCGCCCGCAGAGCTTAATTCCTCTTCCACGCTGCTCAGTTCTGCTGTCCTGTGACGTGCACAAGGCCTGCAGCTTATCAGACACATGCTCCAGAGTCAGACCCATGAATACTCTAATACTCCATCACAATCTGTCACTTTATTTAGCCTTCGTAGCTTCAGATGCAATAAATTTATGCATGATTTTGCAGTGTATAAATATTCAGCTTGGGTCGGGGTGTACATCTTAAAGTTTTGAAACACAATATGTATACAATATCTTGAATCTGATTATCCCTAATAACTCCTAATGGTTATAGACTATGCTTAAACAAGGATGATGTTGGTGTTCATGCTTTCATTGCTGGGAGCTGTCCAGTGTCACAAGAAGTTGGTACAATCCTTTAAAGGAAGATGACAACTGGTCATATTTCTATCAGGTATGAAAGCATTTACTAATAACTGAGATCTGGGAATGTAGGAACATCACAACACAGGACTTAAATGGGACAAGAGACGTGAGCCGACAGGATTTTTACATTATCAGCGTTTATAGACTCGCTTACTAGTTAAGACTTGACCAAGAGTACTTTCTGTGGTTGTGAGTCTGTGCTCAGTTTTCCTCTTCAATAAGGAATTGTTGCGTACATTTGAAATTCACTCAAGAGTAGGGGTGGGACAAAATATCAATATCGCAATATAGCGTTGTCTCGACTGGTGTGATACAATTACTGCATCGCTGGTGCCAAAAAAAAATCTCCCCAGCTAGCGGGGAACGTTCCCATAACATCGGCTAACATTACCTACAAGTTCTAATTACATTTGAAAGAAAACGTTTTAATCTAATATTCAAAGAAAGTTTTGAGGATGTTTATCATTTCAAATAAAGTTCTTGCAACGTTCTGAAGATATTTTCAGGATGTAATTGAGGCCTGGGATGTCAGAACGCCTTTTTAAAACATTTGCAACAATGCTCAGTGTAACATAAAAAGAAAGGTAGAACATGCTTACTGCAGCATTCTGAGGATCTTTTCAGGATGTTAGTACGTCACATTCTCACTGCAACTTTCTGTAAATGTTTTCAGAGAACGTTCTCCTGCTGTTAAAAGGAATATTCTGGGAACCAAATAAAAACATCCCGCTCCAAACATTACCAGAACATTGTACGTAACATTCTCAGAATGTTCTTAGAACAAAACATTTCCAGCTGGGTCCCTGCCAATTTGCGTCACCGCATCATTGTTTATATCAGTCTGTGTCAAAATCCAACTTGCAGTGAATAATACATTTATCCTGCACTTCACCTTTTTAGGGGCATTTTGTATTCTTCAGTTCAACAGATATCGTGAAGCATCATTATATGATTGTTTTGCAATATATCAATTATCGCAGACTCGCTGTATCGTGATATTATCGTGATTTATATCGGCAACCACTCAAAACCTGCCAGACCAGATAGTTTTGATATTATTCCTGCTTAACTGGCCTGATGAGTTGAAAGGATATGCAGAGAGCAGATTTAAAGGGTGGTATGTGCATTACTTTAAATAGGGAAGTCTGGACTGTTTTATCTATTTTCCATTGCAAAAATATACACTGCAGAATCGACTCATGCAGCTTTTACTCTACCCCGAGCTGTTTGTTGTGCCTTACTGCTCTTAATCTCCATTCACTGACCTTAAGCTGAAGACTTCAGTGAGGGGTCAGAGGTCAGTAGCTCAGCTCTGGCCTGCAGCTTTACTCCTTTCTGTCCACATAATTAACCATCACTGTAATCGCTGCTCATTAAAGCGCTGCAGCTATCCAAGCTGTTTGTTATACTGTACTTACATAAGCCTGCCTTAAAGCCTTTGCATGCTTACGTTAGAAAGGCGAGGAATACGGGTTAAATGAGTGTCCGTGCGTTTACTTCTTCTGATAGTAAAGGTCATTCAGTTTATCATCTGCTACTCGGTCAACTGACACCGAATACTGTGATAATACTATTAATCATTCACCCTAACTCATCATTGACTGAGAGATGGACTGTTTGCCCTGTTTACCTTGTGATTAAGGTTGCTTGATGTTGAGTAAGGCTGTTTGATTCTGCCACAATGAGAATTAAAATGTATGATTCATATAATGTTGAGTATTAACATATATTTTGTTATTTCCTCTCCAGGCACTGGCTGGCCACCTACTTCGTCATCTGGTACGGCGTGCCCTACATGACGTACGACATTTTCGCCATGTACCTCAGTCACTTCCACCGCTTCCGGGTCAAAGGGCACGAGGATTACAAGCAGCATTCACTGCGGACCGTGAACTCGTTCGTCCGCAGAGAGTTCCTGCTGGTGTTGCATCACATTGCCCTGCTAACTATCCTGCTGCCCGTCACACTGGTGAGGAGGGGAGGGGAGGGGAAGGGAGGGACTGAAGCAGTAAATTTAAGGTCTCGTTGTCTGTAGTCAAAGCCAATTATTAAAAAGCTGAATGTGGTGCAGGCAGGACTGATAGTGATGGATCACTGGCTCTCTGCATCGACTGTCCTGCAGTTCTGCTAAAACGATTAGCATCACATATCAGAGGCTTCTTCTACACCACGGGATTATTCTGTTTACTATGACTGTCATGGAGATCATGAGGTCGTTCAGTGTGTGACAGTTACACCAGTATGCTGTGTTGTTTTGGTTGTTATATCTATCAAAGCTGCAACGATTAGTCAACTAATTGATCAGTCAGAGCAGCACAAAAACAAAATGTCAACTGTTTTGAGAATCAATTGATCTTCAAGGTGGTTTTTCATGCGGAAATGGCAGATGTTTTGATGAACAGAAAAGCAGGAAATCTTCATATTTAAAATCTTAAACCGAATATATTTGGGTTTTAGAACGACTAAATAAAAGATTTAAAGACCTCATGTTGGAAACTGTGATGGACTTATCACTCAATTCACCCAATCAATACATTTAGAAAACAGTTCAATCAGTATATAAAAATACCTGGTAGTTGCAGCCCTATTAGCTTCTAAAATAATAGAAAAGATTACAAATAATACTCTTATTACTACTTGTAATACTAAATACTAATACTAAAATAAATATACTTGAGTTGAATTTTGCTATCTCAAGCTATTATCAAGTTGTGCAAGTCGTGCTGTACACTTCCAGAAAGAGTTGATACTACATTTCTCTTACTGATAAATTAAATGATCAACTAATCAAATTGGGTAGTTTATTAGAAGCTAACCAATCTGTCATAATGTTGATGATAATTAAATTGTGTTTGCAAGTAAAAGATACAAATTCTCTCATAACACATTTTTGTAAATGTTTTTCCTCCTCCATTATTGTTAACTGAATATTAAATCAGAAATAATGTTTTGATCCCCAGGGAGAAATTGGGTCACGTAACAGTTGATCCTTTTCTAGAATATAAGCATCAATAAATAAAAAGAAAGTATTAACGACTTAAAAATATCTACGTTATGCTCTGTTATTACAATGCTGTGTTGAATAACTGATTCTGATTGGTTCTTTTCGGCATTCTGAGGTCTGTTATTTCTCTATAACAGACCATTGTTATGAAGAACAGACCGTTGCTAGGGATACATTATCCCTTACTTATATTTTTTCTTTGGACTTATACTATATACTTTAATAGTAATATTTTACTGACCAAATGAATACAGCACTATACTGAATGTGGGTGAGCGTGTGAGCTAAAAGGAAAACACTGCTGCTTTTCACATTATCCGTTACGCCCCTCCTGACTGTTTTTCAAAGCAAACCATTGTGATTTTTATGACTTTAATATGTTTTCCACCCTTAAGGCAGCCAATGGTTTCTCTCCAGTCAAAGACAGCTTTGATATCTAATAAGTCATGTGTTCTTTGAGAGCGGTCCGCTGCCGGTAATGCTTCACTCGTGTGTGCTGTAATGCAGTGCATTGTTTTCAAATCAATCATCAGTTTAACCTACATTATCTCTTAATGATAACTTGAGTGGAGACAAAATACAGACATGCTATCTGATATGTAGCGGCTGTCAAGGTGCTTCATATCTCTGCAGGTCAGGATTCAACCTGTACTCATAAACAAAGAAATAAAGGCTTTCTAGGATTGTAGGAGGTAATGAGTTTTAATTAAAAAATGTATTCTTTGGGAAGTAGTTGGCAGAAATGGCACACTGACATAAGATGAAGTACGTCCAGGTGCAAACATGCTGATCCACCTCGTCATTATCTCACCGCTCTCTTATGTGCGCAGTTCCCTCAAAACCGGATCATCAACTCAACACCACTGAGTACACATGGCCTAAAGCTACTTGTTGTTTTATACAGTGTATTAATTTGAGGCTCTCAGTGCATGTACAAACACGACATCCTCTAACTGAACTGCCTAAAACAATCATGATGTGATACTCAAATAAGTAGCCTCCTGAGGTATTATCATTACAAACAGTGCGTATACATCCTGTTTTCTATTTAAGTGAAAGAAAGCAGTTTGAACTATAAATAGAATCAGCTCTGATGGTGACGTTAATTTTCACTTTTCTGTATAAATCCAAGTGCAGCGAAAAAGTCCTTATATTACATAGTGAGTGATTTTGTGATCTTTGAAGTTGACAGAAAAAACATCAGTCGTATACGTGTTTAGGGAAAGTCATTTCTAATATTGGTGGAAATTTCTTAATCATGTTTCTGTCCACAAAAAACCCAAACAGTTCTTGCTAGCCAGGAAGGAGCAAATTTGAGACAGAATTTAGTCCCTCAAATGAAAATGAAGATGTCCAAATGGAAAGAAATTGTTTCTTGTGAGGAAGGCGGAGGTTCTTATTCCAATTTTGTAAGTTTCTTACACCAACAGTTGACAAATTACCCAGCAAGTAACTAGGTGAACAGGTGTGTAAAGGTTAGAGGTATCACGGTACAGCGATTCTGCGATAATTGATATATTGCAAGACAATCATGCAATAAATCACGATATCTGATTAACTTCTTCTTTGGCCAATCAATTCCCATTACACTCATTCCTGTAATAAGCGCTACCGCGAGGAGTCATGAAGTATTGACGCGGCGAGTCAAAATCGCAGGGAAATCTGTTCAGAGCGCCCTATATGTGGAAATTGAAATAGACCAGCCTATCGATAATTGTATTGCACGAGTCAGGACGACGATGTATTGCTGTATTGCATTTTTGTTCTACCCTTAGTAAAGGTGGCAGAGTTTGAGCCCTCCTTTTCATATCTGCAACACGGGAATCTCTTTGAGGGACGAGTGTCCAAAGATTGTTTGTTTCCAGACTGTGAAATTGTAAAATCCCACTTTAGTATCAATAAAGTCCCTGTTTGAACGTTTCACCCCACTTTAAGAAAATAACCTCTTTATCTGCTATGTGTACGTTTGCACTGAGGCTTAGTTTGTAACTAAATCAGCTTCTGAAACCAGCGGCACTACGATTACATGGGCCACAACCTAGTTTTAGCAATTATCCTAGTGGACATACAGCCAAATTATGTCAGTGCATATCAGTGTCTGGCCGGCTGAGTCACTTGGCATCGCAGCACATAACAGTAAGCAAGATCTTTATTGAAATATCACATTAATAAATTAGGTCTTTACTGGGTTGCTGTGTTTCTAAATGGCATGCAGTGAATTAAATGTGATGCTGTGTGGCAGAAAAACGCTGTTTTACACTGAGTGAATGTAATTCTGTTACATTTTATGATTTGCAGCCGCCCTAGTGGCATGTGTAACTGTTTTGTAACTTAGTTATTTTGTGACTTTTATCCGAGGTGCAAACGCTTTTATTTTAGCGCTGCATAAATCACAACTTAGTGTTAATTTGCTTTATAAGTAGGCTAAGTTTGAACTTCAACACATCTGTTGTAAAAGGTTTTTGGCCCTCCAATGTACTTTTCGAGCACACCCTCAGCCTTGTACTTCTTGTTAATATCACAAGTGGATTACAAGGCAGACAGTTGGTCAGTTTTAACATGAAGGTTAGGTTGGTGCATAAAAGGGAAAAAACAAGTGTTCAGACTTCAAGCAAGAAAATAACAGGAAAGAAAATATAAAAGAAAGACATTAATTATTATGGATACCTTTCTTTGAACACACAGCAACAAAGTACTCTTTATTGTTTCTTTTATGTCCTTGAATTGAAATGTTGCATAATTGGACACATGCAATAAGAATGGACAGGAAGTGGGAAATTAAAACTGCCGTTTTGTTTTCTGCTGAAATACGAGTTTGGGTGGAGTGTCGAGAGGAAAAAGATATCTAATACATGAAAGCGTCAGAGGTCTGAAAAAGGATTTGAATAGACGAATACACGGTCAGTTATGAAAGGAGGAAGCAGGAAACAAAAGAGCCGAGGCACTTTGGACCATGATGACTTTTAGTCCAGGTATGACTGGCAAATTGAAAACCTACTGAACTGTTAAACCTTAGTTCACTGTGAACACACTTTGAGCAGCGAAGTGAAATGATTTAAGAGTCTGAGGAAGGTTTGCAAAGTTCTCTTTGTTCTGATTAATGAGATTTACCCAGGTTTACACAAAGCTTTCTTTTTTCTCTTGAAGTTTTATCACACATTTGAATTAACTTCTTCAGACCGTCTTCTACCCATAGAAATAACAGACACATGAAACACACCCACTCTCCTCTCCGAGTCATACCCCAGGTTAACAAGCCAGGTGCATTTGAAACCCGGCCTTTTGTTTGCAGTGCCAGTCAGTTGCAATAAGAGATCACATTACCCTACATTATTCAGCTCCAGCTGCAGTTGTCCTCTCTGTTCTCTAAACTCTCCACCCCTCCCTCTGATCCTCCTCTTGTTCCCTCACTCATCAGCTTTATGCCACTCTGGCTTACCTTGGAAACACATGAGCCAGTGGAGTTATCTAGCAGGTTGTTAAATGACAACTGTCAAGTTTCCATCCGGGACGTAGCTTCGATTTCAATTTAGAAAATTCAAATTCATGCGGGTTTCAATCAACTGCTGTTGTCCAAGTAGTGGGAGTTGGTTCAATCAAGTAAATGGGGCTGAATCTCCAGTAAGGGGCTATTACACAATTGGATATGAAGTGTAGCTAGATTTCAAAAGCTTAGATTGACTTTTTCTATGTATGATTATTTGTAATGCCTGTGACCCAGGGTCCGATTCGGACAAAGCGATCCACAATTTGCAGAACGAAAGAGCTTTTGATTGTATTTTCTCTGGGCAAAGTTTCATAGCGATTATGTTACCCTGTTAAAGGAAGCAGGACACAACAACTACACATGCTGTACAGGAAAGGATCAGGAAAGCAACAAGATTAACTTCATACACTGGGGTCGCCAAAATCAACCTCACAGTTGCTTAATAACATTAAAACCTAAGTTAAAATGGTAAAAGGACTCTACTTAAATAGAGCTTTTCTTGTCTTGCGCTAAGACTACATGTCACATTCACCCATTCACACACTGATGGCAAAGCCCTAAGTGCCAATCTTCAGTCAGATTTATGCCCATTCATACCCGATGCCTATGCCACCAGGAGCAAGTTGGGGTTCAGTGTCTGGCCTGAGGACACTTCGACATGTGACTGTAGTAGTCAGGGATCGAACCACCAACCTTCCGATTGAGAGACGACCGACTCTACCGCTGAGCCACAGCCGCCCCAAAATATGGTTCATATCCAGAAATTTAAGGGCCAGGGTCAGCTGTAGTGAAAGCAGCAGGAAAAGAGTTTTGGATTCTTCCCTTTTAAAACGCCGAAAAGCTCAGAAATAGCAACAGAACATGAGGAAGCAGAGCTCTTTAGCTGATTGAGAGACATCAGACCAGGAGGCCTTTTAAGGCCGCCATGTGCTGGTGTTTTACAAGTGTGGAGAAGACACTAACGATGGAGTGCATACACGCCTCAGAATACCCCAAAGTGAGCTGGGATTTGACTGCCGTGTCTACATATATATATGTTGCAATTAGTTTGCTGTCACCACAACCATTTCATTACATTTTAGTCCTATATTTACAAAACCTTCTTGATTATGTGCATAGTTTTGGAGAATTTGTACAGGTTGACAGAGTGGTAATGCATGAGATTGATTTGATTCACTTATCAACCTTTTAGCTAGTGGCTAACTGTGATTCTCATGTTGTAAATCCATCTAATTTGAATGGAGGCTAATGTTTGTTCAAGGAAATTTAAATATATCCTTTGACAAATGATAAGCATGCGATGCTAGTAGAGTAGCAGCAGGCAAACTAGAGGAGTAGCTGGTTCCATTCAACCTTTTATATCAGACATATCTCACATTACAATTATAGGTTTAAAAAGGAAATCCACTAAAAAATGTACAGACTTTATGTTTTGGTGGCCAAATATGTGCAGGGTAAGGTTTGAATAAGAGTATCTCAAACACATGTAGACAAAGCTAGCACACAGCCTTGGCAGGTGGGGGTGGGATGATGTAGCCAGGTAGTCGGTTAGGTGTGGTGTAGAGTTCCTCCCTGTGGTCTCAGGCATTATTTTACGGGCAGATGGCAAAGCCACGTCTGGAGCCACTCATGCTTTATTCATCCTGAGCACACAGCGAGCCAGGCTACCAGACAGTGCCTGTCTTTTGTGTGGAGTCTCTTTATCCATCCAGGCTGACTCACCTATTCTAGGATGGCCTCTCTCACTACACAGCTCTGTGCCGCTGGTCAATATTTGAAAGCTTCATTCATTACTTATGAACAGGACATCACTCCCTCCTCTGCCCCCACCAGGCTCATGCTGCCACATTAAAGTTGTGGTAGAATAAGACATCTGCCTTTGTGGTTGTGGTTTTGTACAAAAAAACGAAGAGATTATCTTACAGCCTCTGGGTGTCAGTCTTAATTTTCATCAGCCAAAATAAAATGTAGGATTTAAACATGCTCAGTACGTCTGTCCATGTGAAGTAGAATACAGTAGCTAGCTAGTACACTTTCATCCTTGCTAACAGACAACCAAACCTTGGACAACATTTGAAGGTA
This sequence comes from Semicossyphus pulcher, assembly GCF_022749685.1. Taxonomy (NCBI): domain Eukaryota; kingdom Metazoa; phylum Chordata; class Actinopteri; order Labriformes; family Labridae; genus Semicossyphus; species Semicossyphus pulcher. Next base: position 23,341,621 of record NW_027211604.1, on the reverse strand, counting down.
AACCTGGTGACCTTGTCGAGATTCCAATATTAAGGGCTCCCCTAAAATAAGAAGCTAAGCAATGCAGCCTTCTTCCGCCTTTGTTTGGAAGACACAACTCTAGTCTTCACTGTGAACTGTTTTATTGGAGTTTTCAAGCTATCCTAATTGACTCTTGAGTAGGTAATTATCACACAACGATGTCTCGTATTTGTGTTTTAGTGCTTACCAGTGAAAAGTAGATATATAATTGAATTGGACTAAGTGATTAGAGGATGCCATTATAAACCAACCAAACAATGTTGGCTCTTTTTAGAAACCTGGATACGTTATGTTAAATAAATAGATATTATATGGATATAAGTGTATACTTGGTGTGGGAATTGCAGGACTTAACTCGCAATACGATGCGCGATATGTAGCCCACGATAACGATAATATCGCAATACAGCGATTCTGCGATAATTTATATATTGCAACAAAATCATATAATGATACATCACGATACTTGATTAAATTCTTTGGCCAATTAATTTCCGTTCACGTTACCCTCATTTATGTCATAAGCACCACGGAAAGGAGTCATGAACTAAAATATGGATATTTGGCCCCAGTCAATCAATAATTGTATTGCACGAGTCAGGACGACGCCGTCTTGATATTTTGTCCCACCCCTAGTATGTTACTGCATATAATAACGTGTGTTGGTACATAATTGGCTAGGTTTTAATGAAAACTGGGATGACATAAATGTTGCCCCAGCTCACTTCCGTTTTTTACATTTTCTGAACTATTTGAATGGAAACTTCCTGGTCATTAATTTTATGAGAACCGCCATGTTTTTTTGTCCTCTGTGAGGCTAGATGGGGTCATGTTGAGACAAATAGTTGCAGACTGGCTTTCAGGTTCTTTCTTTTTCTTTTCTTAAAGAATATTTCTTTGGCTTTTGCCTTCATTCGACAGGACAGCTGAAGAGAGACATGACATGTGGGGAGTAGAGAGTGGAGGATGAAATGCACCAAATGATCGGCAGACTGGGAGTCGACCTGTGCATAGTGCTTCAAGGACTGTAGCCTCTGTACACAGGGTGCCTGCTCTACCAACTGAGCTATACCAGCAACCCTTGAATTCCTCTCAAGCAACCACCTTTACGGGCTACCTAGTAACCCTGTAAAGGCCTGTAGACTGTTGGTTAGGGGGGTCAAGATTGTCCAAATCAAGGTAGTTCAGTTTTAAGGTCATGATTCTATTTGATTTCCCATTTAAACGTATGTATTAAGCACTGACATCAATGCCAGTGAACAAGAGAAACTGCATACTAATTTTCCATTGTTAAATGAATATGATATTATTCTGAAGTTCATACAGGTTTTTATATTTCAGTTCATCTTATGAACCTTTGGAGCCTGTTTGAAACCTGAAAATGGTCCTGTGTCTTTAAAAGTACCTCAAAGCAAATTTCCAGTGAGAATGTTCCAGAAATTGTCCTTGAATTTCAGCTGTGTGTTTTTCCATGCTAATGTTTGTTTGCTCACTCTGTGTGTCCTCTGTTTGTCTGTTCCACAGTTCTTCAGGAGGGACCAGGGGGATTTCTTCATCGGCTGCTTGTTTCTAACAGAGCTCAGCACGCCTTTCGTCTCCCTGGGGAAAATACTTATTCAGGTGAGGCAGCACGTACACACAGGCGTTCACCTGACATGAACTGGGAATTCGTACACCTGTAATGGGCTGTGTGCTGTTTATCTCAATGCCTCAAAGGCAAAGGTTTTAACGAATGTAGAGTAAACATTGCAATATAGCCTGTGTCAGCCAAGTCAGCTACCATACAGGCTGGTTGGTCATTTGCTAAACAAACAGGTGTCCAATCATAGCTTAGTAACCATCACTTGGCACAACAGGCATGCCAATAGGGTATGCATAGGGGTCTAATGACAGCTTCAGATGCTGCCTCTTTCATTCCCATTCTTTGCCTCTACCGGCTGTCATTGCACTTCCCACTTGGGTTGACTAGGTACGCTCTCCCAGGAAAAGCACAGCATGGATTTAGGCACTTGGACCTCGGAAAGAAAAACTCCTACATTAGAAGTCTTAGCTCGGTATTCTCAGTACAGACATCATGGAAAAGGTGAAGAGCCCAACAGGCCTTTGAGAGGATGAGTAAAAGAGGAAGTGACTGAGCAAGAGACAGGAAAGGAGTACATCTCAGATTAGCTTTTACTTGTTGGCAAGAGAGCGTAAGGACTACTTTTAACAGAGTCCAAACTGATCTGTAAACGCTCTCATGTCCGACTAACCAGCCCACTTCCTACAGTGGTGACGGAGCATTGCTTTCAAGGCCAAGGATCATACCATTAACTACATTACTTTAATGGGAGGTTCACTGAAAGCACGTCCACTGTGTAGCATTTCCCAACTCTGTGCAGGCCAGTCCTGGACGCTACGTTATCAGAGTTTGACATAATACAACAGTTCCTTCCTGTTGCAACTGAACTCTTTATCGTAGACAGCATTTCTGTCTTGTTTGTTCACGTATGTGAGCTCAGCAGCTAAACAGAGTTGAGCTTGAGGAACATTAGTTATACAGACAGCTTAAGCTTCTTCTTCATCATGTTTGTAAGTATCGAGTGGCTCTTCAACTAACAGTAAAATAAAGAAGCCAAATAACAATAAAAAAAAATTACTTTATAAACGCATAAATGAGACCATGTGTAAGACCATAAACATGGTTCTCATTGGAACTATTCTAATTGGAGTCCATTGGTTTTTGTTGAAGCAATGCCAGCAAAATGTTTACCATGCTTGGCCCACTGTATATGATGTTGCAGAAAAGGGATACATGCTAAATTGTTGATTGAATGAGGTCAGCCATCTTTGTAGATGCCTAACACGCTTAGCTGAAAAGTTACATTACACTTTCACGGCCTCAGCTTTGTAAATATGTGCTTTTAAATACACAGATTCTTTCAGAGGTACCGTTGTCTGTCACTTCAAATGTATTTAAAGATCACAATGTAAACAATATAATCCATAAGTGGCCACTGACATATGCGTATACCATATAAGTGAGGAAATGCAGCCATGTAGCAGCATTGCTACGACTCTCTGCCTGGGCTACACAAAGTCATTAGTCCCTTCTTTTCCTGCTCAGGTGATGTGCAGTTCCTTGCATCATCAAAAACCTGAGTATCTCCATTTCATTTGGGATGTCGCTTGTCACCGTACCATCAATAATTAAAGTGCATGGCCATCAAAAAAAAAAAAAAACATCAGTCAGTCAGAAGCTAAGAGGCCATGGTGCGTTCACTGTCCCAACCTCATCCATTCATTAGTTCCATCTACAGACTGAGCATTACATCCCACATACGTGCAGTACAGTCAGAGGCTGTGTGTTTTATAAAAGCTTCAATCTAAGAATAGAAGAAGAGGCTTTCAGTGTATGACAGTGAATCAGTGGACCGTGGACTCTCAGGTCTTTGCTGACATCTGGTGTCAGCAGAGAAAAAGAGCAAAGCAAAGCTCCAGTTCCTTAAAAACGCTGCCCTCCTTTGGACTGGATCAGCACTAACAGGAACACTGCAGGACGTTTTTTTCTTCCCTCTACAGCAGAGTTAATTCCTATCGATTGCTGCTGTGCCGACCCGGGGATCCCACAGTCTTTTACCTCAAAGATGGTTGAAGCTGAAGAATTTAGATCCACAAAATCCAGTTTCTTTCACTGAAAACAAGAAGAGTCTTTCTTTATACACATACAGTGTATGTATAAGACATAATCTTCCACCTATCTGTAACGTAATGAAAAACCTAATGAGTTTATAGATAGATAGAAGATTCAATTATAATGTGAAGTCCTATCTTACAAACATTACTTTGTATGGTACAAAATGTTATATGATCAGGCTTTTTTTGTCTTATCTGTACTTTATCTAATCTTGCATCACAATGGGCGTCTTCTTAATCTACTGAAATATAATATATTTACACAGTGAAACCAAATATGGGGAGTGTGTTTCTGTACAAATGAGATTTCATCAAATCCTTGAGGTTGGATTGGATAACTCTAAATGGAGCGGGCTTAGCAAATGTATAGCAATACTTAGCTAAATGTGACCTCCATCCCTGTTGTAGGTCAGGAATAAAGGGATGATGGGGGAATGAATACATTAGAGCTCTGCCACGCTCTTTTAGGCCATGTCTACATGTACACGGTTATTTTTCAAAACGTGGCTTTTTCTCTGCGTTTTCGTCCACACACAAGCGCCGTTGTAGGTCACTGAAAACGGATCTTTTGTAAAACTCCGGCCAGGGTGATGACTTTTAGAAAATCTGTTTCCATGGAGATGTGTAGACAGGGTAAACTGCCTTTTTGGCTCGTGATGTCAGGCTGTGTGCCGTTATCTCCTTTTGTGAGGCGTCACAAATGAGGCGACACTCCTTACTTACAAAATGACGGGCGTGACAAAAAACAGTGACGCTTCTAACCTTGCTAACAGGACTTTGTACATGTTTACACATGCATGATATTGAGGAATAACTCCACTTCGTTATCAGTCCACACATGTGATTCGCCCCCTTCCTCAATGCGTCATTGCAGCCCGCGGGGTAGTCTTCCAGCAATAGATTTTTTCAGACTTTTGATTGGCAGCGATTTTCTTTTTCTTCTTAGCATGACTGGGATTTTTTTATAACCATGCTTGTGTGGACGCGTTTGTTTTTCATATGAAGGAGGGAAAAACTGAAAACTACCTGTGTACATGTTGACGTGGCCTTGGATACATAAACAGAATTTTGCCTGACGAAGATCCAAAATTGAACTTTTGACCCTTGAATTTGCTCAGCTCACTTAAATGACCCACAAGAAAAGGATCAATAGAGTTTTTTATGTGATGAATGGGAATCTAGTCGCTCCAAATCCCATTTGATTGGATAAATGAATGTATAATCCCCTGAGTTCAGGATGGGTCACTGAAAATATCTCAACATTTTCTAATAAGCAGAGACAACAGGAAACATTGAAAATACATTCTTAATTCATTGTGTAAATAAGTGTTACTTTAAAATCCTCCTTCTGTCCCTCCCTCCCTTGTTTTTTCTGTCTCCCCCACCAGCTCAGCCTCCAGGACTGCTGGCTGCACAAGGCCAATGGCGGCATGGTGCTGCTCACCTTCTTCATGTGCCGCATCGCCCTCTTCCCCTACATGTACTGGGTGTACGGCCAGCACTATGGCGTCCCGCTCTACAGCGTTCCCTTCCACCTGCCGCTGTCCACCAACCTGGGCAACTCGTGCATCCTGGCGCCGCAGGTCTACTGGTTCGTCCTGCTCTGCCGAAAGGGCTACCGTCTTTACCGGCGCAGTCGCAGTCCTGACTCGTCTCCTGCGGCCACCGTCACTGACAATTCAAAGGATGATTGATATCCAGTTCACGATTGCTCGCTCAAGCCGCACACTCAGCTACTAACGCAACTACTTCTGCAAAGGCACTAGTTTGACTTAACACATTTCAAACCCCACCATTGTACTGTAGTACACCAGGACTGCCTGCTCTTGTCCCACAACTCCTGGGCATTTTCCGCACACTCTAACTCCTCTGTTACAAATCTGCTGCCGAAGTGGACCTCTCCCTGGATCCAGTTCTACTACTGAAGTTTGAAGATTTGGGTTTTTTTTCTGGATTGGGCTTTAGCCTGGATATTGTTGAAGTGCTACACTGCGTCCGTCAACATTTACAACACTGAAAAAAGGTCATGTTTGCTTCACCGAGACAAAAAACGTGGAGTAAAAGCAGCTGAAACTGAAGAAGAGCCTCTCCGGAGAGACATTATCTTATCTCTTACTCCTACTGTGTTTACAGCCTCAGCTGATTTGGAAGGTCTGTTACAGTGTGAGTGTGTGAGTGGCTGATTCGACAGGTTGTATTTATTTTTATGGATTTGCTGTGATGTGTCGGATAGTTGCGTTTCCTCTCCCATTCATTCACTAATCACACTGACGAGAAGGAGAAGGAATGGTTGTGGGTGGGATGCAGATTCAGGCAGTATTAGCTGAAAAAATGCTGAAGAATACTCGTCGCCTCATCCACATTTGAGAGCCCTAAACGGTTATGTTTGCTAACACCCTGTTAATGTGATAGGTTCTGATTTTTTACCTCTGTTTGTTTGGTTATAGTTCTCTATACAGCATATCACCATGATATTAGTTTGCGAATCTGCAGCAGCAACCCCCACGTTCCACACTGTCACATCCTGCACGCTTATACCGCCCTGGCTCAACAACAGGGTGCTAGCTCTGTATGCAGGAAGTTATGCTGCATGTAAACTTCATTTTCAACAAGGTCTTTTAAGATTTCAGTTTCTTTAAATTTCGTGGGGCACCAATAAGGAATTACCTCAGTTGTGGGAAGCATTCTGCATTTTCACATTACTTTTATGAAATGCATGGCAGAAAAAACACAACCACGCTGGATGTTTTTACATTTTATGTTGATGTTGCAAATTTTGGTCAAGACCGCAAATGAAACACCTGAATAAAAATGCAGAACGGACTGCTCTCAATGTCAAAATATGAAAATGAAAAGCCATGATAGGATAAGATATCTAACGTGTATTTGGACTAACGTACACCCAAGTGCAAGAATATGTTTCATTTCCATTTGTGAGGGTTTTTACCCGCTTTTACAGAGCAGAGGAGGGAGTTAAATATCTTGCTACTGAACATTTCATCTATTTAATCCAACATCTCTGTTTTAGAAGACACTGGAGCATTGCAGCTGTGATGCTAACAGCTTTAGCTGATGTAGGGCAGCTTGGAAAGACGCATCTGTAAGGGTCATTTACGCTCAAAAGTCGAGGTCGTTGGAGGTTTGTTTACTCCTGTATAAAGTCTGCTTGTCAGTCCACAGAGGGGGTGATGGGGACATGATGGGGTTAATGCCCTAATGTGGGACTAACTCAGGGCAAAGGTCAGAGCAATAAGGTGAGCAGCAGCTCGCCGGGTCAAACTTTCACAGAGGAATGAAATTTCTGAGCCTCAAAATATGAAGTGATTATTCTAGAAACGGATCTGTTAGAAGAGACGACATCAGTCAGTGTTTAATATCGGGAGGCTCCAGAGGTTTATATGCACTTGTTGTGTGTCAGCTGTTGCATTGAGCACTTCACACAGGGCTGTATATACTTCATGTTTTTACATCATGTTTTAGTTTCATCACAGGAAAGTAGTTTTAAAACGTATATCTAAACATGGTAGTTAGACCTGAGAGGACCATTCTTTTTTTATCTTCTTGTTGGATTCACAGTTGCATAAAGACATTTATCTTCAAATCATTTATGAGAGATGCTTCACTTTTTGATCTTGAGAGTTTAGTTTCTTCATATCAAAGAATAAAATAGAAGATATTATTTTCAAAAGAGTGCGTCGGGGTTAGTTTCACACATAATCTAGACCCTGATGTTAATTGAACTCCTTGGATAATATCCCCTGTCATTTAAGCTTTATAGTGAACTAAGTATGCGTTAATGGCCTTTTTATGTCCTGCAAATTCAATCTATGCAAAAAACAGGTTGCGGTGCATGTATACAACACTAATGTCACGTCATATCACCTCAGTATGTTCTGTTCAGACCTTTTGGGACCATACATTTATTTAACTGTACATATCTACCGGGACTCCACGCTACAAATACATGGTCTTATGTTCTTCTTTACTCAAGCTTGTCTATCAAAGGTACCTCACCGGTGTTTCCACTCATGCAGGTTAATATAACGCTGAAAAAATAAAAGTATGTTGAACTTTATTAACAGTTTTTGTAGCAAACAAAGACGTTTACAGCTGCATCTTAGATGACACATTTTCTGTTTGGATACTGACCTGATAGGGCTGTCACTTTTTCAACAAGAGGGATTTAAATCAACAGGAATGCACCTTATTAATTAATAAATTACCCTTATTGATAACTATTGCATCCTTGAATACAAATCCAAAATGTAAGAACCCTTTAGTGTCATAATCAGTAGTTTCTTCTTCTTCGTGTAAAAGCTAACTTGTGCTAACTATTGCGGAACAGCTGCCACTGTGAATCAAGCGACTGAATTGTGGGATCACTGAGTGTTTACATGCTCAAAAATATCCTGGTTTTGATCTTATTCGGCGCTATGATGTTTACATGGAGCATGAGGAACCTGGTTTTTCATATCCCTGTTTACATGTTTATACAGTATCCAGGTTTCTGATTATCAGTGTGCAGTTGTGTCTTGATTTTTCACCATCTTGGTCAATATTTTCTGTCCTGACAAAGACTGTTCAGAAACCTGGATCAGGTGTTTACATGCCACAGTATTCTGGTCTCTTTTGGGGGCCTCCAGGTGGCATATCCAGGTGTCCAAAACCAGGTGTTTACACGAACATAATACATAACTATGATACTTCAAAAACCTGATCATAACCAGGATAGTCGTGTGCATGTAAATGCATTCATTGTGAATGCTTAAAAATGGTGCAACAATAGTTCAAGTTAAAGGGCCAGCTCGCCGATTTTCAACCTCAGTCCTATCATGCTATTATGGGGAGCTAATGCCATTATGATAGCAATCTAGGACACCCTCCTCCGATGTCATGTCTCGTTCAGAATCGTCAGGTTTGAAATGTAGACTGCAGACCTGAAGATGTTTTAGACGATCCACCGGTATATTCTCGTCGTATTTCAGATTCTGTACCGCTCTGAGTCGTTGCCTGCAGTGAAACGGTCGTATTTCACTCCAGCGTCTCTCGCTGGGCCGTTCCTTTAAGAGGGAGGGGCGCAGTGCATGCTGGGTGTTGTAGGAATGTAGAATGGGCGAAACCACGAGCTGTTTGTACAACTTTCTCCACAGCTATGGCGCCAATTTCAAATAGTGTTGCTTCTATCGATTACAGAGAACACCAGCTTTGACTGACAGCGGCTTTTTCCAGGGCTGAATCGCTCCTTTAAGGACGGTTATAAAACTGTTACACAACTATATCTTATCTGAGGTCAACAACAGCGATGATAAGCTACTGCTCATACCAGACCAACTAGACTGTAGACGCAAATCCTGAGTATGTAGACTCTAGTGAGGGTGTATTTTATTGCTCAATGAAGGAGGTTTTTCAAAGTTACAAAGTCTTGCTTTAAGAAAGAAAGCCCATGTGACAGCTCATTTTAGGAACCAAAAACATGGCCAGTAGATCTTACTGTGTATACTATGAATTTTGGATTCTGACAAATTGTTACTCTTACTCGTTCGAAATTGTGTCTCAAATTTATAATTAAAAAGTGACAGCCCAAGGACTCTCAATTTTTAACAAAAAGATGTCAAAAATTCCAACTTTCAAGCATACTTTTACTACTGTAAAAGACCAATTTGCCGCTGTTGCATTGTGGGATCTGTAGTGTTACTGTAATTGCTGGTGCGGAAAAGGTGATGAGTCGTCTTGCTGGTAGACGGACAGGCTGTTTGCTGACGGGCAGCTTGAGGATGAGGCAGTAAGGAGAGCCGAGCAGCTGAATGATGGGATTGTTTGCCTGGCTTGGCTGCAGTCCAGCAGAGTGCAGGCCTCTTTCTGTCCAGTGCTGACCAGGCCGCTCTTACTGGAACCGTCCCAGGCTCTTTGTTCTGCTTTCTGCCCTCCTTTCCCACTTTGTTTCTCTGTCATGTTAACCCTCAGCCTCTTGCATCCACTCGTCTCCAGATATGCAGTGGTGGAAGAGAAATGGTGGTTCCCTTTGAGGCTAAACGTCCACCAAGTATCCGTTTATACATTTCTAACAGGCTGTCTATCAATTTTATTCTTACATTTAAGCTTGTAAAAACTCTCCTCTTTCATGTCATTCAAAAACAATAGCTGTCATCCTAGCCTGCCATTGTTATCCTTTTATTCAAGATGTAGATCATTCCTTTAAATCACCTTCCTTTTATCGCCAAAGCTCCCCCCTCCCAGCCTCCATCCTCCCATCATTTCAACTCGTATCTTTCTTGGCTGATGTGCTCTGCAGTGATGGGAAGCTGCTGATATTGTTAGCAGAGCAGAGCAGAGTGAGCCCTCCCTCCTCTCTGCTGCCATCTGTCGTCAGGATTATCTGCTCGTCCACTCAGCAGTTTAGACCCAGGGCTGGTTGGGATTAGCAGGGCCAGGAGGGTGTTTCCTATTTTAGTCCGTTCTCTTCAGATACATATTTCAGCCTTCAGCCTGCATGACCTTACCCTCCATGAAATACACTAAAAGAAGCTGACATATGGCGAGGTTTTAATGCTTTAGGTTGGGCTATATTGGATGTTTTGAGTGGTACTGATTAGATGAATGGTTGGTGTTCAGGATTATTTAAATCTGGCCATGTTCACACCTTAAATTTGTTTGTTACAACACCAGTTTCATGTATCACCGGTTCATTTCTTGCTTTTATACTGTCAAGACATGATACTTTTTGAAGTGTAGTAGCCATTTCTTAACACAATAAAGTCAAAACTGTTGTGAGAGTTTATAGAAGTGCCCCTTCTGTACCTTTGCTAGAATTTTACATTTTAAGAAAGCCATTTTAAACTCCTGTTTGCCCTTAACTCTGATTTTTGACAGGTCAATTTGCCAATAAACTAAGACTTGACAGTGATTGAAATGTCTGTCACATCTGACAAATAGTTGTGGGAATGTTTAAATGGACTAATGGAGAGGATTAAGTTTTGGGTTCACTGCGCTGGACCGTTTCTAAGCATATAATAAATATATAAAAAATATAACATTGCACAATTTCCCTCAATTTAATCATCACAAGAAAAAGGGGCGGGTCCTCAAACTCTTATTAAGATCTACCTGATTTGTAATTGGACAAAAAGCAACATCCGAATACTTCACCTGACCTGAAGTTCTCCCAGAGCTTTTCCACACTGACCTGATGTTCAGTTCTTGTAAGTTTTATAGCCAAGGGAAGAAAAGCCACATTATTTCCACCGCCGGGAGTCTGGATCTCTGCCACATGCAGTCGTGTTGCACATAAATCTGCTCCAAACCTTGAGAATCCCTCAGTAAGAGTTATGAAGGGTTCGAGGCATGCAGAGTGCACATATCTTAACAGTTATTCTTAGTCACCTGATAGATTCTTAATGTAGAAAGTCTTAAGCTCGTCCTCTTTGCTCAGGGTTTGATGAAGTTGTTAACGTGTGTGTATAGAGGTTTATTGTAAGATGATGAAACTGTGAGACTGGTTTTAAAGATTACATCTAGAATGGTATGCTGTTTCTTTTTCAAAGGCATTTCATTCTCGCTTGTAGATTTTTCTTCCACTAAAGCTTTCTGACATGGCTTGTGATGCGTCACTTTCTAAGGGTTGGTAAACCAAAGAGTGTCTGGCACTGAGTTATTCACAGTAACTGCAGTGATGAGAAGAGAGATCCATTTGATTTAAACACGCTGTAAATGCTATAACCCTCTTCGCATTTCAAAACAAAGCTACCCCGCAGTCTTACCCTCTTTCTTTGCACCCCAGAGAGCGGCTAACTTGTTGGGTTTGTGATGGATGTAGTGGAAGAAATACAGATTTTTCCAGTTGTGAAGTTGATTCTCTGCTGACATCCACCCTAAAATTTGAGTTTACAAATGCAGAGTGAAATGTTACTCTATAATTTTGGCACATATTGCTAAACTAGCCTACATAATTACTGTACTTATACACTTCACAAATTATGAAACACATAAATGTTTAAAAAGCTATGTTATTTGTCTTGTATGTAAGGACGATAATTTATCTGTGTGACTCTTGTTTAATGGGAACATTGACACCAAAATTAGCATGTGTATAGCATTAGCAAAAGTCAAGTCTGCCTCTTGCTAACACTAAGTTGAGTAACAAGTAAGTTGAGTTCACTCCATGCTTACACTTCAGCATCTTGTTGTTGAATGGTTGTAGAGAGCATGCTAACACTTATTGCTGCATGATACCAAGCTGTATGTTGAACGGTGGTGACTAAAACTTTAGCACAGGTGTATGTTGACCAACTGTTAGCCTCTTGCTAACAATAGTGTGAAAGTTCAGTTAATGCTAACACCTTGGCAGCAGTCGATGCTAACACTAAAAAGCAAAAGTAATCTTCTTGGTCGTATTATTTTGAGTATGGGTACCATGTTAACACTTAGCATGTTAATGTTAACATGTTAGCATTATTTTGATGTGCAATTGTTGTAGAGTTCATGCTAACACTATCTTACATTGCTGCGTCTATCAAGCTCTAAGCTAACAGCCACCATTCTGCATGTTGACTAGCTGCTGACTTAAACTAGCACAGGCTTACGCTATGTTGTTTTATAATGAGCCTCTTGCTAACACTATTCTTAGTCAGAACATGCCTACACTTTAACATCAATGTTAGCATCAGAGTCCATCTGAAAGCTTACAAATTAGTGTTACAGTCGGCCTCTTGCTAACATTTTGGATGTTTAGTGACTGCAGACTGCATGTTGACGCTTCTTTCGAGTGCTAGCAAGCCATGCTAATGCTTTATAACCATGTCAGAAGTGCAGATTGAATAGTGTCAATGAGGAGATGTCTTTAGAAACAGAGGGAGGAAATTAGAAATGGAGACAGACTTTGGCTCTGTTAATGGTTAGGAATGTTAGCCAACAATTCTGCTCTGCTTAGAGTGAAACTCTGTGTTAGAAAAACACTGTTTTTATCACATTTCAGCCTAAAAATACGTATCTAACAAGTACGGCAAATTTTGGTGTCCATGTTCCTGTCATTTAAAGGGCGAGTTGACAAAAGCATATAAATATTCTTTAGTCATTTTACAGCCAAAGTGATTGATAATAAACCGATATGCTAACCATGTGAAGCTAACGCACATTTTGCCAGTTTCTGTGGATAGTTGAGATGTGACTGGGAATGATATCTGCATGTGGCATCTCTTCTGGCCCTCATGACACTTTTTTGTATCATTTTGCTGCTTCACACATCATTTCAAGGTTCCTGCTTGGGCAGTGCAGGATTTGAGTCTGTTAAAATAAAGGTTTTAAAGTAAGGATGGGCTTTGAAAATTGTGGCCTGATGCTGCATTCATGTCATGTTTGATGTAAATTAGAGCTGATGGATAACGAGCAACTTGTGCCAGGATCAGACTACACAATATCAGCCCGATTATACCCTCTTTACACCTTGGATTTTGTCATAGTGGGTGACAAATCAAACGGCACCTGGGCTACCTCACAATGTACAGACAAAATACTGGCATGTGGTTTTTTATCTGCCTTTGCTCTCGTAACTTTTTAGACCATAATTTTGATCTATAGCAGCACAGATGGCACCTCTTTACCATCAGATACAGTATGTTAAACAACCTCTGATTGGCCGGGGGTCCATTATGTAGTCTGCAATGTTTATTTGGCCGATTCTCTGACAGGATTGCTGCCTAATCTGACGCCTCAAAAGACGTAAATATTGTGCAGTCTGATCCCAGATCTCCAAGTGAAACATTTAATTTGCAAGGTTTGTTTTAATCCAATTAATTGCAATAGGATTCAGTCAGTCAGTTATAATCACACTTAAACAATATACGATCTCTTAACATGCAGCATAAATATTCAGCTTGTTCTGATATGATATGAACGCGGCATTAGGCCGATGAACTGCACATAAATGACTTTGAAACGTACAGATTTTGGATGACTAAGCGCTGCAAAAAACAACTGTGTTGCTGGGGCTGATTTTGATCTGTGGACAGTGAACCAAACTTGGTCTCCAGTGCCTTGTGAAAAATCTATTTGTGATACCCACGAAACTCAGTATGTGAAAGAGCTACGTTGGCAGGCAGTGTTTACAGGTTGTGGCTGTATTTATCATGTTTATTACCATCATATCCTCTAAGTAGAACTACCGTTTCAGTCATTTTAATATTCAAAGCAATCGTAAACAAATTGTTTGTTCTTGTATTGTTCATCTTTTATCTGGTTGGAGCTCTTTGAAATAAGTTGCTATGCATTTACTGCTAGAATGAGAGTAAAAGATGACATTTGATTCTGTTGAATTAAGGCCTTTATATTAATAATTTGTAGTATTTCATATTTTGTAGCATTTAATCTTTATTTTACAAATTATCAAGCAAATCCCATGATGTGGTTTTTCTTAATAAGAACGTATAATTTAAGTCTATTGTCTTGAATCTGTTTGCTGTGTTTCTGTTTGTGTAGACCTCTTCATCTGTCAGTTTGGAGGACGTGTATATTTTGGAGACTTGGATTTTAATCTTGACCTGCTGTCCATATCACTCACTGTTCCGCCATGGGTGTGTAACTGACATAAATGCAGCACCGTTCACAACCTTTAACACTTCCTGCCCCACATTATTTTTGATAGCATTCTAATTTTTCATACATATATATCAGATTTGATGCATCTGTCCTTTTTTGTAGCGTGACCTTTTTTGAGGAAATTTCCTATCTGAAAAGAGACTGGACTGTTTTACGAAATAGCTAAAAAACATTATTGATCTAAAAGGAGTTATGTACTGTAGCTGCAACTTGTGAATTCAGAGCACCCCTTTAAAATTCAATAAATTTGATTTGATAGACTGTTTTGAACAAGTCTCTGTTTTGTTTTCCTTGTCTTGTGTCTCCACAACGTCAACGTCTTCAGTGGACAGTTTTTACCTTAAAGGACTTTTTAAAGACCCTGAAAACTTGGCTTCAAATCTAATGTCTTTATAACACAAGTAATTATCTTTAACCTTCATTAAACCTCAGCTTGTCTTTGTATAAACTGACTTCATTGTTGGGAGTGGGGTTTGTTTATGCCCAAGCATAAGCAAGTGCATAAGCAAGTGACTAAGCAAGTGACTAATCCAGGACATTTTAGTAGTGAAAGTAGGGCTGCAACAAACGATTAGTCTTCTGATCATTTCCCTAATTAATTAATTAATTAGTTGTTTGGTCTATAAAATATAGAAGAAAATGTCCATCAGTGATCCCCAAAGCTAAAGATGATGTCCTTAAATGTCTTGTTTTGTCCACAACCAAAAGATATCCAGTTTACTGTCATGGTGAAGTTAAAAAACAAAATAACATTCAAATTTAAGAAGCTGAAATCAGAAAATTTTGACTTTTTTCTCAAAAAACAAAAAAGAACTAATTGGGCCTCATTCACTAATATCTGCGCAGAAATGTTCTTACTCTCCACAAAAAATAAGTACTTGCTCAAAATCACCGACAGATTCATGACACGTGCGTACCGGCCAATTTTGTTCCCACCACCGTGCGTATGTTAGTAAATCAGAACCATTCTAAATTGACAGGCGCGTGTCCGCGATCTGCAATCAGCATACTGCCACGCCTCTATTTCTCTATATAAGGACATCTGTTTGGTGCCACATGAAGAGAGCGGTGTTACGGAGAAGCTGAAAGAGATGGCCTCAAAAGGTAAAAAGAAAAATTTCACATCAGCAGAAATTGAAACAATTGTGGCGGAGGTGGAGGCCAGAAAAGGCACACTGTTCTGGAGCGTGCACGGGCAGCAATATCTTCAACATTTTCATATGGTCTACTCTATTGTAAACTTAATAAACTAATTCAATTCTGCTATAATTGAAGATTTTAATTATATGACAATAAATTATGAGGATGACACGGCATTTACTGTTTATTGTTGTCTATTAAAGCCTTTTTTCTCAATAAATGAAGTTTTAATATAGTATGCATTTAGTTAAAAGGGTGTGTGTTAACATTTCCTAGGACATTTCTTTCATCATTTGTGCGTACGCATGGTCTGAGGGAGTTCTACATTTGTTCGCAGAGTACGAAGAAATTTAGGTAAGAACACATTGATGAATCCCAGATTTGTGTGTCAAACGTGCGTGCGCACAGTTCAAGCACAGATTCATGCGTACGCACTGTTCGTAAATGAGGCCCAATGTGATGAATCGATTATTCAAATACTTAGCTATTAACATCAACCAGACACTGCTATTTTAACAGCTTTTTCAAGAAAGAAAGAATCAGTGCTTGCTTGCTCTTTGGCATACAGGGTGCCGTGTCTTTGCTTGGTCATAAGGTCATCTTTCTGCTGTAATGCAAAGTCATGACCACCCAGAGGCACTGCTGGCTCAAGCTGACATCTGAGGCTCGGCTGCACAGCTGCAGGAGTGCAGATGATCTATAAAAAGAGACGTGGATGCTGGTTTGGATGAAAATCCTCCTGCTGTTTCTCCTGTTGTCATTTGCACTAGAAACAAAAAAGAGCAGACTCCTTTGATTTGTTCATCAGTGTAAAATTAGTCAACAAAAACGTAGTTTAAAGAGCAGTCTATAACTGATTACTATAGCTTTCTTATTTGAAGACATTTATAATCAATTTGTGCAGTAATCTTTGCAAACAAAAGCAATTTATGAGGTCTTAAAGAAAAGAAAGAACCCATTAGCAGATTATACAAATGGGGCAAATACTTCAGTGGGTTTAGACTCTAAGGCATTAATGTTAATTTGGGGGTTTAAGTGGTGGCGAAGAGCATCGAAGATCTAAGGGTGTTTAAATTTTTCGGCGGTATGTGCTTGATTAGGAAACACTCCCCACAATCTGGTTGTTTGATTTAAATAGATAAAATATTATTCTTATTTAATTCCTTGTTACTGATCTGGTCCTGTTTTAGGTTCTTTCAGAATTAAATTGGTCTTCACTTTGATTTAGGCTTTGAAAGTCTTGAAATTGACCTGAGGAAACTGCAGTCACACTGTCAAGTGTATCGGTTTTACAAGGAGCAACGAGAGACAAAAACATTTGAATAATCCGGCCCCCTCCTCCCCATTTGATCTTTTCCTGCCCCCCCCCTGTATGTCCCAAAAATACAGAGGCGAACCTGTCGCTCCCAAACTTAGACGACACAGATAGCTCAGACTCACAGGGCTGGGGCAGCAGGGGTAAACGTCTCGGGAAACACATAGCAGATGCACCACCAGAGAGGAAGAGGGATCAAAATCATCCGCCTCTTTAACTGGATCCCTTCGAAAGGTTAGTTTGATCATTCCTCAGTTCTTGCATGAACCTTATCTGCCCACACCGCACGTTTTTGACACTATGCATGAGTTTGACATGACTTATAAATAACAACTGCTCTTACTTTCACTAGATGAGAGGAGAGAGTGAGAGGATACACAAACTGGAAGAAATCCTCCATGGAGGTTGATGGGACTCTTGATGGAACCCTGGTCACCATTTAAAACCCTTTTCAACATCAACTTTGCTGAAAAGTTGGCATGAAAGACCGCAGATATCTTTGAAGGTGTTTCATCTGTGAAGGAATTAATAGACAGTAGAAAAGAATTTGAACACCAACACTTCCTTAAACTTTAGGAACCTGGATCAGGAGCGACTAAAAGAGACAAGAAAGTTAGAAGGGTTGGTTTCTGAGTTTTATACCAACCACCCAGTTGACTTGAATCTCAGGGGCGTTGAGAGTCACTGAAGAAGCAATGGAGCAAGCCAAAGAAGGTGTTCAGGAGGCAATGGTAAGTGAGGCTCTGGGTCAATTCCAGGCTACCTTGCAAGCCGCCGTAAGAGAGGTACATGTGGATGTAAGTGCTTTTAAGCAGCGGATTGAGCAGAGGATCGAGGATCTGTGTTTTTCCCATGGACCCTTGGCTGGAGCGGTGACCAGGCTGCAGGAGGAGAACCTGCAGCTCCGAGCGAAGCTGGAGGCCCTCAGCCGTCTGGTTGAGGGTCTTGCCGGGGTGAATATTGACAGGAGCCCGGCTGAAGTGAAGGGGAGGAATGTGGAGGATAGTATTGAGAATGGACATGTGCAAATACAGTCCAAGATCCAAGAAGACCAGCAACTCAACTCTGGAAGATCAGAGAACAGCGAGTCAAGTCAGTCCACTTCCACGTTACCTGAACCATCAGGACCAATCGGAGGATTAAACCATTCATCGGCTGCTGCTGCTGCTGCATCTACCGGCAAACCCCAAACCCACCCTCCATGGAGAGCAAAGAGACATGCTGAAATTAATGTGAGTATGCATGTTTGCAATGTCTGAAGCAAGAGGTGTAGGGTGTTGTCATAATTGGTCTGGTTGCCAAACCATGATGCACCTGATCTTAGCTGCAAAGGACCTACATCCACCTTCCAACCTGTCACTATCTTGGATTTGTGAATGCGATTCCTACATCTTCAGGCACTGATCACTTTGTTGTCCTTTATGTCTAGTTGTTCAACAATGTCGCATTATCTTTAGACAGTGTTGTTGCTTAGTTCCTGATTTGATCTAAGCACACTACTTGGTAATTACTCGGATCTCTTTCTGACTGACTGTAAACAACTCTGTAAAGAACATAAAGGGTTGCAAAGTGAGTAAGGGTCCAGTTTCCAGTTTCAGTAATAAATCATTTATTTTGAAGGCTTGTTCGACAGCAACACAGTACAGTGCTTTCCAGTACTAGGACTGAGTATAATACGACTCTGGTAAGTTATGCTGGCGACCATGTAATTGTGAGAGTTATGTACTAGGAACGTGCGTTTACATGCATCCTGTTAGCCAGTGCCAAAACTTGCAAGATGATTTTATATTGTGGTGCAAATTGTTCACATAGCCCAAACTTTTGTGCAGGACACCCCTGTGTTTTCATTCTGAGAGGCCCTCTATGTTGCCACCCTTGCAACACATTGGCCTCATTGGCCATGCAGCACCTTATGGCACTGAACTCATAGTACCCCACCATGCCAAGGAATCTCAGCAGCCTTGTCTTTGTGTTTGGAGGGGGCTACTGTTAAATGTTTGGCTCACAACAGATACACAAGACTCTGTCCAACCTGCTTTCATTGGTTACTGTAGGCTAACGCAAGTCCCATTTACTACTCTGGCAAAGTTGCTCCAATGTCAGAAGTTCAGAGGGTGCGTGAATGTACAAATGCAATAGATCCCGGCAACATCCACCCAACCTTCATTGGAACATGGTGGTGCATTGTTCAACCCAAAAGGCTTGACTGTACATGAATATATCCCCTGAATCAGACTTGAGCTTTCCTGATCTATAAAAACCTCCATGTGCCCGAGTGGATTAGAGTTAGGATTTGACTTTATGTAGAGGGGCCTTACTAGAATTTAAGGATTCTGCAGTGTGTTGGTCCAATATATATTCAACCTCTGACTCCATCTTCACACATTTAACTGACAAACACCATCAGAATCATTAGATATAAGATCTGTTTACTATTATTTACCTTGA
Source organism: Semicossyphus pulcher (assembly GCF_022749685.1). NCBI lineage: Eukaryota > Metazoa > Chordata > Actinopteri > Labriformes > Labridae > Semicossyphus > Semicossyphus pulcher. Next base: position 23,322,432 of record NW_027211604.1, on the reverse strand, counting down.
ATAATGAAATTATTACAATTACCATTAGTGGAATTATATTGAATTTAAGAATACCCCCGCCACATACTCACACAGGCTTACACACTTGCACCCTTCCCTACCCCCCTCTTAAGCTCATGACCCGCTTTTATAACTGCAGGTCCTCCAAAAGGGCACATTTATTTTTGGGTCTCAGATTTGGGACTGAGCTGCAGCTCTTTGGAGCCTCTGCATGCGCTACACCAACTTCATTAGCACTGCAATGTACAGTATGTAAACAGGTTCAGGTGCAATGAAATGAAGTCGAAATTGTCCATCTGTTTATAGTTTATACAGTTCTGAAATTCTGGGACTGAACTCATAGCCACAGTCTGGGTAGTAGTGGACTAGCTGACAAACAAGATCACTATACTCCCCTACGTGCTTCAAACGGTTCCTGCGGTGCACATATTGTGTTGCATTTTTATGACGTAACTCGCACACATACTATGAAGACATGCATATAAATAAAACTCTGTACCCTAATCCCTAAGGAATCCTGCTCCCCAGCCAATCTAAGTCTCAAATCTCCGAATGGAAAGTTGAATTGCGTCTACGTCCCTGTCAATAATACCCCCAAGCCCACACCCCAAGAGGGACAACCAGCTGTCCTGTCAAAAAGCACACCCTGCCAACATTCCTGTACACTGAAATCACCTGGTCTTTTCCCAACTGTCAGCACCCCAATATGACGTACCAAAGTTGAACCATCCAGAATAAGACAGCTCCCTGATTCATCACTTAATGCTTGGCTCTGTCATTTTCAGATTTGATACTGTCCTCTCTTGATAGTTTTGAAATCTGTTGGGATCATCTTTTTCCTTGCCCACTTCATACAGTGAGTCAAAGAGTGCTTTTGAGGAGAGTCTTTAGCACTGTTATCCTGATTTGTATGATTATTGTCTTATGTTGCCACCAAACTAAAGCCAACGGCCAGTGCCTGAAGATATACCGTACCACTTATAACCACAAGATGGTTGGCTGGCATAGCTGGCTCAGGAAAACCTCTGTACCAACATCTGTGTGTACCACCTAAAGTTTATAAGATTAACACATTAGCTTATTTACACTACCAGCTATCAAAAAGCAACACATGTATATTGGGGACCAAAATAGTCCTTTGAGAATGATCTGGCTCCTTAGCTGCTAAATGTTTCAATATATTTAACAACTAGTCAGTAACTTGGTCCGTCCACCAATTGGTGCTAGACAGCGTGGGTACAGTGACCTACAGCAGAAAACTGCTCAGTGAGTTAGATGAGAGCCATGACACTAAACTGAACTTGTGCGCGGACTCCAAAGCAATTAGCTAAAACTCTTTGTATAATTAAGTTTACATGTTCTAAGAGAGCGCCAACGTGATACAGAGGTAACCCCAGCCAGGGGTTGAAGGGATTTACAGGGTCAGATGGAGTCAGACAGTTATATCCTACAGGAGCGACCATGGAGCCCAAAGATCACAGTGGTGCTAATCCGCCTCCTGACGACCAGTTGACGGACTAACTGAAATGGCTTTATTGCGTGGCTGCCAGTCCACTGCGAGTCTCTGGAAAGCAAAAGGCTGGGGGGGTTGATGAGGGGGCAAATACTGGCCCAAGCTTCAGGCCGATATACTTAGGCACTGTTTGAACCACTCAGGCTAACTGCCTGATTTCCAAAGCATCCATTTGGGGCTATATTGGGATGTAAGAAGAGTGGAGCGGAAACTCTTGCAAAGGGGCTGATTGCAAAATCCAAAATAGCCTCTCAGTTGGAACACGGGTTTGTTGGCCACAGCTGTCATTAAAGAGGTTTTCAGCTGTTAACAGCTGAACATCACACATTTAGAGACGTGAGTACACACACACAAACAGACAGGTTTATCACAGTTGATAAAGGCTCACATTATTTATAGCCCCACAGCATGCAGAGGACTGAGAGACAAAAGAATTATCTTTGTTTTGTTGTGGTTAAAACCCGCTGAGTGATGTTGCTAAGGCAAATGTACAAATAGACACAAACACACTTTGTCTTACATAACTCACCTTCCTGAGGTGAAGGCTGGAAAAGGAAATGGGATTCCTTGCATACATTCTTCTTTAAGGTTTGTTATGGTTTATTATTCATCTTAAAACCAGCTTTTACTCAATGCAGTGAAGGAACAATTATTTTTTTAGTTTATCAGAAAAATTTGGAGGTTTTCACTTGACAGGACGGGTCTGAAATTGGAAAGTAACTAAAGCTTTCAGAAAAATATGGTAAAAAGTAAAATGTTTGCATCTGAGAATCTGAGATGTACTGGAGCAACAGTATAAAGTTGCATAACATGAAGATACTCAAGTACAAGTACCTCAATTTTGTACTTGTGTTACAATCCGGACGTGCTTTTGCATCAGCTACCGCCATATTCAATCTTTTTTTTTCCCAGCACAAGACACACAACACAAGGTGCAATTTCACCACATCAAAATTTGATGAAACAGCCAAAGAGTGATCACTTCTTAATGTCTAAATCACAGGAAAAAAAACCTTTAATAAATCCAAATCAATGATTGTGAACACTTAACATGAGACAGTTTTTATTTTCCCACAGCACCCGTTCTTTAAAAGAGAGAGCTAAGCCGGCACGTAGAGGGTTCTGGAAGAGGAAACAACATATCACTGATCAATAATAAGGCTATAATTGTTATTATTAATTTGTGAAACCTATCAACAATACATAACCAACATATATATTGATCCCTATCACGCGGTCAGCATGCAAGCAATGAATATTCTTCCTCATATAGTTGGAGGAAACGGTTGCCCTTGTACACTAGTTGCATGCATTCTTTTGAGGCTATGAATAGTGATCACTTTGTGGATGTTTTATTTATAAAAAAATGTTTCGTGTTCTTGTATTTACTGAACAGGGTACTGATGCAAAAGGAGAGAGAAATGTTGCCCCACCTGCACAAGAGAACGGGAAGCAAGGTGGGTATATAATCTGAGAAGCTCCTCACAGGTAACCTGACGAACTGTCCTCACCTTTGGTTCTGTCTCCATCCTCAGAAAGCTCACCAGTGGACGCTGATGCTGCTCACACCGCAGTTCCCCTGTCCCACTGGCTTCTCGCCTCCATCACCAAGCCAAACCAAGAGACTTCAGCCTTTACCAACCATCTTCAGTCTACTGTGGAAACCCACAACGTGACCGGTCAGTTGATTTTACATATTACATTATATTTTTCATCTAAATGATTTCATCTTGGATGGTGGAACAGGAACAGCCTGCTAGATGGGATTGAAGCTCCTCGTGGAGACAATACTGGACCAACAGAGTGTAAAAGGATATTAAGGACTGGAAACTGTATATGACATTTACTCAAAATAAATGTGATTGATAGATTGCGATTCATTGAATGGACAATTCGGTTGATATTTTATTCTTGCAGCCCAGGAAGAATCGGGTCTTCTGACAAAACCTCATCTCCCCCTGACTGCTGTATCAAGAGCCAGCTCTGAAGCTCCAGCTGTTCCTCAGCCTGCTGCCTCTTTTTCCTGCACAACTAAAGAAACTCCTGCTCAATGTGGTGAGTGGAAAACATATTTTTGTCGTGTAATCCGTTAATGTAAAAACCATTGGAACAAATAATCTGCTTTACTGAACTTCTATATGGAGATGGGGATCTACATGGAGATGCAGACAATCACAATACTCATTAGATATTTTACGACAACAGTTATTTAACCCCCCATATCATTTTGACTTCATTCTGTATTCAGATTCTCCCTTTTTCAGATAATGAACCACAGCCACATCTTCCCGTCACCGCTGTAAAAACCAAACCTGCCCTGTCTCCAGCACCGGTTCCTAAAGCGGCTGGCCTTTCTACAGCAGCTCCAACAGGGGAGGCGGGGGAATGTCCTTTTATAAGAGGTCAGTCCACTGTATGTTATTGTGTACAACCTCTGCAGACTGTAGAGACACAATCAGAAGATTTAACTCATGCAAAAGCATTCTGTAACGTTTTCTTGATAAAGTGTTGGACCTTGGAGTGTCTACACATTAGTTAATAATAGAGGCTACAGGTGTCTCTTCCACTGGTGTTTCTGTCTTACTACTTTAATAAAATTATCACCCTGTGCACCTCTTATATTTTAACAATCAAAGCGACTTCCCCATTAAGCCTAGTTACCATAGGGCAAACCCTTGGAACAAATTACCGGCCGGTCAGTAATATCTTTTAACTAGTCAGAGGACCATAACATCCATTTTGTAACCACCTAACCAACCAGGAACCATGTACCCACTAATTAGTCACATCCTTTTGCTACTTGGAATATCATCCATAACAACCTTCTAGAATGCACCTACCAATTTACCAACCCATTAGTAACATTAACTTCTCAGAATACCATGAAACCTCTCTAGTAGCCCCCCAAAATAACTCAGAACCAGTTTCCAACTAGATACTAACATCCTTAAAACCCTGTAATATAAAACATAATTTTGCTACTTGGATACCACCTAACAATGCCAAAGTAACCACTTGTCTACTAATTAGTTACACCCTTTAACTATTAGGAATACTACAGCAACCCCTCTGCCAACAACCTAACAATGCTTTAGCAACCACCATAGGAAAAATTGCTCAAACAGCCAGAATCATCCTCTGGACAAAACATTTATATTAAGGCTCTTTTTGAAAATGTTTTTCAAAAAACGAATATTTATTAAAGTACTAATCTCGAAGATCTCAGTTTCGTTCTCTTTGGCGGCACCTATGGTGATAAATGCTAATTGCGGGAGCACACTTCCCAGATATCCAAACAGTGTTGCATGTGTGACGTCCACGGTTGGCTCCGGTTGTAACTCTTGATTTTCCTCGCTGACGGTCGCTTTCCTTTTCAGACTGTTTGCTTCATCTAAGCGTCGAGTTTGTTTCTTTTTCTTTGGATTTTCACTTCTTGTTGAAGTTGTATCTGTAGTCATCCATCTTTTCTTTGTTTGTTCAGCCATAGTAGATTACTGTTTACTCACAACACTTGCAAAGAGCGGAAAAGCAGCCACTTAGTTCCGCCTACCCTCTGGCAGACCAACCACTGCTGGGTGATGGAAAACGCGTCCAGTGACTTAACAGACATTTATTTAAATGAAAATCGTCCAGATTATTAATAGAAATGTTTGGAAAAAGTCCTAAAGTCTGAAATCTGAGATATATGGAAATGTTGCTTCATTGCAAGACTATAATCAACTTTTCTTACCAGTTCAAGTTTTACTTCAGAAATGTGTCATTTAATTTGTTACATTTCAATCTGAATCTTGAGGCTCTAGAGTTATTTATCTGTTCCATCCCTATTCGTGCAGGTATGTCTGGAGCAATGGAGCAGAGGTCCCAGCTATCTACTGAGCAGTTAGCTCATCTTCCTCTCACAGCTGTGACAAGAGGCGTCTCTGAGACTTCCGCTGCGTCCAAACCTGATCAGAGTCCGGCTTCTGCACTGAATCCTTCTGTACCAGAATCCCCGACGATGAAGAGAGGCGATTATGCATTTAAACGTGGTCCGTAAAATACTATAATAATACATTCTTCTGCTTGTTTTATCCGCTCAGGTGTCAATGCAAGTGTGAACTCATCATTTATGTCAGTGCAGTGACTTTTATTTCCTGAGTAAAAGTCTTTCACATGCTTTATTTGCGCTTTATCAGACATCACTCAACCGAAGCCACACTTGTCTCTTTCTGCCATGGCTACATCCAGCACAGAGTCTTCATCATCTGTTACGACAGCTCAGTCCTCAAGTCTCTCTGCATCACAGGACCCTACAGTAAAACCTGGGGAATATCCCTTTAAGCGAGGTAAGTTCAATCAGTGTTAGAAGGATCTGTCACAAAAATAAATGTCATGAGCAGTGTCTTGTTTTCATTTCCCAAACATGTTTTATTTTGTTAACTTAACTTAAATTTAAAGATTTTTAACCCCTTATTTTCCAACTTTTTCCTCATCATCAGTCCCAGTTCTCAAGACACCCAGTCCCAGTCTAAAGAGAAGTGTGAGCTTTCCTCAGCCTGCAGGTAAGTTATAGTAAACCTTCATTAGGCTTCTGCATGTTTATATAAATCAGTAATTATTTATTTTTGTTGTTGTTTTGCTGTGTTTTTAATCCCTCTCATGCTGTCCGTCTTGTTCAGTCTGACTTTCTTTTTGTGACTCTACAGAAAAATTACTTCCCTCCAAATCGATCATTAAATCTGGTTTCTCACCGAACTTGGACAAGTAAGTCATGACCATGAATCACAGTACATCACAGCCCTTTGGAAGCTCCCGTCCGAATGTATTCACTATAGTTTTTCCACTGTCCCTAAACAGGAAAGCGAGCAAGTCAGGAGGTGTCGAGTTTAAGCTGGATACGATGAAAGCACAGACGCTTCCCCGGGCTAATGGAGCTCAGGCCAAACGAGCGCTCTTTGAGAGGATGAACTCTGAGCCTACAAAGTAAGTGGATTGAAATGTTTTCCATGTTGTCCTAATCCATTTCTTCCGTCTCAGATATCAATAACATGTTGGTGTATTTCTCTCAAACAGACCAAAGGACCCAAAGCCTAAACTGAAGCGCTCTCAGAGTTTTGGAGTGTCCAGTGCCAGCGGGATAAAACAGATTCTGTTGGAGTGGTGCCGCTCAAAAACTATTGGCTATCAGGTACGACAGCGAGACACATTTTTCTTTACTCTAAGACAGGTTGGTAAAGCACAAAACAAGTGTCAAGGATGTGAAACCTCTTAAACACTGTAGCAGTACGGCAGAGGACGACTCAATATAAAGAACACACATAAAGAATTTATTGTGACCCTGCTCTCCTTCTTCTCTCAGAACATCGATATCCAGAACTTCTCGTCCAGCTGGAGCGACGGGATGGCCTTCTGCGCTCTGGTCCACTCCTTCTTCCCTCTGGAGTTTGACTACAACGCGCTGAACCCTGCAAACCACAAACAAAACCTGCAGCAGGCATTCACCACCGCAGAGTAAGCTGGATGAATAGACTGAGTAAAGCTTTGAGGGAGTGACTATGTTTTGATCAAGGATCTTAGGGCATTAATTTGACATTTTATAAGACACTTAAAGGAGCAGTTTGCCCCTTAACTATTGTTGACCTCAGATAAGATATAGTTGTGTAACTGTTTTATAACCGTCCCTAAAGGAGCGATTCACCCCTTGAAAAAGCCACTGTCAGTCAAAGCTGGTCTTCTCTGTAATTGATAAGGGAAATAATATTTTAAATTGGCGCCATAGCTGTGGAGAAAGTTGTACAAACAGCTCGAGGTTTTGCCCATTCTACATTCCTACAACACCCAGCATGCATTGTGCCCCTCCCTCTGAAAGGAACGGAGCAGCGAGAGATGCTGGAGTGAAATACTACCGTTTTACTGCAGGCAATGGCTCAGAGCGGTACAGATTTTGAAATACCGGTGGATCTCCAGGTCTGCAGTCTACACATCAAACCTGACGATTCTGAACGAGACATGACATCGGAGGCGGGCGTCCTAGATTTAGGAAGTGTAGTTTAGCAAGCTCCCTGGCCTCCGCCAGATGACACGTTTTACATAGTCTGACGGAGGTCTTCCAGGGCCCATTGGAGAAGCGGATTACGTCCTCCAAAAGCACAGAGTGAAATTGCATTTTTTTTCTACCATAATGGCATTAGCTCCCCATAATAACATGATAGGAGGTTGGAAGTCGACGAACTGGCCCTTTAATGGCACCAATAACCCTATAAAAAGTTTGATTGTCGAAGATATGAATTGTTGATTAGTGAGCTCAAGCAGCTCAATATTTCACAAACGGCTATTAGTGATGTCAAATTTTTCATCGAACTCTCGAGCAAAAAACCCAATAAGTTGAACATTGAGACATGGGATTGTGACTTTACTTGGACTTGCAGGTGAACTAAAAGAAACAAAAGAGAAAGAAAGTCGAATAGAATTTATGCATCTTCTGAGATAGAGCAGAGTGTTCAGACCAGAATGAATAATTGTATCGTAATACCAGCATTATCCTCCTTTCCTTCAGTGGGAATCCTTTCAACTTTACTCACGTAATTATACTTTTGTGTTTCAGGCAGCAGGCTGACTGTCTCCGTCTGATCGAGGTGGACGACATGCTGAACATGGGGGACAAACCAGACCCCATGTGTGTGTTTACATACGTCCAGTCTCTCTACAACCACCTGAAGCAGTTTGAATAACTCTGTATCAGAGTAGATTAGATTTAACCACAGTGTGTTATGAGCACTCTGAATGAGAAGATTCATGTGGAGTCAAAGATCACTGACAAACAAACACAAGAAATCACTGTTTGAATCACGTAAAAATAAAAAGAAGAGTGTTTCAAATATTTCTCTCAAATTGTTTCTTACAACGTGTCCTTTAGTGTGTGGCTCTTGTGTTGCTGTAATCACAAAACAGAGGTTGATTTGTGTAGTTCTGTAATCGATATTAAAGGCAGGAAGTAAAAAAGATAACTGATTGTGATTGCTTCTGTTGATCAATCAATGTTTGGTAACATCAGTGATGTTGCAAAATGAATAAATCTGCTCCATTGTCAATAAACCGGAGTCCTGCCTCCATTGAATCATGTAATGTAGCAAAATATAGACACTTTTTTTGATTGATGCACGGTGGTGCAGTGGTGCAGTGGTTAGCGCCGTCGCCTTAAAGCATGAAGGTTCCTAGCTCAATTCCCGGTTTGGATGATGGCCTGTCTGTGTGGAGTTTACATGTTCTCCCGTGCTTGTGTGGGTTCCCTCCGGGTACTCCGGCTTCCTCCCACAGTTCAAAGATATGCTCGTTAGGTTCATTGATGACTCTAAAATTTTACATAGGTGTGAATGTGAAAGGTGGTCTGTCTCTATGTATCAGCCCTGTGATTGACTGGCGATCAGTCCAGGTGTAACCCCGCCTCTCGCCCAATGACAGCTGGAATTAGGTCCAGCCCCCCGCTGCCCTGAACAAGATAAGTGATATGGATAATGGATGGATGGATTTCTAGTGTAATTTTTTAATAGACAAATAAGAGGTGGAGTACTGTAAATTTTAAACTTTTAAAAATGTGCATGAAGGGGTGTCATTTTCTGTCAGCGAGAGCCAAATTAAGGTCAATCAGGCAGACATGAAATAAAGAGTTGACATCAGTAACAGTTGATGTGACACAGATTTCACTTAACCTACTTTAAACTACTAGTCTTACACGTTTTAACTTTTCATTGAAAATTTAAAAGAAAAATCAAATTTTAAATCATATCTTTATTTTCATGTTTTCAGTATAAGCATGCAGAGATTATGAGGCGATGAGGCAGTCATGTAAAAGCCCGCCACCCCTCCAAACTAAGAGCAGGAATGACAGATTAAAAGACATATTTTATGTTGTTTGGTCTCTCTGTGGTTGATTTGTGTTTCTCTTCGGTAATTTATCTGTCTGTATTGGATATTTTATGTCTCTTTGTAGTTATTTTTTGTTGACTTTGGGTTGTTTCATATCATTGTTGGCCTGTACCCAGTAGACCTGTTCAGTAATGAGTCCATAAATATAAGGACAAAAAAACAAAAACATCTCACCTCACTTAAGTAACATACAAAGGTCATGTGAGGACACTGAGCCAACTCAACTGATGCCGTTGGAAGCCCACAAATTAAGTAAGTTAGGGGACCTGATTTAATGACAACACCTCAGCAAAGTTTAAGTAAGTATAAGTGTCCAGGGTTTTACATTAATGACACACTCAGTTGGAGGTCCCATGATAATATTATTTATGGATGGTTTAGGTAGCTTGAAGATAGCAATGACAAATACATTTTTATTAAAGGTAGGTTTTCTGTAAAATATGTCAAAATAGGTGCATTTAATGGCATTTACATTGCCACCTAGTGGTAGAATAAATGTAGTTCAACAGGCACTGATTTATAAATAATTTTATAATTTAATTTATAAATACCGGTAAATAATTTCTTTACCTTTGCAAATCTTGATTTACCATAACTATTTTAAGAGAGCTTCAGTTACTTTCAGATCATAGATTTATATATATATTTCGTTTCAAGTAAAAAGCATGTATCTCCAAATTTGGTGTATACATAAAATAATGGTTTTGTTTTTTTTACATGCTTTTACTTGTGAAAGACTTATAATGCAGGGCTTTTACTTGTCACAGTGTGGTACTTTGTGCTTTAATTACTTAATAGTAGATTGCAATATTGTTTCAACCAATTATAAACTGGACTGTTAACTGATTATTGAATAGTTTATGTCTAAAAACCTTCAAGAAGCTCAAAAATCTGCAAGAAAGTTTATTTATGGTGCGTGTATTGCCTTAAAGTCGTTCAGAGACGTACATGTGCTTCATTTGAGCTGCCACATTCTGCTAAGTCATTCCTTACGATTTAAATATTTTTAATTAGATGATAAAGGAATAAAATGCCTATTAAACAACTGACTGTGTCTGTGAAAACTTCAGCACAGTAAAACAAATAATAGAGCCGTTAAGTCATATATACAATGTTTCTAAGGGGCGTGAACGCAGCGCTTCCCATTGACCAGGCATCCCTTCCGGTAGATGAGGTCAACTTTTCCCTAGATCCGCCATTTCAGTCCCGGAGTTTCTTGTTGCACATTAGTTTTGATTTTTTATTTTATTGTGTTAGTTCAACACTTAAACAGCTGAGTGTTGGACCCTGTGATGCAACAGAAGTTCCCTTAACATAAAAGTATTTACATTAAATCGTAGAAGTTGCTAAAATTGAAGTAATATACAGTTTTTTCGGGGGCAGCGTCAGTCAACCAAAGTTTTTGTATGAGTTGCGGATAGGGAGAGGCGAAGGGGAAAGGCCTCAAACCTCGGACGGGATTTCGCAGCCATGGCTGGTAATTTTGATGCCGAAGACCGTGCAAGCTGGTACTGGGGACGGTTAAGCCGCCAGGAAGCAGTTTCTCTTTTACAGGGACAGAGGCATGGTGTTTTCCTGGTGAGGGACTCGATTACCAGCCCTGGAGACTACGTGCTGTCCGTCTCAGAGAACTCCAAAGTGTCCCATTATATAATCAACAGCATCAGCAACAATCGGCAATCTGGCTCAGGTAATGTGCAATTATTTGTCCCCTGGATCGGTACCTAACTGGGTCTGCTACATATACTCACCCGTTACTAACTTCAGAATACGTATTTTCATTTTGTGCCTGGATTGCTAAGATTTAGCCCCTTTCCATCCACTACATCGTGAATCAATGCCAAACTCCATTTGGGAATTGTTCAATTTAACTTCATTTTGGTAAATCCGTAAATATACTTGTGCTTTATTACAGGTTATGAGGTGTTTTATGTGTTTTATGCAGCTATTCTCAAATCGGCATTAATATAACATCGTAATTTTCACGCTTCTGAACAGAAATGAAAAGTTTTTCATGTGATTTACACTGCTTGCAATCGCCCATGTAGCGTTAGCTAGCTGCTAAGCTAACTCACTGTGTAGACCTGAAAAGTCAGCCTGAAGTTTTACTTTGGGCAGAAATTTCATGTGGCATAGTTCATTGGGGATAAGCCTAATATATAAGATTATCAGTTAAACCTGATAAATTAAAGGAAATCACACGCAACTATAAGTTTGAAACAGACTACACTTTGTTGATAGGGTAAAGTGGGCTACATTTTTAATGGAGTTTGCTGTTCGCTAGCTTGCTTGCAACAACCAGTCAGCCTGTGCTAATTCAACCACCTTACTTTAGATTATTTATTACTCCCTCATGACTGTGGATTGAATGTAGGCATCAGGACAGTAGCTCAGAGGCTGGCTGCGGTGGGCTGGGCTGCTGCTTCTGCTGCTGCAACGTTTGAATGGAACTGGGAAGGATGGGCTGTCACAACTGGGGGATGACTGGTCAGATTGGCGTGTCAGGAATGTCTGATCCTTCCCCACTGCACATACATAGCCCTGCTGCTCACAGGTCTGCTTATGTTATTGTAGCTCCTTGTCTTTCCTGGGTTAAGTAAGTGATTGATGTGTTGGAGCAGTACCAGATTATAAGGTTAGACTTTTTGGTGGATAGTCAATCTTGGAGGAAAGAGAAACAGAGTGAAGAAACACTCACTGTTTGCAGTTATTATGGCCCTTACTGATCTATCTACATTGGTCTGTATTTATTAATTTCTATTATGGTTCGCAAACTAACAAAGTCACCTCTTTCTGTACCAGGTTTGGCTCCTCCTCGATTTCGGATCGGGGATCAGGAGTTTGAAGCTCTGCCTGCCCTGCTAGAGTTTTATAAGATCCACTACCTGGACACCACTACACTCATAGAGCCCATAAACAAAGCCAAACACACAGGGTTCATCAGCTCCTCTGCTGGGGTCCCGCAGCAGCCCGAGGAGGCGGAGTTTGTACGGGCGCTGTTTGACTTCCCTGGAAACGATGAGGAGGACCTCCCCTTCCGCAGGGGGGACATCCTGCGTGTGCTGGAGAAGCCCGAGGAGCAGTGGTGGAATGCTGCTAACCAGGAGGGCCGAGCAGGGATGATCCCCGTGCCCTACGTGGAGAAGTACCGGCCAGCCTCGCCTACTGCTGCTGGCCTAGGTCCCCCTGTTGTGGGGACTGGACAGGGGGGGGTTGGTGGAGGGGTAGCAGGCAGCACAGACGGAACAGGGGCCCCTCAGGCAAACCCTCTGGGGGACCCAGGCCAGTATGCTCAGCCTGTAGTCAACGCTCAGCTTCCCAACCTTCAAAACGGGCCTGTCTATGCCCGAGCCATTCAGAAGAGGGTGCCCAACGCCTACGACAAGACGGCGCTCGCTCTGGAGGTAGCAAACCCATCCACAATTCATTTCTTAAAGGCCGTTCCTCTTCTCACTGTTACTTTGTGTTTTCTTTTTTGTTTTCTGCCACAGCTTAGACAGCGTAGATTGTCCTGATTGTTAATGGCTTACGCATGCATGCAGGGATACACACAAAGTATCTTTACAAACACAAGCTGACGCATGAAGACACTCACAGCGGAGATGGCTCTATAGAGAGACAAACACAGATCCTTTACAGTGGCCTCTCTTTATGTACACATCGTGGTCCATTGAATTCATATATTCAATACCACTGGAGCCCGGAGAATCAAGGGCCGTTGTTTGAACTTGTTGACTCGGAAGGGATAAACAAACAGTGTTTGCTCAGAGTAGTAAATAAAATGCAAAGATTGTTGGAGATAAACAAAGACAGTTTGACATCAAATGGTTTGTTGTTTGTCCTCTGAGGCCGTGATCTGAACTAAGTGTCACAACATCCACATAGCGTTTTATTTAATCTCGCACAGCCAGACCAATCATGATTCTCCATACTCTGTTTTAGTGATATGCTATTTTGCACGCTTGGATGTTTGTATTTTTTTAAATCAATCACAAATGTCTTGGACTTAATCTTGTAAAATAGTGTCAGAGGGATCTTGTTTAAAGGGACAGTTCGCCGATTTTCAACCTCAGTCCTATCATGCTATCATGGGGAGCTAATGCCTTGATGGTATGAAAAAAAAAGCAATTTGGCTCTGTGCCTTTGGAGGACGCTATCCGCTTCTCCAATGGGCCCTGGAAAACCTCCGCCAGACAACGTGAAACACGTCGTCTGGCGGAGGCCAGGGAGCTTGCTAAACTACACTTCACCTCAATCTAGGATGCTTGCCTCCGATGTCATGTCATCAGGTTTGAAATGTAGACTGCAGACCTGAAGATTTTTTTAGATGATCCACCGGTATATTCTCGTTGTATATCGGATTCTGTACTGCTCTAAACAGTTGCCTCCATTGACTGCAAAACGGTAGTATTTCACTCCCGCGTCTCTCGCTGGGTGCAATGCACGCTGGGTGTTGTAGGAATGTAGAATTGGCAAAACCACGAGCTGTTTGTACAACTTTCTCCACAGCTATAACGGCAATTTCAAATATTATTGCTTCTATTGATTACTATTCTATTCTATTGAACACCAGCTTTTACTGACAGTGGCTTTTTCCAGAGGCGAACTGCTCCTTTTAAGTTGAGCATTTTTGGGCTTAAATGCCCGAAATCACAGAAGGAAAAAAGCAGGCTGATGTTACTGCACAAAAATCAAATTAAAATCTTGTAAGTTTCAGTATGTAGCTTGTCAGCTAAGAGGTTCCTGGGGCTTCCCTTAATTAGATTTTGAAAACGAAAAGGGGGAGAGAAAAATTCTGTTTTTAATACGCCACCAATCATAGTCTTATAAAAGAAGTCTACATCCTGTGAGACAGAGTAATTTACTGTGACTATCTTTGTCAACAAACTGAGGGTTAGTGAACGTAGCCTGCTTACTTACAACTGAAAGGCTTAATGTACTTTATCTGCTGAAGTAGGAGAATTTTCCTGACATTTTCCAGATTGTACGGAGTGGCCAAATATTCATAATAACAGACTTTATTGATACAGCGCGTATAAAAAAGTTGAACTCTCACTCACTACCTTTTAGAAAAGTGTTGATAGTTGGTACCAAACTTTCAACACAGTGAACTCTTAAATTCCTCAGCTGTCAGTTGTTGGGCCTTGTGGTGTCCTCTCTGCAGCCTAGTTTATTTAAGTCTTCACAAGAAACACAGATGCCACCATTTTGTTTGAAATAACAAAGTGGTAGACAGTGTATATTACTGCTCCTGTGTGACACAGAGCAGACAAGATGTTTACGGGCCTCTGCTGCTGTTACAATATAAGGTGACAATATATTTGTGCAGCCTGCTGAAGTAAACACTGAGTTAGGTCAGGATTTAAAGTGCTGTACACAATGCTGTCATCGTGGATAAGGACTATTTATTATTCCCTACTCTCAGCTGGCATTGGTCTTTTAAAATGTAATCCTGTTTAAGGTCCACTGTCTGCAGGACAGTTTCTAACCTGGAATCATAACGTGCTGTGACATTCATGTCCTTGCTGTTCCTCTGTGCATCTACATCATCTGTTAGTAGTGTCTTACATAAAAATTACAAATAGATCAAACTGTAATCAGCTGATGTAAAACAGCCACTAGATTTAGACTTGATTGACATGGGGTTTTGTGCACTCCTAGCGATTGCTACCACAGCTTTCATCTTTACTTATCATGATGTCTTTCAGATGGCTTTGTCACTTAAAACAAGCCGAATCCTAATGTGCAGACTGCACTGCTCTTGCAGACTCATGACTTTGTGGGGAGTTTTTGAGTTTCCAAACCAATGACGGTTTATATAGATGGACGACGTGTCTCCATCTGCTCTCATTGTAAGAAATTGAAGCCAAACTAGCCCCCGTGATAGGCGTAGTCATCTTGCGATTGTGACGTCATTTGGAGCCAAAGTTGTGCAGTAGAGATCGTCGGCTGGAGCCGTATTTGTCAACAGAGCTGTCAATCAGCATGAGAAGAACTATAATGACAGAAACCATGTTTGAGAAAATTGTATTTGGTGTTTATTTTGATTTTATAGTTTGACTCATGTCCCATCTGTTAACATGGAGGAGGCGGGCTTTATGACCTATACTGCCGCCAGTCAGCAGGGGGCGATAGAGAGGTTTTGGCTTCACTTCTATGGCGCTGTCACGTCGTCCATCTTTTTATACAGTCTGGTCCAAACCCACCATCCATCGAGTCCACACAGGGATTGACGCAGTCTTTCTGCAGACCCCCCAGACTGTCCACTTAAAACTTCATCAGACTTCCATCATTTAATAACCAATAACTTATTGCAATTCAGATGTGACATAGTTTTTACAAATGCTAACTTGATAAAGAAAAAGAATTTGTGAAAGAATAATCCGTAAAAAATAGATGCATGCATGTGAAAAAAAGGTGTCGCTCTGGTGCTCGTCAGTGTGGGGGTCCACGTTTAAAGTTCTGATCTGAGACATCAGAGGGGTAATTAATAAAAAGCCTTATACATGCTCTAATAAAGACCAGAATGGCTGAAACGCGTAGCCATGGTTTTCTGGAGTGTGTAACCCTGAAGAAATAAATGTCTTTTATTAATTACCTCTCTGACTGCCTCAGATCTTTTCAAGAAAAATCCTTTTTTTGAAACTTGAATGGAATTAGATGAAGAAGAAAAAAATATTCGGATTATTCAACCACACAAGAAATATGAAGGCGTTTAGGCCAAAGACGCCTTTTATTTGGCCTTGCATTCTCTCCCTCGCACAACGCGACATAGTGACAGTAGACAGTACCAGAGTGTATGTTTGAAGACAGCGAGGGAATGGTCCACAAGTCTAGAGGGGAGCATTTGGAATCGGCTGCTAGTTGAACAGGGCAAAAACAACATAGCTTTAATTTCCCCACACACAGACATTGACATTGTCTGTGCATATCAGTCAAAGTGGGGTGTTTATTTGTGGGTTTCCTGTCCTACAGTTCTAAAGAAGAAGATGGGTCAATCAATACTTTGCTTTCTGTGGGCTTGATAAAATACAAGTCCAGCATCGAGCGTGTATTGATAGTTTCGACTTAGTGCTCGTTTAACAAAGCAGAGAGAGAAAATGTGTTGATTTGATTTTATGACCCTGCTTTTATATGATTGTTTTTTGTTGTCTGACAGGTGGGCGACATGGTAAAAGTGACCAAGATCAATGTAAACGGCCAGTGGGAGGGTGAGTGTAAGGGCAAACGAGGCCACTTCCCCTTCACTCATGTTCGACTGTTGGAACAGCACCATCCTGATGACGAGAGCTGAGAAATGCACCTCGACAGAGCTCAGCACACCTCTCTCTCTGTTGGTCGTTTTGTCATGCTCGGAGAGGAAAACATTTAAACAAGCACACAGTTTATGGACCTATGTAACGGTCAGAGACTCCTGACTCTGCTAATGCAAAGACGTGAACGCAAAGACAGATGATCTTGTTCTTTTGAAGAGTTTACACTAAGGTCAGACTGATATCGGATCGCCTATATACGCTCTTACACAGTGCCATTAGCAGCTGTCTCCTTCACTACAGCCACCAAAAAGTCTCAGAAGCCTGCAATCAAATATTTCCTGTATGCCTATGAATACCAGCGTTTATAGATGAAGTGTTTCTTGTTGAATGATTATACTTCTGTCGCATGGGAAGTTTCCTGTGCAGAGAGAGGTGCGTTTAGCCTGGCTTAGCTGCAAGCAGAGGTAAACAGCTAGCTGAGTCAAACTTCCAATTACTTTACTCCTTGTCTTAGATTTATTGAACAGGTGAAGAAGCAATATTGCTGCTTTAGGATGCTTTGACAGGCAACATGTTTGGCTCATTTTAGCTGACGTTAAAGCCGTTAATCAAACTCTATAGAGATTTGCTTAAAGGGCCAATTTTCAACCTCAGTCCTGTCATGCTATTATGGGGAGCTAATGCCATTATGATAGGTAGAAAATGCAATTTCGCTTTGTGTCTTTGGAGGACGCTATCCGCTTCTCCAATGGGCCCTGGAAAACCTCCTCAATCTAGGACGCCCGCTTCTGATGTCATGTTCAAAATCGTCAGGTCTGAAATGTAGACTGCAGACCTGAAGATTTTTTAGACGATCCACCGGGATATTCTCAACGTATTTCGGATTCTGTCCCGCTTTGAGTCATTGCCTGCAGTGGAAACGGTAGTATTTCACTCCAGCGTCTCTTGCTGGGCTGTTCCTTTCAGAGGGAGGGGCGCAATGCATGCTGGGTGTTGTAGGAATGTAGATTGGGCGAAACCACAAGCTGTTCATACAACTTTCTCCACAGCTATGGCGCCAATTTCAAATATTATTGCTTCAATCGATTACAGAGAACACCAGCTTTGACTGACAGTGACTTTTTCCAGGGGTGAATCGCTCCTTTAAAAAGTAGTTGTTTTTTTTTAACCACTCGCACGCCAACTCTGGTTCCATTTTTTGTAGTGTGAAAGCAACCAAATTACATAAACACATGAGCTTCTCCTCCATAACTACTTCTTCTATTCATAGTTTTATGAAGCACTGATGATGCAGGAAGACGGTCACTAAAATGGTCAAATCAATGAGTTTTCTTTCTGTCAACTTAATGTTGGCTGTGTTTTGCTTGTTAGTAATAAGTCAGTGTTACGTGAAAAAAGGACCAGCACCAGAGAGCAAAAACGTCTTGGACCAGAATAAAATGGTAAACTAAAGGTAAAAACGACCTTCAGAGCAGTGAGGCTTTGGAGCCGTTTATTGACCAAGAACCTGCTGATTCATGCGGCATCTAAATAGAAGCCACTAAAATAAGTCAGTCGGCTTGTATGGAATAAAGAGTGCTGGAGACAGATGGTCAGGTTTAAATATTGGCAAAATATGCAGTATTTGGTGTGAGTAACCGATATCAGTCCAACCCTAGTTTACACGCCTCCAGCCCAGTATTGAAGTCTGCACCACACACACACACACAGTAGAGTCCACTCTTCCCTTTCTGTGGTATCTGTGCATCACCACCCACTACTCTTCATTCATGCACAGACGGGGGGGAAAAAAAATCGATTACAGACAGGAGACGAAACACTCAGCTTCTCTCACAGAATCATGACTCAGTGAGTTTTTGTAGAGCCAGACTGTGAACGTTGGAGTGAAACAAGCAAAGACTATTCCAGAAGATGTCCGTCTGCTGGAGAAAGACTGTCCTCCTCCTCCTCGCAGAGACGACTTCACCGACTTATTACATCCCACACTACAAACCAAGTCCTCTTTTTTTGTACTAAAAGTGGAAAATATTATGATGGAATTGACTATATATATATAAGCACACCTTACATGCTAAACTTTCCTTATATTTTCTTTTACTTTTTGTTACCAGAGACTGTACACCTATTATTTTATGCTCCTTTTTTAAACACTATTCAGCGCCCAAATGGATGACTTCAAATGCAGCAGTTTGACAGAACAAAATAAGAATCCTTTCATGGAGGAAGACAGAGATACCCTGCAGCTGTTTTTAGAAGATAAGAGGGGAAAGGTTGATATATTTTATTTTTGGCTGCCAGCGGGTTATTTATGACATTGTTATCTGAAGATCTTTGAAGATAAAATCCACCCTTAACACTAGTGCTATTGCATTTGTATGTATAACCTGTAAAACAGACATTATGTCTTGTCTTGTGCCATAAAGATGCCCTGATTTACAGAATGATTTGTGTTTCTCATCAGCTCAGCTCATCAGATGTTTTCATACAAGTAATTATTACACATTAAGCTTTATGTACACACACAGGACCAATGATAATAGACCAGTACCCTTAAAGTGATTCCAATAACAATAGAGTACTTCATTCAATACCGTCATGTGAATCGAAGCATTCAGATGTGTAAAAATGCCTCCACCTGCATTTCTGTTCCAAATTAGTTGCCAACAATGTCAATCACAGCGGCTTAGCTTCACAAGCTGCTCTGGTAGTCGGTCAGTCACAAGTTGGATTAAATCAAAGGATGCTTGTGGTGATTGGCTCTGAGCAAACAATTTAAAGGGGAAGTATTATGTTAATTTCAAGCTTCTTATTTCACTCTGTGATACCTGTGGAGTAGCTTAGTAGGATCTACGGTTAAACCCCCCCATCATTTTTCTCACACTGGTGCTCTGTGCAGGCCCTCATACAGCATCCGCCTGAAAAGACTCAGTCAGCTCTGTCCCTTTAAGAAACCCCGCCCCTACAAGCATGCTTTCTTCTGATTGATAGGCTGCACTTTGTGATCACAACGTGCAACCTATAGAAAAAACTGTGTGAAACCTGGCGTGCACAGCAGACTGAGCTGAGAAGCCTTGGGATTACTCCAACATACTTTTACCTACAGATTACAGCATAATCTGACAGCATGTTTTTCTTGATATTGGCACAAAAAGGATCAAATTCTGGTCATACTTGGTAGTTGATTACAATACCTTAAGAACAAGAACAAGAACAAGAACCGATATCCAGCCCTACAGAGAATTTTGTTCATGAGAATAAAAAATAATATCTCCATGACTAAATGTTATTCTCCAACATCCTGTTTCAGAAGTTTTCTTTATAGCAGTCAGAGAAATCACCAACTTGGAATGCTCTCCTTTACTGTAGCTCCTTATACACTACCAGTTCAAGGCGGGATTATTACACCTCCGTTACGTTTCGTCTTCTATGTAAAATGCATAGGGGCGTAATGATGGGGCGAAGTCGTTCTGCCTCTGAGCCAGCAATGGAGGTAATAACAGAGGCGTAACAGACACAAAACAGCGCAAGTGTAAATTGCAGAGCCGGCAGGGAAAAGCGCCTTGTCTGTGTATTTGAAGCATGCTCTGTTGCGCACGTTTTGCTTCTGCAACACTGGAACACTGTTTGAAACACACTGGGGCTCACGCTGGTGTTGCTTGGTTCAATGTAAAATGGCAAAGGCTGCATGACAGCGGAGCTTCGATACCGGGCAGAGGCGAAACCGCAATGTAAAAAGGGCTCTTGTCTCAAGCCACCTACCCTTGTTAACCTAGTGTACACTAAAGAGGTGGCCTTCACATGTTTGTAAACTGTGCCAAACAGCAAAGAGATTAATGTAACACTATTACCTGTGACAGTAACACTGTTTACTTCAAGAGGAAAATCCAACCTATGGTCTTATTACTAATGTAGCAAACTAAGATTGGTGTATACCATACACTCATATGTATCAACTTTCTCATGATACATAAATGCAATAGATGCTTCTTACTACAGTAGGACCATGGTGTTATTGCTTGTTTCTTATTCACTTGGGAGGGTCTGCAGGGTTGCACTCTCTCTACCTCATGTCTGGTGTTGAAAAAGATGACAAGTTTTTAGCAGGAGTCTGAAACTGAAGCCTTGATCAGTTAGTATTGTTTTTTATTGTTAACATGAACAACACAGCCAGATGGTTTCTCAAATGAATACATTTATCACCCATGTCTTGGGGTTAGCTATTTAAACAATACCTATGCATTAAATAATCATTCACATGTCACTTTCCACATTATTTATTATATTTATGATAAAGAATGTATAATGACAAGGTTTACATCTTACACATACTGTACATCAAAACAGCATAGGTATGGTGAAGAAGATTGTGAAACAGTAAATCTAATATGCAGCATAAT
The DNA here is from genome assembly GCF_022749685.1 of Semicossyphus pulcher. Taxonomy (NCBI): domain Eukaryota; kingdom Metazoa; phylum Chordata; class Actinopteri; order Labriformes; family Labridae; genus Semicossyphus; species Semicossyphus pulcher. The sequence goes on along the minus strand of NW_027211604.1, from coordinate 23,301,361 downwards.
TTGTGGTTATATTCCAATTTCATTACGTGTGAATGATCTGTGAACACCTACTGTATCTATGTTATAGATGCAATGTTGTGGCGTACATGTGCCGTAAGATGTCCCAGCTGTAAATTGTTGAAGAAGCTGCAAAATTGCGCTTGATTTTGCTGCTTTTTTCAATATTACACCTTCAAACTGGTGGATAAAAATACAACGGAAGTGTTAATTTGCAAACATCTAAGGGTGAGTCTGTGTCAGGCCTGTGAACCTGCACACATTTACACAAGAAGATTTATAAAACAGGACTGAATGCATTTTTTCTGCACACGAGTTTTACTGATAGTTTCATGCATCAGACTCATGATATCCTGAAAATACAGTCTTAAGTTTACAATGTGTTTTTAAATTGTGAAATTTTCCCTCCATTTGTTTTTATTCAGATTCAAATTTAAGGAAATTATTTTTGTATGCTACATTAATGTCATATTTTTATTACCTTGATATGTTTAGCAAGAAATTTGGAGCCACAGTTGTGGGTCATATACAGCCCTGGGCATATTAATAAACAATCATTCTAAGTCCCTAAATTCCATGTTTCTTTGTTAAGGTGAAATAATTGAGCCCAGCAAAAATAAAGGAATTAAACACTTTTTGAAGTTAATGTGTTCAGCTTACATCGGTATATAGTGGCGCTGCAACTAATGATTATTTTCATAATCAATTACTCCTTCGGTTTATGAAAAAAAAAAAGGAAATTCTAATCACAAGATCCCAGTTCCAAACGTGACATCTTAAAATAGTTTTTTTTTTTTAAACCAACAGGAGGAAACCCAAATACTCTTGATTTTCTATCATAAATGACAAATAAAATCATGCAAATCCTGACATTTGAGAAGCTGTGACAAGCACATTTTTGACATTTATGCTTGAAAATCACTCAAATGATTAAATGATTATCAAAATGCTTGGCAGTTTATTTTCTTTTGATAGACTCATCGATAACTCAACTTATTGTTGCAGCTGTCGAAAATGGATGACCAGTAAACAGCTTTCAGAAATGTAAAATCTGTGGTGAGATGTATCAAAAAAACACAGCATCTTCTCACATATTGTTCAATGAAGTTTAAATCATCTGTTGTATTATTCATGAAGACAAACTAACAAAAAGCTAAACTAAAAATGCAAAATATGATGTTTAACATAACTTTGATATTACAATGGTTGATGTTTATTTCTTTGAAGTAATGATTGTGTTTCCCAGGCTGCTCCGTCCATTCTGTTTTTTCTTTGTTGTGATGCCTTTAAGCAAAGTGTCACCAAACTTATTGTTGCCTTTTAGAGAAGTTTCATAGACACAACTTGTTATTGTAACCCAGCTGTGCCAGAGCAGTTAGTTGGAGACCAATGAATACTTTAAAAAACTGATGATGCTCAGATGTGCACCTTATCTCCTCTACAGCTCCAGCTCCAGCTTTTTTTGTTGTTATTTTTGTTTATTTGTTTTGGCTTTTGTGCCACTCCACAACTTAGAAGTACCTGACCAAGCCAAAATAGGATTTTTTTTTTTCTGAAGCATGTAATGTGTTAATAATATACCTAGTCAATAAAAAATATAAACTGTCAATTTGATGTTTGATTTATATAGTGTGAAGCTGAGTTATAATCAGGGTCTGTTGTCATTGCGGAATTGCAGTTTACATTGTAATGAACTGATCCAGCACCTCTCTCTGAAATGACATGTTATCCTAGGTGATAACAGCTTTTTTCAAGTCAAGATTCTTTGTCTGCTTAAATCAAAGAAGTGACTTTTGTGCCGTGAACTCATAGAACAAATTCTGGGTCAAAATATCTAATCAACAGCTGTATAATCTAGATTTAAATACATTCACTGAAAGTGGAAATAGCTTGAGTAGTGGATGGACTCAAACATAATTTTGCATATTCGTGTAGCATTGCATGTAAGCAATATGATTGCAGTGCGACCGAGTGCATAATTACGTTTAAACTCTTTAATGTTTGTTTGTGCTTCAGTGTATGCCGAATGGAAAAGATACTACAATTGAATAAACAGATCTAAAAATGTTAGACGTTAATAGTGTAGGAATATACTTGACGCAATATTTGCAAAAATGTGATCTTAATTCGTAGGGGTACTCTCGAAGCGTAGTTTATTTCTGGATTTGGCAAGAATGTGGAGGCGTTGATGAAGCCTGCTGCCTGCGTGGGTTTCCCGGATGGAGCAGCGACGCCATCTTTACGCCAGTGCTACCGGTGGGTCTTCAGTTCAGCGGAGCGACAGTGCTGTTGCTGATACACTAACAGGAATTGCCGAGCAGCCGATAATTCTCCCTTTCCACCGGGACGCCACGAGCAGTCCCTACACCCGAGCACCATGGAAGAAAGAGAGAACCAGGTTTACCAGGCGAAACTTGCCGAACAAGCGGAGAGATACGACGGTAAGGCTCCAAATAAGTAACAGTCATTGCAGAATGCCTGGCCCCTCTTCCCCTCTGCGCAGGGGGCTTGGAGACGCAGGTAAAGCAGTTCACATGGATTTGTTGGGCGAGAGACAAAATGGCGGAGATTTCTTCACCAGAATGAGTCAGTTAACGTTTAAATAAGCGGTTTTCTGCTCAAAGGGCATCAACATTCTGCTTGGCGAAAAGCGTTCTACGTCGCGTGCACTACCGTTGGTTAAAATGTAGCAACCATTACTTCGCTAACACAAGTTATAATTGCTAACTAGCTGGCTAGCCTTTCTTCAGCCACGACACGCGTCAACTTAATTTACAAATACGGCGGTTTACTGCAGACGTCCACACCCAAACAACACGACTTTCGCCTCCTCAGTTGTATGTTATATGCATTGAACTAGGCTGGATATACTTTTATTTATCAGACAGCAGCCTCAGTAGAAAAATATATCCGACAACCTTGCTACAGTTGATGCTAACGTACCGCTCCCACCCAGTGTTTTGGTAAGTGAAGACCTGGCAGAACAGTTGAAGCAACAAAACCCCCCGTTCAAGTTCTACGTATGGTATTTGGACAAAGACGAAATTTTGTATGACGTTACTTCAACAACTTATTTTGTTTTTTAAAGTGTGATAAAGTCGTGAACAATGCATAATAAACGTTATGACTGTTAGGCACAGAGTGATAACTAGGCTGACAATCAGTGTACTGTATTGATGAGCCAAGCATCGCCTGCTATAAGGCTGAACTTCGCAACTGATTGATAGATGTAGAACCAATGCTGTGTCTAAATGGGCGGGGCTGATGTTAATACTACCATATGATTGGTTACTGAACATCAGTCACGCTCCAAGTTGTTAGGTTTGAGTACTTGAGCTGTTACCACGTAAATGTAAAGAACTGGTTTCCCTTTAAAGTAAATACAAATCTTAAACAGATCTGATTAATATGGTTTAGCATGCATATTTCTAGCATATTCTACATTCTACTACATTCCGTAGTGCCTTTGATATCCCTGTCCAAACAAGAAATAAAAAGCAGATTGAGTGACATCCACAGTAATCAATTGTGTTGGTAACAGCACATTTAGCCTAGTATGCAGATAAAAACAATACAATACATGGCAGGCAATACATTTAACCTTTATTTAACCAGGCAAGTCATTAAGAACAAACTCTTATTTACAATGGCAGCATACATGCCTTATTACATTTTAAGAATGATCATAAGTTGTTCTGATGATGGGTCAAGTGTAAGGCTGCAACTAAGGATTTATTAACATTTCTGAATCCTGTCTGACAAATCTTTTCTAGATTAATTGTTGGGTCTATAAACTCTCAGAACATTGTAAAAAAATAAATTAAAAAAAATAAAGTCCATTCCAGTTTCTACACAGTGATGTCTTTAAATGTCTAGGCTAATTTTGAAATTCAACATACAAAAAGTTTTAATATGATAACAGTGGAAAAACAGGAAATCTCCATTTTAAGGCTGATAACAGCATTGTCAAAAATGCTTAAATTCATAAGCAGTTATTTTTAAAGTTGACATCAGTTTTCTGTTTTACTAACCATTCCATCTCCAGTAAAGTGTGTACAGCTGCTTCCAATAGCACATCCTTTATTGTGTAACATGTCACTGCAAGACACTGACCAAACATGGCATCGCATCAATTTATGCCCATATAACACATCAGATGTTTACACAAGGAGGCTACTGGCGGAGTACTGGGGAACAATATCTTTAATAGGAAAAACAAACTGCAGGAGTGACAATCTCGTGCCAAGCTTTAATATCAGGATAATTTATCCCTCAGCAGCAAGTAATTTTTAAGTTGATTCACGTTGTCTGTCTCTGTCAGTGCAACACACCCTACATGAATGTACAACATGTATGATAAGAGATGGTGCTAGATGGATGTGGTTGGTCAGTTGCTTTCATGAGTCATACTGGACTTCCCTGGATGGGATTTCTCAATGAACAAAGCTTCACCAATGCAGCCGCCTGGGTGGTTTTATAGGAGGGCTGTTAATGTTCTGAAAACATGCTTGAATCAATGCATTTTGGAGGCCAATCAATCTTAAGTATGTTTGCTCCCATCCAATTATTTTTATGTACATTTTCAATTAAAACAAAAACAACCAAAATAGCCATGAGTCAAACTGAAAAATGCATAACCTCTCAACTTAAATGCTTGGCTGATGTGGAAATGTTGGGCAATGGATAGAGATAATGTATAATAAAGGCCGATTGGTTGCTAATTTTTGCTAAGATGTTTCAGTTCCAGCTTCTGCTTCCTAAAAATACACCAATAGGAAACCAAAGCTTGCTGCCATTCAAAAAAAATGTCCAAACTCTCTTATCATGTGCCTTATATGTATTTTCTGGTTTCTGTTCTCCTACATGACATTAAACTTAACTTTGGGTTGTGGACAAAATGAGGCATTTGAGGAAGTCATCTTTTTACCATTTTTTACATTTTTGGACTATTAAGAAATAATCGACTGATTAATAAACATTGAAATAATCATTAGTTGTAGCCCTAGAAAATTTTTCCATCTAAATACAATAATTTAATACAAATGCAGTAATAGCACTTGGTGCAAGGAAACGATAATATGCCAATTAACCTATTGGTGCATGGTAAACAGTTTTGTCACTTTTTAGGGATGATGTTTACCATGATGAAAAGGGATGCTTTTTATAGCGCAGACCACACAAAGTGCAGCTTTAATGATTTACTGTAACATCCTTTTGTAGCCACCCAAGAACTTGGTTTCCAAAGGGGGGTTATAGAGTTGCAAAGTGCAGGGAGCTATTTTAGGCACCCCTCGTTCAGGAAGTAAAAGCCCCATTCATTCTTCCTAATGTTACACGATTGAAAGTTGAAGAACTTCAGATTAACAGCTCCCCCTCTGGGTCGCTGAAAAAACGTTGACGGTACAAGAAAAAAAAAATACGACTCCTAGGGTGTTCTTTGGCAAAAGATCACCTGTCTTAAAAGTCAACTACTAGTGTCACCAACTGCAGGTAGGGGCTAAAGAAATACTATTTGCAACTTAAATTGCTTAAATGCAGCCTTTTAAATTCGGGGTTAATTCGGCATGATGGTTTGTGTTTTTGTTGTGTAGAATTTAGGGCCAGGTCACCCACTGCCAAAATGACAAATTTAACATGTCTTGTCAAAAACAAAGTTGAAATATTTGTTGCCATGTTACATTATTTGGGAGGGTCCTGCATTTTAATGTTCAGTAATACCAGAGAAATCATGTAAAGAAAAACAGAATAAATTATATGTAGATCACTTTGTTATCCTCTTGAAGCCAAGGAAAGCTCAACAGCATGGCTGTCCTATTTAGAGAAATTGGAAACCAATTGTTGATGTTTGGTTTGCATCAGAGGCGACCACCTTTTAAACATGGATAAAATAGGGCTATCAATAAGTGGAACATGTATCCCTAAAATACATACATTTTTGAGTATTTGTTGCATCAGTGTTGTGGTTGATGATTGATGTGGATAAAAGGCAACAGGTGGCTTGCTCAGTTCCTATTTGAGGCTTCATTACTGACATTTTGTGTGCTAGAGAATGAGGGTGAATGTGTAAACTTAAGCTTCAAAGAATATTTGTTTTGTTACTGTTACGATCTTTAAACATTTGTCACTTTTTATTAAGCTGACAAATATCTGCATGATGTCTAAGTAACTCAACATATGAGGTGAGTAGAAATGGCAACCGTATTTTAAGTTTGTCAACTGAAAGCTGATGCCTGCTGCCAACTGTTAGATAGTAGCCATGCAATAGTCATGATTGCGCAGTAGATTTTTTAGCTTTCAATGCTGAGAAAATGTTTAAAAAGCACTGACAGGACCGTCATTGAGTCTATTTGAAAGCAGGCCGAGCTGCAGGGTAAAGTGATCAAAGCAGCATAGTGCTCCTCCTGGCTTTCAACCATCACGTATCAGGTTTCTAAAGCATGTACACTGAGCCCTGCTATTGGCTTCTGCAGATAACACCACCCTGTCTTTGGAAGTTAAAAGCCAAATGATTGACGCCCTGCTCTTACCTCCAGGCTAGGAGGTTTAACACAGGAGGTCTGATGTGTCTGCAGCTTCAGCCACAGTTGCTACTGGTGATAATAATGGCTTTTTCTTTATTAGCATACCACAGATCATGCTACATAGGTAATATATATTGTAATATCATCCTGATTAGGAATATCCAGATATGACTCTAAAGATATTCCTGAGAATTGGAGAACCAGTTCAAAGTATTCAGTAGGTCATGTTCCTACAATGTCTCCTTGAGCTCCTCCTTATTTGATTGAAGAGGCTCTATATTGTGTCTGTTTTATGCTAGTCTACATGGAAACGGTTTGTTGTGCTAATTAGTATCTCCTTCAGAGCGTCAAATTGTTGCCATTGCCCATCCAACAGAAGACCGTTGAAGACATGACATGTAAACGCATACATTGCCACATTGGTTCAAGCTCAGCACTCTAGTTCTATGTCTTGGTCCAGTTCCCAGCATCCCACAATATGTGTCCACAGGTGGTGAATCTCTGCATTAGAGGAGTTTGTTGCTGGGCAGTGTCCCAGGCTCTCCATTAATATAATACTGAGCATGAGTCCATTAGCCCGTGCTTTGTACTCTCTGGTTATTGGAAGATGTGCTCATTTTCAATTAAAGTATATTTATGTACTTTGTCTTCCAAAAGGTTGATGTGTTTGAATATTTAGGCTATATACTTGGGATGATCAAATATTTCTGGTCCTTGCAAGATGCCCTGAGGATTTTTTTCTGTAAGAGATTTGTTTACTTTAATCGCCAAATAACATTGTGTGTATCCTTGAGGTCTCACAAATGTTTTGAGTGCAAGCTTATCTTGAGTTATTTTTTAATTCAGCATGGTTTACATGATACATCCATGATTGCTCCTGGATTTATTAGAAGAGCTGGTAAAATAGTGGACTTAAATCTTATGAAAGCTGCACAGTGGCATGTTGAGCCAAAAAGTTGGACTCAAGACCCAGATATTCCGGATAGCATCTGCATCGTGGGGCAAATTGAGCAAGTGCTAGCATCTCCTTTAACACTGCCTGCAGACCATGTTGCTCTGGTGAATTACGATTTGTCAAATAAATTTGGTTGTCGGTGAATAATATAACTTTAGGACTTCAATAAGGGCGATTTAAATGCTCCTACTGGGAAGTTGATGTACCGGGAAAAGAATTGTCCACTGAAGTACACGTCTTTAACACAATATAAGTTGTGGGGAAAAGTATATTGATACAGCATGTATCATGTGACAGAATCTTAGTTTGGGTCGAATTGACTTCAAATCCCAGCGTTCGTCTTGGCTTGTGTTTACCTGCCAGCAGTCTTCCTGTTGTGTGCCTTTGTCGGCTGCATATCTCATCACTTTCCTCCCCCTGTGGCTGATGCAGGAGTGGGTATTGCATTGTCACAAGAGTTCATAAATTTCACAGTGTACCTTTTCTAAAACGCCATAATATCTTATTTTTACAGCAGGAAGTAACTTTTTAGGACACTGGTTAAATTAACAGGTCAAGTTATCTACTCATAAGTTGTTAATTCTCCTTTTTATAGTGGAAAATTGATGTTCGATAATAGTCAGATAAATAATAGGTTATACCAGCCACTTGTTTTTTACACTAAGCTGATACAATCTATATATAAGAACTGGTCAAGCACGTAGAGTCTCTGCACTGTGCTGGGTGGGAAAAGGATTCCAGGTAGTATAAAGAAACATGAGGTCAGAGGTAAAGAATGGTGTCACCTGTCAGAGGGCTATGTAAACTTATGACGCCACTGCAGCGCCTAATGATAGGTCACAACATCTCTAAACACTATTCCTGGGCGGCTGCAGGAATTTCCATCCAATTTTCAACACATTTTACGGTGGAGGTGTGATATCTTGTTAATCAATATAACTAATAAAACAGCTTATTTTATTGGGCCTGCCAATGTATGTGTTTGGCTCTAATTGCAAGGATTTAAAAGTATCCATTAAACAGTTTGGTTTTCAGTGTTCAGTGCCAGGAGAAGCTTTACAATGATAATGTGCAAGACTCATTTACCTCTAGAGACGTGACGTTGCATCGACAACTCCATCAAAAGAACTATAATTACTGTTTTGATAATTGATTTATTCTTTCAGTCATTTTCAAGTAGGAAGGTCGAACATATGCCTGTTCCAGCTTCATAAGATTTGCTTATGGATTTAAGAAAAAAGCAATATGTAGACATGACTTTTGGCTTGCAGAAAGCATGACGAGCTTTTTCACAATTTGTTGACATTTTATCGACTAAAATAAAGATGAATCAATAACGGCAATAATCAGTTGCAGCCCCTTTCCCCTCCATACTCTGGTCCTCTGCAACATCAAATGTGTTCTCGAACAGTGTTCAGGTTGGACCCATGATGTGATATGTTTCCCTGTGTCTCTCAGAAATGGTGGAGTCGATGAAGAAGGTGGCCAGTATGGACGAGGAGCTGACGGTGGAGGAGAGGAACCTGCTGTCTGTAGCGTATAAGAACGTGATCGGAGCCAGAAGAGCTTCCTGGAGGATAATCAGCAGCCTCGAACAGAAAGAAGACAATAAAGGCGGAGAGGACAAACTAAAGATGATTCGGGAATACAGGAAAACGGTCAGACGCTGTTATTTACCCACCTCTACCAAATGGTTGCTTTCACAGACTGTAAGCAGTGTTAGATTGTATATTTATAGATTTCTCAGCTTCAAGGTTTTAATCACGACATGTTTCTGTGTTGGAAAACCGTCTAATTCAGCTTCTTTAGAGCTTAAATTGACCCTAACAATAGTTAAAGGATGAGATGTTGTTAAATGCTATTTTGTAAAAACTTTTGAGAACCTGAAAGCTTGTATTTGTGCTCTGTTGGTGAAATCCCATCACACAGCTGCCATCCTTCTGTTTTGATGTCTGCAACAGATTCCAACAAAACATTACAAGTCTTTTCTTATTTTGTTCCATTTTATTGACTTTTCAATTTGGAAAAAAATGGTCTGTGGAAAGCATTAGTCCTGTTTCAGGATCAGAAATCTCCGGCTGTAAATGCCCACAAAGCCCTGAATTGAACACAAAATGATCTTTACCCGTCTTTAAGATGCTTATAGCCTCGTGTCTTTCACAGAGAGAAATGTAGTCCTTGCACTTGTCAGAAACTCTCCATATCCAGTTGGCAAGATGCCAGAGATGCTTTTGCCTTTTTGGCCAGACTTTCGAAAGCTCTCCTCCACTAACCTCTCCACTTTGAGAGGAAATGGTGAGAAGTCACCACCCACCAACACTTGTCTAAGTGAAATAATGAGGTAGGCAGCAACCATGAGTCAGCTTTAAATCACTTTGTCTCTATTTCTGCTGCAGAGCTGCTCCCTGCCACTGGCGGCGCCACTGCGTTGATTGAGTGCAGGGGAAGATTTCATATGACTTAATGTCTTAATGTAGGATAATAGATGTCACCCACAGTCCCCTTACTGACGCCACACATTGGCATCACTGCTGAGAGCTTCTGCTTACCTTTTTTATTATTGAGTCGTGTCTGTGGACTTTGAGCATGAAGCCAGAACTCTGTCACTGACAAACTTAGGATCTTCACAATAGCTAATGAATAAGTACGCTTCAGTCCTGGCAACCTGTATAAGACAAAGTAATCAAAATTTGTCATCTGGGAATTCAGGGGAATCTGAAATCTGAGTTGTGGAAGTGTAATTTTCTTATTTAGTATAACTGAATATAAAGGTGCCAATTTTATCTGCAGATAACTTCAACTGTCCCAAGAAATATCCCAAGAAAGAGTTATTTTATTTCCATGACATGTCACCCTTTATTGATGTTTAAAATGTCAGATTTAGATGGCTGACACTGACCCTGACAATCAATACTTAGACAGCTTAGAAGTTTGATCCAGCACCTGAGAGGTTCTGCGTGACCCCACAAGATCACTGACAGAAGTGTCTCTCTTGGTTTTTTGTCTGCAGGTTGAGAAAGAGCTGAAATCAATCTGCCAAGACATTCTGGATGTACTGGACAAGCACCTCATCTCAGCTGCAGTCTCGGGAGAATCAAAGGTTTTCTACTACAAAATGTACGTAACAACGCCCTGTTCATTTTATGTCATAGTTGAATCAAAATCGCTATTTCATCTTATTAGGAGCAACCCAGAGCCTGGTCCAATTTTAACGTGTTTTATGAAGAGATCAGTGAGGTTTAGGTCTGGTTTAGCCCTCTTTCCTATTTGTTGCCTTCAAGTCGGGCTGTGAGAGTTAAGATGAATTTAGAGGCTCATTGTCTTTCTGTTTCTGTAACACAGCTAGTTATAGATGAAACTACGCTGCAGTCCATGTGGTTTTCTCCTAACAGCAACTCTGATCACATGAAGCTCAGACTGGCTGAATGTTCAAACTTTGTTTAAAAGTTGTTTATAAACTGCATTTCTCTCTCATTAGAGCTAAAGTAGTACTTTAACCTCACTTCTACAAATCACAGCAGGATTTTGTTGTTCACTTGGCTCAGTGTTATCATCTAGGCTGTAGTCTTTGAACTGTCTCTTAAAGTTGTTAGCTTGAAATACAGCACTGCTTCTCTACAGGCACAGTCTTGCTTCAGTTGGAAAAACACCAGACTGAGATACAGAAATACAAAGAAACATAATAATGTTGTCAATATCTTCTGCATTGTAACCCCAAGCTATGGGTGGGACCACTTTCTCCAGCTTTGCACTGACAAGAGGCTGAGAACACCTTTTACAAACGATTCCAAACAATTATGCAAATAGGTTCAGGCAACACAGATTTGATATTTGGTAAAAAATAAAATGAAATACATATTTAATCTTGTACTGCCTGTTTTGTAATGTACTGCTCTAAATGGTTGTTGTTACATGTTTGTAAGCACATGTGTGGAAGCAGATGTGCCTGACTTTGCTGTTCCCTGTGCTCAGGAAGGGAGATTACCACAGGTACCTGGCAGAGTTTGCCACAGGCAACGACAGGAAGGAGGCGGCAGAGAACAGTTTGGTTGCGTACAAAGCTGCTAGCGACATCGCCATGATCGAACTCCCTCCAACGCACCCCATTCGCCTCGGACTGGCCCTTAACTTTTCAGTTTTCTATTATGAAATCCTCAACTCGCCAGACCGTGCTTGCAGGTAGGTGTGATCGTGTAATATTTAACCGTTTTTCACAATTTTTAACGCTATGTGTTTGTTTTTTTTAGCTTTCATGAACCTGCAGCTGTTTTAAGCTCTGATAAAATAACTGCTCTATTGCCCAGTGCCAAACAGCAGACGGAAAAGGTCACCTAAATCATAACCAGCTACTGAAGTTTGCCATTTTTGTTCAATCACATCCACATGTTCTAGCAACATTTTCCTTTCTGCTGCCGCTCAAATCCCACATAAAAGGAAACTGTGTGTCCCAGCTGTTGGCTGTGGATCCTCCAGGATGTCGGCTAAATGATTCTCAGGAATCCAGCAGCTTAAAAACAGTCCTAAAAGGGAACAGATTGTTAATTTTCCACCCAGACACATTAACCTCACTGCTTCTGCAGCAGAGTTATTAACAGAATAAAACCCAGAGAATCATGAAATACACTAAAACACAGACGGGAGCGACACTACTTTAAGTTTGCAGCAGATTACATAATTACATCCAAATGATAATATATATGTATGTATCTTGCATCCTCCCTGCCAACAGTTTGGCAAAGATGGCGTTCGACAATGCCATCGCAGAACTGGACACGCTGAGTGAGGACAGCTATAAGGACTCAACACTTATCATGCAGCTGCTACGTGACAACTTGACACTATGGACCTCAGATGTACCAGGAGATGGTGAGATTCCCTTTCATCTCAAGACGGCAGCCTCTAGTCTATCACTATATTTAACTCTCTGTATGATATTGACTGAAGATGAATTGGTTCCCTAATATAACCATCATTACATTCATCCCCGAAATTCTCTTTACCAGCTTCTTGTTAGCTCAGGAAAAAAAGGAAAACTCAGTGGAATTGGAGTGTTTTTAAAGATGTTTTCATTTCCAATGCCATTTTAGTTTCCCTTGAAAGTGCAGCCTTGCATACTAAACACATCACTTTTTTACTGATGGTAATTCCCAGCGTGAAATATTAACAGATTCCTCACATTTTGCTAACGATGTGACTCAAGTTACACTCTTTTTTTGCACATTTTCACGAGATAAATAAACTAAAATAGGCAACTTATTTTGGGGGGCGTTGAAGATTGGTTTCCAGGGAACAAGTTGATTTATTACTGGTAGATCTGGCAAAATAACGCACTTAACTCGATTAATCATAGAAAAAAAGCGTCAAAAAATGAATGCAGATTCATTGCACTTCAAGGGAAGCAAGGTGAGCAGATAAAGTAGTTTGGGAATAAACACTAAAATAAGGTAAATAAAGTACAATTAAAATGGATGAAGTGAGTAATAACCATCCAGAAATGGGGTAATGCAGACCAAGTAAGTCAACCTGTGATGCATTGCCTCTCACTAAAATTGTTTATATATTTGATTAATTTCAATTAATTAATCACAAAGTCTCTAATTATATTGGAATATTTTTTGTCATTGATTTACAGCACTAATCCCAGGACAAAAAATGTTGGTATCAAATCTCTGCATAGATCGATACACTTACAGAAACCCAATCTTGCATTTAAAGATGTGTCAGACATTTCCGATACTGGCATAGGCATCTGAACACCTATGAGAAATGCCTGATTGTCTAGTTACTCCAGAAGGTTCAGGAAATATTGTTTGTGTTAAGGATTATAAAAACAAAGCTAATGTAGAATTTCTAGGTAAGATCTACCTAACGTGTTTTCTAACCTCAGCACAGTGGTTTCTCTCCCGTTCCTCTCTCTGACTCAGCACTCACTCACTGCTCTAATCATCTCTCCCTCGTTCCTCTGTAGAGTCTTAAGGACAGCCCTCTTTCTTCACTCTTCCTCCATTATAGAAGTGTATTTTGTAAGTCATTCCTCCTGTCTTTGGCATTTTCACCTCGAGCTATCTCACCTGTCTCACCACCCTGGCATTCCTCACTAACCCGCACACGTCACTGAGTCCAGCATTGTTGTGGGGTTGTTTGTCCACGGCTCTGAAGGATTGCAGAGCTGCACCTAATTTAAGATTTATTCTCTTCTTGCTCACCTGTTCTTACGCTTATTTCTGCACAAGTACAACTCCAGTGTTGTTTTTTTGATGTCTTCAGGGTGTTCGCAAGTCAGTAGAATCCGAATCCTGCTGTCAAAGTAGAGCGAAGAAGTCTTAAAGTTTTTAAACAATTTTTAGGTGCTCAGATTAACAGTCAAAACATGTCTTGCAGGCTTCAGTCATCCCTCTGATGATACTGACCTTAACGATGCATTTCCAATGCCACTGATTCAAGGGAGAAAATGAACAGTCCTTCTGTGCCAAGATATATTTTTTAGATTATCTGAAGCTAATTTGAGGCTTCTGCAGTCAAATGAGAAAAATCAAGTGATTACTATCCTGTTTGAATACCAAACTCCCTCTCAGGATTTTATGGTAAAGAGACGATATCCAGTTGACTTGTCGAACACAGACTGCTGAAATTAGCTAGTTTTTGTATTAGTGAAAATTAGCATTAGCTGACCTATTATGGCAAAAATAACATTCATGATTATTTTGGTTAAAATTGGGATCATGATCACTCGATTATCTTGGCTCAAGCTGAACTAAACATATCAATGCCTGGCAGAGCGTGATGCTGCAGTCATTGAACCTGATGACAAAATATAATGTTCGTGCATGAGAGATGTTAAGTGGTTCCCTCATGAAGGGAAAAACAATCGAGACAGCGAGAACTCAATATTTTTTCCAGTTTGTTTATTCCATTTTACACCATTCAGAAGGAAGTTTGTCAGTGAGTGCAGCATTAGTTTGGCCTTTTAGGTAGGGAAGGAGTGAATGGATTTATAACACAAGACAAAGCGGCATTAGTGCAAAACTGAATACGGATCAGTGATTCTTATATCTGGATAGTCTTGTTTTTTATAATTAATGTAAGCCAGAATTAAAAATCTGCAAAATAAAGAGCCCAGTTTTTTAAAATAACTGCCCTGTTTTTTACACTGTTTTCATTCTTATCTTTTGCCATGTCACTGGTCCCAGTCCACTGGTGAAATCTACAGTCGTGTGGGAAATGGTGCCTGTAAAAGGTCACTAACTTTCTGATTTGAACAGAGCTTTTTTTTATTTTCATACTCATATTTATATATATTTATCAAGGTATAGTTGTATTTATTGTTTATAGCTCTGCTCTGTACTCGGGCAATAGTTATTTATTGATGTATTTTTTATTATTGCTTTCCTTTTAACCAAAACCTGAGAACCTACTTTCATTCTGGAATGACAAAACTTTCTTAAATCCTTGAATCCTGAACAAAAGAAATATTTGTATGTGAAATTTCACCCTTTTGTAGACATTTATAATCTCTCCAGAAATAGACTTATTGTTAATTTTTAGAGCAGCTGATGTTCTAAGACTGTATTCTTTGTGTCTTTGAGTGGTAAGTGCTAGTATTACTTTTTTAAAGGTAGTTTATGCATTCTTATAGTCAGATGATGGCAAACAAGTGGAGGGAAAGGCAGGAAATGACATGCAACCTGGCACTATACTTCAACATGTTATCAGTGAGTTTATGATTTTTGTTTGTGAGCTAAAACGTGAGTTAACGTTTCCATCATGGTCCAGCCTCAGGTACAGACGTAAAGATCTTGCGGACACCCCGCTCCTCCACCGAGCACATCAGCACCACTGAACCCAGCAGGTGGTGTCTGTGTGAGGCAGAGCGTTAGAACCTGTGAACGCAGCCTGTTGAAGTGTGATATAACAGACAAACTGCAGTAACAGCATGTGACGCTGCGGCTCCGTCTCCTGTGGCTTTCTCACATCCCAGCTAGCTGCGGCGCTAATGAGCACTGTTACGCTTTCTATTTTAATCATGATGGATTCTCGGGCCTTTTGTTATTCGTGCCTCTTAATTCTTCATTACACGGATGGCTGTGCTGTCTCTGTGGTAACCTTTCTAAGCAACCAGTCGCACAGGTTCACCAGGCATTTTACCCTTTTAGTAAATGTGACGAAAGCTTGTTGTGAATTAACTCACTGGACTGCATGTTGACACAGTCTGTGGTAAACACTGTTTCTAAATGATTGTGTGATTGTCTGATTAACACATTCATAAGCTGATCCCAACCACCTCTAAAAGAAACAGGGTTATACACTCTCCTTTCATTGATGTTAACTCGCCAGTTTACCTCTTTAAAATCTGCATCAATTGTCAAATAACAACTTAAATCTTTCCTTGTTTGCAGACCCTTTATTTTGAAAGTAAATAAATGAAGATGTTGATAATGCATCTTAAAGGAGGGAATATTATCTTCTTAATGTATGATATAGTAATCTTTCTTCACCTTCCTATGAGCTCAGGTTTGCAGTCTTGATGTTGCTATTAGGTGGAAAGAAAAACAAGTGCCTAATATATCTGTATCAAAATCGGCATTCGACAAAAAGGGTTGGAAAATATTGGCATATCAGATATCAGCAAAAATCGTGCATCCCTAATGTTTTTGTTATTGTTTTAAATTGTGTTGAAATTGTCTTTTTGATCCATGTAAAGCACTTTGATTGAAATCACTTTATAAATAAATGTGTTGTTATTATACAGGATGGTGCTACAGGGTGCCACAATCTACATAATTCTCCTATTTCTTTTTCCTGGTGGAGCAAATATTGTATATGCAGGGACTTTTTTGAGTGTACTCCATCTAGTAGTTTGATAAACTACTTGCTCACTACTACTTGCTAAGTACTGCTCATGGAGGATTCATGTTGGGTCTTGCTAAATCTGTATATAAAAAAAGAGTACTATGGTCCAGATCTGCTCTTGAGATAACTGGTTAAGATTGGGGCTACTTAAATGGAAATTGATTGATTGGTTATTTCTACTGATAACAGGGTGTGGATCAGCATGTTGTATGAAATGGCACATGGTCACAGTCGCAAAACCTTATTAGTGAAATGATCACACAAAGGAAACACAAAGTGCATGTTCTTGACTAAATTAATCAGAGCTGAAGTTACGATTAACAGAAAATTAATCTGCAACTGTTTTGATAATCAAATTTGAAGTGCTAAACATGCTCCTTTTTCAGCTTCTTAATTATGAGGATTTGTGGCTTTTTCTTGATCATTAGTGATAATTTTAGACTATTGCTATGGCTATTTTCTAAAGCCCAACATAACTTGTGATGTTATATTTTGTGTACTAAATGACAAAATAAAGCAGCAAATCCGCATTTAAGAAGCTGTTAAGAAGATGTTTGACATTTTTTGCTTGAAAAAATACTTTAAAATAATTGCTGATTAATTTTCTTTTAATTTACTAATTGCTGCCACTAAAGCATTGTATCTTGCCCACCTGTATCAGCCCTCAATAACCTGCTCTTTGTTCTAACAGCATCACTCTCATCTTAAACTGGAGCTCGTCTCTCTCATGGTCTTTGTGAAACCTGGTTAATCTGTTAGTCATTCAGCTGCTTTCAAAACCTCTTATTGAGTGTTCAGGGATTACAGCAGCCTCCATAATTGTCCCTTTTCCCTGTCGTTCTCTCAGGTGAAGAACAGAACAAAGAAGCGCTGCACGATGCGGAGGAAGAGACCCAGTGAGACTGAACAACACGAGACAAGCCCTCCTCCTCTTCCTCCTCCTCCATTATTTCTCTCCTCCCAGCATTAGCTCCTGTCCCCAGCCACAGTTTCAGCTGGGTTTCCTCAGCAGCCCACTCTTTCTCTACCTTCCCTCTCCATCTCTCCTCCCCGTATGCACGTCCTCTCCCGGGTCTTCATCTCTACCACCCCCTTTATTTTTTGACTCATTTTGCAAGCCTGTACCCTTTAAGGTCCCTGTCCTCTTTGACTGTTTATTTCGCTTTTCATTGCTGTATCATCTGTTGCCAAGTTCGCTCGCCTGTATTTGTAACACACACATATGCAAGGGTTTATTTAAAGACGATTCTTTGCTGTTTTTCCTGTGTATGTGTGTTTATGAACAATATATTGTCCATGCTTCAGTCAGTTTGAAAAATTCAGTTTGTAATTTGAGGAAATCGTGCAGTTATGGGAGGTTTAAAAGGGATGCGTTAAAAGCTTTTAGGAAGAACTAAGTGCCCTCTTTACTTTGTGGTTACCGAAAAACCTGCTCCTTCAACACATCAATAGATGTTTTTTCTTATTCAAAACGACAAACGGCAGAATGTCCCCCCTCTCCGAGCATCACTCTGACCTCTATTCTCGTCCACTCTCGGACCAAGTATTGTGCTGCGAGGCTGTAGAGCTTTTGCTAATGGCAGATAGATAGGTAATGGCTTTTTAGCAGACAAACTGTGCGTGTGTGTGCGTGCGTGGGAGGGGAATGCTCAACACTCTTTGATTGTAACGTCATGCAGTTTTTGCATTGGCACTATATATGAAAAAAAAAAAACAGTTTGGGAAATAGAGGCCTGCTGTATCTTTACTCCCCTGATTCTTTCAGGTTCCTCGTCTCGACTCTGTCTCTTTCCGACTCCTCTCATGTCCTCTCTTCCTTCTGTTCAGTATGTGTAACGTGAATCTGATTTGTACTACTGGATGTTCTCACCGGAGCCACAAGTACCATCTGTATTCTTACTGAAACACAGCATGGAATTAACATTAAACTTCAAATTGAGAAATGTTCAACAAACGTGTGAGGTGTCTTTTACCTTTTTTATAAATGGGCTTAAAGTGGTTTTGTTTGACAAATGTTTTGTCTGAATTTTAACCACCAGAGGGCAGCGCAGGCCCGCAGCAGAAAAGAGATTCTCACATGTAGTTGAGATTTGGAGATTTAAGGCTTTTATTGGCAGTGGTGGAAGAAGTATTCAGATCCTTCTCTATTTAAAATGTAAAAGATCGGAACAATTATAAACTGAATCTGTTAACTCAAATACTTATTTTGAAGAAAATGTCATAAGCTGTCCAATGAATGCTGATTGAGTCATGTCTTAGCAGTTTATACTGATGTAGGTGGAGCTCGATTTTAACCAGTAAGCAGATCTCAACATCTTTACAGTAAAAAGAACTCTTAAAAATGTACTTTATCACATTAAACCATGAAGAATATTTGTTCAATATGTATTTGAGGTATTTTAACTTTTTTTTGTACTGAAGATATTGCACCTGACATTATTATAATAAATTTTTTTTAGTCATTTTTAATCATGTTGATGTTTTGACAGCTGATTGAAGAAAAACCAACATTAAGATGACACTTTTGGCTCAGAGTAATCCTGACAGCGTACACAAATGAGTTTGTTCAGACGGATGTTTTTTCAAAGCTTATAGACACATGTTTCATCATCTTATAATGTGTCTGCCAGGCAAGTAAATGTATAATTCACCATTCATACATAGAGCAATTCATAGTGATTTACACAGTTAAAAACAACACTTAGAACATTAGCATTACAGAAAGAGAGGTCACTCCAAACTGAGTTAGGGGTCGCCAGGAGGCCTCAACAGAGTATTGCAGCAAAATAACATTATTATAGGCTTAAGGCCAATGTTGTTACTGTGAGTAGTTTTCTACACACTGACCCCTGTTCTGTGGAGCTACATGTCTGCTCTGTCTTATGTGCTCCCTGTGGTTTGACCTTCTTATTCATGAAGGTGAAAGTTAAACATGAGTAGAGCTTTGTTGTGATCACAGTTCATAGACCACATGCAGTGTTTGAAGGTTAAATAAGACTGCAGATTGTCTGTTTTCCTTTAATTTAAACACCTTGGAGTTAAAATTCTACTTTAGTATGATCAAAAAACATTTAAAGACCAAAAATATTAAAGGACATATGATGCTGATGCATATGATATGATGAGGATATTTTTTTTAAATTATGTTAATGCTGAAGTTAGTGAAGTTGGAGGTTGTTTTTTGTTTTATATTTACTGCTTCCTAAATTTGACCAAAAGATCAAAAAGACTTAAACATCACACAATTTATTTATTTACTGGATTTTGTATGATTAATCTGAATCCGTAAAGTGTTTCATAACTAAAGGTATGATATAAGTGTAGTGGAGTAAATAAGTGTACTTAAATTAATGTCTGTCTAAAAACAACAGACAGGTGCTCATATATACATTGAAATAGCTTGTGGTTGCTGTAATAATTCTCCCACTCCATAGAGGCTTCAGAAAGATCCCCTCCTCATGCAATTCCAATTAAACAGACAGAGAACAGGATGCTAATTCTGCGCATCTATAAATCAGTTGAAGTTCATATAAAGCCTCAAGGTAACAAGATTAAAAACACATTATTAGTTGAAATAATAATAAAGGACTTACGGCTACTTTTTGATGCAGGTATCTTCCTCAAGATCAGATAATTGAGCATTTTGTAAAACTCAATACTCCCCTATAATGTTGTGAGTTAGACAAGAAGATAAATAACACACTCATGTCTACAGACAGCAACGTGTTAGCTTAGCATTTACACCTGATGCAGGTTGAAACATCTTACCCTGCTCCTACCATCGCCTCCAAAGATCACTAATTAACATGTTTTATCTTGTCTGTACAACATTCAAACTCTCAAAGTAATTTAAGATTTTACAGGGGGCTGTGTGCTGGTAAATATGTCTCAGCTTGGAGTAGTGACTTCCTGGAGGCAAGACTACGGAAGCCCTGAGCGGACATGCATCCATACATTTTATTTTCTCCGGTTTTCTGCGTTAACCAATAATTTCAGTTGTTTTCTCGAGATCTTGACTTATTTTTCTCCTTATCTCAAAAAAACAAATCTGGTTTTCCCATTATCTTAAATATCCATTAATCTTAAATATCTATACTGCTTAGGGTTGCAGGGGGCTTGAGCCTATCCCAGCTGTCACGGGGCAAGAGGCGGGGTACACCCTGGACTGATCTTCCTAGACAGACAACCTTTCATGGTCAAATTCACACCTACAAGCAGTTTTACAGTCACCAATGAACCTAACGAGCATGTCTTTGGACTGTGGGAGGAAGCTGGAGTACCCGGAGGGAGGGAGGGCATGCACGGGGAGAACATGCAAACTCCACACAGAAAGGCCCACTACTGAACTGGGGTTCCGACTAGGAACCTTTTAACTATAAGGCAACAGCACTAACCACTGCACCACCGTGCAGTCGTGTTCCCACTATAACAGATCAATTTATCTCGTTATCTCGAGATAACAACGCTTGTTTTCTCGTCATAACGGGATACATTTCTGGGAAAACAACAGGCTGGTCACTGTGATATTGTGGACTAGGAACATAGACTGTATAAATAATGGACGTAGTCTCAGTGACGTCACCCATTGGTTTCTGAAGAAGCGTTTTGAAGCCCGAATTGCGCCGCCGCTGGGGGTCGCCATATTGGAAATGCCAGAGACGGCTAATCTAGAAGCGGGCAAAGAGGCGGAGCGCGACCGAGCTACAGCCTATGGCTGAGGACTATGGGCGGGCCGCATGAATCAGCCAGCTACGGCTATGAAGCTAGGCTATATGCTTCTCAGCGTAGCTAACAGTTATTATCCATAATGCTGGTTTGACTTTTTCCAGGAGGAGATTCTGTCGGTGACTGGCTGCAGCTGTTTAGTTATCAGACTAAAGAAGTAGCGGACTCGCTGCTCGCTCGCCCGGTGAGAGAGCGGCGAGCCGACACGTAACGGGAAACTTAAAATAGCCGCTCTGCTCATCACTGCAGTCCGCTGTAATCTCTTTAACTCCTGACTCCTATTTACTGGCCGACGATTAAATAAATGTTTGATAAACACTGCACAGGCTAACAAGCAGCTAAAGGGAGCACAGTATGCCTGCTACTTAGTGCTAAAAATATTTCAATACATAACACTAGCATTTAACTCACCGAAAAGCTGGAGCTCAGACTTCTTGCACGGCCATAAAGTTCCAGAAATCCCACAGAGAGATTATTTGTCCAAACTTTGAATGAAAAAATTCCCAAAAGTCTCCAACAACACAAACAGATGAAGTTAAGCTCAGTGTCTGTGTCTGTGTTGACGTCTAGCAGACAGCCAGCAGGATCCACCTGTCAATCAAGTGATCCGGCCCCTATGATTTAAGGCTTAATATAATTAAAACGGGTGTGTTGTAAAAAAATTCACCCCCGTACAGTTATCTTGAACAATACAATTAGCTATTTATAACAAAACAGTTTTTTGTACCAGGCTGTAAACATGTTTATTTCAGCTGTAAAAATTGGCATTTTCCCACCTGCTGTAATGTTATTTCTTGTTTTCTGGAGCCAGCCTCAAGTGGCCACTCGAGGAACTGCAGTTTTTTGCACTTCCGCATTGGCTTCATTTTTCAACACCGGAGGTTGCTGCTTGACTAGGACATGCCATGCTGCCATCGCCCACACTAGTGAGGTATGTTAAGCCTGTTTCTATGTTTGTGCTTTTGCAACTCTGGAGATAGGAGTGCAGCGTTGTTATCTCAAGATAATGAGATAAATAAGTTGAGATCTCGAGAAAACAACCAAAATTACTCGTCATCACGGGAAAACGGGATTTTTCATTGAAGATGTGTATTTCCAAACAATTTTAGATTTAATCAAGTTGTCAAAATAGTATATGTGAAGATGTTGTTTGCCCTTGATTATCCAACAGACATATTTCTCTTCATCGAATAAAGACACAGAACATTGCAATTTGAAATTTGTCTTTACTTAAAAAAGATCAAAATAAAGATGTACAATTGAATGAAAATAAGACGCCATATTACACTTCAGCTCTAAAGACAGATGGCAGGACACAAAGGCATGACCTGAAATATTTCCCTGTCCAGCCACGTCATGTGTACGGGAACGGACCTGATGAGAACCGGGGACAAACGTAAAACATTTAGAAACCAGCCACGCCGTTGGCTGGTGTTTGCTGAAGATGCGGCATCTTGTGTCCTTTTGCAGATTGTCCTTCTGTTTTCTAAAAGAGATGAGGACACTTCAGTCAGCGAGACCGGAGCGAATACATTTCTGCTACAGCATGTCCAGCCTCCCTGGAGGATCCACAGTGTTTCGAATCGAATCAACAGATAAACAGTGGCTTCATCAGCCCGGGTTTGACGTCTTACTGGACACTTCGAATAACATATGATGAAAGAAATGACATTTTTTGAATTTTCGTTTGGACTCTCCACACACAAAATGGTCTAAAAGATCTACCCAGATAATACTTGACTGTCGACATTTAAAACAAGGAGACAGACAGCTTCTTTTTTTATCTCTCAGTACAAAAAATAGAATCAAAGAATGAAAAAAATAGTTATATTCTGACTGCAGAAACTCGATTTATTAAGCTCTACTCATGAGCGACTGTCTGGGTCTACGTCTGCACAGTGAGGGGGCGTGGCTTAAGGAGTGGGGGTGGAGCTACTTAACATTCATCGTTGAATATATTAATGAATTTGTATGCAACAGGTATCAGAATATTCGGGCAGTCGATACCCCTTCACATTAAGAGTTTGAATGTTCCTATATTATACAGTTAAGTATTCAACACAAATTTTCACACTGTCTCCTCCTTCAAGTGGCGTCGTCTTTTTCATTATTGCGATGAATAAAATCTTTAAAGATGATTTACAAAAAAGAACTGTCTGTCTGTCCACTACAGTATCTGCTATGTACATCTGTTTAAAAAGCAAGCATGTTACACAGTCGTCCCTATGTACAGCTAAAGTCTTCATTTTGTTTTTATGGAATATACATATTTACTTATTTTCACAGTTTCTATGTTTGCTCTTATATTCAATATCAATAGATTTCTTTTTGTTATTATGAATACAAATATTTTCATCGTATCTTCCTGGCACCGGGCTACAACCTCCCCCAGTGTTGATATCTAGCCAGACTGTTGTCTCTCTTGAACGCTGCTCACGTCTGAGCAGCAAACACTGTTCAGTTTGAAAACAATCTTGATTGTGGTTCAGTTTTTGCCAAATCACAGCAATCCAAAAAATGCACAGTTTCAAGTTTACAGTTTTCTGGTCTTCGTCTTTATCATATTTCATGATATTACTCGTGTCTGTTTCCTCTTCCGTCACTGGATTTGAAAGGTTGAATGGCTCCAGTGGATTCCCATGACCCTTTGATTTCAAGCTTACGCCTCCGTGCGGCCACACAGTTACAAAAATGGAGATTGTTCTGCCTCTGGTTTCCACAGATTTCAGAGAGAAATCGTCGAGCCACAACGAGTCGTGACCTCTGACAGTGGGGTTTGTTGTTCGCGCCGAGTCTCACCCCGTCTCGCCCACTGGAGGTGACCCGTTATGTGTGTGAATCCTGTTTCTTTGTGGTTAGTTTCTGGTCGTTTTGCGGGCGGTGTGATTATTGTTTGTTCTCGTTATTGGAATAAGGCACTTGAGAGGTTTTTGGTTTTCACGGGAGCTCAGAGGAGACCAGGGCGAGGCCGGAGCTCTGGCGGAGGGGGGGTCCGGTGTGGACGGCCTTGGGACAGTCGGGCGTCAGCACCCGTCCATTCTCCCCGACACTGCCTGTGATGGACAAACGAGCCTTGTTCCTCATGGCTTCTGTAAATGTTAGCTGAGGAGAAAGATAAAGAGATTGTTTGTGTACAGAGCAGGTGACCAGAAGAAATGTACAGCTGCAGATTGGAGTTTTAGATACCTTAAAAATCTTAGGAATTAATAAGGCAGAAGAGACAGACCTTTTCTTGCTAAATAAATTGAGGCGACCACATTCATTTCTTCAATACATAAACCATCAAATTTTGCAGATACAAATCCTGAAACTATGAATTTAAGGGACCTTTAAACTCGATCAGTCCCTAATGAACACTTTAGTTTTCTAATAATGCTACAAATATATGAAGCTCTTACCCTCATGAATTGAGGAAGTGTACTTGTACTAAAGTTGAGGTGATTTTTTAGATAAAATAAAAAAATAAAAACACAGTGAGTGATTGTTAATATTTGAAGTGAACTAAACAAAATATTCTAATCATGTGTTTCATATTTCCAAATCTAAATAAATTCCAACCTTTAAGTTGCGGATAGTTTTAATGAATGAAAGAGATACCATATTGTCTGTAACTTCCAGCTGTCTATGTCACTTCTTATACTTTACATTTTGTGAACTGCACAAAGAACTGTTGGCTTTCTCTGTTGTTGTCAGGGCTGTTGAGGACATAGCTGTGTTCTTTGAATAAACTTTATCAGAGTTGTCAATTAACAAAATCAACCAGGCGTTCAGTGCAAAGACGTTTTATGAGAGTGGATCTAACCACTATGACAACAGCAACTGGTTTGTGAACTACTGTTTTAAAACCTTGAGTTTGGCATATTGGGTGAGTCAGTCTTGGTTTTGGTGAGCCAGTAGTAACCATATTTTGTTGAGCATTGCTACAGGTCGTCTTAAGGCCAGTTCAGATCTATGATTTGCAACGGGACTGGATGCAACTGCCAAAAGAATCCCTTGACATCTGATCGTAAATGTTTAAAACTGGGCCGTTCACATCAAAGCAATGCTGACCGTCTCCAGAGCAACGACGTACTGACATACCCCACTACTTCTGCGTTAATACTATAACGTTAGTGTTAGGCCCAGGTTACATGAAATAATTAGCTGGATTTCTGTTATCGTTATAAATAAGAAACGGATGACAGTGACAGTGACGTGCTTGCAATGTTAGCTGTAATATTTATTAATAAATGTCGAAGACAAAGAGTTTGGAAAGAGAGGATCTGAAGATGTCTTTGGCTACTGCAGCGCCAGAGACATCCATCCACGTCTTGCATGCAGTCTGTGGTTTAGTGTGGGCTTCATGTCATGGTCAGTAAATCGACCTGTACAGTGTGAACAGAGTCTGGTCCAGCACAAGGCCAATTAAAGTGTGTAGTTTGAGTGAACAAAACAAACAAATAAAAAATGCATCAAGTCTGCCCAATTTAGCGTGGTCATTAGCAAATGTGGTTTAACCCAAGAACTGACATTACTTGTCAGTTACATTTCTGTCTCCAAGAAATTTGAGTAGAGCTAAAACTCCAATCTGCATCACCATTATATGTAACAGTCTCACGTACGTTACAGCTACACAGTTAAATATCCAGTATACAGTGTTGGAGCAACCACAGAGTCAGAAAACACCTTTCATAGCCATTCAGTACAGTATCAAGCCAGCCCCACACTACATGAGAATCCATTAGCGACAGAATTATTACACAGTGAGTGATAGTTGCAGGCAGAGGGACAGGGAAGCTGACTCAGCAACAGTGAAGCTAATGAAGAGTTTGTGCTGAAGTGCTGATGGGGGACACATAACCACGCTGGACAGATACACACCGAGTGCGAGACGAGATCTGAAAGTCTAATGGTCGTGGACCTGGGGGAAATATCCGGAGGAAACAGCTCACATCAATAACATCAGCTCAACTCAGGGGATACTTCACTGAAGTTTACTTTAGCCTCACAATGTATAGAGGAGCTTTAAATATAGCTTTATTATATAGGGCTTCCTGTGTGCTCAGGGCTGCTTTCTCATTAAATTTGTTCTGTGGCTGTAGGTTGATGGTCTATTGTTACTGACAGACCTGAGACAGTATTATCCCTGAGCTACAGCATGTACTGTTCAGGCCGGAGAGTGTGTGTGTGAGAGAGTGTGTGTACTCCCTCACAAAGCTGCAGAGAACTTTTAATGGTTCGCTGTGAGGAAACAAGGAAGTGGAGCATCAGAGGTTCAGACTAGGGCTGGGCGATACGGCAAAAGATATTAACACAGTATTTTTTCTATATTAAACAAAAGCGATTATTTTGATGATGTATAATTTTGATAATTCTGCCAGTTTGAGGAGGATCCCGATAATGAAGGAAGCCTGAAGAAACCAGAAGGTTCATTAGAAAAACTTATTAGCTTAAGTTATTTATCACACATTCTTCGAGCTGTATTCTACTTTTAAAGAAAATAAAAATAGGTAATTGAATTAATCCTGGACTAATAGCATTCATTGCACATAATGAATTATCTGCTCGTTCCTAAGTCGAGCTTTAAAACTAAAGGAGATCCTGCTTTTGCCTTCAGGGCCCCTCGACTTTGGAACGACCTGCCTGAGGAGATAAGGCTTGCAGAATCAGTGACATCTTTTAAATCACTTCTTAAAACTCACTTTTATGTAATGTCATGTGTGATATGATGTGTGTTTGTTTTATTTCTTCCTATTTAATTTATTTTCCTTTACTGATTTTAATTCCTTTTATCCTTTATGCTCTGTTTCCTCTCTGCCGTGTTTTAACATGTTTACATCTTTTGTCCTTTTGCTTTACCTTCAGATGGACTAACTTTGTATTATCTTGCTGTATCAGCCATATTGTTTGGGTTCTTTTGTTACCTTCTGTGATTGCTTGTTTGTCAAAGCACTTTGTAAACTGCTGTTTTTAAAGGTGCTATATTAATATTATCATTATAATGAATCATAGAGACAGCTCTTGTTTCTTTAAGTCATAACAGCTCTTTCTCTCTGACTCTATAACTTATTCTGGTCATTAAATATGCACATTGCAACTTACTGTTTGCACTAATTGTTAATCTATGTGGCAGATTTTCCACGTCATGTGTCTTGTAAGCTACCGGATACCTGAATTTCCCTCCGGATCAAGTAAGTATTGCTGTATATCGGTGTTTCTGTGATGTTTTTCAAAGTCAGAGTCGAGCTGCTGCTAACATTAGCTCAGCTTGGCTCCAGGGGCTTGGCTTGGTTTCTTCAGTGTTTACCATTCACAGGGTTTTTAAAAAGAGCTAAAATACTCGCACAGGTCTACTCTTTGTAAAAACAAATGGATTTGGTTACTTTAAATGATTATAGTTATTGTGCCTATTGAATTGTTGTTTTAGGTAAATAATAATCAATAACAGCTGGTAAAAAGGACTGTTGATGAAAACTAGCCTAACGGGAGTCTGTCTTTTTCATGCCCCTTAGTCTTAGTCATTTTCTTCCTGATTTACATAAGACATGCACTTTCTTCACCGGCAGCTGAGACAATGCTTTGCAGTGGGAAGTGGGCATCTGCTCCAGTGTGTACCTAATGTGCAAGCTGAAAACTGTAGTCCTAAACTACCTGGCTGTTTTCACTTTTTGTGATTGGCTGTTTGATCCATCTATATTCAAAAGCTCATCACTGCTATCGACGTAAAGGTAATCAATATCCTCCATCAAGATGGTTTTATCACCAAGCCCCAGTTCAGACTACAAACTAGATGGACGAATGTATCTGCAGTTTGATGAAATGTCCTCACAAGTGTAGATGTGTTTATACAAGTAAGACATTGGTCCTCATTTAACAGGCCTTTCCTACCTTCACATGCAACAAGAAGTCTAGCAAATTCTGTCAGAAATAAGAGCAGCTGTTAAAAGTTCTTCGACTGTTCTGATGATTTTTATGCCAATAAAACTACTATATCTTACTTAATTTATGTAAAATCTTGTGTCTATTTTGACTTTGTATCCTCATTATCTTAAAAATATCACAGTTTCTTATCAAACAACAGATAAGAGTGATAAATTATGGCATTTGTTTTGCTTTTTCTACATTGTTTAACTCTTCTGAATATACCAGCATGACTATTATCTTCCCACTGAGTTAAGAGTGAGTAATACATTTAAGATTTTAGCAAAAATAGGTCACATGGTAATCTGGCTTGATAAATGAGGGCCAACGTCTGCAGCCACACAAGCTGCGAAGCATTAGAGGCGACGTCATGTCTGAGGATGACTCATCGCTTCCTGTCACATTGAGAAAAAGCTCCAAACGCAGACCAGGACGTCACATGACCACATACTGAGCAGATCAGACACAGGAGTGGAAAGCGTTTTGCCACTGGTCACGACAGTCACTCAGCATGGAGAAGCTAGCAGCGGGGGTACGAGAGGTTTCACTTACAGTCTCTGTGCAGGGAGCTACTGAGGGGAGGGGGGCAAAGGCTTGGGCGGACCCTCTACGAAAACCCCAACTACATCTTATCAGCTTCCCCATCGCTGCCATACGCATTGAAAACCTCGCTAAACTCGGCTAAGTTGGGGACGCTGGGTCTGGGGCTCTGCTTTTGGCTAGGCTCGGGGCTATGGCGGGGGCTGCTTGTGTGGCAGGGGTAGCAGGGGTGCTGGGGAAGGTGGTAATGGGGGTTTTGGGGCTGGGAGTGGGCCTCCACCTTCATTCTCTTGGCCTCGTTGCGCGACTTGTAGCAGAATTCGATGAGGGCCACCAGCATGGCCAGGCCCAGGCCCCCGACGAGGATGTAGAAGACCCCCGCCACGTTGCTCAGACTGAGGGCCTGGGACGACTTGTCCTGCAGCCGGCGAGGAGAGGGACAAGAAAGAAGACAGTCAGCGCTGGATTTAGCAGAGGCAGAAAACAAACACTCAACATTTATACACAAATAAAACACAGATATATTTCATACTCTCACATCAACTTCACATCATGCACACACACAAACACACACACAAACACTTGACACATATCACTACTCTGCCTTATCTATCATCTCAGTCTGCTGTGGCACAGCTGTGTGTAGCCATGCTAGCTAAAATAATCTTCTGCCGCCAATTTGGCTCAAATGTTTCAGAAAGCTTTATAGAGTTAAATCATTAAAGGGTCAGTTCAACCAAAATACCAACAAAATAAAATAATGTGAAAATATGTTCACACCTCCCCCCAGTGCTGTTAGACATGCAGGTAGTTTTGCTATAAGAGCCTTTGGAGATTTTTGCCTCTTCACAGCTCATCGCGCTGATCATCATTTGTTCACAATTTTCTGACATATTTAGTTATAGTTTCAACCCTTATACAAAATGAGTCTTAGTGCTGCAAAATAATATATCAGAGCGGAGGGGGCGATCTTATCTGCATACATCAAGTTTCTGCAGCCGCATTATGTTTTGAAGATGCAGTGAATTATTCAACAAGGTTTGTAAGATCCCTGACACGAGAGTCCGACAAACTTCTGTTTCTTTGCTTTCATCATTTTCATAAGCCGACTGTAAACTTTTGTGTCAGACAGTCCAAATTCACACAATGTAAATGCTCCTTAAACGACTTTTTACTGTAGAGACGGACGATATAAAAACTGCTACCAGCATGTTCAGGTGATTATCTAAAGCTACATAGCGTTTTTCCCTGAAAAGATACATTATTTATATTATATAAATGCATTCAAAAATATACATGCTACATAACACTAGAGGTAAAAGAGAAAGTGTATTGTGTAGTTTGGATAAACTGGCCCTTTAATTTCCCTCTGTATGTCTCAGCTCTGACTTTCACCTTTTAACCCCCTTTTATTCAAATATATGCAGCTAATCTCCCTGCGCTGTGACTCCTGCTCCTTCCTGCCATTTATCTCCCCCAGATAAATCACCTGCGTCTTTTAGGGGCGTTCAACTTATTACCTCGACACAAAAAAAGTCTGCCTGTCATGCTGGGGCTCATTTGCAGGTGATAGCTGTGTGTGTGTCCTGCACTTAGGGATCTGATTAGGAGGACATGACTGATGTGGGAGGTGCATGCTGCTTATTTAACAGGTGGCAGCTCTCTCCATGCTCCAGTGCGTCAATAATGTGGAGTCTGTTACTACAGGCCGAGGCTTACAGCAGTACTGACATGTAATGTGGCATACAGTAACGCTGAACATGCCCTGGGACCCTCTTAGGTGACAACCGTGAGTGTGAGCCCTTATAGCTTAGCTTAGCTGCTGTAAAACTGTTAGCGCTGCACCATGCCTTGTTTCTGTCATGCTGTATCCCTTAGGCTACGCCTTAAGTCTCTACCTGCATGTCAATCACTCGCTCTCAGAGCATTAGGTGTGTGCGTCATATCAGCCAGCCTGCTGTAATAACAGAACAGTACTGCCAGCGTTATAAAAAAGACAAAGAGAGGAGGGGAGGCTCCCGGGCTGCTGGAGACTGACCTTACTTCCCGAGTCCTTGGGTCCACACTCCCCTTTATCGTACCACCATTTGTTTTTCAGTTTGTCTAAGACTCCTGCTTCACTCAGTTTCAATACGGCAAGGTTTACAGGCGTTCTTCAAATCACGGGGAAGGGTGGGGTGGGGAAAATAACATAAATAACATCATAGGACATGTTATTTTATGTTATTCAATCAGAAGAAGCCCAACAAGAGCAGCTCAGTACTCTTCACAAAGTGACGAAGCCGGGAAGGGGCCCCACTTGTGCTACATGTCTCTTTGCTCGTTGGTGGAGATACAAGTTTAAGGGGCGGGGCTTATTGGGAGCTATTAAGGGGAAGGGGCGGAGCTAACAGACATATATACATGGGGCCCCGGCTGCATCGCTTTCCTGGAACGGGAACATACTGCCGGGACCTTTTTAAAGGAAACACAGAGGCTAGTACTGTCAACCCAAAACTATTGGCGCAAAAGTACTTAAAGCTCTTTTGTACACCCAAAATGGGGCAACTGTGTACTGCTAATTTAAGCTAGGTGCTAATAATGCTAGTTGCAACACTTCCAGAGATCTCCTGTAGCTTTCAAATCTACCACTTTATAAACAGTACAGCAAATATTTTTGCTTCAACAGTACTCGCTCTCTCCTAGAAATTAATAATAATTTTTCAGATCGACCCGGCAGATGCTCCTGTTACCAACAAAACACATTTCTCTTTTACCCGCATCAAGGTCACATGGGCAAAGCGTCATAGCGGCTAACCTTCTCGCCACCGCCTCCGCTGCCACACTCTCCTTTGTCGTACCACCACTTGTTTTTCAATTTGTCCAACAGGCCTTGCTCATTGAGTTTTAACACTGCCAGGTTAACTGCACTTCTTGAAAACGATAAAACATATTTGGTGAGAGGGGGTGAGTATGCTGTCCAATTTGAGAGGGAAGGAAGAGAGAGGGGGGAGAGGGGGAGGAAGGGAGGAGTAGCAGTAAGAGAGGGACAAGGGTGGAAAAGTGCATTTAAGATTACATCCCATCCCAGGACCCAAACACACGCTGAACACGAATCTCTCACCTGTAATGTGCTGTGTTGAGTGCTATGAAGTTAAATAGTATTAATGCTTTGTAAGCTAATAAGCTAACACTACTGTTAGCCTAATATGTAGAGTCAATACTCCTCTTTTACACATGCTATCAGTTGATGTTATCCATGTCTAATATGATAGAAATTATGCCCTACTGATTTTATGTAGCCATCCTGTGTGCATTTTAAGGCTTAGTTTTCAACCATTCTTTTAGCGTTAGCATTAGCTTACACTAGCTAGCTATAGCTGACTAAATCCGCTAAATAAAGTTGATATTTCTGCCAATAAAAGTCACAGTCCTTATCTGGAAATGAAAAGTCAGCTTTTATAAGAGGGTAACTTTGCCATTGTTATGATTGTAAACTATATTTGTGCTAGAATGAAAAGTCCAACTAATGACTGCTAACAAAGCAACAGTTGCTAAGGGGAGCAGAGCTTAGTGAAAGGGCAGTTAACAATAACTATTTAAAGTAGAGGTTCTTTAATGCAACACAAATTGTGCTAAAACATTTTAGATCTTCTCTAATCTTTGCTTTTGTCGGTCTGATGTTGTCATATTTACATCTGGATCTCAACAAATGTTAAACGGATATTTTTTTGTTGTTGAAATAAATACTGCCTTAGGGTCCGATCAGACAGAGCAAAAAAGGCAGTGCGGTGCGCCTCGCGTTTTACAGCCTGCAAAATCACGTTGAAGCCTACGGTTAAAAAAAAGAGCAGCTTGCTGCACATTTTTTTATGCTTTGAGTTGAAGTTTTTTTCAACTCGAGGCGCACAGAGCGGAAAAGCAAAAGCAACACGCAAAAAGCGTCCCTCTCATTGAAAACAATGACAAAAAAGCTGCCCCCAGCTGCTAAAATGAGTTCTGTCTGATCGGGCCCTTATACTGTTCATTTGTAAATAACTCTTATTTGAGAGGCTAAAAGTTTCTAATTATCCAGCTTATCTAATGTTGCTTTTATGTATTGCCTAAATACTTGATCTATGTACAATAATTCTTTGGTAAAAATATGTTTTTAAAACCTTTATGCCAATAAAGCCTTTGATTTGAATGAACCAGAACAGGAAATAACAGTCTTTTTGTTGAAAATTAACAGATATGTTTAATCCAATATTTGAGTAGTCTCTTACGTTTGTTTCGCTTTACAGGCTCAAAAGCCAAAAAGGTTGGGAACCACAGGAAATAAGAAACTCTGAACTCATTTTGGGCCGTTTTGATTCCATCAGAGAAAATTTGCTGTGTTTTAATGTTTCAACGCAGTTAAACATTTTTTAAAACAGAGATAGTGGCACATTCAGTTTTTCTACCCTCATAGGAATTTTAAAAAAAAGATTGAATATGTTTTTTTTCCGCGGCACAGTAAAATGTTGGCACAAAATGTTGGCAACCAGCTCCCTCAGTCGCAAAAATGTTGGCATCATTTGGTGCTTTGAGAAACAAACACGGCAAAATAATTTGAACCCGTTTTAACCGACGTCTATGGTGTATGTATGTTGTCAGCCAATTCAAAGCTCACAGCCTTTCTGAGCATAAAGCTGGAAAATCATGATTGACTTGCATAAAATGTCTTTAAAGCTTTTTAAACAAGTGTGTGCGTTTAATTTCATGGCTCCTTCTGAAGGCTGCTGCAGTGTTGTCTGATGAGGGTGAGAGATTTGATCAGCGTGCCTTTTGATCCTTTTAATTTATTTGCATCATCATGGAAAATAAAAAACAGTCAGAGATGGAAATGGATCAGAAACACAAAGCAGCACAGCTAATATTTCATTTCTTTGCAGATGATGTTGTTTTCGGAGCCATTTGAAATAACAACCCTGGACAACAGTGATGCCCGCTCTTTGATGTTGCTGGTGTGTTTCCTCGCTGATATCGGGACAAGTGACTGACAGAAAAGGATAATCCCCGAAACAACAAGATGGAGGCCTGGAGGAGGCGGAGGACTACCGAGATCTGTCAGGGACTCCTCCTGGTCAAAGCAGTGGCTGAAAACTGGCACCGGCCCGGCTGCAAAACAAACCAGCAGCTGCTCCGCTCGACCTCGGGCTTCATGGGCAGAGGAATTTACAGAAAACAGCTAGCAGGGGTTGATTTATGGCTGTGAGGAGCAGAGGCACAAAGTCAAAAGGTACAAATACTCCCTTGTTGTACTTAAGTAGAGTTTAAAGGTATCTGTACTTAAAGGTATAATAAGTAGGATTTTCCTAAAAAAATAAAATATAGACTTTTACAGGAAGTCTGCATCTATTCGTATGCTTCTGAGTGATTCAAATTAGCAACTGGGCCCCATTCAGACGGGCGAACATGGTGAAAGAGCGATGCAGAGTTGGCCTTCTTTCTGTTGGACAGGTAGGTGTCTCAAACTGGGTAGGACAAGCTAACCGGCGCTTAGCATTATAGCGCAATGGTCACCGGCGGTTAGCATGCTAGTGCAAAGGTAACTGTGATGCTCGGAGGGGTGGGCGTGTTTTCTTGCGAGAGAGAGAACTTCCTGTTGTTTCTCCAGATCTTGACTGATTGAGCTGGTTTTGTTGTTATATATGAGATTAATTTATCTCACTTTTGGTCACTGAGATATTAAGGACCAGGACATGCCCCGCTGCCATTGCCCACACTAATGAGGTACGTTAGGCCTGCCTCAGCGCCTTAACGAAGCTCGGCCGTCATGTCGCCTTTGCCGTTTCACACTGAACCAAGCAATGCTGGTGTAAAGCCGCCCCAGTGTGTGTTTTTACACAGTGTTCTGGCATTGCGGAAGCAAAACGTGTAAACAAACTGCGTGTGTTTCACGTACACATACGGTGCTGTTCCGCCCTGCCAGACGCCGTTTCGCTTCTGTTATGCCTGTTACTACCTCCGATGCCGGCTCAGAGGCAGAGTGACTTCGCCCCACTGATCCGCCTAACAATCCCGCTTTGAACGAGTTCATCTGATGCTACAGTGACGGTGAAAACAACTGGAAATTACTTGTATAAAATGTAAGGATGCATGTCGGCTAAGGGCTTCCGTATATAACAATTCATATCAAACTAAATGTTGAAGCATGACAGAAATTATATAAACTATTTGAAGTTAGAATGATTTAAAATGAATCGTCTCCTGGAATATGATGCAAGGTTCACTTAAATACGGAAGTTGCATGGAAGTATTTTACTTGTTACTGCAATCACATTCCACAGTCTGAACTTTTTCACTTTTAGTTCACTAAAGAAGTTTTATTAGGTCTAATTTTTTGTCTTTTTAACCTTTATTTCTACTTGAGTAAAGAATGTGCGCACTTTTGAAACCTCTGGTGAGGAGTAGGAACAAAGTACCTTGTTGGTACGTATTCCCAGAGAAGAAAAAAGCCTTAATATTTAGCTGTTGTTCCTCTCTAATTACACATGATCAATGATAGCAGCGCTCCAAAATAGCAGAGTTGCTCGGAGCCTTTCTAAAAACGGCTCTCCCTGGTATTTTCTAACCTGTGGTGCTACAATGTTCTCCACAGGAGAGATTAAAGTACAAGCAATCATGGAGCTGCTGCACACTGTGCTGCAGACATATATACACCTGTGAAGTTTTGCCTTTCGTATATTTATCCATTTCCCTCAGTGAGACCCTGCTGGCGGGCTTTGATCGATGAGTGTGTGGATTGAAAGTGCGACTCCCCACGGTAATGACACTGTATTCTGTGGCAGGTCTGTAAATTCCACTCTGTACAGGAGGCAGTGACAGAGTCTGGCAGAGTCACCCAGGACTGCGCATTCAAATGGCTCCCAAACCACTATTTCAGTCATTTAGTTGAAAGAAAGAACCAGTCAGCCGTGAAGGGAAAGCTGAAGTAGCATTAGCAAAAAATCTATTGTAATTACATCAGTTTATAAAAATGCAGATTAGCTAAAACAGCATTACTCTAAATAAGACATTATCAGATGAGTCTAGAGCCTTTAGCATGCCATTCAACATGTCTGCCCAAACAACAAGCACAAGCACAAACACTCACCTGGTGTGGAGAGCTGTAAAGAGAAAGAATGAAATAACCACCGCTGCTTCATCACGCTGACCCCCACATACATGCAACAAACACAGATGTGAAAAAGCCACTACGTCTGCCCTGGAACAAACACAGAAAACACCCCACCCACCCACAACACACAGATAGAGATAGAAAGGCGGCACACCAGGGAAGGTGGAATACCATAACAACACGTAGGACATATTGTTACACTATTCCACCCACCTTAACTGTGAACCCTTGGGTGTAGCTACTCCGTAGCCTTTGGAGTCCAAGTTTCCTCCCACTTTCATTGTGTCGCACGGCTTTCGCTGTTCTGTGTACTCGTTCATGGTGGACTCCAGCAGGAAGGCGTATTTCCCTTTGGATTTCCGGACCCGGGCCACGCCCTCTGCAGTGGTTTTGGTGAAGACTGTGGGCTCGGCTGACTTCATGTATCCCCACATCTTCTCGTAGACGGCGATCTTTGACCGCTGTGGGGTTGTGAGGGAGGTGGAGGTTCAAAGGTAGATGTTGTATGAGAGATGGGAAGATGGAGAAAACATATCCGCATACAACAGCAGGCAGAGACAACATGAGGTCAAAGGTTAGAATTACTCAACATACACACTTAAATTTTTTTTCATCTAAAAAGTGGGCTGCGTCCTATATACTGGTGCGACCAATTTACCAGTATAAAATGCAGAGAGATTTTATTGTGTTGCAGTATTTTACCAAGACGATGGCGCTATGAGCTAGCTAACGCTTCGTCACGGACATGCGCCGTCATGATCGCCAGTGCAGCTGCAATCCTCACAACAGTCATTGTTATCGTAGGATGGGCTAAACTACCGCACCAGTAGCTAGCAGGCTTGCAAACTCGACATGGCGAAAACAGATGGTAGGCTATAATTTGTGTGTGTATTGAATGTGTTTCAAATGAAAATAAATTGAAATATAGTTAACTTATATATATATATATATACATATATAATAAAAAAATATATAAATAGCTATAGAAATCCTTTTTCCTTCTTGGATGCCCCCAAATACAGACTGCGACTTATATTCCAGATTTTACGGTATCTTTTAACGCCATCATCTCTAGATCAGTGGTTCTCAACTGGTCTCGCCTCAGGACCCACCATCACCTCCTTAATAAAAAACAGAGGCTCAAATTTCTGAAATGTTTTAACAACTTCAACCACTTTTTCAAAGAAAAATGGTGCAGTTTGGACCTGAGACACAACAAAACATCACCGTGTCTCAACATTACAGAACACAACATATAATAGTCGAGCAAAATGACCAGCAGGTGGCAGTGAGAGGAAAATATTCCCTCTGCAATTAATTCAATCAGCAGCCTTTTTTCAACAGAAATAAACTGAAAAAGTGCAACACAAATGCAACTACTGTCGGGCTCATCAAGTTTCAAGAATGTAAATGTAACTGTAGCTGGGATTACCCAATCAGTGGATACATGGAGTGTGAATAAACTACACTACTACTGTACACAGATTATAAGATCATAGGAAACCCACGTCCTTCAAAATAAAAGCGTTTTAAAAGCGCATTTTTGCCACAACTTTTGTGTTTTCAAGCACACATCTGCGAAACAATGACAACAGCACCACGACCCACTTTTGGGTCCCAGCCCACCAGTTGAGAACCATTGCTCTGGATCACAAATTACTTTAGTTTATGACAATTACTAAAACCTTCTTTATTTGGAAACAGGTCTTGATATATATATATATGACATATCTATTTCTATATTTACATTCCAGCAAAATACTTATACAGCTATATTATAATACTATATAACTACTACTATATTACTACCAATGTGCTTTTATATAATTACATGCTAAATCATACTATTTGCTTCATTTTCAATTATACCTACTTCATGGTGTTGTATTACAACACTATAGTGTGTTTATTTTACATGTACTGCACATGTATCATACATAACATTGTGTTCTTTAAAATGAAATAAGAATATTCTTATAGTTATAATATCATTTATCTAGTTAGATCTATTCTTAACGTATGCAACACAAACAGCTGAGTGTTGTACTATTGGACATCTTTTGCAAAATGAACTTACATAGTACTTTATTGGTTTTCTTACCTCTGAGCCTGTCTCCTCTCTGGAATCGATAAAGTTTTATCTTATCTGATCTTTTTACATCCACCCTGATCACCTTCTAACATCTTCCATTGATAGGGAAATGTGTAGCTTCCTGTACTTGAAAAACCTTTGCTACTGAACATGAACAAGGGCTGTCTGCTATGCTCTGTTGTATTCCTGCAAATGTGAAGAAGATCAGCCTTTTCTCAGGTGTGTAAAACACGTGATGACTGCACTGGTTCCCCTACCTGCCTGAGAGTTCACCCCACTAACGCCAACTCACCCTGAAGAACTCTTTGGTGGAGCCAGAGTCCAGAGTGCCATAAGCGATGTCCGTCTGCTTGGCCAGGTCCTCGGCGCTCTCGATGGGGGAAACCATCCTCTCCACAGTGAGGAAGGCAGCCAGGTTAGCCGTGTAGGAAGAGATGATGATGAGGGTGAAGAACCACCACACTCCGCCCACAATCCGACCCGATAAGGATCTTGGAGAGCGGATAAGGAAGGGAGGTGGAAGAAAGAGGAGGAATATTGCAGGAAAGGTTGGAGGGATTAGGAGGCAGAGGGGATGAAGAACGAAAGGAGGGAATTGGCAGAAAGTTGAGGGATTATTGGAGACGAGCAGGAGGTAAAATAAAGATAAAGGGGGAGGTGGGGTAAGATAGAAAGACAGAAAACAGTCAGTCAGTTTTGGGAGATACAGTGACAGAATACAGACAATTAATAGGGATGAAAAATGGCTGTGTAAAGCATGAAGCGACCACAAGGTGGAGCTCTGACAACACTCAAACCTGCCGGAGCTTGTATTTACCCCTCATTAGAGCACATT
Organism: Semicossyphus pulcher; assembly: GCF_022749685.1. NCBI lineage: Eukaryota > Metazoa > Chordata > Actinopteri > Labriformes > Labridae > Semicossyphus > Semicossyphus pulcher. The sequence continues at coordinate 23,262,826 of NW_027211604.1, read as the reverse complement.
GCCTCATAGAAAAACACTTGTGTTGACCAGCTTTGATAAAGAAAAGGTTGGCTACTTCTGTCCCCTCCCCCGTCTCCCCCGTCCTCCGTCTTATTGTTTATTGGTGGGATGAAAAAGAGCTGCAGGTCCCCCCAGCCGGCATCGCGGCGACTGCACTGTTCTTTTCTTGTTTGTTTGCTCAGGGGAGACAGATAGCCTGCTGCTCAGGAGCAGCAGAAGGTCGTGAGGAGAATCTCAAAGCATAAATGCTGCATTGAGGAGAACAAACAAGATCTCCCCTCGGTGCAAATCAAACAGAGGAGTATACAAAACCCTCAGGCCTCCTTGTCAGATGGAGAGAGAGAGATGGGGATATGAGAAAGGGAGGAGAGAGGCATCTGTAACAGTCAGTGTTTTCTTGACGGGTATGTCTTATTGCAATCTGGCTTCATCCAACGTCCCCATAATTCACACAGTCCTCCTAAGCAGGTGCAAAGTCTAACGAAGGCGTCCTTTGTCTCAACTGATTCCATATTCAGCGACAGTCTGCTAAACAACCCTTTGAAGAAACTTTATTTTGAAGGGTCCTACCACTAAAAGAGTCGTGCAGAACCGTCAACATGACCACAGAATCATTTAGGAAACCTCAGCTCGTACGGATCAAAGTCCATATAGCAGCTAAGACGACTTCCAATGGAGCAGTGCTGCAGTAGAGCATGTCTCCTCAGCGCACACAGGAAGCTTCGCCCATGAAATAGACTTACTTGACGTATTAGCTCTGGATTTGAATACAAATGACTTCCCTCTCTTTTCTCCCCGCACTCCATTTTCCCTCTCCTTGAGAGACGATTGAGTATTTCTGAGAGAATTTAACTGTAAAATAAAGACTGAAAAGGCAGAGGGGGGGGAGGGTGTGAATGATAAGATGTGAGGATGAGTTCTTCCTCTCTCTCTCTTCTCCCTGCTGCTTTATTTCCTCCTTTTACCTGGAAAAAATCCATTCATTCTCTCTATCACACAGCCTCCATCGTGCTCTCTCTCTCTGCGTTTTTTTTTTTTTCTATGAATGCAGCAGAGGATTGTGGGAGTGTAATAATGGGACCAGAGGAGGAGCGTCTCTGTGCAGTGTGTTTGCTGGCTGATACCAGTGACTTTGATCCACAGTGACACACTGCTGTGTCTTGATGGGCCTGCAGTAAACAGAGGGGACGGGGGAGGCAGGGAGGGAGGGGAGAGGAGCTTATTGCTCAGAGTTTGGGTGATGTTGAGGCCACGTCACTGTTTCCAGTGTCTCTGTTTACCTTGAATTATTGATGCCCATGCATAACACTCACAATTCTACATGATTTTGTGATAATAAAGCAGAGGCTCATGCAGGGATCATCAGCCTTTCTGATAAATATAATACATTTTTTATCCACCTCATATAAGATGTGAGAGTTTTATTAAAATTCACGGTCAAAGTTTGGCTTGAGGTTACTTTAAGATGTTAAATAGTTTGTGTATTGTTAAAAGCAAGGGTCAAAGTAAGCTCAAAAAGCTTCCCTTAGTAGGAAGTGTTAAAGGTGTCTTGTATTTTTCTGTGCTGTACCACTTGGACAACACAATCTCGGCAGATTGTAATCCACCTTTGCGCCCAGTTGTGCTCGAGGTTTCTGCACGCTAAAAGGACTTGTTTTCTTGCCACTGTTGCCAAGTGTTTGCTCAATGGTGGATTAAGTTGGGTCTCTGTAAATGATATTACAAAGTGTACGGTCTACACCTGTTCTGTAAAGAGTCTATGATAACCTTGGTTGTGATTTGATGCTATACAAGTAAAAATTGATTGACTTGATAAACCCCATTGAACATGTCATACAAGACAGTTCTGTTCAGGCATTACCCGTTAAAGGGCCAATTCGCCGATTTTCAACCTCAGTCCTATCATGCTGTTATGGGGAGCTAATGCCATTGTGGTAGAAACAAATGCCATTTTGCTTTGTGCCTTTGGAGGATGCTATCCGCTTCTCCAATGGGCCCTGGAAAAACTCCAGGGAGCTTGCTAAACTACACTTCTAGGATGCCCGACTCTGATGTCATATTGTTCAAAATCAGAGGATTGAAATGTACACTGCAGACACAAATATTTTTTTAGACGATCCACCGGTATATTCTCGTCGTATTTCAGATTCTGTACCGCTCTGACCCATTGCCTGCAGCGATCAATGTCCTTGACTGGAAAACGGTAGTATTTCACTCCAGCGTCTCTCACTGGGCTGTTCCTTTCAGAGGGAGGGGCGCAATGCACGCTGGGTGTTGTAGGAATGTAGAATGGGTGAAACCACAAGCTGTTTGTACAACTTTCTCCACAGCTGTGGCAGTGGCTTTTTCCAGGGGGCGAATTGCTCCTTTACAGCTCGTGTGAGGAGTTTTTACTGGTTATGAAACAGACTGAAATCAATACTGATGCCTTTATATGCCCTACAGAAACAGAGAGACCATCAGCGACAAGACTGAATATTTCTAATAGTTTTTTGTCTGTTACCGCTTCCACTGGGCTGGTGTCAGACGAGGCGATTACTTAAACCCTGCAGAAACGGCCATTTTTACATTTTCCACAGCAAAGATTCACTGTGTATGATACTTGAAGCGTTAAAAGATGAAAGGATGAGATTTTTTTGTTGTTGTTTTGTTTTTTGTTTGTAAGATTACGTTTTTGGCCTTTGCCTTAATTAGTTAGGACAGTGGATAGAGTCAGAAATATGGGAAGAGAGGGTGGGAATGACATGCAGCGAAGGGGCTGAGCGAATCCCAGGGCTGCTGCGTTGAGGGCAGAGCATGGGAACATGGGCACGCGTGATCCAACCGCTGAGCTAAACTGGATGACGGAAAACACGACTACACAGGACAAGATAAGCAAAGGGACACGTGTTGCATTGTCCACAGGTGTTGCCAGCAATAGACACAAAATGAAAGTTTGTCACAGTAAGAGCTCCTAAAACAAAAGGACTCAGCTGTTGGCCCAGATTAAATACATACTGTCCTTAAAAGGAGGTCTCACGATTATGCAATAAAGCAGATGTCTTCAGAGGAAAGGGGAAAATAAACTGCAAGGACAGCAAGAACAAGATTGTGAGCACAAGGGATGTTAACGTCTGCATTTTGTTCTAGTAGTTATCAGGACTGGGGAATCATTTGCATTTCTAGTAATACATGTGTCTATGTAGTGTAGTCCTAACAAGTGTTTTGTTAAATATAAAGCCCAGCAAAAAATGTTTCAGTGCAGTTACATTTTGTGAGAAACGTCGGGGAGAACTTGACTGTAATGATGTGCGAGTTCAGTTTTCCCTCGAGTGGAGGAAACAAGAGAAGCAGACGGGGAAGCATTAAAGGAATAAAGAGGAAACAAAACAGAAATTTGGCTCCAGTCGTGGGAGATTCTTCGCTGCAGTCCAGGAAGCCTCGGGGTATAAAGAACACTAAATGTAGACCAAAAAAAAAAGGAATATTTCTGCAATTATACAGCAATTAGTCAGTTTCCTCACTATTTAACTTGCATAAATTAATTGTATTTTTTAGATAAGATATGATTACAAAAGTTTGGCATGGTTCACATGTTGGCTGGGTGGTATTTCTGCACTCATCTGCAACAACTTGTCATTTATCTTTCCATGTAAATGAACTGAACACAGCTCGAAAGCATCGTCCATAAGACCCATAAGATTTATTTAACCTTAAAACATTCTAATTGTCCATGTTTGATCCTAGAGGAATTAATTTCAGATAGTTTTTAAGTTAAATAAGTCATTATGCAGACATTTGGGGCAAATTTAGCACCTTTCTATGTAAATGAGCCTTGTGGCAAAAAGCACCTAATTCACAAATGCTAGTGTTAACAGCACCGCACAGTTAGAGTGCAGTACTATAAGGGCTGCAACGCTCTGAGTTTCCAGTGATCATGACAACAAGTCCACCTTTTGTCTGATCAAAAAATGTATTTGTCTGTTAATAATATATTGTCATTCTAATTATAATCGGGAGACCAATCAGTCTGGCTGTGTGAGACTCAACCCTGGCACACGGGCACACTCTGTCCACATGTCCGGAGCCATTATGCAGGACATTATTCCTGTACACGTTTCAGTTTGATGTCACTGCACAGCCATAGAAGGACGGGTTTAAATATTTCACACAGTGTGTGTTATATAGCTTCAAAGACTTGTTGAGACAAGCAGCATATAGAATATACTGTACATGTGATTCTGTCATACAGAGAGGAATTAAGTTTATCGTCTCAATCTGAAGCCACTTAAAAGGAACATTTAACGGTGAAATAGTGTTGGTGAGATTAAACGAAAATTCAGAGATATAAAGGAAGTCAAAGGCGAAGGAAATCTCCTCTGAGGATTAAAACACAATACGGTTCACGCAAGTATCAGTGACCAGTTGACAGACAATCTGACGCACTGTGATGGGAGGAAGCAAAATTGAATGCTCTCACATTCCTCACTTCCTTCTTTTATTTCCTTTGATGTGAGAAGAAGAAATAAAAAGCCGCACACAGAGATGATTTGGTGCAGAGTGTGTGTGTGCTTTCACGGGATTTAAGTGAATGTTTGAGGGGCAGAGAGGAAAACACAGCAATGTAAAGTGGAGGAGGTAAAGAAGTGAAGGATTCTGGGAAGGAGAGAGAGCTCTGACCTTGAGCAGAGCCTAAATAAATGAGTAGGTGCTAGTCGGCTCCCAGGGTGATACCTGGGGCGAGACCACACTTCTTCACTTATTCATAGCAGACAAACTGTCACTCCAGATGCTTCCTCTTCCTTTCTCTGCCCTCAGCCTCCCTCATCACCTCAGCTGCACACCTGATGTAGGAATTTTAATGCGTGAAATATTGTAAATTCTCCAATAAAAGCACATATTCAAATAACACCCAGGTCAGGAATATTGGTCTGGTACAAATCAAGGGTTGGCCTGGAAGCACCTTTACTCTAGATGGTCACATGGCACGAGTAACATCAGTACCACAGTCACGTTATACCAGAGATGTGGACTTGAGACTTGGTGACTTGTCGACTCGAGTCACCGTTTTGATAACTTGTGACTTGACTTGACAAAAAATAAATGACTTGAGGCATGATGACTCGGATGACTTGCGTGTGTTCATAAGTTTGAATGTTCGCTGTTAAATATAAAATGATAAAATTCAAGCCTCCTCAGTCATACTCTTTACTACTCAATACGGTCTCAGAGCAGACCATCATCATGGCTGCGTCTGTGCCAAGATAATACTGATACAATTCACTGTCATACTTTTTGAACAGGTTATATAAATTGGCCAGTAATATAATTATTAGACAGACTACTAATACCTTGTCTTTTCTCTTTATAAAGACCGGATACTACAGGTAAGAGTGCTGGATCTTGAGTGGAAAAAAAGTGAATTTGGAGATATTATACGTTAGACTGCATAGAACAAATTTAATTGTGGACTAATGTTTATAAGCCTTAATTGGCATTTTGGCCGTCACCATTGTGGTTTTCAGATCCAGATATGACCATATATATGGACGAGAGGGTGGCTAATTCAACCTTTATTTTACCAGGAACAATCCCATTGAGATACAACATCTCTTTTACTAGGGAGTCCTGGCCAAGAACAAACAACCAACTAAAACAAGCAGGAATTACATCAAACAATAAATTAACAGGATTCAGCTCTAAGACAGGTGCATTCACTGGTCAAACAATCCTTAATCCTGTTTTTATAACCCTACATGCTGATAAAATGCTCCAGTCTATGGGGACCCTGTAACTCAGACCAAGATGAGAGAGCAAAAACATTAAAAGCACTTTTACCAAGATTAAGTTTAGTGACTCTAATTACCTGTTGTGACAGCTAGCTGCAACTTACTGTCACCTAAAGCAGTCATGCCCTTAATTATGCATAACTTTAAGCCTAAATATAATTTAAACCAGTGAGTAAAATAAAAATCTTCCCCTGCAGAGCTGGAAATAAATGGGGAAATTATCTAAAGAGACCAAAACCTTTTTTGTTTCGGCTCTAAAATCTGTTGAGTTTTAAGATGGGATCCTATGGGGATTGACTCGCTTTTGGAGCCAGCTTCAAGTGGACATTTGGGGAACTGCAGCTTTTGGTACTTCTGTATTGCCGTCATTTGTCAGCCCCGGAGTTTGTCGCTTGGTGGAAATGCTTTTAACATTAAGTTAAAAGACAAAAAACACAAGCATTTTGTGCAGACTGGAAGGAACTAGGCATAATGTGAATAAAAGTATTTCTTTTACAAAAGGGAAGTGTGGTAGAGAAGGAATAAGAGCTGTAGAAATGTACATTTCCCTGAATTTATCAAGAATACAAGATAAAATGAATGACGTCAAGAGGCTAAAAGCTAAAGGCTATCTGTAAGATAAGTGTGCTTCAAATACAGACTTCTGTAGTTAAAAGACATAAAGGCTTCTGACCACTATTTGAGCATCTACATACTTGAATCCTTCACGATCCCTCTCACTGATGTCTATCAGCCAGTTAAATGGCAGCTAAGATGATATACCATCAAACATAATCCAGGCTTTTTAGCTTGGATGTTTTGCCAAAGCCTTTGCCCGTAGGCCCGAGATAGCGCCTCTCTATTAGCTCAATATGATGTCTGCCAACCCTGAAGAAAGGTTTTCTGTTTTATCATAAGTGGATCTGCAGTTTTACATTAACATTTTAAACATTTTCACTTTGTATTTGTCTCGTCCACAAACTTCCTAAAGAGCCAAGCGGAAACTTTGGGCTTTACCAGCGCTAAACATCCTTTCTTGCAGCTCATAATAAATTGAATAAGCCAGAAAAAGTTGAAGTTTAAAAAGTTCTGTTAGCAGCTTGTAACTGCATTATATAACCCTAACTAAAGTTTTACCCATTGTTTTTTAAGTTCTGTGTAAATAAAGTTTATGATTAGAGGCCATCAAGTTTGCCCCTGTTTATATTATTAATGGGATTTCCATTTAAAAAAGCACTAATCTGTGCGTTGGGAGATAAAATAATGAGTTGCAAGATTAAAGTTATTGCAGGAAACATGGAACTTTGCAACTGAACACACTTATTTTCCAGACTTCTCTTCAATCTTTGATGTCATCTTGTGAAACACAGTTAAGTTTTACCCCTTAAGGCCTCTACAAAGGGTTGAAACGAGGCAATCTTTAGTTGAGCTGCTCTCAAAGTGATATGCACTCACAGTTTTACGGGGTCACAAGCAAAAAAAAGGCCGTACCAAGAAAAAACAAACAAGTATTTCAATGGCTGCTGGAAATGTTTGTTTTGGATGAAAGCTTCATAGTCAGCAATTGCTGCAGCAATATCAAAGCAGGAAACGCTAAATTGGCTCTTGACTTTGAAGCCGGAGCAACACTGTACATACAGAGGCAATCAGAGCCTCCAGCAATGCCTGTAATTTGCAGGAATAGTGCGACATATCAGCGGAGTGTGACGAAGGACAAGCCCTGCTGACATAAGCAATAAGCGGTGCGGCAGAACCGCCGTGTGTCAGCTGGATAACAAAAGCTAATTGGCAGTGAATAAAATTAATAGAATAATGGGAATCTCGCAGATAGAGACCACTTGAAAGTCATTTTTCCTTTTCAGACGCAGCTTTTGTTGGCCTAAATCCATGACTCAAATTAAAAGTTACGCTTCATCTGTAGCCATCAGGAAATTTGCCATCAGTGTGCACGCTCTCCGGGCTAATCAGGACTAATCAGGCCAATCACAGAGCTCTCATTAGCTCGCCGCCGATGAGGAGACCATGACTCAGCAGAGGAGACAAAGATAATCCATCTGAAGCAATGAGATGGAAGTGACTGACAACACCTGCACCAGCCGTGACTGATTAAACCTCCAGACGGCTGCTCGGTGTTTATATTGATATTTTCTGACTCCTGATGCTGTGATGTGACATCCTGCAGTCTCAGGAGAAATAAACAGAATCACTCAGGTTCCATTCATCTGGGATTTGTAGTCAATTAAAAACACTATCATATCACCATTTCATTTAAGCTCTCCCCTTCTCCTGTTTCCACGGAGACATTGCCATCGGAGACCGGGATATTAATCACTGAATTAATTATTGTGGGCTGCCTTCAGGGACAGAAGGGGGTATTAACCCTTATTAACAGAATGAGCGAGGGGGAGAGGTAGGCGGTCTGTGCTATTTCAACCTCTTTCCCGTTTGAGCTGTGTCACGAAACGAGCAAAATATATTTATAGAGACAGAATTACTCGTCGGTAAGAGGACAGAATCCAGGGAGGAGACACTGCTGGGAATAGAAGAGTGGATTAAATGAGTGAAAAGTAAAATTAGGGAGATCAGGAGGCTGGAGGTCACTGTTTTCAACCTTAGCCAACAAACCAATTTCAGCCAATGATATAATGACACTAAACCATCCATCAATCTTCTACATCTGCTGCACAAAGCGAGGATTCATTAGCAAACTAGCCAGCAACAGATTCTTAAATCGGGTTGCCACTTCAAATCTTCAAAACTTGGCAACAACAGATTATTTTTTACTCCACCAACTCAACTAGTTCCACTACTTAACTGAAACTGGACTGTTGTTGCCAAGCAACCCAAACGTTCTCCTGCACTCAGTGTCTACAGGTTACCACAGATCAGCTGTTTTATCATCTGTAGGTTTTAATTTATCATCAACCAGTGAAATAAGAGTCTGTTGTGTGATTCAGAGGTACCAGCTTGATCAATGTAGACATAAATGGTCCCAGTGACGTTGTACTCCACATCAGCACCTATGGAATGCCTATTATCCAATCAGATTACTTGGCCAGAACTAATGGTCTTATAATAGTAAATTAAATGCCTTGCCTGGTACTGCAGTGAAAAATCCCCATGCAAGCCCAGAGGCATTGTCTCTATTGGCTATCATTATAAAAGAGATGTCTGTAAAACTGTTGACGGGACATCTCAATCTGTAAACAAGGCAAACAATACGTTTTTGTACTTTGAATTTTTGATCCATGGAGGTTTTATATTTGTTAAAGAGCAGCTCCAGTCATGTTTTAAGACATAAAATGCTCTGCTTGAAATAATAAATTGTGTCTGATATGTTTTTTCTGCAAAATGTTTAAAAATCCTCCCAAGGCATCTCCTCCTTCTCCCTCATTAAAAATTCCTGAATCTACATAGGCCCCGCCCACTTTCCAAATTTCCAACCAGCCCCCCGTAGCAGAAATAAAACACGTCTCTGCCATCGTTTAGTGGCAACTTGTTGAAACTTAGCTAGCTTGAAATGTAGTAATTAGTAGAAGTAACGTTAACGTTAGTTGTCAGTAGTGAGTTTGCAAAAATTACGATGACAATTACAGCTGGCTCACGCATCGCCGAAGTGGTTGCCATAGGTTACACATAATGATTTGCATAGCGTCACCCCGTCCATTAACAGGATTGGCTCCTTAGGTTTGTGACGTCTCAAACCTGCCAATCTGAAAACGTGTTGTTCAGCCTGTCCTTGGTACACTGCAGTTTAAAAGCAGACAGGCCCAGCCATGGAGATGACTGCTGATGTTGTCCCTGATATGTCTTGTAGCACATGAAGAACACCACATGGAGATGTTTACAAGGTTAAACACTTGATTATCACTGGAGGGGGTCTTTAAACTTTCCTTGAGCCAAGAAACTTTATGGAAAATCATCACAATGGAAGATAGGCACCATTTATCACATCAGAGGCTTGTTTTTGTTCATTGAAAAATAAGATTTTCCTGAAATTATAAGCCCCTGGCTAATCTGGTTCTTCAACACAATTATCTTTAAATTAAAAGGCACAAATCCCTCCTGTTCAGAGATTCACCTCGATAACTTGTGTAGAGTTGGAGTACTGATGAATATTTCTTCAGAAAATGTTGGCAAGACAAGAAAGGAGGCCTCAAGTTATTTGACGAGCAGATTTCATAATACATGCAAGTGATTTACAAAGAAAGGTGCTAGTTTTGTTAATGAGACTTGCCAACAAATGGGGCAGACACAGATTTAGACCTTATTTAGCAATACTACCTCACAATACACCTGCTTGTGATGAGGTTGTATTGCTTCATAAAAGTTCTTGAGAGTGTTTTGCACTTAGACTGAGCGCCACCGTCCAGCCGGCTCTTGGCTGCGACACACCATCGATCAGCGCTGCCCTCGCCCCCAATTCGGCCCCATTCACCTCTGCCCTTGTCACTCCCTCCGCACCGTCTAATCTCCCCTGTGTGCAGGGATTTGCATGTTGCCCTGTCAGGCTAAACTGGAGTGGAAGCTGCTCTGAGCTCCGGGGCCGTGTGCTGATGGATCGGGAGAGGCCCGCGGGATTAGCAGTGACAGGTGGAAAGCACAGCCAGAGACAGAGAGGGCTGAAATGTAGACTTTTCATTGGGACGCCGACATTGTTGCGCGGCTCTTAAGTCCTTATCTGGAGTACACAGGCGGAGATGTGGCGGGAAGGGGTGGTTATTATGGTGGTGAGTGTGAACAAAGCAAGTGTTCTCCTTAAATGAGTGTCCTTATAACAGTAACAGGCCCTCTATAGTCTCCTCTATAGGTTGCTTACGTGAAGCCGGGCTATAATTGTACCTCTGGATCCTCCATCTTGTGTCTCTGCTCTCGTCTGCTGGGGGGGAGGCTGAAAGATACAGGCGGGTTTGGTCCTCCTTTCATCTCATAAAATCTTAACCAACTCTATTACACTTCAAGATCTATAAGGGCTTAAAGCAGATAAAGGAAGTATGATATGAAAGACTTAAAATAACTATAGGAACCATTCTAGCAGTTTCTTAAAATAACCCAAACAAGCTGTAACTTTAAGCTCGACAAAGCAGCTAAGAAAGGCTTTAAAGGATGTGAGAAACTATTAAGAATTACAGGCTTTACTTGACTTTATGTTATAGATGTCAGCAGAAAGAATGCCAGTGTGAGAGGACGGACAGGAAGCCTGATCTTTGACTGAAAAACACAAAGACGACCGGCCCTTTACAGCTGCAGAGGAACATACGAACAAGCCCCATTTTCTCCACCCTTCCACCAAAGTACGCCAAGCTAACTGGAAACCATATGCTAAAGAGGTTTGAGTCTCGTAAATTTGGCCAAAGGGGAGAGAAGTCACAGACACGGTGAAAGACAAACACTTGCACAGTGTGTTCTCAGTGAATCACAGAGGTTTCAGACACAATCGTGGTCGCTAATGTAACTGGAGCTCAAATACACACAGACATGAGGCGCACAAGGGCGAAGCCACAACTGCTGAAGGTGAGAGACAGGGAGAAAACCTAATTCTCCAACAAGCAGACAACATAGTGTATGCAAGTCAGACAGAGAAGAGCAGCGAGGCTGGAGAGAGAAAGAGAGAGAGAGGTAAAGAATCAATACTAGCAGAGAAACACACCGTCTCTCTCTCTTTCTCTCACATAAATACAACACAAACACACACACAAACGTGTTGAATGTACAGGTAACACACAGTAAGAGCAGCAGAGGCTGTAGTGCAACATGTGGGACAGAAGCTAACAACACACAACATTCATACATGGATACTTAACACCTCTAAATAGCCTCTGAAGCTGTTTGTCAATTCAGGGGCTGCATCCTTTGAAGGATGCGTTCTACAGAGGATGCATCATTAGTAGCCTGTGTAGACGCTGTGGCCAAACTCAAATGAGACGGTCTCGTCTATGGAGGACTTCCTGTTTGCGTCACCAGCTGTTCCCGTCCTTACCCTGGCATTGCAAAGCGCTGCTCCTGGCAGAGGAGAAACTAATCCTGGCGGTCACTAACAACCCAGTCATTTTTTACCTCTCCTTGAAGGGGAAACTGAGGACGTGGGCGCTGCCAGCGATGTTAATGGACACACAGCCTAACTTGACCTATTAGTTTAAAGATTATTTGAAGTTCCAAGGCCCCTTCCGTTATTTAACATGTGTATCACTTTTACAGTTAAAGGTGTATTCGCCACCTCGTTTGAATCGGCGCACAATGGATCTCAGGATATGCCGGACCACGAAGGATGCACCTGATGGATCCTTCGTGGCTCGGGGAAAAGGAGGACGCATTTGTCAAAATGGGACAGCTGTTGAAGGATGCAGCCCCTGAATTGTTACACAGCTTATATTATGCCTTTGTGCTACAGTCTCCATGCACATTAGCACCCAAATGCAGCTAGTTATGTGCAAAAACTTACTTACACTAAATAATACAGAAAGAAATACCGATAGTTTCATCAGGGGCAGATAAAAACCTCATATTTCCCAAATGTTGTTTTTGATGACCTCTACCTTCATCAAGTGTCTTAAAGGAGTAAGATGAAAAGATTGACATCAATCTTATTTATATGCACCATACTGGCCCTATACAAATAAATGTGAATGTGTCTAGCTTAGCTTAGCTTAGCTCCCAAACTGGAAATCGGAGGAAACAGCTAAACAGCTAAAGTTTACATCTCCAGTTTATTAACATATACGGATCTTGTTTGGATCTTAAGGAAGTGTCGGTTGGTAGATTCACCACTTTGGTCCGGACAGATTAACTCCTCACAACTATTGGATGGACTACACATCTATAATAACACAGAGCCATGTGATAGATGTCACTTCTTTCATCTCAGTCTCAGAAAGAAACCAATCAACCTTTAACCCCTGGTTCAAAAACAAAGCCTTACAGTCTTTGGGTTGTATATTTTCTTCAACACAGAGATACATTATTCAAAATCATAAGTCAGCACTTCACTCAGTTTGAACGTTTATAAACACTGAGGTTTTGTTGAGGTGTAAACTTAGTCAAGTTAGGGACACACTACATAGGTGTTGTAGGAAAATATTAAATATCACACACAACAAATAGCTGGTATACATGTCAGATTTTTTTCCATCTCCTGTAACAGAGATCAGCTCATTTAAAGACGAGTGACTTAGTGCCAATGAAAGCACTGACATTAAGAGTGTCAGAGGCCACTGCTCGTCACAGGAGGTGTCAAGACGTGTCCAGCTCTAATTTGTGTCAATCAAACATGTCTGAAGTTATAGTGGAAATTGATTGACAGGCGAGAGATTTAAGCACTTGTCCAGACAAACAGACACAATCCAATTAGAGGTGATGACACGTCGTGATTTCAAATGGCTTTAGAGTCGTGTAATGTGCCCCCAGCCTGAGGAGTAAAGCTAACAGTTCATCAATGAAACTTTACACGAAAACATATCTTTAAATAAGAGTGATTTTTTTAGATGAACTCCTTTGATTGTCTTACCTGGGGGAGATGTCACAGCCCTGCTGCATGAAGGCGCCCAGGGAGAACCAGAGGGAGTTGAAGATACCAAATTCATTGGGGGGCTGGTCGCTTGGCGGACCGTCGGTGCCCTCTTCGGGCTCCTCGGTGTGCCATTCGTACGGGCTGAAGCGGCTGACCAGGAAGAGCACCACGCTCACGCCGATATAGGCGAACACGATGCACATCCAGATCTCGTAGGCCAACGGGTCCAGGAAGGAGAACACCCCCGGTTTGGATTTCTGGGGCTTCTTGATCATGATGGAAATGCCCAGCGACATGAAGGGCTTCGAGAAGTCGATCACTTCCTCCCGGACCAACGTGATAGTCAAAGGGGCCACAGCGATTTCCGCTTTCTGGGGATGGAAAGGAATTTGATTAGATATGAATGAGCATCCCTGAGAGCAACTCTGAATCCAAATGATGACAGATAAACAAATGCAAATGATGGATGATCTCTCTGAGCCGGGCGGTGCAACAATCAAACATCACTTAGTCACAGATACGACACGCTGGAGGCCAAGAGCCAGCCAGCCATCAGCAAACAAAACAACAACAATTACCCCTTCTTCTCTTTTCTCTTTTCTCCCTCGACTGAGCAAATCTCAAGTTTATACGGCAGATGAATTCATCTCCGAGTGATCAAGTAAAGACAGAAGAAGAAAGAGAAGAAATTGAAATAGAAAGTCTGAACCCCTTTAAAGCTGAGGAGCTTAGCGGAAACTGCAGGAGAATCAGCGAGAAGGATAAAATAATGTGTCGGAGAAATATGCTTACAGCACAGGAAGGAGAAAATGGGATACAGCAGCCACCTCAGAGGTCTGCAGCTGTGGAAAAGTGCACACTGGCTCGCTTGAAAATCCACAAACCAGATTACAGTTAGTGACTTAGCAACACTTGTGACCTTGTCTGTCTGGCTCGGAAGCAGAGGGCTTAATATCAGCAAGAATTTCAAGTTTAACTACGACCATCTGACGCTTAAGGAGGCAGGAGCTGAGAAAAAACAGGGACGAGGGAGAGAAAATGAAAGAGATTTAAGTTCTTTCATCCTCAGCAAAATGCACTAAGATGACAGCCTGGGGGCGTTGGGTGCGTGCTGAAATACATGGCAGGTTAAAAGGAGGCAGGGCTTTTGTGTTAGCGCCGCTTTTCAGGGAGAAATGAACGTTCTCTGAGCAAAGACGGGAAAGTGCTGACAGCCTCCATGTCCTCAGTTGTCCCATTGACGCTTCGCCTATGCCCCCCATCGCACATGAGATACTGGCTGCATACACACAAACACACGCTTAACTGGTGTCACTGTACTTGTGAGGACCTTTCACTGCCATCGTCTGTTCTCTCTGAGCGGGGACGTTTTATATGAAGTTTTATTTCTAATCTCAACCATCCCTACTTTACCCTTTTAGGAGCGGTGTGTAAGAACCCAAGAAAAACTCAACCCTCCCCTCAAAGCCTGTGGGAGAGTCTACGGTGGCCACAAAGTTCATGTGAATCAAAAGGCCCTCTCTAGAACCAGAGCAACATAGAAGAGGAACTACTTCCTGTGTAAATAAAAATAAACTTGTTCAATATAAACTGGAGAATTTATAATTGTGTTTGACATGATTTCTGTGAAAACTATACCAATTGTGTTTCTCTTTCGTGTGTACTGTAGTTATTTAAAGGATGAGCTGTTCGTTGGCTGTAATTATGTGGTTATAGTCAGCTTCCAGGAAGTTGCAAAGTTGCGTTCCCGCAAATTCAACCAATTTTCCGCAACTTTTTCTCAACCTTGCGATTAGCTGCCTATTCCCCCTCGCTCGTGAAGTCATTTACGTCACCAAACGTACTTCTTTGCTATTTAAAATGTGGATCCCCTGAGGTCTGTGATGTTGTAAAACGTCTAAGGGCATGTTTTACTGTATAACTTACTTGTTACTGATGTTTGTGTCCGCGCTGATCTCAGATAGTCATTGAACAGTGAGATAATAATCTTCCTGTCCCTTATCATTGTTTAATAATGCCGCAGCAGCCGAAATAATGAGTGCAACAGCATAAATGAATTAAATAATATGTAGATTCTCCTTTGCACATGTGGATAGGATTGATTATGCACATGCGGTGCGAAATGATGAAGGCTATTGATTCTATTCAATTTGTAGAGATCTTATTTGGAGTCCTGACACTGAAATCGACTGGAGTGATGTCTGAAGACAAACAGCTCGCTCAGCCAATATATGGCTTTATTTGAGTGTTTGTCCCAGTTGCTAACAGTGGATATGTTACGTATTAAATAGGGGAAAAAAAGGCAGTGCAACTTTTTAAGAAAGCTGCCCTGAAATCATGCTGCGAAATTCTGGAGGGACTGTATAGTGCAGGGGTCTCCAACCCCGCTCCTGGAGAGCTGCATGTTTTAGGTTTCTCCGCACTCTAACACACCTGATTCGAATGTTTTGCTCGTTATCAATCCCCTGAGACGCTGCAGTTGGTTGATAACGAGCAGATAATTCAAATCAGGTGTGTTAGAGTGCGGAGAAACCTAAAACATGCAGGACGGTCTCCAGGAGCAGGGTTGGAGAGCCCTGCATAGTGTAACAGTGTGTGTATGTGTGGTGGGCATAGCCAAAGCTAATGCAGGTGCTAAAGGTAAAAACGCTGTCAATTCTTATTTTGAGGTCATTTTACATTAATGGAAAAAATCCTTAATAGATTATATAAAATTTTTGCTGCTACATCCACATAAACCCTTCACACTGGTTCTTTAAATGAGATGTTATAATGTGGAATACTTTTCTTCATCTTGCGTGTAGCAATAAATAAATAAATCTTATAAACACTTGGTTGGGACATTATGACTGGGATTGAAAGAAATCCTTACTGATTATATTTACATTTCATTCTTTTGATGTAAATCAGGTCAAACATTATCAGTACCATAGACTGTAACAAGAGTCAGGGTGATTTTTTCTGTCAGGATATAGTTGATAATATTCTCATTGCTTACCATTAAAAAACTCAACATCTGGGAAACACATTTAATATTAACCTGGTTTATAAAAAACACCAATTAGAGGATAGCATCAGCACCTGGCACCTGTTTGTTTTCCCAGGCTGTGTTTATATCACAGCTGCTGTTTGTCCTTATGAATTTTCCTAATGAAGGTCTGAGGACTGAAACATAATCAAGTATGAACACGTCGTCAACAGTATATTCATCTTGACGTGTAAAGCTGTCTGGATATATGGATGTATTAACATACGCATTTTTCACTTCAGACCTTTGTTGTTTCATTTTCATTTCTTGACGCTCAAATCTGTTCCTGGAAACTCATGATTGATGAGGTTATATTTATGCAATTAAATATCTTGTCCCAATATTTTAAGTGAAATGTATAATACATTTAAAACACTCCTGGTTATCATGAAGAAGTAAAGTCTTTGTGCAGATGTACTTGGACAAAAGACAAGTCTTCCTGTTAGGTGATTTATATTTCAGGAGTTTTGCACACCATTTCCCCCGTTCAAAGCGAATCTTTTGGACAGAGCGAGCCTGTTTCTGCTCGCAGTTCTTGTTAAAGAAATAAAAAAAAAAGCCGAGAACACAGCTGCACTTTTTTACTCCTGTGCTTTTGACCAACCTGGTTAGTCTTTACAGGAACAGTGCGGTGTACTGCCTGATCAGTCCTGACACATCCAGAATTGTGCCGCTCCTCCTCGCGCTCACTGCAGTCGACTTCACAGTGAGTCACCGCGGCGTGAAAATGCCACTTTATGAAAATGCCACTTCACTCACCATGAAAAGAGGAGTGGAAAAACTGTAGTTTTCTCTTTTTTTTGTCTCAGATTTATCTCAAACAAATTGGTCTGCTCCTAAACGAAACCATTTCCTGCAGAGCGTAAAATGTACTCTGGGAAAAGCAAACTAAGACGCTGAATAAATACCTGTTGTTCTTTGGTCTCCGTCAGTGACAGAGTGAAAAATACAGACATTAACTAAAAGAAATGTTTTGCATTGTTAGTCACATCTTCAACTTAAGCTTAGAAAAACTTAAATTTACTCAGCTTATATCATCACTTTGGATGGTTTTCTATCCGGTTTTGTCCTCATGAAAGTTCAAGTACAAGAATCGATTAAAGAAAACCAAACTTATCTTCAGAACACAAACCTCTCCTTCCCCACTGTTCCTTTTCAGGCCACGAATCCCTAACTTCATCACATACCACAAACTAGCATCCACTTTGATCCCACACCAATGTCAGCAGCAGAAAGACACCTCACCTCCAAATCAAATCCTCACCTCAGAGATTCTCTAACGATCTCCACACCTACGCGTTTCCTCTGTAACCCGCTCCAAAAGCTCAGCGCTAATACCCCCCTAATTCCCCTCTTCCTGTGAGCTTAATACCAGACTCAGATAGTGTGTTTACAGTTTGATTTCACTTGGGTTTAATTATCTACACAACACACAGGAGCTGTGCTTCAACATGCAGAGAGTCAGTCCAGTCTCAGTCCAGCTCTGCAGATCAAGAAATACTGTTTGTATTAGGATTTGTTGTCCCGTTTAAACTTGTGTAAACAGTATTCTGCACATAACAAGTCATAGAGAGCGATTACAGATTCTTTTAAACTTACCGTTCATAATTATAAGTGGACAATGTTTTTTTTACCTCAACAGAAGAGAGTACCATCCTTTATATTACCTGTTTTGGTTAGATCATTCATTTTTATTCATTGTGGTTTGTTGTTCAAACACCTCCCCCATTTCTACTTAGTGATCGATAAATTCAAGATGATGTCAATGAAAATTATGTATTTCTTCAGAACAAAAACTACTAGCACCAGACTGGTGGGTATGGTGGCACAACTCTGTTATTCCACAATACTGATGGAAATAGTGTCATAAATTACAAAAATGTTCATTAAGCCATGTGGGCTTTTTTCCACTTTAAAGTAATAATCTCGAAGATCTTCATTTAAATAAATGTTAGGTCACTATCTATCGCCGAATGAGGTCACACAATGGTGACTGAGCCTATGGCCCACTGATGAAAGCCTTTGCATCGGCTGTATTACAGACTGGGTGTCTGTGGCGACTTTGGGGGAAAAAATCACAAGTGGCGCCCAGTCAGTGACGCGTTTTCCATCACCCAGCAGTGGTTGGTCTGCCAGAGAGGGTAGGCGGAGCTAAGCGGCTGCTTTTCCGGTCTCTGCAAGTGTTGTGAGTAAACAGTAATCTACTATGGCTGAACAAACAAAGAAAAGATCGATGACTACAGATACAACTTCAACAAGAAGTGAAAATCCAAAGAAAAAGAAACAAATTCGATGCTCAGATGAAGCAAACAGTTTATAAAGGAAAGCGACCGTCAGCGAGGAAAACAAGAGTTACAACCGGGGCCAACCGTGGACGTCACACATGCAGCACTGTCTGGATATCTGGGAAGTGTGCTAGATTACCTTTTATCGTCATAGGTATCTTTGAGATAATAACTGAAATGTAGGTCATGTGTTTCTCCATGTTTTTTTACTATGACTTTGGATAATGAGCTTTAATTGGGAGTTGATGTTTTTTTCCAATGAGGAATTCCATAATGGCATTTTAAGCAGAACAGATATATAGCTCATATTTTTATGACTTTATTGTATAATTGTAAAGTCATCAGGATAAAAAATGTTGTACCTATTGTACCTCTGGACTCTCTGCTTACAGTTTGAATGACACTTGACTCTGACGATTGATTTCTGACTATTTTCAGCTCTTAGGAAGCTGAAGAACAATTTTTCTGTCAGACGCTTAAATTTATTGTTAGCATCACCACATTAGAGGAAGACACATTATTGTCTCTAATTACCATCATGAATTAACCTGAGAGCTTAAAATCAAAGTTTGAATGACATGAGGCAGCTTGTATGAAAAACTTATTTCTGTTTTAAGCTTGAGGCAGGAAGTAGAACCACTTCCTGTCATACGTAGTGTTACAAATAAAGTTCTTACCCCGTACACCAGCTCCCCGACCATCCCGTTCCAGATCTTTGTCTCTGGGTCCCTGGCGCCATACTTCCCGTCGGGAACGATGGAGATTTTGTACTTGATGCCGATGTGTTTGGCGATCTCGGAGGCCAGGTCCACGCAGTATCCCTCGTACTGGTCGTTGCCCTCGTACATCTCCCAGTTCTTCTTTAGCATCACATAGGGACCCTCCTACAAAGGGGACCATAACGAGTGAACCAAACCGTCAGACAGACAGACACACGGACATGAGGGCTCGCACAGCAACAGACAACAGAATGACAAACAGGAACTGCAGCTCAGTTATACCAACCAGGACTGAGGTTAAAGGCCCTCTGTGGAGTTTTCCACCACTAGGGGTGCTGTGGAGCAATGTTTACAAGAGCGGGCCCCTTTTTATGTAAAGCACGAGCATGCAGGTGATGCATTATACATTTTAGCTGATGGTTCAATGGTATTTTATTGATCAACATACTTGAAAACAGAAATGCAGACAAAGATTTTATGCTAGCAAGCAAGGAAGTAAACAATGTAGGTTTTGTCTGTTTTAAGGGCATTTTGGTGAGAAATATTTTAGACAGGGAATCCTCAGTTTAAGTTCAGTCAGTTTCTAAATATATTTTCTTTGAAAGTGAACAAGGAAAATATTTGTTTTGTCCTAACATAATAAAAAAAAGTGACATTTTAAAGCTGCACCATGCAAGTAAGACAATAATTAAACATATTAAAAATAAATCAGATTGGAAAATACTGGACTGATATTATGCAGGTGTTTACCCTAAATTACTGTTATAAAATATAATGATCATGTGGACTGTAGGGGTGCAACGATTAGTTGACATTGTCAACAAAAAAACGATGACAAAATTAGTTGCCAAAGAATTTAATTGTCTGTGTTGCTGAGGGGTGAGCCATCTTGCATCATTACTACCTCTGCTGAGAGTTGTGCATGCAAAAACAGCAACCAAGCAACAGCTAAACAACACATAGCAAAATGGCAGCGGGCGATGCAACACCATCGCGTCCTAAAACTTCTAAAGTCTGGGAGAATTTCACCTTCAACGCTGCGAAGAAAAGAAGAAAAAGAAAATCACCTGCATGATCTGTAAAGCGGACCTTTTTTTTCACGGGAGCCAGCGGTAATGTGCGAGCATTTGAAGAGAAGTCACGTCGGACTTGTGTACTTTATTTGATTTATTTTTTATATCAGTACTTTGTCTGTCGTTGGTTTTAAACGGACAAAAACTTGATTTTTCATCTATTCATCTTTTGTATCAGTAGGAGCCAAAACAGCAGCGAAATGTATTAAAAGACAAATTATTGAATGAAGAACTCATATTTATTGCCTTTGTTAGTTCGCACATGCTTAAAGAAACTCCAACTAAATTTTAAAGCTGATAGCGGAATAAAAGCCAATTGTGCGATTCATTATGTGATTAGTCGATTCACCGTTTCAATGATCAGTGACTAGTAGACGATCAAAAAGGCATGAGTTGAAGCTAAGAAACAAAAAGAGACAATGCTATTGTTGCAAATTGTCTTCAAAATTAAACATCGCATATGTTTTCCAAAATGCTAAATGATAATAAAATGTGCTCATTGTTTCAATCGCCCATAAGCTATTAGTCTCTTACTAATATGTAAATATGCACCTTTGGAGTGAGAGGTTGTTTATCTCTATAAGTGTTTACGCTTACCAAGATCATTTTAAACACACTTGTCATGTTTTATACTTTCTATCTAAGCTGCCAAAGTGCTCTAAATAGTCTTTTGTCTCAGATTATCTGCAGGAAATGAAAAAAAAAGTATTTAACTTCTGGGACCCTGGATCGAATGATTCTTGCCACCAAGAAACCTTTAAATATTCATCTATTCTCCACTACAACCTGAGCGTATTAAAAGGAAAGAAATGCGTAGTGCAGCTTTAAACGTAATGACTTTAGACCTGTGTGAGTTCCTTTTTTAGTCTATAACAAAAAGATACGCATGTATAATCATAATGACAGCCTCCTGCTGCCTACACACAGCTCAGACTGGAGTTTAGGCAGGAAGCTGAATAAATCTTCAAAGAGTTGATGTGGATGAATGATAGAGAGACTTGAAGAGAGGAGAGGGAGGAAAGTATGACTAAGCAGAAAGGGAGGCAGACATAAAGCTGAAGGCAAGTGAGAAATGAGCAGCAGTCAGACTGAATGACTTAATACCTAAAACAAGCGTGACCTGACTCCAACACTTAAAGTAATCAGCGGTGGCTACATCCGTCTACACTGTGACCAGCGGCGGGTTATAGATCATTAGATCCGCTGTGAGAGAAAAAAGTGATCTACATGTAAACCTCGTCTGGTTTCCGTGCTCATGTTTCCAAACAAATTACGTTTGTCATGGAAGGCGGCCTTTTGCATATTGAGAACAGGAGCAATTTATTCCTGAGACGTGTTTGCATGACATTGCCCCGGGCAAGAGCAAGGTAACCAAAGACTCAATGGTGAGGGGAGAATGCAAATGCCGTGCTGAGCCTGCGGCAAAACTAAACGTTAATGTACAACATAATGGTAGCAGAATTTAAACACTTTCACTCCAAAATAAGAGATTCGCACTTCAAAATGTATGTTTACAGCTGCTCGTGCAGAAATTGTGCCATTAAGTTTTTGAAAACTCTGATCATTTTAATTATACAACAGTTACTTCCAACTAGGTAATCTGATTGGATGAGAGGCATTCCATGAGTGCTGATATAGAGAATAACGTCACTGGGACCTTTCACTCTGTGTATCACTCCGCCTCAGCCAGGTGTTCTGAATACTGTCAATTAACATCACAGCAGATCGTGTACGTCTACAATGATCAAGCTGGTACTTCTGAATCACACAGCAGACTGGTTGTACGATAAATTAAAACATACATATAAATGCACAACAAAAGTCAATTTTCAGTTAAATTGTGGAACTAGTTGAGTTTGTTGAGCAAAAAATAATCTGTTGTTGTTTATTACTGAATGCTACTATTTGCTGCTTTCATAACTGTTGTATAAAAGGGTATACACATCCCATTCCTTCTCATGTGATATTGCAAGTAATACAATCCTGTAATGCCTTAAAGCAGAGCCACATGACTGGTTTAAACTTCCATACTGACCTTTCTAAACAGTCACACAGCAGACTGCACGTTTAATATTCATTGTATTTAGCTTAAAGCCTCAGAAACCAACCAGCAAACATCCCTTACTAGAGTACCACCTGGTCGTCTGTTTTCTGTGTATGAGAGGTTGTTGTAATTGGAATAAATGTTAGATTGATTTAGTTGCACAATAAAAATGCATGCTGATGCCCTCCCTGTTCATGTGTAGGAACTAAGAGAAATAGCTTAAAAACATAGACGGTACACATTTTCACTGATTGTTTTTGTATTACAAAAAAAGAATGAGGCTAAAAATTATACACATTATGGCCTTAAATAGACCGTGATGGACCGGGATGCTAGCATTGCATTATAAAGGCTACACCTTTGCTTTGTAAAAATCCCATTACACAATTTAATGTTTTTACAATTAAGACCACAAGGCAGAATCACAAAACATGTAAGCTGGTTAAGCTGTTTGTCAAGCTAGCCAACTTGTATGTCCACTCAAATGGTATTTTGTAAGCAATCACGTTAGTTAGCAGGCTTCCTGTTTTGATGGGCTTCACTGGATGTATTTTTTTGTGGTTTGTGTTATATATTCACTTTTTTGGTGGTTGCTTCTTCCTTGTTACAATTAGCAGACTCAATACGACACAAATCCACAGGCTTTTACTAGTATCATGGAACATGTAAGCAGGTGAAGTGATTTGGCAAGCTAGCTAACTTCCATATCCACTCAGATGGTATTTTGCAAGCAATCACAGAAGTTAGCAAGCAAGCTGAGGTTAGCAAGATTGCCGCAACTTAGCTAGACTTCATGAATCTTGCATGCTTTGGTAATGTTAGCATATTAAGTACTTAGCTAGCCAATGTACTAGCCAGATAAGCCACCTAGCGTCTGGATGAATCTGGTTATTTATTAGCATTAGCTTTTGAGGAGTGAATTTCTTCTCCTCCCTCTGATTTCCTGCTGCACGATAAGTACCATGTTTTTCAATTCTTTGATGTTAGAGGTATATGATTCCTCGAGTTTTGTTGTTTAAAGAACATTTGAAAGTAGTCAATTGGTAGCTAGCAGAGCTGCAAGCTAGCACTGTGACTCAGCATTTTCAGTTATGTGGACTTACATATTTGTGGCCTTACATTGTGCCTTATTGTTTGTGTTCGTTATTTACTAATTAAGAACAATTTGTGCTTTGTTGCAGTTATACAAGTGTGAAATTCGTTAATAAATAAGAAAAGTTACGCCTTGCGCTTATTGGAGGACTGTTAGCTAACTGTCTTGCTTTCAATATCAGTAGCTCTTAGCAAGGACAGTATATCAAGACAGTATTTTCTGCACTAGCTAATAAGCATTTCATCTGCCTTAGCAATCTGTTTACGTTAGCTAAGAAAACCATACAAATATGGTATATTTAATATATATAAATTGTGTTTTATATGCAGTTTTGTATTGGTTGATTCTCCTTTGTTAGCATTAGCAGATACATGAGACATAAGTCCACAGGCTTAACTAGCAACAGAGAGAGACAGGGAAGGCAACATTTTTTAAGTAAATTAACAACCCTTCACACATTGGCAACACAAGGCGATTACTTCATCTTAATTGTTGCACATAATATCTTTAATGAATCTCACCATATTAATAATGAAAACTTAATTTACAAGTTGATCTTCGCAGATGTTTTGGATGATATATAAGAGCCCTAATACAGCTTTAATCCATGTGATTTATGATAGCAGGGTGCATGACAGTGCTGGCAGCCAGAGGAGCGGAGGGAGCGGCGGAGATAAAGGATGCAGTCAGTGTTTCTGGCATGAGAAGAGAGCAAAGCTTCAGAGGTCTTCACAGAAAAGCCCGGCATGGCTGACAAGCTGGTCAATAATCCCAGCCACACTGCTTCAATCACTGCCCAACGAGACTAATTAACATGCCATTAAAAGCACACACACACACACACACACACACTGCAGGGCCCACTCAATGTCAGAGACACATTCGTACGAACACAAAAACACACACTGCAGAATTGTTACACTGCACTGCCTAAAATCTGCCTGTTTGGTTGTGAGTTTGTGTATTATGTAATATAAACAATCTGTTGCACATTCTGTTTGAACATGGGCAGTAATAAGCAGCATAATGATGCTCCATATTGTACAAGAACTTGACCACAAAAACATTTTATGAAGCCAACACACAGTAATGCTTCTCAGTAAGTGACTCATTTCTTGCTCTCAGTCATCAGCAGCCACTTGAGGCACTAATTACATTTTTATTTGATTCAATTTGGTTGCATGACATTGAAAATGGGGCAGCACATTTTAAGCACAAATTAAAAATAATAGTTGCAAATGTCCAATGTCCTTTTTTCACATGGAGTGCACTCGACCAGCTGCTGCTGTGGGGCATCATGGCCTTGTTAAGGGTTTTAGATCACTGTGGTGCTTCACTGGATGGATATTTTGTCATAGCTGAGCCTTACAATTGTGTAACCTGTACACCTGACACTGTAGGACTCACTGTTTGCCAATTGCAGCAACAAAATAAACACAAGTATAACTGGAAATTAAAGGCAGCGCATGTACAATGGGCTAAAGACAAACAACAATTTTATATACTGGGACTGCATCGTATTGAAAAGCGCTGGGAAGTGTCTGTGACCGTGTGCTGGTCTATGGCTGTTGTCAGATTAGCTCTTTTTCTTGTTTGTATGCAATCCGGTGTCTTTGAAGAGTAATAACCAAATATTAAAGTCTCAGCAGTGCCAGGCAGGGTCAGTTGGGTCCTGTCTAAATCGATTGAGAAGTCGATACCACAGAGACCTAAAAAGTGCCTCCTTCAGCATTTTGTTTTACTGAAAGAGACACATGAGTCAGCTGTTCATTTTTTGGTATAGGTAGATTTGTTTTAAACCAGTTTTTAATAGCCAAAATAAGCATCAAAACTGGCCTTTTATGCCTTTATATATAGAGAGGACAGTGGATAGTGTTGGAAACAAGGGAAGAGGGAATGGGGGATGACACACGGCAAAGGGCTCGGGGTGGGAGATGAACCCAGGGCAGCTGCATCGAGGACTATGGCCTCTGTACGTGTGCTGCCGATTGAACCGCTGAGCCAAACCTAAATGCATGTTGTTAACCAAGTTAGCACAAGCATTAGCTAATGAATTAGCGTTTATCCCATTTTTTGGCCCATCCAGTCGAGACAGATGTCTCAGTTCTGCTCGAGGTTTCTGCCTGTTAAAGGAAGTTGTTCCCAAATGTTACTAAGTGCTACTCATGGTGGATTCATCTGTGAATAATATAACAAAGAGTACGGTCCAGACCTGCTCTTTTTGTAAAGTGAATTTTCAACACGGTAGTCCACAAACCAATGAGTGACGCTACTGTGGTTGTGTCCACTTCATATACAGAGTCTATTAGGACACAGCATAAAACTGCGACGTGGTTTGAGTCTCTAGACGCCAGTTTGGGCATCCACATAGATTGTCTTGGCCCTGGCTGTGCCCTGGATTCTCTGTCAGCGCTTAACCTTTCATGTCATGTTCACATAAAGGTTAAAGAAAATTGCTAACAATATCATCACTGCTTCTTCTTTTGCTCTTCTACAAAACTGCATAAAATCTCTCTAAGTTAAGAGAGGGGTATGTTTTGTTTACTTTCTACAATGGAAAAGAGCTACATTGTGCCTTTAAATCTACAGTCAGATGACATAACTGAAACGCATATATCTCTGCTGTGCGTACAGTAGCTTGCTAACTAGTTTGCAAGCTAACTCCTCAACATATTGAACATCTCCTTTACAACAGCTGCTTAGACGTTCCTTAGACACTGAGGCAGCTGTGATGAAATACAATGCTGAGACACTTCATTAAGTTTCTGCTAAACAAACATTACTTTCACGAACATTAAAAGCGAGTGAAAGGCAGCCGTCATAATGTAACTGTAATATCATCATGCATAAAAGCGTGATGGATATGAACTGGGATGATTATGAGCGCATTAGTCTTTCTAAGCTGTGTTAAAGCTTCCAGGAAGCCCTCAGAGTGTGTAACGGTGGAGCAGGTAGTCAGAGAAAGTGACAGATTTAGAGCATTCAGTTAGACATAATGTATCATCACATTCTGGTGCGGCTTCACTTTGTAGTTCAGGGTCCTTAAATCTTTGCGACATAATTATAAATTCAAATCGGGATGGGATTGAAGCTGTGATTGGCCACACAAACACAGCGGGCATGACGATGTATGGATCTAACACACAAACAGGTGTAGTGGGAGCTTGTTTATGCTAACAGACACTGTGCTGTGAGGAGCCATTTTAGCCTCAACGGGTGTCCGTCCATGAGCTGCGTCCTTAAAGAGAGACAGTGTCTTTCTGCCTCCATTTGCATTTCATTTTCCTCTCGAGGGGCTCCATTACGGCTCTGAGTGGCTCCGTTTCTTGTTCAGTTTTCTGTCCATTAACATAGTTGCAGAGTCTCTCCGCTCGCCCCGAGTCTTTAGGGCTTCATTTTGGCTCGGGCTGCTGTGTCCATCACTCTCCCATTAAGGGGGCTTTCATATCCTGCTTGCGTCCAACTGGGGCTCAGTTTCTTAAAATGGGGTTCCTCATCAGGGGCTGAAAAGAGGGAGGATTGTGCTGAGCTGTGACTCTCCATTCCCACCCTCCTTCCCTCCTCCTCCTCATCCTCCTTTTAGCTGCCATATCTTGCTGCTTTACTCTACGCAGCCATTTCAGAGTCACTGCTACAGCCAGAGATTCACATGCCATGCAAAGGCCATTCATTCAATCATGTGTGAATTGATTCAGTTGCTCTTATTTTGTGCATTTGGAACAAAAACCTCAGTACGGGCAGCTGGTAATGGAGCTGTCTGACTGCGTTTTGAGATCTTTATGGTGCAATAAAAGACACTCTAAGTGACGGCAGCTGATTCTGGAGTTGTCTGATGGTTTATTGAAGTTTCTATTGGAGTAATAAAATGAAATCCCCTTTCTCAAATGTCTCTTTGACTGTTTATGCTGCAGTGTTGTAACAAAGTATGTCTGATCCCTGACCTCTTGTATCACATATAGTAAGGGTGTTCAAGCGTGGGTACAGCTCTGAATCTGAGCCTTGCAGCATGGCACTGCACATCCTTGTTATCAGTCAGTTGTGGTTAGTTCACTACAGATTCTTGCATGTGTGAGATGTTTTAGGAGTTATCTGTGGCCTCTTAAGTGGACGTTGAAGTAGGCCGGATATTAGTCGATAATTGATTTCAAGTGTCTGCAGAAAATCTTGAGGCTGGCAATAAAACCATAGACTTAAGATGTTAAACATAGCTCAATAAAGTCACACAAAGTACTGTAGATTCTGCACACATAGTAGCTGTGTCGCAATCCAGGGGCTGCAGCCTTCGAAGGATGGCGGTCTACGGAGGATGCGCCATCTAAGCCTACGTATACCGCTAAGGCCGAACTGGAATGAGATGGTCTGTTTGCTGTTCCCGTCCTTACCCTTGAGTCACCAAACGCTGCTCCTGTTGCCTAGCAACAGGTAGCTAGCGGGCTAACTAGCTAGCATAACTAACGTCATGTAACTTAACCTATTATTTCTAAGATCATTTGTTTCAAGGGCCCTTTCATTTTTTAAACATGTGTAACGCTAGAGTTGAAACCAAAATCTTACATTTAAAAGTGTATTCCTCAGTCGCCTAAGAGTCCGCCATCTTGTTTGAATTAGCGGCCAATGAATTTCAGGCAGCGAAGCATGCACCCAATGGCCCGGAAAAAGGACGCATTTGTCGGCTGCATCTGAAGGAGCCTTCGAATTGGGACAGCCTTCGACGCGCCGCTGTGACATAATCGGCCTTAATATACGGCCTTCGAAGGCTGCAGCCCCTAGATTGGGACACAGCTAGAATCTCTTCATTATGTCTGCATCAGTGATTAAATACAGCATCAAACCAGACACACTACCCAGGAATGCAAGTTCATCAAAAACAGCTGTTTCAGTGCAAATACATACAGTATTAGGGTACAGGACTGTAGTTATACTTGTAGAATACCTCAGAAACACTGAGGCACTGTACAAGGAAAAGGTGGTAATGGATAATAGTGAAGCTGACAAATGTGATTTAATGTGATTGCAGGTTATGATGTTGGAGGTAGGCTGTTTGTTGAGTGGCCACTGAACCTCCGGCTCCTGACTCTGCATATCCCTTAGGTATTATGTTGAATGTGTTCTGCAGCAGCACTACATAATAAAGTCTCCTGGCTTTGCAAATTGTTAACAATATGCCTGCATGCGTGTGTGTGTGTGTTGATGTGTGTGTTGGTGAGCACAAGCGGGTCTCTCACCATGATGGTGGTGACGACGACGGTGCGGTTCTCCATGCCGGACGTGTCGTTTGGAAGCAGAGGAGAGTCCTGGATCAGCACCAGTTTGTCTGCGTCGTTCCAGTATCCGATCTGCAGGGAGAGCAAAGTATGAGCTCGTGTATGTGTTCTGGCCTACATACTGTATACTTAAAGCTCCTGTGAGGAGCTTTCCTTTTGCAATGATTTTGGCAACCCCTGTGGACAAATTGGTACCTCTTATCTCTTTACTGATCTTGTCCTGTTCAGTAGTATTTTTTTTCTTTTAACATTCAAACGTATCACTCGCTGTGAATCTTTGCCAGGGAAAATGTAGAAAAAGGCTGATTTGGCAGCATAAAGTTAGCCGCCTCGTCTGACACCTACCCCCCTGCAGTGGTTACAGGCATTAAATATAAAGATATAATCAATTTTGTTGCTGATGGTCATGTTTGCTTCTGTAGGTCACATAGAGGCATCAGTGTTCATTTCAGTCCGTATCATAACCAGCTCAATACTCCTCACAGGAGCTTTAATCATTCGTGAAATGGTGAATGTTTGTGATTGTAAACAGTAAAGCCACTGAGCATTGATACAGTTATAGAGGACATAGGTTAAAAAAAGGGACATTAAAGTACAATAATCATAACACAGGTATAAACCATAATTCAACAATTTGTTCTGATAAAGCGTCACATTTTTAAGACTTAATATTTCATGTAGAACCAGGCTTACTGAGTAACACTGCAGTTTGTATGAAGGCCATAATAAACAGGAGGGTTAGAGTCATCTGTCGCAGGGGGTTCATTTCAGTGTGGGTGTTTTTTTAAGCTTTTATGAGAAATAAGTTGTCAATTTTGAAATGAAGTTTTATGAGAAAACGTGTTGACAAACAATCTTTATATTTTTATTATAATTTATTACCCAAATAAAATAAAGTTGTGTGTTTTAGTATCAAAATAAATGAAAACTATTTTTTAAATGGTATTTCATTGTTTGACAAAAATTATCAACTAATTTAAGGTTCTTTAAGGTTCAAAATGTTTTTTGAATATTTGAAAATAAATTCAGTTCTTATCAATTTATTGAATAAAATTCATTATGCCTATAAATCAGAGTACTGTGACATCATCTTATGGCTCAACTTAAAAGTGCAAGTAAAGTCCCGCACTCTGTCTAACTTGCAAAAATACATTTATCCGCTGGCAACATTTCCGCACGAGACCTTCATCAGGCAAACTAATCCATATATTTTTGCAAGAGTTAACTTGATGGATTTGTTCCTCTCTAACACACCTGTCCTTTGAAACAGATGTGTGAAGTTCTTCTCTACTATGACTAAACTTAAAGACAATAAGTGGTAACATTCAAGGTTCTTTACTTGTTACATGCAGACAGATAGAAAGTAACCCTGCAGTAAAATGAAGTTACTGTGCATGGATATCAAAGGGATAGTGAATTATAGCAACTGAAACGCCCTAATGCACGATTATTTCAAGACGGATGTTCTGCTGCTTCTTTTTGTCGGAGGTATATCATGTTCGGTGACGTTTCTGTCGTCTTCTGCAGAGTCCTGCAGGGTCAAAGTGACACACATTTTATGTGCTTGAGAAATATCAGGAGGATGTACGTAGCACTGTTTGGCCTATATGTGATTTTTAAAAAGAGCCAATATCTGCAAATCAATATTGCGTTAATCTGATGTATTTATCTTATAATAAACAGGAGCTTCGACGGCAACAATGAGCAGCTATAAGTCAGAGAGAGGGCAGGCGAGCCAGCTGGCTGCTGGTCCACCGCTGCTGGTGGGAAGCCTGAGGGGAGCAGAGAGCTGTGATTGGCTGATACCTCCTGTGTGCTGGGGCATCAGGATGATTGAGGAACATGGAAAACGCTGGAGAGAGGCTGTGACACACACACACACACACACACACCATGACCTGACAGGACCCTCTCAGTGTGCAGGACGACAGGCCAAAGCAGCTTTTGATTGATGGGAACTCCTCTCTCTCTCTCTCTCCCCCTCCTCTCCTCCACCTTGATTGCTCTCTATTTCATTTCATCCATTTGATATCCCTCTCACATGTGCTCCCTCTCTCTCTCATTGAATTTTTTTTCTATAGACATCCATCCTCTCAAACCAGAAGCTGGAAATCGTGCAGAAGTTGAAGCTTTCTTACAACCTACTTTGGATGGTAAAATATGTCACACTACATGCTGTGTCGTCCCAGCGGATCCAGGTGTTATCAGCCTATAAAAGGGCCGTTATCAGTTGTCATCTGAAGCACACAGAAAGTAGGGCCCTGTGCTACCTCTTGTCAGCTGTAATATTACATGTTTCATGCTGTAAACTTTTGCACTCTTCCTCTTGCAGATTTAGTTGTTTATATTATGTTATCTTCGTTTATAGACAGCAGGAATATTGCCCTCTACCTGTTTTCTTATTTTTTTTGTTTTTATGCACCAAAACATCAAAACATATGCCTTGTATATTTTAATCTACTTCTTAATAAACTGGGTTCGGCAGAGGCCGTTGTCATCTATTAATAAATTAAAACAAACAATATTTACATTAAAATAGTATTACATACTTTCACAATATTTATCAGATGTTTTTTTAATACTCTCCATAATAAATAAGCTCAGGTATTGTCCGCCTGTTGCTGTAGAATTGTTGATGATCATGCACACTTTGGCCTGCAGGTAGGTGTGAAGCATTGTTATTGTAGTGACGGTCTGATAACATCTGAAGCAGATGGCTGTCCCCGCCCCCAGTGCTAAAATCTCTGGATATATACTGTACAGGAAATATTGTATAAGCTAAAAGTATTACTGAGTCAAATATGAATCTATAAACATGAAATGAAGCCGTGTTGTGTGATGTGATTACCCGTCTGGGTCCATTATTCTTCAGCTCAAACACGTCCATAGTGTAGTTGACCCTGCGGCCATAGTGGTCAAACTGGACATTACCTGTTAATCCCTGCAGCCGGACCTGCACACACAAAGACACACAAACAAATATCACATAAACATATGTATGTGTTTCTTATAGGTTAAAACAAAAATACCAACTTTACAATGTTGAAAGTTGTAATATTGCTTTGACAATATAAAATTCAAAGGTGGAAAAATCCCCCTAATTCTTTGTTAAATGTGTGATGTCGGATCCTGAAGCAGTAGCAGGTAATCACTTGTCTCTCACCTGTTTGAGAGTGCGCTCCATGTCGATGCCCTGATTCCACGGGGCGGCAGGGTTGGCGAGACAATCGCCTGCGTTCCCCCGTCTTGAGATGTCCACCTTCTGCCTACGTAGGTTCCTGAAGGCCTCGGCCATCACCATCACCCCGTCGTACGTCAGTGCTGAGGTGTACTGGGGGACCAGAAGAGGGGAGCAGAGATACAGATGTTATTGTATGGGAACACAGTTGGCTTAAAGAACAACTTAACATGACATAAAATCAATCCAGCGGGACTTATGGTTTCGACTCTGGCCTGTTGAACTGAAAAAAGGAAATAAAAACAGAGCATGGAGCGTGTGATTTCTAAACTACAGTCTTTGTTACTTGGAGTCCTCCCCACTGTTCTGTCTGTTTTGGACCAATTAAATGCAGATTTAACTGGACAGGCGAGATGTAATATTTGCAATATTTGCTGCTTGGATCTCCTCTAAAGCAATCTGCGTAAAACTGCCTCTGAGAGCACGCTGAGTTTCTGCAGGGCCGAGCAGTGCGTCGTAACGGCTGCAGCTTTACTCAGCTCATTATTTTCCAGAAATGGAAAAGGAAGAGAGGGAGGTATGGTAAGGCGTATTCCCCACTGTGTAAGCCTCCCAATTTCCCCTAATCTATCTTTGACCCGAAGACTCCGCATTGCCTCTGATTATTTGCGTCTGCAGACATCGCTCCCTCCGTCATGAGCCATACATATGCCTAAGACTCACCTCCAGCACTGCAAGAACTAATTGAGTGAAAGACGAAGAGGAAGCAAGATGGAGGGTGAGAGCGGGGAAGAAGAAAGGGAAAAGAGGAGTGTTTTGTCCAGCCGGGTAGCAGTCTGGCATTAATTATCCCAGATTGCAGGAGTTCATTAACTTCGCCTCCGGCCGACGGTGACTCCTATTCATTAGCCCACTGCTCACTGTGACATTACGGCTCTCTACGGAGGCTGCTGCACTCCATGCCACCGTTACTCTCTGACAAGCTGCCCAAAGTAACGTACACAAATAACAGAGGTGCAGAGTAAGAGGCAGGGCCATCTTTACTGCTTTAAGCTAAAGGCAGCCGGGGACATGAACGTGGGCAGTGGGAAATAGGGATGGTGTCAGATTAATTCTTTCGGTCATAAAAGACAAGCTAAGGAAAGAAGAGATCAACCTTCACTGATCCCATGTGGGGGGAATGTGGTTGCTGCAGCAGCACAGTGACAGAAATAATAAGTAGTATAGAAACTTTACAGTTTTTCTTGATTGCTTTGATGCAGCAGTCAACTCCACATTTTCAAAACAGTTAACACACAGGCCGAAACAGTGGCACTCATGGTCGAAATGACACATTTTGTTTGCAGAAGGCTCTTACCGTGCCAAAACATGTTGCCTTCAAACAACACAACTTGCAAACAACTGTATGAGCTCTTCCAATCAACCATTACACAGTGGACAACAAAATACAAAATACAGCACTCAGTGCGAATCAGTGCACCATTGCTTGTCATTGTAGCCTATTACTGTGCGTAGCTGTCATGCCAGTGCCATTTGTTGTCAAATTTGCCTTCTTGCAAAGAATTGGATCCAGAATCAGAAATGCTTTGATGCAAATTGTATTGATTCCATTGATTCTTTTTTTCAAACTGTGGCTGAAAACTGAAACACTGTAAATATTACACAAAATACATGTAAACCAAAATAAAATCTATTAGAGAATAAGACATTAAGAAAATAAAAATATAATCTATTACAGTAGAGTATAAGAAATAGCCACTATTGACACTCACTCTCATCTGCCTTAGACCTCTTCCATCCATGTTGGTAAAGAACACAGACGCTGCACCTTTGAAGGCCTGCAGACTGATTTCTAATTGAAGATTTGTGTGAAGGAGTGTCAAACAGGTGCTTCAGTGATTTCATACTGATGTAGGTAGTTTCTAATAGTTAGGAACAGATGGTTTCTGTTTGGTTACCATAGCTAAAACTATGGAGTTTGGACTGCTTGAATGACATCCATGTTAACTGTTCTGCAAAAGGGATGGGAAAATGTGTCAATCCAATGAGAAAGGGTTAACACATTTGCAAAAGGTGTCTTGTGCTCTGCTGAGACAGTGATTATGAAAACCGAGTGGATCCCAGTTTCTTTAAGCAGGTCAAAGCAATCAAGAAAAACAGTAATAAGGCAGACTAAACTTCTGATTCAACACATTAAACCTGTTTCAGATGCTAACGCCTTCCAACACACTCCATATGTAGAATAGTAAATGTTGTCAGTAGGATACAAAGTAGCCTAATAATAAGATACATTCTGCATTTTGTGCACGTTGCGTTCATGTTAGGGAATTTCTGCTTCTTAAATAAGTGAAATAAGGCTTGTAGATATTAGTTTAATATTTAATGTTAAGTTTATATAGAGAGCAGAGTTAGGGCCCGATCAGACAGAACGCGTTTTACAGGCTGTAAAACGCGAGGTGCACCGCACTGCCTTTTTTGTTGAAGCCTACAGTTAAAAAAAGAGCAGCTCGCTGCGCATTTTCTAGAGAGATTCTAGAGTTATGAAGCATTTGAAAATAATCCAAGAAATGGCATCTCAGTAAGTAACTACTATAGGCACAGACCAGACAGACCATTTGTTTAGGGCTCCACTATAAAGCTTATAGACTTCAACTACAGGAATCTCTCATTAGTTCTCTACCTGCAGAATCCACTAACTTTTAAACACAAGGCACTCGATTTGTCCCAGCAAAGTGAGTAAACATGCCAGAAGAAGACCT
The DNA here is from genome assembly GCF_022749685.1 of Semicossyphus pulcher. Classification (NCBI taxonomy): domain Eukaryota; kingdom Metazoa; phylum Chordata; class Actinopteri; order Labriformes; family Labridae; genus Semicossyphus; species Semicossyphus pulcher. The sequence continues at coordinate 23,228,129 of NW_027211604.1, read as the reverse complement.
AACTCACCAGCAGTGTTAATATATTAGAAGAAGACGGGCTGACTGTGACTCAGGCTGTGGACAAACTTAATGGCGAGCAGAGTCATTTAGTCTGAGTGGATTTCCAGGAGAGAGAGCAATTTATCAAGAAATGGAGTGGGGATAAACACATACACACACACACACACACACACACAGATAACCCAAACAGACACACACACACACACACATAATATCATGTGATATCACCCCGTGGTGTAAACTTTTAATTTGAGCCACCCAAATCCATCAGACACACATCCTCCACACACACTCTCTCTCTTCCTGACTCGCACTGTTTCCACTCCACTGCATCTGGTTTTTAAAATAGAAATCTTTGTTGGACACAGATTTGCTCGGAGGCAGGAGGAGGTTTGCTGACCACCATGGCGTGATGCCTTCTTGCCCCAGTGCCATTTGCAATCTGTGTGCCTGAAAAGAATGTAAAGTGGGTCAGTCTGTCACATCGCGGGAAGAGGACAGCGCTGGACGAAGCGGTGCAGATTTCTGCTGCTGATGAGGTTGCCTGTTTGTGTGCATGCTCACGAATGTGTTTATCGTAGGTTGCATCAAGTTACTTTTTCATGCATCTCTGTCTCGCTGTGCTCTGCTGCTGTCCTCCGCACACCTGGCAGGCATTCTGCTATATATTCATACGCTTCTCGTCTTATCTGGCAATGTCCTGACTCATATTATCTTTCTCTGTTGTATTTGGAATTATTTTGCAGCTGCAACAACCAAGTTACCCCAGGGGAATCAGCAAAGGACTGTGGTTTGCAAGTTTTAGCCTCTTGACTAAAAAAAGCATGACATTTATGTGACTTTTTGGGAGAGTTGAAGTCGAGACCAACTAAACCAAGTCGAGTCAGGACCTAGACCAAGGAAGAACAATAGTTTGAGGGATCGAAAATGTGTTAAGACCAAGACTTTGAGGAATAGAGTCAGAACCCAGATCAAGGCAGGGCGAGCTAGAGTCTAGATCAAGACCTTAAAGGTTTGAGAACATGTCATGACCAAGATCAAGGCAGAAAGGCACTGAGTCCAGACTTAGAGGGATTGAGATTGTGTCAGAACAAGATCAAGGAAGGGCAAGATTAAGTTGAGGCCAAGACTTAGAGGGATTTAGACCAAGTCAATACGTAGATCAAGGCAGGGCAACACAGAGTCAAGACCAAGACTTTAAACAATAGAGACCAAGTCAAGACCAAGACCAATCCTTTGAGGTTCAGAGTAAGTCAAACCCAAGATCAAGCAATGGTTAGACCGAGGCCAGTACCGGAGCAGTGCAAGTCCCTCACGTTGGTCCAGAAGATTCCCCTAAAACACCAACAGAAATCAATCTAAGATTCTTCTTCTTTTATCTCTACCATTTTCATATAAAATGGCCAGTGAGTCAAGTTACTGGTTGCATTAGAAGCAGGACATTTTGCAACCAATCATGTTGGCGTAAATCAGACAATGCAAAAGTGATTAAGTGATCTCCCGGGAACTGCGTCTTGACCAGTCTTTGAATGTGAAATCTCAAGTCCTCTTTGTCTGAGACCAAGACAGAAACAAGACGAAATAATTCTAGACTGAGACTGTCAAAACAGTCTTGAGACTACGACCAATTTAAGTACAACACCACTGTCTGCACAAGCCATCAGTTTTAGATGCACATGATTCTGGATTTGAAAGCTTACCAAAGTCTCTGAACCCACCAACAATTAGGTTTTCAGAAGGGTACCTGCTGAAAGCTACAGAATCAAATCCTGATAACACAAACATTACATAACATTGTGGATCTGACCATTACTCACCTTGGGCGGGGCGTCCGAGCCCGGGTACTCCCTCTGATCCAGCTTGTTCCAGCGCTGCATCAGCTTGATGACCATGGGGTTGCTGAAGTCAACCAGCTGGAAGCCTGTGACATTAGCTCCACCATGCATGAAGCGCTCCAGGTTAATGTCCTTAAAACCCTTCGGGGGAAACAAGAGAAAGAGCGGTCATGGACTGAGTCAGATGATGGAAACAAAGAAACAAGTAGATGACAGTAACAATGAAACACAAACAAATAAACTGATCCAGCACCATCATATCATGCTTCTCGAAGGCTGTCAGAGGGAGCTGAACGTTACAGCAATCTGTGTCGACCTCCTGACATCGTCATAGTTACGAATTCAAGATCCTGTAACCCAACTATTTTACTGAGCAGGTCTTACAGGACAGGAGCTTAAATTCCTAAGTCCACCATAATACAATACCGACATGCCATGATGCAGACTGGAAGAGTTCCAGTGGCCCTTAAGAAATCCCTTTGTAGAGTGATTCTAATGGAGGTGAAGGACAAAATCCACAATCCTCATTTAGTGTGAAACGCACTGAGCTAGAGATAACATGAGGCCCCTGCAATCTGAGTTAGTCAAACAAAGTAAATATCTTCTGAAAGAAGTCTTTTTGTGCAATTTCTTGTTATTTTTGGGGTCAAGTATCTGTGTTTTCAAAATGTTCATCCAGATGCTGAAGCATCTGCTCCGAGCCTGCCCTTTAAAGATACTGACATACAAGCCTGAGCAGTGGAGCAAGTACAGCAGATGCATCCCTATTATACAATGAGGGAAAGAAAAGTTATGTTTTTGTTAACCCATTTTTTGTCTCTTGAAAAATAATCTCATGATGTCGTCCCCATGATTAGGTGATTTTATTTCGTTACTTTTACTATTAAAGTTACCTAGCAAGAGATAAAAACATTTTGGGAGCACCCTGAGTTTGTTCAGCCAAACCCATCGAATTAACTGGTAAGGAGATTGAACCTGATTGGTGCACTGACTCAAGCCAACTTCAAATTAGTCAATAACAGGACTGTACTGTCGGTAATATGTGGGAGGCAATGTCAGATACCTTTGCCAGCCCACCTAATGATCGCACACTGATCTGTCAGGGTTCGGATGTAGAGATAGGACGTTCCAGAAGAAGCAGAATCAAAGAGGCGGCCTTTTAAGTGTAATGATGCTTTAAAAATGTTGCATTAGCCCTGTTGATTGAAATATTTGGGAAACAATGGAAGATTAATGAAAATCAACCGGATTTCCCCAACTTTCTTCCAGAGTAACAGTGTTTTCTCAACTTTTTCTGGATTTAATACTTAGAATTGGAAAGTTACGCAATTCCTGTCCTGATCCAAACAATATGATCTTGATGCATTCTTGGTTTTCATGTCATGCTCAATCTAAGTGATTTAAAATAATGTAGGTGGCTGTTTTTTTAATAGTTCCAGTGTAGAAATGCAGAAAACTTCCCTAAAAATTATTTTTTCTAAGTTTCTAAATTTGTTCCAACCAACCAGGCACCCATAGACAACAGGATTGAGTCTTCACATCAATGTTTGAACAAATGGAGTGATACTCAACGAAGCAAGAGGAAGCTTTATATGACCAATCAGGAAAGAGGTGGGTTAGGATGATGAAAAGAAACAAAGAAAGCATCAGAAGTCATTTCCTCTCACCAGGTTGGCCATGATGTAATGGTAGCCTTTGACATGTTTCCCGACGCTGACAATCTGTGAGGAGGGGGAGCAGAACTCAGCGTTAATCTGACTGGATTACGGCATAGCATACGCTAATTACAGTAAATGAAGCATGTGACAGGCAAGTGTGTGCATCGACACAGGAGGACCATCAGGTTTAATCCACAGGAGATCAGACGTCCAAACAAATAAACAGGCAGTCATGTCAGAATTCACAGAGAGAGTAAACACTTCACGCTTTCAGAGGCACGACAATGCTTCTCGACACACACATGCGCGGTACAGCCACAAAGCTGCATCCTGGTGATAAAAACTGGGTTTGAAAGCTGACATCTGCTGGGAAATCCCGATGGACGTCCGGTTAATAAGGGCCTGAATTAAGCTGAAAGAAAAATGCTTTGATTGCCTCACAAAAGCTTGGATTGGAATCAGCGCTGTCACAACCCGAACCCGTTTCATTCCCATTGCAATAAACATTCTGAACTCTCAACGCTGAGGATTAAGCATGGCCCTTATGCATGAAATGTGTTTGTCTGTATGTATATCTATGTTATATGTTTAATGTTTAATGTTGGAACCTGTACCAAGCTGTACTGGAAACAAATTCCACCAGCCTGGCTGTGTGGTCATTAAAGAATCAATCAATCAATCAATCAATCAGGTGGTGGAATGATTAAAATATAAAAACTAGGGCTGTCAACGCACTGTTAACGCATTAATAACGTGTTAACGCACATTCCCTTTAATGCCACTATTTATTTTAATGTGCGATTAACGCATGCGCATTCTATTATTTTGACCCTCCGCCCGCCCCGTAGTTTGAGAAATCAGGAAGCGTTGCAGCCGCAATGTTGTGGATAGCAAGCAGAAACAAAGCTCTGTGAGCAGAAAAGGATAAAGAAAAGGGTCTTTTAAATGGCACGTTCAGCCTCAAAGTCCTGCTATATGGTTCTCTGGACAAGACAAAAGTTATTTCTTTTTACTGTCGATGTGAACGGAGTTACCACCGGCAGTGTTTATGCTACATACATTTTGAATTGTGAGAGAAAATATTAAACTTTTGTGACATAATTATACAGACTGCTGATGAAGACAGTCAACAAAGCAGACAGAGAGACAGACAGAAAGAGGGGGCGGGGCCAGCAGCTGTGCAGAGAGCTATGCAGATGTGTTGGGGGACTGAAGCAAAGCAAAGTGATCAGATTAAAGTAGTTTGTGTATTAAAACGTGAATTAAGGTGAAGACGAGAGTACAATTAAACTGTGGAAGGAAGAAATCAGCATCTAGAAAGAGGGCAATCCAGATTGAGTGAGTCTACATGTGATGTGCTTCTCACAGAAATCATTAATATATGCGATGATTGCCATGTTCTGCGTTGAGCATATGTTTTGAGCGTGCAGTACCTTTGAGGATATTCTGTAGAATATTCTGGACAGTATTTGTCATTGTTTTGAAATGTTGCAGTAATAATAAACATGCATTTGCATAAAGGAAGCATTTTTGTCCATTACCATGTTGATAAGAATATTAAAAACTTAAAGAAAATATATCTTTAAGTTACATTTACAACAAGTAAAAAAGGTGCCATTAATTTGAAATTAATCACGACTTATTAATCGCGATTAATTTTAATCGATTGGCAGCCCCAATAAAAACACCTCCATTAAATCAATCTGAATCACAGCATGGAGCTGCAGGAGAGGTTAGCACCCAAACAAGAGTACTGGGAGGCTGGAAATAAATCAGTTTAAGGGGTCAGTTATTTTCAAAGGTACTGTTTTGCCAATTAAAAGTATTTTCCAACCAAAACTACCCCAGTGAGATCTGTGGATCTGACTTCACTTTTGGTGCTTGGTTTAGAGTTGTTAGAGCCATTTTTACTGAATGTTAATTATATTTTTTACAATTTAATATATTTTCAAAGTGATAAAAATCCATCATATACTTTTTGATGTATTATTTAAATTACTCATTCAAGCATATATTTCTGGATTTATACATTTTTTGATGACAGTCAGCTGTAATAGGAGTAAGGGGGACGGGGGCGGGGTGGGACTGAGTCTCCGCTTTTCATCAGCAAAGGTGTCAAAACGGGGAATTGGAACAAGCTTTAAGGCAGCACAATCAGTGACTGCAGTGCTGCGATTTGGACCGTTTAATGTGTGAGTGAGTTAAAGGAGGGGGGCACAGAAGTCACAGAGCAGGCCCAGATGTCTTTACAACGAAACGGATTATTAAAAAATGAATGTTTTCAGCATATTTAAAAGAGAAAGAAAAATGAAGGCTGTCTGGTTTGACTAACATGAGCATCCCATGTGTAGTTTACTGACTTTATACTAGGGGTGGGAATCACTGGGTAACTCACAATGAGATACGATAAGATATGGCACGATACACTACAGGACAGTACGATACGGTGCGATACCATACGGTGCGATACGTGACGCTACGGTACGATGTGATGTGATACGGCACAATACAGTCTGGTACGACACCTTATGGTGCGGTGCAGTGCGATACAATACGATACGATACGATACGATGCGATACGATACGATACGATGCCATACGATACAATACGATACGATACGATATGATACAATACGGTACGATACAATGTGGCACGATACACTACATGACGGTACGATGCGATACGGTACGATACAGTATGGTACGATAGGTGACCCATGATAGCGATTATATCACGATACAGCAATTCAAGACAATCATATGATGATATCTTCTTTGGCCAATTAATTCACGTTCACGTTGCGCTTGTTCATGTCATAAGCGCCACCAGGAGTCATAAAGTAGTGACGTGGTGAGTCAAAAGCAGGGCGATATGTTTAGAGCGCCTTACATTTGTAAAGTAAAATATTGATTCTTGGCACCAATCGATAATTGTATTGCACAAGTCAGGACAACGATATATTGCCATATCAGTGTTTTGTCCCACCCCTACCTTATACTGTAATGGAGTGGCGCCTGCGAGCTAGTTCAGGCAGGGAACTCGAGCTGCACTGATTTCACACTTCACATGCATCTTTCTCCACAATCACCTGCATTTCCTCCCAATTCAGCGGTCTATTTTAGCTGCAAGATTTTCCGCTCTCTCCGTCTGCTCTGTCATTGCCACCGCTATCCTGCACCAGTAGTGCGCTCATACTTTCATCCCCCGCCACCACCCCAGCGTCCACCTGCAGGCTCCAGCTAGTGGGGTTAAGATATTATCTCATCACTCCTCGAATTTCAGCATGTAAAGTAAATCTGCGAGAAGTGATGAGGTCGGAGCCGAGACCCCAAACACGAGCTGTGTTCGGCTGCTGCTGCAATAAACATTTAGAACTATTACAAAGGTGAGATGATTGATTGAACTTAAATTCAGACATGGATAACATTGCTGGCATTGAAAAAATATAGCTGGTTAAGTGACACGTACGTTTCTGTTTCAGTCTGTTCTTGAGGACTCAAAACCGGGGATATGAAGTAACTAAAGAAAACACATTTTTACAACTTACCTGGTTATCACTGCTGCTATTACTCAGCTGTTTGTTCTTGTTTTTCATTACACCCTGGCTTAACTTTGAATGGATATTTTAATTGTACTTCATGCAGTTAAAGATATTTAGCACCTGGTTTGATAGAGCGATGAGCCACTGCAGGAGAACAGCCGTCAGTTGGAAAATAATGACATGAAGGGAGGCACGCATATTCTTTTAACACGTATTTGCTCTCACATGAGACAATTCCAACAGTGAATCACCTACTAAACTTCCTTAACGCATGCATCATTTATCATAAAGTAATACAGCTCATTTTATTATGTCCTACAGTGCACATGAACAGCATGTGAAGAAGATAAACTGTGCTTGGTTAATCCTTCTGTGCTCACTTGCTGTTTTAACTGTTGTGCTGGATGTTTAAAATATCCTCCATGCAGCTAATGTAGCAGGGAATTAAAAGTTCAATGGAAAGGAGTTCTTTTTCTGGTGATTGATGATCATTGTGATGGTAGCAGGATCTTTTTAAGTTTTCATTTTTTTAACCTCCTTGACCCTGTCCTGTGATGGAAACATCCTTTAATAGACTCATCTAATGAGAAAAGACTCCTTCAGAACTCAGCGTTTCATGTTTTATCAAGCAGATGTTTGTGCATTAGAGGTGATAATTAATTAACTCATTTATAACAGGGCTCTTTATAAGGTAGCACAAGACGTTATATTCAACCTTGTGCTGCTGCAGACTTTAAGGTAGTGTGATGACATTTAATTCAGACCTGTGAAAGGAGTTAAAGTCAACAGAAAAACGGCCCTAACTTTAAATTAAAAGTGACTTTGGCTCTCAATCTGACGTGAAAGAGTGTTGCACATCTGAAAAGGGCTTTTCAGCAGCTGTTATTGACTTTTATCTAACATTCACACCGCTGATTACCGTCATGTCACTGTGGATTGGGCTAACGGGGTCTTAAAAATTAAAATGTTGGTTAATAGTGGGTTCAGGGTTGCCAGGTCTGTGTGACAAAACCAGCCCAAAAACCAGCCCAATACTAGAACTCAAAATGTACCCCTGCCAAACAATATACACTGATTTTAAAGTCCAACAGCATTGCTATCATTGCCAAATGCACTATAAAATACACAGATTGATTAAACTCAGACGGTCATAGTTGGGGTGAGAGGAGGATGTTATCAAACCTGGCATCCATCATGGACAAGTCCTCTCACCCCCTGCACGAGACTGTGGGGGCCTTTAGCAGCTCCTTCAGCAACAGGCTGATACATCCGCCCCGCAAGATAGAGCGCTACCGCAGCCTATTATTCATGTAATTTGAATGCAAAATAGGTCTACCCAACCAGCGGACAAAAATTTTACCCGCAGCAGCACTTCAAAAGTAGCACAATTCCGTGGGACAACCTGGTGGACCTGGCAACCCTGGGTGGGTTGCATAAATGTAAGAGTTTATTAGACACCTGCAGTGATCGCACCGCGGCAGGAACGATGAGCGCGTGTCCCCGGCGCGGTGCGCATTTACGCACGACGCACAGCGCTGTAACTTTATTGACAATTTAAATCTAGATGCGCCGACAGCATCAGTCAGTATCGAATTATAATGAAATGAAATGTGTTTTCTACACATACAAAAGGTCCCACAGTCAGTCGAGGTCACAGGGAAATAGTTTGGAGTGAAACAGTGGTCCTCATAAATCCTGAGCTCCATCAGAGCGGGTCTTCAGAATGTTATTTAACATGTTAAAAGTTTATTCAGTTCTCTCGGGAGTTTCCTCTTTCCTGTCAGTTTATAACAGTTTAAATCAGTGTTTAGTTTTGCTGCTGAAATGTCCCACCATATTTGCTGCAGTGACATCACTGCACACATGGAAACATTTACTGTAAACAGCTTCTCTAATCTTTTAAAGTTGAAGAAGACATTCATACATCAATACAACACAATAAAGAAATCACCTAGAAAGCTACACTGCTCAATATCATTTATAATAATTTATTGATTATTTGGCTCCGTGTTTTAACAACATCACACCATCTAAGACCTGAGAACAGTAGAAACATGAGGACTCATAGATGATAGAGAGTTAGAGCTCAGCTTAGTAACATTAAGGATGTGGACTTGGACTTGGACTCAGTTGGACTTGTATTCTTCTTTGGTGGCTTGGACTCGACTTGGACTCGAGGTTTGGTGACGCGACTACAACACTAAATTATGTTTTATCTTTCTCTAGAGGTGCATTATTGATATGACAGCAAAATGTAGAACTTTTCTTCTGTGAAAACAAATAAAACTCTGCTTAAACTAAAACTTTAAGCCAATATCTCCTCTCTTAATTCCCTTGTTTATTTTCTAGCTATGGCAAAGTTTGCAGAACTTGCAAATGAGCTGCCAGCAGATTAGTTCCCATCTCTAAATAAAAAAACGGTTTACATTCAGAGATCTAATGCTCTTAAATTCAAAGTAACATCTGGCTGCTTATAAGCGCTGATATTTACTGACCGTGTTGTTAATAAGCAGCTAATGAGGCCCCATTATGTATTCAAATCCTTGTCCTGGATCAGGAGAATTTGGAGAGACATAAATACTAACAGGATGCTAATACATGCTAAAAAACACGTCTGACCGTGGCTGCACAAAACAGTGCATCATCCCACAAGCTCTGAATATGACAGAGTGCATCACATCTACTCGGGAGACGTTCTGTGCATGGAGCGGGACGTCTGCTGCTCTGTGGGCCAAAGAATCTCACACGCACAGACACACACACACATGCACACACATCTGCAGAGTAAATTGTTAGAGCTACGACAGATGTCAGAGTGGAGATTTCCTGAATAATTGAACAACAAACAGAGACACCAGATGCCCCGGGGAGAGATGCAGGGATGAAGGGATGAAGAGGAGGAGGAGGAGGAAGGCTCACATCCTATTCTGAGTGTGTTTTTGCCAATAACACCACTGGAGATCTGAACAGACTGTTTGCAAGTTCAAAACTCTCTAATTAGCTACAAACACGCTCGAAAACAGTGAAACAAACATGGAGTAAATGTGTAAAATGATGAACTCTGCTCCGAGTAGTAATTTAGTCTGTGGGATCCTGTCGTTTTATGTCAGAGGATGAGAAATAAATTTAAGAATTTAAGATGATTTTGCAGATTTTATGGTACCAATAAAGAGAGTTTGAAATTTGATGATACTTATATCATCTGCTTTCTTAGATGAAAAAGAAATACTATATCTCCCCATCATCGCTGCCCAAATAGTTTCCTCTGCATTATATTATTTACATTAGTTACTTTGTACAACAACCTCTGAATTCACAGATTTGTTATAATAATATACTCAGTAAGTGAATGGCTAAGATCTTGGAAATATAGTGATAGTTATCCTTTAACTCTTACAAAAACAAGCAGTCAGTCAGTTGGGCAGGACATAACAGACTGATTTAGAGATGTTCACAAGTCACTTTTTGCAAGTCAAGTCTCTTACGGTTTTAATAAATAATAATAAATGGCCCAACTAATGACAGTTTATAATCTACTGTAAATGAACAAATACCTCTAACCTCAAACGCAGTGTAATGGTAACCTCATCAGCCAGACATTTGAATGTTATGTGGTCAACAATAAACCTGTTACCTAAACTTGCCTTTAGCCGACGTTAATAATTGGTATTTCTCTCGGTTTAACGACGTTAGTCAGCAGATGGTGGCAGTGGAACGTGGATGGATTTTAAAGCCAATCCAGCAAGTAAACACTTTTCAAAAACATAAAACTCAGTAAACACCAATCCAAAAGCTAACCTTCCACAAAGCTAACGTTAGTAGCAAGCTAACTTTAGATAGCTGATGCAGCTGACATACACTAACGTCACTGACCTATCTGTGTGCGTTTTCAGGTGCCTGTGTCCCAATCCAGGGGCTCCATCCTTCAAGGAGGTGGTCTACATGGATGCGCCATTCATGGCCAGCGTAGACCGTTAAAGCCGAACTTAAATGAGACGGTCCGGCCTACCGAGGATTTACTGTTTGCGTCATCAGCTGTTCCCGCAGTTACCCTTGCGTCACCTAACGCCGCTCTTGTCGCCTAGCAACAGGTAACTAGTGGGCTAAGTAGCTAGTATAGCTCACTTAACCTATTATTTTAAAGGATACGTTGGGCCATGAAGGATGCACCTGATGGATCCTTGGTGGCCTGGGAAAAGGAGGACGCATTTATCGGCCACATCTGGAGAAGCCTTCGAATTGGGACAGCCTGCAACATGCCGCTGTGACGCAACCGGCCTTCAAATACGCCCTTTAAAGGATGCAGCCCCTGGATTGGGACACAGCTATAGTTTGATGTGGTCGATCCAGCATCCTTTATTTTCATACCACAGATTTTACATCTGGCGTTCCTTTTGTTTAGGCTTTGCAGGAAGTTATTAACGGCAAAAGATGACAGGTGCTGTGCTCGCCATCTGTCGAGTGTGGCCACTCACGCACCAGATTGACGTTCAGCTCGAAATATTAAAGCAGCAAACATACAAAATAAAAAGATTGTGCAAGAGTTCCAAATCTCGGGTCCGAGTCGAGTCTCAAGTCACGTTTATGTGCTACTTAAGTGTGACTAGAGCCCGAGTCTAAAACTCGACACCCCATCTCTGGACTGATTGTGTGAAAAAACTTTTGTTGGGAGTAAAATTCAAAAGTCAGCTCTTCCTACACCAAGCATGGAGAGTCAAAGTTTAAACAGGAAGTTTGATTATAAGCTGTCCTGATGTGTAAAGACACCTCATACTGCAAGTATATGTCTTTGTACTATTAATTTTTAAACCATGAAAATGTAATATTCATAAAACTTGCAAAGAGCCTGGAAAGGTGATCTCTCATCACTTTAAGTCTGCAGGATGGGCCGGTCGGCTCAGACGGAGACAGTAATGAGTGTGAGCAGCAGACTGCAGGTGAACCAGGAAGGTATCCAACTTTTTCAGTGTTTGACCTGGAGAAGAACTTATAGTGAATTTGATTGGCAGTATATTGAAGTTGTGTGTTAACATGTGATTGGTTACAGCATGGCAGACAATATGTATGACATCCGTTCAAACCACAGCTGTCACAGATCATGGCACGCTCTTTAGATAACTAGGATACACTAATAACAAGTTCCTGATCATGTCATGGTAGCATCACCTGTTCCAGCATGTTCGACAGCCTCTCCGCCTCCAGGTCGATGACAAACTTCTTCTCCTGTCTCCGGTCCAGGTCCTCAAGCAGCCGTCGGTAGCTGGCATCGTTGAAGTTTTCAACACAGATGGCGCTGACCTGCCAGTTGTTTTGACCCGCCTTTTCCATGATGGCCTGCAGGATGGCGTATCCTGGTAGTAAGACACACAGGGGAAGACATGTCAAAGGGAGGGAAGAGAAAACACCAGGCTTCTTTAGCATAAAACATCAGCTAAATCATTTTATTTATTGGATAATACTGTACAATAATGTTTTATTGAAGTGCCTTCCATTGTAGGCTCAGTAAATCAGTTCAGTATTCTTTGTTATAACACACTAGACATGAGCAATTAAGCAAATTCTTAAAGCAGTGTATTGGAAAGTTACACTAAGAAACAAATGGGTTTTGCTACAGGGACATGGCACAATTTTCTCAAGTGTCCAGTTAAGAAGTTTGCGGCTGTTCACTCCCAGTTAACAAACAAGTTAGCAACACAGAGACAATTAAAGTTTGGATTAGCCACCAATATTTCTTAAAAGTATCTCTTAAAAGTAAAGGCAAGAGTTCTGCAGACTTTTTCCTGACAAAAACACTGTAGGACCTCTTTAAGCCTACCAAAGGACTTGGATGCATTTCCATCCATCCATTATCTACACCACTTATCCTGCTCAGGGTCTCAGGGGATTGGAGCCTATCCCAGCTGCCATTGGGCGAGAGGCGGGGTTACACCTTGACTGATCACCAGTCAATCACAGGGCTGACACATAGAGACAACCATTCACGCTCATACCCACACCTACAGGCAATTTTGGAGTCACTAATTAACCTAACAAGCATGTCTTTGGACTGTGGGAGGAAGCCGGAGTACCCTGAGGGAACTCGCGCATCCACTTTGTCCAAACTGGGGTTTGAACTAGGAGCTTTCTAGCTGTGAGGCGACCGCGCTAACCACTGCACGCAACCCTGGATGCATTTCCTTCTTCGTAAAACACTTGATATAGAAAGATAAATCTTAAAGACCTGTATTTTCTTTTTCTCTGGCAGACCAACCACTGTAAGGTGTTCAAAAAGGCGCCGCTAAAATTGCCCTGCGACTCGAAGCAAAGTTAGTTCTTTGGTTGTCCAACAAATGCAGAGGCCTGCCGCCACAGGGTTCCTTTTACATTGTGACATTATTGAACCTTTTTATCATCTTCTAAAAGAACCGCTGGAATAAAAGCAATGGTTGACAGTATTATTGTATATTATTGAATGTCTCAATCCAGATTGTTGCTTCAAAAATGCTTTCTGAATGCTTTTTAATCTTCAGTGTAACAGCTTCTGAACTAAGTCAAAGTGAGGCTGATATCTCTTGGCTGAAATATGGCTCCCTGGACCCTGTGAAATGATAAAAAACTTTAATATAATTGCTGCTTTGAACACACACTGGCTGTAGTTGACACAACATCCTTGGCAAGAAAACCCCCTTCAACCTTAAAGAAACCCAGCTGAAGCAAACTCCACTAAAGCTCTTATGTTTTTCCAACAAGATCTTGGCTTTAAGTCCATTCGAGGACACTGGCTTCACTCCACGAGGCCGATGTAACAGCAGACTCAGGAGGTGCTCGCTCTCCGCTGTCAGGTGTGTGTCTGAAGAAGATGAGTGTCAGAGAGGAAACGAGGGAGCTGTGAGGGCGGCTGTTCTCCAGCAGGAACAGATGTCCCCCTTAAACGGCCCCTCCTGGTGGCCATCACAATCTGGCAACCCGTCTCCCTTTGCTCCCAATTAGTGGATTAACCTGTGCTCTGGCAACCCGGCTCCCTCTCCACCTCCTCTATCCCCTCCCTCGCCCCCTGCTCCCCATTAGGGAGATTTCGGTGCCAGGAGGGACTGCTGGTTGGGGCAGCACACACATACACAAACACACATTCATACACCGGATGCTTGTATCATCTCTGAGTGTCCTCAGATGATCCTAAAGGGAGAACGAGGTCATGACATTTTGGCTACAGCTCCAGAAGTGGAGTGAGATCCCAGAAGGGGCCCAATCATTGTTCGTTTTTCAGTTATAACAAAAGACTAGCTGGGTTACATGTTCCTAAAGCCAGAAAAGAACAAGAAATTCAAAATGTTCTTCACTGAACAAGACTCTGGTGGCACATTTCTCTCTGTCTTATTTTATGATTTTATTTTTAGTGACATTGGAAAGAAAGGAGGAGAGGAAATGAGAGGAGAGAGAGAGAGGCGTTGTGAATAATGATCGGCAACAAGGCAAACCTTTTTCTTCTTCCTCAAGGCTGGTATTTGATCGTATTTGAAGCCTTTTTTGAGTTATGTATTTTTCTGTGTTGTTACATTTACACTTTTTTTTTGGAGTTTGAAACACATACACACAGGAAAAGACAAATGTGGTTGAAAGTGGAAGTAAACAGGACGCCATTACTGCCGTCTATCGTGATTGTAAACTTGTAAACATTGATATGAGGATTTTAAACACTTCTTCCAAGGCACATGACTAGGAGACCGTGTATAACCTTTTCAATGCAAAAAATGAATATCTAAATGCAAATAAATATGCACTAATTAAAATGCCATTAAATTAAAGTATATTATCTACCCTGCATCAAGTTTTTAACAAAGTTTTGTCCAGTTTTAACAGCTAGATGTTTTTGTGACCTGCAGCTAACCTCACTGACTGTTCTGTGCTGCTAATGATTTCCAGCTTTAGAAAATATTTAATTCAAACCCTTATGGGAGTTGTCTCTTGCAAGTGAGCTGCACTGATCTCTTGCTAGCTGGGAGCTCTCATATTAGCTTGCTACTTGTTTTGCTAACGCAGCTATCCCCATCACATAACCTCTGCCTCAGAGGTCTTAATTGTCCCTTGAGAACTTGAGGGCTTTAAGCTTCATGCTAACGTCAACATAGCTGTATGCTGACTGTGACAAATCTAACATGCAGGTGCTCAGCAACTGTTCATCCTGTTAGCGTGTGAGTGTGCTAACATTTGCTTATAGCGATACATTTGAAGTACAGCTGAGGCTAAGGGGAATGTTACTGGTTTGTACGGGTATGTACCAACTTTCATACTCAAGATATTTCATTCAGGACTGAAAAGTGGATCTCCAACTATCAGTTCAGACGTGCTAGCTTACTAGCATATCTTTATCTATCTCTTTTATACCCATCTCTGCCATAATAAATGTTTTTCCTACTATAATCTATGTTAAACTAACTGTGGTGTTTGCATGTACTGGATTTTATTTGTGGATATGCCCTTCTTGGGGATATGTTTATTTTGTGTGTATATTTTTAGCAGCAGAACTTTCTGAACTGATAAATCCACATTGATACATCAGTTTTCTCTCCGAGGAAGAAAACCAGAGACAGAAAACTGACTCAGTCTGCTTTCAAATCTCCAGTCTCCCCTGGTTTGAACACTTTATTTCCTTACCTCAACATTTACTTTGTGGCGTTTGTGTCCTCCTGGCCAGGGACTGCACACAGATAGTAGCTGCTAGCTAAATGTGATTCAAAGGGTCTCCTCTTGTTGCTTGAAATAAAAGCTTTTGTTTGGTACATTGTTCCTGACAAACATTCATAACACAAAGGCCAGGCTGTGTGCAGGGAGGGAGAGAGGCCACAGACTGGGATAAAAATTACTCCCTGTGGTGTGCAGCTACTTTGCCACTATCGACTGAATTGACTGAAGCTGTTTCAGCTACAAATGAGCAGCTGTTTCAGCTCAGTGTTAGAGTGCTGTGAAACCATAGTTTATGTCATTAGACTGGGATGTACACTAGTATAGGCATATCCTCGAGAGTCATTCTGTATGTGTTGTTTTAGCATGATAGTGTGATGTAAACCTATATTATGAATACAACTAAGTACTGTGATTGCTCTTTATGCTTTATACTATACTATTAACATTTAACATTACAATTTTTGGGACAATGTGACACCAGACTACAGAGTAACATCATACTATGAGGAGTCTCAAAGTGTATACATTTTGTATCTTGTTTTTGATGCTACTAGTCCTCAGTATACACAGCAGTTAACTAAATCAGACTAGCTGTAAATTGTGGATTCTGAAATGATTACTTTTGCTAGCTAAATGTATTATCTGTAGCTAGCTATCATTAGCTAATGCTTACGCTATGCTAATAGGTTGGTTCAGTTTGTTTTCATGTTTCCACCTGATTCATTTCAAAAGGTGAAACCTGTAGGAAAGTCAACCACATTACCAGTTTACAATCCATAGTCTTATTCCTATATTAAGCTTTGAGAAAGACCTTTTCACTTTCATTGTGATTGTGGCTTCTCTTTGACATATCAAAGAAAAAAATTAAGGCTAACTTCACTCACACATTTGACCTTTAACTCCTCCTCCCTAAATATTCATGAAATCAAACACCATGTTCTGCTTCTTTAAAACTCTTTCTTTCTGTCCAACATTTTCAATCAAATATCTTATAAAACTTATCAAACCCACAGACAATGTAGTCTATGAAACAATACTGTAATACTAGCACCAGCTGGCAGTAAACATGCTAGCAGATTAGCTTGCTAGTGGTGTTGCTAGCTTGGCTATGTGACCCTAGCACTGAAGGTTGTAAGTATCTTTTCAAGTGTTTCTCAACCTCAGAGTGCTAACAAGACTATAACCTCAATACAAACTAGAATTAATCCAACTAAAGGTTCACTTATCAGCTTTTTCAAGGGCTATCAACTTTATTACACTGTCTTCATCAGCAGGTGAAGTTTGTTCAGTTGTCAATAAAGTGTATCTGTTGATATGTAAGCTAACTAGTTGTTATGATTCCAGCCATAGCACTTTAATGGCTTTACAAGACTAAAGGTATGAAATTAAATTATTAAAATGTGACTAAAATACAAGAAAAAAACTAAAAGAAATAAACTTAATCAAAATCATGAGTCCAAATTCACACTGTTACCTCACTCCCACTAACACAGGAATCAGCAGCTAAAGTGAGTACCTTGTACACTTTGTAACAATATGAAGTCCTATCATGTCCCATTGTGCAGCTACGTGTTCGCAGCACACGGACAGAGAGCTACATTGAAAGCAGTGGAGCAAACCAAGCGGGCCGGCTGATTACCAGCTGATAAATGTGTAGCCCCGCGGCTGTACGTGGAGCAGCAGCCAGCCACAATCAGCATCAGCGTCAGAGACACAGCCACGGGCCGCTGTGCAGGCTGACGCTGGAGCATGTTGTGTGATTGGAGCAGAGCTGGACGCTAGATGGAAGCAGCTGCAGTTTTCTGCCTCTTCTTCCATCTTTTCCTCCCTGTTGTCGCGTCTTTACCCTCCAGTGTGATGCAGACTGTCAGTGTGTGTATACTGGGACTGAATCCTTCCTCCTCCTCATTGAGTCAGTTCTCTCCTTTCACCTCTCGCTCTCTGAAGAGTACACACAGTCTTCAGCTTTTAAAACGAGTCATTCATCATGTCCTGTACACACTGCTGCTACCAGAACATCTGCTGGAGGCACATCGTCCTGTGAAATTCCTCTTTTCTTCAATTCCTCTCTCCTCTCCTCATTTTTCTTCTCCTCTTGTTTACTCTCTTCTCCTTTTGTTCTCGCTTCCTGTTTCATCTCCTTTTATATTCTCTTCTCTATCCTGTACTGTCTCTTCCTTTCCAATCTCTTCCTTCCGCACCTTTTGAATCCTCTTCTCTTCCTTCTTTGCATTTCCTCCTCGACATCCTTTCCTCACACCTGTTTTGTCTTCCTCTTTTTTCCTTCCCTCCTTCCTTGATTCCTCTCCTCATTTCCTTTCTTCTACTCTCATTTGCTCTCTTACCCTTTCCACTTTAATTCCACCTTCTTGTTTCCTCTCATCTCCACTTCCTCTGTTTTCCTTTCCTCAAAGTTTTCTTTCCTTCCTCCTTGTTTCCTCTCCTCCAATCCTCTTCTCTCATATCCTCCCCTTAATCATTTCACCTCTTCTTGCTTCTCTCCTTTCCTCTCATCTCCTTTACTTTGCTTTTGTTTCCTTTAATCCCTCCTTGTTTCATCTTCTCCATCACATCTTCCCCTCTCCTCTTCTCTCGTTTCCTCATCCCTCCACTCCTCGCCAAATAATTAATAACCTCTCTCTTTTTAATCTGTTTCATTTCCTACCTTTTTATCCGCCCCATCTCACCCCCAGTTTCCTCACCTCTTATCTTATTTCCTTTCCTTTTGCTCTCCTCCCTCCTTTTTTCCTCTCCTCTCCTTTTATTTCCTTTCCTCTTCTTTTCCCTCCCGATGACTCCTCCTAATTCTATTCTCCCATCTTTCTCTTTCTTCCTCTCTGTTCCCCTCCTCTCCTTGTGCCCCCTCCTTTCTTTCCTCACTCCACTCACTTTGGTTTTCTGTCATTTAAATCCCTCTACTTGTCACTTCTACTTTACCACCCCCCTTTCTTGTTTCCTCTCCTTTCATCTTATTTAATTTCCTCTCCTCTCACCTTCTATTGACTCTTCTTGAAAACATTTCCTGAAACCGTTTAGTTTCTGATCTTATTTTATTTCTCCTCTCATCGCCTCTTCCTCTTCTTTCATTTTCGCTCTCAAACATTTCCTGGATTCTCTTCCCCTGGATTATTTTATTTGTATTGCCTTTAATTGTTTTTCTGTTTGAGTGTGTGCACGCTAAGATAATGGGACCAGCACTCACTACAACCACACACACACACACACACACACAGTGTGCTACAGTAACAGTCTCTTGTATCTCTGGAGCTTTGATGCAGGGAATTGTGACGGGCGCTCATTGACTGAGCTCAGCCATGCGTGAGCTGATTCTACATTACAGTCAATACTGGATGAATGCCCGGCCCTGTGTATGGAAAAAACAAAACCTCAGGCCAGAGTGCTGCGCCCAAAAGCCTTCTGAAAAGCACCCGCATGCGCACACAGAACACACACATACATGTACAGTCAGTGCTGACGTGCACACACACATTTATACCCCTCCGACAAACACACAAGAGGGTTTTAAATATGCAAGTGTGCCTCTTCAGAAAAACTGCCTGAGTACACACTTACTCACTTCTTCATAGAGAGAGTGTGCGGTTCAGAATCTCCACAGGAAACACACAGAAATAATAATCTGAAGGATGCTGCCTGAGCTCGTACAGTAAGAGTGATTCTCCTCTTTTCAGCCGCGTGCAGAAAGAACGGCTCATGATTTTCAGGGTTGTGGAAACTGCTTGTGTAGAAATTTGCTTTCATGCTTTGCCAGGCGGCAAAACAGATTTCGAGTGATCAGCTAAAGCTGCAGGGCAAAAATAAATGAGTAAGGGACACTGAAGGGGAGAAATGTAAGAATAAGCAGCACGCTCTAAATGCCAAGTTGTCAAAAACGTCAGCTTTGTCAGTGGTCCAACTCACCAAAGTATGAAGCTGTAGGTGCCCATATGTGGTCATTGCTAGATGCTGTTATCTAACTTACTTTTTAAAAGTGGCATTAAAGTCAGGGTATAGGGTAAAAAGGGTTTAAAGAGCGACAGCTTTCAGGGGTTCAGGTTTTGTGTGAAACAAATAGTCAATAAAGATTTATTTTTAAAGTTGACTTCTTTTCAAGTGACGTTGTGTAAATGAGTTTCTTTTGCAGCACTACTTATACAGTTACTTATATAGAATGCTACTTCTTACTTATACAATACTTTTTTAAAGTTGTAATCTCAAAGATCTCAGTTTTGTTCTCTTTGGCAGCACACTTCCCAGATATCCAGACAGTGTTGCATGTGTGACGTCCACGGTTGGCTCTGGTTGTCTCTTGAATTCCTCGCTGATGGTCGCTTTCCTTTTTAGACTGTTTGCTTCATCTGAGCGTCCAATTTGTTTCTTTTTCTTTGGATTTTCACTTATTTTTGAAGTTGTATCTGTAGTCATCGATCTTTTCTTTGTTTGTTCAGCCATAGTAGATTACTGTTTACTCGCAACACCTGCAGAGACCGGATAAGCAGCCTCTTAGCTCCGCCTACCCACTCTGGCAGACCAACCACTGCTGGCTGATGGAAAACGCGTCACTGACTGGGCGCCGCTTGTGATTTATTCCCACAAAAGTCGCCACTGACACCCAGTCTGTAATACTGCCGATGCAAAGGCTTTCATCAGTGGGCTCAATCACCATAGTGTTACCTCTTTCGACGATAGATAGTGATTTAACAGACATTTATTTAAATGAATATCATTTCAGTGTCCAAACATGAACAAATTGCAGCAGTTTGGCAACTTAAACTTTGATTTAATGAATGTTGCACATCCAAAACTCATAAAATGTAAATCATTTGTCAGCTAGCTTTATTTTGAAAATCGTAGCAGATGATGCTTACTTATTAAGTCTAACTGGCTGTTGCATATCTATTATAGCTTATCTGTCTGCAGAGCCCTGCATGTGCCAAACAGAGAGTGGTACACAGATCATCACATTTTGAATCTTGGGGGCCGCTGAACTGCTGTATATAAAAATGTAGGATTGAGAGTGTTTGAAAAAGACATTTACAGAGAAAAAAGAGAAACTATAAAGGAGGACAATAGATAAAACATGAACATCTGTAAATGTGTCATTACAAACTGGAAATCTGCTATAAAATACTACCCGAGTCCTTTGAAAGGAACATCTTGTCAAGAAACCCAACAGTATTGACTGATACAACTGCAGGTCATCAGTATGTATTATTCAGCAGCAGCAGCACCCGTGGAGAGCCAGTCATGTTTTTCATATCTGCAGCGTTACATCCAGAACATCAGATTCTTGACAGTCAGTGTTTCCTGATGTTAGGATGACAGAAACTCCAACAGAGAGGCAGAGCCCGAACAGCAGCCAGCAGTCAGATGGAATAAGCTGCTGGATGATTTCAGCACCATGGACAGAGCTCTCAGCAGGACTGACTCTCGAAGGAAAACCAAACTTGAGCAGATTCAGCATGTTTCTGATTAATTAGACCCACAGGGATGTTTGGGAATAACCTTCGTTATTACCTCGTATTACTTTTGGTTTAAATAATGAGAAACTGTTTTCTCAATCGAATAATGTGCATAACAAAAAGGAAAGATGCTGTATCGCTGCTGTGAGAGCAAAGACATTACAAGAGAGTGGCAACAATAGTTGAAAGCGACAAGTTTTTAGTCAGTGAGTTGGTTTTTACAATGTCAGCAAACAACCTTGCCTTTATCCATTAAGGTAAAGGCATGTAGAAACCGAGAAGATTACGTGTTCACAATGTAAGATTGTACATGCAGTGTAGGTCGGATGGAAAGTGCATTTACGGAACACCCTCTGCTGGAGGACAAGTCAAGGACAGTTGTGCTTAAAGATATAATCTCGAAGATTTTCATTTAAATAAATGTCTGTTAAGTCACTATCTATCGTCAAAAGAGGTAACACAATGCTGATTGAGCCTATGGTCCACTGATGAAAGCCTTTGCATCAGCAGTATTACAGACTGGGCGTCTGGTACGAAAAAATCACAAGTGGCGCCCAGTTAGTGACGCGTTTTCCATCACCCAGCAGTGGTTGGTCTGCCAGAGAGGGTAGGCGGAGGTAAGCGGCTGCTTTTCTGGTTTCTGCGAGTGCTGTGAATAAACAGTAATCTACTATGGCTGAACAAACAAAGAAAAGATCGATGACTACAGATACAACTTCAAAAATAAGTGAAAATCCAAAGAAAAAGAAACAAATTCGATGCTCAGATGAAGGCAAACAGTCTAAAAAGGAAAATCAAGACCATAACAAAGGGAGCCAACCATAGATGTCTGCTATCTGGGAAGTGTACTCCCACAATTGCCGTTTATCGCCATAAGATGCTGCTTCTTCGAGATCTTTGAGATTATTACTTTAAACACAGAGGAGAGGATTCGCAGTAGGACTGAATGGGTTATTCTGCCTTTAAACCTGCACAAATAAGACAATTCTTAAATCTCAAACAGCCATTTGCACATATTTAAAGGCCTCATGGCAAAAAAAAGCAGTTTTTAAAAACATCAGCTAAAATAGCCACATGAAGTTAAAAGTAAACTTATTCATGTGTTCAGAGAGGTGGTAGCAGAAGTGTATCTAAAACGATCATGGCATCAGTTATGAAAACAGTCAAAGGCATCGACATGCAGGACGTGCTATTGGCACATCCAACTCCACCTCTTGGATTAATGCAAGAAGGGCAAATTGCACTCATCTTCGATATTACAACGAAAGTCGTCATGGCCGTGTATTCGTCGTAATCTCACCTCTTATGAATGGGACATTCAGACGAGGCAGATAACATTGCAAGTGGTTTCAATTCATGCTGCTCTCTCACTCGCAAACCATTCTTTGTGTATTTCAAATCTGAACACATCATTGCACATCAAATACCCATTTATTTTCACTACTTTTGAGTGTTAGTTCAAATTTCAAACAAAGAGAGACAGCCGTGTCTCTCAGCAACAGGAACACAGTCAGACTGCAGACTAAAGGCCAACATGTACTGACATGACTGTTAGAGGGTTTCTGCAGAGTTTTAGTCATCCGTCAGTCATCCGTCTCCTGGAACAGATGTGCTTGTATTTTTTACCAAATCTATCACTCCACATCAGCTCTGACGGGCCTGCATGTGTCACACGTCAACGCTCCACCGCCTTAGTTTCTCCTTCTTTCCGATTCTCTTGCTCCTATTTTCTGAATGTAATGTGGTTGTTATGTGAAATAAATATCAAGAGGGATCGATCGGGGTTCCAGTTTCAGGGTACGACATTTATGGATTCGTTCATCTGAACTATTTTTGCACCACTACTGAATGCTTTTTTCCGCATGTCCCTTTATATTGCATTTAACAGCCAGAGGTCATTTCTCGTCTCAGTTTGAATTAAGAGTCTAGATTGTGAAATTGTGATTACAGTCCCTTATAAACTGGGAGGCAAGAGACTAAAGTGTTGAAATATGACACCATAAAATTGTCTGTATTCATGTCACAGACCAATGCTGCACTCTCATGGACAGTAGATGGTAAAAAGAAGTCCATTTTCGTGGATGAGTACATGCGATGAAATTAGGAGAGACCAGCAGAGAATAAGCAAAGGAAGATGGCAGCCCGTCGTATTCTCCATTTGTTACAAACAGTAGTTTTGTCACGGACCTCAGCGTCTCATACAGACGCACAAGGTGCCCTTCAGAGAATTTATTAGACACACCGACTATTAAAGGTCCTTTCATCACTGGTGTCGTAGCATGTGGGAAGGTTGGGGGTGATGAATCGCCAAACAGCACATGAGTTTTGCAAAGGAGAGCAGGGATCAAGTCATTTGTGAAACTGTTGGAACATTTTTGTTAAAGAGAGGGTATTATGCTAATTTCAAGGTTCATATTTCACTCTGTGATACCTGTGGAGTAGCTTAGCATAATTTACAGTTAACTAGACTCTTCTCCTCTGTATCCCCCGGTGGTGGAACGAGCTCCCAAACTCCATTCGGTCCGCAGAGTCCCTTTCACCTTTAAGAAGAAGCTAAAGACCCAGCTCTTTATGAACACCTCTGACCTTAATGATATTGATGCTATTGATGATAATGACATTGAGGTAGTTTATGCTGACTAGGATTTTCATGATAATGATGATGACTATACTGATATTTTTGATGTTGCTGATGATGATTATTATTAATTTAAAAAAAGCAGCAACAAAAAAACGCCCTATACACTGCCTGTTGTTGCTTGTGTTGTATTAACTCTCAGATGTACGTCGCTTTGGACGAAAGCATCTGCTGAATTAAATTGTAACATTGTAAAAAAAAAACTCCTCATGTTTCTCACACTGGTGCTCTGTGCAGGCCCTCATACAGCCTCTGCCTGAAACCACTCAGTCAGCTCTGTCCCTTTAAGAAACCCTGTTTTCTTCTGATTGGCCAGCTCTCCGAAGCCTGCCGAGGCTGCACTCTGTGGTGTCACACAGTGCAGCGTGTAGAAAAAAACTGTGTGAAACCTGGCGTTCACAGCAGCCTGCAGACTGAGCTGAGAAGCCTGGGGATTACTCCAACATACTTTTACCTACAGATTTGAAACTTCACTCTCGTTTAGTCTGGACATCCAACATTGTAGCATTATATTTCTGTCCTAAAATGTGAAACAGCATAATACCCCCTCTTTAACGTTGTGTTTTTCCTAGCCTAACTACAGTGGGATTTATTTTTGCCTAAACCTCACCAACAGGCCGTTTGATTTCAACCACGTGTCAGATAGGAAGGAACAATCACTACTGTGTGCTTCTATATGACACGCAACCTTGTGTGTATAAACAAGACACCAAACTGTGCGTTGGTATTTGATGACCTGCTATGAGAATGAGTTGTGGGTGGAGATACTGTCGAAAGTTCAAAATAATTAAACTTTTTGCAGTACTCAAGGACTGAATTTACAACCCACAAGACGAGGGCGATCAAAGGACAACAACAAGATGCGATAATTTTGCTGCAACAACAAACTGTTTCAGACAAATAGAGAAGGGATACAGGGAGTACATTGATTTTAAGTGTGATGCATTCAAATATATTAAGAAAGCTGTGTTTTAAAGCTAACATGATAAAGTAGATAGTTCCGACTGTGTGTCATTCAGAAGATGCGGTCCATCTGCTCTCTACCATCTGCCTGAATCTGTGAATGTGGATGCAGCACAATGCTGATCTGGACTCATTTGTGATGCCAGCTCGAGGCTTTGAGGTTCCTAAAAGTCAATTTGTGTGTCCTCAGCTCGTGTGTCGCACAGCGAGGACCCTTTGTTGTGTTTTTTGAGAACACTTGATCAGATACTTGTGGTTTTGTTGAGAGCACAGGAGGCTTTTTACCCAGCCGAGCGTGTTCGACCTGAGATAAGAGGCAGGGAATGAGTCGTTGTGAGCGGAGGCCATCCTGATACGCTCCTCAGTCTGCGGCTCGCACACAGCCAATCTGCTCAGACACACACTGCAGTCCACACAGCCGCACGCAGGCAGAATGAAACCCCTGACTAGCTTGTGGAAAATGTATGAAAGCGAGATGTGGAGATGTGATCCAAGCAGCAGCCCATATCCATTCTGTCTTGTAATGGAAATGTGACACGGCGGGGTGAGTAAGTACAAACCTATTGACTCTGTGAGTGTGTGTGTGTGTGTGTGTGGAGGGAGAGCAGCAAAGACTCGGTGTGTGACAGAAAAATGTAAAAATGGGAATCCAAAAAGATGGAAACACAGAAAGAGTCAGAGTGAGAAAAACACAAGGATGAGAGAAATACCTCGTCCTCAGGAGGGGAATCGAGAAAGAAACAGAGACAGAAAAAGGTCCAACAGCATCACACTTCTAACAGCAGCTGCACAGTGATATTGATCGCTCGGTGGCCCCAAGACATGTTGTGGACAAAACAGCCATTATTCTAGAGCCACATCCATTCTCACCTCTGTGTGCGCTGTGGTGTCGACACAAGGGCAAAAATACACCACAAAAACCTGCCTACAATCATTTCTGTCCGATTACTGGAATGAAATGTAGATTTTTTAGAGAGGGCCGGCACCTATGGTGATAAAGAGTAATTGTAGGAGCACACTTCCCAGATATCCAGACAGTGTTACATGTGTGACGTCCACGGTTGGCTTTGGTTGTAACGGTTGTAGCTCTTGGTCTTTGGAGGATTTCCTGTTTGCGTCACCAACTGTACCCACCTCTAACCTTGGGTCACCAAATACCAGTCCTATTGCCTAGCAACAGGTAGCTAGTGGGCTAACTAGCTATCATAACTATCACATAACTTAAAGTTCTTTCTCTTTGGCGGCACACTTCCCAGATATCCAGACAGTGTTGCATGTGTGACGTCCACGGTTGGCTCCGGTTGTAACTCTTGATTTTCCTTGCTGACGGTCGCTTTCCTTTTCAGACTGTTTGCTTCATCTGAGCGTCGAGTTTGTTTCTTTTTCTTTGGATCTTCACTTATTTTTGAAGTTGTATCTGTAGTCATCCATCTTTTCTTTGTTTGTTCAGCCATAGTAGATTACTGTTTACTCGCAACACTTGCAGAGAGCAGAAAAGCAGCCGCTTAGCTCCGCCTACCCTCTCTGGCAGACCAACCACTGCTGGCTGATGGAAAACACGTAACTAACTGGGCGCCGCTTGTGATTTTTCCCGCCAAAGTCGCACCAGACACCCAGTCTGTAATACTGCAAATGCATGATAGATAGTGACTTAACAGACGAGATTATCACTTTAAGGAGTATAACATAAGTAAGCTTTAGGTGGTTAACATACAAACCTTATAGTGTCAGGATATTGAGATGGGTAACAGAGGCCCCTGGGAGCAGATGCTCTGAAACCATCAGTCCCTCCGACCTCTTGGATGTGATCGTTTGTGGCAGTGTTGTAACGTCACATTGCTTATTATGGCTTCTGACAGACGTGGCATTTAGCTCCTGTCCCACTCGCTTATGTGGAGTGATTACGTCAATTATCCAGAGGTTGGCTCATCAAAATGTAAATGTTAGATTACAAGTAACAGCTTGGGAAGGAGAAGTAAGTACATTTTGTTTTTGGCTTTAGACAAGTCTATTTTACCTGGTAGTTTCCACATGCTATAACTTTCTTGTTCATATGTCTGGTTGTTTGTTTTTGTTGCACACAGAGTTTTAAATTACGGCTGTTAGAGCCCAGAGATGAGACAGCCTGAGTGCAGGTACTACAGGTTTCTTGTTTTTTTACATGCTTTTTGCAGTTAGTGTAAATTTCTAGTCAATTTTGTCGACACATGTAGTTATAATCTCCTGTTTTCAGAGTCAGTCAAGACAGAAACACATTTGTAGGACAGTGCAAACATTCTGGAAAGTGCACATCATCCACTTTTTCATTAGCCTCTAAAGGAAAGACAGAAGCCGTCCATCCCCACCACTCACCTCGGTCTGTGTCGTACAGGAAGACAAACTTGTTCCAGTCGTAGTGGTCGAGCAGCGACAGGAGCGCGCCCCTTATAGACGGCCGGAGCTGCAGGGTGAACTGGCTCTCGCCCTCGGTGGGGAAGCTGGGCGTGATGAGGGAGATGTGCAGGGCGCTGCAGAAGGACGTCAACGTGTGCACCGAGCGCTTGTCGTACAGGCCGAAGATGGCGAAGACACCGCGGGAGTACTGGGAGCAAACTGGGGAAAGAAACAAGAACAAAAAAAACATCAGTTAATAAATACGAAGATAGAGCTTGTGGTGATTGTTGACGTAGAGAAAAAATAGCATTCATTTCTGTTTTATACAGGATTTCCTCTCGATCTATCTGACCCCCTTTTTACATCATGACTTCCTCTCAATATACCAAACTAAATAGTCCTTGAATGTCCTGTGACTTTGTCCGGCAAAATCTTTCATCACAGGTCAAACACCAAACAATCTAAATAATCTGTAACAAATTAAACTTAAAGCTGCCTTAATCTATTTCTGGCCACTGGGGGGCAGCAGAACAAGCTGTAAACACAACATATGACATATCGTCACCTCATGCAGTTGTGAACATGTTACACACACAATTATTCATCAAGAGTCTTGTTTCTTCATCCACTAACTCCTGAAAAAGACATATCTTGCTTTAAGACAGACTTCAGCAGATAGTTTGATGCTTTTTCACAAGGTGGACGGGAGCAGACTAAGTTGGTAAAAGCTGCTAAAAGACTTTGAAGAACACAGAGGGACTGCAGAGACTTGAGCTCTCTGTGGGCTCACTTTACAAAAAGTCACGTGATGCATCATTTTCATCAAGCAGCTTTAAACACAAATATCTCTCTGTTCTTGTTGGTCTCTCCTGTTTGAACCAAACGTAATTAGTTTTTTTTATCTATTATTGTCGAATCAAGGGTCCAAATACTTTTACAATAAGACATTGACAGCTTATCCTTTATTAAGCTGATTTCCCTCGTGATAGCTTCGCTGTGTTGGACTAAAACAACAACGCACAAATCGAGGGCTCGTCTCCAGAGAAGGACGATGTTTAAAATGATACAATTTAGCACAAAGTGGCGTTTCCAGTTTGTTTCGGATAAACAGAAGAAGTGCTCGATAAAGCTGGCGTGAGCTGTAGCAGCCATTATTTTGTCTATAGATTTACCTGAACGGATGATGAAGACAAAAGAACGCTACATGTTTTGAATGACAATTGATTGCTGGGAAACTCGGTGCAAAAAATCACCACAGCACCGAGCGCTTAGGAGACAAAATAACAAACCATTATCGGGCTGATTACCACTTTAAATCCTTTCAGGAGAAGCGCTGAATGCGGTAAACAGAGATCAAAACCAACGGCATCCGTTTCCTCTGACGCTTTCATCTCCAAAGCTGTTCTCTTCCCTCATTTAAACACCAACAACAGTAGCAACATTTCCTCGCAGCAAACTGAATAATTCCCCTCGCTGAGGTGTAGATTGATTCTCGAGGACGTATTCCCCCATTAACAAAACACTTCGTATCCACGCCGCGCTGCTTCACGACATCAAAACGGCTCAGCCTGCGTCTATCGTGATTCATTGGTCAGACTTTGCATTAAAAGGAAACTTTGCATTTCCATAAAGTCTACTCAATCTGCTCTGTACACACGCACACACGCACAGAGGCAGTGTATCCTGCTTAAGGAGATCTCCTCATTATAGAAAGGTTTGGCTCTCTACAAGAGAAAGGAGCATAATTGCCCACTTTTTACACTCACGCAGAACAACAGAAAGCGGAAGATAATGAGCGTCCTCTGCCAGTTTCCGGGTACGAGGAGAATCAGAGCAAGCCTCAAGATGTGGCCCTTGTTAAAGGAAAAGGGGGTTGGGGAAGCAAACAAGAGGCCTGCTTTACTGACAAAAACATTGTTTCCATGCAGAGTGCACAACTCGCTGTAAAGACAGACAGAGAGAGAGAGAGAGAGAGCGTCTCTTCTGATCCGCCTGCAGCTTCCTCCCTCGCTGAGACAAACAAGACAACAGGCAGAGAGTCAGACAGAGGAGAGGAGAGCTTCTGCTGCTCTTCACACAATTAAGGTACACAGAGGTGCTGGGAACCACTGTACAGCATCAGGGAACACACAGAAAGTCAGGGCTGTACTGAAGTGGGGTTTATTGTGATATCACAGCTTATATTTGCTTTTCTTTGTGTCAGGACTTGTGTCATGGAAATTCAGTCCCAGGGTCAGGGTACTTCAGATGTTACTATAGATATTTTCTTCAAGTATTCAAAGACTTGTACTCGACTATAAAAAGACCTGTGAGTTATGTATCTGATCTAAAAGCATGAATCTTTGCAAAGCAGATTCTCTATGTAATGTTGGAGTTTACCTGCAGCCAGAATGTCCTTTGCTTATTGTTTGACCTTCACTTCCACCTCCCAAGGTTTCTAGGAGCCTGGTTCAAGTGTACCAATGGCAGACAGATAAGGTTAGAAATACCCTGGGAGGAGTAAGCAGCTAAAGAGCTACTGTAGACTTGATCGTCAACAGAGGGGATATTAGACAGATCATCATCAGGTGGTTGTGGAAAAAGACTCCAAATGAGCGCTGATGCTAATGCTAATGCTATCAGACTTATTGTGTTACATAACATATGTGTCATCTTTTGTATCCTGAGCTCAACAGTGAACTTATTCCCTCTGTGAACCTTTTCACTTTCTGCTCAGTTTCACATTCCTGTGAATTGCACAGCCTTTTCTCTTTTAACACAAATAGTTTGTTCACATGTACAATCAGGGGCACCGCATGGGGAGAAAAGTTAGGATGATTCTAAAATAAAATTAAAACATTAGTTTTCTTCACTTTATCCTATCACCATAAGAGAACTCTTTCTTCACAGTAACTAAAACAAATAGCTAGGACAGCTGAAAAGAGACAGGAAATGTGGGGAGTAGGGAAGACATGCCCCAAACGGTCGGCAGACCAGGAGTGGAGCCTGGGATCAGTGCGTCGAGGTCTGTAGCCCCTGTACATGAGCGCCTGCTCTACCAACTGAGCTAAACCAATATATATTTTATATGTACTTTTCCTGACCTTTATTCTCTGTGATTGTTGTTTACAACTTCAGGCCAAGATAAATGACTTGTCATGTACAAATTACTTAGCAGCAAATCTGATTCTGATTTTAATGCTCCACAGCTCCTGTGTAAATAAGAAGAAGATGTTCCATATCAATTTAAAGGGTGATGTATGAGCTGCATACTGATATGTTTGTATTTACATCGTTTATAATTTTTTCTGCATTTAACGTGTCGGCAAATATGTGTGCGCCCTACACAGGAGGTAGCAGCGCTAACCTGTAAGTAGATGTGCATGATGCATTATGCAGGAAGACGGGTCACAGCACATACCGCCATCATTGACCGCAGGGTCAAGGGATAATTGATGATTGGCATCTGCATTATCATAGTTTAATATCCAGTCATTCAAGCATATTGTTTTTCATTTTATATATTTTAGGCTGACCAACGGGGTCAGCCCTACACACGGGTCTGCATGTGACTGACTGAGTAATTGACTGAGTGACTGACTGAGGGAGTGAGTGAGTGACGGTACTTTCACAGCCGTAGAGAGGGAGAATTGCGACATCACAATGGCGGATCATGGAGCATACTGAACCTCCACTGACACGACTCTCTGTCTACACGGCTCTGGATACTTTGTCTAATGAGGACAGTCCTTGTAACACATTGCCCACTAAAGCGCACATTGACCTGATGCGGTCAGCCACACACTAGGTTTTGACCTAATGTTGTTGCCATAAAACATCAGGCAACTTTGAACATCAATCAACTCTCACCGGATTCATTTTTGATTAAAAGTCTGCTCGTGTGATGACTGTACCCCGTACTTTCCAAGTGGTGAATCTTAAGGATGTTTTTGCCACCACAGGTGATTTTATGTGTGAGTTTCTGAAGGTTTAAAGAAAGGCTATTGGTTGTTTTTAAAAGGCTGTTAATTTTAGTGTCTCCATCAGTCTCATCATGTAGTTTTACACAAATGCATGTAGAGATGAATGACTTGACTTGACCTGTCTTGGCTATATGCAGAAGTCCCTGTCTGGCTATTGCCGAGAGACAGCCAAAGACTGCAAGGGCTTGTACTACCAAGTATGCAGGATATCTACAGAGAGAGAGAAGTTTGTATTTGTTTCTTTCACAAGCAAATCAGTTTTTTAACAGACGTGTTGTAAAGTGTGAAATATTTGTATGAGTGTAGCGGTAACTTTTGTAATGTCTTGTGATTGTGCTGAAAACAACAGTGACTAACATTTACAGTAAGGGTCAGGTTCAGTGTGTGTGTGTGTGTGTGTGTGTGTGCATATAGAGTGGTGGTAGAGAGAGCGTCCACTCAACCAAGAGAAGAGTCCAGAGGTTAGAAAACCCACACAGCTCACTGATGTCCCCTCAAGGGAAGAAATGACCCACACACACACACACACACACACACACACACACACACACACACACACACACACACACACACACACACACACAGACACACACACACACACACACACACACACACAAGCACCAACAAAATCACACACACACACACACACCCAAGCTCTCTCCAGATGCTCCATTGCTTTAGCAGTGTGAATAACAGGGACACCAACATGCCCAACAACCTGCTGGTCTGAGATCAGAACCTCTCACACTTTGTCTCCCCCTGCTGTGTCTGTCTCTCATTACTGCCTCTGTCATACAAACAGGCTGCAACTCATGTGCTCATTCTGGACTGTATAATGCATTAAACATATATATATATGATACCATACAAACAATTATGATCTATATTAAGATGCTATAAAGGCCTTTTATGCTCCCTTTCCTCAAAAAGACATATAAGATCCAGACATAATTGACAATAATAAACAATAAATATGTAAACAAATTTTATAAACAGGTTTTAAATGCTTATTATTCTTTGTGTATATCTGAAGTTCCTGCAGGTTTAGATTGAGCCTTTTACTCTGAAGGATACATGTTGACTTCCTGTGAACAATTTACTTATTTAAGTCCAATGAATTTAATCTAAATGCTTTGCTATAAGAGGAAATGCTTTTTAACAGTTATTGATTTTTTAAAGCCTTTATATGCTCACTTTCCATATAACATGTGAGATACAATAATGAACAATAGATATAACTGCTTACTGTTCTCTATGTATTGTAATAGAAGGTCCTGTAGGTTTATGGAGGCTTTTACTCTGAAGGTGTTATGGCTCTGGCCGTAATTCTGTAGGTTTTGTTCTGGAGACTGAATTTGTGTGCGAGTGTGTGCTCTGTTGTTTTGTGGATCTGTGTTAGGTGGAGCGTTCTGAATGGCTGATGTTCGGAGAGCAGCGGAGAGAGCAGCGGAGAGAGCAGCGGGATCGGTTGACTGCATCCTTCTCAACTTTCAAAAAGGCCGTTGCCCTCCCAGACGCTGGAACACACTGACAGCAGCAGAACGTGTCATCTCGGTGTTCTCCAACTTGTTAGATAATTAATTGATTGTGCTATTGTGTTTTACGTTACACCCTTATTTTTGTTTGAGAATTCCTCGAGCTAAGAGTGGAGCAGCAGGGGCGAACTGCCATTTTCTTTTGAATCATCTTTTTCTCCTGTTTTTGTGTCAGGTAGGGAGTTAAGTTTAGAGATTGCATTTTGGTTTCATTTTTTTTATTTAGGGTTAGCAAGTGATGTAAAGAGGATAGTTTCTTTTGTTTATTATGTTAGCCTTGGTTCACCCTGAGCTATTTGCTTGGTTCTTTTTGTTGTTATTACCTTGTGACTTAATAAATTGTGTCCATGTGGAAAATTATGCTTTTTGTGTAATTTTATGCTACGCACTTAAACCCCCCTAGATGGGTGCATAACAGAAGGGTACACATTAACTTCATGTTTTATGTCTTTATGTCCAGTTAATTTAATTTACTGTGTTTTAACAGTTATTGACGCTCTCTTTTTAGTATGTTAATGTGCGACCTTAAAACAAAGTAAAGGCTTTGACTCCTGACATTTTTTAAGAGTCTCAGAAGTATATGTACACTTCTTATACCTCTTCTCAGCCAAAAAGTAATGCTTTTGATATTTCCAGTTCATGTGGAATAATTAAGACAGTTACCTAAGACGTGCACAGATAAGTATAAGTAAGTAGTAAAGTAATAAAAGTAATAAAACCAGAGTGGGAAACTCTGTTACAAGGAAACATCCTACATGGGCGGCTGTGGCCCAGTGGTAGAGTCGGTCGGAGGTTCGATCCCCAGCTCCGTCAGGCTACATGTCGAAGTGTCCTTGGGCAAGACACTGAACCCCAAATTGCTCCCGGTGGCATAGCCAACGGGTATGAATGTGATATCTGATTGACAGTTGGGCACTTTACGTAGCAGCCTCTGCCATCAGTGTGTGAATGGGTGAATGTGATATGTAGTGTAAAAGCAGCTTTGAGTGGTCGCAAAGACTAGAAAAGCGCTATATAAGTACAGCCCATTTACATTAAAAGTATTTGGCAATAGTAAAAGTTATTTTTATGCAGAATGGCTCATTTCAGATCAAATATATTTAAATATTGCATAATATATACAATAATAAGGTCATAACTTTAATGTTGCAGTTGGTTAAAGTGGAGCTATTTCAACTCCTTTACATACTGCTGGTTGGATATTGATCCACGAGAATCAATAGAGTCTGAACTTAAAATAATGCATCATATCAGGGGTCCCTTTTCCAACTGATAGGTAGAGATGATTATTATGATGATTGATATTCATGCGTACCATGCCCGCTCAGTCTGTGCTGAGTATAAAACTACAAACAGGAACAAAAGGAATATATTCATCTCTTTTATATTGTTACATATAAGCTTGAATTTGGTTTTCGAATACTGAAAAAAGCACTAAAGAAAAGCTTAGTCAGAAAAATATACATCCTGATGAATCTTTTAGATGATATTTCATCAATCTGAATCTGTAAAGCAACTATAGTTTAAGTCATCAAATCTGTGCAGTGGAGTAAAAAGAACAATATTTCGCTCTGAAGTGCAGTGGAGGAGAAATATAAAGGAGCAAGTAAAACACAAAGAAAAGTACAGCACTTGAGTTAAAGTTGATTTTTCACCAGAGTTAAAAGAAAAGTCCTTCTTCAGAAACACCAGAGTCTGGAAATCCTGGAGCAGCTGTTCGCTTGGCTGCCGTTCAGACTCGGCACCTCTGATGTTGGAATATCCCGTTAAGTTCTTCACCGTGTGTTCGCTCCAACTGTGAGTCTAACAAAGGATCCTTCAAGGTCACATTCATGAACACGTTCAGGAGCTGCCAGTGAGACTTCCTGCCCAGAGAAGCCCTGGCACGATGAACCGAGTACAGTACAGAGCTACAGTTCATGCCAAATGGCAGGTGATGAGTGTTCTCCATTTCATTAAAATAGAAGCAATCCATCAAAAGCATTATCAGCTAGCAGTTTGGCCCAGACCTGCTCACCACTGAGTGTGTTCATTATATGGATTTTCATTCAGTCAGTCACAGGAAAGTATGTGAGCTTGTTTACTGAAAGAAAAGTGTGTCACGCTGTCACAGGAATACTTAAACATCCTTCATGCTGATTACTGTCACTTTACTTAAACCTTGTTGTTAAAGATGTCAATGTACAGTTATACCACTGTTACGACAATATTACATCTTTTTATTAGGCCTCTCCTCTAAAAGTCAACAATTCAAATCATCAGTCTAGACCCTGGTTTGAACTGAATTTGCCAGCTGAATATCGTTCAGAAGGTTTTTATCTGGAGCTAAATGTGTGGGCTGCACGGTGGTGCAGTGGTACGCGCTGTTGCCTCACAGCCAGAAGGTTCTCATTTCCCAAATCCCAGTTCGGACCATAGACTGTATAAAAAGATGGACGACATGACAGCTCCCTAAAAGTGAAGCCAACGACACCTGCTGCACGCCAAATTAAGTTTCCGGTCATTATAGTTAGTTCTTATCATGCTGATGTCAAAGTGTTCATTTTTCTTAAAATTTTACTTTTAATCAGTTATTTGATGCTGTAAAAATGATGATTGACAGCTCTGTTGACAAATACGGCTCCTGCAGCCGATCTGTTCTGGATTAACAGAATAGAGGATGATCAGTGAGAGGAGACGTAACTAAAACAATCACTACAGTCAGAGAAGTTTCTTTACCTGTGAACGTCTGCTTCAGACCAACACAAGAAGCTGTTCTACTGTTAAACACGCCGGCGTGTGGGATCTTTGCTGTTTTTTCTGTAAGTTAAGTAAGTGTGTGTTTTGGTTAGCGGAAGTGGCTCTCTACTGCGCAGCTCTGGCTCCAAATCACATCACCAACACAAGATGGCGGCGCCTATCATTGGGGCTATTTCGGCTTCAATTTCGTACAATGAGAGCAGATGAAGACATGTCGTCCTACAGTCATTAATTCGGTGTGTGGAGTTTGCATGTTCTCCTGTGCATGTGTGGGTTCCCTCCAGGCACTCCGGCTTCCTCCCACAACCCAAAGACATGCTCGTTAATTAACTTTAATTTTCCCTTAGCTGTGAATGTAAGCATGAGTGGTTGTCTGTCTCTATGTGTCAGCCCTTTGATTGACTGGCGATCAGTCCAGGTGTCCCCTGCCTCTCGCCCAATGACAGCTGGGATAGGCTTCAGCCCCCCCGTGACCCTGAACAGGATAAGCGGTATAAATAATATATGGATGAATTGACAGACCTCCCCTCATCTCCAAAACAGGCAATTCAAAATCTGTTGTTCTCAAGCCCCCGTCCCTGACTTTAGCTCTCACGCTGACTGAAAAGGGGTGAAAAAGGGTGGTGATGTAACTGTGAGGAAAACTCTGACTTACATCTCACAGTTTAAACATGAGACCCATGTAGGCTCATATTCAGGAGTTTGGTGTGGCCCAGAATGGCATTATATTGAACAGCACAACCTGGTACGACAGAAAATTCAGAGCCAGACACACTGCTTCAAAAAAACTCGAGGTCAGGATCACCCTGGTGCAAAGAGACAGAAGAGGCCGATAGTAGCGATCCATCAGAGTCAAGCAGTATCAAACCGTTTGCTCCATGTGACCCAGTGGTGATGTGACAGCAGCAGCTCTGACAGCGAGTGGGCGGCCCCTGCTGACAGGCCGGCCTCCTGGACTGGTCCATTTAGTCCCACACCAGCAGTGACCCTGAAACAGCATCCGCTAACCTCACACTCCACTGCACAAACAGGTCAGAGCACACACACACCCAGTGCGGCTCGCTGTGATCAATGGGCCAGACATTGTGCGTGTGACACAGTAACAGAGCGAGGCAACAGAAGCTCTCCTGTCATTTTACATAACACTCGTCTGAAAGCAACTCACAGTGTCTCTTCTAGCAAAACTAAACCTCATGTGAGGGAATTTTTGGGGGAGTGAATCCTCTGAAACATACCGCAACATCAAACTGAGCTAAGCTAAGCTAGTCTATGCTAATGTTAATAAAGAAATCCCTATCTTGTCCTATTGATGAGCAGGACTTTAGGCAGCTAAACTGCTTTGTCATCAGTGCTCGGTGTAAATCAGTGGATCTGGTCTGGTGCCAGTGACACACTTTCCCCTCGCTCCCCCAGGTGTCAGGCCCCGCCCACAGCAAAGGGCGAGGCTGATGATGACTGCCCCCGACCTCTGCCCCGTCGATACATCGATCTCAGCCGCACAGAACAAACCTCCGCTTGTTTCACAGCAAAGACACATCAGTATTTCCTGCTGTCTGCTGAGTTATGGAAATGTGTTTGCATCTTAAATCATCTTTAAACCAATTATATTTTAGGGCAAAAATGAAATTGTGATGAATGACTACATTTAGCCAGTAGTATTAATGGATCCCAGATTCCTCCTACAGTAACTCCTCGTGCTCTGACAGTCTTTCAAACCTTGGTATACTATATTATGTCTTTGTTATTTCACTAAAACAATTCATTCATTCATAGAATATAATCTGGAATGATTTACACTGATGTTCTAGTCCTAAAGACAGTGCATTAGCTTACCAGTGCTATGGTTAAGGGTGCATTTAACAAATAACAGTGATATAAAAACACTGAATGCATTTATAAGAAGGTGCTTTGGTGCTTTCAAGGTGCTTTGGATAAAAGTGTAGTGGATGATCCACACTGACAACAAAGTGAAACAAATCTGCAGACTTGTTGCTGTTTCATACCAAAATGTGATTCACTTTAAATGATACAGTGAGTATGTTATTCTAAATGTATCATATTGTCAGCAAATCTGATGGAAAGACCAAAACCAACAATATCGTCAATTTTTTCAATACTTTCTGTTGATGCAAGGCCCACTTGTCTACTATAAATCTTAAAGCCCCCCTCCAGTAAAAATCCAGTGTTTAACCTTGTAAACATCTCCATGTGGTGTTCTTCATGTGCTACAAGACGTATCAGGGACAACATAAGCAGTCATCTCCATGGCTGGGCCTGTCTGCTTTTAAACTGCAGTGTACCAAGGACAGGCTGAACAACACCTTTTCAGATTGGCAGGTTTGAGACGTCACAAACCTAAAGAGCCAATCCTGTTAATGGACGGGGTGACGCTATGCATATCATTATGTGCAACCTATGGCAACCACTTTGGCGATGCTGGAGCCAGCTGTAACCGTCATCGTAACTTTTGCAAACTCACTCCTGACTACTAACATTAACGTTACTACTGCTAATTACTACATTTCAAGCTAGCTAACTTTCAACAAGCTGTCACTAAACGATGGCAGAGACGTGTTTTGTTTTGGCGACGGAGGGGCTGGTTGGAAATAGTGGTCGGGACTATGCAGATTGGGGAATTCTTAATGAGGGAGAAGTTGGAGATGCCTAATTACAAGGTAATTAAACGTATTTTGCAGAAAAAACATATCACACAATTTATTATTTCAAGCAGAGCATTTTATATCTCTTGAAACATGACTGGAGCTGCTCTTTAAATACGGGTCAAAAATAAATGTAATAAAGGGGGCTTAATAATATCCTTAAGCAGCTTCTAGCAGACCTTAAAAATAAAGACATAAATTGTGCATTTTTGGGGAGCACTTTCAGCAGCTGCTTTTTCCACATTTTGTGTGCATGTGATTCTTTCCAGCAGCAGGATGTAGGAAAATCCGCTGACAAAAATGAATATAAAGAATTATGTACTAATAATCCTTCAGAGATTCTCTGGACATTTGTAGCAGTTACATTTTATTAATCTCTACAGCTTTACATGTTTTGTTTCATTGGTTTTCAGCTCTCTGATTGGACGGTTCTGGACAATGATACTGAGGTCCCATTTGAAAGGACAAATTGCTGCGTGTTTGGCTTTAAAGAAAACCTTTAAAAAGCATTAAATTCAACTGGAATAAAGTCAACACCAAGTGTTTCAAGATATGTGTAATCCTAACAATAGTTTTATGAACAGGCTTCAAAAGGATGGAAGGATAATCATGTTTCAAATCTGCACAAAATAATTTTCTCCAACACGGAAATACTATAGGAAAGGAACTTTTTAAGTGAGATCTGATGACTGGAGTCCTTGTCAGAGTCATTGATGATGGCATTTTCTATCATCATGAGATCTTTAAACGTTTGTAATAGTAGTAAGACATCTTTATCGACTCACAAAGCAGCGAGCAACATGAGTGGAGGCCTTTTATGAAAAGAGGATGGAGGACAAGAATGAAGCCCCCTTTGTGTGTGTAATAGTTTCACCAGGGTGAAAATCAATACAGACCTCAGTCTGAGCAGTCCGGATGAAAAGAAACCATCAGTACTTTACAGAGCGCACACAGCGCTCATGCCGGGCAGGCAGCCATTTTGAACAGAATCACAGCACAGTTCACTCTCTCATTTCAGCACCTCTATTGACACGACTGCTGTCGGACACAATGTGGCCGCCTCACTGAAGCTCCCTTTTCTGTTATTTAAGCTTTAATTACTTAGTTGAACAGTTTCCCACTGTGTCAGCCGGGCAATGGAAGGGGAACATGACTGTATCTGAACCACCTGTCTCCATATTAACAGTTCACTTCTGGCAATAACAGTACACTTAAACACTTAAACTGTGGTGTTCCAGTGTTAACACTCAAGAGTCAAATGAATTGGTTCACAACCAAATTACCGCAAAAGTGAATGACATCAATGTTTGCTTTTTTTAAGAGTTAATTACAAAATGATATTGTAGAGTGGATGAGGAATGAACTTCCCCAGGTTTTCCCAGGTGTCTTTGTTGTGAAGAACCAAAGTATTCACCGGGTTCTGTCCTGCATAAATTGGAGACGTCCCAGTAAAAAGCCAAAACAAAAATGAAAAGCAAAGCTACATAAAAATATGTACAACCACGGACAGAGAACAGTCACTATACTTTTACCCTGTTATAGAAAATTACAAAATTATATGTGAAGACATTTTTACACCTTCAAAATATATTAGCAACACTTGAACTGTAAAGAATAGGGAAATATAAGACCGAAATAAGCATCAGTGTTAATTTCGTTATCAGAAATTATATTTATTTCCCAAGAAGAAGACGAGCTAAAAATAGATCATTAATAATAAAAACTCTGACGACACGTATGTTTTGTTTTTGTTAACGAGACGAGACGGGACTAGTATGTGCTCACAGAAAAAGGGGCGTGTTATGCATCATTTGAGACTTCTTCCGCTCAAAAAGGAACGATCATCAGCTGTCTGCGTCAGTCAGACTGTTTAAATGAGAAGCCATGATGAATATATAAAAAGTTTTAACGGTAAAAACCGTCACTGCTGCTGAAAATAAGACAAGATGGGAATGTGTAGTATGTGATCGAGTAACTGCACAGCTTCGTGCTGTGGCTTTACATTTGTAAAGTTATGTTTCAGAAGTTTATTGCCGGGGGAGAACATTGTCTGGAAGGACAGATGAAAGGACTTTACAGCAGATTGAACCTGTATTAGTCTAATTGAATTAGTTCAAAAAGAGAAAACCTTTTAACTAAAAGTAATGATTAAAATGTGGTGACTTTTATTGACTAAAACTATAAAGGGTAATAATGACTAAAATGTGACAAAAACTAAAAAGCATTTTTGTTTTAAGACTAAGACTAAATTTTAAATAGCAAACTAAAGTACAGTAGTTAAGGAAATATAAAAGATGAGAAACTTTTGTGAAAAGAAATCCAAGAAACCCTTTAAAAATGGACCAAAATAGTTTGCTCATGAATATAATTACATAAGCTTTCGGTTAAGGTTGTTCAGATTCTAGGGATATGAAGCTTTTAAAGATTCTCTAAGAAAGGACATCCCAATAAGCAAAAATACCATTGCATGCACAGAGATCTTTGTCACAGTCTCTATTACTGAAGGTTTAAAAAGAGCATCTGCAACTAAATTAGATCTTGTACCTCGGCCTATTGCAAGACTTTTCCCCAAATATCCTGCTTACAACAAACAAACCAGCCAACCGGGACTGAAAACCTCATTTACAGACAAAAATAGAAACTAGAACAGCTTTCATTGACTGACTATACAGACTGAACCAGTACTGTGTTAGAGCAGGAAGCAACAACACAGACATATAGAGCATCTGAAAATGGCAAAGTTATAAGACTGTATGAACGTACACACAGAATCAGGTCTTTGCCTTCAGCTGCCATTCTTTCCCTTGAATGCTGCCTCCTTCATTTCCTGTGTGTGTGTGTGTGTGTGCGCGTGTGTCAGTTTGAATAAGGTGTTCCTGCCATGTGCTTGTGTGCATTCAAGTGCATGTGGCATGCATGTAAGCAAATGTGCGCATGACTTTTCCTTTGGCATCAGACGCACACAAAGAGAGAGAGGGAGAGAGAGTCCCACTGGCCATCACTGGAGCCCATTCCCACTTAATGCATGAGTGCCACCGACCAACAATGTCTCACTACACACACGTACACATGATCACACACACACACTGTACAGCAGTGTAGTCTGTCTGCTTGAATTTTTTTCTCCCACCAGCCCAGGGTTAAAGAGTGGTGGTGTGAAGCCAGAGGGAGGGAAGATGTAGCCCTGCTCTGTGCATCATTCACACACTCCTCCTCCTTCTCGTCCAGCCCTGCCTCCTCCCTAAACACTGTCTTTGCCTCCAGCCTGTCATACAGTCAGGGAGAGGTTCAGTGCTAAGAGATTTGGAGTTAGCTTTAAGGTGTCACAACTGTGGTACGAGACACTGTATCTAGGAAAAATGAATGTTATGATACGGAATAATACGGAACGATACAATACGATACGATACGATACGGTACCATACCATACCATACGTAACGATACGTAACGATACGTAACGTTACGGAACGATATGATACGATACAATACGATACGATATGGAACGATACTGAACGATACGATACGATACGATATGGAACGATACTGAACGATACGATATGATACATTACGATACGAAACGATACGGAACGATATGATACGGAACGCTACCATACCATACCATACCATACGGAACGATACGGAACGGAAAGATACTATACGGAAAGATACGGAATTATACGATACAATACGATACGATACGGAATTATACGGACTTATACGATACGATACGATACGATACAATACGATACGGAACGATACGTAACAATACGGAACGATACGTAACAATACGGAACGATAAGATACGATATGATACGGAACGATACGGAATGATACGATACAAAAGGATACGATAAGGAACGCTACGATATGATAAGGAATGATACGATATGATACAGGACAATATGGAACAATACAATTCGATACGATACAATAAGGAACAATACAATATGATATGGAACAATATGGAACAATACGGAACAATACGATACGGAACAATATGGAACAAAATGATACGATATAAAACAATATCATATATGTTACGATACAATATATTAAAATTCAATATGATATGATACAATATGATACTATACAATATGTTACAATATAATAATGTATAGTACAAATTGACATGATATAATATGATACAATATTATAGGGTACATTACGATACTATACGATATGATACAATGCAATACAATAAACTTTTGTCCTTTAAGGGAAAATTTAAAATTTTTCATCATCATTTTTTGGTCCAATCAGAAAGGACAAGCTTGACACACAAACACAAACCTGAAGAAAAATAGGGGCATAAAAACAAACAAATCATATTAATGCGAAGAATCTATTCAGAAAGCCTCATTACAACCTTGCAGTAAATAAATGTAATCAAACAAACTGCCTCATATCCATCATTTCAGAAACTGTCGGCTTAAAATATCGGCGAAATGTTACTTTATATTGATGACACATAAAATCACACAATCAGAAACTGAACTGGAGCCACACAATTTCATTAAGTGCATTCTGCAGCCTGTGGCTTCTTGCAGTCGCTCCTATGGGAAATAGCATCTGACAGATGGGTAAAATACAGCTCTGACCGTAAGTCAGCCATACTGCAGCCACCAGCCCTGCTGCAAGCCCGTTGCCCTTTATATACCACCCTTATTTTTATTAAAGAGGGTGAGTAAAGCATACATTACATTTCCAAGTCAGAAACAAAAACACAACAAATATAAAAGCTAATAATGTAGCTGAGATCCACAGAGGGATCGCTTGGAGGCACAAAACGCTCTAAACTGTGAATATTTTAAGTGCAACCGCCGAGGGATGAGTGAACTAAACTCCTCGTAAATCCTTTACCACTTAGCATCCATAAAACATGAGCCAACCAAGGGGGAGTGGGGGGAGAGGGGGAGAGGAAAAGTTACTGGGAGGTAATGGAAAACAGCCAATCAAACTGGCCAGGCTTCCTGCTAAGATTTTTTTAGGGATGGCTGCATTGTAAAACAAGCTGTCTCAATTCAGGGGCTGCATCCATGGAAGGACGCAGACTACGGAGGATGCGTTATTCGTAGTCGGCGTAGACCGCTGAGGCCGAGTTCTATGGAGGATTTCCTGTTTGCATCACCAGCTGTTCCCACCCTTTCCCTTGTGTCAAAAAAATGCCGCTCCTGTCGCCTAGCAACAGGTAGCCTGCAGGCTAACTAGCTATCAAAACTAACGACACATAACTTAACCTACGTAATTCGTACCGCAGCTATTCGATTGAGTTAAAACCAAAAACGTTGACATCTAAAAGTGTATTCCTCTGCCATTTAAGAGTCCGCCATCTCGTTTGAATTGGCGCGCAATGAATCTCGGGATATGTTGCACTGTGAAGGATGTACCTGATGGAAAAGGTGGACGCATTTGTCGGCCGCATCTGAAGGAGCATTCGAAATGGGAGAGCCTTCGACACGCCGCTGTGACGCAATCAGCCTTAAAATAGGTCCTTCAGAGGATGCAGCCCTTGAATTGGGACACTACTATAGATTCCTTGGATGCTTTTAATTATGCTAACTTGTCTCCTCTTTCCCTCGCTAGGGAGGATGTGAGATGAGGCTGAGGATGGAGGAGACAAAGCTGCTAAATGAGAAGTCGATCACTACAAGTATTATTACTGATGTTGATTTTGTTGTCATTTAATACTCTGTTTAAATCTCCTATGTTCATTGTGTTACTGTGTTATCTTTTATGAGTACTTGGGCTTACTTACTTATTTGTTTACTTGCAATTTATTATCTGCATAATACACCCTGCAGTGTGACAAAGTGTGTATGTTGATCGTATCGTCAAATACAATCAACATACATAAAAAAACAAACTGCTGATTTGTGTAATGCCACAACACTTTGCAGTTGAATGACGGAGTAAGCGCTGTGAGAATAAACAGTGTAAATAACGAGTGATTGGAGCGGAGGTGCAGCATTTACAGCCGTATGATAAAAGACTTCCATGTAGGATACACATGTTTCCTCACTCTGAGCCTCCTCTGTCTCTGTCTCCTGGAAGTGCCTTCAAAGGATTAGACGACCCTCCATGATGGTGAAGGGGGAACAATTTTGGATACGGGAACGCAAGAAGAGGAAGTATTGAAAGTATTGGCGTGTAGTCTCTTTGGCCACGGTAGGAAAAGCACATAGGTATAAATAACAACATTATGAGCGGCTAAGTTCCTTTTACCTGCTTTTACCTTGCTTACTGGTATTCTTGAATAGAAAGGAGCCATTGTCAATGTTATTAGTAACACCTGTGCTTTTCTCACTATGACGAACCAAATTATCCGCTGTGAAAAAGGCCTGTAGTTATAGGTTCTGCTTTTATTTCCAAGGAGGGGAAAAGTTCCTGGAACTAAATGTCAGCACTGCTCAGGGGGTGATGCTAAATCGGAGCTCCTTTTTCTTGGCAGTGCTTTTGATCAAGATTGGTCAAGCAGATGTGAAATAACATCACAGCAAGGGCAACTTCAACAACCACAATGTCTTGAGAAAATAAGCTACAGCACGCATCCAGCCCAGGATCAGGTTTGAAAGAAGATAAGATAAA
This sequence comes from Semicossyphus pulcher, assembly GCF_022749685.1. Taxonomy (NCBI): domain Eukaryota; kingdom Metazoa; phylum Chordata; class Actinopteri; order Labriformes; family Labridae; genus Semicossyphus; species Semicossyphus pulcher. The sequence goes on along the minus strand of NW_027211604.1, from coordinate 23,183,515 downwards.
TGCAGGCAGAGGAGAATGCTTAAAAACATACACAGCAGTTTGGTGCACTGGACAGGGTTGGGCTTGTGGCGGCTCCAGCAGTGCCCTTAATTCCCCTTCTATGTTTAACCTTGCATATCATGTTCTGGTAAATGTGAGGGAAAATCAATACCAATATCAGCTCCACTTCTTGTATGATGTCCTTCCCACAATGGCTTATTTCACCTGATAGTAAACAGAACATAAAAATAATGAGGTCAATCCTACTATCAAATATTTAACGTAGTCTATCCCGCTTCTATTGTTTATCCACTTTCATTTTCTCCAACATGAGCACAATAATCTAGAGGTTTGATAACAATGTGATCACAACCAAAGGCAAACAGAAGAGGAAAGAAGAAGAGGAAAGAACCGTCTTTAAAACTGCTGTTATTGATATTTTGTGGCCACTTGTGTGCAGTGAAAACAAGATGTGAACACGCTGCATCAACAACTCGTTACCTTTTATGCTGACATGGGGAACTTGTCAGCCAGCTGCTGCTTATTGACTCATTCAGGAGGAACATGGCCTATCATTGGGAGTCAGGTTTGTGTTTACCTGCTTACTATCTTGTAGCTCTATTTTTGGTCTCCTCCAACTCCTAAGGAAATAAACTGTCTCTTCATGGGCTAAATGTTCCAATAAGTTCACCTGCTAGTTTCTATCTTTGCCTCTCCTGTGGTTGGGGCTAAGCAGGTAATGTCGTGGGGGTTATCACTGCTGAAATAGCTGCCTGTTGTAGCCGAAGACTACGCTACGACAGTGGTGAGAGTGAAAGAAAACAGTAAAGTTATTGGTTGGACCGCTAAATTATGAGCTGAAATCAACCTTAGAGAGAGGGTATTATGCTGTTTCACATTTAAGACATATATATAATGTTACAATGTTGGATTGGAGTATGTTGGAGTAATCCCCAGGCTTCTTAGCTCAGGTTTCACACGCTTCTACAGCCTTCTACACTCTGCACTTTGCGACGTCACAAAGTGCAGCCTCGGCAGGCTTCGGAGAACTGGCCAATCAGAAGAAAGTGGGCTTGTAGGGGCGGAGTTTCTTAAAGGGACTGAGTAATGTCAGGCAGAGGCTGTATGAGGGCCTGCAGAGAGCACCAGTGTGAGAAAAATGAGGAGTATTTTTAAACTGTAAATTATGCTAAGCTACTCCACAGGTATCACAGAGTGAAATATGAAGCTTGAAATTAGCATTGTACCCCCCTTTAAAGTTTGGTAAGGCTAATCAAGAACTCCAGATTAGGGAATAAGACTGTAGAGGTTCATTACTATACCAGCCCGGGAAATACTGGGAGGAGAGAGTGAGGATGCAGGCAGCAAAGGGCCAATGGCTGAGACGACCCCCGGGCAACTGTTGAAAGGATCTTGCTTCAGTGCACAGGGCACACGCTCTACCCACTGAGCTGAACAGGCGCCCCAAGAAAACCACTGTTGATGGTGTTGGGAAATAATAATTTCCTGGTTTAACACAGTCAAACTAAGCTGTCAGTTATTTCTTTTAAAGAAGCCACATTTCAGCGGAGGAGAATTTGATGGACAGATGGCTGCAAAATATTGACAAAGTGTGAAAAACAGACTATTATGCGTCATGAGCTGATGTCCCACAGAGACCTCTCACAAATACACGTCTCAGCAAAGGAACACTGATATTAAACAGCGAACGTGTATAACAACTTATAAGCATCAAGTTTTCTTTTTTAAATAGCTTTGCTGAGAAGAAACCTCCAGTAATGTGTGCTGACATTACTGTATGTGCCATCGTGGGGGTTATTTTACATTCAAAGGTATGGGAGAGATTTCTAAAGCGATGGTTAACAGGAGAGGTGTTTACTCCCTACAAGCCTTGGGATCCTCTTAGTCACTTTTATATATAAAAAGAATCTATCAAGAAGGTTCACAGCATGTCCTTTATACCAGCACAGCCTTATCCCTGGTCTCCAAATACCAATGTTTTTCCACATGCCTTTTGTGTGTCATCCAGACACAAGATCTGTTGAGTTTCATACAGATGCTAAAGGTGTTTTCTTTCTGTCTAGCACGTGTTTACTGTCAGACAGTCTGTTTGGGAGGCTGAGGCACAAAAACTACATGGTTATGGTTAGAGAGAACATCATGGGGTGACTTAAAGTCATAATATTAAAGTTTTTCATTTAAATAAATGTCTGTTAAGTCACTATTTATCGCCGAATGGGGTAACACAATGGTGATTGAGTCTATGGCCCACTGATGAAAGCCTTTGCATCTGCTGTGGCGACTTTCGTGGAAAAAGTCACAAGCGGCGCCCAGTTAGTGACGCGTTTTCCATCAGCCAGCAGTGGTCGGTCTGTCAGAGAGGGTAGGCGGAGCTAAGCAGCTGCTTTTCCGGTCTCTGCGAGTGTTGCGAGTAAACAGTAATCTACTATGGCTGAACAAACAAAGGAAAGATCGACGACTACAGATATAACTTCAACAAGAAGTGAAAATCCAAAGAAAAAAAAACAAACTCGACGCTCAGATGAAGCAAACAGTCTAAAAAGGAAAGCGACCGTCAGCCAGGAAAATCAAGAGTTACAACCGGAGCCAACCGTGGACGTCACACATGCAACACTGTCTGGATATCTGGGAAGTGTGCTCCTGCAATTACCGTTTATCGCCAAAGAGAACGAAACTGAGATCTTTGAGATTAGAACTTTAAAGCAACACTTTTGTTGTCACACAGGACTCACATCCCACTCTTGTGGGAAAGGTTTGTGTTGTTAGGCCTGTCCATCACACAGGACCCACCAAGTTGATTTTCACAGGCCTTCTGCTGCATCACTCAGAGCAGCTTCTCTGCCTCTAACATCACCACAGATGGGTTTACATTGAAGTTAGCAGAAAGTCTGATGCATCTCACGCAGATGGTGAGGGTAACAGTTTATGTGTATGAGACACAGGGTTTGCTTTTGATGCCAATGGAAACTGAGCTGCTTATGGCGAATATATCTGATGTACGTGTCCTTCACCACATTTTTAGCCCCTCGATTCTGGCAGAAAGCGTTTGGGGAACTGTCCTGTCATCAATTCAGTCTTTAAAGAGGAATTCTCTGTGGTGACTCTATTCAAGTTGTGGCCATCATCCCTCACTGTGATAATCGCATTGTACTCACGGAGTTAATTGCTGAGAGGGGTGAGTTTGAATCACTGAGAAAAGGTCATTTATTTTTGGGAGTGTTGCTATTGTAACAGCAGCTCTTCTGCACATGATGAACTTTCCTCATCACGAAAGGCCATCGTGTCTTGCTTAAAGCCGGGGAATGATGTTTTTCCTTCCACCCCCCTCCTGAGGGAATCTATATTTAGTCTTTATTTATATATCTCATTAGATCTTGAGGCTGGGTGTTCCTTATTTACAGCCTCTCCTCTCACAGGAGCATGTCCTCGCTCCCTCAGCCTCTATGAATATGTTTTTTTATATCTAAAACATGACGCTTTATCAGCCTAAATGGCTCCGATCTCACATGAAGCTGCACACATACACACTCTGTAAGACACACATTTATATGAACATGTGAGCACATCAGGGAGAAAACCAATAAGCCGCAGTAGAGCCCCCTGACGATCACCTCTGCTGCTGCTGCTTCATATCTTCAGCTGTGATTTACAGCAGCTGCTGGACATTTCTCTGCTCCACAGGTGACTTGGCCAATACAGACGTGCTCCTCCAACACAGACATCAGCTGTGACAGCAAACAGCTGCCGCACAGTCGACTGCATGTGGGCGTCTCCAAAGGTAAAATAAATAAACAGGAAGTAAAACCTTTGATCAAACAGAATTATATTATCTACAATACCTCTGCCAGGATAAGACAATACGGACATTTTCTGAACAGATACAGAGTTTTTTTTCTCATTTGTATTCACTTTATTTAAAGGTCATTTATTTCAGGAAGGTTTTAGAATACGTTAACCTTTGTAAATAATCATTTATCATGTTTGAAAGTATAAATGTTTTAAATTGTGGTGTTTTGTATGGAAGCCCTGAGAGGCAAGGGGGAGAAAAATCTATTGATCCATTTTCAGTCTCACAGATAAAAACAAAACATAAAGTAACCTTGCCAAATGATTAATTTTTCACGTGTTTCACAAATGAAAGAAAACAAACAAACTCAGATAATCTTTGTAATTTCCCTCCCTTTTTTAAGCCGTAAACACAGGACATTTTGAGTCAGGCAAATGGTTTACAAGGCTTTTTTGTTTTTGGCTTACTGCCGGGGTCAGCCCTACACATGACTGACTTAGTGACTGACTGACTGAGTGACGGTACTTTAAGAGCCAAACAAAGTAAAATAAATTACAACAACAACGGCTGGGGAACACTTCAAAATAAAAGCATTGAGTACAAACGAGGGGAGGCAGACTTCCAGATCGGGCTTTTACTTTGAAAAAGCTTACCAGAAGTGTTGCCCTACTTTACTCTCCATGCCTGTGACTTTTACTACAGGAAGAGATGTTAATACTGCTGTCAGAGATCAATAGGACTCATCACGATTCATTTTCACCAGGTATTTTGACCGAGAACTGCGCACAGCTTGCGGTACAAATAGGTGAGCCTCCTATACTCTACATTTTCAGCATGTGATACACGTGAGATAAGAATCTCAAAGATTGTCTGTTAAGTCACTATCTATCGCCGAATGAGGTAACACAATGGTGATTGAGCCCACGACCCACTGATGAAAGCCTTTGCATCTGCAGTATTACAGACTGGGTGTCTGTGGAGACTTTCGTGGAAAAAAAATCACAAGCGCGCCCAGTTAGTGACGCGTTTTCCATCACCCAGCAGTGGTTGGTCTGCCAGAGAGGGTAGGCGGAGCTAAGCAGCTGCTTTTCCGGTCTCTGCAAGCGTTGCGAGTAAACAGTAATCTACTATGGCTGAACAAACAAAGAAAAGATCGATGACTACAGATACAACTTCAACAATAAGTGAAAATCCAAAGAAAAAGAAACAAATTCGACGCTCAGATGAAGCAAACGGTCTGAAAAGGAAAGCGACCGTCAGCGAGGAAAATCAAGAGTAGCAAGTGTGCTCCCGCAATTACCGTTTATCTGCATTAGGCATTCATTCATTAGAATGAATCTGAAATCTTATCTTATAATCTGTCCTTAAGATATTAAAAACAATATAAACAAAATATTTTGTAACCAGTGGAATAAAAAAAGAAGTGCTCTTTTTTCCAAACAGCTTTAAACTTTGGCTAAAATGGTTAATTTTGGTATCTTTTGGTATAAAGTTGGTATCTTTCAGGTCTTTCAGGAGGTGTTAGATTTAGGCGAGGGGTTAGGCTTGGGGTTAGCTGACCATTTGTTTTCTACATTTATCTCTATTAGTTCTTTTCTTGCTTTTATCTCTGTTTATTGTTTCTACATTTTCCTGCTTCATTTATTCTCTGCTCTTATGTTTCCTATTCTGTCTCCTCCTCTTTTGTCCCCTTGGCCTTGTGTCTGGCCATATTGTGTGGGTTCTCCTGTTGCCTTTTGGGTTTTGTGATTTGCTTTGCTTGGTGGTCAAAGCACTTTGTAAACTTTTGTTTTTAAAGGTGCTTTATAAATAAACTTACTATTATTATTATTTATGAATTGTCAGCATAGAAACAACCAACATGAGTGTATTCTTCATGGCACATCTATAGTTCAGAGGTTTGTGAGTAGGCAGAGTGAGATGGGGGCTGAAGCTTAATTTGCATCAGAATTTGTACTCCTCCTCTGAGTCATCACAAATCCTAACACGCAGACATGTTACACATATTTTTAGATTCAGTGTGACTAACACTTCCCGAGGATATCATTATGTCCATGTCTGTCACTATAAACGCCCTTAAATGGGCTCATAGAATCATCAATCGTAGAAAAACAATGCTCTTTATATCTCCAGAATCTGCCAAGAAACCAGCACATTATATTCAGAATCAAAGTCATACAGTGAGAGCTGACTGTACACACATTGGTACTCTAACTCGAAGCTAATTCGGCTTAATTTTAGTGATGGCAATTTTGCAAAATGTGAACAAATTATAGCCTTGCCTAAAATTTGATGAGGAAATTAAAGATCTACAAATAACGATACTCTGACTTTGGAGATCAAATGATGATTTTTTGTGTCAGATTAAAATCCATAACTGTTGAAATCTGGTAATGTGGTCCATGTTCCCTTTCCTCCAGGAGGAGCTGTACTCATTTGGCCAAATTCATCTCAATTTGTCCAAAAGCTGAGTGCATCTTTAGTTACATGCTAATTAGCAGATGTTTGCATGCTTATTTGCTAACTAAGATAGCAATGGGATGAAAATAACTCTCTGAACATGAGCACGTTAGCATGCTGATGATATTATCTGAGACAAAAGGCATCACTGTGTGTAGTGACTTGCATGGCTAGACTCCTAGTTTAGTTATATTTCCTCTGCCCTACAGCCCTTAATTCGTGATTAAACGGCTTCTTCATATATTCTTCAGGAAAAGTAGAAAAGTAATCGCTATGTAACAACAAATAGGACCTGTACACCTCCAGGACCCTGAGGCATGCAGGTAAGATTGTGGCCGAGCCCTCTCACCCCGGACACAGTCTCTTTGAGACCCTCTCCTCCAGCAAGAGGCTGCGCTCCATCAGTACTAAAACCTCCTGACACAGGAACAGTTTCTTCCCCTCTACTGCCAGCCTCATCAACACACACACATGACATGAACTCTCATCCTCACTTAAAGGGATAGTTCAGACACCAAGTTATATGAAATACTTGCTAGTAGTGTAGCAGATGCAAGGCTATTAGCTTACTCACCGAGTCCCGTGGTCGGAGTTTTGGACGGTTCCGAACGTAGAATAAATAGTTCTGGTGAGATGCCAGGGTCATGAAACCAAAAAGCCTACCCTACAAAAACAACACGCAGGTTCTTTTGGGACTATTTTCTCTCTTGAACAATCCAGTATCACTACGCCTGCGGCAGGCCGGTTTCTCAGGCAAGCCAACTTAGTAACTGTTTCACGTTGATTCTGACTGACTCTTGCATCGTTGAAGTAGACATGTCGTGTTATGAAAGTGACGAGGAAGATTTACCTTTAATAACGGATCCAACAGGATCTCTAAGGGCATGATGCTTGTCAGGAAAACGATTTCATCACTACAGCCAGGAAAATTTGCACCATTTTGACATGTTTTTTCCTCTGTGACAACAAACGTCATCTCTCAAGTTACCAATTCCAGTGTGGTCTCTTAGAAACAGCTGATGGATCACGTCACCTGAGAAACCGGCCTGCCGCAGGCGTAGTGATACTGGATTTGAAAATAGTGCCAAAAAGAAAGGCGCAGCATATGAAATCCTAGGACGATGATTTTGTGTTAAAAATGGATCACCATTGCCTGCGTGTTGTTTTTGTAGGGTAAAGCTTTTTTTTTCATGACCCTGGCATCTCACTGGACTTATTCTACGTTCGGAACCGTCCAAAACTCCGACCACGGGACTCGGTGAGTAAGCTAATAGCCTTGCATCCACCACTACTAGCGAATATTCATATAACTTGGTGCCCAAAAAAATCCAGACTATCGCTTTAACATCACATTCATGTTAAGTCTTTAATCCAGATTTATGCGCTACATTAGCGCACACTGGACTTACATACTGTCTGTTTACATTGCACTGTTTTTAATATTATACTGTGAAATATTTGCACAACCTGCACATCCATACAACTCTTAAATTACATCATATTGCTTTTTTATACATTATTCATGTTGTCTATTTTTATCTAAATGCACCAAACACCAAGTTTAATTCCTTATACGTATAAATGTACTTGGTAATAAACTTGATTTTGATTCTGAATAGAAAAAAATGGATGTGTTCCCGTAGCATCATGGATCCTTGTGCTCAGTACGTCCAAACAGAGTCATCTTTACTCCCCAAAATCCTTTACCTGCTTGGAAAGAATAGCTAGCAGTACACGGTCACATTTACTGACCTGATGCTACGTAAAGTCAACCTGCGAGCGTGATTACACGAGTGAGTGTGTAACCGCCGACTGACCATCGCTGATAGCATCTGTAAGTGAACAATCAGGTTGTGTGTCTGGTAGCAGTCAGCAGTACTGTGGGAAAAACACACCGCTGCACTGGAACACTTGGAGTCACACACTCACACACCCGCAGGTGCAGAAATGTCACCCTACATGCTGACAGTGGGGACAATAGAGGGGAGAGAAGCTGAGCGAGGTGACCAGTCTTTCATGAACAAGGAGCACAGACACAACAACTGACATCAGGTGCTGTGTGTGTGTTTGTGTGTTGTTCTGTGTGGCCAGTGAGTTGTGTTAATGTGTGAGCATGTGCAGTGGTGCAGCAGGGACACTGTATCCATTTGTGTTTTCATAATTTGTTTCATTATTCTTCTGTCATTTGGCAACTTTAATAAAGATAGCAAACAATGTTTAACTTTAAGATGTGTGAGGATTAGGTGGTAGCATATATAACGTCAAATAATGTTTTATTAAAGGCTCTGTGTGTGATTATTGTATCCAGTGGTGGGGGAGGGGATGCTGCTAGCATGTTAGCTAATGGTTTCTGACTCACTGGACGGTCAGAAAGCACAACCTGGGCCTGAGGGAAGAGCTGCACCACGAGGCCTCCACCTGCTCAGATCAGTCAGGTGGCTGCCGGTCCGCTGTCAGCCCTGGGGCCCAGCTCGGAGCTGCGCCATGGGGCCCAACCTAGCTCCCCTCTGAGGAATATTATCGCTAATAGGATCTGTTTTAGGTCAAAGAAGAGCACACATGAGCAGACACACATGTGCGCACGCACACTGAGACATCATAAGGAAGGGCATTCAGAGCCAGGAAGCACACTGGTTGAGGAAACACACTGCTTCACTGATTTTTGAGACAGCGTATCCTCCGACACTCACACACACACACACACACACACACACACAAAGGCAGGAAGACAAACACACACACCAACACGCATGCACACACATACACACTAACAGAGCGGGGAGATTCTCGGTCTGAGGACAACAGTTCTTTTTCGGCTGATGCTGTCAGATCGGCTCATCCTCAGAGGTGCATGGAGATCACTGGGAACACGCACAAACACACGTGCACACAAACACACACATATATATATACACTGGAAAATGGAGTAAACAGTGAGAGAATAAGATTAAGGCAAACAAACAGATTAATATTTATGACATGCAGTGTGTGAATGTGTGTTTGCAGGGTGATGGTGTGAGATAAATAAAAGCTATGTGTCAGGAAAGGAGCGACAAGGGGGTGAGAGGGTTAAGGGCAAAGAGAGGACAGGACATAGAGACGGGCAGAACAGTGAGTGATATTTTTGTAGCCAAAACACGCCAGAACCCAGACACACTTGTTACATCCCTCCGTCGCTGCAGCCTCCGTCCCCTCCTCCCTCCGTGATTCAACCTTCCTCCTCAGTGTCTGAATTTAAATTACGTCACACTTTATACTTTCATTTGTTGCAGTTTTAGTCCGATTAAAGCACTGAAGTAGCTCTGTTTTATTCTAGAATTATATATGACCTCATCTCAAAGGGTAAAAAGAAGACTGGGTTGTGGTGATGAATACATTTTTCACCTTGCTAGCAGCAGGGCATATTCATCGCAATGTCCTTACAATATTCAATCTCTGAATCCGTCCTTCGGTCCAACACGTCTATAAAGAGAAGTTAGAAACTGAAGAGTGCAATGAGGTACGGATATTCATGGTCCCTGGATGACGACTCATTAACCTGATGACCCTTTGACCTTTTGGGGCACATCTTCATCAAGTTAAATATTCTCCTTGATCAACACTTTGCACAATGAAGGTATCAGGAAAAACTAACGACCAGGTTTTTATTAACCGAGCACATTCTTAACCCTTTGTCACTATTTCCAAAGATCGTGACCTTTACTCTCTGCCCATCTACAGGCCCTCACTCTGACATCTCTACCTTAATGCATGTCCATAGTTGTCCTGTTTGTGCTTATTTCGGGCCTATGTGTGTGTAGTGTTTGTAATAACAGAGTGAACACACTGAACTTCCCTTTGGGGATGAATAAAGTATCGAGTGTAGGCCAATTGGTCGCGTGCAGTGGGTCCACACTGTAAGCTGTCAGGTGTAGAGTCAAAAACAGTGGATGGCGTTAGAAGAGGTGGTCCCACAACATGACTCAAAAGCAGTCATTACTAAGAGTCACCAAAGCAGAGAGCGTCAGAGAGCCACCAGACTGGAGTCTTGCTGCTCTCCATTTCTACAACCCTTCTCAGCTTTCATCACAGTTTGTTATGTGGTTTGTGGTCACTTTGAGTTTATTTTGCAAAGTTTACAGCCTGGATGCCATACTACTGCGTTGCTCTGTTTACAGTGAATCAGCCAAAAAACTAAAGTGCAAAGATGCGACCTGACTGGTGACATGAATCATCTACTTTTATGAGCACATTCAAGCTCCCAAGTGGACGAGTCAGTGTGCTCTCAGGGATCTAATATCCTTTTTTGTTAGTGTTATGCTCATTTCTATATTCTAAGGCCCTCTACTATAAAGCTCAAAGAATAGCTACATTATTAGTAATAAAGCTGTTGGCTTTGTCAGACACTTTCTCAGTGTGTTGAATCTGCAGCCTCCTGAGAGTCTCGTTCCCATCTGCAACTCTGTTAATATTGGGATATTGTTACAGCAGAGACTGGCAGCCAATATTTAGGTTACAGTTTTAAACCTGCACTAATTAATGAATATCTTCACACCACGAATAGATCAAATGACTGTGTGTAGTGTGACAGGTGTTTCTTGGAGTGCCAAACCCACAGGGATTTAACACCAGCTCTGCCATTTTTAGCATCATTTAGCTCGTTTCCAGCAGCAGCAGCAGCAGCACAATGATGAATGAAATTAATGAGGATGTTACTCTCAGATGATGAGTAAGGAAAGTGTTTCCATAACGACTCTATGAAGAGAATATGTCTGATGTTTTGCAGCCAATAAATGTTTGAAATCAATGAATAAAGCCTTAAAAACAATCCAGTTTATTATCAACACATTTTTTTATTGCACAGCAGGGTAAGTCAATATATTGTTTTATTTGAAGCTAATGTTTAGTTATGACTCCCTATGATTTTCATTATCTAATATGTTTTAGACCACTGCTAGCAACACGAAATGATCCCACTTTTTTATTTTGTGTAAAGCGAGTCAGGATGTTGCTCGCATTTCGTGAGCTTGATCCAAACACTAGATCTCCTAAAGGCACAACGGGAAAGCTCAACAAAATTCTGCACAAGTTTGCCATAACAATGGCACAAATAGGGATGGATATTGTTAACATTTTGACGGTATTACTACTCCTATCGATACTGCTTAACGATCCGGTATTTAACAGTATTCTTCTCGGTTCTTTCTGTTATTTTTTAAGAGAAAAAACTAAAGAAATTAAGAACAGAATTAAGATTTCATAATTCAGCCCCGGGGCCCGTTTAATACCAAGTTTCGGTACCCATCCCGAGACACAAGCCAAGGGGTGGTAAGATAAAGGCTGTGCCGATATCATCGGTGGTAGCGAAGGCCAGAGCGGAGACTTGACTTGTCTTTCACAATTTTTAATCCATGTCCGACATCTCTCCTCTCGAGTTTTTGGCTTCAGGAAAGCAAATAATATGACACCTCCCTCTAAACTTTGAGGATGCCTGCTGTTGGACTTGCAGATTCCATATGCACACAGTTTCGGCATTTCTCCTTGTTCTGAAAGCTTAACAGGCCTCCCGCGCCTAGTTACGGTTGCTAAGACTCTAAATCAGACTGTATGCGTTACATTAACGCACACTGGACTTTTATATTGTCTGTACACACATCTTTTATTTTATACTGTAAACTTTTTGCACTCACCAATATCCTGCACATCTGTTCAGTTTTTAATCACACCTTTTTTACATTTTTATTTATTTAAGTCTTATTTTTATTGTAGTTCTGTGTTAATCATTCTGCACCAAAACACCTAAACAAATTCCTTGTGTGAACCTACTTGTTAATAAACTCCAATTCTTTGGATTCTGATTCTAACGTAGGACTGGACAGTGGCCTTTCAAGGGGAGGGGCTCAGCCAAGGCTCAATTACATCTACAGCCTGAAATAATGTCCTTACAAATTAATTGCCACCTGTTTGGCTCATTGTCAAAAACAAGACAACATTAAAAGCCTCACAAAGGTCAGATTTTCTGCAGCACTGTTTGAATTGTGCAAGTGTCCTCGAATAAAGTGCTCCCTGACAGTTTACTCAACAGATATCTTTGCAACATTGAAAAACAATGTTATTCATGAAAAAATAAAGTGTTTCATCTATATTCTTGCGAACGAGGTCCGGTCCCTCCACTGTCGTCACACTGCTGACATGTCCTGTCCTGCCGCTACCTTGCACTAACCGCTGTAGAGATATTTGTCCTATTTTTAGAAAGCGCTGAAAGCAGCTCAGACAAGCAGAAAAAATCAAAAAGCACACAATATATTTGCAGAGTTACCCCGCGAAAGGATAGGACAGGGAGGAGGGGGAGGGCAGGCAGTTATTTAGAACTTAAAGTAAGCATCAACTTGGATTGCCTGGGAATGCCGGGAGGAGCATTTCCATCCTTTCTCTGCCTTTCATCAAAAAGAGGGAAAAAGAGGAGAAAATGCTGCAGCGGCTTTATATAAATTCTGCATATATACAGAAAGTGATGTATGTAAATCTGCAGAGGGTGCTTATGGATTTACATTACAGCTAATAACAAGCTATGCAATAAGATGAGAAAGCCAATACGTTCCAGCAACAAGGTCACCATCTCAATGACAACAATAACAGCCAGAGGAGAGCCAGAGGAGAGTCACACTGCTGCTGGCTGAGTGTTAAATGAAGGCTCGTACTACATGTTTTTTCCCCATGTGCAGATTTTGTATCAGATTATCTCAAAGAAACTCAAAAAAACTGGTTTCAAATGTTTACTTTTAACTCGGTCCCTCTGCAGGAAACTGTTCCCATCCACATGAGGCTTTAGACAAGCATCAAAAAAGACACAAACAAAAAAATATGTCTAAAAAGGAGGGATGTGTGTTTATAAATGTCTGAGCTGCAGAGACGCTGCTTCAACCAGCAGAGACTCAAATGTATTCAAAGAAGTGAATGTGCAAGAAAAGTGATTAATCTAGTAATGAGATGTTTTCACCCTTGGGTGCTGAACATAGAAGGTCACGGGAGAAGCTGAAAAAAGACGATAAGCAACAATGACCTTCAGGCGCTGCTCAAATGCATACACATATACATATATACATATATGCACACAATGGGGCAGGAGCTGATGCAGGAGTAGGAGCTTTGCTGGGTTCTATTCCTCTGCCATGCAGTATTGCAGTCTGTCATGGGCTCTCTACATGGCTCACATCGGACTTCCTGTTGTAGCCAGTCCAATAGGTCATATGTAGTAGGCTCTGTCTGTTGGCTGTGCTCGGTCACATAATCATCCAGATAGACAGTAGTGCGCTGGGAATGTCTGGGAGGTGTAGAGGCTGCAAAGCTGATTCTCCATCATCCACAAAAACAGACAACATCTGGCACAAAGGACCATTTTGGATTTAACTTAAGGAGACTTGTGATTAGCGGATCATATTACTATTTAAGGCGGGTCTTATGGTCTATGTGATATGATTCGTCTGTTATTATTATGATTGCACGCTCCTTAACCAATGAAACACTAGAGTAACAAGTGAAATACGACACCTGAGCACAGTTTTGTACACATTAAGAAAAGCTAGTATGTATATATGGAACGATAAGAGAGAGTATGGACAGAGACGTGATGGAAAGATGCAAGGAAGCACAACATACAAAACGCCTTTCAATTGGTCATTTCATGGTGAGTTACAAAATGCTTTGCTATCCATGTCACAGTTTGCAGCTAGCAGGAATTTTACAGAGCTAAAGTTTCCCTGAAACGCTCAACACGTGCTCACCAAAGACGTCATGATGGTCAGAAAAAAGAAAAACGCATGACTGGTGAAAAAAACAAGTAGCCGCCATCTGACTTTAGCATGCATTCTTGTACTGCAGGAAAAAGTGTTATTCATAAAAAATATCCCAAAAATATACAGCTGAATTACAGACCACTTCCTGTTCCGTGGCAAATCATGCAAATTTGAGGGCCCGCTATGGTCACGGCCTTCGAGTTATGTTGTCACAGCTCAGAGGCTGCAACAATTTAGGGAGACAACATGACCTGGCGAGTATGAAAAGTTTTACTTACAAATATTATAAGGAAACTCAACATAATTTGTTATCAGGCGTGTGTGGATGCTTGTCAATGTAGATTTGCGAAACAGAAGAAACAGAACTCCAGAAGGCGAGATCCGTTGTCTTCCTGCCGGCCCCATCAGCCTTCTTAAAACGGACCTCTTGTTCTTGGCCTTTGACAGTTGATTGTATTTGTATATTATGTCTATTTTATTTTATTAAAATTTTTAAAATTTCTATTTATTTATTTGTATCTTGTGCCTCGTGTGAGCAGTGTATTGTATGTCTTTTATTCTTCTGTACAGCACTTTGGTCCTCTGTGGTTGTTTAAAAGTGCTTTACATATAGTTGGATTGGATTCCCGCGCCCCTGCCCAATGACAGCTGGATTAGGCTCCAGCCCCCCCCGCGACCCTGAACCCTGAACTTAGTGGTATAGATAATGGATGGATGGATGGATTGGATTGGATCAGAGGGTTAGAGAGAGTCAGAGAAAGAGACAGATCTGGGAGGTCTTTATACGGCAGAGCGCGACGGGCCCAGGTGCAGCTCATGCAGCTGTCGACCCCTCAGCAGGACACACCTCCCCTGCAACACAACCCAACAGCAACAAATTTGACAGAAACCAAGATGACAAGAATTTGTATTTGAATACATGTTTTTAGCTGCTCGCTATGATGCACATACGTCCCTAATTAACAGGATTTGGGCTTTTCAGTAGCTTTAATTTAATTGATTTTGGATTCAATACCTTAATAAATTCTGTCTGTTGTGCTTCAGCTCCTCCAGCGGCTCTGTAAGGCTGTATAGTGTGCTTATTGCATTTGACAGGCTCACAAGAGCAATGCTAAAATGCTAACAAACTAGATCTTTAAGGTATTTGGTTATAAACCAAAGAGATACGTTTAAGTTATGACCTAATGATGAACCTGGATGGAGAGTGGTGAATCTCCAGAGTTTAAGTTCATCCTGCAGGTGATTGTAGATATTCCTTTAATCTCCCAACTAGAGCCCCTAAAACGTAAGGAGCTTTGACTCAAACGAGGCTTAAGAAACTGATGTCTTATAATTTGTGCAAATGATAGCTTGTAGCTGTGACTGCATCATCAACAATCAGCTTTAATTATCAGCCTGACCCTTTGAAATGAACAAATCCTGAGAGGTTAAAGGAGAGTCACAGACAGGGAGGAAGAGACTGAGCCAAGGAACTGCACGAGAGAGAGAGAGAGAGAGAGAGGAGAGGAAGTGATGATTGACTGACGGTGCCTGGAAAGCATGCCTCTATTTAAACACCGCCACAACAACGCAACCAGATGGGAGGGTTAATGAGGAGCGAGTCATGCCTGAACACGACGCCACGGTGTTGGGCTGCACCAACAGGGAGCACTGAAAGACCCAACAGGGAGTGTGTGTACATGTGTGTGCGTGTGGAGGGTTTACAGTATGCGTTGTGTGTGAAGAAGGATTGAAGATTGGAGCTAAAAACTGCATCACTGGCAAACACCATCTGTGTGTTCAGGGAAGCGTGGACGACCAATCTCTCCCTCACGCACACACACACAGAAACATATAAAGACACTGTTACCGGCTCTTTAGGAGTAATTGTTGAAAGGAGAAGACTCTCCCCATTCCCCCCCGTACTCCCAGCCCTCCGAGGTTTAAACTAGCAACTGTAAACCTACAACTGCTCACACACAACATCTCCATTTCACTTCCACTGTTATTGTTGCAGGATGTAAGTTAAACAGCGTGCATTATTTAAAGTGAGACCATGAATAATCCAGCTCCCCGTGTCGCTTTTACACGCCTCACCAGACAACATGAATTGTTTTCTCTGACCAAATTGCAGCACAATCAAAAGGTAAGTGTTCAACTTGAAAATGCCAGAGTTATGACACCATTACATTGTTATTTTTTTTCTTAGTGTCTAGTGCACACACTTTTGACTGACACCGACCTTACAAACAGGACGCTTCAAAGAATTTAAACCCTTTATCCCGAGCTTTGATCGTTTATTCATAAGCACGAGGCATATCTTAGCTATGCATGCAATTAGCTGCTTTTATGCATAAGCTACTCGGTAAAGCCAATTAGAATAACAATGGCAACAAATATATCATTGGATAGGCATGGGCAGTGTCTACCAAAGGGCATATGATGATGTCCCACTGAAACATGGTAATGGACAATTATATCATCTAAGTGGGGCTGCTGTTGTTTTTTAAGCTTCATGATTGTACTTGCACGGTGGTGCAGTGGTTAGCGCCTCACAGCTAGACTCCTGGTTCGGACGTAGGGGCCCTTTCTGTGTGGAGTTTGCATGTTCTCCCTGTGCATGCGTGGGTTCCCTGCGGGTAATCCGGCTTCCTCCCACAGTCCAAAGACATGCTCGTTAGGTTCATTGGAGACTCCAATTTGCCCGTAGGTGTGAGTGTGAGCTTGAAAGGTTGTTTGTCTCTATGTGTCCGCCCTGTGATTGAGTAGTCCAGGGTGTAACCCCGCCTCTCGCCCAATGACAGCTGGGTTGGCTGCAGCGCCCCCCCCAACCCTGAACAGGATAAGCGGTATAGAGCAATGCAGGACCACTAACCACATCAGTAATTATGATAGAAACAGAGAACGATGGAGGGCAGCAGGAACCAAGTCAGACGGCTGCTCTGACGCTCTCTGCTCCAGAGATCACCGTCTGTGAGGCCATCTCAACCACTTTTTAATCGACTGGTTGTAACGTTTCAACCTCCTCTCTTTTAGACTTCAGGCCCAAGTCTATTCAAGGACGTTTTTTACTGTTATGAAGTGTACGCAATTTGACTGTTTTTCTACTTTTCTCCTGTATGTCCAGAGGCGTTTGACATACAGTAGCTAGTTGTAGGTGGATAGAAAGAGCAGAGTGTGAGTTACGGCGCTAAAGTTTCGCTTCGGGTCACGCATACAGAAACGATAATGATGCCATTGAGTTCAACGACTTCCCTGCATGAAATACTCCAGAAGCTACAAGGACAGCAGCACACATGCACAAGGTTTTATCTGAACTTTATATAATAGTCTATAAGCGGTCATATCCTCACATATGCAAACGCTGCAAATCCACACTTGAAGTTCGTGCAGTCATGACTTTCAGATTGAGCTCATAAACCTGCACAAAGGTTTGCATGCATACTGCAGCCCTTGTCCTTTTCTGCTTTGCACTCACAGAACAAAACATTGCCGTTTTAGCTTTGGGCAAACAGCTGAGGCCTGAAAGCTTGTTTTTTTTTTCATATTAGAGCTACTGTTTGTTCTTTAGCCATGGATGTACAGATTAAAGGCAACTGGATTACCTCTGATATAGAAGAAAAAGTCTAAATTTAATGAATACGAGGGAAAATCTTTATAAAAATATGGTTATTTAATGTGCTGTGTTTGTTTTTTCTCAATAAAATCAGATAAATTACTCCTGTGCTTTGCAGTTGGACTGAATAAGAAGGGGTACAATGTTTGACAATAAATGCAAGTGAGAAATTTAAGGAAAGGACCCATGACAAGGTAGCAATTCTTCCTTAATGTGATGCAATTTAAGCTGAAACAGGATGCTGAGCTACAACATCAAGACACTATGAAGGACTGTTTATTCATATAATAGGATATCAGGTTTTTTTTATCCTAACCATGCAGGATAAGGTCAATATTAAAGGTTTTTCAGGATGTGACAGTTTTCCAGCAGGACTCCTGAAACTGTCCTCTGGCTTCTACAAAATGTACCTTCAGGATGTTTTCAAGGTTGGAGAAATCCCATTGATCTGCTGCAGAGGCAATTTAAGCAATACACAGTAGTACTGCAGGGGCCGAGCAGTGTGAAGGATTGTCATGTCCGCCATATTTCACTGAGATAGAGTTGGTAGCTGTACGGATAACATTGCTTCTTGCAGCTGGACAGTCTTACAGAACACTTTGTACCTGTGGACGGGGCACCTGGTAAGCTGTCACCTCCAATCCTCAGGGGAATATTGGGCCCAGCTCCAAACCAGATACTGTATCTACCCCCAAACTCCATCTGCTATCCCCTGGTGTTTTCTCTTCTTTGTCTTTCTCTTTCACTGCAGCTTTCTATCCTCCCCCGTTGACAATGAATGCGTCTGTTCCCAGCAGCCCATTCCTTTCTTTGCTCTGTATTTGTTCTGCCACTAATGTAGTCTCTTTCTCACTGTGGAGAGGAGATGACATGGTGGAGGGAAACTCTGCTCCTTGGCTCTGTTACTGTTACACTTCAGTAAAGCTCAGTGCAGTGCAGTAGTTCAGCCCGTGTGTTTAATTGCTTTCCTCGTCCAAGAAGCCTCCCTGCTGGCCCGGCAGAAAAAATCATACATCAGATGATTGGGGTGAGACTAATAAAGTGCCACTTTGGTAGCCTGCGTTTTACTTTATAAAAATAATCTGCACAAAAAATCATCTAATGCCCATCTGTAGCTTGATGGCACTGAACTGATGCCCAGCAACCAAAGGGCAGCCAGCTAACAACTGTCCAAAGTGACAATTAAGACCCAGCTAGTGTCCAAACATAAAAAAAAATGGGGTTATGTTAAGGCCAATGATTTATCTGCTCGACTTGAAAATGCTTCAACTTTAGCAGAGGGTTTACTCTCCACAGAGAAAAAAGAGGAAAGGCAGAGAAAGTGGATTAAATACTGGACGAAGAGGATTCCTTAGCTCTTTCACAAACACATAAACAGCTATAGGCAAGCTAACAGCTACTTTGCAGCTAGCATGTCGTCAATAGTCAGTGCATCTGGACAAAACTTCTACATTATCGAAAGGCATCATATAAGCTGAGTCCCAATTCAGGGGCTGCATCCTTCGCAGGGCGTATTTGAAGGCTGATTGGGTGCATCCTTCGCGACCCAACGTATCCTGAGATTCATTGCGCGCCAATTAAAACAAGATGGCGGACTCTTAAATGGCAGAGAAATACAAGTTTTTTTTTTCAAGCTAGCAATAGCTAGCAAAACAAATGTTAGAATAACTAAAGGGGTAAGCTAGTTAGCATACTAGCCACCTGTCGACTAGTTACTAGTCGACAGGAGCGGCTTTGGTGACGTAAGGGTAAGGGCAGGAACAGCTGGTGACGCAAACAGGAAATCCTCTGTAGACCAGAGTGTCTCATTTTAGTTCGCCCTTCGAGGCCTACTCAGCCTACGACTGACTCCTCCTCTATTGACCGTGTCTTTGGAAGGATGCAGCCCCTGAATTGAGACACAGCTATAACTTCACATGACACATCACTGTCATGGCCCCTACACGTAAAATAAAGCTCCTCAAATACACAAACATAATAATATACTTTCCTTTTCTGGGCGGTGGTGAAAATAGCTTCTGGCCACTTCACAAGACTCTTGGATAAACTTCTTTACGTTACGTTATTTGCACGTGTAAGCTAAAGCTGGAATTAACTACACCTTCTACCCACCCTCCTGCTCGCTCAATGTGATAGGCTACAGTTGGTTTGATTCGAAATGTATTCACTGTCAGGAAAATGAATATCTCGCAGCACAATTCTTTATCACAATACTGCTAATCTTTGAGCTTAGGAAGGATATAAAGTCGTTTCAAGTTAAAAGGCTATCATCGAGGGAAGTCCAAGTCATTGGTGTTGAACTCAAGTCTGATAAGAGGTTATATTTTTGGTCAACTCATCAAACACTAATATAAATGTGAGTACAAAGGAAAAGTTAAAGTGTGTGTGTGGCTGTTAAATAATCTGTGGTTAAGTCTCCAACACAGCTGCAATCGAGCATCTCCCACAGCCCACTGTTGGTCAGAAAAGAGCGACACATTATCTTGATGAAAGCACAGTTTGGTGTTAGATGGCCAATCATCAAGAACAATTGGCGCTGACTGTGCCCACAGTCATTGTACCTCATTAAACCGCCTCCAAAAGTCACTTTTCTCCACTATGTGAAATGCCACTGCACGTTTGTCTCACCCAGGTATCAGACCACCGGCCTTCTTTATATAAACCCCGTCACCCTTCACGCTCCAAGCCACTCGAGTAGATCTATCTTTATTGGTATGTGCTGCGGAAGACAGCTGGACCTCTTCATTTCTGTATAAATCTCCATCTGAGCCAGACAGCGGCGACTCTGACCTCATTACTGCCGGTAACAAGTGTTATCAACGCCGTTCGGACGCAGGATTTATCTTCCCATTCCCCTGCTCCTCCCTTGCTTATGTGACCACACAAACAGCATTGAGGCTGGTGGCCTAAAGAGCTTATGTGCTGTCACCGTAGAGTTCAAACCAGGTTAAATGAAGGCGTATGAGGTTAAATGGAAAACAAATGTCTACTATAAGCTTATATTTATGCTGGTATTGATCTTATTGAAAAACTTATTCCATGCCAAAGTATCAAAGCTGTAAGTGTGTAATGTGCTCAGCAATCTTCTTCCAGGTCAGATGTTCAGTGTTTGTTTCCCTTGGTAAATATGTTCACCCACCTACAACTTACAGCCTACTGATGTTATACTCTTTGAACAGATGTCTTGACTTTATTCAAGCTGCAGTGGAAACATCTATGTCCCTTGAATCTTTAATAATTGATATGTGAAGATATCCCTCACCTGGGAGCATAAGATGCTGGGAACATAGGGATGACCCCTGAATCACCATCACCAGCATGCTAACACGCTAAAACACCATCTCACCATCTTCTTTTGCACGTTAGAATGCTAACATGCTAAAACTAAGATGCTGAACATAATTGGTGCACAGTGGTGCAGTGGTTAGCGCCGTCGCCTCACAGCTAGAAACGTTCCTCGTTCAAATCCCAGTTTGGACGAAGTGGGCCATTCTGTGTGGAGTTTGCATGTTCTCCCCGTGTATGCGTGGGTTCCCTCCGGGCACTCCGGCTTCCTCCGACAGTCCACAGACAAAGACAAAGCTAATTAGGTTCAGTGGGGACTCTAGGTGTAGGTGTAAGTGTCAGCCCCGTGATTGACTTGCTGGGATAGGCTCCAGCCCACCATCCCCAGGGTAAGCTATATAATGGATGGATGGATGTTAGCATTGTCATTACAGGTATGTTAGCATGCTAACACAGCTGTGCCTGCAGGAGAGAGCTGCTACAGAGCTGCTAGCATGGCTGTAGACGCTCTTGGATCCACCGGTTTGATGTATTACCATTTTATTATCTTGTCTCAAAACGTTGGGTATGTAAAACCGCCCTCACGTTTACAACATTACATAAAAACTGTCACCATTTACAACTCTGCTTTGTAGTCAGTTTTTGAACCCTATCAGATCCAATACAGACTTTTGGGAGAAGTCGTAGTTCACTCTCCACATGGCTCTGCTGTTTCTAATATATGACTTAAAAGTACAAAGGGAAATAAATGCAGGCAAGAGACCGTGTCACAGCCTGAACTCACCTACAGTATTTAGTGTTCCTGACACCAATATATCTGCAGCCCTGCTATTAACCTCTGGGTTGCGGCACTATATTATTGTGTCACTTTGATTTAGCTGGCTGTAATTTCTGCTTTTTCCCTTCCTGGAGTTCCATACAGACTGTTACTATGCAATTGAAAATGTGGGTTAAATATTCCAGAAGGTCTGATGAGTAAACGATTAATTATACCTGAACACGAGCTCTTTACACTTACAGACCCATCGCTGTATCACTTTATTCACTATGTCCTGATAAAGAGAAATGTGTCTTGACTTGATGTTCTCCTCTCGAGCTCTTACTTAACCTCAGCAGGAGTGTTGTGAGTTTACAAAAGGATCCTTAAACCCAGATCAAAGCTTTGTGGAGTTTGCAGAAAACCTCCCAGCTTCCCTTCACAACAGAGCTACAATGAAGGGATAACAACGAACACAGAGGAGGTGATAATGGGTCATTTGCAACAAAAGTAATAAAGGCTTGTGTACCTCAAGTGTAATTTTGTCATACTGAATGTCTGAAGAATGGATCCAAAATGAAAGGAGGCTGTAGGACAGAGGATGGGAGACATCCGGAGGCCTAAAGCCCAAACAGACCCTGGCCAGCGAGAACCACACAACATGTTTAGATAGCTTCTTATATCTTAGCGGAAACCCCCTAAAGAGGGACGTGTTTGTGCCAATCTGTTGTGGCAGCGTTTCTTCATCTCCACCGTGAACAAATCACTGCAGTTCAGCAGCGTTTTTCAGGTGTGATGCAGCTGCAAACTGTCACCGAAATGGAGACAAAGGAGCCTATTGAGTCTAAAGAGTCGGCAGATGAGATCGCTGTCAGTGTGGGTATCAATAATTAAAAGTGCTGCTGTTTATGTGTTTGTTTAGATCTGCTGTTCACTTCAGAGCAGTTTAACAGGTTTAACAGAGCGTTTCTGACAGTTGGTGCTACAGTTGGAAAAAACAAACACAGGATCAGGTTGAAAGGTCAAAGGTCAATAAGGTGTGATTCCAATCCTGATCTGAAACAGATGTAAGTTTCTAGGAGCATACGAAACAGGTAATTTAAAAGCACTTTGTTTTTCCGTTACAGTAATTCATAAATACAGTGTCTTCTTCCCTTAGCTGCTGTAACGTCTGATTTCCCTGCGGAGATCATTAAGGCTTCCTCGTTTTTCTAAAGGTCTCTGAATAAACAGAACCTGTGAGAGGAGGACACCTGACTGGATTCCGTCCAACATCCAGCTCTCTAGTTTCGTGCAGTAATAACAGCACAGCAACTCTATTCCCTCATTGCAACCTATCCACATCAATGAGAGGCTCTGTGTGTGTGTGGGCAGGTATGTGTGTGTTTACTTTGTATATTAGGCTGTTGTCAGATCACATCAGAGGAGCTCCTCGACCTATCTCCTCCATCCCCCAACACACTTCCTTCTTACACTCCCTCATCCTCCCCTCTCTTTTTGGGACTATTATCTTCCCATCAGTCGTTCGAACAGACACCAACCTCTTCCTCAACAATTTAAAAAGGATTCACACCATGCTGGTTACATATCAACCATTAAAGCACCCTGACACTCACAGGCTATTAATGAACAATGACAAATGTCAAGGGTTGTACAATATGTAGGAAGCAGTTTTTATCCACGCAAGCAACATCACTGTACATCTTCGGCTCTGACTAATGTGGCAAACCAGGGGAAACAACCAGGCCAACCCAGCACAGGGGGCGGATCCCCAAGCTCAGGTTGGGGGAGGTGATAGAGGGAGTGTTCTATCCAGCGCAGGTATCGCAGCGACTGGGCGCGTGGCTCTGGTCACACCTGCAGCCCATCAGATAATTAGGGCCAGCACTTAGTCACCCAGCTTCCACGTGGTGAGACACAGAGGGAGATGAAGGACAGGCTGACAACACGACGCTGTTTTTTCTCCACTGCGAGGCTGGAGGACAGGAGGCCGAAGAACCCACCGGCTCAGGGGAAGCAATCTGATTCCACCTTACTAAAAAGAGGTAAAAACTCACCGCTCTCTCTGCTCTCCTCCCCAGGCCAGTGAAATGCCCTTCACTGAGGAGGGCGAAGTCCCCGGACAGGAGGAGTCTTCAGTTGTAGTTTGACCCACTCCCCTTTCCCCTGAATTCTTTAATTAAACAAAGACACTTTAAGTTTCATTTCAACTGTCTCCGAGTCTCTTGTTTTATGGTGAATCTTGCCTAAGTCCCCTGGGTTGCCACAC
Organism: Semicossyphus pulcher; assembly: GCF_022749685.1. Taxonomy (NCBI): domain Eukaryota; kingdom Metazoa; phylum Chordata; class Actinopteri; order Labriformes; family Labridae; genus Semicossyphus; species Semicossyphus pulcher. The sequence goes on along the minus strand of NW_027211604.1, from coordinate 23,159,587 downwards.
TAATATATCTCAATAAATATTAAGTGGATTAACATGAGATTTTGTAGAAGTAACAAACAGTTGTAATGTTTGACATCCGTCCCTGGAGGAAGAACCTCAACGACTTCAGTGATCCTCTTTCACAGCATGATTTTGCCATTTTACGGTTTGTGTAATCGGTCTCAACTGGATGGACCGTTTAAAATGTAGGCTAACCTAATTTCTTCTGTACTTAGATGTATGCAGGCTGGATGTTGACCAGAAACACACATTTTAAATACAGTCATGTACACACTGCACCGCCATGAAATGTGGTTCAGATGTCCATGTCCTTTTCAGTAGAGATGGGAGATTTAACTTTTTTTACTACCTCAAGTTTGTATGAGTCGCTCACTAAAGAGAGTCGGGTTTTCGAGTCACTTGAGTCAGTTACCCAGAGCTTGAATCCCCCATTGGCCCAAGTGCCCATAGAGCATGCACACAAGAGACTTTTGTCACTCGATCGGTGAACGAGTTAGTGGAGATGAGGACCTGTGACTCCCAAGTCAGTAAAAAGAGCTGTTTGTTTCAAACGATTGACTCATGACTCCTTCATTACTAATTTCTAGTAGAAGTAGGCTGTGTTCGAAATGCAGGACAATATACTACATACTATATACTACATGCTATATACTGCATACTGTGTTCGGCGGTAGTATTTAGTATGGAGGAGCTTTTCAAGTTCATTTTGCAGGATGCTACGCCAGGCGGAAGTAAACAATAACCGCCGCTACTTTAGCAATAGTGCCCCCTTCTGCTGGATTGCTGCTGCTGTCCGTCATTTCAACTGCCACTGTGACGTTCCAGTGCTTTGCATTGTGGGATACAGTAGGCGAGGCAGACTGCTCCGAAGCGTACTGAAGATTTTCTCAGAATCAGCACGACATCCTGGTATTTTTGGCATCTTTTGCTGTTGTTTGCATACTGCAGACTACATTTTGGCCAAATCAGTACGTACTGCTAGTATAGTATGGCATTTTGAACACTGCAATCGTAATGACTTTGGTGATCCTTTTGTCTATTGTGATCATGGTCAGTACTTTGGTTCGTAGCATTAAATGTGCAAAACTAATCACATTCCCATCAGCCTCAGATGTGTTCTGTTTAGTGTTAATCAGCAAATGTTAGCATGCTAGCAAGCTAAGCTAAGACAGAAACATTACATGTTAAAAGTCAGCACGTTCACATTTATTGCAAAGCATGTTGACAGAAGTCTATCTTTTGGTTGGGTGTTTTAAAGGATATAAAGGGAGAATAAATTAAAGTTATTGACTCTTCAGGATGAAATTTTACACTCAGACTCCAGTTGGAATTACAATGACTTGTGCAGGCGCCATGAGCCTCCTACAGATTTTTAAATATTTTCAACTTCACAGAAAAACTCTCAGACTTTTTTGGAATCGGACCGAGACTAAACCCAGAATGAATTCACCCCTGCAGCTGTTGTGGCTAACTGTGCAGCAGAGCCGATCCACTTCATGCTCAGAGTGTGGGCTGACTTTGATGCCAAATTTGTGTGAGCACGTTGCTTACTTCCATATTAGCTTGGCCTCATGCTGAAGTATCAATAAAAATCAGGAAGAGAAGATAATGCTCGTGAGTTTTCATGGACCAGGACTGTGAATTAGAAAGAATGCAGCTATGGCTAATTGCTCCACAAGAGATAGAAACTTCACTGCACCTGCTAGAGGGATTTACAGGAGAGTACACAAAGCCTCGACGGCTGAGAAGATTTCTATTAAATTTGAGGTTTTAAAAACATCAAGTGTGGGAATAATGAACAAAAATATGACAATAGCTTCCAGGTACAAAGATGTATTCAGGGAGGTTGATGATCAGACACGCACATTTCAAAACATGTTTTTTCAGACACTCATACATGCAGCTTCAAACTGCTTTAATCTCACAGCGTCATGCTTTTTCTTGTTGGACGGGGTCGTTGCATAATGCAGGTTTAAGACTTTGGATGTTCTCCACCAGGAGGAGCATCATCTGGCCTGCCTGCCTCATTAACCCACGCTCAGCTTCCCCACTGAGACAGGAAATAACACGGGGAGGAGGGCTGGAGATCCATGGAGGGGTTTGAATGATGGGTGTGTGTGTGTGTGTGTGTGTTGGGGATAGAGATAGAAAAATGGGGCAAAGGAGCTCAGGGAAAACGTAGAAATGATGACGTACAGGGGGAGGGAGCTGAAAGATGACAGCAACTAAAAAATAATTGCAGTTGTGATGTGGTACCAAGTTTAGTATCTAAAACTGCCATTACACTGTGACACAGCATTGTGTCGATATACAATGAAGCAGTGATTAACAGCAGTGCAAGTACACATGTTATATAATGTGGCAGACAATAGCAGATGTCAGACGACATTGCTTTTATGTTTTGTCTTCTTAGGTCGATTTTAGAGAGACAACCATATTACGTTTTGCTCACAAATGTTCTTTATTAAAGTTATAATTTCGACGATCTCAGTTTCGTTCTTTTTGGCGGCATTTATGGTGATAAACGGTAATTGCGGGAGCACACTTCCCAGATATCCAGACAGTGCTGCATGTGTGACGTTCACGGTTGGTTCCGGTTGTAACTCTTGATTTTCCTCGCTGATGGTCGCTTTCCTTTTTAGACTGTTTGCTTCATCTGAGCGTCGAGTTTGTTTCTGTTTCTTTGGATTTTCACTTATTTTTGAAGTTGTATCTGTAGTCATCCATCTTTTCTTTGTTTGTTCAGCCATAGTAGATTTCTGTTTACTCACAACACTTGCAGAGAGCGGAAAAGCAGCCGCTTAGCTCTGCCTACCCTCTCTGGCAGACAAACCACTGCTGGCTGATGGAAAACGCGTCACTAACTGGGCACCGCTTGGGATTTTTTCCGCGACAGACGCCCAGTCTGTAATACTGCAAAGGCTTTCATCAGTGGACCATAAGCTCAATCACCCTTGTGTTACCTCATTCGGTGATAGACTGTGACAGTGACTGAAAAGACATTTATTTAAATGAAAATCTTCGAGATTATTACTTTAAATGAAGAGATTCAGGTTATTCAGAGTTATTCCAGGTGGATGATCTTTATACAGAGTGCAGGGCTTAGATGCCAGAGACCTGACTCATCCTGAACCTTGTCTGATTAAATGTCAACAACAAAAAGTCTTTAAGGTGAGGGGAAGGTTGTTGTGAAACCAGGACTTCAATCTTTAACAAGCATTAAGAGTGCCTAAACACAAAAGTATTATAATGCTACAGTCAATACAAGCAGATGTATTATGCTGTGCTACCAGAGCGTTTCATGGGGAAAAAATGCAATAGATTGTCAACATTTTACAGCTACATTCAGAAACATACAACAGTTTTGCAGGTAAAGAAATACAATTCCACGTTAATAAAAAACAAATCCAGGCAGCATTTATTTAAAAACAAACAGCAACATTTGTATTTCTTGTCAGGCATCCAACAGCACTGATACGAAACCTCAGTTGCAGTCACACCACCTCGCACCATCCAATATTTGTTGATGTCAAGCTTTGCTGGATTTCAGACTTGTATGTGCAAAATTACTTTTTAACCAAAAACTTTTTAGATTGGTAAAGAAACCCACCCTGAGCACGCAGCAAAAGAAGCAAAATATGATTCATATTTAATAACTCCTATAAGCTGTGGACCTGCAGAGAGAGTTGATTTACTGCCAGCGCTCCCATCACAAAATCCAAATCCACCTGTCTGCACTGCTGTGGCGTCTTCTGACACATTCATCTTGAAAGTTTTAAATCTCAGCGTTGCATAACAAAATTATTTCTCACCTTGTTCCTCCTGACGGCTGACAACAGAGCCTGAACTTTCCAAACAACAGCTGCAGGCAAAACAACAGAGCAGCAGTACAGTAGAGACCAGGTATTCCTGCATGTGTACAGTATGTTTTCTTTCAGTTTTAATACTAAAGCATATACACACTGCATGATCAGAGTATTTCAAAGGATCCTTTTCTCTCTTTTTCTTTGCAGTAATTTGCATTTGCAGTCTTATCTCTGATAATGTGACAAATCAAACATCTCTCCCGCCATCCTTCCTCTTCTATCTCTTCCTTTGTTTCTCTCACAGAATCAAACATCTTGTCGGTCTCGGTCGTGCAGCGAGGAGGAGAAATGTCTTTTTTTTCCTCAGAGCCATTAATGTGCATCATCATGCAGTCTGTTCCCACAGGATCGGGCAAGTCAGCGGATTTACTCTGAGAGAGAGAGAGGAGGGGGTTTAAGATCCCCAGTCAGGATTCAAGGACAATTCATTATCACTGCCAGGGTGCGGCAGGGCATGAGGAGGAGGGGTGGATGGATGTAGTGGTGGGCCGTAAGACCGCCGTTCAATAATGTGCGTTTTGAATCTCTGACTGACTCGAAGTGAGGAGCCGGGAAAATGTCAAGGGCATCGCATAAACAAGCCGCTTCCCTGCTCGCTCTCCAAATCCACTGCAAGCTGTCTCAGAGAATAAGCCCTGACGTCAGCTGTGTGAATGTGCATCCATACAGAGAGGAGAGGAGAGCAGAACAGAGCAGAGCTACAAATCTAATCAGTGCTGTATGATGTTTTTATATTTACACTTATTTACAACTGAAAGCGACATCACAGCTGGAAAATATACTTGAAACTACTGCTTCTACAACTGATGCTACTGCACAACCATGTTTCAGCACCGTTGATTGACAGTTTCTCTTTGGTTAGAAGCCTGCCATGTTTGTTGTTGTGATCATTTAAGATCAATGAATCGTACAGTCTACTGATTACAGCATAATAGTAGTTCCCAAATCAGCCCTCTGTTTTACAACCTGAGTTTCTACCTGGAAAAGAGAAGATTTCACTTTGCCCGTTAAAGAAACACTTCCAACTCCAGACTCAAAAACAGGAAGAAACTGTTTCGCAACTGTGATTGAAAAAGGCTTCAGTGATAATCATTATGCAGAATATAGAGTGCACTATTATGTATAAAAAATGTTTTATTAAACTTGCCTAAATATAACCATTAAACTCTAATCATGCTTTATAGAGTACAAAATGACTGCTGATTCTAATCATTTTTATAGTTTAGCTTAAAGACTCAGTATGTATGTAAGTGAACGCATCACAGTTCCCATGGCCTGCTAAACAAGCACTACAGGTTTATATTTCAATAGCCTTTTATTTACAGACCAGTAATCTCTATTTACAGATTCTACAACTCCCTACTGCAGGCTTTCCTGCATGCACATTCAGACCTCTGCAGATGATCCAGAACGTCTTCAATCAACCCAAAACGGCACATTTCACTCCACTGCTCATATCCCTCCACTGGCTCCCAGTCGCCGCAGGGCCCTAAGTAGACTAACTAACTAACTAGACTCTTCTCCTCAGTAGTCCCCCGGTGGTGGAACGAGCTACCAAACTCCATTTGGTCCTCAGAGTCCCTTTCCACATGGCAACACGCAACATCAAAGATCCCAGATTACCTGATGTTTTTTCCCAAAAGAGAAGCCTCATCAGTCGTACTCGTTACTACTCAATACGGTCTCAGAGCAGACCATCATCATGGCTGCGTCTGTGCCAAGATAATACAGATACATTCATTGTCATACTTTTAGATAAATTGGCCAATAATATTATTATTAGACGGGCTACTAATACCTTGTCTTTTCTCTTTCTAAAGACCGATACTACAGGTAAGAGTGCTGGAGCTTGGGTCGGAAAAAAGTGACTTGACTTGCCTTAACTAAGGACTCGGCATGACTTGCCTTGACATAACCTGTGACTTCACTTGACTTAACTTGCCCAAGAACTCGAGATGACTCGAGACTTGCTTGAGACTTGGACCAAATGACATGAGACTTGAGCAAAGATGACTTGGTCACAACACTGGTCATTTGTCTTCACTGACCAAAAAAGGTGACGCTTTATTGTGTCTGTAACATGTTTAACCTATTTTGTTAGAAGAGTAACAGGTCAGGTTTTTAGGATCCTTTATTTGCCTCAAAGCTGCCATGTGTGTTTCAAACAGAAGCTCCAGTGTCTCTCAGCTTCAGCAGTTCCTGTCTTCTTTCAGCAGCCGCTCTGTGAGCATCCCGAGCTCAACCACAGTCACCAACCACGTCATCTTACTGATTTTCTATGGAGGTATTAAGCCACCATTCACGGCAGTAAAAGGGCCAAACTTCTCCTAATCAGCTCATCCACTCGCTCCCCTCTGTCCACCGGCCAATGCGGGGAGGGGAGGGGGGGGTGGGTATCTGGTGTGATAAAAGTGTAATAATCTGCCAATCATGTTGCAATCAGGGGCTCTTCTCTGGAAGCTGCTGGAGAGAGGAGTGGAAAAGCTGAGCTGAGAGCGTCCAACCACAGAAGCAGCTAAAGCATGCACACACACGCACACACACACACACACACACGCGCGCGCGGTGGCTTACAAAGGATGAATGGCCAGCAGAGAACTGATAACTAGTAATGATCAGCTCTAATAATAGTCTCATCATTAGGCGGGGCACTAGTAGCACAGGGTGAAAGGTCGGTGTGCGTGTGTGTGTGTGTGTGTGTGTGTAAGAGAGAAAGACAGACAGAGAGAGAGAGAGAGACAGTGTGTGGGTGTGGTAATTACAGAGGAGGGGTCCTGTGTGTCATCACTGACTGTGCAGAGACATACATGTAAGTGTTGGCTGATAGTATCACACTGTACAGGTTCGGGAGTAAAAACTAGCTGCTGCACTGTTTCACTGAGTCGATGCTGACTGACGTAACACGGCTGCTTTAAATGTGTCACACCATGGTCACAGGAAATACTTGATTCTGATTGGCTCCTGGTTTGAACTCTTTTAGTTAAAGGAAACCCTGTGCAGTATTTGACCACTAGTAGAGAAATCTGTCCAGTCAAATACATTTTATGATGCTTTAATTGGATTATAAAAACATGCAAAGATGCACAAAAAGGCACAAGGGCACAAGAGCGAAACCAACCAGTTAGGTTGTAGGTTGCCAGTTTAGGGTTGGGTTGAAATGTTGTCCTGTTCATAATGTGTGTGTAGATTGCATTCCTTCGACAGTCTCACAACTTGGCTGGTGCAAGACATTATTTATTGACTTGTGCATGATGATTATTTATGATCGCTAGTTGGTGGCGGTAATGAGCCAAGAAATGTAGCAAAGCAGGCGTACAGGAAGAAAACTACAAACAATGCACATTTTAATTTCTTTTGAAGTTTGGAGTTTGGAAATGTTTGTTGAAGAAAATGCCATCGACACATTTTTCCTTCCACACCGTTTTTTTCTGCAACATACGTTTAATTACCTTGTAAAAATCCTCCCGAGGCATCTCCTCCTTCTCCCTCATTAAAAATTCCCCAATCTGCAGAGTCCCCGCCCACTCTGCACATTTCAAATCGCCCCCTCCATCACAAAAACAAAACACGTCTCTGCCATCGTTTAGTGGCAACTTGTTGAAACTTAGCTAGCTTGAAATGTAGTTGTTAGTAGTAGTAACGTTAACGTTAGTAGTCAGTAGTGAGTTTGCAAAAATGACGATGGCGGTTACAGCTGGCTCGCGCATCGCCAAAGTGGTTGCCATAGCTTGCACATAATGTGCTGTTCGCTACAACGCTCTTAACACAGAAAAAAATGTAGGCTACTTAGCGAAACAAACATGTAAAAATGTAATTAAATCAAGGATGCCACTTACAGATAAGAATATGTAAATAAATAAAACATATTGGAAATGAATTCATCTAGAAAAGCACAGTAAATACAGAAATGCTGCAAGATACACAACATGACAGAAGTATTTGTGCCCCACTCCCCACTCAGAATGTTAAAGACACAATAAACATTATCAGCTCATTTTAACAACAAATGATGGCTCTAAACATGTTTGATCCAATATTCACATTAGAAAATGGCTAAATGCTGCGTTAATACTGTTTGCAGCTGCATTAAAATGAATAATGACGTCTAATTTGGTTACATCCATTACCAGAACCAGACTCCTCTTTAATTAGGTACATTTTGAAACACAGGAATTGCCTGGTGTCTGCAGTAACTGTACAAATGGTGTGAATGTGAAAAGAGCTATGATGGGAACGTTTAACAGCTGACTATGAGGGTGAAAACATTTCTGTAGAACTGAAAGGGACTGGTGACGTACTGCAGCTGTTTATTAAAGCTAAAAGGCCTTGGAGAGGAGAAGACGTCTTTGTAACACAGGAAACAAACATTTAAACCCACATGGACACCAAAAGCATCTCATTGGGAGTCCCAGCTGTGACACAAATATCCTTAAGCTAAACTCTTTGCTCGCTTATATGCATCTAAGTGTATTAAAGTCTGATGATGAGACTGGTTTTGTTTTCAGGCTTTATAGAGCATCCTGATGATGAATTCTGGCTTGTGATTATTTTCCCATATCGGTCATAACTTGGCATATAAAACACATTTTGGGAGTCGTACCTGTGAAACGGTGGAGGAAACGAACCTGCCCAAATTGCGAGAAAACCATCTGCCTCCCCTGCATGTTTATTTCCTCAAGGAGGAGGGGGGGGGGGTCAAAGGTCAGGAGGTCATCATAGCTGAGGGCCAGGCACAGCCAGGTCACCACTGACTCCCTCCCGAGGCCTTTCAGTGGGCGTTTGACCGTTTGACCTCCAACTAATGAACACAGCGGCTAATGAACAAAGTCCTCGAAGGGTTTCTCCATCAAAGCATCTCAAATCACTCTGGAAATCTAATGACCATTAAACCAGAACTGCTAATTGTTCGGTCACACCTACTCATTTAACTAAGGAATATGTCACTCATTTGTCTTCATGGAGTTCAGCAGCAGCAGCAGCAGAGTTTACTCATCACAGCTCGTCTATCTGGGTACAAATTCCTATGAGAGCTTCTTGTGTAATTTGGGAAGTAATTTAGGCTCATAACGCTGAACTACCTCATTAAAATCAAGTGAAAATTACTGTATTATTCTGTGCTGAGTCATCACAGCTCACGATTTACTTCCATAACATCTCATATCTGCCATTAAAAAGAGCTGGTGCATGCAGTGTGGAAAGAACAAAGATGAGCATTTAAAGCTGTAGAAATTGTGGTCAATATTTAGAATAATAACCTTTTTAAATCTAATATATTACAACAAGGATTGCTAGAATACATCCGCCTATATCCTACAGGATAATAGCACATTGATTTTCCCTTCAGTTGGTTTCTTAAAGGCTGCAGTATCTGATTTTTCTGTCTTTTTATTTGTTATGTAACAAGGTGAACACACAAGAGCTAACACACAGTTATCTTAAAAAGTTTAAACAGCAAATAATCGCATTTTTATACATCAAACAGACATGAAACAGCATTTAAATATAACTGTATTTGTGCTGTTGTCCACTTGATGAATTTTAGTCCAGAATCCAGCCTCTCTTTTCAGCTCTGTTTTAGTTTTTCACTGTTAGCTAAGGTAAAATATCCGACTGTTTAGAAGCTAAAGGCTACGTTCAAAAACAAGTCTCTACCTCTGCCTGTCTCCTGTTTCGGCAGGAAGTGTAAAGTGATTTTATCAGAGCTTTTCTGACTGCTGGAAAACAAAGTTGATATGGGAACATTGTCGCAACAACTACGCTAACATGTCTGTGTTTAGCAGGTAAAATAGTGTGCTAGCAGTAAACTAAGAGCTAAATCAACCTGGTTGGTATACAGCACCACTGCAGAATATGTTTTTCTCTGGTTCTTCTATTTACAGGTTTGTGTTTGTCTACTTTTGTTTTACTGTGTGCAGCGAAAACAAGATGTGAACACACCTCTTCAACAACTTACCTTTTGTTCTGAAATGGGGAACTTGTTAGCTAACAGTCACTTATTTACTCATTCAGGAGAAAGAGAACACTTATTCTATTATAGCTCTATTTTTGGTCTCCTCCAACTTTGGAGGTGGGGGAAAAACTGTCTCTTCAGGGGCTAAATATTCCAATAAGTTTACCACCTAGATCTATCTGTTCATATCCACTGGTTGGGCCTGAGTAGGTAATACACAGCTCTGGTACAAAATTAAAAGACCACTGCAAAAATGTGTTTTTCTCTGGTGTTTCTATTAACAGGTTTGTGTTTGTGTAAAATTAACTTTTGTTTTATTGTCTTTAACATTTCTCACTACTTCCAAATCAAATATTCTCATTCAGGTCTCTTTTTGGCAGAAAATGACGACTGGTTAAGATAACTAAAATATGTATTCAGAGCTTGAATATTGCAAAGGAAACAAGATCATGTTCATGTTTAAAAAACAGAATACTCATGTTTTAACTCAGGAAGAGTTCAGAATCAATATTTGGTGGAATAACCTGGTTTTTAATTACGGCTGTCATGCATCTCGGCATGCTCCCCACCAGTCTGTCTGGGTGACGTTAGGCCACTCATCTTTGTTCGATGGCTTGTGACCGTCCATCTTCCTCTTGATCACATTCAGGAGGTTTTCAATGGGGTTCACATCTGGATTGAGCGGGCCATGACATGTAGCGAGAGATGCTGATCTAAGGAACATTTGGAGTGGTCTCTTCATTTTTTTCAGGAGCTGTATGAGCAGAAAACTGATGACGTAAACATAAAAGTTTTCCCCTAAGTTATTGTTTTTAAGAATTGTGTCAATTATCTATCCTGAGGTTCTCAAGTGGATTCTTTTTAATATTAAAATATCTTATATACTTATCCGCTTGAAATATCCAGCACGAGTCAGTTCCTATAAAATGCTGATTAGTGCATCTTTATAAAGATCACCTTTAGAGCCAGCGGACTTATCTACAAGCAGATAAGCAACAAACATGTCTCCAGGTGAGGTAAGATGTTTACCCTCTTTATATCTTTTTCCATCTTAGTGAGATAACCATTGTTTTTATCTCTAACATGGAGTGTAACAGGACCACCAGTAAGATAAGGGAGCTGACTCAGTATTGTCACTGTGCAGTGATATCTAAAGTTTGCCAACATTAGCCACAACAAGCTAATGGTCATACCAGACCAAGTAAGGCTGAAGCAGGAAGAACGTGAGCATGGATGTGTTTTATGTTATCAATTTAACTTTCCATCTGTCACTCCTCCTTACAGAGTCATGCTTTAAATGTAAAAAATAACCTCTTGAGAATAAGATGAGGATATGACGATGAAGTCGAGGTTAAAACACTTGAAGATTGAACAAGAGTCTCATCTATTCAGCCATGCTCTTTCTTCTTTTATTTACATACAGAAGGGATCTCTTGAAATTTTAGAATTGTTGTAGCTTCCTGTCATTCCAAAAATGTGAAAGCAGCTCATGCATGCAGTATGTATGACTGTGTGTGTGTGAGCTACATCCTCCAGCGTGTGAGAACAACTCCCCTGGCCAGAGTGTGTTCCTGCTAAAACCCATCTGTGAATTCACACGACTTATTCACTGTGATCGGAGAGCAGACCTGCTGCTATTTCCTCCCACTCCCCTCTCCGTCTCTGTCAGGCTCTTAAAATATTCCAGACATCTCTGTCTCGCAAAGCAATCCACTTCAATCCGTTAAGCTTTCATTAGCGCTAATGTTGCATGAACAATGTTGATATTAGCAGGTGACTGATACGGTGGTTTGAAGGTCGACGTGGACTGAACAACATTAGGTGCATTTCTCTGTAGCTTTAATGCTGCTTTTGTGTTTTTATGTAAGACATGTTTAAACTGTTTAGAACCGTGTTAAGGGCAAGGGCCAGTTCAGACTATGTGAAACACGTCATCTGGCGGAGGCCAGGGAGCTTGATAAACTACACTTCCTCAGTCTAGGATGCCTGCCTCCGATGTCATGTTCAAAATCGTCAAGTTTGAAATGTAGACTGCATACCCGAAGATTTTTTAGACAATTCACTGGGATATTCTCGTTGTATTTCTGATTCTGTACCGCTCTGAGCCATTGCCTGTAGCGGAATTGGTAGTATTTCACTCCAGCGTCTCTCGCTGGGCTGTTCCTTTCAGATGGAGGGGCGCAATGCATGCTGGGTGTTGTAGGAATGTAGAATGGGCGGAACCACGAGCTGTTCGTACAACTTTCTCCACAGCTATGGCGACAATTTCAAATATTATTGCTTCTATCGATTACAGAGAACACCAGCTTTGACTGACAGTGGCTTTTCCAGGGGTGAATCGCTCCTTTAAAGCCTCTGTAATAGTTTATTTAAAAAACCTATCCATGCACACTCGTATTGAACCTGTTCAGGGTGAATCTGGGTGGATTACAGACAGACAGCTACCATAATGTTGACTAATAGTTTAAATAAATCAAGCATTATTGTATGAAATTAACAGGAAACAATAAGGACTAGTTACTGTTTATCGTTTTGGTTAGTTGGTCAATCAATCCATTTTTTTATGCCTTTATTGAGAGAGAAGGGACAGAGGATGGTGTCGGAAACAGAGGAAGAGAGAGAGGGGACGACACACAGCGAGGATTGAGCCTCTGTATATGGGACGCACGATTTAACCGCTGAGCTAAACCGGCGCCAAAATCAATGTTTTTTTATTAAAGAATTCAGCACATTGTTTAAATATTAATCATTTTATTGGATTCCTTCCTAAAGATTTTAGGGAACACCTGATCTTCCTTTCAGCAGAACTTTCCGATCAATTTTTTCCCAAAAGCCAAAAAAACTGAATGCATGAAATGGTATCTCACAAGCTGACAGCTGACTTTCCTTTCAATTCTGGCGTGGATATGACCATCAGGGGTGATATTCTTCACCTCATCACCTGCCTTGTTGTAGTTAAAGATTTTTTGAATCTTAGGGCTTCTCTTAACTGGTGTTTTTATTTATTTATTTCTTTTCTATTATGGGTATTTGAACATCATAATATAACTGTTTACTGTCCACCTGATTTTACTCCTTGTATTTTAATGTCTGCCGGTAAGGCACCTTGTAACTTTGGTTTTGAAAGGTGCATTATAAATAAAGTGATGATATTGTATTTGTAGTGCAGCAATCAGGGTAAAGTTTCCTCTGGGACATAAGAACTATAAAACACTTCAGGGCCGACTGGCGTTAACTTTATTGAGCAAATTCCAACACCTCAGAGGAATAAACATCTCCTCTGTGAACACTCCATGCTGTTTCCTTTAGCAGCAAACATCAGAATGAAATGCTAATCATGCACAAAAAGTGTACCATCATCTAAATGGGAGGTTCATCCTCACAATAAACCTGAATGAAATAATGCATCTTCAACAGTTGTGGTTGGATAGCCAAACACCTTCAGAAACTCCCTCCTCTACACGTATCTAATGTCCAATTAGGAGTCAATGTTCAATCTGTGTCAATCAATCAGTGATCTGAATCAGACTGGGATATTGGGAGCCACTACACCCAGATCAGCCAGTGTTGAAGGGTTGACAACTGAGCTAGAGTTTCCTTCAACCAAACTCTGTTTTTTCCTTCTTTAACCTACTATTTCATGTCAACAACAAAGTTCAACACTATAAATGTCTTCCACACGATGCTGTCTGAAAAGTACCCTTAGAAATGGTAAATGGACTGTACTTGACTGATGGCAGAGGCTGCTACGAAAAGTGCCCAAATGTCAATCAGTCATCAGATTCCCACACCGTTGGCTATGCCACCGGGAGCAATTAAAGGTTCAGTGTCTTGCCCACGGACACTTCGACATGTAAACTGAGGGTGCTGGGATCAAACTCACAACCGTCTGATTGAAAGACGACCGTCTCGACCAATGAGCCACAGCCGCCTCAATCATATCTGTGTACTTTTTAAGCAGATGATGGGATAAAACTGAGCTCGAGTTTATCTTCTAACAAAATCTCAAACTTTTCATCCTTTGTTTTCATTAGTTTTGTGTGAGATGCATGTAAGTACCCTCACAGACAGGTCTCTAAAATTTCTTTACAGATGCTGCAGGCTAAAAATTATGCGCACAAAAAGACAGAATTGTATGCTTGTCTGATTCAACCAATGATATTGTGACGTTTGGACTTCCTCAGATGAAGGTTAGGTTAAGCTGCCGTGTTGTAACATCTTATTAATTAATCACAGCGCTAACTGCACTTCAACGAAACACTTTGTCTCCCCTCCAGACATCTGCAAACTCTTTTAAAATCATCAATCATCCGTCCCAAGATGACAAAAAAACTAAATAACTGACGAAGCAAAGGTTTGTCGCAGCATATTTCAATCCTAAGTGAGGCAACTTAACGCCACCCTGCTTCATTTATGACATGCACTTGTTTACTTCCATCATCAGATTCACCCATTCCCGTGTTTCTCTGCTTTATTTCTCTCTGTGGTGACTCAAAGTGAGGCATTAAAAATTAACCGGCGGCTCAAAGCAGCTCAAATGTGAAGCGAAGTCTCTGAGTGATTAACACAAAGTAACTGGCATGACTTCCTGTCCCAGTTTGGAGCGACGCCATCCCAACATCCTCACATCCCGAAATAGATTTCTAATTGAGTAAGAAGGTGATGATGCAGCTTCACAGCACTGATGGCTTCAAACATGTTCACTCGTTCCCTTCAGAGGACACAAGACATAACTAATCGAACTCGCTCTGTTTTCATTGTTACGTCCTGCTCACTGTCCAGATTGGCCCGCTGACACACTTCAGCTGGCTTTATGAGCAAGCATGCAGTAATTCATGACATTTTCTAAAGGGGAGTGTTAAAAATATGATCTCACCATGTTTTTCTGTCTTAAGAGACTGAAAACTTTCCGAGCTTTATAGTCTATCTGTATACAACAACACCTGGCTCGCAGGTTGTCCTCAGTCAACAGTCTGCCTCATGAAACCCCTCGATATTTGAATATTTAGAATAAGACAATATTTATCTGTTCTGGTTGAGTTTTAGAGGCATCATGTTCATTTTGAGCAACTTTCATACCTGACAAAAGGACCAATACTTCCTCCAATTCCATGTTCGTAAAGTACAGAAGGTACTGGGTAAAATGGCGTAATGTGTCCTCTACTTGGACTCTGTTGCAGAATGATTTGAATCTTCATGGGCGGGTCTCACAGGTTGCATTTCAGGTCATTTTAATTGAGTTTGATGCAAACACACCTGGCTGTAGATGGCTTAAATACTGATGGATGTATTTTCAGTATATGACATGATATATAATATGATATCCTGTTTATATTTCTTAAATGACATTACATTAGTTGTTTTTTCTGAGGTGCTGCTGTAGCTCAGTTGGTAGAGCAGGCGCCCCATAAACAGAGGCTACAGTCCTCGACGCACTGATCGCAGGTTGAGTCCCGGCCTGTGGCCATTTGGTGCATGTCAGAGTTTCCTCTTCACCTCTCCTATTATAAAGACAAGAGCCAAATAATCTTAAAAAGAAATATTTTTTTCTGTCTGAAGTCTGTAGCCCTTTTTGCACTGCAGTTCCGCAACAGTGCCGCAACGAAGCTCCACCGTCATGCAGCCTTTGCCATTTTACATTGAACCAAGCAACGCCAGTGTAAAGCCGCCCCAGTGTGTGTTACATTGTGTTCCAGCATTGCAGAAGCAAAACGTGTGTGAGATAAACAGCGTGTCCTTCAAATACACGCATGCGGCGCTGTTCTGCCCTGTGGTTTACACAGACGCTGTTTCGCCTCTGTTACTACCTCCGAGGTGGAACAACTACGCCCCAGCATTCCACCTCCGTACCTTTACATAGAAGACGAGATGTAACAGAGGCGTAATAATCCTGCCTTCAACTGGCAGTGTAAAAGAGGCCTGTGTGTTTTGCTGCTTCCTTTCACTCTAAAAAAAGATACAATTATTGTGTATGATACATTACACCTGCTTGGTTAAAGGTTGAATAAAAAAGGACATTCATCAAAGGGATCATCCGACGATATCCGACCCTTTCTCCCGTCTATCTGAGGTAGATATATCGTATGAAAACGTTTTTTGCTGCTAAAACTGCTAGTGACTCTAAATAGCCCGTAGGTGTGAATGTGAGCGTGAAAGGTTGTCTGTCTCTGTGTGTCAGCGCTGTGATTGACTGGCGATCAGTCCAGGATGTTCCCAGTGACAGCTGGGATAGGCTCCAGCTCCCCTGCAACCCTGGACAGGATAAGCGGTATCTAATGGATGGCTGTTGGAGGCTTCAGTATAAACACTGTGGTATCAAACTGTCTATCCTTTGTTTGGACATCTGGTTACATTTTACACAAAATATCTTCTCTCATGCCTACAACATTGTTATTTCCCTTTCCCTCTGTGAACTGTGTACTGTACTTGTGCTTTTAACACGTGTGAACTGAAGCCAGAGCTCTTTAGACGGACTATTGAGTTCATGAGTGAAACAGCATCTGTTGGATCAAATTAACAGTTTTTCTGTGAAAGTTGTTTGCTCACAGTTCTTCCTCAACCTTCCTCTACAAACACACACACACACACACACACACACACAGCACAGGGGGCCACTTACATAACCAGTGCACGGATCAGGAGGGGGAAGTGCAGGGAGGTGCAAAGGGAGAGAGGGGGAGGAGACAAAGTTGAATAAAAGGAGTATTCTACATTTATTTTTATGCTGTAAAATACTGAAGAAATAAAGCTTATGTTTTGTTGTTAGCAATTTAGGACTTTTGGGGTTAATTTTAATACCCCAAATGTCTTTACATATCCAAGATAAATAGGCCTACGTCTCTCTGTCCATCTTGTGAGGTGGTATTAGGGTTTTTTTATTGGAATAAAAAGTATTATTGGAGAAATTCTGTCTTTGTGGTAGAAACCTGACCTTTGTATACCATCCAATGAAGCTACAAATTAAATGTAAACTTTTCCAAATGAAACCATTAAAGGCCTGTATTTTGCAGGTTCACAGTGTTTGCAGGCTGTTACGCAAGAGGGACAGGACAGTATGTTGTTTCTCTAGCTGCAAAGTCAACTCTTTTCCTGGACAACCTTCCATTTTGCCAGCCACACAAACACCTATGCAGGGGGCACTCTCATCCAAACGTGTTCACTAAATATAGCGGCGTATAAGTAATGTTGCAGTGTCACACGTTGCAGGTGTTAAATGCTAATACAGATGAGTGTGGGAAAAGTCCTTTGAAAGGGCATGAAGACAGCTCAGGCTGTGATGCAAAGGAGCTTCTTTACTTGTAAACAGGCTTACACTTTACCTTCTTACCAGCCTAATGAATCTCTGCTTGTAAAAAATCCCTCCTCTTCCTTTTACCCTCCGCATCCTCCATCTTCCTCCCTGCTCCGCCACATTAATCTCTCATTAGCGGCCCCTCCCCCTCTTTTTTCTACAACCTTTTCTTTCTTCAAACACCAGCCCTTACACACACACACACTCTGGTATACATAGCCAACAGGCCTGTGTATTTTCACCCACGCGTCAGAAGAATCCTCAGACAAATGCGAGGGCCACAGACGGCCATTTAAAGGGCAGCACTACAGAGCAGAAGAGCCGTCTGAATGGAGCCCACGGAGGAGAGATAATGGATTTAAATAGAGCAAACATGTTGCACAACCTGGTTATTCGTGAGCATGACCGCAGTAACACACACACGGGACTGTATGAAACACAAATGTGGGCTCTGTTCCCTCCTCGAGGACTGACAGGAGAGGCGTGTGTTCAAGTGTGAGCGGCACAGAGGATGTATGCGAGGTCCCCTCTGCTGCATGAGAGCGTACAGGAGCGCAGTCTGCTCCCTATCTGGATCTGGAGTGAGTCAGAGCGCCGGGCTGAATATAAATGAGTCAATGCAGATTAAGATGTCACTGTTTCAATGAAGGCGAAGGCAGGGGCAGCATGTAGGAGGTCAAATTAACCCCTTCCGCCCCCACGCTGCTCTCAGAGCCCCTCGTCTGGCTGCGTGGTGAAGAGGTTACCATCAAGCACACAACAAGGATCAGCTGGTGAGTGAGCTGCAGATGGAGAGGTAACACGCCTCAGAGGAGTACTGGTTAGATTTATTTACTACAAAATAATGGTTAGAATTAATCCAAATAAACATTAATTCGAAGGTTATGATGAAATTATGGAGATGTAATACTCACTGTGTGCCTCCATGAAATACAGCTCTATAAAATCCCCTTTTCATCAATTAAATATCCTTTTTACAACGACCGTAACATTGTGCTTTGTGGTCCATAAAGTCTTCTCATAATAATCGAATCATTCTCACACCGTCTGTCAAATCATCGCCAACTTCGTTCTGAGAATGTTACGTGCGGTAAGATTTTATCTGGTTCCCAGAATGTTCCTTTTAATAGCAGGAGAACGTTCTCTGAAAACATTTTCAGAACGTTGCCTGTGAGAATGTTCAAATCACATTTCAGGAATATTTTATAAATCGCTTTCTGATAGTTCAGGCCGTACTAACATCCTGAAAAGATCCTCAGTATGTTGCAGTAAGCATGTTCTACCTTTCTTTTTATGTAAATTGAGCAAATGTTTTATAAAAGGCGTTCTGACATCCCAGGCCTCAATAACATCCTGAAAATATCTTCAGAATGTTGCAGTTATAACGTTTTGTCTTAGTTTAAGTTTTAACGTCACAAGAACTCATAAACATCCTTAAAACGTTCTTTGAATATTAGATTAAAACGCTTTCTTTCAAACGTAATTAGAACTTGTAGGTAATGTTAGCCGATGTTATGGGAACATTCCCTGCTAGCTGGGTATGCAGGTGCGTGAGTATGTATAATTACATGTAAAGGTGTATGTATGTGAATGAATGTATGAGCTGGTTAGTATATGTTCTCGCCCCGTAAGAGGCTGCTTTACCTATATCAACATTTATGTGAAACCAAGCCCAACCTCAAGGTGATAGTGATTCCTTTTTGGTCCTGTTAATTGCCTGTTATCTTTAAACAGTGGGAATAAAGTTAAAAAAAAAATACATTTTATTGGTCAACTGTCAGATGGATAAACGAGACCATCAAAATTTGACAACAAAAACAATCCATGATCGCACAGTGAGATACTATACAGTCAAAAGCTGTTTTTACAACTATTATCAGGTCATTTAGATTTTTGCTCTTCACATAAAGCCAGAGGAAGTGTTCGCCTGGACCTCGATGGTTAAAAGATCCCTCAGAACACTGAAGCTTTTAATCATAGTTATGCTTAAGTGATAAAAATGTCCTTCAAATGTATGCTTTTGGGAGGTGGACAAAGAAGAGAACACCTGTTGTATGTGTTTTTAAAGCTGGACAGAGAGCTTAGCTTACAGATGAGCAGAGTGACTATGCAGCCACTCCTGCAGGTTGTGGTTCAGCTTATTGATCTACTTTGGATGTGAAAAAAAAGGGGAGAAAAAACAGCCACCACCTGTCACCTTCAGGAACATCTGGTGGGTGGAGTTGGACTGCAGTCTCAACCTCTCAGTGACACAGAAGACTTCTCCTTTCAATTATTCCCGTCACATTCTCCCCTCATTTTCATTCCACTTCAACATGGAGAATTTGAGCTTAAAGAATTATCCTGCAGAGCATTGTTAAGGTGAAAGCTCCTCACTGAGGTATTTTTCTCAAGTGTATCAGCTGCATTGTGCTGAAAATAGACGGGATATCCCCAGTTCTTCAGCTTTAATCTAGTGCCATGGTCACAGTGTCGCAGTTTCAGGCTAGGTTCGACTTTTCTTTAGAGACAGTTCACTGGAGATTTTGATAACTGGCTTCTCGAACACAACCCCTTGTCAGAAACACCTGGATGTTCTCGTTAACTTTCAGGCGGCACTCCCGGAGGAGATGTGCTCACATGTGAAGCACAAACTGTCGAGAAGCCATTCAAGTTGAAGGACTCACTAACAATCACTCTGACTGTCCTGAACCTCAGCACATTAGCAGCAATGGCACCTTGACAGCGAGGCAGAGATCCATGAAATGATGGCGATGCTGGCTCAGTGTTTCATAATAAAGCAGCCAGTCTGTCGCTGTGTGATTCCACACGTGAGAGAGAGAAAGGGCTCGGCTGTCTTAATACATAACAAAATTAAACAGACAGTGTTCATGCATGCCTCATTCTGAGTGCTCTGTACTGTAGTGTAAGCGATGCATCATGCAGCATTTGTAGGTGACATGAGGCACCATTAAACATTTCACCCCCCACATGATGCTCCTCCAGGCTGGTCAGTAATAACTGTGTCACTGTTGTGACCTCATATCCTCCTTCAGTATGACAAATGTAGCTTTTCACATCTTCACAAGGTCTGAAAACCATGTGCAGACAGAGAGTCATTTTACTGTTTCTTTCCTCACAAGAGCGACAGAATTAAGACTTGTTCAGTTTTAATAGAAAGATCATTTTTTCTTTGAAAAGCTTCATTTTCTTGGTGTAAGGGATAACACTGGTGCTTCTCTGTATTTTTCTTATTCAGAAGAAAATCTCATTTAAAGACCAAAACCAATAATGTAACTCAAACAGCAGTAAGACTCGCATTAGTTGGGGACTATTTTTCAGCGGCAGATTAACAAACATTTGGTGCTTTTGTGTAAAATTAGTGCACCATGAATTGGATGGTCACGGTGATGGAGGAAACATATATTTGATATTATAAACCATCCCTGCTGTCTTCTAGATCAGTGTTGATTTCGTTAACGAAAATAGCAATGAAAAATGTCTGTCAAAGATCTTTTTTCCGTGACGAAGACGAGACGTTGACGAGCTAAAACGAGATCGTTCATAATAAAAACTCTGACGACATGTATGTTTTGTTTTCGTTGAGACAGGACTCAAATGTTAGTGTTTGGCTGTCGGACATTCAAAATGCATATTTTCCCTCACTGTGCGTCTGATCAGTCTGTCAACATAAAAGCAATTAATTCCTGGAACTGGGTAACCTGGTTGGAAAACGAGAAGAGAGAGACTGGACAGGGGGTCATATTTTCTCAAGAGAGACTAAAAGTAATGTCTAAAATGTTGTGAGTTTCCGCCGACTAAAACTACTAAAACTATAAAGGGTAAAATAACTTAAATGTGGCTAAAACTAATAAGCATTTTCATCTGAAGACTAAAGGTGCGTTTCGATAGCTGGAACCAGGGTCTAATTTTAGTTCCGGGGAAATTGATTTACCCCCTGAAAAGTGCCTGCTTGGGGGTACGTACTTTCCAAAGGTCCACAAACTTTCAGGGCGGGGCCTGCAGTGCTGATCGTCTCTGATTGGTCAAGTACTCGCAGCGTTTTATTTCACCCGCCATGTTTAAAAGACTGCAGCTGCACGCTCATTGTTTTCATCGCTATCCATCAAAAACAGCGCCATCTTTGTTGTATGGCCTTCATCTTCTTATTACCACCACCTACTGGACTGGCGGCGTAGTGCAGTTGCTTTTAGTGCTTCTTCATACGTCGTTGGCCTGATTTGCATGATCATCCCGGGACTTGAGGCTGCTGTGGAAACGCAACAACAACGGGCCACAGGAACCATTTAGTTCCTTGAAGAGAAGTTCCTGGAACTAAAAGCTCCTGGTACTTTTGTTCGAAAATCACCTTAAGACTAAATCTAAAATAGCTGCCAAAATTAACACATGATCTGGATTAACAGTTTTGATGAGCCATGTGCTGCTGTGAAAAAAGGGCCTGTTTTAACAACAAACCTTGATGAAAACACTGTAAATTTGAACAGAAAAGCCAGAGTACAGCAAAGACCTGTTCATGCTTGTCTGAGGTGGCGGAGTTGGTGTATCTATAAAAACGAAATGCAGCAAAGTGCAATGAAAACAGACTTTATGAATAAACCATGACGTGCATGAAGCGTATTTGTAGCAGCAGACAAAAATGTCTAATGTGTGTGGAGCCACGAGGAGACCTTAACCTTCCTCACATCTATACATAAAGCCAGGTTTACATCCTGTGTACTACATGTTTCCACTGCCTGAGGTTACACTGGGGCGCTTTTTATTACGTCATTTCGATGCTTCTTCTTCTGCAATGTTTTAATTGACAATGACTGAAAAATAAGCTCCACTAGCTGTTGTAATAATCCACATTTGAAAGAAGCTTAATTCACCTCGCAAGGTTACACAAAGTAGGACAAATTTCTGCTTGTTTAACAAAACTAATCTTTATTTTAAACTGAGTAAAATATGGTGCTTTAATGCATGAAAGGTTAAATATAATTCTAATGTTTTGCACTCGTTATCTTCTTATAATCAAGTAAATTAATGCATTTTCATATCTTGGGATAATTCCTTTGTGAAAGACAAACTATTCCAGTTTCACCATTTGTTAGCAGAAGCCCAATTTGCTCCACAGAGTTAAGCACCAGATATAAATCCTCAGCGTGTGGGAAATGTTGAATACGACCGCACACAGAGGATCACTCATGTCGTGACCATTTGTTAAGGCTAATTACACCAGGGTGTCACAAGTCACGTGATCCTGATATATTAGACTTCTGTGTGAACATTATGACCTTTGAAAGTTGTGAGATAACCAAGAAAGATAGGCGTCCTTAGTGGCTTTAAATCACAGTGGGATGCTGGTAACAGTGGGAATAAGTGGGAATAATCTGGAGACTTTCCAGTTAATCAAACATGTGAAACAGAATTTATCGGCGTGTCTCGGCCGACAGAAAGATTATCAATGGGACAATGGGAACATACAACAACATTTGTCCCCGTCCTCCCACCAATTATCCCCATCAGCCTCACTGACAGCCGCGCGCCGAGCCGCTGAATGGCCTAATCTCTCTTCACAAATTAGCTCCTTCTCTCATCTCCGCTTCCCAAATGTACGCTATGCCCTTAAACGTCACATGGTAACGCTGCCTATTCATAACCATTATCTCAGGGCCGACGACAATGGAGCGAAACAAGGGGGCCGAGGAGGAGAAAAGGCATAAAGACCCTGGGAAATGCAAAGCGTGGGGGTGAATACAAGCGATGCGGTTCGATCTCAGATTCCCCGCTGGCCCTGAGCTATCAGAGCCATTGATTGGCTCATGTAATTCTGCTCTGATTTGGCTTTGGCCAATCAATGCACTGCAGACACACTTCCTGTGACTGTGCAGCCATTAGACTGGAGGTAAAAAATCCCATAGTTTTCTGAAATGTACAGTTTACACCCACCCAGGCTTCTATTCTACAAGACAACTGCTGCTCTCGTCTCATTGCATCGGTTATTGTAAGCTCCTCTAACAGCCGTTTCCTGTCTCACTGCCTCATTCCAGAGTCTGTATTGACCCGGTGAGCACAAAATGAAGGCGTTTCGAAGGCGGTGTAACCTTGCAAGTGAAATACAAGCAAATTCAAAGGATTATTGAATGAAGATGTTTCCGATTCAGCAGCCTGGGTCTCATATTACCACAGAGGAGCTGCTTTTATGCAAATTATAAAACAGTTTTTAGGAGCTCATAAAGAATCTTCAGGCAGAGGAAGTTTGGGTGTAGCTCATTACGGTTATGTATAGGTTATCCTTAAATAATCAAACAAACTCAAACCACACCACTTCTCAGGCTCTTACACACACTTTAAAAACCCTGCTACTGTCAGCTGATTATTTATGACTGCATATATACAGTATAAATTACCCTGCAACTGTTTTAATTGCTCATTTTCTATTCCATTCTTGTGCCTATAACCTACTTTGTTCTATTTTCTCTGCATTATTCTGTATGCTGCTGGCGTAACCCATTTCCCCAACAGAGATCAATACAGCGTCATGTTCTCTAATTTCATTTTAGAGGTCATTAATCGGCCGAACCGTACAGATACACCGGTTTCATTTAGGAAAGGTTAATGCTGGAGTAAATGCTTATGTCAGCATGGGTTCAATGTTTCCAATGATGCCAGCAGAGAAAAGCAAATATAAGGCTGCAGGAGGAAGACAGACCTTTTGTGTGATGTAATGGTGCACAATGCCATGTCCCTCAAGTACCTGTCATACAGCTTGAAGAAGTGCAAGAATCAGCAGATGGAAAATATTCACATTTACTGTGTGAATAAGAGGTTTGAAACCACAGGGAGTGGAAACAAAGACATGATATGCCTTTTAAAGTCAAAGTGACTCTTACTTTCCAAGGATATCATCATCTTTTGTGTCCAAACGTCCATAAATCCACTTAGAAATCTTATGGGAAAAAAACGCTCTTTATAACTCCCATAACAGAAGTTGCCTTAAAAAAAACAACATGTTTACGTTTTCTTCAGTATCAGAGAAATTCAGTGACCCTTGACTGTACATCCATGGGTATATCACAAACAGGAACTGCTAATAGTTAATTTGGCATACTTTTAATCTGACTTTTGGACAATATTGTTGCTTTGGTGTAATTTAAAGATTAACTGGGTGAATTAGCTCCAGTCATGTTTTAAGACATATAAAATGCTCTGCTTGAAATAACAAATTGTGTCTGATATGTTTGTTTCTGCAAAATACATTAAATTATCTTGTAAAAATCCTCCCAATGCATCTCCCGCATTAAAAATTGCCCAATCTGCATAGGCCCCGCCCACTATAAAAATTTCCAAGCGCCCCTCCGTCGCAAAAACAAAACATATCTCTACCATCGTTTAGTGGCAACTTGTTGAAACTTAGCTAGCTTGAAATGTAGTAATTATAGTAGTAACATTAACATTAGTCGTCAGTAGTGAGTTTGCAAAAATGACGATGACGGTTACAGCTGGCTCGCGCATCGCCGAAGTGGTTGCCATAGGTTGCACATAATGATATGCGCAGCATCACCCCGTCCATTAACAGGATTGGCTCCTTAGGTTTGTGACATCTCAAACCTGCCAAACTGAAAACGAGTTGTTCAGCCTGTCCTTGGTACACTGCAGTTTAAAAGCAGACAGGCCCAGCCATGGAGATGACTGCTGATGTTGTCCCTAATATGTCTTGTAGCACATGAGAAACACCACATGGTTAAACACCGGATTTTCACTTTAATGTAAAACTAAAAAGTAGAGTTAATACCTCAAAATGCTTCTTCTCCAAGTCTGATCCCCGAATGTGAAAATTTGACATCTCTTACTCGCAACACACACACACATGCACGCACGCACTACACCCCCTCACTTGCCAAACAAACATAACAGCACTTCATTCTCTGCTTAATTTAGCCATTGATTTTTCTAACACCAGATCACACCAGAGATAGCAGAAGACATCAGGCCACAGTGTTTTATGGTCTTTGCGGGAAACCCCCCCCCAACACACACAAGGCCACACACACAAACTAAAAGAAAGAAAGACAGAGAGGATGTTTCCCCCGGGATCATCACAAAAAAAAAAAACACTGACTACAACTGTTAGGAGATCTAACCGAGGCAGAGTGTGTGATTGTAGTTTGTGTGTTTACAGCTGCTGTCCCCTTCAGCGTTTCCACTGTGCTCTCAGATCAGATGTGAACCAGCAGATACTCACAGACACAGCTGCACTGCAACATCATCACACACATACATGTACAATTACGCAGCATCAAACACACACACACACACACACACACAATGAGCTGTTTGACTGGCAGGATGTGTCTGGCCTACATATGTGTCACTTATGTGTCATTTGAAGCATTTACTTTTGGGATTACACACATTATATGAGTTTACCATTAACACGTTTTCCTGTTCCTGTCATCACTCTTACATCTGCAGCTGTTCCCGGTTTCACTTCTTAAAATAATGCTTTTTCAACATGATACAGCCATAAAGTGTCCAAATTTTAAAGGATAATTCCAGTTTCATACACACTGGGTCTTATTTACTTACTTTGAACATTATTTCTATCCATTACGATAACTTTTAACTCATTAGAACTATTGCTGAAATGGAGGTAAATGGCGAAATCGCAAAAATAGGTCCAACAGAGCAGTCTAAACCAGCACACTGTGAAGCATGTTTCCAACAAACACTTTGATTGGGTATCAATTTCACGTTTGTTTTATCTCGCATATAAGTTTGACTAACCACAAGTGTCTGTTTAAAACATGTCTGATCATCCAACTTCTTGTGTTTCAGACCTCTTTCTAGTCATGCTCTCTGAACCCAGACTACTGCAATTAAATTATATATTTCAACATTGTGGAATTGATGCTTTCTTTCGCTTTCTTTCTCGAAACGAGACCAAAAGATCGATCTGAATCTCACGTCTGTCTGTAAGTACGGAGCTGGAGTCTGAATGTGATTAGCCTAGCTCAGTGCTAAGCCTATAGCCGGGGGGAAACATTTAGTCTCCTCCTGAAAACATCTTTAAAGCTCCCTTATTGACATGTTTTTTGGTTGTTGAATCCATGCACCAACAGTGGTGTAAAAATGGTGATTTATGGTTTTAGAGGTAGTTAAATGTCCAATCTCCAGCTCCTTTTACTACAAAATAATGTGGAACTATTCCTTTAACTTTTTGAGTACAATTTTACTCTTATAAAATAGTCCAATATTGTTCATGTGTCTTGGTGACACCCTGGTCTGGTGACCCCACGAACACGAACATAATTTCCTCATTCACTTGAATAATAAACCCCTTTAATGCACGGACACATCGTGAAGCGGTGTGGGTGACTTACAGGCGTTGGTGACGGCGAAGCTGTTGGCCGTCTCGATGTTGTCCACGTGAGGCACCAGGTTGAACGGGGCTTCCGAGGCGTTCGGGCTGGTGTTGTGCAGGAAGATTGCCAAACGAAAGGCGGTGTACTCCTGATCAGTGTTTCTGATGAACAGACCGCCTGAACAGAGAGCGGGGAGAAACACAGAGACACAGGTCTGATGAGGTGCGAGGGGAATAAAGAGCGCCTGAGAAGAATCCACAATCTTACCGAAGACAGTTCAATTATTGCTGACGAGAACAGAGACATGAATCAAATGAAATAAAACTGCTTTAACATTCTGCAGATTTTCAATTGTTTGAACACAAATGGGATTTTAAGAGCCAGAAAGAGCAATTTGTTAAAGGGGATACAATATTTATAACAGAGGTTCTCAAACACTTCTCCAAGAGAATATACGGATATTAAAGCCCTCATTTTGATCAGACTGAGTCTTAATATTTATTGTCCCTGCGGGAAATTTAGTAGTTTTTGAGTTAAGATCGACCAATTTTCACTGAACACTGAAACCACGTGATTTGTGTACATCTTTCGGGGAAAATATTCTCCCCATGCTGTGGGGCACTGGGAGCCTCCTCAGAGGTCCTGACTGGAGAAGCAGAAGAGGACTAATATGGGCAACAAGTCCACCAAACCACAGAGTAACGTAAGATATTCTATCTGAGCGTTTTCTGCTCTAAAACCAATATCAACAGTTTTGCTCTTTCCTCCATTTATGACACCTGAACAACTTTAATTGGCTGAAGAAGGCCATAGGAGGTTGTATATGTTTATCACAGATGTTATCAGGGTCAAGTGTGAGTTTGAGATTGTACTTTATCTGCCACTGCTTTGGCTTTGGTTTGTTTTGATTAAAGCACAAACATACTTAATTAAACATCAGGAGAGATTGTGGTTTTGATTAAAGCAGGACTTAGAGTCTAAAGCCAGGCTAGCAGCTCTGTAAGCAGCAGTGCCTTGAGCTAAATGCCAACTCTGAACATGTTGTGTTCTGTTTCTTTTTTTGAGCAGGGACAATGTTCAAAGAACATTAACCTTATATAAAACAACAAGAGATGTATTGCACCAGGGTTTAGCAAATAGCTCTTTTACACCAGTAGTCCCTTTTTCCACCCGTAGTCCCTGGGCAGGTAAGTTAAAAAACAAAATATGAGGAAGACATAGACATTGGCGGTTGTGGCTCAGTGGTGGAGTAAGTCGTTTCTCAATTGGAAGGTTGGGGGTTCGATCCTTGGGCAAGACACTGAACCCCAAATTGCTTCCCGTGGAATAGCCATCCGGTATGAACGGGCATAGATCGGATTGGAGATTGGCACTTTGCCATCAGTGTGTGAATGGGCGTGTGAATGGGTGAATGTGGCATGAAGTGTAAAAGCAGCTTTAAGTGGTCGCAAGACTAGAACAGCGCTATATAAGTACAGCCCATTTAACATTTAACACAACAGAGTACAAAATACATTCCCCACCCCTCAAACAAACACAAGATTACACACAAAACTTAAAGACATTAAAAGAGCACCCTAACCCATTGATTGTTTTATGGCCACAAGTGATCATGCTGACAAAACCATGCTAACATGCTGATGTTAAGAAGGATGATTTTACAATGTTCAACATATCAGATTAACCTTTTCATCACGCTAGCAATTGCTGATTAGCACCAAACACAAGTACATCCAATGGTGATTAGTGTCTTTGCGCATGTTTTGTAATAAACAAATTGATATTTGACTTGATGATGGTTCATATTGAAAAGCCAGAGGGTCACCAAAGTTATTACAATTCACCCAGAGGGAACCATCAACATCTGTGCCAAATGTCACGGCAATCCATCCAATTGTTGTTGAGCCATTTCTCTATGAAGGAAAAATGTCAACCTGCTGATAGCAACGGAGGAAACGTCACAGGATCAAAGTCAGTAGGATACATCCTCCGGGAACGGTCGTTGTCGCTGCCATATTTTGCATCAATGCACCCTGTAGATGTTCAACTGACCTGCTGGTGGCACTCGAGAAAAGTCAGGTGAGCACATAAATCATTAGGATTCATCCTTTTGGGAGCATGAATGTCTGCACCAAATTTCGTGGCAATCAATGCAATAGTTATTTAGATATTAGAGCCTTGGCAAAAGTGATGGACCAACTGACATTAACATCCCTAGACCCATGCTACATGCTAATGTACATGGCAACGGCTAGTGGAAACATTGGGTTTTGGTGTTTAAAAAAAAACCAAGTATGTTAAGGTTAACTACTTGTCCAGGTTTGGGAGGAGCATGAGCTTGGTTAATGGAAACCGCGGCCCATGTCCCACAAATATTCCCATCAGGCTTTTGAACTAGCGCCTGATGTTCTTTATTTCGCTTAGGACAACCTCAATACGTCCTTTTAAAAGCTTTTACCAAAGTTTACTGCGGATTCACAGACTGTTTAAATAGCTGTGGTCAGAGAGGAACCTCCATTATATCAGAGGCAAACACAACTGCCCTGACATTATATGAAATGCAATAAAAGGCCGATATTGGTTGGGTAAATCACTTTGCCAATATCCTATCACTGGCAATTCTGTGTTAATCTTGTCGTATAGCATCTCATGACTCATAGCACCATTAGGCTTTGTGATGATATAGGATGCAGTCCGATTAGCATGTGAATCACCTTTGTTTCATATCAATGCAAGCAGATAAAAATGGTAAGATTCTCCATATATACTTCTTTATCAACGCAGCTTTTCATTCAGGTTTTCACGTATGAGCAGCTCCAGTGTCAGAATCAGTTCAGCATCACAGATAAGATTTCAGTCACGGTTTCTTTTTTCTTTCTTTCAGTGGAATTCACATATAAAGATCCTGATGATGTCGTTCATGATTGTGCAAATGTCAGCAGTGTTTAAGGTTCGAAGCAGTTTGTTTCACGTTTGAAAATCTTCATCTTGAAAAACTTCAGGCTGTATTTTCTGGGATAATGTGTAAATGTCATTTAAAGCAAAATGCCAGCGTGTTCCTTTTATGGCTGACCTCTTTCAAAGATAAACCTCAGAATATTTTACTCCTTTATTTTGCCATTTCATGTAAATCCCTTCCATCTTTTTGCATAAACACAGCAAAAATAGTGCACTGGAGCTGTTCTCATATTATTTCCACACTGATGGTTTTATGTCCCATTGACTCACGCTTGCTACCGAATGCTCACAGGGAGCTGCTGATTCCTGATTTACCAAAAGAATAGTGTGAACAGTTTGATGATCTTGGCCACCAATCAGAAGGAATGCCCTTTACACATTCCAGATTTCAACACTTATCTCCACTGCTAATTAAATCAGGATAAAATAAAGCTTTGACCTAAATCCCACTTACTCAGCTCTGACTTTCCCTTCTGCTAGATGTTACGCAAAATGAGATTCACTGTAGGCGCCGCAGACTTTGAAGTTTCATAAACGCCATATGGTTTGCCAAAAACAAGACTCTTGTGGCTCCAAAGCGCCTGTTTGTTTTTGACACCACTTCCACCTGGTATACACTCTGTGGATGATGACATCTGGCCTTTAAAGGCACTGGTATTGTAAGTGTTTTTCTTAACTCTGCCTGCAATGTCATCTCATCTTTAAATTCAAATTAGGCAGGTAGAGTATGGCTGACTTTTCAAACAACTAAAGTTGAGGGAAGCAATGCGTTATACCCTCGAGGGGCTACTACAATCTGCAAGGTGAAGGTCACATGGCAGATGGCACCATGCAACTGTATCTATAGGCTACTTTTCAACCGTCTTGCTAACAAGGCTAGAGCTACGAAATGTGACAAGGGCCAATGCCAGTGGAGAAGCTTGCCAGTACACTGATTTGTCTGTTGGTAATGTAACCGTCATGTTCGCGGCATTTCAGGAGTCTTAGGGTCCGATCAGACAGAGAGCGTTTTGCAGGCTGTAAAACGCGAGGCCTTTTTGTTGAAGCCTACGGTTGATAAAAAGGAGCAGCTTGCTGCGCCTTTTTTTTCTACTGTTGTTAAGGCAACCACCGAATCATTAGCTGTCATTAACCTAACCGTTTTATAGTGTGAACTAACAGAAGACCCGCCTCTCCTTTCATCTGATTGGACAATCAGAAAAAACGGCAATGACGTTGGCCGCTTTTCTGCTTTGAGTTGAAGTTTTTTCAACTTGAGGCGCTCAGAGCGTTTCCTCAAAAACATGAGGCACACAGAGCAGAGAAACGTGAGGCACTCTGCAACGCAAAACCAGCACGCAAAAAGCGTCCCTCTCATTGACAACAATGCCGCCCCCAGCTGCTAATACGTGTTCTGTCTGATCAGGCCTTTATGCTAGCTTTACACCAAATGGATTCATGACATTTTTCTGTGGCAGACAATTTTCCAATGTCTGAATAAAATTCAGAGTTCCATAACTCCGCCCAAGCTGTCTTTTTTTTCGTATCTTGCCACTCCATTCAAGTCAAACATATTAGTGTTATATTAAATTAGACTCTCTAGCAGCTGGGGTTAATGGAGAGGTGCAAAAATGTGACCAATAATGGGTTTCCAACAAACCACTAAAAACATACAAGGACAGCTCGGGGCATAAGCTGCCTGTTCATTCAGTTTTTCTTTGTGTACTTCTCAAACAGGAGCAGGGAAATAACCTCAAAAGGAATCTCGCTGTAGTAAATAGTGCCCCTGTGAGATCCCCAGTCTTTAAACATAATCTTATGGTGAGTAAGTAAAAACTGATTTATGACACATTGTTTTTAAATATGAGAGGATGTTTCTAGAGACTTTAGTCTTCTAAAAGCCTTTTCAAAGTCCTCTAGTGTACGGTGGGCATGAGGAAGAGTTGATGCTGCCTGGCCTCTATTTATTTTTCCTTTTCCAAAGACGGTGTTGTCTGCAGTTTTTTGATAAGCAGCTTGAGACAGCAGGAAGAGGTGCAGTAAGGTGAACGTTTTCTAACCTCGGATGTGGTCTGGTGAATGCTGACGGCTATTTTCTCGATGCATTTAAACCTACAGTAATGTCTGTTAGTCCTTATCCCAATAAGATACCAGGTACACACAGCACATTAAAACCAGGTGGAATTGGAGTCTCCATGTGTGCTGATGTAACTGATCTCAGTAGCTGTAAGAATCTGGCAACACGTCACCTCAGTGAGTAACCTCTGCAGAGTCTCAGCCGTAAGAGAGTTTACATCACACACAATGCCTGGCTGCTGAGATGATGTTAGGATCTATTTCATAAGCGACACAAGATCGCTAAAAGAGAAGCTGTGAATCTTTGCAGAACTCTGAAAGACCTTTTAGAGTGACTTGGAACTTGAAGGCTTTTTTATTTGCTTTTTTTGGTTATAGATTGACTTCCTGCCAATCCCCCCACCCCACCCTCCACATAATGCTGCTGGGACTGGCTGAAGCCTCATGAGACTCTAAAGACACTGGAACAAATGAGACAAGAATGCATGAAAAGGTGGATCTATAATTCTCAGTGCTGTTAGAATATATCCATTGCAGCTGCAGAACATGTTTGCCAGGACTGTATTTGTGCACACATTTGTGTCGCATGCATGTGTACACTGCAAATTTCCCTCTGCTAATAAGTGTGGATTTTTCTGTGATTATTTGAAACTGATGAGTGTTGATTGGAGATGTGTTTGCCCTCACTGAGGACTGATGTGATGTGGTGGCTACAAGCTATATAATGTATTAAATTAATTATTGTGGGTGAGGAAAACACTGGCACTGTAGATTACACTCCCAAAGGTCAATTACAGGGCTGATGGGAAACATGAAGACACAGGTACAAGCATGTGTGCTATCAGCGCCTGCAAACAACGCCAAAAGCGGTGGTCATAGTTTGGAAAAAATAAGGAAACTGTCTGAAATAGCAGAGAAACTATTCAGCAAACATTCACAAGCATTTGGCTCAAATCAGCAGCATGTATTACTTTAGCATGATGGCACACATGCAGGTTAAAACCCCCCACCCATATCAAGCGTCCCCAGTTGCAGGGGTGCTGTTCTGTAACAGACCCTGACCTCTGACCTCCCACCTCCCTGGAGGGGGCCGGGGATTCGAGTATCACATTGATATAAAAGGACAAGGAGAATCATTTGAACAGATTGTCATTTTTCATCAGCCTCAGCGTTTCTGATGTGCCTCGACTCTGCAAGCAGGCGTGTAGGGGACGGTGAAGCACGAAAAAAGTCTGCTTGATTGCAGAAATTGCAGGTTTTACACGTTAATCAGGCTTTAAAAACAATTCATTTCTGAGGGGGAAAGATTTTGAAAGGAAAAATCATGAATGACTGCTTCTCTGATGATTGATTTTTTTGGGAGGGTTGTGATGATCAACAACTGGAGGTCACAGTTTGCCCTTCTTTTTATTCCCTGCCTTTAAATCAACCAAGTCAATCTGCCTGCTAGTGAAATGAAAACCATGAATCCATCATCTTTTATTCCCTCCCTCGATAAACACTGTTAAGTTGTTGGGGGGAAAAAACATGCTCATGTTGGTTTTAAAAGAGTCAAACTGGGGGGAAAACAGAGGAAAGAGTGGAGCTGGGAGGCCTGTGGGGACCGAGGCACAGAGGGTTAGTGCAGCGTGAGGACCCGGGTCTGCGAGAGTGATAACAGCAGTCAATGCACAGGCAGCCTGCATAGGGAATACACACACATACACACACACTTCTGCTGCTCTGATCTGCTGCAGTGGCGGAGTGCACTGGGATACACACTCTAGCCTGCAGATACAAAGCGCATTAGGTGTGTGTGTTAAACATGCACAGCGTCAACAGAGGCAACAACGCGGTTTGCATGTGAAGAAGAAAAAGAAAATAAGACTGCGCAAGAAATCTCCACTTTGAGTAGTGCTGAGGTGTTAAATGGCAGCATGCAGGACGTCCACAGATGCATCCACATGATTCATTCTGTGCCCGGGATGAACATTAAGGTCTCACACTCACCGATCTGAACGCTGCTCGGGAAAGCACCCATCGTCAGTCCCCAGAAGCCCGAGAACATCAACAGAAACCAGTCGCGAGAAGAAATCCTCATTTTGTTTCGGTTATAAACTGATGAGAGACATCGAGCAGGTTTAATTAACACCCCCGGGGCAAAAGCAACATCACGGGGTTGGAAAAAAAACAAAGAGATAGAAAAAATAATTGAAATGCCCGTTAAATATCCATGTCTGCTTTGGATGGCTTCTTTTTCTTGGATATTTCCCCCCGCAGAGCCGCGCGTTTGTGCCGTCAAACTGCGTCCGTCCGTCCGGCGCTGGAGATTTTGCGCACAACACCACCAAGAGGAGATGAGAGACAGGAGAGAGAGAGGGGGAGGAGGGGTAGAGGGGGGCAGCATCAGCCAGCGGCGGCCAGTGCGTCTGGATGCGGCTCAACTCACATCACAGCTATAACACACATGCGCCTTTTACCCGAGCGAGCGACCGGGGCAGCAGGCAGGAGGGGCGGCGGGCAGTCCGATCAGAAAGTCCTCGGAGCTCGTTTAACACCCAAACTTCCAGAGGAAAATCTGCAGTGAGTGATGGCTGACAGTGTGACAAATTATTACAGATAAATGCTCTTAACTCTTAATACAAGCTCTATTCTCTAACCTTCATGCTTAATTATTCTGCACACTGGCTCTAAAAGGTGCCATTTAAAATGCATTAATTGCCAATTAATAGGATTATATGGGCAAGCTACAATCTATATTGTCCGTAAAATTATATTTTTCCTTCCTTTTGTGGGATTAAAATGGCTCCACGCTGCAGCCTAATATCCCAATTTATCATTTTTTACTATAATAGCAGCGTGCATTGTGTCATTAGGTTCCAAGTAGGCTATGTGCATTAAACAAATACCCCATTGAATAAATAAATACATGGAACAACACTAATTTATAGCTTGATTTTCCAGTGTTGTAATTTAAATGGGGAATTACACACACAAATCATTTGAGGACACAGTTACCTAAACTCTTGGTCAGACCAGCCACAATATGATTATAATTTGCAGCAAAAACAGCTCTCTACAAAGATAAATCTACACAAGTCATTAATGTGTCTCCAGCAATTCAACCAGGCTTATTAGAGCCAGATAGATCCCTGGCTGCAGTTCCTCTAAGGGCCACTAGATGCTGGAACCAAGAAAGTTCGCAAGTTTAGGCCATGACATCATTCCACCTACATCGGCTGTGAGGACGTCAATGGTGGAAGACTAAATAACAGAAACACACCTCAGTGTAAAATATACCACATCTGAATGATAAGTACTAAGCAAGAGTCAGGGAATGGCTAGCTTAGCTTAGCATAAAGACTGCAAAACAAGGGGAAACGGTTAAGCTTGCCACAAGAAAATTGCACTATGCCCTCAAGCTGATGGTTTGTTGTCAGTCAGCATCATCTCTTCAGTTTGTCTCCAGTAAGTAATTTCAGAAATTATTTCTGCAGTGACTAATGTTGTGTTTGGACTAAAGGCAGAGCACATTTTACGTACATGTGCAATATGGCTACAGACGTGGTTTTGACCCAAAAATATTCATTTGCAGCCAGTATGTCCTTCTCAATGGTTTTGCTTACTTGGATTGTTGCTAAGTGTATCTATATGCATTGACTTTGTGTGTTAGAGTAGTAATCTTGAAGATTTTCATTGAAATAAATGTGCGTTAAGTCACCATCTATCGCAAAAAGAGCTAACAGAATGGTGATTGAGCCTATGGCCCACTGATGAAAGCCTTTTCATTTGCAGTGTTACAGACTGGGTGTCTGGGGCGACTTTCCATCACCCAGCAGTGGTTGGTCTGTCAGAGAGGGTAGGCGGAGCTAAGCGGCTGCTTTTCTGGTCTCTGCACGTGTTGCGAGTAAACAGTAATCTACTATGGCTGAACAAACAAAGAAAAGATCGATGACTACAGATACAACTTCAAAGATAAGTGAAAATCCAAAGAAAAAGAAACAAACTCGACGCTCAGATGAAGCAAACAGTCTAAAAAGGAAAGCGACCGTCAGCGAGGAAAAACAAGAGTTACAACCGGAGCCAACCGTGGACGTCACACATGCAGCACTGTCTGGATATCTGGGAAGTGTGCTCCCGCAATTACTGTTTATCGACATAGGTGCCACCAAAGAGAACGAAACTGAGATCTTCGAGATTAGAACTTTAATGTTTCACTCGTAAAATCTGCTTTGCCATTGGTTGTGTCTCAGTTATAGCAGAAACTGTGGGATAAAGTGAAGCTGCTTTCAGGTGAAGCTCTGCTGGTTTTGTAGTATGGTCACATTACTAAAACTTCAGCTCTCAGGCGTGCTGGAATACAAAATAACAGTGGATTAAAGTGGAGGGGCACATGTTCTTTGAGAGAAAAAAATTCTAATTCAGTCGGCGACTCAACAAGAAAGGCTGCTCTCTCTACAAATAAATGGGAGGTTAAACACTCCTGAATCCAATTAAAAGAAACCTTGCTACATAAAATCATATTGATGTTGATGAGATATCTAAAAAGAAATTCAGCTCAGATTCACAAAGGGTTCGAAAGCATCTCTGCTCTCCGTGGGTTGGAGCTTTAAAGCAGCTGGCACTTCTGGACAATGCTCCTGTCAAACTCATTTTCTGAAACACTATCCAACAGACCATGAGAGGCGCTTAAAAGGCTTTTTATCTTACATTCATTTGTTGCATATGCTGTTCCCAAGGTCAGGAATAAACTTCCATACTCAGGTTTGTTTTCTTTTTGTATCCAATTATATTTGCTTCTTCAAAAGTCTCATTTCCCCTCAGAGATCAATAAAGACTCCTTTTATCTACACCCTTGCGAAAAACCTGCCGATGTACAGAGAAACGGATTTAATATCATTTTGCCAGAGCTGCGCAGTAGAGATCAATGGGTGGAGCTGTCGTAGCCACTTCCGCTAACCAAACACACAATTAAATTACCGAAAAAAACAGCAAAGACCCAACACGTCGGTGTATTTAACAGCAGAACAGCTTCTTGTGTTGGACTGTAGTGATTGTTTTAGTTACGTTTCCTCTCGCCGTTCTTCCTCCACTTTGCTAACCCGGAACAGATCTGCTGCAGGAGCCGTATTGGTCAACAGAGCTGTCAATCATCAAATAACTAATTAAAGGTAAACTTGTCAGAAAAATGAACACTTGGACATAAATGAGCATGATAAGAACTAACTATAATGTCAGAAACCATGTTTGAGAAACATTTATTAGGTGTGTATTTTGATTTTATAGTTTTTATAGTTTTCTCATGTCACATCTGTTAACATGGAGGAGGCGGGCTTTATGACCTATACTGCAGCCAGTCAGCAGGGGGCGATAGAGAGGTTTTGGCTTCACTTTTAGAGAGCTGTCATGTCGTCCATCTTTTCGTCTATGATGCAAAGTCATTATAAATGTTATTCTTTATATATTGTATATGGGCAAAATAAATACCATAAAACTATGACCAAAAAGGGTTTCAAGCTGAGTTCAGCTTTTCTTTAAAGCTTTGTTTGTTTCTCTCAGTGCACAGAAAGTCCTCCGTGGACTGTCAGAGAAAGTACTCATCTACCTATTGAAGTTCAGGGGAATTTGCGAAAATCTCCCTGAAAATATTTACCTTGGTAGCACTCAAGGATGATGAGCAAAAAGCTCAAGGTTTAAGGTTTTACAACAAAACGTAGTAGAAAGATTCAGTCAGTTCATCTCCAGTGGATATCAAATATTTACATACACTTTTCAAAATGCTTGTTTTTATTGTCTCGAGGCCGCCTGAACACAAAACCCATTAAATCAGACATCTTTCGATTTATGCAGATATATAATGACGAGAAAGAAGCTACTCTATTTTAGGAGTGTGAAAAATGTCATGTAAATCTGTGTTAAAGTGAGTAATTCTGTTGCAACTGATTAGCCTTTTCACTTCAGCCCTCAACTTCATAAAAACACTGGAAAATACTTTTCTGGACTTTTGATAACAGACCTGTCAATGAGACCAAACCTAGACAAGCAGCTGAGGTTCCCTACTGACCACCACTAGCGCATTGAGACCTGACATCTTCCAAGAAGCGTGTCCTGTAAGTCGAGCTGACATGTCCTTGTAAAGGAGGCATCCCGGAAGCATATGAAGCAAAACAGTTGGGGCATGTTGAACTGGAGGCAGAATGCCAGAGAGGAGCTGCAGTACAGGAAGTTTTCCAGGGGCAGTTGGCTGCTATGGCTTTATGAGCACTTCCTGGGAGACACTGGCTTCATGTCAGCAAAAGTCCTAAAAGATCTCTGGGACTAAGCAGAAAAGGGAAGTTTTAGGCTCTGGCTGCAAAGAAGAGACGAGAGCTGGGGGAACTGAGAGGCCATGCAGAGGGACAACCTGACTGTCTGAATCCAGCTGCAGGGAGAAATCCCAAACAGCTGCTCCCCATCTGAGAAGGTCTGTGTTTAAACAGGTGAGACAGGAATGAGGGATGACTCACAGCATAAGGTGAAAGAGAAGTGGATGTAGCCCCCATGAGTTTAAAAAGTGAAGCCAGTGCCTGAAAGCTGCATTCTTTCTATTGACCAGTAGGGGGAGAATCCACTAGTTGGAAAAATAAGTCGAATTTTATAGAAGGCTATGAAAAAATTAGCCTGCTTCCCACCTCAGTTAAACATTTTCTTATGAGTCTCAATCGCTAGCTTTAAATCTTAGTCCATACAAATTGATGTTCAGTTTGTAAAGTCAAATTGAGGATAAAGCAGAGCATGTTTTTGGGCGTGGCTAGCTATGATTGACAAGACACTTGTCAGTCAGTCGTAGCATTGTGTGTCATAAGCAGCTCCACCACATCATCTAATATGGTCATTTCTAACCTGAAATAAAACCCATAATAAAATATAATTACAAAAACAATAATAAACTTGATTTGCTGTATGTTATAGCGCCAGGATAGAAGCAATCTGACAAGAACATTATGATAAGAATAAACTAAAAAAGAGTATATGACAAGATCAAGAGCAAGAACAATCAAACAATAGGATTGGTACAAAACGCCAAATTCAAGGCTTCAAACAAAAATCCACAAAGCATTGTGGGACGTCACAGTGGCTACCTCCTCTTCCTATATACAGTCTATAAGAATGGCTATGCAGACGTGCCTCGCAGGAATCAACATCAACCTCTAACCACACTCACAACACTCACACTCGGTGCCTGAACTGACTTTACTGTGCACATGGGACTGGAGCTGACCGTGGTGCTGAAATCTTGAGCCTGAGTTACTACGATGACTCAGCAACCCTTCACAGGATTCTGGGCATCCTTTGATAAGCTAAATTCAGAGACACCTAACATTTTGTAAGGCAGCCAGCCTGGCTGTGTCCAAATAAAAATAAAAAAACCCTGACCAACGTCTTCATTCGTTTAATCTGTACACAAACAGAAATATAAACACGCCAATTTGTGGGTATATGTCACTGTGATGACAGAGCTTTGGGACGGTAGGCATTAGTCACTGTACAAATAATATATTAAGAACATACACTCAAGGAAATTCAGCTTTCTGGATTCACTAGTCACATCCAGTTACCTCTGGGTGCCTTTATACATCCTTGTCCATTCAGTTGGTTTTATCCCGGACCTATTTTAACCTGAATAATCAGGGCATTTTCAGATGTTTCATCTGCATGCATGTTTAAAGACCAGCTCCAGTCATGTTTTAAGACATATAAAAAGAACTGCTTGAAATAATAAATCGTGTGTGATGTTTTTTCTGCAAAATACGTTTAATTACCTTGTAAAAATTCCAAAATCTGCATCGCACCCGCCCACTATGCAAATTTACAACCGCTCCCTTCACCATGCACCTGTTCACTTTCGACTCTGCCTATCAAACTCAGAAAGTTGAATGCTTGTTTTGATTTTACTATTTTGCTACGTTAGCTTCTGTACGCTACACAAAGGCAAATGGTAAAAGAGGGGTAATTCAGCCAAACATGTTTGAACCGGAAAACAATTCAGAAGAAGAAGAGGTTCATATAAGTGGACGTATCAGAAAGGTAATGTATTTTATGTATCGCTCTCTAACTTGTTACATTACCGTTAGAAACGTCAGCTTTAATGTGTTGCTAATGTTAGATACACCTTGGTCCAGATCGCCAGCTCTGACAAGTTATCTATCTTGTAAAGATAAAACAAAACACGTCATTGCCATCGTTTAGTGGCAACTCGTTGAAAGTTAGCTAGCCTGAAATGTAGTAATTGGTAGTAGTAACGTTAACGTTTGTAGTCAGTAGTGAATTTGCAACAATTACGATGACGGTTACAGCTGGATTATCCATCGCCAAAGTGGTTGCTATAGGTTGCACATAATGATATGCATAGCGTCACCCCGTCCATTAACGGGATTGGCTCCTTAGGTTTGTGACGTCTCAAACCTGCCAATCTGAAAACGTGTTGTTCAGCCTGTCCTTGGTACACTGCAGTTTAAAAGCAGACAGGCCCAGCCATGGAGATGACTGCTGATGTTGTCCCTGATATGTCTTGTAGCACATGAAGAACACCACATGGAGATGTTTACAAGGTTGAACACTGGATTTTTACTGGAGGGGGTCTTTAAGAGGTTTTTATAGTATTTCAAGATTTAGACCACAAATGAATTACATTTCGTCACCTGCTACTACCTAAAACACTAAAATAACACTCCTGTTTTGGGTTCTGTCAAATGCAATGCAAAGGCAGGTTACAGATATTTGAATGCCTCTGACATGTAACAGTAACTGGCCAGTCCATCATTAACGGAATATGTAGAAAGAATGCCTCAAGGCAACACAACACTGTATTAAAAGTTGGGATTTTCTTGTCCTCCCGTACAATGAGAAATCTTTTAAATGCAAATGAGACAGTCAAGAATTTTTAATTTCGTGTATTTTGCCCAATTGTTCGAGCTATCTACCCTTGAAAGAAGAACGGTATCATCAGTACTGTTCAGGTCCTGAAACTGCGGCTGTAATGATCAAGAACAACTTAAATCCATGTTGATAAAAAGGAAACTTTCAAAGATGAAGGTCTTGCTACTTTTCCTTTAAGATGTGACACTTCCTTAAGGGAAAGTGAGCATCTTGTCAGCCTTTTTTTTGGAAGGCAAATTTATTTTCTCTTAAATGGTAATGCAGTTGTCAGGGCAGATTTTGGAGGTTGAGACTGACTTAAAAAAAATAACTTTTAAAGAAAATTCAAAGCATTTAACCAGGTATGAGTCAAGTCTCTACAGCTTGAATTTAATGCTATACCACATTTTTGACCCCGTTTATAAAACAAAACAATGTAAGACAGAGGTTTGCTTTGGAGTATCGATGGCAGGGATGTGACACGTGGTTTCATGTTGTCTCAGCGACAGTATAAAACAATAGAGCGTCTATTTTTATCCAAACTGTGCCTTAATGTATAAAGGCAGCTGGTGACAAACCCTCTACCATCACCACCACAAATCTTATTTAAACATTCACTGCAATCTCTTTCCTGCATCATATATCAAACAGTTTCTTCCCGATTACCCAATCTACCACGGAGCTGCAATTCCAGCACAGACGACATCATATAGAAAAGACGTCAGTGATGTATGTCAGCCGTTTGCATCAGTCTCACTGGCAGTTAGGCTTTTAAACTCAGTTCATTGTGTTTTCCTTCCTTTGCATATCAAGCAGAGGTTCAGAGGCTTTCCTCAGTTTGTCTTTGTTTTAGAAAATTAATCCTAAAATTAATCCTGACACACACACAGCAAGGCACGTGATGCTAATGAGCTAAACGTGTTACAACTGACAAACGAGCGAGCAGAGGCCGACAACACAACAAGAGAGGGGAAACTAATGCCAACAAAATCAAGGAGAAGAGCTGAGTGATGAATTCAGAACACAATGGAGCAAGTAGCCATCACTTTTGCTGTTTGAGGTTTGTGTGATCTCTTTAGAAGAAGCAAAAATCACCTTACAACAGCGGGCTAACTCAGCTGTAACACAATGTCGTCAATTTGGAGGAGATCAATGGGGGCACTTGCACTTTATGTCAGTATTACCATTTTATGCGTCTTTATTCAGCTCAATTCAGAGGGAAATTTGATTTGTATGCTCACAGTAGTCCCTTATATCCATCATGGGAGCAACTTCAGCTGTAGCATGAGCATCCTTCAGCAGCTTTACAGAAGGCATTAGCAGCAGGCAGTGACCCTCCCATCCTGCTGTTTCCTCCTCTGCTTCATTTGTTATCGCAAGTTCCAGCTGTTTTCTAGTTTTCCAAATGACAAAGAAAAATGTGAAAGAACAAAGCTGGAATCCATCCGCAATGCAGGTATATTATTTTATGACCTGCATCATTGTACCATGCAACAGACCCATTGAAATGACATAACATAAAAATATCAGACAGCTGCTTAAACACAGACTGAGCTAAGTGAGCTAGCTGCAAGTGGGCTAACACTTAAGGTAACTCGGCGCTAAAGATCTGTTTAATCTGATAACCGCAGGGATGTGATTGTAAGGCTATATGACCTTCTTATAAATGTGGACATGTTTCCAAAATATATACTCGGCTGTGTGATCAGATTGGGACTTAGATACTGAAACAAAATGGAAAGCTACAATAGGTCAAATCAGAGGATAGGTTTCTGTTTGTCACCATGACTTTGGGTCCTTATCTTTCTTATCCCTGCTCTCAGGCCCGACCACGCCGGCTGTCACTGACTGTCAGCTACTTTTGGCAGGAATATACTGTACTTTAAAGTACTTTGCATTTATTAAATGGATGTAAACCTTGTGGCAGCTTTAAACAATGAGTGGAATTGATTTTAGAGGAAATTACATTACACTCCTGTCAGTCTCCTGAAGCCAACTGGAAACAGACTCTTATTTCTGTTTCAGACAAACAATATTTAGTTAAAAACAAGCTCACTGTGTCAGATTAGGCAGTCAAAAAGTCTTCTCGTGACCTGATTGAGAAACGACACGGCAGACAGCTGGTAATCAGGATAAGGTGTTAGGGACAGACTTCTTGGAACAACATCCATCCATCCATTATATATACCACTTATCCTTTTCAGGGTCACTGGAGCCTATCCCAGCATTGGGCGAGAGGCGGGGTACACCCTGATCGCCAGTCCATCCCAGGGCTGACACATAGAGACAGACAACCTTTCACGCTCACATTCACCACAAATCAACAAAACGAGCATGTCTTTGGACCCGGTAGGCCTAACCGAGATTTAAGCCAGGAACCTTCTAACTGTGAGGCGACAGCGCTAACCACTGCACCACCGTACAGCCTCTCTGAAACAACAAAGTAAAAAATAATAGCATCCAAAGTGGTTTGTAATGATACTTTCCTGTGTTCTGAAAAGCCTGAGAAAATGTGTAACACATGACTACAACCTTTACTCTGTTTCACAGTTCCTCCTTGTAGCACCAACATCATTTGTCTCTCGCTTCGGCATGTCTATATGTTGAGCCTGTGCTCCTACTGTATACTACGGAGCATAGAGGTTTAGCACAAATCTTTAAGGCTCTAACTCATCATTGCATTCCCTGACCATTTATAAGGCAATTCTTAACTTGCTTCCCTCTTACTTATGTCATTTTATTCATCTGAAAAATGCTGGGAGCTACAGTCTTCCCTCTGTGACCCACTCACAAGACTTAATTTAGCTATCTGTCCCAAAAGTGCGTCTTGAAACAGGGAAAAAGTGTTTCAGGTACGCTGCTCCTGCTGCTTGGAATCTGCTTCAGGAGGATTTGGGTCTGCTGGAGCTGATCTCTTTAAATGTTTTAATAGTAGATTGAAGGCATTAGAGGAAGATGCATCAGGTTGTAGACGGCGATTGATTAATGGCTTCCTGCTATGTGACCCAGAATATGCTGACTTGTTTTTGTAATTGTTGTATGTCTTTTAACTTTGTTAAAATGTGCTGCTGCTGTCTTGGCCAGGACACTCTTGTAAAAGAGATTTCAATGAGTATTTTTCCAGGTTAAGTACACTTAAATAAAAAGTCATGGGAACCATCTTGAAATTTGTCAAGCTTTAGAAATAGGCAGAAAAAGGTCACGCTCTTCTTTTTGTTGGGACTTAAAGATCCCCTCCGGTGATCATCCAGTGTTTAACCTTGTAAACATCTCCACATGGTGTTCTTCATGTGCTACAAGACATATCAGGGACAACATCAGCAGTCATCTCCATTTCTGGGCCTGTCTGCTTTTAAACTGCAGTGTACCAAGGACAGGCTGAACAACACGTTTTCAGATTGGCAGGTTTGAGACGTCACAAACCTAAGGAGCCAATCCCGTTAATGGACGGGGTGAGGCTATGCATATCATTATGTGCAACCTATGGCAACCACTTCGGCGATGTGCGAGCCAGCTGTAACCGTCATCGTAATTGTTGCAAATTCACTACTGACTACAAACGTTAACGTTACTACTACCAATTACTACATTTCAGGCTAGCTAACTTTCAACGAGTTGCCACTAAACGATGGCAATGACGTGTTTTGTTTTATCTTTACAAGATAGATAACTTGTCAGAGCTGGCGATCTGGACCAAGGTGTATCTAACATTAGCAACACATTAAAGCTGACGTTTCTAACGGTAATGTAACAAGTTAGAGAGCGATACATAAAATACATTACCTTTCTGATACGTCCACTTATATGAACCTCTTCTTCTTCTGAATTGTTTTCCGGTTCAAACATGTTTGGCTGAATTACCCCTCAAACCCCACCTGCAAACTCACGACTGACTAACGTTAACGTTACTCCTACTTATCAAAACATTTCAAGCTAGCTAAGTTTCAATAAGTTGCCACTGAACGATGGCAGAGATGTGTTTTGTCTTCGTGACGGAGGGGGCGGGGACTATGCAGATGGAGGAATTTTTAATGAGGAGAAGGAGGAGATGCATTGGCAGGATTTTTACAAGGTAATTAAACGTATTTTGTGGAAAAAAACATATCAGACACAATTTATTATTTTGTCTTTAAACATG
Source organism: Semicossyphus pulcher (assembly GCF_022749685.1). Taxonomy (NCBI): domain Eukaryota; kingdom Metazoa; phylum Chordata; class Actinopteri; order Labriformes; family Labridae; genus Semicossyphus; species Semicossyphus pulcher. The sequence continues at coordinate 23,115,108 of NW_027211604.1, read as the reverse complement.
AATGGAGCTTCTCTTAAATGATGCGTCCTTGATGAGGTGTTGGTTGCCACGCACTGACATACAGATATAGGGATAATGAGATCACTTGTTGCACACAAGGCCCACTTTGATTCGTGACACCCTCAAGCTGATTGTGTGTGGTGTAAACCTGGCAGTAGACTGACTTGGGTTGACCTTGAACACTGATTAAGCAAAATGATGAAGGTTTGAAATCTGTATTTAATACTCCCTGTAGAAAAAAATGTCTGCTGTACAGGAAGTAGCGAATGAGTGGACACGGAAGAGATAGAGAGTCTGATATTGTGCTTACAAAATGCTTTTATGATCCGTCTCCTCTTTGTGATCTGGGACTACACTTCATTTCCAGCTATATTAAAGTTTGTATTAGAACAGGCATTAAACTGTTCATACTCAGTGGAGTCAGTGTGTAAGTGACTCAGTGTGTTAAAACCAGACTTCACAGGAGCTTCTCTAACTCTGCCACACACTCTGCTCCCACAGGACCAGGGTCTGAATCTGACCGACTTTGTGAATGAGGTTTGTGTGCTTGTGCGTGTGTGCGTGTGTGCGTGTGTGTGTGTGTGTGTGTGTGTGTGTGTGTGTGTGTGTGTGTGATGGATCTCTGCCATGACTCTGGAGCTGAACAGATGGGAAGCCTGCAGTAGGTTTTTCCTGCTCACATCAGGGGTGACGGAGAGTGTTGTTCAACCGCTGTTAGGGAATCCCGAACACACAGAGTCGGCCTCTTTGTGCATATGTGTGTGTGTGTGAGTGTGTTTATGTGTGTAAAAAAAAACACCAAGTTTGCAGCTCAGCAGGATTCCTCCACCCTGCTTTCAGTGGACTTGAGATTTCAATTTCCACCTCTTGACACCCAGTTATTCTAAGGTTGTCTGAAAGTATAAGAAAGCTTTTAACAATTTCAGAGAGTGGAGAGAAAAAAGAGACAGAAAAAAGAGGTTTGTTAAAGAAAAAAGGGGTGATAAAAATCACTTCACCATCAGCTCTCTTCTCTGCTGTAAAGTATCCTTTCATCCAAAACCAGTGACGAGTGTAAATGGGACTTCAGACACTTTATACGCGTATTAAAGCACTCGGATGAACCATGTTCAGTGTTACATCTTCAGTAAGAAAAAGGACCGTGACGAGTGGATTTAATCAAAATGTTAACTTTCATTTGTTATCAGGAGAAGCTGTGATTAACCCCTTGAAAGTTACTGAACATTAATTAAATGAAGCTGCACAGACTTTGATTTTGGAGAAAATGGAGGTTGGAGTTTTTCCTTCATTACCTCTTACATCAAATGTTGTCATTTATATAAAAACAATTGGTGTCATTGGTTCACGTCAGGGGCTGCAGAGTGGTGCAGTTGTCAGCGCTAGTACCTCATAGCGAGACAGTACCTAGTTTGTGTCCCCGTTTGGATGAAGAAGGCCTTTGCATGTTCTCCCTGTGCATGTAAATGGTGAATGGACTGCACTTATATAGTGCTTTTCTTGTCTTGCAACCACTCAAAGCACATTTACACTACATGTCACACACACTGATGGCAGAGGCTGCTACGTAAGTGTAAGTGCCCAATTGTCAATCAGTCATCACATTAACACACCATTGGCTATGCCACCGGGAGTAATTTAGGGTTCAGTGTCTTGCCACACTTCGATATGTAGACTGAGGGAGCTGGGGATCGAACCACCAACCTTCTGATTGAAAGGCGATCGACTCTAACACTGAGCCACAGAGTCCCCCGCGCGTAGGTTCTCTCCGGGTACTCTGGTTTCCTCCCAAAGTCATAAGACATGCTCACTAATTGCCCGTAGGTGTGAATGTGAGCGTGAAAGGTTCTCTGCCTCTTCTATGTATCAGCCCTGTGATTGACTGGCAATCAGTTGCAGAGGTCTCTAACCCTGCTCCTGGAGAGCGACCTTCCTGCATGTTTTAGGTTCCACGCCTGAATTGAACAATCTGCTCATTACCAATCCCCTCAGATGCTTCAGTTAGTTGATAATGAGCAGATCGTTCAATTCAGGTGTGTTAGAGTACGTAGAAACCTAAAACATGCAGGAAGGTCGCTCTCCAAGAGCAGGGTTGGAGACCCCTGGTCCAGGGTGTACCCCACCTCTCGCCCAATGACAGCTGGGATAGGCTCCAGCCCTGAAAGTGGTGTTGACATTGCAAATTGAATAACACTCTCCTTTGCATGTGCAGCACGTAGCATTATGTTTCAGAAATACAATTTATTTGAGAAGAACTCCCAAACACAACTGCAAAGCATTTTTATTATTTCCTCTGAAATATCTGCATATGTGTGAATGGTAGATGAGGGGAACAAATAAGGAGCTGCCACGAGTACAATCACACAGATATCAATAAATACAAATAGGGGAACTCTAAGACTCTGAATAAATGTATTATCTCCCCCATTCAGTCATTCATCCAGAAAACAACAACTAAACACATTGTCCAAGATTTTCTGGTAGTTTCCAAAAACAACATTCACAACCACTTCACCGCAAGCTTGACCAGCTGTGAAGGTGAGGCATGAGCGAGAGTTTAAACTTCTTCTACAGCGGCTGCCTTTCACTGAACTTTTCACATGAACAACCA